>NC_052147.1:275236236-276479060 GCF_902713615.1 Scyliorhinus canicula | reverse complement strand
CCGCATTTGGAGTATTGCGTACGTTCTGGTCGCCTCATTATAGGAAGGACGTGGAAGCTTTGGAACGGGTGCAGAGGAGATTTACCAGGATGTTGCCTGGTATGGAGGGAAAATCTTATGAGGAAAGGCTGATGGACTTGAGGTTGTTTTCGTTAGAGAGAAGAAGGTTAAGAGGTGACTTAATAGAGGCATACAAAATGATCAGAGGGTTAGATAGGGTGGACAGCGAGAGCCTTCTCCCGCGGATGGAGGTGGCTAGCACGAGGGGACATAGCCTTAAATTGAGGGGTAATAGATATAGGACAGAGGTCAGAGGTGGGTTTTTTACGCAAAGAGTGGTGAGGCCGTGGAATGCCCTACCTGCAACAGTAGTGAACATGCCAACATTGAGGGCATTTAAAAATTTATTGGATAAGCATATGGATGATAAGGGCATAGTGTAGGTTAGATGGCCTTTAGATTTTTTCCATGTCGGTGCAACATCGAGGGCCGAAGGGCCTGTACTGCGCTGTATCGTTCTATGTTCTATGTTCTATGTAATCTCGTGCTGTTGCAGTGTTTCCTTGGGTTGAGCCGGTTGAAACTTCTGACAGGTGGGGCAGTTGAGGACCGTGTTGGCAATGTCCTGGTTAATGCCCGGCCAATAAACTGCCTCCTGAGCTCTGCGTTGGCATTTCCCGACTCCAAGGTGACCCTCATGGAGTTGACCGAGCACCATAGCCTGCATGCTCTGAGGAATAACGATCCTGTCGAGTTTCAGAAGGATTCCCTCCACAACCGTCAGCTCGTCTTTCACGTTAAAGAATTGGGGACATTGTCCCTTCTGCCAGCCATGGGTATGGTGCTGCATCACACACTGCAGTAGAGGATCCTTGGCCGTTTCCTCACGAATTTGGACCACCCGTTCGTCAGAGGCTGGGAGGTTGGTGGCACACAATTGCACTTGCGCTTCTATGTGGCAGATGTAGTCACCTTGTTCACGGTGTGGTGATGGACCGGGATAGGGCATCTGCAATAATCAGCTCTTTGCCTGGCGTGTAGACAAGTTCGAAATCATAGCGGCGGAGTTGAAGAAGAATTCGCTGTAAGCGAGGTGTCATGTCATTTAAATCCTTCTGGATTATGTGGACTAGAGGCCTGTAGTCCTTTTCCACCGTGAATTTCGGCAGGCCGTAAACATAGTCATGAAACTTGACTATTCCTGTCAGGAGACCCAGACACTCCTCTTCGATCTGGGCATACCGTTGCTCAGTGGGCGTCATGGCTCTGGAGGCATATGCCACTGGAGCCCAGGACGAGGAGTCATCTCGTTGGAGGAGCACCGCCCCAATGCCATCCTGGCTTGCATCAGTTGATATCTTGGTTTCCTTGGTTGGGTTGAAGAATGCTAGAACTGGGGCTGTAGTGAGCTTTGCCTTCAGCTCACGCCACTCCTCTTCATTTGTGGGCAGCCACTGGAATTCCGTTGACTTCTTGACGAGATGACAGAGGGCCCTGGTATGGGAATGAATTTCCCGAGAAAGTTGACCATCCCGAGGAAGCGGAGGACCACCTTCTTATCCTCCGGGATCTTCATGGCGTTGATCGCCAAGACCTTGTCGGCGTCTGGCCGCTGGCCCTGCTGCGAGATGTGGTCACCTAGAAACTTAATATCCGATTGACCAAATGAGCACTTGGCCCTGTTGAGCCGGAGACCATGTTCATGAATTCGCTGGAAGACCTGCTTGAGGCGAGCGATGTGTTCCTGGGGCGTTGTGAACCAGATAATCACGTCATCCACGTATACTCGCACCCCTCGATGCCCTCCATCATCTGCTCCATGATGCGGTGAAACACTTCGGAGGCAGATATGATGCCGAAAGGCATACGGTTGTAGCAGTAGCGACCGAACGGGGTGTTGAACGTGCACAGCTTGTGACTGGACGCGTCCAGCTGTATTTCCCAAAAGCCCCGGGAGGCGTCCAGCTTAGTGAAGAATTTGGCATGAGCCATCTCACTAGTCAACTCTTCACGTTTCCGGATCGGGTAATGCTCCCGCATGATGTTGCGGTTTAGATCCTTAGGATCAATGCAAATGCGGAGCTTCCCTGATGGCTTCTTTACGCAGTCCATGGAGCTGACCCAGTCTGTTGGCTCTGTGACCTTCGAGATGATGCCCTGGTCTTGGAGGTCCTGTAGTTGCTTTTTCAGACGATCCTTGAGGGGCGCTGGCACCCGGCGTGGTGC
The DNA here is from genome assembly GCF_902713615.1 of Scyliorhinus canicula. Taxonomy (NCBI): domain Eukaryota; kingdom Metazoa; phylum Chordata; class Chondrichthyes; order Carcharhiniformes; family Scyliorhinidae; genus Scyliorhinus; species Scyliorhinus canicula. The sequence continues at coordinate 276,476,834 of NC_052147.1, read as the reverse complement.
ATGAATTACAGGGGTGGCGTTCGGCTTGAGCAAGATTTTATATCGGTATGGGAGCGTGCCCATTCCATCGAATACGCTGTGGTACTGTGTGATAATGTCATCTATGTCGGCTTGCAAAATTCCATTGGGCGAGGCCGTCGCCAGTGACGATGACATGGTGTGGACTCGCTGAACCAGGTTCAGGAGCTTGCAGGCGCGAGCACCGAGCAGGGATGACCTGTCAGGCTGACGATTTCAAACCGTAATGTTGCCTTGATCGCCTTGTTGGATATCCCTAATTGACACGAGCCACTGGCAGCTATGGCATTCCCACTGTAGTCAAGGAGCTGGCAGGCCGGTGGAAGAATGCTTGGTCGGGCCTGAATGGTGTCGAGGTCGGATTGTGAGACAAGGTTCGCCAATGTACCCGTGTCCAGTTTAAATTGGATGCGAGCCTTGTTAACTGTGAGGACAGCACACCACTCGTCATCTGGATCAACACTGAGGATCGAGAGGCGCTGCGCATGTGTGGTGGAGGCCAGCTCATGTGTGGTTATGATGCCCACCCGATATGGAGACTTGAGGCAGTCAGCATCAGGGTCCGTTGGGCTGTCGGGATCGGAATCTGGCATGCCTTGCTGTATTGAGCGGACACTTCTGCGCCGCAGCTGGGACCGCTGGCTGCTGAGCGGTGGAGCAAATCTGCAAAGGGCTGCGTAGTGGCCAAGCTTACCACACTGGAGACATCGGCGTCCTTTTGCCGGACATTGCCGCTTTAAGTGGGCGGAGCCACAATTCAGAAAGGTCATGACGCTAACGTCAGCATGTTCCGTGCGCCATCGCGCATGCGCAGTGCGGTTGGTCGACGTACGCACTTGCGCAGTCGGGTTGTCAGTCTCGTCATGGTGCGCATGCGCAGGGATCCGGGAAAAGCGGGCGAAACGGCCACTCTCCTCGATGCTCAGGCCCTGCATCTGTGCGATGGCCTGCACCCTTTCCGCCTCTTGGGAGGCCAGCTTTGCATTTTCTGCCGCCCTGGTGTGGGAGTAACGATTATTGGTATGCTCATAGACAACCCACATCTCAATAGTGACAGAGAGGGTCAACTGTTTGATTTTAAGGAGCTGCTGCCGCAGGGAGTCGGAGTGGACCCCGCAAAACTATCTGATCCCGGATCATGGCATCACCCGTTGAGTCATAGTTACATGACTGCGCTAGGATGCGGAGATGGGTCAAGAAGGAGTGAAAAGGTTCATCCTTACCCTGAAGCCTCTGCTGGAAGATGTACCATTCAAAGCTCATTCACCTCAATGTCACAGTGGCTGTCAAACTTCAGCAGGACTGTTTTGAATTTCGTTTTGTCTTTGCCGTCGGCAAACGTAAGGGAGTTGTAGATATGGATGGCGTGATCCCCCGCAGTGGAGAGAAATCTTCCTGGCATCTGATGCTGCCTCGAGGTCGGGGACCTCGATGCACAAGAGGAACTTTTGCTTGAAGATTTTCCAGTTGGCGCCGAGGTTGTCGGAGATGCGGAGTTGCGGAGGAGGATGGATGTTTTCCATTTCGCTGGATGGCTGCTTGCTGGTGAATGCTGATTCACTCGAGGTAGGTCCATCAAGATCAGTATTACTCTGGTACCATGATGTGTCAGGCAGGTTGGTTCGATGTGGACTGCACTCGATGCAGGGAAGTTAGAAACAGACGTCTAACACTGGAGAAGATCCAACACTGTTTTATTCAACTATTGAACTGCTATACATATTCAGCTGTGGGTCGACACTATACTGATCTGACTGGTGACCTTGTAGTAGCCTGACCAGACTTACTAGCTACCGCATGGTGTTGGCACTTGCTAGCTCGTGGACTCTGACTGTCTCAGTAGCTGGGAACCGAGAGAGCGGGAAACCTAGTGCTCTCTGGCTTTATAGTGGTAGTGTCCTGTCTGGTGATTGGCTGTACTGTGTTGTATGCTTACTGGTCATCCTATATGTCAATCACTGCCTGTCTGCATCTCATTATATACGAGCGGATATTATGACAGGTTGCCTTCATGTTCAACAACACACAGCGGGGCAAGATCAAAAATGATAAGATCTTGAGGTGGAGGATCGAGCTCTCCACCTACAATTACGAGATTTTGTATCGCCCCAGTAAGCTCAACGAGCCCCCCAATGCCCTATCCCGAGGTACATTGGACTGACTCCAGACCCTGCACGACGATCTCGGTCACCCAGGGGCCACCCGGTTTTTTCACTTCATAAAGGCCCACAATCTGCCCTACTCCATCGAGTAGGTCAGGGCTATCACCAGAGACTGCCAGGTCTGCGCGGAGCGTAAACCGCACTTCTACCGGCCAGACCGAGCGCACCTGGTGAAGGCCTCCCGCCCCTTTGAACGCCTCAGCGTGGATTTCAAAGGGCCCCTTCCCTCCACCGACCGAAACACGTACTTTCTTAATGTACTTTCTTAATGTGGTTGACGAATACTCCAGGTTCCCCTTCGTTGTCCCATCCCCCGATATGACGTCTGCCACCGTCAACAAAGCCCTCAACACCATCTTCGCTCTGTTCGGTTTCCCCGCCTACGTCCACGGCGACCGGGGATCCTCATTTATGAGCGATGAGCTGCGCCAGTACCTGCACACCAAGGGCATCGCCTCGAGCAGGACGACCAGCTACAACCCCTGGGGAAACGGGCAGGTGGAACGGGAGAATGGAACGGTCTGGAAGGCCGTTCAGCTGGCTCTACGGTCCAGGAATCTCTCGGCCTCCTGATGGCAGGAGGTCCTCCCCGACGCCCTTCAATCCATTCGGTCGCTCCTTTGCACTGTGACTAATGAAACTCCCCATGAACATCTCTTTGCCTTCCCCAGGAAGTCCACCTCTGGGGTTTCGCTCCCAACGTGGCTGGCAGCTCCAGCACCCGATCTCCTCTGCAAACACATGCGGCTCCATAAGGCGGACCCGTTGGTCGAGAGGGTGCAGCTACTCCACGCGAACCCACAGAACGCCTACGTGGCGTACCCCGACGGCCGCCAAGACACAGTCGCCCTCAGGGACCTGGCCCCCACTCCAAGACAATCCATCCTCCCCTTGGTCCCACCCAGGGATGAAGATGAGGTCTACACGCTCCTGGAGTGACCGGCGACCGAACCGACGCCTGAATCGCCACCGGGACTGTGGCGCTCGCAACGACGGGTCAAGGCGCCCGATCGTCTGAACTTGTAAACTTTTTCTAAACTGTTAACACATGCATGTAAATAGTCTCCCCCCCCCAGAACTCTTTTTTAACAGGGGGTGAATGTGGTAGTCACCACTGTTATATATATATCACATATGAGGTGTATTACGGTAAGGCTCCTGTACTACAGGTACGGGGGTAGATCCCTGCCTGCTGGCTCCGCCCAGTAGGCGGAGTATAAATGTGTGGGCTCTCCAAGCTGCAGCCATTTCGGCAGCAGCTGCAGGAGGCTACACATCTCTGCGTAATAACCCTCGGTTACTCTCTACTCTCGTCTCGTCATAATTGATAGTGCATCACTATGTCCACCTCGGAAAGCAGATGGTGATTTGTTTTAACACTTTAGCTGAAAGACGATACCTCTGGCAGTATCGCTCTCCTTCGGTAATGCACTGGAGTGTCACTTTAAATATTGTCTCAAGTGCTTTGAATGGGACTTTAAGCCTTGACCTATCTGCCTCCAAGGGGCAAGGGTGCGACCACTGTGTAACATGAGCAGTGAAGAGAGTGGAAGTAGGTAAAGCGACTCGTATGGAGGTCACATAATGGGCCAACGAGCATGTTTCTGTGGCAAGATATTCTGTGACTTAATTTTTCTGCTGTTTATAGGATCTGGGTAAAAGTGAAAGATGCCAGAGGACCATAGACCTCTTTGAGAGGGAGAGCTGTCTGGCAGTGATTTAACCTGAGGGTCACCATACCTCAGGCAAGGGATAAGACTGAGACGGCAGGGCCCTCATGGTAACCTCAGCCCGTACGGAGGCTGAACCCCGCACTGTTGGCATCGATCCACATCACAAACTAGTTGCCTGGCCAACTGAACTAATCAACCTCCCCGATCTTAGTATGGCTGCAATGTCCCCCTATGAGATACCTCTCGGAGACTTGATCACGTGCTTTATAAATGGAAATATTTTATTTTCAATACCCAGCTTTGCCAAGGCACCTTGTGCAGCATTAATAAGGTCATGAGTGAAGATTAATGTGCTGTTTATGCATGAATAAAAATTTGAACCCAGCACAAACAATATCCGTCATAAACTCAAATCTTCTGTGTGTCGACTGCTGTTGTTTTATAACTTCTGCCAGACACATCTGTCATCAGTAGCTGTACACTATACAGACTAAATATTTGTAACATTGCGAACAATGCAAGCTGAACATGGCATTCTGTTTTTCCTCTACAAGGGCATTGCCTCTTGGAAATTCTTTGTGAGATCAAACTTACAAAATAACGTGACTTACTGGTTAATCTTTTTAGGAACAAAATCAACAGATTTTTAAAATATACCACCATTCAGGTAAATCTACATTTATTCATAGATGGGGACCCAAGACTTTGGCCTCCCTCATGTATAATTGGGTAACATTTCTGCTCATCCAGGATGCCGGGGATTTGCTTCTGATAATGCCATTGATTGATTGATTTGATTTATTGTCACGTGTGCCAAGGTACAGTGAAAAGTATTGTTCTGAGTACAGCCCATACAGATTGTTCGAGACATGAAAAGAAACATAGAACATAGAACAGTACAGCACAGAACAGGCCCTTCGGCCCTCAATGTTGTGCCGAGCAGCGATCACCTTACTCAAACCCACGTATCCACCCTATACCCGTAACCCAACAACCCCCCCACTTAACCTTACTTTTTAGGACACTACGGGCAATTTAGCATGGCCAATCCACCTAACCCGCACATCTTTGGACTGTGGGAGGAAACCGGAGCACCCGGAGGAAACCCACGCACACACGGGGAGGACGTGCAGACTCCACACAGACAGTGACCCAGCCGGGAATAGAACCTGGGACCCTGGAGCTGTGAAGCATTTATGCTAACCACCATGCTACCGTGCTGCCCGGAAAAACATAGGACAAATGATAAATACGCAATGTAAATACATAGACATAGGCATCGAGTGAGCATGCGGAGTGTAGTACTACTCAGTAGAGAAGGTGCGTGGAGAGATCAGTTCAATCCATAAGATGGTCATTCAGGATTCTGGTAACAGCGAATCTGTTTGTGCGTGTTTCGAGACTTGGATTGGATTGGAATTTTGTTTATTGTCACGTGTACCGAGGTACAGTGAAAAGTATTTTTCTGCGAGCAGCTCAACAGATCCTTAAGGGCAGCACGGTAGCACAAGTGATTAGCACTGTGGCTTCACAGCGCCAGGGTCCCAGGTTCGATTCCCTGCTGGGTCACTGTCTGTGTGGAGTCTGCACGTTCTCCCCGAGTCTGCGTGGGTTTCCTCCGGGTGCTCCGGTTTCCTCCCAGAGTCCAAAGATGTGTGGGTTACGTGGATTGGCCATGATAAATTGTCCTTAGTGACTGCAAAAGGTTAGGAGGGGTTACGGGGATAAGGTGGAAGTGAGGGCTTAAGTGGGTCGGTGCACTCGATGGGCCAAATGGCCTCCTTCTGCACTGTATGTTCTATGTATGTAAACTATGTACGAAAAGAAAAGGAAATAAAAGAAAATACATAATAGGGCAACACAAGATACACAATGTAACTACATAAACATCGGTATCGGGTGAAGCATACAGGGGTGTTGTGTTAATGAGGTCAGTACATTATCTCCTGCCTGATAATAGCAAGAAGTCTTACAACACCAGGTTAATGTCCAACAGGTTTGTTTCACTAGCTTTCGGAGCACTGCTCCTTCCTCAGGTGAATGAAGAGGTATGTTTGCCATGATGTGGAGATGCCGGCGTTGGTGGAAGAGGTTGCAAGAGAGAATAACCCGGGTGGGAGTGCTCTTTCATTAGCTGTCACCTTTCCCAAGGCAGCAGGAGGTTTAGACAGAGTCAATAGATGGGAGGCGGGTTCACGTGATGGACGGGGTTGTGTTCACAACTCTCTGTAGCTTTCTTATGATCTTGGGCTGAGCAGTTGCCATAGCAGGCTGTGATGCAGCCAGATAGGATGCTTTCTATGGTAAAAATTGGTAAGAGTCAATGTAGACTTGCCAAATTTCCTTAGTTTCCTGAGAAAGTAGAGGCACTGTTTGCTTTCTTGGTGGTAGCGTCGACATGGGTGGACCATGACAGATTGTTGATGGTGTGTACACCTAGAAATTTGAAGCTGTCAAACCATCTCCACCTTGGCACCATTGATGCTGACAGGGGTGTGTACGATACTTCGCTTCCTGAAGTCAATGACCAGCTTCTTAGTTTTACTGATGTTGGGGGAGAGATTGTTGTCATTACATCTCGCCACTCGGTTCTCGATCTCCCTCCTTTATTCTGACTCATCGTTGTTCAAGATCTGACCCACTACTGTCGTGTCATCAACAAACTTGTAGCTGGAGCCAAATTTTGCCAACAGTCGTGTGTATAGGGAGTATAATAGATGGCTAGGTACACAGTCTTGAGGAGTCAGAATATTGAGGACTATCATGGAGGAGGTGTTGTTGTTTATTCTTACTGATTGTGATTTATGGGTCAGAAAGTCGAGGATCCACTTGCAGAGGGAGAAGTCAAGTCCTAGGTTTTGGAGTTTTGATATGAGCTCAGCTGGGATTATGTTGTTGAAGGCAGAGCTGTAGTCAATGAATAGGAATCTGATGTAAGAGTCCTTGTTGTCGAGATGCTCCAGGTTATGAGTATAGGGCCAGGGAGATGGCATCTGCTGTGGACCAGTTGTGGAGGTATGCAAATTGCAGTGGATAAAGGCATTCTGGGAGTATGGAGTTGATGTGCCTCAAGACCAACCTCTCGAAGCACTCCATAATGATACATGTCAAGGCCACCGGATGGTAGTCAATGAGGCATGCTGCCTGGTTCTTCTTTGGCACCAGTATGATGGTGGTCTTCTTGAAGCAGGAGGGAACTTCAGAACGGCGTAGGGAGAGGTTGAAGGTGTCCACGAACACACTTGCCAGTTTGTCCACACAGGGTCTGAGTGCACGACCAGGGACCCCTCAGGATCTGTTGCTTCCTGAGGGCTCACTGTCAGGAAGGCCGATCTGACTTTGGAGACGCGATGGTGGATATGGGTGTGTCTGAGGCTGCTGTGGCAGTTGACAGTGGTTTGATGGTTTCCTACTCGAACCGAACATAGAATGCATTGAGTTCATCGGGGAGGGGTGCACTGCTGCCGTAGATTCTGCTCAGCTTTGTTTTGTAGCCCGTTTTGTTGTTTAAGCCTTGCCACAACCGACGAGAATCCATGTTGTTAGTCTGTGACTCTAGCTGTCTGGTACTGTCTCATCGTCCCTGAATTGGCACTGTGGTGTTGGATGAGAAGTGACTGAAGAACAAAATAAAATCGGAATGAAAGAAGTCAAGACTTACTTTACAGTTTTTATGACTGAGGCACCCTTGGAATTAAACACCAATTTCCCATCTCCACCCTACCTCGGATGGTATGCTACAGAAACCCTCATTGCATCCTTTCTTACCTTCGACTCAGCTACACCAAAGCTCTCCTGGCCAACCTCCCATTTTCCATCTGTCATAAATTCCACCACATCCAACACAATGCTGCCCACATGCTAACTTATGCCAAGTCGTGTGCACCACATCCCCGTATTCACTTAGGCTGCACGGTAGCACAGTGGTTAGCACTGTTGCTTCACAGCTCCAGGGTCCCAGGTTCGATTCCCCGCTGGGCCACTGTCTGTGCGGAGTCTGCACGTTCTTCCTGTGTCTGCGTTGGTTTCCTCCGGGTGCTCTGGTTTCCTCCCACAAGCCCCGAAAGACGTGCTGTTGGTGATTTGGACATTCTGAATTCTCCCTGTGTACCCAAACAGGCGCCGGAATGTGGCGACAAGGGGCTTTTCACAGTAACTTCATTGCAGTGTTAATGTAAGCCTACTTGTGACACTAATAAATACTTAGATTTCTCCCAGTCTGGGAGAAATGATTCTAAATTTTTTATGAATAAGTTTAGAAAACCCAATTAAGGGGCAATTTCGGGTGGCCAATCCACCTAACCTGCACATCTTTGGGTCGTGGGGGCGAAACCCACGCAGACACAGGGAGAATGTGCAAACTCCACACAGACAGTGACCGAACCCGGGTCCTCTGCACCGTAGACAGAAGTGCTAACCGCTGCGTCACCGTGCCGCCCTAAGTGATTCTAAATTTGCAGCAAACCTTGGCTAAAGCACACTTGGAGCATTGAGTACAGTTGTGGACGTCATATTATAAAAATAATCCAGAAGTATTGGAGAGGATGCAAAAACAATACACAAGGATAATAACAGAAATGTGAAGTTATGTCCATCAGGAAAGGATGAACAGATTAGCTCTCTTTACTTTTGCAAAGAGAAAGCAGACGCCTAATCTAATAGAGATCCCTAAAATTATAAAAGGTTTTAAAAGCCGAGACGCCAAGGGAATGTTTCCACTTGTGGAGAAGGGCAAAACTAGAGGACATCAAAATAAGACAGTCACCAAAAAAATCAATTGGGGAATTGAGAAGGAACTTCTTTACCCAGAGAGTGGGAAGCATATCACAAGGAATAGTTGATAGATTTAAGGGGAGGCTCGATGAGCATACGACGGAGAAGAGATTAGAGGGTTATGCTGACAGAGAACGATGAGGAGGAGGATAGGAGAAGGCTTGAGTGGAGCAAAATGCCAGCATCGACTGGTTGATCTGAATGGCTTGTTCCTGTGTCATATATTCTAGGTAAATCCATGAGATTCACACTTCTCTGGGAACTAAACAGCCTCCTAACATTTAAGTTAGATCTGGTCTTGAATAACTTAAATTGCCATCCTTCCTGAAGTAGGAAGGCCAATACTGAACACAAGCTCAGTGGGCTAGACAGCTCGTTTGTGATGCATGTTATGGGCCAGGGTTTAGAGAACTTCAAAGTATAGCATCAAGATCGCCTGACCCACGACTTTTAATGGATTGTGGTATGGGGAGCACACGGCTCACTTTACAGGTGGGGTTCAGCAGTAATCTAAAAGTATTTTTTAAAGCAAAGCAATGTTTATTCTATGAACTCAGTTAACCTTTTTAAAACAGACAGTGAACATCTTAGCAACCATCAATTCAAATACAACCCCCAAAGAATACAACACTCTAAGTAATCCTTAAACTTTCCTTTTAACATCCATAAAACAAAAATCGTTTTTACAGAAGCACATCAGTTTAAATTCTCTACTGAGAGCAGTTTTCACTCTGAATTCACCAAATGATCTAGAGATAGTCTTTAGATGGCAGAGAGATCAAAATTACAACTTCTTTGGCTGGCTGCAGCTCCAACACTAAAACGAAACTCCAAAAACACACACACCCAAGCTTTTCCTCAAAGCAAAACTAAAAAGCAGAGCCAGAGCTCAGCTCCACCCACTCTCTGACATCACTGCAGCCACTTAAGCAGACAAACAAGAAATGTTTGTCTGCTTAAGTGGCTGCAGTGATGTCAGAGAGTGGGTGGAGCTGAGCTCTGGTTCTGCTTTTTAGTGACATTCCCATGACATGCAGAACAAGGCCAGCAGTGCGGGCTCAATTCCCGTACCAGCTTACCCGATCAGGCGCCAGAATGTGGCGACGAGTGGCTTTTCACAGTAACTTCATACTTGTGACAATAAAAAAAGGTTATTAGGTACTCCAGACATAGTCTCACCAATGCTCTATATCATGAAGCATAACCTCTCTACTCTTGTACTCAAATTCCCCTCGCAATAAACGATAACATTTGATTAGTTTTCCTAATTGCTTACTGTATGTGCATACTAACCTTTTTCATGATGTGGAGATGCCGGCGTTGGACTGGGGCGGGCACAGTAAGAAGTGTTACAACACCAGGTTAAAGTCCAACATGTTTGTTTCAAACACTAGCTTTCGGAGCACTGCTCCTTCCTCAGGTGATTCACCTGAGGAAGGAGCAGTGCTCCGAAAGCTAGTGTTTGAAACAAACGTGTTTAACTTTAACCTGGTGTAGTAAGACTTCTTACTGTAACCTTTTTGAATTCAGTCATTAGGACACTCAGATCCCTCAGCATCCCAGAGCACTGCAATCTTTCACCATTCAGATAATATGTTTTTTTTCCTGGTCTTTCCTGTCCTATCTAGCATGTGTGTGTGAGAGAGGGGGTAGGGTGAGTGGTATTGTGAGACAGGGGTGGGTGAGTTAGAGAGGTGTATGTGAATGTGAGGGAGAGACGTGAGTATGTGTGTGAGGGAGTGAGGTGAGTACGTGCAGATGTGTATGAGGGAGAGAGAGGTGCTTGTGTCGGATATGAGAATCAGCTTTCCAGCATAATCTTTCTGATTGAAAATGATAAAAGGCAAGACTGAATTTTTTTTAAATAAGAGAACTTTCAAATTATTATCAGATTGCCTACTCCTAAACTGAATACTACTTCCAGGGGTTAATGTTTAGGGGCAATGGGAGGGTAGCTTGGCAAGGGGTTAATGTGAGGGGCCATGTAGCTGGTGAATGTATTTTTGACTATGTGCCTCTCTCTAATTTTGAATATATATATATATAGCTAGAAAAGACTTGTTTACATTTGATTTTCGTTTGCACCTATTTTGCAGCTAAAAGAGGCATCAACATTATGAGAATGTTTGGGTTCCCCGATGCTCTTGGGAGGCTCTTGGGTTCCGTAGGTCAACGTTTAGAAAACCTGGTATAAATAAATCTTTTTATTCAGAGCTTCCATCACATGGAGAAGGGTTCAAGCTAATCCGCATCCAACAACCTGCTCTGAATACTCTGCTAACATTTTGACAGCAGTGCCAAATTGTAGCAAGTGCTGACATTCCACGACATTCTAAAAGAATCAACAACATTCTAACTGAAACGACCCACAACATACTTAAAAAAAAAAAATCTTTAAATCTTCCCTCATTTCCGAATGTTATTGGATCTGTTACGGTATCTGGACCAGGCTCCAATGTATATTAGACCCCAACAATCTTTCAATTTGTACACTGTGAGGAAAGGATAATTCACTCCAGGAATGATTCCGCTGCCAACTGGGGATCTTTTATAATAAAACAAACTGCATTGTTAACACAGGACATGCAAGGAAAAAAACAGCTTTTCAATTAACAATTAAACAGTTCTTGAAAAAAAAATAAAGGTCTTTGAGCTTATTTTCCAATCTAGTTCTAAACTTTCAATTGAGCAAAATCCACACACACAGGTCAAGTGCCACTTATTAATACAGTTAACACTCTGTGCCTTACAGATTTATTCACAACGTCCTTGGAAGAGAAGCTTTCAGAAGTCAATCTGAAAAAACACCTTTCCTCAGAGCCCAGATCAGAACTCTAAATGAAAGTAAAACAACAGACACAGGGCAGGGCTGAAAACGAAACTAAAAACAGAATCAGCCCCTCCCATAAGTGAGTGATACCAGAGCCTGTCTAGCTGTTAATCCCTTAAATACAGCTTTAGCAGACATAGTGGGCAAGATTCTCTAATCCCGCGGCAGAGTGTCCACGCCGCCGTAAATGTCGTTCTGCGTTTTACGACGGCGTGAACGGGCCGCAGCCAGGACTAATTCTGGCCCCTGTAGGGCGACATTGGAAAAGTCCATTCTCCGGGTGAACGCGGCCGGAGAATCGTGCCCAGAGAGTTGTTAATATGTGGAATTCTCTTCGCCAGAGAGCAAGGCGGGCTGGGAGGAGGGGGTGGTTAATTTGGAGATTGGTGAGGGACGGGGGGGGGGGGGGGGGGGGTTAATTTGGAGATAGATGAGGGACGAGGGGGGGGGGGTAAATTTGGCAGTTGGCGAGGGACAGAGGGAGGAGGGTTAATTTGGAGATTGGTGAGGGACGGGGGGGGGGGGGGTTAATTTGGCAGTTGGCGAGGGACAGAGGGAGGAGGGTTAATTTGGAGATTAGTGAGGGACAGGGGGTTAATTTGGAGATTGGTGAGAGACGGGGGGGGGGGTTAATTTGGAGATTGGTGAGGGGGGGGTTTAATTTGGAGATTGGTGAGGGACGGGGGGTTAGTTTGGAGATTGGTGAGGGGCAGAGGAGGGGGAGTAATTTGGAGATTGGTGTGTGGGGGGGGGGTTTAATTTGGAGATTGGTGGGGGGGATTAATTTGGAGGTTAGTGAGGGACGGGGGGGGTTAATTTGGAGGTTAGTGAGGGACGGGGGGGGTTAATTTGGAGGTTAGTGAGGGACGGGGGGGGGGGGGGTTAATTTGGAGGTTAGTGAGGGACGGGGGGGGGGTTAATTTGGAGGTTAGTGAAGGACGGGGGGGGGGTGTTAATTTGGAGATTGTTGAGGGACATTCACCCTTCCCCCTTTAACACACACCAGCCTTCAGGGTCCATAAAACACAGCACAGGCTCGTGGATCCTTTAATGTGTTAAAAAGTGGCTGGAGAATTGGTGACGGTGCTTTCCCCCTCAGACAGAGAGGGGAGGAGGGGGGAAGAGGCACGCCCCCCTCCCGCTGGATTCTCGCCCCCCTCCCGCTGGATTCTCGCCCCCCGCCCGCTGGATTCTCGCCACTCGGCTGTGCGGGCACCGCGCTGCTCGGTAGCTCCTCCCCAGTACAGGCGGGCGGATTGACGGTCAGTCCTCTTTCCCCCCACAGTCGGTCAGAGCAGCGATGGAGCGGCGGGGCGGCAGCGTGACCACCTCTGCGGGCGGGCAGGAGGGGGGCAACACCGAGGCTCCCAACTCCCGGTGACTGAGAAGCAAGACCCCTTTGGTGAACTCCCCAGCCGGTGACACTCCCACCCCCCCCCTCTCCTCTCTCTCTCTCTCTCTCCCCCTCCCTCCTTCTCTCCTTCCTTCCCTCCCTCCTCCTTCTGCTGGATGATCTATCGTTGGAACCTCTCAGAGACCGTCTTCTGCTGCTGTGGGGAGATAGCATCCCACATTCCATTTACAAGCATTGCACGTTCAGCAGCTTTCATTTCGATAAAGAAGTATGTATCCTGAGCGATATGTGCTTAAAATGGAGATGGCACCAACCCTCCTGGTCTTCACTCAAACCTGGATTCAAATGAAGATCAACTGGTGACGGATCTGGGAGGCAATGTTCAAATCAGAAGAAAACTTCAGATCATCCTCACAGCTCTAAAGGTGTGGTTTTATATCTCGAGAAGAATAACAGCTGGAATTTGCCATTTTTCCCTCACAGTCCATGGGATTAAACGATTTGAGACAATTATTCCAGGAAGGAACGTGCCGATGACAATAAATTGAAAGGGTTTTGGAATCAGGAGAACCAAAATGTTTTACAATATGGTTAAACGCTTGGGAAGAATCTGATTTCCCCCCCCCCCCCCCCCGGATTGGCACAGAGGGATTGGAAAAGTTAAGTGGAGAAAGCTGGTTGAAAGTTGTGTGGAGGAAGAAGACTGTCTTCAGGGTGGCGGTGGGGGTGGGGGCTGGTCAAGGGAAGACCATGTCCAGAGCGAACAGTGTGAGCCCGCCGGGTGGCGGACCACCCCCCGGGGGAGGTAACGAACACAAGGCAGCGTGGGTGGAGGGCGATGGAGGCACCTTGCAGTCCAGAGCCAATGGCATCCCGATCCCCGGCGGGAGAAGCAGGGAGAAGCCCTGGGGGGACGAGGAGGACGCGGAGGACAGCCAGAGGCACTTGCCCGGGAAGACCACCAGGCTGAGCATCCGATCTAAGTCCGCCTGGCAGGATCAGCTGTGCAGAGAAGGGGTACCAGGGAGCCGCAACAGTGTGGTCCGGTCCAGGCATCAGCTCCGACTGGATGGCGAGGTGAGACCCAAGTCAGTGGAAATGAGACTGGAGGAGCGAACCATGTCGAAGCTGGCGGACGTTGACTCCTCGGCGTCCGATGTCGAGATCTCCTTCGCAGATTGCTGCCATGGACTGTTTCGGATCTTTCAGTCCAAGAAGTTCCAATCTGAGAAGTTGGAGAGACTGTACCAACGATACTTCTTCCGGCTAAACCAGAGCAGCCTGACCATGCTGATGGGGGTCTTGGTGCTGGTCTGCGCCGTCATGTTGGCTTTCCATTGCGCCCATGGGAGCTATGAGCTCCCTTACCTGGTGGTCCTGGCTGTGACCATAGTCCTGGTCCTTGTGTTGATGGTGGTCTGCAACCGAAATGGATTCCATCAGGACCACATGTGGATCATCTGCTACCTGCTCATTGTGGTGATTCTGGCGGTGGATATCATCGGGCTCCTCCTGGTGAAGCCTCGCTCGGCATCGGAGGGGATCTGGTGGACTATCTTCTTCATTTATATCATCTACACCTTGCTGCCCATCAGAATGAGAGCTGCGGTCATCAGTGGCATCCTCTTGTCAGCCCTCCACCTTGGCATCTCTTGGAGGAGGAATATAGTGGACCCCTTCCTGTGGAAACAGGTAAGAACTCTGTTGAAAAATAAACAACTCATCAGCTTTGCTTGATGATAGAATGTGTGGCTTGAAGGGGATTCCGCTGGTTCCTCTTGTCTACCTTATTGCTGAATGTCAGCTCGTGATGCTGGATTGGGATACTTGTGGCATTGGTTGCATTTATCAATATATATGTATCAATTGCCAGATTATGCTCCAGTTGTTTCTGAATCTGGTTCAGAATTGTTTGTGACAATGTACAAGACTGGGTTGCTGCTGATACATCAATACGGGTTGCAAAATGTCAAATGAGTGCGGCACATTTTTTATGCTGATTGTTGCAGTCACATCTAGGTGTCTGGTCAAAGAGAGCTCCTTGATCACCCCGCAATTCTTTTTTTAAAAACTTTGTTCATGGAGCGTGGATTCCATTGGCCAAGCCAGTGTTTGTTGCCCATCCCTAATTTCTCGAGAGCACAACTCCGAGTCATAAAGGTTGGCGTGGGGTCTGGAGCCACATGTAGGCCAGGCCGGGTAAGGATGGCAGATTTCCTTCCCCAAAGGCCATGAGTGTATCAGATGGAGTTTTTAAACCCCAATTGATGGTAGTTTCATGGTCGCCATTGCGGAGACTAGCTTTCAATTCCAGGTTTTCTTTTCTCAATTAATTTACTTTGAAATGAAATGAAATGAAAATCACTTATTGTCACGAGTAGGCTTCAAATGAAGTTACTGTGAAAAGCCCCTAGTCGCCACATTCCGGCGCCTGTTTGGGGAGGCTGGTACGGGAATCGAACCGTGCTGCTGGCCTGCCTTGGTCTGCTTTAAAAGCCAGCGATTTAGCCCAGTGAGCTAAACCAGCCCCTGGATTTTGTTCACTGTTCATTGACTTTAAATTCCACCAGCTGCCATGGTGGGATTCGATCCCATGTCCCACCTAGAACATTAACCTGGGGTCTCTGGATCATCACCACTGAGACATCACCTCCCCGTATTGCTTTTAATTAACGCCAATTATTCAAACAATAACAATTGACCTTCTCGAGGACAATTTGGGATGGGCAGTAAATGTTGGCCTGGTCAGCAGTGCCCATATCCCATGGCTGAAAAAAAAAACAAAGGTCCAAAAGGTTCTGGTATCAGTGATTCTTAAAAGTATTGAGGAGATCGAACCCAAAGAAATGTGCGTTGATATAATCTATAAGTAGTTATAGGGTTTCTTGCTCCGAGAAAGGATGGTTTAGATTGATCAACTTTGTTAGGAATGGTGAATGTGTGAGAGTGATTATGGGGGGCAGGCAATGGGACTGGATATTATTATTTGCAAGGGACTGGACAGCACTTTCTCTGAGGGGTTTGTGTGTGGTATTCTTTGAACTTTGGGAGCAAACATGTAGGCATGTGTTCCTGCTCCCTATGTTCCTTCGTTCTTGCTCAAATATGTAACAAATTGGATTGTACCAAATCAACAGCCCTGTGTGGAAAAGCTGAGATACGTTTTCTGAGCATGAACAGAAACAGGACTAACCACAACTCGAAGCAGCCCTGCCAAGGCAATTATAAAACCCATTCTCTGTTTCATTACAATTCCACTGGGTCATGTCTAGCCCTGGCTCTTTTACCAAATGGCTGCTGTCAACATTGGCGTAACTTCCAATGTTTAATTATGAACGGGTTTATTGAGTTGAGCTGGAGCTAAAGGGAGTCTCCCCAAATTATACACCTAGCAGAGTCATTTTTATTTGCGTTCCTGTAAAAATAGTA
Organism: Scyliorhinus canicula; assembly: GCF_902713615.1. Lineage (NCBI taxonomy): Eukaryota > Metazoa > Chordata > Chondrichthyes > Carcharhiniformes > Scyliorhinidae > Scyliorhinus > Scyliorhinus canicula. The sequence continues at coordinate 276,460,595 of NC_052147.1, read as the reverse complement.
TTTTCGAAAAACTATGGAGGGGCTGGGTTAGCACAGTGGGCTGAGACAGCTGGCTTGTAATGCAGAACAAGACCAACAGCGCGGGTTCAATTCCTGTTCCAGCCTCCCCGAACAGGCGCTCCGGAATGTGGTGACAAGGGGCTTTTCACAGTAACTTCATTGACAATAAGCGATTATTATTATTAGGTGTCAGTCGACTGCACTGCATCAGTGGTGAATCCGACTGGTCGCTGCATTCGACGAGTAGGCTGTATTTTCCTTAAAGTGACATTGTCCTCTTTCCTGTTGAGAATGGTGTCACAGGGTGTTTGTAATGTTAGATCATTTCCTTATCCCTTCTCCACAACCTATGACCACCATCCCGGCCACACCCCCGCTACCAGGTAAGATTACTGAACTCTTGCACTCATCAACCTTCATCTAAGTCATTTTTGGTGTGCAGCACAGAACTGTTAGGGTGCGGAAAGAGGCCATTCAGCCCATCGTGTCTGCGCCGGCCAAAATAAGAGAGAAAAACAAAAGTAGCCACTCATTTTAATTCCACTTTCTCGCACCTGGTCTGTCACCTTGCAAATTACAGCACTTCAGACGCAGATCCGTACCTTTTAAATGAGTTGAGTGTTTTAGCCTCAACCACAAAGAAAGGTTTTCCACCCTGAAAGCTAGGGTAATAATGACTTTCCTTTGTGCCCTATCTGGGCTCCTCATAATTTTGTATACCTCAGTTAGCTCACACCTCAGCCTGATGTACACAAAGTGATCCCTTGGCAGAAGCCTTTTGTTTCAGTTTGTTTGTGCATCCTCACTTACCGTCCCCGCCACACCCTCAGCGACGGAGCAGCACTTTGACTTTTCAGCATCTGATTTCAGAAGACTTGCAAAATAATTTCACACAAACTTAATCTCTTACCAGCATCGAACCCCTCCAGTGCAGATGGAGGCCATTCGGCCCATCAAGTCCCTCTGAACGAGCACTCCACCCAAACCCACTCCCCTGCCCAACCCCCAAAATCCCCTTAACCTAACCTCCACTTCTTTTAGATACTAAGGGGCAATTTTAAGACCTGCTCACCCTAGGACTGTGGGAGGATACCGGAGCACCCCGGAGGAAACCCACGCAGCCAAGGGGAGAACGTGCAGACTCCACACCAAGGACAGTCACCCAAGGCCGGAATCGAACCCGGGTCCCTGGTGAAGCAGCAGTGCTAACCACTGTGCCACCGTGCCGGATCCGAGATCACGACTGAGAGTTCATGCTGCCTACACATTACATCTGTTTCTGCATATTCTTCCATGTATTCTTTGCTGAATGCTTTATGTTTCGAATGGTGCAAGTGCACTAGAAAATTTATGTTTCGAGTGAACGTGATTTTAGCTGAGCATCCTGTCTCTGCTCAAAACCAATCCAGTCCTCCATGCCGCCACTCAGTGTGTTTCAGTCTGAAAGCTCCCCTCCCCCGATGGGGAACACAACTTTAACCGAGGTTCTCATAGTCATTGCAGTCGTATTTAGATTGGAATCACTGGCACTCGAGTCTGTGTAGCTGGGATACCGAGTTCTACTCCTTTCGTCCTTATGGTGCTGTGCCCAGTCTGTTTTTGGCCGATGGGGTATTGAATGGTATAGAGGACGGTGAACTTGTGTCCCCAAAGCTGAATGTCTCAAGCCATGACGGGGAGCGAAGCGAAGCAGAGAAGTGGTGAGGTTCATGCACGGAGTCACCGTTATCTTGGCCCCTTGCCCCTTGCCCACCCTCATCACCGGACAGATACACTGATAAAGGTGAAGCCTTGGGCAGCAGCGTAAGGATGTTGGTCAAGCCACAGCTTTAAGCGTACCTTCTTCATGGTTGGGACTCGACCCCGATGTTATTTGTTCATGGTCGTCTTGCGCACATACGTGCTCTTTCCGGCCAGTATCACTGGATAACGATAATATTCTTGCTCCCTCCTAACCTAGAAGCGCTGAAGGCAATTAAAATAGAAACCCACTGAGTGAAGCTCAAGTATACAAATAAGGCAATGTGCTTTGATTTTGAAAAGATTGATGGGGCAGAGGACTTCAGAATCCACTCTATTAGACTGATGGAAAATGGGTTCTCAGAACAAATTCCAAAATGTTGTTTTATTTTAATTTGTTGATTTGAAGTCGTCCTCATTTTAAAAGAATGCGTGTTGGACTACTGGCTTCTCATTTCCCACAAGGCGGCGTTCTGGGAACTCTCTGCCTTGTTAGAAATATTGAATATTTTTGGCCGTGGAAGTTCACGAAAACAGGATTGAAAAAAAAACTACTCCTGGTGTAAGGTGGAGCACTCCTGTTTCCCTCCGCAAGGAAATAATTGAGTATCCGTTGCCTTATAAAGCCCACATTTATTGACTTTGGTAAGCAGCTGCCTTTAAAGGCAGGCCTGATGCCTGGCTCCAGGCCCTGATGCCATGGTGGGTTGCCATGGAAACCTCATCTCCACTTTGCCGTCCCCGGATCCTGAAGCCAAATAAGCGTATTCCTTTCTTGACTGAAGATGTGTGGGTGTGTGAGAATATAATATTAATGGGGTGCGGAGGTGGGTGGAGAGAGGGGGAGGCACAGCAAAACTGTCAGGAGCCCGTAAGAAAGAAAAGATCCAGCCATTTTATTGAAAGGTAATTTGGTGTGCTTTCAATGCCTGCTCAGCTTGCCCCACTTAAAGGGGCAAGGCTCGATTCCGCAAGCACTGGTAGGTTAACCCATTTGACGCGTTGCCACCTTAATTCCAAAGTACTTTTTTTTACTCTTTGCTTGCCAGCACTATTAAACTGATGGACAATGACAAAGCGTAAAGTGCTCCAAAAATGCATCTGCGCATCCTTTTTAATATAATTCCCCCACCCTATGCCCGTGTCAGGCCAATAGCCATCCAATATGCATGAATGCCAGGCAAGCTGGTCAACCCCATTGGGGATGGAAAGTGGTGTGTGTTCAGGCCCATGCTACCCTTACCTGATACGGATGTTCCAGCAAAACTCCTTGCTTAGGAATTGGGAATCGGAAGTCTAGCTGTGTTACTCTTCAACACGGGCAGCATGGTAGCACAGTGGTTAGCACAGTTGCTTCATAGCTCCAGGGTTCCAGGTTTGATCCCGGCTTGGGTCACTGTCTGTGCGGAGTCTGCACGTTCTCCCCGTGTCTGCGTGGGTTTCCTCCGGGTGCTCCGGTTTCCTCCCACAGTCCAAAGATGTGCCGGTTAGGTGGATTGGCCATGATAAATTGCCCCTTTAGTGTCTAAAAAGGTGGGGTGGGGTAACTGGATTACAGAGATAGTGTGGAGGTGTGGGCTTGGATAGGATGCTCGTTCCAAAGGCCGGTGCAGTCTCGGATGGGCCAAATGGCCTCCTTCTGCACTGTAAATTCTATGATTCCTCGTCCCCCCCTGCTCAGTCTGACCCAAGGGTGGGTAAAACCGTCATGAACGTAACATTTTCTATAAGGAGGCTTGTAATTGCAATTGGTCCACCTGTTTGCTCATCTTTTAGTCTGTGTGGGGTTGGGCTGGGGTATGGAATGTGTTCTGTTGATCTGCCTCTTGCTGCCCAAATTCCAAATTTACTGTCACTTCCGAGCGAATGGGAGTGTGCATGAGCTAGTGTCTCCATCACATCCAATATCTTCCCCACGTTACAGATGCAAAGCTTGATGTTTATAAGCAGAAACAGCCGCCCTTGTGTTAACTTCAGCGCTGTCGAAGTAGCTCAGAATTACCTGGATTTGCCAAGTCTGAGCAGGTGTATGTAACGGAATAGGTGAGTTTAACAAGCAAAGGTCAGCTGCACCAGGCTACCTGCGAGCCACGCTACGGGAGAGCGGTGTTTTTGACAAAATAAATTGCATTTACATTTCGAGCATTGGAAGTGAAGCGGGATGTGATTGCTGTGAGTTTGCGCAAATGTGTAGGGGGCTCTTTGTTGCATTTAGCCCAATTTGTTCGACAGACTGTACACAAGGCTGCCCTGGACTAGTGTCTCACAATGCGGCACAGCCCCATAAGCTAAAGTGTGGTTTGGAAGATGTTCCCCTCGTAAATGTGAAACAAAAATGATCTGAGCGGATAAGGCGGGGGTCTCCAAGAACCTTGTGGAATGGTAAGAGCACAGAGTCAGAAATGTGCCTCTTGACATTAGCTTTCAGCATCTTGGCTTCTCTTTGCATGTCCCCGATTGAATGCCTCCCTTGTGCCCCGGGGACCATTTACGAGTTTGCCCAGAGCTGTGTGCCCTGAAAGTGATGCTGTGGTGATTCAGGAAGGGGAGGCATTGGGAAATGCCTTGGAATGGGTAATTTTCCTGATCTTTCTGGCTGTGGTAATTGGCACGTGCTATCGGGGAAGAGGGAAAGGATCTTGCCTTTTTTAGGAGAAGGGAGAACTTTGAGAAGGTCAGAATAACTTGCGCCTGTAGCTAAAGAATTTGCCGGATGAATGTTCCACCGTCTATTAGACCAAACAATTCCTGAACTGTTGAACATCTCCATTTTTAGCTAAAAGCCGAAAAATCTACTTCGCAGCCTTGGACCAACCCTCCCTCCCCTAATCTCCTGTGAATACAAGGAATCTGGCTTTCCACTATCTTCTCAAAGGGGAATAGAGTCAACTTGTGCTGTCCTATCTGTCACCAAGGTTACCGAGGAGCCTCCTCAATTACATATGGAAAAAAAAAGAAAATCGCTTATTGTCACTAGTAGCCTTCAATGAAGTTGCTGTGAAAAGCCCCTAGTCGCCACATTCCGGCGCCTGTTCGGGGAGGCTGTTACGGGAATCGAACCGTGCTGCTGGCCTGCTTGGTCTGCTTTCAAATCCAGCGATTTAGCCCTGTGCTAAACAGCCCCATATAAGAACATAAGAACTAGGAGCAGGAGTAGGCCATCTGGCCCCTCGAGCCTGCTCCGCCATTCAATTAGATCATGGCTGATCTTTTGTGGACTCAGCTCCACTTTCCTGCCCGAACACCATAACCCTTAATCCCTTTATTCTTCAAAAAACTATCTATCTTTACCTTAAAAACATGTAATGAAGGAGCCTCAACTGCTTCACTGGGCAAGGAATTCCATAGATTCACAACCCTTTGGGTGAAGAAGTTCCTCCTAAACTCAGTCCTAAATCTACTTCCCCTTATTTTGAGGCTATGTCCCCTAGTTCTGCTGTCACCCGCCAGTGGAAACAACCTGCCCGCATCTATCCTATCTATTCCCATCATAATTTTAAATGTTTCTATAAGATCCCCCCTCATCCTTCTAAATTCCAACGAGTACAGTCCCAGTCTACTCAACCTCTCCTCATAATCCAACCCCTTCAGCTCTGGGATTAACCTAGTGAATCTCCTCTGCACACCCTCCAGCGCCAGTACGTCCTTTCTCAAGTAAGGAGACCAAAACTGAACACAATACTCCAGGTGTGGCCGCACTAACACCTTATACAATTGCAACATAACCTCCCTAGTCTTAAACTCCATCCCTCTAGCAATGAAGGACAAAATTCCATTTGCCTTCTTAATCACCTGTTGCACTTGTAAACCAACCTTCTGTGACTCATGCACTAGCACACCCAAGTCTCTCTGAACAGCGGCATGCTTTAATATTTTATCGTTTAAATAATAATCCCGTTTGCTGTTATTCCTACCAAAATGGATAACCTCACATTTGTCAACATTGTATTCCATCTGCCAGACCCGAGCCCATTCACTTAACCTATCCAAATCCCTCTGCAGACTTCCAGTATCCTCTGCACTTTTCGCTTTACCACTCATCTTAGTGTCATCTGCAAACTTGGACACATTGCCCTTGGTCCCCAACTCCAAATCATCTATGTAAATTGTGAACAATTGTGGGCCCAACACGGATCCCTGAGGGACACCACTAGCTACTGATTGCCAACCAGAGAAACACCCATTTATCCCAACTCTTTGCTTTCTATTAATTAACCAGCAAGGAAGTATCATTCCTTGCTTGAGGTTCACCTGTTCTTCCTCTGAAGACTGGAGCATGGTTTATGCAGAAACTTCCTCTGTTACCTCAGCTAAGTGTCAGTGCAGACAGGGAGGAGTGCTGGGTGGCGAAATGTCAAGCCGTAAGTCCTTGTCCCATCCCCGCTTGCACGTGCTTTCCAGCAGGTGGCGGCCATAACGGAAACCCCAACGGCGCTTTTTAGCCTTGGGTTTAATCATCTAAAAGATGGTTCCTCCTCCGACAGTGAACTGCACTGGGATTTCAGCCTGGACATTATGCTCAACTCTCTAGCGTGGGGCTTGCACAGAGGAACCTCCTGCGTTAGAGACGAGAGAGCACCCCGCAGAGCCAAGACTGACTCCAAGTGGACAGAGAATTTACAGTGCAGAAGGGGGCCATTCATCCCGTCGAGTCTACGCCGGCTCTTGGAAAGAGCATCCGACTTAAGCCCACACTTCCACCCCATCCCAGTAACCCCACCTAACCTAAGGACAATTTAGCCTGGCCAATCCACCTAACCTGCACATCTTTGGACTGTGGGAGGAAACCGGAGCACCTGGAGGAAACCCATGCAGACTGGGGGAGGACATGCAGACTCCGCACAGACAGTGACCCAAGCCGGGATTCGATCCTGGAACCCTGGAGCTGTGAAGCAACTGTGCTAACCACTGTGCTACCGTACACAACATGGAACTTAATAAAACTCAGGTCGTCATCATTTCTTGTACCATTGGTGCAGCCCTGAATGTGTTGCACAGTATATGTGATATGCACAGATTCATTAGCAAAGAGCAGTTGGATCTTTAATTCATTTTCAGGTCTGAAACTGCTGCTGTGTGTGGTGCGCTTTACTGAGCTACACACTGGTTCGTATCACTTCCCTTTGCTGTAGGGACTGGAGACAGTTACAACTGCCAGCTATTCATTTCTGGATAGATGTTAACTTATTGCTAACCATTTCTCTGCAGTCACGGTGACCTTTACAAGCAGGAGTTGTCTTTATCGCCGATGCGATGGCCCGTTGCTTGTCCTTTTTATAGATTCGGTATTCTCTGTACTGTCACGGCTAACATTTGCAATGGGTTGGGGATGAATAAGGAGAGAGGGAAGTCCAGGTGAACTATTCACCTCTGAGCCTCCTTGGGGGTGCGACCAGCAACCCATTATTTTGGGCAGTTCCATTGAGCAGGAGTTTTCAAACTCAGGGCCGCGACGTGGGAGGGTCACGGGCGGGTTTCGGGAGGGTCGAGGCGCTGGGTAGCGGCGATCCTGACCGCGCGACCAGCCTTTAAAAACGCCAGCAGCGATGGACATTTAAGACTGCCGGCCATCCTGCGCATGCCTGCCAGATCAAGCAGTATGCAGGCTGGGAGCCCAGCGGGGTGGACCGCCTCCTCCAGACATCAGCACGCTGGCCAGGGCCAAATTTCTTCAGTAAACAGCCCAGTCCTCCCACCGAGAGTGGCGGCAGAGAGCAGGTCACCCCGTACGCTGATGTCACTTGTTCTGGGCGCGAGAGAGATTCCTCCATTTTGCAGCTGCCAGCAGTGCTGGTGAGAACTCGTGGGCCTCTGGTGGACAGCCCATGAAGAAGCAGCTGAAGAGCAGCATAAAGATGTTTACTTGAGGTATGGGTTATTAATTGTTCCACTGCGAATCAGGATTCCAAGTTCATGTGTGTTATATGCTAGGAAACACTGCCAAATGAAAGTTTAAAACCCTCAAGTCTTCAAAGGTATTTGAAGACTAAACATGGCAAGTTCGATTACAAACCTCTTTATTTTTATTCAATGGATGCAGTGGGATCTTAAATCATCAGCAGAAGTCATAATCAGAAATGTAGCATTGAATAACAAAAAGCGAGTGACATCATGAGTACCAAGCAGGCTCATCTGTCGCATCAAAGGTAAGTGAAAATGGTGGGTCACGAAGGTAGATTGGCGTTGGTAGACAGCCTGGGTGCTGAAGGATGGCAAAAATGGTTCCCGGGTCAAAAAAGTTTGAAAAACACAGAGGGACCATGTTCTTGACTGCCAAGTGCTGTAAGTGAGATTTGCTTGCCCCTCTATTACTTAAATATGTTTTTCTATTGTTTCTCACGTATCCTCCTGAGGTCTTTGAGTCTGAGCAAAGCTGACAGCCATCTGGTACCTTGTATAACTGGGGATTCTTCCTCTATAAGCATAGAAGATGCAGCCCTCCAACAGGCACTGACCCATTTAGTTTGACGTGTTGATTGGAAACTTTAAGCTCAGGTGTTGGCAGGCTGTGGAAAAAACTACCAACAAAGACATTCCGATGATAAATGACAATTTATTTTCCCACTATATCCTCGCGCATTTCAGTTTTGCTTAGCTGGAATCTGTTCTCAACAATTACCAGCCAGTCAATGAGTTTGCTTGTTACATAGGCAGGTACAACAGGCAATCTGTACAATGTGGACCTCCACCCAGCATTGCTGTAAATCCTCAGTTTATGTGCCAGTGGTGTCTATGAAGAGAAGGTAGCCATGATATGGAGATGCCAGCGTTGGACCGGGTGTGAGCTCAGTAAGAAGTCTTACAACAGGTTACAGTCCAACAGGTTTGTTTCAAACACTAGCTTTCGGAGCACTGCTCCTTCCTCCGGTGAATGAAGAGGTATATTCCAGGAACATATATATAGACAAAGTCAAAGATGCCAGACAATGTTTGGAATGCGAGCATTCTTGGCTACAAGTTTCTGCTCGGCAATTCTGCGTTGAATGAATGGGCATCGCACGACAATCACCAGGCAGGAATGTTCCCTTCCAGTCGGGGAACACTTCAGCAGTCAAGGGCATTCAGCCTCTGATCTCCGGGTAAGCGTTCTCCAAGGCGGCCTTCAGGAGACACGAAAACGCAGAATTGCCAAGCAGAAACTTATAGCCAAGTTCCGCACACATGAGTGCGGCCTCAACCGGGACCTGGGATTCATGTTGCGTTACATTCATCCCCCACCATCTGGCCTGGGCTTGCGAAATCCTACCAACTGTCCTGGCTTGAGACAATTCACACCTCTTTAACCTGGGGTTATCCCTATCTCTGGATCTGTAAAGATTTGATTACCCGCAAATGCTCGCGTTCCAAGCATTGTCTGGCATCTCTGACTTTGTCTATATATGTTTCTGGAACATACCTCTGCGCTCACATGAGGAAGGAGCAGTGCTCCGAAAGCTCGTGTTTGAAACAAACCTGTTGGACTTTAACCTGGTGTTGGAAGACTTCTTACTATGAAGAGAAGGGTGATGGCAGTTATCGAGAGGAACCATCTGCTCTTCAAGTACTTCAATGGACTTTGCTACACTCCCTCGTTACTGCCCTTGGGCACCAATCCGAGATATTAGCTGCATTGTGGAGCTTGCTGCCAACTGATAGACACAATCTTCCCCTATCGTCAATCACGATCTAGACCCAAGTGTTTTCAGCGGAAAATCAGACTAATTGTTCCTTTCCTGGCCCAGGCACACTGAAGTGAACTCTGCTGCCCTAATACTTGTCTTGCCGAAGGCCACATAACTCAACATGGGCCAAATATTGAGCCTAGAATGCATCTGGTCTATAAAACACAGTTTCTCATTGGGTGTGCATTTACTCACTGAGTCATTTGGAGGGAGCAAAGCTTTTGTTGGGGTTGTGCGGAGCGAAGACGAAAGCAGTACACATGTAGCTAATGTATTATGTGACCGACAATACATAAGTGTCAAAGAAGGCTGTCGATGATTATGGAGCTAAGGCAGGTAAATGGGTGATTAATTGAATGGTTGAACACTCTCGAGGGGCTGGATGGATTACCGAATCCTGCCTCTATATGTTTTGATGCCATTTTATTCTAGATTGGGAAATGTATGGAGACTCGATGTAAATCCGATTTGATTCGTTGACGGAACAGGGTGGGGAGTGGGGGGGGGGGGGGGCGAGCTGAATGGTAACCTCTCGTTCATTTGTGTTTCCAACTTAACACTATTTTATCCACGGTTGGGAAACAAATAAAGCAAGCGGCCGTATCTTGTTCCAGTGTTCAAAGCTCATTGTAATGTGACAGCAGCAGCCGTTTATCATCATGCTGATTGCCGGTGGCATTGCTCACGGTGCGGAGCAGAAGGCTGCGTTCGACCGTGCAGGAGTCGAAGGTCACTTTGGGTGGACTGAAAGTCAGAACGAGAAGGGCCATACCTGCGGGAACCTCGTAACACACGGGAAGGACACCAATTCGCCACAACAATGAAAGGCAGGAACTGAGCACGAGACTCTGTCCCCAGAGAATGGAGAAATCAATGGAGGTAGGAGTTGAAGAGATATCGGACGGCACTATGTGTCACCATATTGGTAAATTTTATAGATATATGAACTCTAAATGTGTATTTTTGTCAAGGTGTCTGCGCAACCTAACACTATTTTGTTGAAGGTTGGAAAACAAATGAAGCTTTGCTGAGTAAAGCAAGCGGCCGTATCTTGTTCCAGTGTTCAATGCTCATTGTAATGTGACAGCAGCAGCCCTTTAACGTCATGCTGATTGCCAGTGGCCAGGAGTATGTCCAATAGTAGCATTTGCTGCTCGTCCATTGAATGAATCTGAACAGATTAAAAGTATGTTGTGTGGCGGACTCGTTTGAAGAATGATACACAAGGCACGCAGTCACGTGGGAGATGACTCCTGTGGAGTTACTTGTGAGGAATTTGGAGGACACTGCTCTTTATAGCAACAGGTATGAACCCCTGTAACATGTAAGGGACCGTGAAAGCAATTTACTTTCCCAGCTGATTGTTTTGCTGTCTTATTCGTATTTTACCCCCATCTTCAGTCATGATTTGCTGCTGATTTTACTTTGTCTCAGTCGTCCAGTTGTTACCGGAAGTGTGCACAGTGCACAAAGGTATGTTATTAGCAACTCTCTGGAAACAAGGAAGCATTTTTGATTTCAAAGTCTAGGTCTTTCATCCATCAGTGAAACTTGCACCAAGTCAAAGGCCAAGGCAACGTCGCCATCTCTGGATTACCCTCCCAAGTCATCCACCGCCAGCACTTAGACGCATCTGAGCCATTTCTTCATGGGCCAAAACCCCGTAACTTCCAAAGTTAGCAGCACTGTGAGGCGAGCTTCACCAGACGAAGAAGGCGGCTGACCATCAAATGTTGGCCAGAAGATCAGGGAGATCTCACTCATTCCTCTTCAAAATAGCACTCTGGATAAATACAAGGATATGCTACAGTGTGACAAGTAAGTGCGACAATTACAAGGAAGTGTGCATTATAGGCAAGACTTCTGAAAAATAAAATTAGGAGCACTGCAGGTGTTCAGAGCTGTTAAAACATTTAATCCAACGAAGTGCACGCTACACTATGCCGTTACCCTGCGATTTTGTCTTTGATAGTGACAGGTTAATCAAATGAGACTGCTGTTGATTCTCTTCTTATTAATTTAACCGTTGAAAACTTTTGAAACCAATATCACTCGCAGATTTATTTTCCCTTTGATGTGGACAGGTCCTGTAACATGACCTCGGGAAGCTTGTAGGTACAAGTTGGTTGGTAACCGGAATGGAATCTTGTAGATTATTAATGTTTTAATTTCCCAGGGACATGGGAGCGATCTGTTAATGTCTGCAAAGTTGAAGGTGGTTGTACTGATGTATGAAGAGCACCCGAAAAGATGACATCTGCAGGGAGGGGAAAAAAAGCTCAGGGTGAGGGAAATCGGATCCACGAAGGACTGTTGGAAGCATTTTGATAGTTGCTGGCTTTCTGTCACTGTCTTCAGTCTTAAGCATCCGAAATCATAAACAGGATTGGAAAGGAAGGCAAGGGCTTAAATTCGATGAGGCCCAATCAGACTGTGGTGAATGTGTGTGGTTCTCTGGTGAACTCGCAAGGTTTTACAGTAAGTGCTGCTGTTAAGTATATGTTTAAATACTCTCAGTGGTAGTTATTAACACGTGTTCAATAAATCTGTGAATATTTACTTGTAATGCTGTGGACCCTATTATTTTGAATATTAGCCTGTAAGTAAGAACATTGAAGCTGTTACATCAATGGATTTGATTTTATATTCTGTGCAACTTTAACACAATCCTTAACCCTTATATTATTTTTGGAGGCTCAAGGGATATGGGCGTTGTGGAGCAGAGCAACCATGATCTTTTTGCATGGGGCAGGATCGAGAGGTCATGTGGCTTATCCTTGCTACTTATGTTCTTATAACTATCTAACGATACCAGCAGGAATTTTCCAGATTGTGTTAACAGTTGCATTGGAAATTAAACCCGCAAATGGCGTTTTGTGCAGCAACGTCAAAGATTCTGGGTCAACTACTCAGTCAGATGGCGACCAGATTTTCATTGTTGAAGGCACACTGCCCTGATTCATGGGCCAGAGATGCAATGAGGCAGTAGGGACCTGATTCCACCATTGCTTGTTAAAATCATGCCAATTGTTAAAGTATCACGTGTTTGGTTGTATAAGATTCTGAACCCGCTGACTTGTCTCCTGGTATTTTTCTTGCAAAAATCTTGTCTGGTTTTAATTGGCCTTATTTCCACAAACCACTGGTGTTCATTATGCTGCACCATAGTGGGGTCAACTTGTAAGTCTTCTAGAAAGAAGGAGAGTTTTTGTTTCCTTTTAAAACCTAGGTCTTTCAGTCAACAATTTGACCTTCAGCTGGGAGGACAAGGGAATGGCATCATCTTCTGATTGTTCTCCAAGTCACACGTGAGCCTGAACTGGACGTATATCAACCATTTTTCATCATTGCTGGGTCAAAATCCTGCTGCTCCCTATGTGACAGTACAACGGCTGGAGAGGAAGGCAGCATGCCAACATCTGCTTCTAGGAGGGAGCAATAAAACTGGCCTTGCCAATCATGGCTGTATTCCGAGAGAGACAAAAACTAAAAGATGTTGGTTCTACTTCTTTGATTTCATGGCCGGAGTCCAAACACGGTTGGTCTGCGGAATCAGCACTTCGTCCTTTCACGTTTGAGATCTGGGCTCAGATCTTGCATGGGTTGACAGGGCAGCCTTTTTGTTTTCTTGCCCTGCGTAAAGACCTTGCATGGAATGAGTTCAGGTAGTCATGCAGTCCTGATGAAAGGTTGTCAATTTGAAACATTAATTCTGTTCCTCTCTCCCCAGATGCTGCCAGACCTGCTGAGTACTTCCAGCATTTTCCATTTTTGTATTTTAGGGAGGTCTGCACCCTGTTTCACCACGGTGTTGGAACAAGTCACTGGTTTGGAACATATTGCGGTTGAGAATTATCATCGCCGCCGTCGGTTCAAGAATGGCCAGGATGGAAATGGGAAAATAAAATCGCATTGGTGCGGTCGAGGATATTCTAGAGCATGGTTTGTGTTCGGGCATATTCTAAGGGTAGAGAAAAAGGTACGTGATAGTGATTGGCTATGCTTTTCCTGACATGTGCCTCCTAGATATTGAGTTAGATAGCCATTTTCCCCAACACTGCTTAATACATTAACAAATGATGTTGATCCAGGTCTATGTGTCAAAACGTGGGTTGTCTCTCCTTTTGCCTGTTTGGCTGAATTATGAGCGTGCCTTCCTTGGAAATCAAATGGGACTCGAACCTGAAATGTCTGGCTCAGAGATGGGGTGTTTTTCCGCAAAGCATCCTAGTCATCTCTTTCCATTATAGAGAGAAAGAAAGTATTGGTTCTCTCTCGCTCTCTCTCTCTCCTCCTCCCCCCCCCCTCTCTCTCTCTCCTCTCTCCTTCCCCCCCTCTCTCCTCTCTCTCCCTCTCCCCTCTCTCCCTCTCTCTCTCTCCTCTCCCCCCTCTCTCGCGCTCTCTCTCTCTCGCTCTCTCCTCTCTCTCCTTCCTCCCTCTCTCTCTCGCTCTCTCTCTCTCCTCTCCTCTCTCCTCTCTCTCTCTCTCTCTCTCTCTCCTCTCTCTCCTCTCTCTCCCTTCCCCCTCCTCTCGCCGCGCTCCTCTCTCTCTCTCTCTCTCTCTCTCTCTCCTCTCTCTCCTCTCTCTCTCTCTCTCTCTCTCTCTCTCTCTCTCTCTCTTCCTTCCCCTCTCTCTCTCTCTCTCTCCTTCCTCTCTCTCTCTCTCTCTCTCCTCCCCCCCCTCCTCTCTCTCTCTCCTCCCCCCCCCCTCTCTCGCGCCTCTCTCTCTCTCTCTCTCTCTCTCTTTCTCTCTCTCTCTCGCTCTCTCTCTCTCTCTCTCTCTGTCTCTCTCTCCATCCATCCATCCATCTCACTCGCGCTCTCTCTCTCTCTCTCTCTCTCTCTCTCTCTCTCTCTCTCTCTCTCTCTCTCTCTCTCTCTCTCTCTCTCTCTCTCTCCTTCCCCCCCCCTCTCTCTCTCTCTCTCTCTCTCTCCTTCCCCCCCTCTCTCTCTCTCTCTCTCCTTCCTCTCTCTCTCTCTCTCTCTCTCTCTCTCTCTCTCACAAGCAAACAAAAGCAGGAACAGTAAACGATACACTATTAACACTAGCGCCCCGTACCACCTCCTCCCAAGACAAGCCTCCATGCGCTACCACAGCCAGTACGGGGATTGAACCCATACCGGTGCCATCATTTTACATCACACTCTAGCCAGCTGTGCCAACCAATTCACACAACCAGACAGACACTTGAGGAAAACTAGGCTGCATGGCTTTGGGGGAAAAACCTGGGCCGTGGATCTAAATTGAATAGCTCTTTCAAAGAGATGGGCCAAGTGGCCTGCTTAAGTGTCAATGCTTCCAACTGATGCACTATCAATTACTACGAGATGAGAGTAGAGAATAATCGAGGCTTTATTAAGCAGAGATGTGTGGCCTCCTGCAGCTGATACCAGAATGGGAGCAGCTCGGGTCTGCACACACATTTATACTCCGCCTACTGGGCGGAGCCAGCAGGCAGGGATTCACCCCCATGCCTTACCGTATTACATCTACTATAACGTTATTACATCTACTATACAATCAGTGGTGACTAACGCACTAACGTTCCGGTCTGTTGGTAGGACATCTTCCCTGGTGGCCGCACGATGGCTGCATGACTCATCAATATACTATCACATTCACCACCTGACAGAGTTTTGGGTAAGTCTCTGAGAACCGATCAGACCTCTCCGCTAGTGTAACTCGACACAAAATGTTTGATGTCTCTGTCAATAAGCATTGCAGTTGTGTTTGAGCAGTAGCTGCTGTTGAAACCGTTGGCAGCCCAAGCCTCCATTTTAATTTAGTTTCCCACAGTTCTATTTTTGCAGAGCCTGGGAAGGTTTGGATGCTGAATCTTTCTGAATGAAGCTGCCCTGTTCTTACCAAAGAAGGACAAGTAATTGCGTCTTGAAAAGCATTGTGAGAACTGTAACCTATTCAATCTTCAGTTGACGTTGACTTAGTTAATTCAAAAGCCACCTTTGTGCCTGTTATTGTATCATGTTCACCTGAAGTGTTGAATAATTTTTTTTGTTTTAAAATATTTTTATTGAAGCATTTGCAAAAATTTTTATAACAATAACAAACAAAACAATAATAACATAAACATCAACATGGTAAACTAGGGCAGCACGGTGGCACAGTGGTTAGCATTGCTGCCTACGGCTCTGAGGACCCGGGTTCGAATCCCGACCCTGGATCACTGTCCGTGTGGAGTTTGCACATTCTCCCCGTGTCTGCGTGGGTTTCACCCCCACAACCCAAAGATGTGCAGGGTAGGTGGATTGGCCATGCTAAATTGCCCCTTAATTGGAAAAAATAATTGGGCACTGTAAATTTTTTTAAAAACATGGTAAACTAGACATTTCCCACCCAACCCCTTCTGTACATCCCTTAACCATATTGTACCTACCCCCCCCCACTTCAGAATGCTGCTTCTACTGACATTTTAATTTTCCCCGAGAAAGTCGACGAATGGCTGCCACCTCCAGGAGAACTCCAGCATTGACCCCCTCAAGGCAAACTTTATTTTCTCCAGCTTGAGAAACCCAACCATGTCACTGACCCAAGTCTCCACACTCAGGGGCTTCGAGACCCTCCACATTAACAGGATCCGTCTCCGGGCTACCAGGGAGGCAAAAGATCAGAACGTCGGCCTATTTCACTCCATGAACTCCCGTGTCTTCTGACACTCCAAAGATCGCTATCTCTGGGCTCGGCACCACCCGCGTACCTAGCACCTTGGACATTGCCTTGGCAAACCCCTACC
This sequence comes from Scyliorhinus canicula, assembly GCF_902713615.1. Taxonomy (NCBI): domain Eukaryota; kingdom Metazoa; phylum Chordata; class Chondrichthyes; order Carcharhiniformes; family Scyliorhinidae; genus Scyliorhinus; species Scyliorhinus canicula. The sequence goes on along the minus strand of NC_052147.1, from coordinate 276,444,443 downwards.
AGAATCCACCAAGTTTCGGGCATACCCAAAACATATGGACATGGTTTGCTGGGCTTCCCGCACACCTTGCACATCGATCTTCTACCCCGACAAACTTGCTCATCCTCGCCGCCGTCATGTGTGCCCGGTGTACCACCTTAAACTGTATTAGACTGAGCCTGGCACATGATGAGGAGGAATTAACCCTGCTTAGGGCGTCTGCCCGCAGACCCGCCTCTAACTCCCCACCTAGCTCCTCCTCCCACTTGCCCTTCAGTTCCTCCACTGGGATCTCCTCCGCCTCCAACAACTCCTGATAGGTAAGAAGTGTTGAATCTTAAAGGGGTTTCTATGTTGCTGGAGCATTGTTGTTTTTTTTTTAAATGGAAAAGAAATATATTTTTATTCAGGAAATGTTCAATTTTGCAACATACAAAATACCTCAATACCAACTCTCTCTCTTGTTGGCCTGTTACAGGTGACTAAAGCATGCTGAAGAGTGGAAGAAGTTCAGTCCCAAATACTGTGGCTCTCTGCCTTGTATTTTGGAGCTTTGAAGTGAACACCTCCTGAACTGGACCCTTTGGAAACGAGAGTAAAGCGACAGTGGTGTCTCACGGCCCTTCAACGAGGGAAGAAGGTAAATATTGGGCATCATTTTAGAGAGTGTGAGCAGTGAGTTCTGCGAATGTTGGTTTTTGGGCACTTCTGCCACCAGGACCTGAAGATAATCCATTCAGAGTCATAGAGCTTTTATAGCAAAGTGCCCATTTGGCCCATTGTGTCCATGCCCGCCATCATGCGCCTACCTATTCTAATCCCATTTTGGTCCGTAGGCCTGTATGCTTTGGTACTTCAAATGCTCATCGAAAGGCTTCTTAAATGTTGTGGGGGTTCCTGCCTCTCCCACCCTTTCAGGCAGCGAGTTCCGGATTCCAGCACCCTCTGAGTGAAAGGTTTTTCATCTCATCTCTTCTCAACGTCCTGCTCCTCACCTCCAATCAGTCCTCACCTCCAATCAGTGCCCCCTGGTTATTGATCACTCCGTGAAGGGAAAATGTTTCTTCCCCTCCATGCCCCTCATTATTTTATACACCTCAAACAGGCCTTCTCTGTTCCAAGGCTACCTAAGAGGGAATGGAGAGCCAGGATAAATGGGCCATATTCAGCTTGTAAACGAGTGGAGTGCCGCAGGGATCAATGCTGGGGCCTCAAATGTTTACGACCTATATTAATAACTTGGATGAAGGCACCGGCTGTAGCTTGGTCAAATTTGCTGATGATACAAAGATAGGTCAGAAAGCCAATTGTGAGGAGGATGCGGTGGACCCAAAATTCCTGCTCCAAGTCCATGGACTTTTGGCCGCCCTCCAAAACCTCTGGTCCCATCCACGATGATTCTCTCATGGGACTGGAAAATCTCAGCCGAGGAGTCTGCAAAGGGCTTACAGGCAGGTTAAGTGAAGGGGCAAAAATTTGGCAGATGGATTATAACGTGCAACTTCTCCACGTTGGCAGGAAGAATAGAAAACGGAATGATGTTTAAATGGAGAGAGATTGCAGAATGCTGCGGTACAGAGGGGCCATAAGGCATAGGAGCAGAATTAGGCCACTCGGCCCATCGCGTCTGCTCCGCTATTCATGCATGGCTGATGGATAGCACGATAACACAGTGGTTAACATTGTTGGTTCGATTCCCGGCTTGGGTCACTGTCTATGCGGAGTCTGCACGTTCTCCCCGTGTCTGCGTGGGTTTCCTCCGGGTGCTCCGGTTTCCTCCCACAAGTCCTGAAAGACGTGCTTGTTAGGTGAATTGGACATTCTGACTTTTCCTCCCGTGTACCTGAACAGACGCCGGAGTGTGGCAACTAGGGGCTTTTCACAGTAACATCATTGCAGTGTTAATGTAAGCCTACTTGTGACAATAAAGATTATTATATTTTTCTCATCCCCATTCTCCTGCCTTCTCCCATAACCTCTGATCCTCTTATTAACCAGGATCCTATCTACCTCTGTCTTAAAGACTCTCAGTGATTTGGCCTCCACAGCCTTCTGCGGCAAAGAGTTCTACAGATTTACCACCCTCTGGCTGAAGAAATTCCTCCTCGTCTCTGTTTTAAAGGATCATCCCTTTAGTCTGAGATTGTGACTTCTAGTTTTTCCTGCAAGTGGAAACATCCTCTCCACGTCCACTCTATCCAGGCCTCGCAGTATCCTGTAAGTTTCAATAAGATCCCACCCCCTCATCCTTCTAAACTCCACACGTACAGACCCAGAGCCCTCAACCGTTCCTCATACGACAAGCTCTTCATTCACGGGATCATTCTTGTGAACCTCGCCTGGACCCTTTCCAAGGCCAGCACATCCTTCCTTGGATATGGGGCCCAAAACTGCTCACAATACTCCAAATGGACGAATCACAAAATGTTAGCATTCAGGCACAGCAAGTAATTAGAACGGCAAATTGAATGCTGGCCTTTATTGCTATGGGGATGGAATGTAGAAGTAGCAACGCTTTTTTCTGCAGCAGTACGGGAGATTGGTTGAACTGCACCTGCAGTAGTGAGTATGGTTTTGGTCTTCTTACTTAAGGAGCAAAATACTCTCATTAGCAGCAGTCCAGAGAAGGTTCGCTAGGCTGATTCCTGGGATGAAAAGGTTTTCTTAAACAGAAAGGTTGGGCCTGTAATTGTTGAAAATCTAGAATGAAAAGCGGTCTTATTGAAACATTCTGCGGGATTCTCTGTCGGCGGGACCCTCTGCTTCGCCGGCAACACACGTATGCCCGGGGGTTTCCTGACGGTGTGGGGTGGCCACAGTGGGAAACCCCATTGGCTGGCTGAATGAGGGGGGGTGGGGGGGGGGGGGGGGGGGGGGGGGCGCAGACAGGAAAGTGGAGTTCAGGCTACAATCAGATCAACCATGATCTTATTGAATGGTGGAGCAAGTTTGAGGGCTGAATGGCCTCCTCCTGTTCCGATTTAAAAACAAAAAAATAAATTTAGAGTACCCAATTCACTTTTTACAATTAAGGGGAGGAGTATTTTGGGTCTCTCTCTCTCTCTGAAGAATGTCTCCAGATCACTTGATGATTTCAAAGTAATACCTGTTTCTGTAAGGAATGCAAACCTACTGTCATTGTTAAAAAGGGTTTTTGACTTATGGATGTTGTTAGGAAAGTTACTAAGGGTTACCTATAGAGTATTGTATCTTTGGGGTTACCTATTGAGTACTGTATCTTTTGCGGGGAGTATCAGTGTTGGTAGTTGATAAGATGTTTACTGTGTGTTTATAAAATGTTAACTGGATTCATAGAATAAACACTGTTTTTGTTTTTAAAAAAAATACTTTAGATCTCTGTTGCATCACACCTGTAAAGTGGGCCCTTGTGCTCCCCATAACCAAAATCTATTCAAAGTCGTGGGTCACGTGAACGCCATGATACACTTTGGTGTTCTCTAAACTCTGGCCCATGATAGCATTTAAAATTATTTTATATTCTTTCCTGATGTTATAGTCTCTCCACATGTGAAGTGATACTTGCCCTGCTATAAGGTAACATTTAAAAAATAAATTTAGTATACCCCATTATTTTATTTTCCAATTAAGGGGCAATTTAATGTGGCCAATCCACCGACCATGTGCATCTTTTTGGGTTGTGGGGGCGAAACCCACGTAAACACGGGGAGAATGTGCAAACTCCGCACTGACAGTGACCTAAAGCCGGGATTGAACCTGGGACCTCGGCGCCGCGAGGCAGCTGGGCTAACCCACTGCGCCACCGTGCTGCCCCGTTCCTATTTCTTAAGATGCTATGGTCTAATGAGTCTGATCAACCTGTCAGTTAGACCATGTCAATCTCTATTTGTGGGCGAGAGTTCCAGATTTGCATTCCTCTTAGTGTGAAGGAACTCTTCCTGACATCACCCCTCAAAATGACTTGGCTCCAACCTTGTGGGTTTTCGAAACATCTTTGCTCCGGACTCCCCCTCACCAGTGGAAATAATCATTTCTCTCTGTCTACCTTATCAACCCTTATAATGATCTTTAAACAACTTCAATTAAATCACCCCTTAATCTTGTGTGTTCATTGAAAGCCTACTCTCTATTGTCATAACTGAACCCTTTTAGACACAGTATCAATGAATTTGTTTTTAAAATTCCCAATTATGGGGCAATTTAGCGTGGCCAATCCATCTACCCTGCGCATCTTTTGGGTTGTGGTGGGTGAGACCCACGCAAACACAGGGGAGAATGTTCAAACTCCACACACACAGTGACCCGGGGCCGGGATCGGACACGAGTTCTCTGTGCCGTGAGGCAGCAGTGCTAACCGCTGCGCTGCTGTGCCGACCTCACAATGCTGAGAACAAAAAACAAAGAACGTTCAGCACCCGAACAGGCCCTTCGGCCCTCCAAGCCTGTACCGGTCATGACACTACCTTTGGCCAACACCCTCAGTACTGCCTAGTGCCGTATCCCTCTATAACCATCCTATCCATGTATTTGTCAAGATGCCTTTTGAACGACGTTAATGTATCTGCTTCCACAAACTCCCCTGGCAGCACATTCCAGGCACTCCCACCCTCTGTGTAAAAAACAAAACCTGCCTCGTGCATCTCCTCTAAACTTTGCCCCTCGGACCATAAACATATGGTGACTGACCCCTCCATCTTGGGAAAGACTGCCTGCCCATCCTACTCTATCCAGGCCCCTCTTAATCTTGTAGACCTCTATCGGGTCACCCTTCAATCTCCGTCGTTGTCATAAAAACAGTTTGAGTCATTTCAGCCTCTCCGCAGAGCCAACATCCTGGTAAACCTCCTCTGCACCCTCTCCAAAGTCTCCACATCCTTCTGGTAGCTTGGCAATCAGAATTGTGCACAATATTCCAAGTAAGGCCGTACCAAAGTTCTATACAACTGTAGCATGACTTGCCAGTTTTTATACTCGAATGAGGAATCGCATCTACCCCTTTTCATTGTGCAGGATGCTGATGCCTGTTGGAACAGGGGTGAAGGGAGTGGACTTGGTGTATGGTGGGGTGAACAGGGGAGCAGGAGGGAGGCAGCGAGCCTCTTGGTTACCGTCCCAAAACCTTCACCGTGATTCTGCCGGACCGTTAACCCCAGATTGCTGGTGTCCCAAATCTAGTTTATACAATGGACTCAGAGACGCAAGAGAAATTGGAAACTCCTTAGTCTGCTGTTGGCAAGAGGCAGGTTTAGCCTTATGGCCTCCAGCCTCCCAGAATCCAAACACAAGGAGACTTTAGTCACACCCGGAGTTGAACTTCCAATCATCCCTATCCTTTGCCTTGTCCGTACTCTCCCTGGAGGTCACTTGAGTTGAAGGAGGGTCAGTTGCCAGAAGACCCATTTTTAAGATGATTGGCAAACGAACCGGAGGTAGGGAGATGAGGAAATGAATTATTAGGATCTTGAATGTGCTACCTGGAATGGTGGTGAAAGCAGTTTCAATGGTACAGATGCAGTATCTCAAAGCCAGCAACCTCGGAGCCCAGACCATGCCGGACTTTGAATTCTGCTGGATTTAGGTTTGGGCGGTTCAGGCCATAGGTGGGTCAGGTCAAGCCAGGTCGGATGGGGTCAGGGGTCACTGGAACGCAGGACTAGGCCTGTGTGCGATCTGGTAAAGCAAATATCTAGCCCGGTGTCACTCTTACGCCAAAGCAGCATCTGGCCGAATTGTCCAGGTAAGTTTTTTTTTTTTTGTTTTAATTTGACTCGATTAAAATTGATGCATAGCAAATTCTAAAAACGTCTGGTTTTTCGGGCAACTCCAGACTTATGGACAGCCTGGTTTGTGACCATGTAACTGTGATTGTGAAATAGGAATTGGGCAAATAGCTGAAGAGAAATAAAAATTAAGGAGTTCTGGGGAAAGAACAGGGGAGTGGGATTAATTGGCTTGCTGTCTCCGAGAGTTGGGTCAAGTAGCTTCCCTCTTGAGGTGTAAGATCCTATGTCGTTGCTTAAATGAATGGCCGTGATTGTACTGAGATTACATTATGTACTGTACAGTTCATTAACTCTGTTTACTGGAGTTAGACCTGATTTACTGAAAGGCCTCTGCTTTCTGTGTTTGGGGAAACATGTGCTAGTGTAGGGATTGACTTTTGCCAGTGGATAAAGAGAAACATGTTTCAGCAAGTAACATCAAGACTCTGCAAAATGGTACACATACGAACATGTGAATTAGGAGTAAGAGTAGGCCACTCGCCCCCTCGATCCTGCTCTGCCACTTAACAAGACCATGGCTGCTCTGATTGGAACCTCACTCCCACATTCCCGCCTACCCCGATAACCTTTTCACCCCCTTTGCCTATCAAGAATACATCCGGCTCTGTCTTACAAATATTCAAAGATCCTGGCTGTAGTTTTCCGGTCCCTTCCTGCAGCGGGTTCATCCAGTGCCACTGATGGCGAACCCATCGCGGTGCGTTCCCTGGCGGCAGAGGGTACGGGGCACGTGAAACCCCGTGGACATCAGCGAGACCGGAAGATCCCACTGCCAGCCAGTGGCGGGCTGCCTCCGCTACCAGAACATATAAAAACAAAGAAAATTACAGCACAGGAACAGGCCCTTCGGCCCTCCCAGCCTGCGCCGATCCAGATCCTTTATCTAAACCTGTCGTCTATTTTCCAAGGATCTACTTCCCTCTGTTCCCCGCCCGTTCATATATCTGTCCAGATGCATCTTAAATGATGCTATCGTGCCCGCCTCTTGGCAAAGCGTTCCAGGCACCCACCACCCTCTGCGTAAAAAACATTTCCATGCACATCTCCCTTAAACCTTCCCCCTCTCACCTTGAAATCATGACCCCTTGTAATTGACACCCCCACTCTTGGAAAAAGCTTGTTGCGATCCACCCTGTCCATACCTCTCAATTTTGTAGACCTCAATCAGGTCCCCCCTCAACCTCCGTCTTTCCAACGAAAACAATCCTAATCTACTCAACCTTTCTTCATAGCTAGCACCCTCCATACCAGGCAACATCCTGGTGAACCTCCTCTGCACCCTCTCTAAAGTATGCACATCCTTCTGGTAATGTGGCGACCAGAACTGCATGCAGTATTCAAAATGTGGCCTAACCAAAGTCCTATACAACTGTAACATGACCTGCCGACTCTTGAACTCAATACCCCGTATGGCGTAGAAGAGCTGGAAAATACCGCTCACAAGATTCCACCGCCTTTTGAGGAGGACAATTCCAAAGACTCTCTAGCCTCTGAGAAAATTTCACCCCCCCCCTAATTTCTGTCTTTAATGAGTGACCCCTTATTTTTGAACAGCGATCTCTAGGTCTAGATTCTTCCACAAGAGGAAAGATTCTCTCAACATCCACCCTGTCAAGACCCCTCAGGATCTTGTATGTTTCAATCAAGTTGCCTCTTACTCTTCTAAACTCTAGTAGATACAAACCCAGAATGTCCATCCTTTCCTTAAAAGACAACCCAACTTTTACAGATGTTAGTCTAGTAACTGCTTCCAAAGTCCCCCCTTAAATTATACTGTGCACAGTATTCCAGATGTGGTCTGCACCATAAATATGTTGACACCATAAATGTGGCCTTGTCCTCCTCTAGCACAAGTAAAAGGAGCAGGAGTAGACCAGATGGCCTGTCGAGTATGTTCCGCAGTCAAGGCAAGCATGGCTGATCTAGTAGTTCAACTCCACTTTCCCATCCACTCCCTACATCCTTCGATTCCCTGGAAGACCAAATTTTTATCTATCTCAACCTTAAATGTATTCAATAATGGAGCACTCTCACCGCTCTGGGGTAGAGAATTCCAAAGATTCACAACCCTTTGCGTGGCGTTACTTCTCCTCATCTCACGCCTAAACACTGGCATCTACCCGGCAATGTGGAAAATTTTCCAGGTATGTCCTCTATACACGAAACAAGACAAATCCAACCCGGCTAATGACCGCCCTATCACTATACCCCACAACCAGTGATGGAAGTGGTTGTCAACAGTGCTATCAAGCGGCACTGCTCACAGACCCTCAGTTTGGGTTCTGCCAGGATCACTCAGCTCCTGACCTCATTATGGCCTTAATCAAACATGGACAAAACAGCTGTACTCTAGAGGTGAGCTGTGAGTGACTGCCCTTGACATCAAGGCAGCATTTGATCGAGTGTGGCATCGAGGAGCCCTAGCTAAACTGGAGTCGATGGGATCGGAGGAAACTCTCCACTGGTTGGAGTCACACCTAGCACAAAGGAAGATGGTTGTGGTGGTTGGAGGTCAACCATCTCTGCTCCATGACATCACTGCAGGAGTTCCTCAGCGTAGTATCCTCGGCCCAACCACCTTCAGCTGCTTAATGAGTGACTTTTCTCCAATAATAAAGTCGGTGGAGATGTTTTCTGATGACTGCACAATATTCAGCGCCATTTGTGACTCCTCCGATAACAAAGCAGTCCGTGCACATATGCAGCAAGACCTGCACAACATTCAGGTTGGGCTGATAAGTGGCAAGCAATATACATGCCACATAAGTGCCAGGCTGTGACTCTCATCAACAAGAGAGAATATAACCATATCCCCATGACATTCAATGGCATTAGCATTGCTGAATTCCTCCACATCAACCTCCTGGCTGTTGCCACTGACCAGAATAGAACTGCACCAGCCATATAAATGCTGTGGCTATAAAAAGCAGGTCAGATAGTGGAAATTTTGAGGAACTCACCTCCTGACTCCCTAAAGCCTATCCACCATTTACAAGGCTTAAGTGATGGAATAGTCTCCACTTGCCTGGATGAGTGCAGCTCCAACAACACTCAAAAAAACTCAACACCGTCCAGGACAAAGCAGCCCCATTTGATTGGCACCCTATCCAACACCCTATCCCACCACCGATGCACAGTGGCAGCTGTGTGTAACATCTCCAAAATGTACTGAAGCACCTTCCAAACCCGCGATCACTAGAAAAATAGTGGGCAACCTGTGGCCCTGGGGCCATATCGGCCTACCTGGATTCTGAGTGAGGCCTCCGAGACATTCTGTTGATTGTTGCCCACATTGATTTCCATTGTGTATTTTTTCTCCTACCGGTTTGACTGACGTGATTCGCACGTTCAGCAAGGGGTAAGTGAAGTGAGATTTTTTTTTTTTAAATTTAGAGTGGCCAATTCTTTTTTTTTCCCCAAATAAGCAGCAATTTAACGTGGCCAATCCACCTACCCTGCACATCTTTGGGTTGTGGGGGGTGAGACCTGCGCAGGCGCGGGGGGAATGTGCAAACTCCATGCGGACAGTGACCCGGGATCGAACCCGGGTCCTTGACGGCAGAGACAGCAGTGCTGACCACTGCGCCACCGTGCCACCCTCAGTGAAGTGAGGTGCGTGCTGATTGCTCACAACATTGACTGTGAGAGCCGGGCGCTCCCTCTGCTTCCAATGTGCAAATATTTATTTTGTGTTTACCATTTGACGTTGATGAGAGCTCTATTAACACATAAAATTAAGCATTTTCTATAACTCGTTATGAGATGTATGGCATGTATTCAATGTCTTTAAACTTATTCATGGGGTCATGATTAGTGAACAAGTCCAATTTCAAACTTGGGACCCACTGAGATTAAGGAAGGCCACTCACTACCCTAGGTTGCCCATCACATCTAGGAGGACAATGACAGCAGACACATAGGAACGCCAACCCCTGGAAGTTCCCCTCCAAATCACTCACCAGCCTGACTTGGAACTATATCACCATTCCTTCATTGCTGCAAGATCAAAGCCTCTGAACTCCCTCCCAACAGCACTCTACATACATTCTGTGGTTGTACTTACACAACCTGGACTACAGTGATTCACGGAGGCCACTCCTCCCTACCTTGGCAAGGGCAATAAACGCTGGCCTAGCCAGTGGTGCCCACAGCCCATGAAGGAATAATAAAATAAATTATTGGCCCCTTATCCTGGGACCGTGTGCCTGTGTTTTAGGTTCCCTGGCCAGTGGAAACAATCTCCCAACATCAGCCACCAGACTAACCACTGGCACACATCTGAGCGAGAGAGACGGGCTAATATTTTCTGTAGAGAACCTTAGTTTTAGTTGTTCTTCTTGCAGGTCCACTGTGCATTTTGAACATGTTCTGACTTACCTGAAGTCTCCAGTGCCTGGAGAAAGAAAAATTATCCAACCTCCTGTCCTTGACCGCTCCCCACCCATTCTATTTCTCCTTAGACACCCAGTGTCATTTTATGGCCACAACCAGCAAGCGACCTATCTGCCATCAATTGCTCTACTGATGTTGCCCTGAGAGATCTTCAGAATGTCAGGCCGAGATTCATCGCCATGGCAGCATGCTCCTTCGGTCTGTCGCCCATTGGAAAGGATCCCTGGAGTTTCTGCGGTCAGCTGTAACCGTTGAGAGCTCCTCGCACCATCATGTTTCCAGGTCTTCAGAGAATAAAGCTCTCGAGTGTTGTGTGACTGGCCAATTTTGGCCGGGTGCCTTTTCAGCGATAAACACCTTTTGGCAGTCTTGAGATTTAGGGGAGGTTGAACGATCATCTTTCTGACACATGAAGGTTGCAAGGATATGCAAACCTCTTTGTCGCACTGCATTGAATAAAGAAATAAATTGCCTTAGTGTATGAACTTGAGTAAGTACACACTGTTCTTTGCACTTAGTTTATCCAAAGTTCCATTTAATGTTGTAATTCTTACCTCCACTGCCACCCCCTAAGGCCCGGAAGGTAAAGAAATATTTTTGTACATAAATCAGGCCATTGACTGTGTACCTAAGGAATTAATTGGAACTTACTTGAGTTGTATTTGAGAAGAATGTTGTTTCTCTTTCATAGTAGGAGGTGATGGCACAGCTACTGTCATTGGATTAAGAATCCAGAGTTCTGGGGGACCCAGGTTTGAATCCCACCACAGCAGATGGGATACATCAAAAATCTGCAATTCAACGTCTATTGATCATGAAACCATTGCCAATTGTTATAAAGATCTATTTAGTTCACTAATCCCCCTTAGGGAATACTAATCTTTATTAGTGTCACAAGCAGGCATATTAACACTGCAATGAGGTTACTGTGAAAATCCCCTAGTGGCCATACTCGGGCGCAAGTTCGGGTACACGGAGGGAGAATTCAGAATGTCCAATTCACCTAACACGTCTTTCAGGACTTGTGGGAGGAAACTGGAGCGCCCGGAGGAAACCCACGCAGACACGGGGAGAACGGGCAGACTCCGCACAGACAGTGACCCGAGCCGGGAATCAAACCTGGGACCCTGGCACTGTGGAGCAACAGGGCTAACCACTGTGCTACCGTGCTGCCTTGAAGGGAAATCTATTCTCCTGGTCTGGCCTACGTGTGACTCCAGGTCCAAAGTAACGCGGTTGTCTCTTAACAAAAATGCCCTACGAAGTGGCAAATGGGGTGGGCCTAGCCAGTGACACCCACATCCAATGAATCAAAAACAAAAATCTCCTGAATTTGGATACTAATTCAGTTTGCCTCAATTGACTATCTCCTGATTAGCCTTCCGTGTTCCACCCAAGCTTGTGAACCCGAATTTATTCAAAACTCCTGTTCTCGCTGACCTACGCTGGTTTCCTCGAATTTCAAATTCTGAGCTTTGTGCTCAAATGCCCACCACGGGACTCGCTCCTCTCGCTGCAACCCTCTGCAATCTTCTCCAATCCTGGCCTCTTGCGTATCTCTGATGTCCTTCGCCCCCACCATGTCTTCAACTGCCTGGGCTCGAAGTTCAGCCATTCCCTCTCTAAACCTCGTCGCTCCTTTTGAGATGCCTGCTCCTTACCAGTCAGCCCGTGATCAACCTTTTGCTTACCTGCCCTGATATCTCCTCTTGTCTGATTTTTGCTGCTGTGGATGGAGGGCATGTGGGACATTTCACTGTGCTAAAGGCGCTAGGTAAATGCAATTTGTTGTTACTGCTTTCCTTTGCTTTCCATCAGATTTTTCAACTGAACGACAGGGCTCTTTGCATCGGTGGCTCATTTAAAAAATTCTTTGCTGGCTGCATGGACACCTTGCCATTGAAGGGGGACCTCACAGGTGAATTCACTTTTCTTTCTTCGCTTTCGTTGAAAGCAACGAATCCGCTGCACGTTTGAGGAGTTGAAAATCCATTTGAATGATTGGCGCGATTGTTAAGATAAGAAAACCATGTCATATAGAACTGGCTCCAAGTGACGGGGTTCAATGTGCACAAAATGGCCTTAATCGCAGTGATTTTCTTTGAGACCCTATTATATCATGCTGTGGTTTTAGATTTCTGTGTTTTTAATTAAGAATGTCATACAGGACAGGGCTTGTTTAGCCTGATTACTGTGTCATGAACACAAGGTAGTCGTTAATAAATCCAACAGGGAATTCAGTCGGAATTCCTCCACCCAACGAGTGGTGGGAATGTCGAGCTCGCTGCCACAGGGAGTGGCTGAGGTGAATGACAGATGCATTTAAGGGGAAGTTAGTTAAGCACACGAGGAAACACAGGAGCAGGAAGGAGGCCATTTGGCCCTTCAAACATGCTGCACCATTCAGTAAGATCATGGCTGACCTGGTTTGTGGCCTCAACTGCAGGTTCCTGTCTGCTCCCCATAACCCTTGACTCTCCTGCCTAACACAAATCTTGTGTAGCTCAGCCTTGAATAAATTAAAAGCCCCCCCCCCCCGCTTTGTGGGGGAGAGAATTCCACGCACCGACGATCCTTTGGGAGACAATGGCCACGATTTTCTGAGACCGTTCTCTGAGCACGCAAATCACATTACTTTTTTAAGAAAAATTTGGAGTACCCAATTCATTTTACCAATTAAGGGGCAATTTAGCGTGATCAATTCACCTACCCGGCACATCTTTGGGTTGTGGGGGCGAAACCCACGCAAACATGGGGAGAATGTGCAAACTCCACACGGACAGAACCGGGATCTAATGGGGGACCTCGGCGCCGTGAGGCAGCAGTGCTAACCACTGTGCCACCGTGCCGCCCTGCAAATCCCATTCTAGCTATGAGAGGGCCATAACGGGGGTTGTGGCCATGATATCTCTGTCTGAGATCCTCTGCTCCAACCCCCCCCTTGCCAGCGACATAACCAGTGAGGGCATGAACCTGATTGACATGGAATTTTAAATATGCTTAAATGGCTTAATGCACATTGCTTCAGGGGTCGCAAATGTTTCCCTCCCTCCGGCATGATGGAAAATGGAAATCAGTGGTTGCGGCACTAGGGACTCGGAGGTGGGATAGGCCCTGTGGGGGGGAGGACATGGTGAGGGATATGGCTGGGCAGTGCCATGACACTGTGCCCTGACACGGAGCTGGTATGGGCCCTGTGGGGGGGGGGACATAGTGAGGGATATGGCTGGGCAGTGCCATGGCTCAGCGCCCTGGCACCATGGGAGGGTCAACTTGACACTGACAGATTGGCAGTGCCCAAGGGCAGGTCCTCTCGGGAACCCCACTGGCGGAGACAGCGATTATGAGGAGGAGGCGCGGGCATTGATGGGAGGCGTATGGGGGATAATGCCCCAGTGATGGGAGGCAAGGAATGATGTTCCAATGCCGGTGAAGAATGGAGGGGAGGGTGGGTGTGGGGAATGATGCCCCAATACCCCGATGATGGGGGTGGGTGGGGCATGATGCCAGTGAAGGTGGGTGGGGGGAGGGGGGGGAGGGAGCTGGGTCACTCTGATGTGGTGAGCGGAGGGTGACTCGAACATTGAGCAATGGTGTGGGTGGGGTAGTTGCACCTCTGTCTTCTACGACTGGGGTGTTTCTCTTGTCATTGACGGCGCCAAACACTCCCTTAAGACAAAGGAGTAGAATTCGGCCACTCGGCCCATCGAGTCCACTCCACCATTCAATTATGGCTGATATGTTTCTCATCCCCATTCTCCTGCCTTCTCCCCATAACCCCTGATCCCCTTGTTAATCAAAAACCTATCTATCTCTGTCTGTGATTTGGTCTTCACAGCCCCCCTGCTTTTTTTTCACTAAGTGTCAGAAGGTCTGGCATTTCTGCAGAGGAACATGCTGGTTTTCAGTCGGAACCTAACAATGCCATGTTTCAGGAACATTCCACCCAATATTTCTCATCATCTCTGTCTTAATAGGAAGACCTTTATGTTAATAATCTTTATTGTCAAGTAGGCTTACATTAACACGGCAATGAAGTTACTGTGAAAATCCCCCGGTCGCCACATTCCAGCACCTGTTCGGGTACACTGAGGGAGAATTCAGAATGTCCAATTCATCTAACAGCACGTCTTTGTGGGATAAAGTCGGAGCACCCGGAGGAAACCCACGCAGACACAGGGAGAATGTGCAGACTCCGCACAGACAGTGACCCAAGCTGGGAATCGAAACTGAAGCCACAGTACTAACCACTGCGCTACCATGCCGTCCTATGTGCCCTAGTTGTGGCCTCCACCACATCCTCAAGGAATCCACCCTATCGAGTCCCCCCGGGATCATATTGATTTCAATAACTTTGCCTCTCATACTTCTGAACTTGAATAGGAATAACCAGTACAACCTTTCTTCATAAGACAAGACCCCCCAGCCCAGGAATGATTCCAATGAACCTTCTTTGAACTGCATTTAGCAGAGTTATGTATTTTTGAAGTAAGCCAGCCAAAGTTGCAAACACTACTCCTGATGTGGTCACAGATATGGAAGATAGGACCAGAAGGATGTGCTAAAACCATTAGATAAGGGCGGCACAGTGGTTAGCACTGCTGCTTCACAGCACCAGGACCCTGGTTCAATTCCAACCTCTGGTGACTGTCTGTATGGAGTTTGCACGTTCTCCCCGTGTCTGCATGGGTTTCCTCCGGGTGCTCCGGTTTCCTCCCACGGTCCAACGGTGTGTAGGTTAGGTGGATTGGCCATGCTTAAATTGCCCCTTTGTGTCCAAAGATGTGCAGATGGGGCAGGGGTGGTGGGCCTGGGGCAAAGTGCGCTTTCAGAGGGTCAATGCCGGCCCAGATAGGCCGAATGGCCTCCTCCTGCACTGCAGGGATTCGATGGGAAATAAGATAAAATCAAGTGGGAGAAGTCTTATGTGCATCGTAATCACCGTTTGTGATTAAATATATTTGTTAAGGTTTCATCACATGACTTCCCCACGCTCCAGTCATTAGTCGGCCAATGTATCCATCCTTGTGATGTACGGCCTTCCTAAACCAATCAGAAAGCAAAATGACTCATTACGCACTTGGATGATGCTTGACTGTCGAACAACCAGCCCTTTTTCTCCCCATTTCCAATGTTTTTGAAGTTGATCAAGGGAAAGGCGTAAAGAAAATTCAAAAGAAAATTACATTTTAATGCCCTGAAGATTTTAATTCCGGTGTTCCATACAAAGCAGCGTCCTGGAGATCGACCTTCAATTCCTGGAGACTCCTGGGAGGGTTGGCAATCCTCGTTGGCGGGGAGGAGCTGGTCCTCGTGTCCTGTTTTGGGGCTGTAAAATCTGTGTGATTCCACGTTCTGTTCCTGAGAGAGGGATGCAAATCCTCAGCTTCAACGTAAAACATCTCGCGCATCCCTTCCAAAACCATCAGAACCTTTTTGAACTGTTTTTTAAAATTCCGGTTCTCAGAAGCTCCCTAATATGTGCAACGCATTTATAGTGTATTTTACCGGTGATCGTACTTCACCTCAGAATTAAACAGAAGCAATGAAACCTCCTTTCAGTTCAGGGTTAGGATGATCACATCACCTTTCTTTAATTCTCTTGCTCACTTTCCTGAAGGTCACACCTACCTAATTTCCCCCCGTTTCTTTTCCAGGATCTTAACGTGCTTTTTAAAAAAAAATACTATTCGGAATCTTTCTCAGCTCTGTCTCTTATGCTTTTGCTCTCTGTTGCATTTTCTCTCCTTTTGTTTTTTGCTCGTGTGTTGTCGGATCGGAGGAGCAGGTCATTTACCCCCCTGGTGCCTGTTCCACCATTCTGCAAGGTCATAGCTGATCTGTGACTTAACTCTATCTTCCCGCCTTTGACCTGCACCCATTACCAACTTTGGTGAGCAAAATCTATCGGCCTCCGATTTAAAATCCAGACTTGATCAAGCACCAGTTGAGGAAGAGAGTTCCAATCTTCTCTTATCTTTTTTGCGTAGACGTCTCTCCCAATTTCACTCCTGAGTGGTCTGACTCCAGGTTTTTAGATTATGTCCCTTAGTTCAAGACTTGTCAGCCAATGGAAATAGTTTTTCTCTATTTGCCTTATCTGTTCCCCTTAATATGTCTCATTATCTCACTCTTGTTGTATCTCATTTCCTCATTTGGTTTTTCACTCTTCGTCTCTCATGTTCCTCTCTCTCTCTCTGCATTGCAGGGATTATATGCTTCTATGAATGGGCAAATGAAATCTGAGACTTTAGGGTAGCGGGAGCCAAAATGTAGAGTACCCAATGTTTTTCCAACTAAAGGGCAATTTAGCATGGCCGATCCACCTACCCTGCACATCTTTGGGTTGTGGGGGCGAAACCCAGGCAAACACGGGGAGAATGTGCAAACTCCACACGGACAGTGACCCAGGGCCGGGATCGAACCTGGGACCTCGGCGCCGTGAGGTAGCAGTGCTAACTACGGCGCCACCGTGCTGCCCGAAATCAGGAGTTGATGGGTGAGTATGATCCACTGTTTGATAGGATAAGGGCAGCCGAGCTTCGGTTGAGTTGAAGTTCATGAAGAGGAGGTCAGTCAGGAGAGGTATGGATGAGCCAGGAATATATAAATATGCAAATTATGACTTTCCGGCCCTGAAGACTGCTCCTGATACCCTTTGACCCGCTTGTTCGTCAGCAATTTATCTATCCCTGCCCTACAAATGTTCCATGACTCTGCATGCGGTCTGGGAGGTGAGCGTTCCATGGACTCACAGCCCTCTGTGATGAAAAAAAAGAATTCTCCTCACCTCCGTCTCAAATGGGAGTTTGAATGAGATGTGTGCCTGGAGGTTACAGAGGCATGAGTTTCATAGTGGAGGTGAGGAGCAGAGGCAGGGAAAAGGGTTGTATGGGTTCTGTTGCCTTTGTCAAGTGAATCAGATTCAATCTCCCTGAACCCGAGGTCTCCTTGCACCCGAGTATGTATAAGTCAGTGGGTGGTTAGATTTCAGTTTGATGAGAAAGTTGCAAAGGTGCAAACTGTCTTTGTGAGGTGGCATATCAAAAGCAAATTCTCGAAGGGGAGGGAATTTTCAGAGCGATATGGAAGGAGCAGAAGTGTGGGACTGTGGTAGTCAGTATTAGGGGTATTACGGTACCCAGGTTGATGCTGTAAGACCATTGGTGTGGGAGGTACCTGAGACAGCGAGTTCATTGGTGAAGCCTGCCTGCCGGTCCCGCCCAGTAAGACTGAGTATAAGAGCCTGTGTCTCCCTAGCAGCTGCATTCTGTACCTGCGCTGCTGGGGGAAACTAATCCAATAATGCCTTCAATTGTCGTCTCAATCTCTCTTCTGAAGTCATTGATCGAGCATCAGGGACTAATTGGATAATTCTTTCAACGAGCCGATACAGGCACGATGGGCCTGATGGCCTTCTCCTGTGCTGATTCTGCCATTCTAAAGAGTCGGAAATATGAACTTCCTGATGCCCTGGCCTTTAAAGACCCACAGCGACTGCAGAGAAAATTTGCATAAATCAGTGAAGCTGACGAATGGACGGGCTCGGGGTAACGAAATGGCTCTTTCCATGGAACTATAGAATCCCTACAGTGCAGAAGGAGGGCATCGAGTCTGCACCGACCCTCTGAAAGACCACCCTACTCGGCCCACTCCTCTCCTATCCCCGTAACCCCACCTAACCAACACATCCGGGGACACTAAAGGGGAATTTAAAAAAAATCATGTCTAATCGACCTAACCTGCACATCTTTCGGGACTTGTGGGAGGAAACCGGAGCACCCGGAGGAAACCCACGCAGACACGGGGAGAACGTGCAGACTCCACCCAGACAGTGACCCGAGTCCAGAATTGAACCCGTGTCCCTGGCGCTGTGAAGCAGCAGTGCTAACCACTGTGCAACCGTGCCGCCCAATTAGTTCAGAAGAGAGAAGGAACTTGCATTTTGTACAGTGCCTGCCACATTCTCGGGAGTAATGTAGAACTTCGCCCAGTGTGCGAGTGATGCTTTAGGCAGGCTGGCAGTTGAGCCTTTGAGAGCAGCTACGTGGAGCCTTGCGATTATGGCCACCTCGCTCCTGACCCCACACCCAAAATCTCTGCCACCTGTATTTTAACTCAATCTGAGCATCAGTCACCCATCAGCTCCCCTGCTTGCTGACCAGCTCAGGCTCCTAGCCAGGCAACATTCTCATCCTGTGTTCAAGTTCCTCAATTGACTCGCCCCTTCACTCTCTGCTTCCCAACTTCTCGTCCCACCCCGTCAGAAACTATAAAAACCCAGGACCCTTAATCTCTCCAATGTGGTTCAGTGTCAAATTTTACTTGATAGAACTCGTCATACGTTATTCCGCTAAGGGTTCCGTCTCAATTCCGGTTGTTTTGTTGCTTTTCCTGTCTTCTCTCCTGTGTGAACAGTTACACTGTGGAAAAAGTTGGAGCTGACAGGACAGACGTTCTTTCGAGAGCAAGAGCTTTGATGATGTTTACTGAATAGCAGTCGCTCGACTGTGATACAATTTATTCAATTCATTCTCAGAATATGAGCGTTGCTTGTAAGGACTCCCATTTATTCCACATTTCCAGTTGCTCTTGAAAGGTGGAGAGAAAGACTTTCATTGATACAACATCTTTCATAACCTCCAAGATGTCCCAAAGCACTTTACAGCCAATTAAATACTTTTGAAGTGCAGTCACTGTTATAAAACAGTGTTATGAAACACAGCAGACAATTTACGTACAGCAAGATCGTACAGAGAGCAATGTTGTAATGACCAGATAGTCTATTTTGAGTGCTGGTTAAGTGTTGGTTAAGGGATAAATATTGACCAGTGTTGTGATCTGATGTGCATATACCTTTAAGCGTTTGTAGCTTGAACAGTGGTCAATCATTGCTACCGTGGGCAGCACGGGGGTGCAGTGGGTTAGCCCTGCTGCCTCACGGCGCCGAGGTCCCAGATTCGATCCCGACTCTGGGTTACTGTCCATGTGGAGTTTGCACATTCTCCCCGTGTTTGCGTGGGTTTCACCCCCACAGCCCAAAGATGTTGAGGCTAGGTGGATTGGCCATGCTAAATCGTCCTTCAGTTGGAAAAAATGAATTGGGTACTCTAAATTTATGAAAAAAAAATCATTACTGCCGTAACAGGGGCTGTTTAGCACACTGGGCTAAATTGCTGGCTTTGAAAGCGGACCAAACAGGCCAGCAGCACGGTTCGATTCCCGTAACAGCCTCCCCGAATAGGCGCCGGAATGTGGCGACTAGGGGCTTTTCACAGTAACTTCATTTGAAGCCTACTCGTGACAATAAGCGATTTTCATTTCATTTTCAACAGGATATTTGATGTATTGGCCCCATAACTTGTAGTTATATCGTCACAGAAAGAACCTGCACTTTGTTTCACCAACCCCTTGTGTAAGATTGGCCGAATGAAAAGAAGAATGAAACATGGTGGCAGCATGGTTTTTGAAGATTTGACTGCAAAATGAGCAAGCTCCAATGCTTCACACACAGCTGAGGAAAAGAGCTGGTGTGGAAGTGAAACCGCTATCAGGACTCGCCATGTGTAAGGATTCTGCAGCTTTGTAGTGATCTTACACATACTGTACCTTGGTTCTGGAATCGCTCCTGGCTTCGGCCGGCAGGCATTGGTTCCAGCTAAGGTTGTTTGCACTTGGGAGAGCTGAAATAGAAAACATGGTGAACATCAAAGAATGTATTGGCACGGTGGCACAGCGGTTAGCACTGCTGCCTTGCAGTTCCAGTGACCCGGGCTCGCTCAATTCAGGCCTTGGGTGACTGAGAAGTTTGCACACTCTCCCCGTGTCCGAATGGGTTTCCTCCGGCTGCTCCGGTTTCTTCCCACAGTCCAAAGATGTGCAGGTTAGGTGGGGTTACGGGGATAGTGTGGGGGAGTGGGCCGAGGCAGAGTGCTTTGTCAGAGGGTCCACACAGACT
The DNA here is from genome assembly GCF_902713615.1 of Scyliorhinus canicula. Taxonomy (NCBI): domain Eukaryota; kingdom Metazoa; phylum Chordata; class Chondrichthyes; order Carcharhiniformes; family Scyliorhinidae; genus Scyliorhinus; species Scyliorhinus canicula. The sequence goes on along the minus strand of NC_052147.1, from coordinate 276,424,352 downwards.
TGATGAGCCGAATGGCAGCTTTCTGCACTGTAGGGTTTCTGTGGGAAGAGTAGCCGTTGCCACCGCCCAGAATATAAATCAACAGTCAGCATCACCAATTTGGTAAAGTGGGTACGGCGCGGGTGCAAACATTCTTCCATTTTGCACATTGAACTATATGCACCCCCAGAAGCGATGATTTGACCAACCAAGGCTAATCTCACCATTTACAATGAACAGGAGATTCCATCCCTGGGATCGATTACACTCCAGTGTCCCTACAAAACTCACTGTGGTCCCCCTCTGACCTTTTATGTTATGGGCACCACAGGTCCAGTGTTTGTAGGACTCCCTGCGTGCAAAGACCTGTCCTTGGTCACGGTCCACTGTATCAGCACAATGACGAAGATCACCGATCACGAGGAGCCTCCATGGAAAACCTTTGTATTTACAGATCACCAAACTCTGCAATGCAGATTATCAGCCGATCGGCTACGTAACACTGTTTGAACGGAATACATATGCCCAACCTGAACTTGCAAACTTCATATGGCGTGGCCAACGTGGCATTGTTATTCAGCGGAGAAATGCAGACAAGGGATCCTGGAGTTTCCCATTTAAGGCCTCCACGGGATTGTAGAAATACGATGGTGATTGCCACTCCACTGAAGATTTGGTCTAATGGTATTTTGTTTCTCTTTTTGCATGTAAATAGTTTGATGTTTAATGGTTAACCATCAGTTAGAAAAAAAGGGGATGTTGTGATATGATGTGGAGGTATCTTGAAGGGAGCATCTATTATTGCTATCTCATCAGGGTCTTGGGCCGAGCAGTTGATGAGATTCTTTCTATGGTACACATGTAAAAATTGGTACAAGTCAATGTGGACATACGAATGCCCTTAGTTTCCTGAGGAAGTACAGGTGCTGTTGTGCTTCTTGGTCATAGCGTCGGTGTGGGTGGACAAGGACAGATTGTTAGTGATGTGTACATCTCGGAATTTGAAGCTGTCATCCATCTCCACCTCAGCACCTTTGATACAGACAGGGATGTGTATGATACTTTGCTTCCTGAAGTCAATGATCAGCTCCTTAAATATGCTGACATTGAGGGAGAGATTGTTGTCGTTACACCATGCCACTAGGTTCTCTATCTCCCTCCTGTACTCTGACTCATTGTTGTTTGAGATCCGACCTATTACAGTCGTGTCATGAGCACACTTGGAGCTGGAGTTAGAGCCAAATTTTGCCGCACATTTGTGTGTGTGTTTATAGGGAGTACAGTCGGGGGCTAAGTACACAGCCTTGCGGGACCCCAATATTGAGGACTATTGTGGAGGGGATATTGTTTATCCTCACTGATGGAAGTCAAGGATCCAGTTGCAGAGTTGAACAAATTCTTTGGTTTTTGCAGATGAATGACCACTTACAGTAAAAACATCATCAAAGCTCTTGCCCTCAAAAGAGTCTCTTGTTCTCTTCCCACAACGTCCTCCGAGTGTGATCGTTCAGACTGAAGGGCAAATAGGAAGAGCAACAATACTTGCATTCACATAGCACCTTCAAAGCAGTGAAATTTCCCGAGGCCCTTCAGAGAAGTGTTATCAAACGAAGCTTGGAGCGTGCCAGACGTAGCGTAGCTGATTGCACATTCTCGCCTGGAATGACTGGGCTGCCTTGTGAGGCTAGGTTGGACAAACTGGACTTTTTTCCACTGTGAAGTGTGGGGGGTGACTTGGCGAAAGTATATAAGATCCTGGACTTCCGGTGTCAACCATGGAGTGAGCTGTTGCACGTTTGGTGGTTCCCCTCAAGGCAGATTTGTTTGGGGTATTTTTCCCACCCGTAGGGCGAAGTATTTGAGTGCAAGAGGTGCAGAGGAAGGTTTTACTCCTCTGGTGTCGCTGGTGGATGGATCCGTGGACTGGGAGGCTGCATTGCCTGCCCTGTGGTCAACAGATAGGGTTCCTCAAGGATAGGTTTCGGCAGCAGAGGAAAGGGGTCCTGGAAGACCTGGCCAAGGTGGTGGAACTTCTTGTTGGGGATTGAGCGAGTGGAGCAGAGGCCCAGGACCTGGCGATCCAGAAAGTGGAGGGGGCGGTGGGAGAGCATGAAGAGCAGTTGGCCTTGTTGGTGGCTGAGACAGGAGTGATGCGGGAGAGCCAGAAGAGGCTGAGGGGGAAGGTGGAGGATCTGGAGAATCGCTTCAGGAGGCAAAAACCTCAGGATTGTCGGGCTGCCTGAAGGTGCGGAGGCCGGGGCGTATGTGGCAAAGATGCTGGAGAAATTGATGGGCGCCGATCTGTGACAGCCACAGGTTTGTGCGGGGGGGGGGGGAGGGTATTTGATGCAAGGTTTCGGGTGTGGCAGCAGGCAGGGATTTGGCGATCTATAGGGGGAAAATTTGCGAAGTTGGAGGACCTGAGGAAGAGTCCGAGGTGTCAGGTGGGATGTGAGAAAGGGGTGGTATCAGGGGAACAGGGTGGGGGGGTGGGGGGGGGGGGGGGGGGGGGGGGTTGGCTGTTAATGAAGTTGTTTGGTTGTTCTTCTGCTTTCGTTTGTTTATTTGAAAATGCCTTGATTAAAATATTTTTAAAAAACAGAAGTGTATAAAACCCTGCACGGCCTCGACAAGGAGGGTTTGTGCGACTTTGGAACTTCCTCTGCCTCAGAAGGCGGTGAAAGCAGGGCCGCAGAATATTTCTAAAGCGGAGGTATATAGATTCTTGGTGGGCAAGGTCGATTCTTGCTGGGGAAGGTCAATTCTTGCTGGGGAAGGTAATCACAGCTAACAGGGGTAGGTGGGAATGTGGAATTCAATATACAAACTGCTCAGCCAAATTGCTGATCTCTGAGTTCAGCCCCAAGTGCTGAAAGAAACGGTGAGAATTTCCCCAGGGCTCAAAAAAGTGACTAAATCTCATTGAATAACGGTGGGGAACTCCCTAAAAAAACGGCCCTTTGTTTCCACTTCTCTGTCCGAGATTATTCCAGGTGTTAATCATAATGTAATGGTAATTGGCATCAGTTTTGAGCTTATTTTTTTAAACTTTAGGCAGCATTTCTGCCTCTGAGTCACAAGGTTCTGTGGTCAAGTTTCACTCTGGCTTGAGCAGAAGAATCAAGGCTGGAATGCCGATCTACACAGACCGGGCATGAAACCCGACCTCGGACCAGGTTACAACTAAAATCAGCCCATGTGCAAAATTCATTTGGGAGCAGATGGACAGGAGGGGCAACTTGAAACAGCTTAAGTGCTGCTGTTGGCTCCAAGCTGCTGAGGGGACTACAGACGCTGAAAGATGCCCTCGTACGAACGGGATATGGCGCTCGACTCATCGAACGACAGTTCCAACGCGCCACAGCATAAAACCGCACTGACCTCCTCCGAAGACAAACACGGGACACAACTGACACGGGACACAACTGACAGAGTACCCTTCGTCGTCCAGTACTCTCCCGGAGCGGAGAAACTACGACATCATCTTCGCAACCTCCAACACGTCATCGATGAAGATGAACGTCTTGCCAAGGTCATCCCCACACCCCCACTACTTGCCTTCAAACAACCGCGCAACCTCAAACAAACCATTGTTTGCAGCAAACTACCCAGCCTTCAGAACAGCAACCACGACACCACGCAACCCTGCCATGGCAATCTCTGCAAGACGTGCCAGATCATCGACATGGGTATCACCATTACACGTGAGAACACCACCCACCAGGTACGCGCTACATACTCGTGCGACTCGGCAAACGTTGTCTACCTCATACGCTGCAGGGAAGGATGTCCCGAAGCGTGGTACATTGGCGAGACCATGCAGACACTGCGACAACGAATGAACGGACATCGCGCGACAATCATCAGGCAGGAATGTTCCCTTCCAGTCGGTGAACACTTCAGCAGTCAAGGGCATTCAGCCTCTGATCTCCGGGTAAGCGTTCTCCAAGGCGGCTTTCAGGGCGCGCGACAACGCAGAATCGCCGAGCAGAAACTTATAGTCAAGTTCCGCGCACATGAGTGCGGCCTCAACCGGGACCTGGGATTCATGTCGCATTACATTCCCCACCATCTGGCCTGGGCTTGCGAAATCCTACCAAGTGTCCTGGCTTGAGACAATTCACACCTCTTTAACCTGGGGTTACCCCTATCTCTGGATCTGTAAAGACTTAATTACTTGCAAATGCTCGCATTCTAAGCATCGTCTGGCATCTTTGAATTTGTCTATATATATGTTTCTGGAACCCACCTCTTCATTCACCTGAGGAAGGAGCAGTGCTCCGAAAGGTAGTGTTTGAAACAAACCTGTTGGACTTTAACCTGGTGCTGTCAGACTTCTTACTGTGCTCACCCCAGTCCAACGCCGGCATCTCCACATCGAGGGGACTAGGAGCGCAATTCTCTGGAAAAATTTCCAAGTGCGTGTAGCAAGCGGGAGTTGCCGCGGAGCTTCCTGGCGCTCGGCCCAGCGACGCCGGCAGTACTATTCAACGTTAATTTGACCTTATTGAGTGGCGCACTAGGCTTGAGGGGATGAATGGCCTATTTCTGCTTCTACTTCCTATGTTCTGAACCATAAAGATTCCGAGTCTGGGAGCGGGATTTTCTGGCCCTGTTCGCCTCCGGGATTGTCCGGTCCCACTGAATGTCAATGGATCTTTCTGTCTGGTCTGCTGCATCCTCCGTGGTACGGCGCCGCACAACTGGAGGATTGAGAAATCCCAGCCTGGGACTTGGCCACAAACAAACTCCAGTGCAGGACTGATGGATTGGTGCACTGTTGGAGGTGCTGCCTTTCAGGTGAAACATTAAAACCAAAGGATGCATCCGGCTGTTTGGGTAGGTGCAAAAGATCCCATGGCATTTTTTTCAAAGAAGGACAACCAGTTTATCAGTGTCCAGGCCAATATTTATCCCTCAATCAACAATACAGAAAGCAGATTAACTGATGATTGTCACATTTCTATTCGTGGGACTCTGCTGTGTGCAGGTACTCTGCCGCATTTCCTGCATTCCTAAATTTCGAAGATCCTTCATCGGCTGTCAGCCGGTTTGAGACATAGAATCATAGAAAAGTTGCAGCTTCATTCTGGTGGAGTTGAGAGGGACAACTGGAGGGAAGTGGCTACTGTGTACAGGGGAGGGAGTGAGGCTTAATGGAAAGGCACTCACATTGGGGGACGTGCATGAGTGGATGTCCCAAATGCTGAGATGGCCGAGAGTCAGGGCACTGTCAGGGATCCTCATCGCTTACTGAGAGGCATGAGCACTGATGCTGTGTGGGGAGGCTGGTGGTGCTACCTTCCATGGATGGGGGGGTTGGAGTGGTGGTGATGCTGGGGTGGGGGCCATGCCAAGAGCGGCATGTCTTTTACAGCATCGTCAGAGTGGGAGCCACATAGTGCTGCGATTCTCACATTCTACAAGGGATAAATCGCCGAGTGTGTGTGTGTATATATATGGGGAGGCTTTGCGGGCCATGGCACAATTCAATATCAGCATGGAGGATCTGTATGGGTGAACAAAGTGTTGTTTAATACAAGAGCCCTGTTGCTTCACAGCGCCAGGGTCCCAGGTTCGATTCCTGGCTTGGGTCATTGTCTGTGCGGAGTCTGCACGTTCTCCCTGTGTCTGCGTGGGTTTCCTCCGGGTGCTCCCACAAGTCCCAAAAGACGTGCTGTTCGGTGAATTGGATATTCTGAATTCTCCCTCAGTGTACCCAAACAGGTGCTGGAATGTGGCGACCAGGGGATTTTCACAGTAACTTCATTGCAGTGTTAATGCAAGCGTACTTGTGACACTAATAAAGATTATTATTATTAGTGCCCAAGTTCACCAGTGCCCACAAGGTGCCTACAGTTTCTTCCCCTTCTTCACTCTTTATTACGTCTAGGTGTTTCCCCAGCATCCACAGCTGAGGTTGAGGCAGCCTGCTGCATTCCATGCCCTGATGCCTGAGATGACTTTGGCGGGCATCCCCTGGTGGCCTGGACCTTGAGCGTCCGGGTTTACGTTTGGGCAGTGCGGGTGTTGCAATGCTGCACTGGAGACCATGCAGACACAGCATGGTGCTGGATTTGGATTTGGATTTAGATTTATTTATTGCCATGTGTACCAAGGTACAGTGAAAAGTATTTTTTTGTGCAGTTCAAACAGATCATTTAGTACATGAAAAGAAAAGAAAATACGTAATAGGGCAACACAAGGTACTCCATGTAACTATATAACACCGGCATCGGGTGAAGCACACAAGGGTGTAGAATAAATCAAATCAGTCCATAAAAGGGTCTGGTAACAGCGGGAAAGAAGCTGTATTTGATGCGTGTTCTCAGACTTCTGTATCTCCTGCCCGATGGAAGAAGTTGGAAGAGTGAGTAAGCGGGGTGGGAGGGGCCTTTGATTATGCTGCCTGCTTTCCCCAGGCAGCGGGAGGTGTAGATGGAGTCAATGGATGGGAGGCAGGTTCGTGTGATGGATTGGGCGATGTTCACGACTCTCTGAAGTTTCTTGTGGTCCTGGGCCGAGCAGTTGCCATACCAGGCTGTGATGCAGCCAGATAGGATGCTTTCTATGGTGCCTCTGTAAAAGTTGATAAGAGTTAATGTGGACATTCCGAATTTCCTTAGTTTCCTGAGGAATTATAGGCACTGTTGTGCTTTCTTGGTGGTAGCGTCGATGTCGGTGGACCAGGACAGATTTTTGGTGATGTGCACACCTAGGAATTTGAAGCTGTCAACCATCTCCACCACAACCCTGTTCATGCAGGTAGGGATGTGTATCATACTTTTGTTTCCAGAAGTCAATGACCAGCTCTTTAGTTTTGCTGACATTGAGGGAGCGATTGTTGTTGCTACACCACTCCACTAGGTTCTCTATTTCCCTCCTGTATTCTGACTTGTCGTTGGGGTGTGTCGCTCACAGCGAGGGGTGGGTGGTGGGTGTCAAATGGACTAAGCTCACCAGGGTCTGTAATCCCATCCTGAAGTCTCTTTGGAGCTGCTCAGGTCTGTGGTGCTGAGAGTGCACGAGGATGGTCTGGGCTGGTCGACTAATTGACCTGTAAGGGAATTAAGATGGCATTAATGCATCACGGGGTGAGACTGATGGGAGAAAGTTAACTCACGTGAGGCTTGCACCATGGCTGCACGTGTTTAGGGTTCTCACTCTTGTCTGCTGCCCTCACTTTGATCTCTGCCCCGGGTGTGATCTTGTTCCTCGGCAGCCAGCACAAGGGCTTGCTCCTCAAAGGGCGTTGGGCATCTCAGCTCGGGCATGACTCCAGCAGGTTGTGGCCGCTCACGCCGTTGGTGCTGGAGTTTTTCCTGCAAAGCGACAGATGGGGAGAGTGTAGGCGGGGGTTCTGCCAGGTCAGATGGTGGCAAAGTCTAGCCTGTGGGGAGGTGAGTGGGAACGGGGATAAGAGGAGCAGATTATCTACTGGGGGGGGGAGACGATGGGAAGTGGTGGGGAGGGGGGTGGGGGGAAGGAGAGTGCGGGGTGGGGGTGCACAGGGGGAGGGCTCTATGAGAAGTGTTGGGAATCCCTGAGTTGGCGGGGTGAGAGGTCACGGTGTAGGTGTGATGGGTGTGTGAAGGGGTGCAGGAGTGTTCATGAGGAAGCTGACTTATTCTGGCTGCGTGAAGGAGGTCACCATCAGAGGGTAGCACGGTAGCACAGTTGTTTTACAGCTCCAGGGTCCCAAGTCCGATTCCCGGCTTGGGTCACTGTCTGTGCGGAGTCTGCACGTTCTCCCCGTGTCTGCGTGGGTTTCCTCCGGGTGCTCCGGTTTCCTCCCACAGTCCAAAGATGTGCAGGTTAGGTTGATTGGCTATGTTAAATTGCCCTTAGTGTCCAAAAAGGTTAGGTGGGGTTACGGGGATAGGGTGTGGGATTAAGTGGGGTGCTCTTTCCAAGGACCGGTGCAGACTCGATGGGCCGAATGGCCTCCTTCTGCACTGTAAATTCTCTGATCTATGATCTTCTTCCGGCACTGTGGCCCCGCCATCTTATGCAGCGAGCTGCCACTCACTATCATAGGGATAGCTGGGGAGGTGTTTAAAAGGCGCACCCCACTGTTTTCCGAGATTGGGATTTCCCGGTTCAAGAGAATCAGAGGCAATCCACCGTGCATCACGTGGTTGGGGGGGGGGGGGGTGAGTTTAATATCCGGTGAGTTTTCCAATCGTTAGCCCTGGTGGGATTCTCCCGGTTTTCCCACTGGAACCGACAATTTGTAAAAATACGGTAAGATTCCGCCCATTGAGTGAGGAAAATATTTAACTTCCCAACACTTGCATCCCTCGCACTGAACAACAAAAAAAGCTCCTTTAAGTTTGAAGTGCATGCAGAAAATCTTCAATCATCGTCCTTTCGCAATCTGTTTGCATATATATTAGAATCCTCCCAGATTGCTCAAAGGCAGGGCACATCTTGTTCTCTTTTGAAACCAGTTTAAATCCTGACAATTGTAATCTCATGACTGATAAATATATAATGGAGTACTTCAAGTGACTACTTGGTTAGTGAGCGTGTTCTGTTGCTTGGCTTGTGTTGTGGAAATGTTAAGTACTTTTAATGATATTCAAAATCTTCCCTAAGGAATGTTTTTTTTTTCTATCCCTGTCTGTTGTCATGCTGGCCGTTGGTGGTTTGTGTTTATTGGCTGTGAATCAGAAATACAACTAAGCTTCGTTCTGACTTTGTGCGCAGAGCAGGACTCCCCAGTAGGAACGCGACACGCCAGTCCTTACTGGTGGAATTGATCAGGCCTTGAATCCTTTCTCTTCCACCTTTTTGGTGTTTTCCGATCCCGCTCTGAAGGCCCTACGTTGCCTCCCTGGTCAGCAACGTCTCAAACTTCAGATTCTCGTCCTTGTTTTCAAATCCCTCCATGGCCCCCGCCCCTCCCTATCTCCGCAACTCACCAAGGCTCCTTTGTCAGCACCTTCCAAAGTTGTGACTGCTACCCTCCAGAAGGGTGAGGGCAGGAGATGCACAGGACACCTGGGAGTGCCCCTCCAAGCCACGCACCATCCTGACTTGGAAATGTATCTTTTTTTTGAGAAACCAATTCATTTTTTTCCAATTAAGAGGCAATTTAGCATGGCCAATTCACCTATCCTGCACATCTTTGGGTTGTGGAGGGGCAAAAACCCACACAAACGTGAATAGGATGGGAATAGAGGGATACGGACCCAGGAAGTGTAGAAGACTGTAGTTTAGTCGGGCAGCATGGTCGGCACGGGCTTGGAGGGCCGAAGGGCCTATTCCTGTGCTGTACTTTTCTTTGTTCTTAACATGGGGAGAATGTGCAAACTCCACACCGACAGTGACCCAGAGCCGGAATCGAACCTGGGACCTCGGCGCCGTGAGACAGCAGTGCTAACCCACTGTGCTGCCCGAAATATATCTTTTTAAAAAATTAATTGAGAGTATCCAATTCTTTAATGTGTAAAAAAAAAAAAAAATAATGCTGGAGTGCTCAGAAAATCTGAATGAGCAGGAAGAAGTGGTAATCGAGCCCTCAGTTTCAGGGGAATGTTGATCCTGTGGAAGTGCGGCGGCAGCAAGATCAAATACTTCTGAGTAGACATCCCCAATGAATAAAAAAATCCAATCTGGAGACTCCCTGAGGGGCCAGCACATCAAAGAAGACCAAGTTGCTTTATGAGGAGGACAAGGGGTTTATTTTGACTTTGTGCCGACCAAGAGGATCTCCTTTGATTTTGAAGGCTCGGCCTGGAAGTAAACCTGGGCCGGTGAGCAGCACGGGAACAGACCTGTAGGCCCACTTTGTTGGATGAACAAAGAACAACGAAACGTACAGCACAGGAACAGGCCCTTGGGCCCTCCAAGCCTTTGCCGACCTAAACTAAAATGCCCGTTTAAACTAAAATCTTCCACACTTCCGGGGTCCGTATCCCTCTATTCCCATCCTATTCATGTATTTGTCAAGGTGCCCCTTAAAGGTCACTTTCGTCCCTGCTTCCACCACCTCCTCCGGCAGCGAGTTCCAGGCACCCACTACCCTCTGGAAGGACAAAATACTTGCCTCGTACATCTCTAAACCTTGCCCCTCGCATCTTAAACCTATGCCCCCGAGTAATTAACCCCTCTACCCTGGGAAAAAGTCTCTGACTATCCACTCTGTCCATGCCCCTCATAATTTTGTAGACCGAATGATGGAGATTGCAATGATCAGGCTGGACGGCAGCGCTTCAGGAAGGTGGCTGGCCACCATCTTTCCAAAGGGCAATTAGGGATGGACAACAATGGAGGCTTTGCCAGAAGTCGCATCCCAGGGATGAATAAAAATAGGGAGACCCATGACCTGTGCTTGACAAGTTCTCTCTCACCAAAGGCATTCCATTAAGCCCAAAGTTTGTGTCGAGTTCTGGTGAAGCCCTGTGATCGAGTAAAAAAAAAACCTGTAAACTTCTGCTCATCCAGAACTCCACTGCCCGTATCCCGAATGGCGCCAAGCCCATTCATTCCCTCTCTGCGCTTGCTAAACTACATTGGCTTCCGGTCTGGCAACACCTCCATCCGAATTCTCCCGCCGTTCGTGCCGGGGGCTGGTGGTGGTGGGAGGGGGGATGGATCATCCGATCCTGCCGGTAGTGCATCCCTGACCCGGGTTTCCCAGCAGAGAGGGGTGCTTTCAACGTGAAACCCCATTGACAGCAGCGCGGAAAATTCCGCCCCTCACTTTTGCAAATCTCATGGTCAGATCCCTCCTTCGTGGCGTGCTGCCCTTCCACTTTCGCATCGAGAGGGTCAAGGCCTGAACTGTCGTCCCTTAATCAGCAACACCTCTTTCCCGACCTTACAAAAGTGATTACTCTTCGGAAGGTACTTCATTGGCTGCGAAGGGCATTGAGACACCCGGAAGTTGTGAAAGACGCGATATTAACGCTGGCTCATTGCAACATGCTGCACCGATGGATTGATGGAAATTGGGGCCTGTGCCTGTGATTTCCCAAGAGATGAGGATTTTATGAAGAGTTTAAATAGCGGGGAAACCCTGTGCCTCACGCCACGGTTTACAGCGTAGGTCAACAGAATTGATCTGTCCTGCACACAAAAGAAGCAAGCCAGCCTGTCGGCTAACATGATTAACGTGGCAATCAATTACCAAGGAGACACGTTGGCAGGGGATGCCTAGCGATCAGCACATCCAGCAGCACACCTGGTTGGCATGGCGATGGGCTAATTCCGAGGGCCTCATTTGAAGCAAATGACTAAATGAGAAGTGCAGCCTTGAGAAGCGAGGTCAACAGGAAAGAAAACTAAAGAGAAAACGAGAGGTGGAGTCCACTCGAGGTGAACGGGCTGTGCAAACGAACCACTTTGGCAGCCCGCCAACAATAGCCACGGCATCAGAGCATCCTCACCAAACGCTGATGGGAGGGATCCGTCATAGAAACAGACCATTTGGCCCATCTGGTCCACGCCAGTGTCTATCCCCCACCCCCACGAGTCTCCTCCCACCCCCACGCGTTTCCTCCCACCCCTAGTCACTTAATCGCATCAATTTATCCTTGTATTCCATTCTCCCTCATGTGTTTATCTAGCTTCCCATTAACTGCTTGTGGACTCAACCACCTCATGTCGCAGCGCATTCCACCCTCCTCCAACTCCATGCACAAAGATATTTAATTGAGCCCCCCCTCCCCCCTCCGCCAACAGGTGGAAGTATCTTCCCCAAGTCTACTCAATCAAACCTTTTTATTCTTTTTCAGGGGGAAAACCCTCGGCCTGTTCAGTGTTTCCTGACAGTTCTTCTATCGTGCTTGAACTTTTTTTTAAATTGTGCCTTCACCCGGTGCCTCTAGTATTTTGATGATTCAGAGACTCGGACCGTACACAGTGTGGTCTAGCAGCACTGTGCAGTACATGCATTCCAAATCTTCAGTTCTCTGTCCGAAGGCAGGTCTGACCCTCGGCACCACGACCCCCACCGCAGGTAGGACGAGGAGGTCGGTGCCAAATCCACCCCAGCCAGAGCAGCAATCAAATCCCAGCAAAAAAAATCCATCTCAGGACATGGGCATTGGTGGCTAGGCCAGCATTTATTACCCATCACTTTGACAAATAGGTGGTGAGCTGCCTTCTTGAACCGCTGCAGTCCCTGAGGTGTAGGTGTACCCACGATGCTGTTAGGGAGGGAGTTCCAAGATTTTGGCCCGAAGACAGGAACGGCCGATTATATTTCAAAGTCAGGATGGTGGATGACTTTGAGGAGAGCCCCAGGTGCTGGGGTTCCCAGGTATCTGCTGCCCTTGTCCTTCTAGGTTGTAGCTGTCTTAGGTTTGAAGATGCTGTCAAAGGAACCTTGGTGCGTTTCTGCAGTGCATCTTGTAGATGGTACACACCTTATTTATGGTGGAAGGATTGAATGTTTGTAGAGGGGGTTCCAGTCATGTGGGCTGCTTTGTCCTGGATGGTGTTATGCTGTTGGAGCTGCACTCATCCAGGCAAGTGGGGAGTATTCCATTACACTCCTGAGTTGTGCCTTGTAGATGGTGGACAGGCTTTGTGGGGGGGGGGGGGGGGGGGGGGGGGGGGGGGTCAGAAGGTGAGTTACACGCCACAGATTTCCTAGCCTCTGACCTACTCTTGTAGGGGTAGGGGAGGTGGAGAAAGAGGTGAGGAGAGCTGGGGGAAGGGGTGAGGAGAGTTAGGGGGTGAGGAGAGGTGGGGTGGCGGGGGGGAGGAGAGGTGGGGTGGGGGGTGAGTGCAGGGGAGAATGGCATGAGGGGAGTTGGAGAAGGGGCTGGGGGAGGGGTGAGTAGGGGTAGGGGATGAGGGCAGGTGGGTGTAGGGGGTAAGGGGAAGAGTGTGAGGGGAGGTGGGTGTAGGGGGTAAGGGGAAGGATGTGAGTGGAGGTGGGTGTCTGGGTAGGGGAAGGGTGCGAGGGCAGGTGAGGTAGAGGTGATGAGAGGTCGGGTAGGGGGTGAGGAGAGGTGGGTGGGGAGAGGTGGGTAGGGGGTGGGGAGAGGTGGGGTAGGGGGTGGGGAGAGGTGGGGTGGGGGTGGGGAGAGGTGGGGTGGGGGTGAGGAGAGGTGGGGTAGGGGGTGGGGAGAGGTGGGGTGGGGGTGAGGAGAGGTGGGGTAGGGGGTGAGGAGAGGTGGGGTAGGGGGTGAGGAGAGGTGGGGTAGAGGGGTGAGGAGAGGTGGGGTAGGGGGGTGAGGAGAGGTGGGGTAGGGGGGTGAGGAGAGGTGGGGTAGGGGGGTGAGGAGAGGTGGGGTAGGGGGTGAGGAGAGGTGGGGTAGGGGGGTGAGGAGAGGTGGGGTAGGGGGTGAGGAGAGGTGGGGTAGGGGTGAGGAGAGGTGGGGTAGGGAGGTGAGGAGAGGTGGGGTAGGGGGTGAGGAGAGGTGGGGTAGGGGGGTGAGGAGAGGTGGGGTAGGGGGGTGAGGAGAGGGGTGAAAGGAGTGAGGTGTGGTGGAGAAGGGGATGTGGGAGCTGGAGGAATGGGGTAGGGGGAGTGTAGGTGCGGGAAGCTAAGAGGGCCGATTAGCTTGTTTTGTTTTAGCTGCTCTTTAGCTGAAACAGAAATTAGACAAGATCGTATATCTGAGAAATTATATATTCTGGATAAAAGCCAAGATGTGAATCAACTTCTTGTATCTCAAAGGAAATAAAAATTTCCAACTCATCGCGAAAGTTTTTAATCTTTCCTTTACACATTTTAATTAACCGCAAGAGGGAAGAGAGTGTGAAAGACCCATATAAATAAGTTAGACACTCAAATATGCACACTCGTCTGAACACCCACATTCAACCACGTGCACACACTCGCACATTCTCTCTCTTTCATCTCACACACACCTACAAACACTCACACACCCATATTTACCTCTGCACACACACGCCCACATTCTCACACACCCACATTCTCACACACCCACATTCTCACACACCCACATTCTCACACACCCACATTCTCACACACCCACATTCTCACACACCCACATACACACTCACCTCCCCCACACACACACTGCTGTGCACACACACACATCCAATACACACACTCACCCATGTGTGCACACATGCTCTCGCCCACACACACTCAACATTGTGTGCACGCACACTCTTCCCCCCCACACACACACTCTTCCCCCCCCACACACACACTCTCTTCCCCCCCACACACACACTCTTCCCCCCCACACACACACTCTTACCCCCCACACACACACACTGCTGTGCACACACACTCATCCCATACATGCACTCACCCGCATGCGCACACATACTCTCACCCACACACACTCACAGTGCGCACACACGCTCACTCACCCACATGCGCACACTCTCAAACGCATGCAAACGTGCACACATATTCTCACCCACGCACACACTTGCACAGTGCACACCCACTCATGCATGCACACACACCCCCATGCATGCTCACACGCACAAACACCCCCATGCATGCTCACACGCACAAACACCCCCATGCATGCTCACGCGCACACACACACCCCCATGCATGCTCACGCGCACCCCCCCATGCATGCTCACGCGCACACACACCCCCATGCATGCTCACGCGCACACACACACATGCACCCACACGCGCTTTCACCTACACACACATTTACCCACGCATGCATACACCACAAAGTAAAAAGATTGTTGCACTTGGGCTTTCTTTATTTCTCAGTCACTGTGAAGCCAGTATACCTCTACCTTGCCAGTGATCAGCGGTCTATGTTGATCGGTACGTGACTATAGACTGGTTTTGCATCATTGGATGAGTGAAGCTGGAATCCAGGCTACAATCACTCAGCATGTTCACACCAGAAAACTCAAATGACTGGTTCCGCGGCAGTAAGCCAGGGGTGCACATGCTCAATATTTATTAAAACTGAGATTTGTAGGCAACTTAAAAGAAAGGAATTTATAATTCAGAAAGTTTCCTGTGGGGATGGAGGGGGCCAAAATGTACTTACGAATTCTTCTCAAAAAATATGTTTATATTAAAAACTCACATTAAAGAGTTAGAGAGGGTAAGTTTTAAAAAGAGTTAAATTAGGAAGATGTTCACTCGTGTTTAGGTTTTAAAGACCTCAAAATGCAGAATTGCAAAAGGTGTAGAGGTTATTTTTAATGCGGATTTGTTAGAATTCTTCAAAAATGGTGCAGTAGTTATTTAATGTATGGCCGATCATTTTTATAGTTACTTTAAGTTCCACAGTTTAAAATTCATTCTCGCAAAGAGAATGTTACTGCAAAACCAGCATTTATTACCCATTAAACAGTCCACTTGATTGGCATCCCATCCACCACCTTAAACACTCACTCCCTCCACCACCATTGCACAGTGCCAACCACCCACAGCAACGGCGCCAACTTATTACGCTCCTCCGACAGCTGCACCAACCCACAACACCTCCCACTTTGAAGGGCAGTATGGGAACACCACTGTCTGAATGTTCTCCTCTGAGCCACACACCATCCCCACTTGGAAATGTGTCAGACGTTCCTTCACTGTCGCCGGGTCCAAATACCGCAACTTGTCCTAACAGCACTATGGGGAGAGGGATACACCAGAGGGATTGGTGCAGCTCAAGAAGGCGCCTAACTACCCTCTTCTCAAGGGCAATTGGGGAAGGACAATAAATGCTGGCCCTGCCAAAGATGACCACATGCCAAGATTAACATTAAAAAGGGGGGGGGGGGCGTGCCAACTAAATGGGTTGCTTTGGTCTGGATGGCGTTGAGCTTCCTGTGTGTTTTAAAAAAAAAATTTAAAGTACCAAAGTATTTTTTTCCAATTAAGGCTCAATTTAGCGTGGCCAATCCACCCAGCCTACTCATCTTTGGGTTGTGGGGGCGAAACCCACGCAGACATGGGGAGAATGTGCAAACTCCACACGGACAATGACCCAGGGCCGGGATCGAACCTGGATCCTCGGCGCCGTGAGGCAGCAGTGTTAACTACCGTGCCACGTGCCGCCTCGACTTGGGGCTGGTTTAGCACAGGGCTAAAGAGCTGGCTTTTAAAGCAGACCAAGGCAGGCCAGCAGCAGGGTTCAATTCCCGTACCAGCCTCCCCGAACAGGCGCCGGAATGTGGCGACTAGGGGCTTTTCTCAGTAACATCATTTGAAGCCTACTTGTGACGATAAGCGATTTTTATTTCATTTCACTTGCATTAATATAGTGCATTTTCACAACATCATGAAGTACTTTAAAGTGTAGTCTCTGTTATAATGTAGGAAAGCACAACAGCCAACTTGTGCAATGAAAGATTCCACAAACAACAATGTGATGGATAACTTCATAGCCTGTTAGGACATTGGTGAGACTGTACCTAACACACTGGGAACACTTTCGATCTACTAATTTGGGGAGGGATATACTTACATTCGAAGCAGTTCAGAGAAGCTTTCTGGGATGATTCCTGGGATGAATGGGTTATCTTATGAGGGAAGGTTGAGCCTATACTGGAGTTTTTAGAAGAATGAGAGGTGATCTTATGAATATGGCACGGTTTGTTAAAATGGCCGACACGCTGCCTTACAGTGACAGGGACCCGTGTTTGATTCAGAGCTCGGGTGACTGGGTTTGCCTGGGTCTCCTCCGGGTGCACAAGTTTCCTCCCACAATCGAAAGATGTGCAGGTTAGGTAGGTGTCTATGCTAAATTGCCTCTAGGTGTCCAAGCATTAGGTGGGGTTACGGGGATAGGGATGGGATTGGGCCTAAATAGGCTGCTCTTTCGGAGAGTCGGCGCAGACTTGATGGGCTGAATGGCCTCCTTCTGCACTGCAGGGATTCTATGATTTAAAGAGCCACGAAGGTTATGATGGAGCTGTCTAAAAGGCTCGTTGGGCTAGAGTACCAAGTGCAGTTCTGGTTGGCACGCTATAGAAAGAATGTGATCGCACTAGAGAGGGTGCAGAGGAGATTCACCAGGATGTTGCCCGGGCTGGAGGGTTTCAGCTATGAAGCAAGGCCGGTTAGCTGGGATTGTTTTCCTTAAAGCAGAGAAAGCTGAGGGGGGATATAATCGATGTGCACAAAATTCCCTTCGCAGAGGGGTTAATAAACTAGGGGGCTTAGATATAAGGTGATGGGCAGGATATTTACAGGGGATTTGAGGAAAAACCTTTTCACCCAGAGAATGGTGGAAATCTGGGACTCGATGCGTAAAGGGTGGCAGGGGTGGGAATCCCCGCAATGTTTAAGCATTTAGATGAGCATTTAAAACTGTGGTGGTATGAATGTGAGCACTGCCATTGGTGCAGAGCATGGATTTCCCATTGGCTCTGGCTGGTCATGTGCCTCTCGTCCGATTGGCTGGGACTAGTCATGTGACTGCTCACCAATTGGTCGAGAGGCAAGTAGACCCCGCCTCCGAGGTGGGGTATAAGTACCCAGAGTTCCCGGCAATCGGCCTTACTCTGTAGTCGACCACCGGGCTAACAACTAGCTGATTAAAGCCACAGTTCGGATCCTAATCGTGTCTTGAATCCAATTGATGGTACATCAAAAACGTCCTAGCACACAAGGCTACGGACCAAGTGCTGGGACATGGGATTAGAATAGATAGGTGCTTGATGGCTGATGCAGACACAGTGGGCCGAAAGGCCTCTTTCTGTGCTGCAAAAATCTATCCACTTTAAACATAATAGATTCTGAGGGGCTTGACAGGTTAGATGCTGAGGGGATCATAAAAGCACAGAATTTACGGTGCAGAAGGAGGCCATTTGGCCCATCGAGTCTGCACCGGCCCTTGGAAAGAGCACCCTATCTAAGCCCACGCCTCCACCCTATCCCCATAACTCAGCAATCCCACCTAACCTTTGGGCACTATGGGGCAATTTAGCCAGGCCAACCCGTCTAACCTGCACATCTTTGGACTTATGGGAGGAAACCGGAGCACCCGGAGGAAACCCACGCAGACACGTGGAGAACGTGCAGACTCCGCACAGACAGTGACCCAAGCCGGGAATCGAACCTGGGACCCTGGAGCTGTGAAGCACCTGTGCTAACCACCGCGCCACCCATTTATAATATAGAGGAGCGTGCATGTTTTTCATTGGAGACCGTAAACCGTGGCCCCCTAAGAACCATGGGGTCCAGTTTTAAAATAAAGGTCTTCCACCGAAGGCGGAAATATGGAAGAGTTTGTTCTCTCAAATTATCGTTAGTCTTTGGAATTTTGCTCAGTGGGGGCTGAGTCAGTGAATATATTAGAGGCTGAATTGGTCAGGTTTTTGATTTGCAGGTGAATCAAGGGTTATGGGGGACAGGCAGGAAAGTGCTGTTAAGGTAACAACCAAATCAGTCATGAATGACAGAACAGGCTGGATGGACCGAGCAGCCTAACCCGCTCCTATTTCGTATGATATTACTGAGGGATGTTGGTTAAGGGATAAAATTAGCCAGGACGCTGGGGAGAAATGCCCCTGTCTTTTCTTCCAAATGGTGCAGAGGAATCTCTTAGTTCAGCTGAGAAAACAGGTGGGGGCCACGGTTTACCGTCTCCAATGAAAAACATGCACTCCCCTCGGTACTGTAGATGGGTAGCACGGTGGTCAACACAGTTGCTTCACAGCTCCAGGGTCCCAGGTTTGATCCCCGACTTGGGTCACTGTCTGTGCGGAGTTTGCAAGCTCTCCCCGTGTCTGTGTGGGTTTCCTCCGAGTGCTCTGGTTTCCTCCCACAGTTCAAAGATGTGCAGGTTAGGTGGATTGGCCATGCTAAATTACCCTTAGTGTCAAAAAGGTTAGGGTGGGATTACGGGGATAGAGTCGCGGTGTGGGCTTGGATAGGGAGCTCTTTCCAAGAGCCGGTGCAGACCCCGATTGGCCGAATGGCCTCCTTCTGCACTGTAAATTCTATGACTCTATAAGTGGTTAGCACTGCTGCCTCTCAGCACCAGGGACCTGGTTCGATTCCAGCCTTGGGTGACAGTCTGTGTGGAGTTTGCAATCCCCCCCCGTGTCTGCCTGGGTTTCCTCCGGGTGCTCCGGTTTCCTCCCTTTTCTTTGTTCACAGTCCAAAGATGTGCAGGTTAGGTGGATTGGCCATGCTAGCTGCCCCTTAGTGTCCAAAGATGTGTAGGCTAAGTGGATTGGCCGTGCTAAAATTGCACCTTCGTGTCCTAAGGTGTGACTGTTAACTGGGGTTATGGGCTTATGGGGATTGGTTGGGGGAGTCGCCCGAGGTAAGATTCTCTTCCAGAGAGTTGGTGTAGACGCGATGGGCTGAATGGCCTCCTTCTGCACTGCAGGAATTCTATGGAATTGAAGACTTTTGATTTAGTGCTTTAGAGAGAGAGAGTGCTGATGGATGTTGGGGAAAGATGGAAGTGAAAGGGGAGCTGAACCTGGTGTAGGATAGGACTTGGGCAGTGGCGATGTTGTTCATCGTGCACCAACCATTTTGATCCGACCGAGTAACAATGTCACATGTCACATTTATTCATCACCAGTTACTAATCCACACTTTGGTCTTGAGCAAAGAATCATGGAAGGATACAAAATGGCACCCAAGCCCTAATGGTTTGAAAATGAAATGAAATGAAAATCGCTTATTGTCACAAGTAGGCTTCAAATGAAGTTACTGTGAAAAGCCCCTAGTCGCCACATTCCGGCGCCTGTTCGGGGAGGCTGGTACGGGAATTGAACCGTGCAGCTGGCTTGCCTTGGTCTGCTTTGAAAGCCAACTCTTCAGCACTGTGCTAAACCAGCCCCTAGTGTTTTAGTGTTAAACATTTTACGCTAGGATTTTAATGCATTTTAGTGTTTAGGTTAAAAACAGCTCTTATTTTTCACATTAGAATTTGATTTATTGTCAGGTGTACCGAGGTACAGTGAAAAGTATTGTTCTGCGTATAGTCCAGACCGATCGTTCCATACATGGGACATATGATAAATACACAATGCAAATACATAGGCTTCAGAAGACCTGCAAGGGAACACAAAAGAGAAAGATTAGAGATGATGTTAGTGTCAGAATTAAATTTTGAAAGGTTAGTATGGTTAGAAGAGATGCAGGAAGAGGATCTGTGTGAGAGAACTGGCAGAGAGTCGCCACGCTCCGGCGCCATCTTGAGAGAATACATTTACAACAGGAGTCTAGTTTTTCTGAGCGAGCAGTGGGCTTTGCAAATTGCTAATTGAACCGCAGTGGACTTGGTATCCAGGCAGAGTAGTGGGGTGTCTGAGTGATACCATTGCCCATTTTCTCAGGCACTTTGTTTGCCGTGCCTTAGTTGGTCGCACTCTTTCTTCTGAGTTAGAAGGTTCAGCGTTCAAGCCCCACCCCAGGGACATTCGACCAAAATCTGAGCCGACTCACAGTTCTGGTACTGAGGAAGTGCGGCACTGTCAGAGTCGTTGGCTGTCAGACAAGGCTGCGTCTCCTCTTTCAGGCAGCTGTTCTAAATTTCTGTTGTACTGTTTTAAATTAAATTAAATGAAAATCGCTTATTGTCACGAGTAGGCTTCAATGAAGTTACTGTGAAAAGCCCCTAGTCGCCACATTCCGGCGCCTGTTCGGGGAGGCTGGTGCGGGAATTGAACCGTGCTGCTGGCCTGCCTTGGTCTGCTTTCAAAGCCAGTGAATTAGTCCAGTGAGCTAAACCAGCCCCTGCAGAAGCCATCTGTCCAAGCCACACCCAAATCCTGTCTTGGAACTTTATCCCCATTCCCTCACTGCGACTCGGTCAGAATCCTGCAGCACTGTGGATGTACGTACACCACATGGACTGCAGCGGTTCAAGATGGCGCCACTCGACTAACAGCATTAAAACTAACTACTTGCTACGTGTAAATTGATGGCCACATTTCCTGCAGTGTAACACTTCAAAATGGCCTCGTTGGTTGCAAAGTACTATGGGGACTTCCAAAGGTCATGAACTTCCCTTCTTTGTTCTCTGTTCTTCCCTTCAAACAGAAAATTATATTTGTGAAAACCGTGAACAGGGTCTTGTACTTCTGTAATGTCTTTTTAATATCATAAAATTCCGGGGTGTGCCGGTGGGCCAGTGGTTTGCACTGTTGCCTATGACGCTGAGGGCAGTTTGCACATTCTCCCCCTGTCTGCGTGGGTTTCACCCCCACAACCCAAAGGCGTGCAGGTTAGGTGGATTGATCATGCTAAATTGCTCCTTAATTGGAAAAAACTCCCCCAAAATGATGAGGCATGGGGATTGGGTAGGCTGTGCAAGTGCATGGTGTAACACCTACTAATAATAATAATCTTTATTGTCACAAGTAGGCTTACATTAGCACTGCAACGAAGTTACTGTGAAAAGCCCCGAGTCGCCCCACTCCAGCGCCTGTTCGGGTACACGGAGGGAGAATTCAGAATGTACAAATTACCTAACAGCACGTCTTTCAGGACTTGTGGGAGGAAACCGGAGCACCCGGAGGAAAACCCACTCAGACACGGGGAGAACGTGCAGACTCCGCACAGACAGTGATCTAAGCCGGAAATCGAACCTGGGATCCTGGCGCTGTGAAGCAGCAGTGCTAACCACTGTGCTACCTACAACATAGCGGCTGAGTTACCTCTAGACATGACTATTTCAGCACCCTCCAGGCAGGCCTCCTACATTCTATTCCCCAAAAAACTTGAGGTCATTCAAAACTCTTCCGCCCCTGTCCATACTCGCACCACATCCTGCCCACTTCATCCTCCTGTGCTCTCTGACCTAGATTGGCTCGTGGTCAAGCAACGTCTTCATTTTAATATTTTCGTGCTTGGTTTCAAATCCCTCCATGGCCGTACCCCTCCCTGCCTCGAGTGTCCCCAATTTTCTCCATTGTTGATGGTCATTCCTTCAGCTGCCTGGACTCTGGAATTCCCCTCCCCCACCCTTTCTATCTTCTCTACTTTATTTTCTTCCTCGAGACCTTTCTCTTCAACCGAGCCTTTGGACACCGAGTGTAATATCTCCACATGTGGCCCGGAGTTCCAGTTTGCCTCCTCAAGCTCCCAGTGCAATGCCTTGGGATATTTTGTTCAGTTCAGGAGGCTATATAAATGAACGTCATTGTTGTTGAGCTGGTGAGCTGAGGAGCCATGAGTAAAGCACGTGGCAAGGG
Organism: Scyliorhinus canicula; assembly: GCF_902713615.1. Taxonomy (NCBI): domain Eukaryota; kingdom Metazoa; phylum Chordata; class Chondrichthyes; order Carcharhiniformes; family Scyliorhinidae; genus Scyliorhinus; species Scyliorhinus canicula. The sequence goes on along the minus strand of NC_052147.1, from coordinate 276,402,302 downwards.
GAACTAAGCCCAAAGAACTTGGGTATGAGGACGTGAAGAGAAAAGTCAACCCATTCTTCAAGAGGTAGCGTCTTCACAAATGGAAAACAGTCATCATGATTATCTTGAGCAGTCGGAAACGATGTTTGATGCTTAGCATCGGAATTTAATTTCCGAGCATCCAGTTTGTGCATTTTGGTTGACAAGCTAATTGGTAGGGGAAGATTCGCAAGGTTTCAAGTTGAAAATGTTGAGATTAGCCAGCACATCAAGATGATTATATACTTAAGGAAAGGAATGGATTTCCTCAGGAAAAAAATTGTATTTGCGAGTTTGACAGTCCACATGAGGTAAGCCAAGGCACTTTGCCTTGAAGGTCAAGTTGACATCGCATCTCCAATAACACTGCCTCTCCTACTAATAAGATACAAAGGTCCCAGCTCCCGACATCTTGCAAGTGGATTGCTTGAATCGTAATCACAGAGTTGTTACAACGCCGAAGGAGACCATTCAGCCCCTCATGCCTGGGCCAGCTCACTGAGTGAGAAACTCACCGAATGCCAATCTCCCGCCTTCTCCCCGTACCCCTGCACATTCTTCCTTTCCAGCCAACAGTCTAATTTCTCCTTGAATGCCTCGATTGAACGTGCCTCCACCACACTCTCCGGCATTCCAGACCCTAACCTCTCGCCGCGTGGAAAGGCTTTTCCTCGTGTCACTTTTGCCAATTTAAAAAAATCTGTGTCCTCATGCTCTCGGTCCAGTAACAAATTCCTATTCTGAGCAGCCCCCTCATGATTTCAAACATCTCCATCAAATCCCCACTCAGCCTTCTTCTCTCCAAGGAAAACCATCCCAGCTTCTGTAGCATGTCTTTCTAACTGAAGTTCCCCCATCCCTGGAACCATTCTGACAAATCTTTTCTGTACTCACTCTAACGTCTTCGCATTCTAATTCCAAGGGCAGCACGGTGGCACAGTGGTTAACACTGCAGCCTCACGGCGCTGAGGACCCGGGTTCGAATCCCGGCCTTGGGTCACTGTCCGTGTGGAGTTTGCCCATTCTCCCCGTGTCTGCGTGGGTTTCACCCCCACAACCCAAAGATCTGTAGGTTAGGTGGATTGGCCACGCTAAATTGTCCCTTAATTGGAAAAACAAATTGGATACTCTAAAATTGAAAAAAAAAAGAATAGAATTCCTACAGTGCAGAAGGAGGCCATTCGAGTCCGCACCGACCATCTGAAAGAACACCTTGCCTCGGCCCACTCCCCAGCTTTATCTCCAGCTTTAATCCCGGCTCAACTGCACATTTTTAGACACTAAGGGCAGGATTCTCCAACCCCCCCCCCTTTCTGGCTGCCGCATTCTCCGGCGCCGGGGATTTGGCGGGGGCGGGAATCGCGCCGCGCCGCTGGCAGTGGCCCTCCAGCGATTCTCCGGCCTGCGATGGGCCGAGTGGCCGCCCGTTTTCGACCGGCCCCACCGGCGTAAATTAGAGTAGGTACTTACCGGCGGGACCGGCGGCCTCGGTTGGGGGGGGGTGTAGGGGGATCTGACCCTAGGAGGTGCCCCCACGGTGGCCTGGCCCGCGATCGGGGCCCACCGATCCGTGGCGGGCCTGTGCCGTGGGGGCACTCTATTGTTCCGCGTCAGCCGGTATGGTCCTCTGCCATGGCCGACGTGGAGATGAACCATCTCCCCGCGCATGCGCTGGGATGACGCCAGCACACGCTGGGGCTCACGCGCATTGGCCAAGTCGTGCTGGCCAGCGGGGGCACCACCTAACCTGCATACCTTTGGACTGTGGGAGGAAAGCAGAGCACCTGGAGGAAGCTCATGCAGACACGGGGAGAACTCGGCACAGACAGTCACCCAAGGACAAATTGAACCCGGGTCCCTGGCGCTGAGAGGCAGCAATGCTAACCCCCATGCCACCTTCCTAAAGTGTGACGGCCAAAGTGGGAAGCAATGCTTTTGGCTTAGACTGATCTAGTGACTCATATAAATTCAACCTCCTTTCTCTTGTACTGTATACCCCTATTAATAAAGCCCAGGATACTGTATGCTTTTACTAACTGCAAACTGAAATTGTTGGCAAAGCTTTTCTGTGTTCAGAGAGATTTACTATTTCTCCTTGTCATTTGGTGTCATTTTGCAGTTTATCAGGCAGGTTTTAACTGTCGTTATGTAAAAGGCACACTGTCTGGCTCAGATAGTAGCACTCCTGCCCTAGAGTCGCAAGGTTCTGGGTTCAAGTCCCACTCCAGGACTTGAGAACAAAAGTCAAGGTTGACACTCCAGTGCAGTACTGAGGGAGTGCTGCACTGTTGGGAGGTGTGGTCTTTCGAATAAGACATTAAACTGAGGCCTCTTCTGTCTAATAACTAGGCTAATAACGAGCTCTTGATTAACATCACTAAAATCGACTAACTGGCCTTCCTCACCTGTTTGTGGGACCGTGTTGTACACCAATGGGCTGCCTTGTTTCCCACATTACAATAGCAATTAGACTTCGCAAACTACGTCTTCAGCTGTAAAGTGCTTTGGAACATCTCGTAGCTGTAAAAGGTGCTACAGAAATGCAAGCATTCATTTTCAATAATAATTAGAAGCATTCATGTTTACTGAAGCAAATGATTTAAGAAACAAAGTAATTCACGGGATGTGGGAATCGCTGGCTAGGTCAACATTTGTTGCCCATCTCTAATTTCCCTCGAGAAGGTGGTGGTCAGTCGCCTTATTGAAGAAAAGAAGGAGGCCATTCAGTCCGTCATTCAAGTGTCGGCTCTTTGAATGTTGCCAAGGCGGCATGGTAGCACAGTGGATAGCACTGTTGCTTCACAGCGCCAGGTTCTCGGGTTCGGATTCCCGCTTGGGTCACTGTCTGTGCGGAGTCTGCACGTTCTCCCCGTGTCTGCGTGGGTTTCCTCCGGGTGCTCTGGTTTCCTCCCACAAGTCCTGAAAGACGTGCTGTTAGGTGAATTGGACATTCTGAATTCTCCCTCTGTGTACCCGAACAGGTGCCGGAATGTGGCAACTAGGGGCTTTTCACAGTAATTTCATTGCAGTGTTAATGTAAGCCTACTTGGGAGAATAAAGATTATTATTATTATTGAGTTACTCAGTGAGGAGCGAGATTTATCGCTGATTGCACTAAACATCAGCAACTTGGTTCCAAATTTGTCTGCGGGCAGTTGCGTGTTTTACAGATCTAATCTCTTTTGTTAAAAGTTTATTTATAGTTGGTGTTTTGCCTTTGTCCAGTGAGAATTGCTGAATCAAGGAATTAAATGCGATGTAATGAAAGCTTTTCCAAGCTGGTTATTTTTGTCCCAGTCCGTGGAAATCTCCAGTTAAGTATAACACTGCACTCAGCAGTTTAGTTTATTGCTCTCTCAACATCTAAAGCGATCTCCAAACCTCAGTTTCAGAAATATTCTCTGTGTATTTTCTTCATAGAATTGTCTTTTCGTTCCAGGGAAGGCTGTGTCCTTTGATCGATTTGTATAGATTGGGAATGAAAGATAGAAAGAAAGAAAGTCGCTTGGTGGTACAGAACTTGCGTTTTGCTCAAAAAGCTTTGATCTTGCAGTTATTAGGAAATAAGAATCTTTATTGTCACAAGTAGGCTTACATTAACACTGGAATGAAGTTACTGTAAAAGGCCCCTAGTCGCCACATTCTGGCGCCTGTTCGGGTACACAGAGGGAGAATTCACAATATCCAATTCACCTAACAAGCACGTCTTTCGGGACTTGTGGGAGGAAACCGGAGCACCCGGAGGAAACACACGGGGAGAACGTGCAGACTCCGCACAGACAGTGACCCAAGCCGGGAATCGAACCTGGGACCCTGGAGCTGTGAAGCAACAGTGCTACCCATTGTGCTACCGTGCTGTCCTACAGATTCAAGAATACCAAATTGCAGAGGGCCCAACAATTTATACTGCATGAGAAAAGGGTGCTGGTTGGTTTTTTTCATTGTGCATTATAAATGATTGGTTCCACTGAAATTTGGTATTCTTGTATCTGTCCTGATGGGTGCAAGATGAAAACTTTGACAGGCGTCTTTTTTTCCCCAGAAAGAAACAATCTGCATTCATATAGCACCTTTTATACTTCACAGTGTCCCGAAGGCACCTTCGCGCCAGTGAAGTACTTTTGAGTGGAGTCACTGTTTTAATTTAAGAAGCATGACAGCCAATTTGTGCAGAGAAAGCCCCTTCAGACATGATCAGAAAACCTGCTTGAGGTGTTGGGTGAGGGATGAGCATTGGCCGTGAATAGCTCTTTCTTCCTCTGGTTCACAACAACTTTCTTTACCTAAGTTTGTGACATTTAATAGTGTAATGAAAGGAACGGACTTTACTGACACCGAAAATCATAGAATCCCTAAGTGCAGAAGGAGGCCATTCAACCCATCGAGTCTGCACTGACCCTCTGAAAGAGCGCCCGACCTCGGCCCAATCCCACGCCCTATCACCGCAATCCCACGCCCTATCACCGCAATCCCACCTCGGGGTAATTTAGTATGGCCAATCTACCTAACCTGCACATCTTTGGATTGTGGGAAGAAAGTAGAGCACCCGGAGGAAACCCACGCAGACACGGGGAGAAGTTCCAGACTCCGCACAGACAGTCCACCCGAGGTCGGAATCGAACCCGGGTCTCTGGTGCTGTGAGGCAGCAGTGCTAACCACTGCGTCACCGAGCTGCCCTGGAATGAAGAATTTGAGGTGGGATTTCAAAAAATATTCTTACACGGGATGCTGGGCCAGCATTTGTTGCCCATCCCTAATTGCCCTTGGACTGAGTGGCAGTTCAGAGTCAACCACTTTGCTGTGGAGCTGGAGTTACTTGTAAGTCAGATCAGGTAAGAAGGGCAGATTTCCTTAGCGAGCCAGGTGGGTTTTCATGACAGCCGATGATAGTTTCATGGTTACCATTATTCAGACTGACTTTATATTCCAGATTTATTAATCTGCCGTGGTGCAACCTGAACCCATTTTCCCACAGAATGAACCTGGGCCTTTGGGATTGCTGGTCCAGATGACTTGTCCACTGCACCCTCACTTCTCCCCTCCACCTCGTTTCTCTTTTCAACCCTGTTTGGCGGGGGAGAAGTTGGTGCAGATTCAATAATAGCCTTCCTGAAGGAATTGTGCTGCTGTAGTATTCTCTGTGACCCAGAGACGTTTGAGAGATTTGATGGAGGTGTTCAAAGTCATGAAGGAATTTTGAAGAGAGGAAGTGTTTCGAGTGCGAGAATGTTCCGTAACCAGGGGACACAGCTTTAAGTTAATTTGCAAAGAGGGAAGGTGGGAGAATCTTCAACAGGGTGACAATGACCTGGTTATAATTTAATAATTCCACCCTCCCCTCCAAAACATGAAGGCGATGACAAATTTAATTTTGATTATAATGTCTCAAATTGCACCAAGTTGTGTGAGTTTACTTGCCCAGGCGAGTTTTACTTCAGAGTCTATCATCACATTGCTCGGCACAAACCCATGAGCTTTTCACGTGTTCAGCGTCACATGGGAGCCAGAGACAGTCAGCAATGTGATAATTAGATTCTTGATACATTCAAAGCGATTCCAAACACACACTCCTTTTAAAAAGTCAATTGCTTGCCCAGACTTCTCATTAATTTCGATGGTAAAGATATTTCAGATGGCACGTTGATCTTTTTGCTCGGTATTTTCGTTTCTATAATGACGCCATTTGGGGAAGCAAGCCGACTGAAAACAACAGTGTAAGGATTAATATTCTTTCATGACAGAGGCAGCATTTTCTGTTGCCTGCCCCTAACTTGCTCAGACATTTCTGAGCGTAAGTAAACCACATCGCTGTGGGTCTGGAGCCACATGTAGTCCAGACCAGGTGAGGACGACAGATTTCCTTCCCCAAAGGGCATTACTGAAACCGGTGGGTTTTTATAGCGACTGATGTGAGTTGTCCTGGTCACTGGGACTAGCTTTATAATTCTAAATTAATTAATTGAATTTAAGTTCCTCCAACTGTCATAGATAAACTCGTGCCCTCCCGACCATTAGCTTGAGCCTCTGGATTACCAGGCAGGAATATGACCACTATACCATTATATCCTCGAGTCTCTTATTAATAGGTATAGTGAGACCCACCCAGTTCACTGACTCTGCTCCTCTTGCTCTCTCTGTTGCGCTCTCTGGTAATTTTCTGACCTCCAAAAAAGGAGATCGTGTGGGACATTAAAATGCCACAAATCTCAAACATTAAACCCAATCTCGCTCAAACCCACCCACTTGGGGGTTGGGGGAATGGGCAACCAGCCAGCTCTCCGGCTGACCTCAGGGGTCGCTTCATTCGTTTGAACATTTCATTGAGGGTGCGTGTCTCAGATTTTATCTCATTTCCGGGGCAGCACGGTGGCCTAGTGGTTAGCACAACCGCCTCACGGCGCTGAGGTCCCAGGTTCGATCCCGGCTCTGGGTCACTGTCCGTGTGGAGTTTGCACATTCTCCCCGTATCTGCGTGGGTTTCGCCCCCACAACCCAAAAATGTGCAGAGTAGGTGGATTGGCCACGCTAAATTGCCCCTTAATTGGAAAAAATAATTGGCTAACCTAAATTTATTAAAAAAAAAAAAAAATTACCTGCTTTCCTCACCAATCAGGAAACCTGGCACCCAATGGGAGTTGGAGACTGCTGCATGAAACGGGTAAATGTTTTTTCAGCACTGCTGGTGGGCCAGGAGGATTTAGGTTTATCGTCACGTGTACCGAGGTACGGTGAAAAAGTATTGTTCTGGGTGCAGTCCAGGCAGATCGTTCCACACATGAAAAACATAGGACATAACGACAAGTACACAATGTAAATACATAGACATCAGGTGAAGCATGTGGAATATAGTGCCACAACTGTAGGGAAGATGTGCAGTGAGATCAGTTCAGTCTGTAGGAGGGCCATTCAAGAGTCTGGTAACATTGTGGAAAGAGCAGAAGTGCGATACCAGTGACAACTTGAGCCATTCACACCCGCAATGCCTCCGATATTGATGCCTTCCGGTCTGAGTTATATTTCACCTGTGCTTGCTGGCCTGAATTGGCTCCATTTCAGCATCACCTCAGTTTTAAAATTCTCATCTTCGTTTTAAATCCCCTCGCGGCCTTGCCTCCACCCTTCCCCCATCTCTGTCCATTATTGGACAGTCCAGAGTCCATCATTGTCAAAAGCTCAGAAACGATTAGAGATGTTTGGATGAGGCCCTGGAAGGCATCTGGTTCCTTGGGCACTATGTCCTGGGTTGCCAACCCTCTAGGATTACCCTGGAGTCTCCAGAATTTAAGACTTAACTCCAGGACACTACTGTAGGAAAAGTCCTGGCAGGAAAATGACATGGGCATTAAGAAACGTTTTTCACAGAAATTTCTTCAATTCATTATTGGACGTTGCGGCGGCAAAGCATCTCGCTGCGACACAGTGTGGCCGGTGAAAGTCGGGAAACCTTGCTCCCAGGCTCCATCCCGCTCGCAACGCCTCGCAAGATTCAACGCAATCTCGTGAGACGTAGCAAGGAAAATCCCGCCCACAATGGGCGGGATCACTTTTTGACAAATCTGCATATTAGAGCGAGCGAGTAAGCCTTACTTTAACGTGCAGATTCCCGAGGTAGCTGAGACTTTGGGATTCAATCGCTTCGCCTCGGGGGACCTCGGGCGAGCGCCGCTTGGTACTGGTCCCCACAAACTGGGTGCAGACGGAACGGAACTCGTGGGGGATCTCCAAGGGGATCGGAGGCCCCCAGCTGCATGTTCTTTGGGCAGCGTGGTGCCCTGGCACTGCTGGTGCCATCTGGGTATTCTGGCAGCGCCAGCCTGGCACCTTGGCAATGGCACCTGGGTGCCTTCCTGGCACTGCCGGCTGGTGCCGGTGTGCCAGGTTAGCAAAGCCAAGATGGCATTTCTTGGGTTGGGGTTGCCCACTATCTATGTTGGGAGGGGGAGATGGGGGACCTTCCCATGTTGCGTTCAGCCTGGGGGGGTGGGGGAGGTTTTTTTGTGAGCTTCGGAGATGGGGACGCTACAGCAGACAATTCCGACGAGCAGAGCACCTCGTTGTAATGTGTGGCCTCAGCTGTGCGTTTCACATTTAGGCCCCTTGTTCAATACTGCAAGTGCCAGGAAACACGTGAAAACGCGTTCGCTGGGGAACTTTGTTCCCTTTTGTGATGATCGCGCCTTCTGTCTCTGCTCATAGCTGGTTTAGGGGCTGGTTTAGGACAGGGCTAAAGAGCTGGCCTTTAAAGCAGACCAAGACAGGCCAGCAGCACGGTTCAATTCCCGTACCAGCCTCCCCGAGCAGGCGCTGGAATTTGGCGACTAGGGGCTTTTCACAGTAACTTCATTTGAAGCCTACTTGTGACAATAAGCGATTTTCATTTCATTTCATAAGCAGCTGAAGCCCTCATCCATGACTTTGCTATCTCTAGACGTGGCCAGGAGGTGGCGCAATGGGTCGGGTTTCTGCCTTTGAGCCAGATGCTCTGGGTTCAAGACCCACCCCAGGATTTGATGGCCAATGAGGGGGTGTTTACAGGGGCCAAACAGGTTGAGCACAACCCGCCAATCCTTCCCACACGCACCAGTGGCTGGAGGCAAGCGCGGGAGAGATTCCCGGTTAGCCATGTGATGGAAAGAAATTGGAGCCTTCACCATGCGATCCATAGCTCCAACTATAACATAAATGTAAAAGCGGATGCTGCCATGGAAACTCAGAACTCCTTGGGAGGCCAGTTGGCTGGAAGGCCAGTGCAGATTGAATTGATGGGGTTCAATCCCTGTTCTAACTCGGCTGGGTTTGGGAGCCACCTCCTTGCTCTATTGAGGCTGTAGGTTGGACCTACCTTTTGGTTAGAGCGTTGAGGAAGACTTGGCTTTACAACGCAGTCCTGGCTGGCCTCCGACATTCTATGCTCCATAAAGCTCAGATCTGCTGGCCACGTCCTAACTCGATTCAAGTCCCGTTTATCTACTAATTAGTGTTCGCTGACCTTCACCGGCTCCCAGTTAAGTAATGCCATGGATTTCAAATTCTCATCCTTCATTTCAAATCTCTCCATGACTTCGCCCCTCCCCGTCTCCGTAGGTCTCTTCACCAAGACCTTTGTGCTTCTCCTATTCTCACCCTCTTGCATATCCCTGATTTTAACTGTCACACCATTGACGGCCTTTTCTTCAACTACCTGGTCCATAATTCCCTCACACAAACCTCCCCACCCCTCCAACCCTTTTAAGAGGCAATGACATAGGGGTTTTGTCACTGGACTAATAGTCCAGAGACCTAGGGTAATACTCTGGGGAGATGGTGATATTTGAATTAATAATAATAATCGCTTATTGTCACAAGTAGGCTTCAATGAAGTTACTGTGAAAAGCCCCTAGGCGCCACATTCCAGCGCCTGTTTGGGAAGGCCGGTATGGGAATTGAACCCGCGCTGCTGTCTTGTTCTGCACTACAAGCCAGCTGTTTAGCCCACTGTCCTAAACCAGCCCTAAAGTCAATATGTGATTAGTGGTTAGCACCGTTGCTTCAGAGCGCCAGGGTCCGAGGTCCGATTACCGGCTTGGGCCACAGTCTGTGTGGAATTTGCACGTTCTTCCCGTGTCCGCATGTGTTTCCTCCAAGTGCTCCGGTTTCCTCCCACAAGTCCCGAAAGATGCTCCTGTTCGGTGAATTTAGACGTTTTGAATTCTTCCTCCGTGTACCTGAACAGGCACCAGAGTTTGACGACTAGGGGTTTTTCACAGTAACTTCGTTACAGTGTTAATGTCGGCCTACTTGTGACAATAATGATTTTTATTATTATTATTATTATTATTATTATTATTATTATTATTAATAATAATAATTTAAAAAACTGGAATCAAAAGCCTAATGATGACCATGAAACCATTTTGATTGTCGTAAAAACCCATCTGGTTCACTAATGCCCTTTGGGGAAGGAAATCTGCCATCCTTACCCAGTCTGGCCTACATGTGACTCCAGACCCACAGCAATTTGGTTGACTGTTAAAAATGCCCCCTGAAATGGCCAACAAACCACTCAGTTCAAGGGCATTAAATGCTGGCACAGCCAGCAACGCCGACACCATATGAATGAATTTTTAATAAAAGATGCAGCTTAATAGATACACTGATGAGCAAACATTTGGCAGCGTGGGTTCTACTATTTTTGTAAGGGGTTTGTGGTAAAACTGTGTTTGATAACACCCTGTGAGGTCCCACGGGGCAGTTCACAACTTGAAAGTTTCTTTATAAATGCAAGTTGCCGCTATTCACATTACATCACACTCCACCCGTGCTGCGTAAATTAGCAGTGCATTGGGCGGAGAAACTACAGGAGAAACTACAAATTTGGAAACTTGTCTGATTTCCGTCCAGTTCCGAGGCCATTGTGTTGGGTCACAAGAGCGAACTTCGGGGGAGCCTCCCTGTTGCAATTCTGCAGCATCTGCGAAGTTGCAATTCTTTCACCGCTAGGGGGGGGGGGGGGGGGGGGGAAGAAGAAAGAAAGAAGTTGGTTCCCTACAGTAGCGGTGACTGCATCGCTGTCCTGCTGCAGTAGCGCCAAGCTCTCGAGAGGCAAATGGCTGCACGTGAAGCATGTGGGCATGAAATCATCGAATGATTAGGGCACAGAAGGGGGGATATTCAGCCCACTGAGCTCTTTCCACCTCCCTGCAAGAGGAACTCAGCTGATGCCACTCACCAGCCTTTCTCCTTAGCCCTGAGCATTTGTTCTCATCCGATAATGATCCAATTCCTTTCAGAGAGCCCGGACTGAATCTATCTCCACCATACCTTCAGGCAATGCATTCCAGATCCTAATTGCTTGCTGTGGAAAACATTTTTTTCCTCATGCCATCCATGGTTCTCTTGCCGGTCAGCTGAAATTGGTGTCATAGAGAATCATGGACCCCCGACAGTGCAGAACGAGACCGTTTGACCCTCCGAAAGAACACCCTACCTCGGACCATTCGCCCACCCTACCCCGAAACCCCATCTAACCTTTGGACACTAAGGGGCAATTTAGCATGGCCAATCCGCCTAACCTACACATCTTTGGACAGTGGGAGGAAACCGGAGCACCCGGAGGAAACACAAGCACACTCCACATAGACAATCACTCGAGATTGGAATCGGAACCGGGTCCCTAGCGCTCTGATGCAGCAGTGCTAACCACTGTGCCGCCCATAAGACCCTAAGGGGAATTGACAGAGTGGATGTGGAGAGGATGTTTCCTCTTGTGGGAGAATCAAGTCACCCGAGGCCAGAATCGAACCTGGGTCCCTGTCGTTATGAGTTAGCAGTGCTAACCACTGTGTCACTTCTGGTTCTATCTTACAGGTGTTGGGGGGTGGGTATAGGTTTCTCTTTGTACATTTGTGAATCAGTGGGCCCATTTCCCACCCATTTTCCATTGAAGCAATTGGACGTAAAAATGGGGACGGAGTTCACAACCGAAGCTGCTGATTCGCTTTTGCCCGTTTCGCGTGGGCTATCTCGGCCGAATATCTACCCTGGTGTCTCTTGCTGGACGAAGCTGGCGATGGCAATGAACCTGGGTGGCATCCTTGAAAGGGCTATTGGCAGCTGATGTATATTATAGAGCTAGCTCTGGTGACAATGGCTGTGCGTTGAGAGCTGGATCGGATCCTGGCTGGGGCAGAGATCGCATCATATTGAAGGTAAAATGCCTTTATAGATCACATTGGTCCACGTTGATCCTCTGGACTGAGTTTCAATCGTCTGAAGGCGGAGGCCAGGGCTTGTCCGAAAGTATTACTTGCCCTGTGGACCCTGGGATTTGTCTCTCTTCTCTGACGAAAGTAGGAGAAATTCTTTGGCGTTTGGAAAGAATGAGAGACAATTTCGCTGAAACCTACTAAATTCTGCCGGGGTTTGATAGGAAGGGGGCTGGTCGGGGAATCTAAAACACAGGGCACGGTCTGGGGATAAGGGGGCTGGATCATTTAGGACTGAGATGAGGAGAAATTTCTTCACTCAAAGGGTTGTGAATCTATCCCAGAGGGTTGTGGGTGCTCCATGCTTGAATATATTTCAGGCTGGGAAGGGACATACAAAGATTGGTGGACAGGGAAACAGCAGCTGCTCCATCAAGACAGCCCCATCTCCCAACAACTTCCCTTCGCCGGGTCATGTCCTGGGAACGACAAACACAGAAATGTAAGAAATAGGAGGAGCAGACCATCCTTATTCTAAGGGCAGAACAGGCTCAATGGACCAAATGGCCTACTCCTATTCCTTATGATCTTGTATGGTCCAATGAGCCTCGTCCATCGTTCAATACGACCTGACCCGATCTTGGGCTTCAACTACACATTCCTGCCCCTTCCCCTTGATTCCTGAGAGACCAAAAATCTGTCCCTTCCCAGCCTGAAATATATTCAAGTGATATTACCAGTACGTCACCCTCTCCTCACATCCCTCCCACGCACCCATGACCTACTGCTTCCAACCACACCCCCAGCTACAATATTTTTATAAGTAACAAAACAGAAGACTTAAAAGATTTTTTTAAAAAACCACACAATTTCTTTCCCGGACCTTGTTGGTCCGCCCCCCGGGACCTTGTTGATTCCTGGCTCTTAAAGCAGACCAAGGCAGGCCAGTAGCACGGTTCAATTCCTGTACCAGCCTCCCCGAACAGGCGCCGCAATGTGGCGACTCGGGGCTTTTCGCAGTAACTTCATTTGAAGTCTACCTGTGACAATAAGTGATTTTCATTTCATTTCATTTCCTCCCATCAGCCTCCTTGGCACTCCTGGCCACCCGACTGCTCTGTCCCCGCCAAACTCCCCGCCAAACTCCGGCCCTTCCTCAAGACCCATGTGCACGTTTGCAGTGTGAATTGCAAGTGGACATCGCGTCATATACCAAGCTTCGTAGTATCGTAGACTAAAACAGCACAGAAGAAGGCCACTCGGCCCATCGTGCCTATGTAGGCTCATTAAAAGCCATCCAATTAGCCCCACTCTTCTTGTCTTTCCTCTGTATTTTTTACTCTCTTCAGACATCTGCCCAATTCCCCTTCAAAGGTGACTACTGAAACTTTGCGGCAGTGCATTTCAGATCATGCCAGCTTGTTGTGGTGGTGGGGGGTGAATCCTGACTCTCGTTCTTTTGCCATTCACCGTAAACCTGTAGGATGCAGAAAACGCTGGGTTCCTTCAACGGGAAGGCAGCATCTGTGCAGAGAGAAATTAAAGTTAAGACACAGCTAAGAGTGAGTTTGGGAATTTGAAGCTAGGTGGGAATTCGAAGCTTGCTTCTTATCCCTGGTAAGTAGTTTTTCTTTTTTCTCTTTTCATTGATATATTTATTTATTTTTCCTTTTTTTTTGGAATTGTAGTTGTGTAAGTAAACCGAAGGTTTAAGACATGACAGGAGATCTCAGACCCGTGTCATGCTCCCCGTGTGCGATGTGGGAGCTCAGGGACACGTCCACTGTCCCTGGCTCCTTTGCATGCAAGAAGTGTGTCCAGTTGCAGCTCCTGCTAGACCGCTTGATGGCTCTGGAGCTGCGGATGGACTCACTTTGGAGCATCCGCAATGCTGAGAACGTCGTGGATAGCACGTTTAGCGAGTTGGTCACACCGCAGGTGAAAGTTACTGAGGGAGATAGAAAATGGGTGACAAAAAGACAGAGCAAGAGTAGGAAGGCAGTGCAGGTGTCCCCTGCGGTCATCTCCCTGCAAAACAGATATACCGTTTTGGATACTGTTGAGGGAGATAGCTCACCAGGGGAAGACAGCAGCAGCAAGGTTCATGGCACCATGGCTGGCTCTGCTGCTCAGCAGGGCAGGAAGAAGAATGGCAGGGCTATAGTGATAGGGGACAAAATCGTAAGGGGAATAGACAGGCGGTTCTGCAGATGTAATCGAGACTCCAGGATGGTATGTTGCCTCCCTGGTGCAAGGTTCAAGGATGTCTCGGAGTAGCTGCGGGACATTCTTTGGGGGAGGGGGGGGGGGGGGGGGAGAGGGTGAACAGCCAGCTGTCGCGATGCACATAGGCACCAACGATACAGGTAAAAAACGGGACGAGGTCCTACTGGCTGAATTCAGGGAGTTGGGAGTTAAACTAAAAAGTAGGACCTCAAAGGTAGTAATCTCAGGATTGCTACCTGTGTCACAAGCTAGTGAGAGTAGGAATGTCAGGACAGGTTGAATGCGTGGCTCGAGAGATGGTGCACGAGGGAGGGATTCAAATTACTCGGGCATTGGAACCGGTTCTGGGGGAGGTGGGCCCAGTACAAACCGGATGGTCTGCACCTGGGCAGGACTGGGGGATGGGAACCAATGCAGGAAGTCGGAAGGTAGTAAAACAGGGACAGAAACAGAAGGCAGTTAGGGGGAATGTGTAAGGCCGAGAAGCCATAGTCAAAAATCAAAAAGTGGGACAGTACAAGGTAGAGTGACTGAGGGGAACTCAGTGAATAGGCCCAGCAATACTAAAAGGAATAAAACGGGAAGTAAAAACATAAATGCTAACCGACGCGGCAGGTTGTTACATGAAGATATGGGTTCAATGACGAGGAAAATTAGGAGAAAAGTTAAGAGGAAATATAACTTAGGAGAGGTTACTGATTGAGGTGTTAAGATTCAAGACAGAGGTATAAAAGCCAACATAAGTGTACTTTACCTGAATGCTTGTAGTATTCGGAATAAGGTTAATGAATTGATGGCGCAAATCATCGTGAATGACTATGATTTAGTGGCCATTACTGAAACATGGTTAAAGGATGGTCACGACTGGGAGTTAAATATCCGAGGTTATCAAACTATTTGGAAGGACAGAGTAAATGGTAAGGGAGGTGGTGTAGCTCTGTTATTTAAGGATGACATCCGGGCAATAGTAAGGGGTGACATCCGTGCTATGGAGGGTAAGGTTGAATCCATTTGGGTGGAAATCAGGAATAGTAAGGTGAAAAAGTCACTGATAGGAGTAGTCTATAGGCTACCAAAAAGTAACATTATGGTGGGGCAGACAATAAATAAAGAAATAACTGATGCATGTAGAAATCTACATTTCAATTGGTTTTACCAGGTCGGTCAAGGCAGCCTTGAGGAATTTATAGAATGTATCTGCGATAGTTTCCGAGAACAGTATGTAATGGAACCTACGAGGGAACAAGCGGTCCTAGATCTGGTCCTGTGTGATGAGACAGGATTGATTAATGATCTCATAGTTAGGGATCCTCTTGGAAGGAGCAATCACAATATGGTGGAATTTAAAATACAAATGGAGGGTGAGAAGGTAAAATCAAATACTAGTGTTTTGTGCTTAAACAAAGGAGATTACAATGGGATGAGAGAAGAGCTAGCTAAGGTAGACTGGGAGCAAAGACTTTATGGTGAAACAGTTGAGGAACAGTGGAGAACCTTCCAAGTGATTTTTCACAGTGCTCAGCAAAGATTTATACCAACAAAAAGGAAGGACGGTAGAAAGAGGGAAAATCGACCATGGATATCTAAGGAAATAAGGGAGTGTATCAAATTGACGGAAAAAGCATACAAAGTGGCAAAGATTAGTGGGAGACTAGAGGACTGGGAAATCTTTAGGGGGCAACAGAAAGCTACTAAAAAAGCTATAAAGAAGAGTAAGATAGATTATGAGAGTAAACTTGCTCAGAATATAAAAACAGACAGTAAAAGTTTCTACAAATATATAAAACAAAAAAGACTGGCTAAGGTAAATATTGGTCCTTTAGAGGATGAGAAGGGAGATTTAATAATGGGAGATGAGGAAATGGCTGAGGAACTGAACAGGTTTTTTGGGTCGGTCTTCACAGTGGAAGACACAAATAACATGCCAGTGATTGACACAAGCACTGACTGACGCTACCTACAAAAGGTGGAGGCAGGACGGAGGGACACTGACAGTCAGGGACCTATACACGGACGGCAGGATCGCAACACTGGACGAACTGAGAAATTTCGGCTAGCCAGGGGGAACGAGCTACGGTATCTGCAGCTCAAAAACTTCTTACGAAAGGCGACAAGGACGTACCCACAACCGCCACGACAGACACTACTGGAAGACCTACTGGATGCAAGTATCCTAGATAAAGGGAACTGTAGTGACATGTATGACCGACTGGTAGAAAGGGCCGACACCGTACCGGACGCAACAAGAACGAAATGGGAGGATGACCTGGGGATTGAGATAGGATGGGGACTCTGGAGCGAAGCACTGCATAGGGTCAACTCCACCTCCACGTGCGCAAGGCTCAGCCTGACGCAACTAAAAGTGGTACATAGAGCCCACTTAACAAGAAACCGTATGAGTAGGTTCCTCCCGGAGGTGGAGGACAGATGTGAACGATGCCAAAGAGGCCCGGCCAACCACGCCCACATGTTCTGGTCTTGCCCCAGACTTGTGGAGTACTGGAAGGCCTTCTTCGAGGCTATGTCCAAAGTGGTGGGGGTGAGGGTGGAGCCATGCCCGATAGTGGCGGTCTTCGGGGTTTCAGACCAGCCAAATCTATTCCTGGGGAGGAGGGCCAACATCCTTGCCTTTGCCTCCCTGATCGCCCGCCGTAGAATCCTGTTTGGCTGGCCGTCAGCAGCACCACCCAGAGCTGCAGACTGGCTGTCCGACCTCTCGGAATCTCTCCAAATGGAGAAAATCGAATTCGCCATCCGAGGGTCAGACGACGGCTTCCACAGAACGTGGGAGCCATTCATGCAATTGTTCCGGGACCTGTTTGTCGCCAACGAACAAGAGGAAGAATAGCCGGGTGGCCAAGAATCAGGGGAAAATGGACGGGAATCGGGGGAAGGTAGCCGGGAGGGGAGGGCTACGGGTTCGATATGGGAGTTTGTTCTCATGGTTTTATGCTTATTTCTTTTTCTTGTTAATTGATTGTTTTTGTATTGGAGGGGAGGGGTTACTGTTTTTCTCTGTTGTGATAAAGTTTGTTGTCGAAAACTTGAATAAAAATTATTCCAAAAAAAAAGGAATGACAAAGCCGCAATCGACAGTCTGATGGCAAGCTAAGGCTCAAATCCAAATTGTAAATAAATGCCTATAAACATGTGCCTCGGCCATATTGGGGAATGTAAAATATGTATGCCGGTTAAAGTGGGTGGCCACAGTTGTTATTATGAAGATGCTTGCCTGTAAATATACATGTTAATTTTTTGCGTGTTTTTTTTGTAATAATTTGTAATTTGTTGGATATAAA
This sequence comes from Scyliorhinus canicula, assembly GCF_902713615.1. Classification (NCBI taxonomy): domain Eukaryota; kingdom Metazoa; phylum Chordata; class Chondrichthyes; order Carcharhiniformes; family Scyliorhinidae; genus Scyliorhinus; species Scyliorhinus canicula. The sequence continues at coordinate 276,385,074 of NC_052147.1, read as the reverse complement.
ATATGAAAACTCAATAAAAAACATTTCCAAAAAAAAAGATGAGTGGTAAAGTGAAAAGTGCAGAGGATACTGGAAGTCTGCAGAGGGATTTAGATAGGTTCAGTGAATGGGCTAGGGTCTGGCAGACAGAATACAATGTTGACAAATGTGAGGTTATCCATTTGGGGAGGAATAACAGCAAAAGGGATTATTATTTCAATGATAAAATATTAAAACATGCTGCTGTGCAGAGAGACCTAGGTGTGCTAGTGCATGAGTCACAGAAAGTTGGTTTACAGGTGCAACAGGTGATTAAGAAGGCAAATAGAATGTTGTCCTTCATTGCTAGAGAGATGGAGTTTAAGACGAGGGAGGTTATGCTGCAATTGTATAAGGTGTTAGTGAGGCCACATCTGGAGTATTGTGTTCAGTTTTGGTTTCCCTACTCGAGAAAGGACATACTGGCACTGGAGGGTGTGCAGAGGAGATTCACTAGGTTAATCCCAGAGCTGAAGGGGTTGGATTACGAGGAGAGGTTGAGTAGACTGGGACTGTACTCGTTGGAATTTGGAAGGATGCAGGGGGACCTTATAGAAACATATAAAATAATGAAGGGAATAGATAGGATAGATGCGGGGAGGTTGTTTCCACTGGCGGGTGAAAGCAGAACTAGGGGGCATAGCCTCAAAATAAGGGGAAGTAGATTTAGGACTGAGTTTAGGAGGAATGTCTTCACCCAAAGGGTTGTGAATCTATGGAATTCCTTGCCCAGTGAAGCAGTTGAGGCTCCTTCATTAAATGTTTTTAAGATAAAGACAGATAGTTTTTTGAAGAATAAAGGGATTAAGGGTTATGGTGTTTGGGCCGGAAAGTGATGGGGTATGGAAGACAACGTGCAAGGCCTGTGCTACCGAGCAACTGAGAAACGTAGTGTAAAATGTGGGCTACACTGAGGGAGTGCTGCACTGTTGGAGGTGCCATTTGTCGGATGAGACATTAAACCAAAGCATCATACATCGTCTCAGAAGGCTATAGAAGGTCCTGTGGCACTAAAGGGAGAGGATCGAGGGTGATAGCCCCAGTGTCTGACGCAATGTTTATCCTTGAAGAAAAATCATGAAAATTGACTGTTTGACAATTGTTGTATGGTTATTTGTCGGAACTCGCATGTACACACAATTGGTGCCACATTTCCACCTTACACCAGTGGTTACACTTCAAAAGTGATTTGAAATGGTGTGCGATGGTAAGATGCAACCTTATCAATGTAAGATCTTTCATTGGATTGTCAGTCGAGAAGATCGGCGCCTTGAATCATGCTGCACCAACAGATATTGTAGCTCGAATGGACACTCAGTAATGCGATGACAGGTGGTCAATGCTTGGAACCATCGCCTCTTAAACTTGTGTTTCTCCCACATAGGATTTTCCAACCCTCCCAGATTGCCCAGGAGCATTCCAGAATGGACAGCCAAATTGATGGGAGCTTCTGCCATTGACCCAGAGGGGAAAGCTGTTCTGCATTGGGCTCGAGAAAAGTCGAGAGCATGCCATCACACTTCTGATTTTGTGCGTTGCAGATGGCGGACAGACTTTGGGGAATCAGGAGGCAAGCCTCTCAACTGGTCGAATTCCCAGCCTCTGACCCGCTTTTGTCGGCGTGGTATTAACATGGCTAGTCCAGTTGAATTTTTGGTCATTATTGGACCCCCTCCAACCCAGGAAGCTGATAGTGAGTGATTGAACAATGGCAATACCATTGATGGTCAAAGGGAGGTAGTTGGACCTTCACGTCCAGAGTGATTGTCTCCTTGCAATCGTGTGGCACTTGCCACTTATCAGCCCAAGCAGGAATGTGATTCTGAATATGCTGCAGGAGGACTACTTCATCATCTGAGGAAATGAGAATGGACTGAAAACTGGAACCATGAGCGGACACACCTGATCTTATGAGAGAATGGAGGTCATTGAGAAGTAGCCAAAGACCTTTAAGACAAAGACAATGTCCTGAAAAACTCCCACCCCGATATCCTTGGCCTGAGATGATTGGCCGCCAAGTACCACAAGTTCTTCCTTTGTGCTAGGTAAGACTCCGGCCAATGGCGAGTGTTGCTCTTTTATAACCACAGCGTGTGTTTTAACCCATATGGTGGACAAATAATTACACAAGTATTTTAGTACAATCAGAGTTTATTTACTTAAGTAATCACACGTTCATGCACATTGGACTATCACTAACACACTGAAACAACCTTAACTTAACTTTCAGGTGACCGGCGGATATAGGGTTGATAAGGCCTTATCAGGTTCCTGACTTCTGGCGGGGCTGGTGTTCTTGGAGGTAGTCTGTGTTCTGTTTTCGCCCTTCAATGGATGTTGTGGGCCCTTGAACTTGAACTTGGCTGATAGCTGTGCTGCAGTCGAAGATCAGTCGGAAAAGACCAGTCGAAAGAAAACGAGTGCAGGGCTGCGTTGCCTTTTAACTGGCTTGCGTTTTCCCTGCCCCTTTTGTGGGCGGTCTCTGGGTCACTGTCAATCAATTGATCGGTTACATCCAATCAGGGGCTGCCACATCAATTTTGCGGTGTTGTGTTGGACATTTGTTTCGGGGATGGGATATGGACGTCAGGTGTTCAGGATCATAGGAGGGAGGTTGTCTCCTGCTAAGTGTTATATTCTCTCTGGGTATAGAATGATGTTATATTCTCGCTGGGAATAGAGTGATGTTATATTCTGTCTGGGTATAGAATGATGTTATATTCTCTCTGGGTATAGAGTAATGTTATATTCTGTCTGGGTATAGAATGATGTTATATTCTGTCTGGGTATAGAGTAATGTTATATTCTGTCAGGGTATAGAATGATGTTATATTCTGTCTGGGTATAGAATGATGTTATATTCTGTCTGGGTATAGAATGATGTTATATTCTCTCTGGGTATAGAATGATGTTATATTTTCTCCGACTATAGGACGATGTTATATTCTCTCCGACTATAGAATGATGTTATATTCTCTCCGACTATAGAATTATGTTATATTCTCTCTGGGTATAGAATTATGTTGTATTCTCTCCGCCGATAGGACGATGTTAAATTCTCTCCGCCGATAGAATGAATGATGTTATATTCTCTCTGCGTATAGAATCATGTTACATTCTCTCTGGTTATACAATTATGTTATATTCTCTGTGGGTATAGAATGATGTTATATTCTCTCTGGGAATAGAATGATGTTACATTCTCTCTGGGAATAGAATAATGTTATATTCTCTCTGGGTATAGAGTGATGTTACATTCTCTCCGACTATAGGTTGATGGTTTTTTCTCTCTGACTGTAAGATGATGTTATATTCTGTCTGGGTATAGAATGATTGTATATTCTCCCTGGGTATAGAATTATATTTTATTCTCTCTGGGTATCGAATGATGTTATATTGTCTCTGGGTATAGAATGATGTTATATTGTCTCTGGGTATAGAATGATGTTTCTCTCCGACTGTAGAACGATCTTACTTATTCTCTGGGTATAGAGTGATGTTATATTCTCTCTGGGTATAGAATGATGTTATATTGCTTCTGGGTATAGAATGATGTTATATTCTCTGGGTATAGAATGATGTTATATTCTCTCTGGGTATAGAATGATGTTTCTCTCCGACTGTAGAACGATCTTACTTATTCTCTGGGTATAGAGTGATGTTATATTCTCTCTGGGTATAGAATGATGTTATATTCTGTCTGGGTATAGAATGATGTTATATTCTCTCTGGGTATGGAATGATGTTATATTCTGTCTGGGTATAGAGTGATGTTATATTCTGTCTGGGTATAGAATGATGTTATATTCTGTCTGGGTACAGTATAGAGTGATGTTATATTCTGTCTGGGTAGAGAGTGATGTTATATTCTGTCAGGGTATAGAATGATGTTATGATCTCTCTGGGTATAGAATGATGTTATATTCTGTCTGGGTATAGAGTGATGTTATATTCTGTCTGGGTATAGAATGATGTTATATTCTGTCTGGGTATAGAGTGATGTTATATTCTGTCTGGGTAGAGAGTGATGTTATATTCTGTCTGGGTATAGATTGAAGTTGTATTCCCTCTGGGTATAGAATGATGTTATATTCTCTCTGGGTATAGAATGATGTTATATTCTCTCTGGGTACAGAATGATGTTATATTCTCTCTGGGTAAAGAATGATGTTATATTCTCTCTGGGTATAGAATGATGTTATATTCTCTCTGGGTATAGAATGATGTTATATTCTCTCTGGGTACAGAATGATGTGATATTCTCTCTGGGTATAGAATGATGTTATATTCTGTCTGGGTATGGATTAGTGTTATATTCTGTCTGGATATAGAACGACGTTATATTTTATCTGGGTATAGAGTGATGGTAAATTCTGTCTGCGTATAGAATGATGTTATATTCTCTGGGTATAGAATGATGTGATATTCTCTGGGTATAGAATGATGTTATATTCTCTCTCGGTATAGAATGATGTTATATTCTCTTTGGGTATAGAATGATGTTATATTCTCTCTGGGTATAGAATGATATATTCTCTCTGGGTATAGAATGATGTTATATTCTCTCTGGGTATAGAATGATGTTATATTCTCTCTGGGCATAGAATGATATATTCTCTCTGGGTATAGAATGATGTTATATTCTCTCTGGGTATAGAATGATGTTGTATTCTCTCCGCCTATAGTACAATGTTAAATTCTCTCTGGGTATAGAATGATGTTTCTCTCCGACTATAGGACGATGTTACATTTTCTCTGCGTCTAGAATGATATATTCTCTCTGCATACAGAATGATGTTATATTCTCTCTGGGTACAGAATGATGTTATATTCTCTCCGGGTATAGAATGATGTTACATTCTCTCTGGGAATAGAATAATGTTATATTTTATCTGGGTATAGAGTGATTTTATATTCTCTCCGACTATAGGATGATTTCTTTTCTCTCTGACTGTAGGAAGATGTTATATTCTCTCTGGGTATAGAATCATGTTATATTCTCTCTGGGTATAGAACGATGTTATATTTTCTCTGTGTATAGAATGATGTTATATTTTCTCTGGGTATAGAATGATGTTATATTCTCTCTGAGTATAGAATGATCGTATATTCTCCCTGGATATAGAATTATGTTTTATTCTCTCTGGGTATAGAATGATGTTATATTCTCTCTGGGTATAGAATTATATATTTTTTCTGGTTATCAACTGATGTTATATTCTCTGTGGGTATAGAATGATGCCATATTCTCTCTGGGTATGGAATGATGTTATATTCTCTCTGTGTATAGAATGATATTATATTCTCTCTGCGTATAGCATGCGTTATAATCTCTCTGGGTATAGAATGATCATATGAACTCCCTGGGTATAGAATTATGTTTTATTCCGTATGGATATAGAGTCATGTTATATTCTGTGTGGGTATAGAATGGGTATAGAATGATGTTACATTCTCTCTGGGTATAGAATGATGTTATATTTTCTCTGGGTATAGAATTATGTTGTATTCGCTCTGGGTATCGAATCGTGTTATATTCTCTCCGACTATAGGATGATGTTATATTCTCTCTGGGTATAGAGTGATGGTATATTCTCCCTGTGTATAGAATGATGTTATAGTCTTTCTGGTATATAATGATGTTATATTCTGTCTGGGTATAGAATGATGTTATATTCTCTCTGGGTATAGAATGATGTTATATTCTGTCTGGGTATAGAGTGATGTAATATTCTGTCTGGGTATAGAATGATATATTCTCTCTGGGTATAGGATGATGTTATATACTGTCTGGGTATAGAGTGATGTTATATTCTCTCTGCGTACAGAATCATGTTACATTCTCTCTAGGTAGAAAATGATGTTATATTCTCTCTGGGTATAGAATGATGGTATCTTCTCTCCAACTATAGGACGATGTTATGTTCTCTCTGGGTATCAACTGATGTTATATTCTCACTGGGTATAGAGTTTTGTTATATTCACTCTGGGTATAGAATGATGTTGTAGTCACACCGCCTATAGGACGATGTTAAATTCTCTCTGGGTATAGAATGAATGATGTTATATTCTCTCTGGGTATAGAGTGATGTTATATTCTCTCTGGGTATAGAGTGATGGTATATTCTCCCTGTGTATTGAATGATGTTATAGTCTTTCTGGTATATAATGATGTTATATTCTCTCTGGGTATAGAATGATGTTATATTCTCTCTGGGTATAGAATGATGTTATATTCTCTCTGGGTATAGAATGATGTTACATTCTCTCTGGGAATAGAGTAATGTTATATTTTATCTGGGTATAGAGTGATGTTACATTCTCTCCGACTATAGGACGATGGTTTTTTCTCTCTGACTGTAGGATGATGTTATATTCTGTCTGGGCATAGAATGATATATTTTCTCTGGGTATAGAATGATGCTATATTCTCTCTGGGTATAGAATGATATATTTTCTCTGGGTATAGAATGATATATTTTCTCTGTGTATAGAATGATATTATATTCTCTCTGGGCATAGAATGATATATTTTCTCTGGGTATAGAATGATGTTATATTCTCTCTGGGTATAGAATGATCGTATATTCACCCTGGGTATAGAATTATGTTTTATTCTCCCTGGGTATAGAATGATGTTATATTCTCTCTGGGTATAGAATGATGTTATATTTTCTCTGGGTATAGAATGATCTAATATTGTCTCTGGGTATAGAATGATGTTTCTCTCCGACTGTAGGACGATCTTACTTTTTCTCTGGGTACAAAATGATGTTATATTCACTCTGGGTATAGAATAATGTTATGTTCTGTCTGGGTATAGAATGATGTTATATTCTCTCTGGGTATAGAGTGATGTTATATTCTCTCTGGGTATAGAATGATATATTCTCTCTGGGTATAGAATGATGTTATATTCTGTCTGGGTATAGAATGATGCTATGTTCTCTCTGGGTATATAATGATGTTATATTCTGTCTGGGTATAGAATGATGTTATATTCTCTCTGGGTATGGAATGATGTTATATTCTGTCTGGGTATAGAGTGATGTTATATTCTGTCTGGGTATAGAATGATGTTATATTCTGTCTGGGTACAGTATAGAGTGATGTTATATTCTGTCTGGGTAGAGAGTGATGTTATATTCTGTCAGGGTATAGAATGATGTTATGATCTCTCTGGGTATAGAATGATGTTATATTCTGTCTGGGTATAGAGTGATGTTATATTCTGTCTGGGTATAGAATGATGTTATATTCTGTCTGGGTATAGAGTGATGTTATATTCTGTCTGGGTAGAGAGTGATGTTATATTCTGTCTGGGTATAGATTGAAGTTGTATTCCCTCTGGGTATAGAATGATGTTATATTCTCTCTGGGTATAGAATGATGTTATATTCTCTCTGGGTACAGAATGATGTTATATTCTCTCTGGGTAAAGAATGATGTTATATTCTCTCTGGGTATAGAATGATGTTATATTCTCTCTGGGTATAGAATGATGTTATATTCTCTCTGGGTACAGAATGATGTGATATTCTCTCTGGGTATAGAATGATGTTATATTCTGTCTGGGTATGGATTAGTGTTATATTCTGTCTGGATATAGAACGACGTTATATTTTATCTGGGTATAGAGTGATGGTAAATTCTGTCTGCGTATAGAATGATGTTATATTCTCTCGGTATAGAATGATGTGATATTCTCTGGGTATAGAATGATGTTATATTCTCTCTCGGTATAGAATGATGTTATATTCTCTTTGGGTATAGAATGATGTTATATTCTCTCTGGGTATAGAATGATATATTCTCTCTGGGTATAGAATGATGTTATATTCTCTCTGGGTATAGAATGATGTTATATTCTCTCTGGGCATAGAATGATATATTCTCTCTGGGTATAGAATGATGTTATATTCTCTCTGGGTATAGAATGATGTTGTATTCTCTCCGCCTATAGTACAATGTTAAATTCTCTCTGGGTATAGAATGATGTTTCTCTCCGACTATAGGACGATGTTACATTTTCTCTGCGTCTAGAATGATATATTCTCTCTGCATACAGAATGATGTTATATTCTCTCTGGGTACAGAATGATGTTATATTCTCTCCGGGTATAGAATGATGTTACATTCTCTCTGGGAATAGAATAATGTTATATTTTATCTGGGTATAGAGTGATTTTATATTCTCTCCGACTATAGGATGATTTCTTTTCTCTCTGACTGTAGGAAGATGTTATATTCTCTCTGGGTATAGAATCATGTTATATTCTCTCTGGGTATAGAACGATGTTATATTTTCTCTGTGTATAGAATGATGTTATATTTTCTCTGGGTATAGAATGATGTTATATTCTCTCTGAGTATAGAATGATCGTATATTCTCCCTGGATATAGAATTATGTTTTATTCTCTCTGGGTATAGAATGATGTTATATTCTCTCTGGGTATAGAATGATATATTTTTTCTGGTTATCAACTGATGTTATATTCTCTGTGGGTATAGAATGATGCCATATTCTCTCTGGGTATGGAATGATGTTATATTCTCTCTGTGTATAGAATGATATTATATTCTCTCTGCGTATAGCATTCGTTATAATCTCTCTGGGTATAGAATGATCATATGAACTCCCTGGGTATAGAATTATGTTTTATTCCGTATGGATATAGAGTCATGTTATATTCTGTGTGGGTATAGAATGGGTATAGAATGATGTTACATTCTCTCTGGGTATAGAATGATGTTATATTTTCTCTGGGTATAGAATTATGTTGTATTCGCTCTGGGTATCGAATCGTGTTATATTCTCTCCGACTATAGGATGATGTTATATTCTCTCTGGGTATAGAGTGATGGTATATTCTCCCTGTGTATAGAATGATGTTATAGTCTTTCTGGTATATAATGATGTTATATTCTGTCTGGGTATAGAATGATGTTATATTCTCTCTGGGTATAGAATGATGTTATATTCTGTCTGGGTATAGAGTGATGTAATATTCTGTCTGGGTATAGAATGATATATTCTCTCGGTACAGAATGATGTTATATTCTCTCTGGGTATAGGATGATGTTATATACTGTCTGGGTATAGAGTGATGTTATATTCTCTCTGCGTACAGAATCATGTTACATTCTCTCTAGGTAGAAAATGATGTTATATTCTCTCTGGGTATAGAATGATGGTATCTTCTCTCCAACTATAGGACGATGTTATGTTCTCTCTGGGTATCAACTGATGTTATATTCTCACTGGGTATAGAGTTTTGTTATATTCACTCTGGGTATAGAATGATGTTGTAGTCACACCGCCTATAGGACGATGTTAAATTCTCTCTGGGTATAGAATGAATGATGTTATATTCTCTCTGGGTATAGAGTGATGTTATATTCTCTCTGGGTATAGAGTGATGGTATATTCTCCCTGTGTATTGAATGATGTTATAGTCTTTCTGGTATATAATGATGTTATATTCTCTCTGGGTATAGAATGATGTTATATTCTCTCTTGGTATAGAATGATGTTATATTCTCTCTGGGTATAGAATGATGTTACATTCTCTCTGGGAATAGAGTAATGTTATATTTTATCTGGGTATAGAGTGATGTTACATTCTCTCCGACTATAGGACGATGGTTTTTTCTCTCTGACTGTAGGATGATGTTATATTGTGTCTGGGCATAGAATGATATATTTTCTCTGGGTATAGAATGATGCTATATTCTCTCTGGGTATAGAATGATATATTTTCTCTGGGTATAGAATGATATATTTTCTCTGTGTATAGAATGATATTATATTCTCTCTGGGCATAGAATGATATATTTTCTCTGGGTATAGAATGATGTTATATTCTCTCTGGGTATAGAATGATCGTATATTCACCCTGGGTATAGAATTATGTTTTATTCTCCCTGGGTATAGAATGATGTTATATTCTCTCTGGGTATAGAATGATGTTATATTTTCTCTGGGTATAGAATGATCTAATATTGTCTCTGGGTATAGAATGATGTTTCTCTCCGACTGTAGGACGATCTTACTTTTTCTCTGGGTACAAAATGATGTTATATTCACTCTGGGTATAGAATAATGTTATGTTCTGTCTGGGTATAGAATGATGTTATATTCTCTCTGGGTATAGAGTGATGTTATATTCTCTCTGGGTATAGAATGATATATTCTCTCTGGGTATAGAATGATGTTATATTCTGTCTGGGTATAGAATGATGCTATGTTCTCTCTGGGTATATAATGATGTTATATTCTGTCTGGGTATAGAATGATGTTATATTCTCTCTGGGTATAGAATGATGTTATATTCTCTCTGGGTATAGAATGATGCTATGTTCTCTCTGGGTATAGAATGATGTTATATTCTGTCTGGGTATAGAATGATGTTATATTCTCTCTGGGTATAGAATGATGCTATGTTCTCTCTGGGTATAGAATAATGTTATGTTCTCTCTGGGTATAGAATGATATATTCTCTCTGGGTATAGAATGATGTTATATTCTGTCTGGGTATAGAATGATGTTATATTCTCTCTGGGTATAGGATGATGTTATATTCTGTCTGGGTATATAATGATGTTATATTCTCTCTGGGTATAGAATGATGTTATATTCTCTCTGGGTATAGAATGATGTTATATTCTGTCTGGGTACAGAATGATGTTATATTCTCTCTGGGTATAGAATGATGTTATATTCTGTCTGGGTATAGAATGATGTTATATTCTCTCTGGGTATAGAATGATGTTATATTCTCTCTGGGTATAGAATGATGTTATATTCTCTCTGGGTATAGAATGATGTTATATTCTCTCTGGGTATAGAATGATGTTATATTTTCTCTGGGTATAGAATGATGTTATATTCTGTCTGGGTATAGAATGATGTTATATTCTCTCTGGGTATAGAATGATGTTATATTCTCTCTGGGTATAGAATGATGTTATATTCTGTCTGGGTATAGAATGATGTTTATATTCTCTCTGACTATAGGATGATGTTATATTCCCTCTGGATATAGAATGATTTCTTCTCTCTGGGTTTAGAATGATATATTCTCTCTGGGTTTCAAATGATGTTGTTATCTCTCTGGGTATAGAATTATATCTTCTCTCTGGATACAGAATGATGTTATCTTCTCTCTGGGTTTAGAACAATTTTATATTCTCTCTGAGTATCGAATGATATATTCTCTCTGCGTATAGAATGATGCTATGTTCTCTCTGGGTATAGAATGATGTTATAATCTGTCTGGGTATAGAATTATGTTATATTTTGTCTGGGTATATAATGATGTTATATTCTTTCTGGGTATAGAATGATGTTATATTCTGTCTGGGTATAGAATGATGTTATATTCTGTCTGGGTATAGAATGATGTGATATTCTCTCTGGGTTTAGAACGATGTTATATTCTCTCTGGGTATAGAATGATGTTATATTCTGCCTGGGTATAGAATGATGTTATATTCTGTCTGGGTATAGAATGATGTTATATTCTCTCTGGGTATAGAGTGATGGTATATTCTCCCTGGGTATATAATGATGTTATATTCTCTCTGGGTATAGAATGATGTTATATTCTCTCTGGGTATAGAATGATATATTCTCTCTGGGTATAGAATGATGTTTATATTCTCTCTGACTATAGGATGATGTTATATTCCCTCTGGATGTAGAATGATTTCTTCTCTCTGGGTTTAGAATGATATATTCTCTCTGGGTTTCAAATGATGTTGTTATCTCTCTGGGTATAGAATGATATCTTCTCTCTGGATACAGAATGATGTTATCTTCTCTCTGGGTTTCGAATGATATATTCTTTCTGGGTATAGAATGATGTTATATTCTCTGTGTATAGAATGATGTTATATTCTCTCTGGGTATAGAATGATGTTATATTCTCTCTGGGTATAGAATGATGTTATATTCTCTGTGGGTGTAGAATGATGCCATATTCTCTCTGTGTATAGAATGATGTTATATTCTCTCTGGGTATAGAATGATGCCATATTCTCTCTGGGTATAGAATGATGTTATATTCTCTGTGTATAGAATGATATATTCTTTCTGGGTATAGAATGATGTTATATTCTCTCTGCGTATAGAATGATGTTATATTCTCTCTGTGTATAGAATGATATATTCTTTCTGGGTATAGAATGATATATTCTCTCTGGGTATAGAATGATGATATATTCTCTCTTGGTATAGAATGATGCCATATTCTCTCTGGGTATAGAATGATGTTATATTCTCTCTGGGCATAGAATTATGTCATATTTTCTCTGGGTATAGAGTGATGTTATATTCTCTCTGGGTATAGAATGATGTCATATTTTCTCTGGCTATATAGTGAAATGGCTAGGATGTAGGTGCAGCCAGTTATTTGGAATGTTGTTTATTGTGAGGGGAACTGATTGAAACGTTAGGGACATTGTGGTTCAGTTATCCAGGGCATTGGTGCGACCAAATCTGGAGTATTGTGTGCAAAATTTGTCTTCTTCTTTAAGGAAAGATGTAAATGTGTGAGATGGAATTTGGAGAAAGTTTACTTGACTAATACGCAAAATGGGTGGATTGTCTTCTGAGAGAGTTTGGGACGGTTAGGCTAGCATCCGCTGGCGTTTAGAGATGTAAGACCATTTGGAGCAGAATGAGGCCACTCGGCCCCTCGTGTCTGCTCCGCCACTCAATCATGGGGTACGAGGTGATTTGATTGAAACCTTGGAGATCCTGAGGGGTATTGTCGGGTGTATGTAGAGAGGATTCTTCTGCTTGTCGGAGAATCTGGAGCTGGCGGGTGGGGGGGGGGGGGGGGGGGGGGGTGGGGGGGGGGGGGGGGGGGGCGGGGGGGGGGGTCACTGTTTAAAACAGAGATGGTGGGAGTTTGTTTTTGTCTCTGAGGGTCGTGAGTCTCTGGAACTCTGTTCCTCAAAGGGTTGTGGAAGCCAAATATTTGAATATTTTGAATGCTTAACTGGATAGATTCTTCCTTAACAAGGGGGGTGAAAGGTTATTGGGGGGTCGACATGATTGTTGGGTTGAGGTTATCACCAGATCAGCCATGCTCTTAATGAATGGTGGAGCAGGCTCAAGAGGCTGAGTGGCCTTGTGTAGTCATGATGTTACATTCTCTCTGAATAAAGGGTGACGCCCCCCCCCCCCCACCCGCCAGCTCCAGATTCTCCGACAAGCAGAAGAATCCTCTCTACATACACCCGACAATACCCCTCAGGATCTCCAAGGTTTCAATCAAATCACCTCGTACCCCATGATTGACCAGCAGAGGGCAGCAGAGCAGAGCTACTGATCAGCTGTTCTGGGGAAATTTGCATACGTGCAGTGCGGTCAGCCTAAGTCGAAGGTGAACCTGCGAAGAAGACCCAAGGAGTTTGAGTAAAGGCAAGCAACCAGCAGAGGGCAGCAGAGCAGAGCTACTGATCAGCTGTTCTGGGGAAATTTGCATACGTGCAGTGCGGTCAGCCTAAGTCGAAGGTGAAGACCCAAGGAGTTTGAGTAAAGGCAAGCAACCAGCAGAGGGCAGCAGAGCAGAGCTACTGATCAGCTGTTCTGGGGAAATTTGCATACGTGCAGTGCGGTCAGCCTAAGTCGAAGGTGAACCTGCGAAGAAGACCCAAGGAGTTTGAGTAAAGGCAAGCAACCAGCAGAGGGCAGCAGAGCAGAGCTACTGATCAGCTGTTCTGGGGAAATTTGCATACGTGCAGTGCGGTCAGCCTAAGTTGAAGGTGGTTTGTGGAGGGGCTGTTGGCAACTGACAGTTAAACCCGAAACACTTTGAGTGTTTCCCACCCTACCTCCTCCTCTAACCAACCCCCCCACCCCACGGTGGTTGGGAAGCGGGAGCAGGGGCCTGTCGTGAAGGTGAGTGAGTGCCTTTAAATTTGCTTACCTTTCAGCGGGATCAGGGTTTGAGGTAATATCAGGTAAGCTCTTCCTTTCTCTTGTCTTTTTCTTGTCTTTTTTTTAATCTACAGGGGATGTCAGGGAAGGCAGTACAATGCTCCTCCTGCAGAATGTTTGAGGTGAGGGACGCCGTCAGTGTCCCTGCTGATTTCATCTGTGGGAAGTGCACCCAACTCCAGCTCCTCAAAAACCGTGTTAGGGACCTGGAGCTTGAGCTGGATGAACTTCGGATCATTCGGGAGGCAGAGGGGGTCATAGATAGGAGCTTCAGGGAAGTAGTTACACCAAAGACTGGAGATAGATGGGTAACTGTAAGAGGGACTGGGAAGAAGCAGTCAGTGCAGGGACCCCCTGCGGTCGTTCCCCTGAGTAACAAGTATACCGTTTTGGATACTTGTGGGGGGGACGACTTACCAGGGGTAAGCCATGGGGTACGGGCCTCTGGCACGGAGTCTGTCCCTGTTGCTCAGAAGGGAAGGGGGGAAAGGAGTAGAACATTAGTAATTGGGGACTCAATAGTCAGGGGCACAGATAGGAGATTTTGTGGGAGCGAGAGAGACTCACGTTTGGTATGTTGCCTCCCAGGTGCAAGGGTACGTGATGTCTCGGATCGTGTTTTCCGGGTCCTTAAGGGGGAGGGGGAGCAGCCCCAAGTCGTAGTCCACATTGGCACTAACGACATAGGTAGGAAAGGGGACAAGGATGTCAGGCAGGCCTTTAGGGAGCTAGGATGGAAGCTCAGAGCGAGAACAAACAGAGTTGTTATCTCTGGGTTGTTGCCCGTGCCACGTGATAGTGAGATGAGGAATAGGGAGAGAGAGCAATTAAACACGTGGCTACAGGGATGGTGCAGGCGGGAGGGATTCAGATTTCTGGATAACTGGGGCTCTTTCTGGGGAAGGTGGGACCTCTATAGACAGGATGGTCTACATCTGAACCTGAGGGGCACCAATATCCTGGGGGGGAGATTTGTTAGTACTCTTTGGGGGGGTTTAAACTAATTCAGCAGGGGCATGGGAACCTGGATTGTAGTTTTGGGGTGCGAGAGATTGAGAGTAGAGAGGTCAGGAGCACAGTTTTGACTTCGCAGGAGGGCGGCAGTGTTCAGGTCTGTGGTTTGAAGTGTGTCTATTTCAATGCCAGGAGTATACGAAATAAGGTAGGGGAACTGGCAGCATGGGTTGGTACCTGGGACTTCGATGTTGTGGCCATTTCAGAGACATGGATAGAGCAGGACAGGAATGGTTGTTGCAGGTTCCGGGGTTTACGTGCTTTAGTAAGGTCAGAGAAGGGGGCAAAAGAGGGGGAGGTGTGGCGCTGCTAGTCAAGGACAGTATTACGGTGGTAGAAAGGATGCAAGATGGGGACTCTTCTTCCGAGGTAGTATGGGCTGAGGTTAGAAACAGGAAAGGAGAGGTCACCCTGTTGGGAGTTTTCTATAGGCCACCTAATAGTTCTAGAGATGTAGAGGAAAGGATGGCGAAGATGATTCTGGAAAAGAGCGAAAGTAACAGGGTAGTTGTTATGGGAGACTTTAACTTTCCTAATATTGACTGGAAAAGATATAGTTCGAGTACATTGGATGGGTCGTTCTTTGTACAATGTGTGCAGGAGGGTTTTCTGACACAATATGTTGACAGGCCAACAAGAGGTGAGGCCACTTTGGATTTGGTTTTGGGTAATGAACCAGGCCAGGTGTTAGATCTGGAGGTAGGTGAACACTTTGGAGACAGTGACCACAATTCGGTGACCTTTACGTTAGTGATGGAAAGGGATAAGTATACCCCGCAGAGCAAGAGTTATAGCTGGGGGAAGGGCAATTATGATGCCATTAGACATGACTTAGGATGTGTTGGTTGGAGAAGTAGGCTGCAAGGGTTGGGCACACTGGATATGTGGAGCTTGTTCAAGGAACAGCTATTGCATGTTCTTGATAAGTACGTACCAGTCAGGCAGGGAGGAAGGGGTCGAGCGAGGGAACCGTGGTTTACCAAAGAAGTGGAATCTCTTGTTAAGAGGAAGAAGGAGGCCTATGTGAAGATGAGGCGTGAAGTTTCAGTTGGGGCGCTTGATAGTTACAAGGAAGCGAGGAAGGATCTAAAGAGAGAGCTGAGACGAGCAAGGAGGGGACATGAGAAGTCTTTGGCAGGTAGGATCAAGGAAAACCCAAAAGCTTTCTATAGGTATGTCAGGAATAAAAGAATGACTAGGGTAAGAGTAGGGCCAGTCAAGGACAGTGGTGGGAAGTTGTGTGTGGAGGCTGAGGAGATAAGCGAGATACTAAATGAATACTTTTCATCAGTATTCACTCAAGAAAAAGATAATATTGTGGAGGAGAATGCTGAGACCCAGGCTATTAGAATAGATGGCATTGAGGTGCGTAGGGAAGAAGTGTTGGCAATTCTGGACAAGGTGAAAATAGATAAGTCCCCGGGGCCAGATGGGATTTATCCTAGGATTCTCTGGGAAGCCAGGGAAGAGATTGCTGAGCCTTTGGCTTTGATTTTTAGGTCATCATTGGCTACAGGAATAGTGCCAGAGGACTGGAGGATAGCAAATGTGGTCCCTTTGTTCAAGAAGGGGAGTAGAGATAACCCCGGTAACTATAGGCCGGTGAGCCTAACGTCTGTGGTGGGTAAAGTCTTGGAGAGGATTATAAAAGATACGATTTATAATCATCTAGATAGGAATAATATGATTAGGGATAGTCAGCATGGTTTTGTGAAGGGTAGGTCATGCCTCACAAACCTTATCGAGTTCTTTGAGAAGGTGACTGAACAGGTAGACGAGGGTAGAGCAGTTGATGTGGTGTATATGGATTTCAGTAAAGCGTTTGATAAGGTTCCCCACGGTCGGCTATTGCAGAAAATACGGAGGCTGGGGATTGAGGGTGATTTAGAGATGTGGATCAGAAATTGGCTAGTTGAAAGAAGACAGAGAGTGGTAGTTGATGGGAAATGTTCAGAATGGAGTTCAGTTACGAGTGGCGTACCACAAGGATCTGTTCTGGGGCCGTTGCTGTTTGTCATTTTTATAAATGACCTAGAGGAGGGCGCAGAAGGATGGGTGAGTAAATTTGCAGACGACACTAAAGTCGGTGGAGTTGTAGACAGTGCGGAAGGATGTTGCAGGTTACAGAGGGACATAGTTAAGCTGCAGAGCTGGGCTGAGAGGTGGCAAATGGAGTTTAATGTGGAGAAGTGTGAGGTGATTCACTTTGGAAAGAATAACAGGAATGCGGAATATTTGGCTAATGGTAAAATTCTTGGTAGTGTGGATGAGCAGAGGGATCTCGGTGTCCATGTACATAGATCCCTGAAAGTTGCCACCCAGGTTGATAGGGTTGTGAAGAAGGCCTATGGTGTGTTGGCCTTTATTGGTAGAGGGATTGAGTTCCGGAGCCATGAGGTCATGATGCAGCTGTACCAAACTCTGGTACGGCCGCATTTGGAGTATTGCGTACAGTTCTGGTCGCCTCATTATAGGAAGGACGTGGAAGCTTTGGAACGGGTGCAGAGGAGATTTACCAGGATGTTGCCTGGTATGGAGGGAAAATCTTATGAGGAAAGGCTTATGGACTTGAGGTTGTTTTCGTTAGAGAGAAGAAGGTTAAGAGGTGACTTAATAGAGGCATACAAAATGATCAGAGGGTTAGATAGGGTGGACAGCGAGAGCCTTCTCCCGCGGATGGAGGTGGCTAGCACGAGGGGACATAGCCTTAAATTGAGGGGTAATAGATATAGGACAGAGGTCAGAGGTGGGTTTTTTACGCAAAGAGTGGTGAGGCCGTGGAATGCCCTACCTGCAACAGTAGTGAACTCGCCAACATTGAGGGCATTTAAAATTTATTGGATAAGCATATGGATGATAAGGGCATAGTGTAGGTTAGATGGCCTTTAGTTTTTTTTTCCATGTCGGTGCAACATCGAGGGCCGAAGGGCCTGTACTGCGCTGTATCGTTCTATGTTCTATGTTCTATGTATGTTGCTGCAATATAGTATTGTTAAATTTTCTTGTGGTATAGAATTATGTTATATTCTCTCTATAGGCTGATGTTGTATCTGTGGATACAACGTCATGTTATATTCTTTCCTGGTATGGAGTTTTTATTCACTCATGGAATGTGGCCATCACTGGCTAGGCCATAATTTATTGCCCATCCCTAATTGACCTTGAGAAAGTTTTGGAAAGCTGCCTTCTTGAACCCCTGCAGTCCATGTGGCACAGGTACACCCACAGTGCTGTTAGGGAGGGAGTTCCCAGATCTTGACCCCGTGACAGTGAAGGAATGGTGATATATTTTTCAAGTCGTGTTGGTGGGTGGCTTGGTGGGGAACGTCCAGGCGGTGGTGTTCCCATGTATTTGCTGCCCTTGTCCTCCTAGAAGGTCATGAGTTTGGAACCAAACTCTACAATCTTGGACTTGACCCCTCCCTGTGCAGCTGGATCCTTGCCTTCCTCACCAACAGACCGCAATCTGTCAGGATCGGCAATAGCACCTCCTCCACAATAGTCCTCAACACCGGGGCCCCGCAAGGATGTGTGCTCAGTCCTCTACTGTGCTCCTATACACACACGACTATGTGACAAGATTTAACTCCAACTCCATCTATAAGTTTGCGGATGATACGACTGGTGGGCCATATCTCAAATAACGATGAATCAGACAACAGAAGGGAGATAGATCACTTGGTTGCATGGTGTACGAAAAACAACCTCTCTCTAAATGTCGGAACGACCAATGAACTGATCATCGACTTCAAGAAGCGCAGCACGACACACACCACCCTCCACTGTCTGCATCAATGGCTCCTAAGTGGAGATGGTCGGTAGTTTTAAGTTCTTGGGGTGTCCAGTCTGTCCTGGTCCACTCACGTTGATGCAACAGTCAGGAAAGCCCAACAGCGTCTCTACTTCCGACGAAAGCTAAAGAAATTCGTAATGCCTGCATAGACTCTCACAAACTTCTACAGATGTGCCATAGAGAGCATCCTATCCGGCTGCATCACAGCTTGGTATGGCAACTGCTCGGCCCAAGATCACAAGAAACTGCAGAGTGGGGTGAACTCAGTCCAACACATCACACAAGCTTTCCAACCCTCACATTGATTCTGTCTACACCTCCCGCTGCCTCAGGAAGGCAGACAGCATTATCAGAGACCCCTGCTACCCAGGCATTGCCTTTTTCCAGACCCTTCCATCAGGCAGAAGGTACAGAATTCTGAAGACCCGCACATCCAGACATAGGAATGGCTTCTTCCCCAAAGCTACTGGACTCCTCAACGACTCCCCCTCGGACTGACCTGTTCCCTGTAAGAACACTATTCACATCGCCCTATGCTCATGTATTTGCTTTGTTTGGCCCTTGTTCCGCACTGTAACCAATCACTGTTTGCCGATGTACCATTTGTCAATGTACTGTGTCTATTATTCTTTTTTGTCTCCTATGTACGTACTGTGTACGTTCCCTTGGCTGCTGATGGTCTACACCTGGGCAAGACTGGAAACAATGTCCTGGAGGTGCTTTTGCTAACACTGTTGGGGAGATTTTAAACTAATGTGGCAGGGGGATGAGAACCAGATTAGGAAGTTAGAGGTCAGTAAAGAGGCAGCAACTAAAGCCAGTAAGGTATTAGATAATAAACTCAATGTGACTAAGGGGAAGAGTAGACAGGGAAGAGATGGTGTACGCAAAGGGACAGGTGGTCTGAGGTGCATTTGTTTTAATGCAAGAAGTGTAGCAGGTAAGGCAGATGAACTTAGGGCTTGAATTAGTACCTGGGAACATGATGTTATTGGTATTAGTATTACTGAGACTTGGTTGAGGGAAGGGCAAGACTGGCAACTAAATATCCCAGGGTATAGATGCTTCAGGAGGCATAGAGAGGGAGGTAAAAGGGGTAGAGGAGTTGCATTACAGCTGTGATGAAGGAGGGCACGATGGAGGATTCGAGCACTGAGGCAATATGAAATGAAATGAAAATGAAAATCGCTTATTGTCACGAGTAGGCTTCAATGAAGTTACTGTGAAAAGCCCCTAGTCGCCACATTCCGGCGCCTGTCCGGGGAGGCTGGTACGGGAATCGAACCGTGCTGCTGGCCTGCTTGGTCTGCTTTAAAAGCCAGCGATTTAGCTGAGTGAGCTAAACCAGCCCCTTATGGGGCAATATGGATAGAGCTAAGAAATAGGAAGGGTGCAGTAACATTGTTGGGACTTTACTGCAGGCCTCCCAAAAGCGAGCGTGAAGTAGAGGTACAAATATGTAGACAGATTATAGAACAATGTAGGAGCAACAGGGTGGTTGTGATGGGAGATTTTAACTTCCCCAACATTGAATGGGACTCATGTAGTGTTGGAGGTGTAGCTAGAGCAGAATTTGTAAGGAGCATCCAGGAGAGTTTTTTAGAGCACTATGTAAATAGTCCAACTCGGGAAGGGGCCATACTGGACCTGGTATTGGGGAATGATCCCGGCCAGGTGGTTGAAGTTTCAGTCGGTGATTACTTTGGGAATAGCGATCACAATTCCGTAAGTTTTAGAATACTCATGGACAAAGACGAGAGTGGTCCTAAAGGAAGAGTGCTAAATTGGTGAAAAGCCAAGTATAACAAAATTCGGCAGGAGCTCGGGAATGTGGATTGGGAGCAGCTGTTTAAGGATAAATCCACATTTGAAATGTGGGAGTCTTTTAAGGAAAGATTGATTAGAGTGCAGGCAGACATGTCCCTGAGAAAATGAGAGATAGAAATGGCAAGATTAGGGAACCATGGATGACGGGTGGAATTGTGAGACTAGCTAAGATGAAAAAGGAAGCATACATAAGATCGAGGCGACTCAAAACTGATGAAGCTTTGGAGGAATATCGGGAAAGTAGGACAAATCTCAAACGCGCAATAAAGAGGGCTAAAAGGGGTCATGAAATATCTTTGGCTAACAGGATTAAGGAAAATCCCAAAGCCTTTTATTCATATATAAGGAGCAAGAGGGTAACTAGAGAAAGGATTGGCCCACTCAAAGACAAAAGAGGGAAGTTATGCGTGGAGTCAGAGGAAATGAGTGAGATTCTTAATGAGTACTTTGCATCGGTATTCACCAAGGAGATGGACATGACGGATGTTGAGGCTGGGGTGGATGTTTAAATATTCTAGGTCAAGTCGGCATAAGGAAGGGGGAAGTTTTGGGTATGCCAAAAGGCATTAAGGTGGACAAGTCCCCAGGTCCAGATGGGATCTATCCCAGGTTACTGAGGGAAGGGAGGGACAAAATAGCTGGGGCCTTAACAGATATCTTTGCAGCATCCTTGAGCACGGGTGAGGTCCCGGAGGACTGGAGATTTGCTAATGTTGTCCCTTTGTTTAAGAAGGGTAGCAGGGATAATCCAGGAAATTATAGACCTGTGAGCTTGATGGCAGTGGTAAGCAAACTGTTGGAGAAGATACTGAGAGATAGGATCTATTCACATTTGGAAGAAAATAGACTTATCAGTGATAGGCAGCATGGTTTTGTGCAGGGAAGGTCATGTCTTACAAACCTAATAGAATTATTTGAGGAAGTGACAAAGTTAATTGATGAGGGAAGGGCTGTAGATGTCATATACATGGACTTCTGTAAGGCGTTTGATAAAGTTTCCCATGGCAGGTTGATGGAAAAAGTGAAGTTGTATGGGGTTCAGGGTGTACTAGCTAGATGGGTAAAGAACTGGCTGGGCAACAGGAGACAGAGAGTAGTGGTGGAAGGGAGTGTCTCAAAATGGAGAAAAGTGACTAGTGGTGTTCCACAGGGATACGTGCTCGGACCACTGTTGTTTGTGATATACATTAATGATCTGGACAAAGGTATAGGTGGTCTGATGAGCAAGTTTGCAGATGATACTAAGATTGGTGGAGTTGCAGATAGCGAGGAGGACTGTCAGAGAATACATCAAAATATAGATAGATTGGAGAGTTGGGCAGAGAAATGGCAGATGGAGTTCAATCCAGGCAAATAGGAAGTGATGCATTTTGGAAGATCTAATTCAAGAGCGGACTATATGGTCAATGGAAGAGTCCTGGGGAAAATTGATGTACAGACAGATCTGGGAGTTCAGGTCCATTGTACCCTGAAGGTGGCAACACAGGTCGATAGAGTGGTCAAGAAGGCATACAGCATGCTTGCCTTCATCGGACGAGGTATTGAGTACAAGAGTCGGCAGGTCATGTTACAGTTGTATAGGACTTTGGTTAGGCCACATTTGGAATACTGCGTGCAGTTCTGGTCGCCACATTACCAGAAGGATGTGGATGCTTTGGAGAGGGTGCAGAGGAGGTTCACCAGGATGTTGCCTGGTATGGAGGGTGCTAGCTATGAAGAAAGGTTGAGTAGATAAGGATTGTTTTCGTTGGAAAGGCGGAGGTTGAGGGGGGACCTGATTGAGGTCTACAAAATGATGAGAGGTATGGACAGGGTGGATCGCAACAAGCTTTTCCCAAGAGTGGGATTGTCAATTACAAGGGGTCACGAATTCAAGGTGAGAGGGGGAAAGTTTAAGGGAGATGTGCATGGAAAGCTTTTTACGCAGAGGGTGGTAGGTGCCTGGAACGCATTGCCAGCGGAGGTGGTAGAGGCGGGCACGATAGCATAATTTAAGAAGCATCTAGACAGGTATATGAACGGACGGGGAACAGTGGGAAGTAGATCCTTGGAAAAAAGGCAACAGGTTTAGATAAAGGATCTGGATCGGCGCAGACTGGAAGGGCCGAAGGGCCTGCTCCTGTGCTGTAATTTTCTTTGTTCTTTGTTCTATGTGACAATAACTCAAATCAAATCAGGTGCTGCCCAAGGAGCTTCGTGAGTTCCTGCAGTGCATCTTGTATTCTTGAATAACAAGATAGTCAAATGATTTAAGGGTTAGGCAGGAAAGTGGAACTGGGATCACAATTCAATCAGCCATGATTGTATTGAATGATGAAGCTGATTTGAGGGGCCGAATGGCCTACACTTGCTCCTAATTCCTACGTTCGTATGTTTCTGTATTCCCTCCCTTGTAAAATGATGTTACATTCTCCCCTGGTATGAAGTTCTTTTTATATTCATCCCTGGGATGTGAGTCTTATTGGCTCGGCCAGCATTAATTGACCATTTCCAATTGCCCAAGAGGTGGGGTGAGCCACACCCAATTGTTTGGTTTGCTCGACCAATTGAGAGGACAGTTAAAATGGAGCCACATTGGAGCGTGTCTGGATTTGAATGTAGGCTACACTCAATATCCTTTAGTTGGTGACATTGGTGAGCTAGATCAAGTTTTGTCATTTTTAATGTGACCAGCATCTTATTCATGATTTGTTAATTAATGTATTTTAAATTCCTCCAGCGTGCCGTGAAGACAATCAAACTTATGCCTCTGGGGCTATTCTGCTGGCCTGTGGGTTTTAGTCTAGTAACATTGCAGCTATGTTACCGTTCCCGTGTTAGATTCTCTGCCAGTATAGGTTGATGTTATGACCTTGCCCTGCACGAAGTGATGTTTTTAGTTCTCACTCTTTGAAGTTCTCGCTTTTTAAAGTTATATTCTTCTCGTAAATGTCACTCCTGTAACATTGCCATCAGATTACTGTACCCCCTCCTATCTTCCCTCTGTCTATAAAGTGATGTGGTATTCCCTGTATTGTCATGGGAATGATACTTTAAGAAATGTTTGTCTTCTCAAGTGGCTGCAGTGATGTTAGTGTGTGGGTGGAGCTGGGCTCTAGCTCTGCCTTTTCACTTTCCTTTTCAGCTGGAAGCTGTTTTATAGCTGGGTTTTAGTTTTGTTTTCGCTTGGAGAGCTGCATTCAAACCAAGGAGGAGTATGTTGGGTCTCTCTCTCTCTCTCTCTCTGAAGAATGTCTCCGGATCACTTGATGATTTCAAAGTAATACCTGTTTCTGTAAGGAATGCAAACCTTTGTTAAAAAGGGTTTTTGACTTATGGATGTTGTTCGGAAAGTTATTAAGGGTTACCTATAGAGTATTGTATCTTTGGGGTTACCTATAGATTATTGTATCTTTGGGGTTACCGATAGAGTATTGTCCCTTTGGGGGGAGTATCAGTGTTGGTAGTTGATAAGATGTTTACTGTGTGTTTATAAAATGTTAACTGGATTCATAGAATTAACATTGTTTTTGTTTTTAAAAAATACTTTAGATCTCTGTTGCATCACACCTGTAAAGTGGGCCCTTGTGCTCCCCATAACCAAAATCTATTCAAAGTTGTGGGTCACGTGAACTCCATGATACACTTTGGTGTTCTCTAAACTCTGGCCCATGATAACATTTAAAATGATTTTATATTCTTTCCTGATGTTATAGTCTCTCCACGTATAAAGTGAAGTGATACTTGCCCTGGTATAAGGTAACGTTTTTAAAATAAATTTAGTGTGCCCCATTATTTTATTTTCCAATTAAGGGGCAATTTAATGTGGCCAATCCACCTAATTATGTGCATCTTTTTGGGTTGTGGGGGCGAAACCCACGCAAACACGGGGAGAATGTGCAAACTCCACATGGGGCTGGGATTGAACCCAGGTCATTGGCGCCGTGAGGCAGCAGTGCTAACCACTGCACCACTGTGCTGCCCAAGGAATAAGGTAACATTATATTAGCGCGACCAGCATTTTATTCCCGATTTACTGACTAATTGATTTTAAATCCCTCCGGTTACCTACAGTGGGACCTGAACTCATGATTTCAGGGTCTAACTCCAGGTCTGGGCACTGCTAGTTCGGAAACATTGCCGGCGTGCTACCATCCCCATGTTGTACTCTCCCTGCAGGAAGTGATTATCTTTCAAGGGTGAAGAGTGAAGTCGTGTTCTGAAAGCAAAATACTGCAGGTGCTGGGAACTGGAAATAAAAAGAGAAACTGCTGGAGGAACCCAGCAGGTTGGGCAGCATCTGCGGAGAGAGGGGGTTGCGTAGAAAATCGAGTAAAATATCACTCTTCTTTTGGGCTGTGAAGAGATGCGGTAAGTGTCTTCACCCGTGGTATACAATGGCATTTTATTCTCTCTCTATTAAGTAATGCTGTGTTGTCTCCTGGTATCCAGTCGCATTGTTTCGTTGCCATTTTCATTGATACCATATCCCCCCCCCCCCCCCCCCCCCGAGATAAAGCGATCTTCTGTGAGAAGAACGTGATATTTTGCCTTATTTCATGATTTGGTGGTGAACGAGTGTTTGCTGCTCACCATTCGTTCCACTTGCAGCTGTCAGCGGGCTTTTCATGTGATTTATTCAGGCAGCTTTCCATTGTTGAGGGCTCCTTTCCAACAAGGTGTCCTCTGCAGGGATCAGTGCTTTGCATGAGCTGGGCTTTCTCGTGCAATCAGATTGAAGAAACCAAAGCGAAACATGCAAACTGAAGACCGGGAGGTATAAATCAACACTTTGACATTCTGATCTGAAACGCTAGGTTTAATTAAGGGGATGGAATAATGTTCCAATTGGGTAAATTTGCTAACTGCCCAAGAAAAATTACTTTATCATGCTCCATGTCCAGTTTTGTTTGAGCCTTTTTCATTGAGTGCTTGCTGTTGCAGCAAGGGAATCTGACTGGTGACCATGAGCGGAATCCTCCCATGGCCCTCCCAGCGTGTTCGATGACGGGTAGGAGGGGCGGGGGGTTGAAATTTAGCGGGGGACCCAGAAATCGTTTTCACGCCAATGTGAATTTCCCAAGAGATTTTCCGCTGGTGTCCGCCATGGTCGGTACAGAAGGCCGCTGGAGGCTGGCGAGAAACTCATTTGCGTCCTACTAATGGTGTGCAGATGAAGGCCCTCTTTCCTCCACCCCTCCCCCAATGCCCAATTCGCCACCACACTGGCAGAAAAGCACGCCGGTGCAGAACACGCCTTGAACGAGGTGGTGTGCTGACGTCGGGATTCACGTGAACAATGCCTCGGGCTGTCTCTGGAATTTGGGATGGAGGCCGCTGGCAACCTCGGACCCCCGGAACACCACAGCAGTGGGTGGGGGGAGCATCTCCTGGTGGTTCTTCCAGATTTGGTGTCCTGGAGGGGTTCTATCTCCCAACCTCCGAATGTTCCTGGAGATCCACCTGCTTTCTCACAAGGTCCATCTTCCTTCTCTGGAGGTCCATCTTTACTCGGTAATGGGTCAGTGATGTTGGGCGCATTTCCAATGTGGCGCCCGGAAACGACGATGGAATACGCACCATCGGGCCTCGCCCACCACCGGAATATGGCACAAAACTCGTGATTGCATCATTAATAGAGTTTGTGTTTTCCCCCCTGGTCTCCGCAGTGGAAAATATTACACGTTCCTGTCCCTGCCAGGGACCGAGTCCCAGAATGGGAGAATTCAGTGCCCTGTATGTACCAATACAGTGCCTTACTCCAGCTGTTTCACGTGGAACCACCACTCTTTTTCGTGAATTTAATATGTTGTTATCCCCAAACCTGAAACAAGTAGAGGAACATAGGAATTAGGAGCGGACTTAGGCAATTCAGCCCCTCGAGCATGCCCCACCATTCAATCAGATCATGGCTGATTTCTTCCTGGTCTCAAATCCACCTCCCCACCTGTTGCCCAAATCCCTTTAACCTGTTTTTTTATATCAGAAATCTATCTCCTTGAGGCCATTTAATGACTCAGATTCCTCCCCACTGTGGGGCAGCGAGTTCCACACATTCACCACCCTCTGCGAGAAGTAGTTCCTCCTCATCTCAGTTCTATAATAATAATAATGATAATCACTTATTGTCACAAGTAGGCTTCAATTAAGTTACTGTGAAAAGCCCCTAGTCGCCACATTCCGGCACCTGTTCTGGGAGGCCGGTACAGGATTTGAACCCGCGCTGCTGCCTTGTTCTGCATTACAAGCCAGCTGCTTAGCCCACTGTGCTAAACCAGCCCCAGCTGGTTCTCAGCTTCCATCCCCTCTGGAACCATTTTGATCCTTACTCTTGAGCGAATCTAAATAAGCTTTTAACCAATGTGTCCCACACACTGGCGAGGTGGAACCAGTGTTTAACATCACAAAAATAATCATCTGGTCTTTGACATGCTTGTGACATGGTGCTGAGCGCAAATTGGCTGCCATGCTTCCTCTAATTGGCTGTATTCACTTTGGGACTTCCTGAAGTTCTGAAAGGTGCTATATAAAGGCAAGTCCTTTGTTTTTAGTTAAATGGTGATAACTACATGCAAAGTGCAGTTAGGACGGGATTGTTAGCTGTTGCTTTTCCCTTTGCGTCACAGTTGGGTGAATGTTAGAATTGAGTGTGGGCCTTGTGGCGCTCAACGCAAAGAAAGCGGGCTTTCAATCTCACCATTTCACATCTCCACTAAGCGGCAGTGAAAGGACCGCTCAGTGGTACTTGTTCATCCAAAAGAGTGATTGTTGCTTTGGACCGTTGCCGGAGTGCGAGGGTGGCAGAGGAGGAGGTTCCCCCAGCCGTCTCTCTCACTTGTGTGCTGTGGTGTCCCGTCACGGCCGTGGACCGAGCGGACATTTTTTTTTGCCACAGTTCAGAACCCCGAAGCCGGTTCCTGGGTAAGTGGACTCTGCGGTGAGCTTTACTGGGTGTGGTGACTCGCTGGGACCTCCCGGGTAGCAACGTGGAGGGAAGCCAAGTTTTAAAAAGTACAAACAGATGTCTGGATTGCATTGGCCGCAGATTCATTCCGACCTTCGTTTCACCCGGACTCCAGTTTATTTCGGCTTGGTTGTGTTTGTCAGGCTGGAAGCTGTTGCTGATTAGAGAGTCACACAGCACAGAAGGAGGCCATTCAGCCCATCAAACCTGCGCCAACTCTTTGAAAGAAGTCGCACTCTCCTGACCTTAAAAGACCCCTGCACTTATTTTTTTTCCCTTTTCGAGTACTTAATCAATTTCCTTTTGAAAGTTATCATTGACAATGCTTCCACTACCCTTTCAGTCAGTGCATTCCAGGTCATAACAACTTGTTGTGCAACAAAAAATTGGATTTGTTTATTGTCACGTGTACTGAGGTACAGTGAAAAGTATTTTTCACCGAGCAACTCAACAGATCATTATGTACATGAAATGGAAAGGAAATAAAAGGAAATACATAATCGGGCAACACAAGGTACACAATGTAACTACATAAGCACTGGCATCGGGTGAAGCATACAGGGGTGTAGTGTTAATGAGGTCAGTCCATAAGAGGGTCGTTTAGGAGTCTGGTAACAGCGGGGAAGAAGCTGTTTTTGAGTCTGTTTGTGCGTGTTCTCAGACTTCTGTATATCCTGCCCGATGGAAGAAGTTGGAAGAGTGAGTAAGCCGGGTTGGAGGGATCCTTGATTATGCTGCCCGCTTTCCCCAGGCAGCGGGAGGTGTAGACAGAGTCAATGGATGGGATGCAGGTTCGCGTGATGGACTGGGCAGTATTCATGACTCTCTGAAGTTCCTTGCGGTCCTGGGCCGAGCAGTTGCCATACCAGGCTGTGATGCAGCCGGATAGGATGCTTTCTATGGTGCATCTGTAAAAGTTGGTAAGGGTTAATGTGGACATGCCGAATTTCCTTAGTTTCCTGAGGAAGTATAGGCGCTGTTGTGCTTTCTTGGTAGCGTCGATGTGGGTGGACCAGGACTATATACACAGTACACTCCAGGTCCCAGCCGGGGCTGCTCATGCCTGCCCCCTATCTGGGCTGGCTTTAATGGCAGTGTCCATTACTTCACTGATGGGCCCCCGCCCCTCAGTGGGGAAGTTTGTATTCTATGAGTCTCACGGGAATTTTAATTGGTCTGTCCCCGTTGGTCTCGTGCGTGTTCTAAAAGAAACCACGTTTGACAAACCCGTCGGAGATTTTTGAAGACGCAGCTAGCAGAATAGATAGAAAGCACCAGTCGATGTGGTGTATTTGGATTTCAGAAGGTGAGTAAGCAGAATTAAGTCACACAGGGTTTTGAGTAATACACTGGCATGGATTGAGAATTGGTTAACAGGCAGAAAACAAAGAGTAAGAATAAATGGGTCATTCTCAGTTTGGTGAACTGTGACTAGTGGGGTATACAAGGATCCCTGCATGGGCCCCAGCTATTCACAATCTATATCAATAATTTGGGTGTGGAGATCAAATGTAATGACAAAATGATGATACAAAGGTTTGAGGAAATGTGAATTCAGACAGGATAGGTGATTGGGCAAGAACATGGAATATAATGGGAAAATGTGCAATTATTCACTTGGGTAGGATTAACAGAAATGCAGAGTATTTCTTAAATGATGAGAGATTGGAAAATGTTGATGTCTGAAGGGACCTGGGTGTCCTCATTCAGAAGTCACTGAAAGGTGACATGCAGATGCAGCAAGAAACTAGGAAGGCAAATGGCATTTTGGCCGCTTTTGAGTTGGAAACATTAGGGACCTTCAAGTGGCTATTGGATAGGTACATGATGCATGGTAGATTACATGTGTATGTATTGGATAGGTACATGATGGGGCAGCAGGGTAGCATGGTGGTTAGCATAAATGCTTCACAGCTCCAGGGTCCCAGGTTCGATTCCCGGCTGGGTCACTGTCTGTGTGGAGTCTGCACGTCCTCCCCCTGTGTGCGTGGGTTTCCTCCGGGTGCTCCGGTTTCCTCCCACAGTCCAAAGATGTGCGGGTTAGGTGGATTGGCCATGCTAAATTGCCCGTAGTGTCCTAATAAAAGTAAGGTTAAGGGGGGGGGGGGGTTGTTGGGTTACGGGTATAGGGTGGATACGTGGGTTTGAGTAGGGTGATCATGGCTCGGCACAACATTGAGGGCCGAAGGGCCTGTTCTGTGCTGTACTGTTCTATGTTCTATGATGGGGTGTAGATTAATTTGTTCTTAATCGAGGACAAAAGTTCAGTACAACATCGTGGGCTGAAGGGCCTGCTCTGTGCTGTATTTTTCTATGTTCGATTTTGCGAGATGATTTGAGTACGGGAGTGAAGAGGTCTTGCTGCAGTTGTATTGAGCCTTTATACAGAACTGATTGTATAGAATCTGGAGTACTATGTATAGTTTTGGTCTCTTTACCAAAGGGACGGTGAGGGAGTGCAACAAAGGTTCACCAGACTGATTCCTGGGACAGTGGATGAGGAGCGACTGAGGAGACTGGGCCTGTATTTTGAAGATTGAGAGGTGGCCTCATTGAAGTATGCAAACTTCTCACAGACTCGACAGGTTGGATGCAGGAAGGATGTTTCCCTTGTTAGGAAACGCAAATACGTGCCTTGATTTAATCTCGGGGGCTGGGAACTCCAGGCGCCAGAGAGCCTCAGGCCTTTCACTCATGTACCGGCCGGGAAATGGCTGCCCATGTGCAGTTCATTTCTTTTGTGCTCTTCAGGCCGGGGACCGGTCCTGGGCAGACAAAAAGACGCAAAGAAGCGAAGTGGTATGAAACTCCAGGTCATGTGACATTAACCGGACCACCATTGCCGTAAAAGGTGTCCCAAGGAGTTGGACACAGGGAGGGGGGGGGGGGGGGGGGGGGGGGGGGGGAGGTCCAGGAAGAAATCCCAGGCGGGGACTAGGTCAGGGAATGGAAAGAGGTCCCAGAAGTCACATTAAAAGAAGGGAGTGGTGTGATAGGCTCTGCGTTAAAGAGCAAGCTGCTGGGAGCAGACTTGAAGGGAAGCGGGCTTGAGGGAAGGCCTGAAGATCTGAGGAGGCAACCAAAGGTTGGTGACTTATATGATGGGCCATTTGGAGCAGTCCCTCATCCCTGATATCTTTCTGGTAAACCACCTCTGCTTTCTTTCCAAGATCTCAGTATCCTTCCAAAATCGCAGTGCCCAGAAATGGACACGATAATCTAGCTGAGACCTCAAAATGATTTATGACGGGTTAGACTAGTGTGCCTCGTATACCCTGTGTACTGATCGGACCCAATGAAGTGGCTCTGTTTCCTTTCTTGGTCTGCGTTCCGTGAAGGAGCAGCGGACAATGGACAGAAGAACATTGTCAGGGATGCTATTGGAAATGAGTAGTTACAGCTGTGGGCAATGATTGAACAGGTTGAGGCTTTTGGTTTTTAGAAAAGAGGAGTATTTGAGAAGACTTGATGGAGGCCTTTCAAATAATGAATGGGCTGCACAGGGCCAATGGAGAGCGAATGTTCCACTTTTGGAAGAATCCAGCACTAGGAGTGGAATATGTTGCCCTTCCGCAATGGGGAGTATTTAATCGGTCGGAAACCTGGTGGGTGGAGGACCCTGCCAAATTCCTGCCTCCACCTTGATTAAGTCAGTGGGGGCAAGGGCTAATGATGCTCCTCCCGCCTGCCACCCATTAAGCCCTGAAGTGGGGAGGCTGGTATGGGAATTGAACCCATGCTACTGGCCTGCATTGGTCAGCTTTGAAAACCAGCTAGTTAGCCCTGTGCTAAACCAGCCCCTAACGCCCACTTAAGTAGGGATTGGTGCGGAGTTGCTTGCAGAATTCTTGGCGACAGTTCCTTGTTCAAACACACTAAGTGCCTAAACAAGAGACTGATTAGGATCTAATCCCAAGGAGACCCACTGCTGTCCTGCTAAATGTCTGAGTGGAGCTTAATGTGGAGTGTCCTTCATAAAGGAGGTAATGCAGGCCTCCCACTGGCTCTTAATTAAATACCATAAGACTGAGGAGCAAAAGTAGGCCAGTCGGCCCATCGAGTCTGCACTGGCCCTTGGAAAGAGCACCCTACCTCAGCCCACACCTCCAACCTATCCCCGTAACCCAGTGAACCCACCTAACCTTTTTGGACACGGGTAATTTAGCATGGCCAATCCACCTAACCTGCGCATCTTTGGACTGTGCGAGGAAACCCACGCAGACACGGGGAGAAAGTGCAAACTCCACACAGTCAGTGACCCAAGCCGGGAATCGAACTTGGGACCCTGGAGCTGTGAAGCAACTGTACTAACCGCTGTGCTACCGTGTCCTCCTTCTGGGAGCATGAGCTGTAAAGCAGCTGGTAGAATTTAAATTCATTATAATAAGAATCTTTATTGTCACAAGTCGGCATACATTAACACATCAATGAAGTTACTGTGAAAAGCCCCTAGTCGCCACACTCCGGCGCCTGTTCGGGTACACGGAGGGAGAATTCAGAATGTCCAATTCACCTAACAAGCACGTCTTTTCAGGGCTTGTGAGAGGAAACCAGCGCACCCGGAGGAAACCGACGCGGACACAGGGAGAACTCCGCACAGACGGTGACCCATGCCGGGAAATGAATGAAAATCGCTTCTTGTCACAAGTAGGCTTCAAATGAAGTTACTGTGAAAAGCCCTTAGTCGCCACATTCCGGCGCCTGCTCGGGGAGGCTGGTACGGGAATTGAACCCACGCTGCTGGCCTGCCTTGGGCTGCTTTCAAAGCCAGCGATTTAGCCCTGTGCTATCTTGGGACTGGGACCCTGATGCTATGAAGCAACACTGTGCTACCGTGCCGCCCAATTATTAAGGTAGTCTCAGTTGTGGTAACCATGAAACTGTCATTGATTGCTGTAAAAACCCATCTCATTCACAAACACCCTTCAGGGAAGGTAATCTGCCAACCTCTGCTGTGGCCAACCTGGAGAAAAGTCCATCAGATTTAAAAAATCATATTCCTGTCATTTTCCTTCTCTTTGCCAGGCATAGGAATATTGAAAATTGGAGGGGGGGGGGGGGGGGGGGGGGTTTGAGCTATGCGGCTAACAGTCAGTATTATCCAATTGGGTAATGAGACTTTTTGCTTTCCAATTATTGTAAGAAATGTTGTTCGACGAATGGCTGGAGAGTGAGGGCAACTCAAGTGACTAAACCTCCAGGAATACATTTAATCACAGTTGGAAACCCTAATCCTTACCTGACCAGGTCCTACACGTGACTCCAGATCCACAGTAATGTCGCTGAGTGTTAACTGAAATTAATTTCCTTATCATTTGTAACTCTTGCATTTGGTCCCAAGATTGATCACAAGAATGATCCCCGGAATGAAGGACTTGCCATTTGAGGAGCTGGGTTGATACACTGTAATGCAGAACAAGGCAGCAGCGCGGAGTCAATTCTCGGGGATCAGGGGTTATAGAACATAGAACAGTACAGCACAGAACAGGTCCTTCGGCCCTCGATGTTGTGCCGAGCCATGATCACCCTACTCAAACCCACGTATCCACCCTATACCCGTAACCCAATAAACCCCCCTTAACCTTACTTTTTAGGACACTATGGGCAATTTAGCATGGCCAATCCACCTAACCCGCACATCTTTGGATTGTGGGAGGAAATCGGAGCACCCGGAGGAAACCCACGCACACACGGGGAGGACGTGCAGACTCCGCACAGGGTTATGGGAAGAAGGCAGGAGAATGGGGATGAGAAAAATATCAGCCATAATTGAATGACGGAGCAGACTCGATGGGCCGAAGGGACTACTTTTGCTCCTTAGTCTTATGGTATTTAATTAAGAGCCAGTGGGAGGCCTGCATTATCTCCTATAGGAAGGACCCTCCACATTAAGCTCCACCCAGGCAGAATGACCTCCTTCTGCACTCTAAATTCTATGATTCTAAGATTAGCTTGGGTTTACCTGAATTAGTAGCCTAGTGACATTACCGTTACACCATCTCCCATTTCAAAATTAAAATAGATGAGTACAAGAGAGAAAAGGAGATAGTAAAACTAATTGGGCAGAATAGCCTTTGTCTGTGTTGTGTATTCTGTCATCTAATCCAGGCAATAACCCCCAGTTTGCATTGATGTAGCAGCCTTAATGTGCTAAACCATTTAATGGCACATAACAGGAATCTAATCAAATAACATTTTATAGCAAGCCACGTAAAGGGGAGAATTTGGGATAGGTGATTAAAGATTTTGTGAAAGAGGGGGCTTTTAAGGAGCGTCTTAACGGCCGCCAATGGTGGAGCGATTGAAATCGGGGAGTTAGTAACGCATTATTGCCTGGTTGTGTTTCTTGACCTCTTTCTGAACCCCATTTATGTTGCAAGGGGTTTGCATATCTGCGGAAAATCATTTGGACGAACAGATTAGCAAAAAGTATAATTGATACGTAAGGACATGTAATTCAATTTCATGGTGAATGACGTGTAAACTTATGAACCTTTGAAAACAATTTTTTGTCAAATACAGCTTCCTCTGGTTTAGACGTTGCGTAACACGATCACCACATCGCTCTATCCAACCGAGGATTGTTAGTACAGTGCGAGGGAGTGCTGCACTGTCAGAGGTGCTGGCTTTCAGTTTCATTGGGGGCGATTTTCCCGCCACGATGCACTCTGCGCAATGTCATGGAAATTCCGGGAGAGACCCGAAACTGGATTTGCGTGCGTGATGTTCCCGGGCCCTCAAGTTCATGGTTTTAAATATTCCAAATTGGCTTAACGCCGAATCTTCCGGGTATGTGCAATGTTCCCACCCGCCGGGTGTGAGGTGGCACTGGCGAGACTCCCTACTGGTCTCCACAAACGGAGACCAGACGTGGTGCCAATGCCAGGGGACGCGGAGGCCATTTTAGTCTCCAGGTGGTCGGGGACATGGCAGGGCCCTCATGCTTCCCCATGGCACCCTGGTAGTGCCAACCAAGCGGCGGGGCGGGAAATGATAAGGCTGGTGATCTATGTTTGGGGGGGGGGGGGGGGGGGGTAGGGGACAGGCCATCAATGAGAGGGGGGAGGGGTCTTTAATTTCACTTTGAGTCAGGCTTTCTGATTTGTTTAGACTTTGCCCCTCACAATGCGGGCACAAAACATGCCCCCTTTAAAAAAAAATACATGGCAAAATGTGGGAGGATCTGGTCAGGAAACCTGCCTGACTCTCTGTGGGAGAAACATGTCGATTTTTTGACTGAACCTGATACTTTGCCATTTTGGGGGGGAAATCGACGCGCATTAAATCAAGCACATGGCTGCTTTATCAGGTGGATATAAAAGATCGCAAGGACTCTGTTTCAAAGAAGAAGTTCTCCCCGTTGTTCCCCAGTATTTATCCCTCAATCAACATAAGCCAGATGATAATAATAACAATCACTTATTGTCACAAGCAGGCTTCAATGAAGTTACTGTGAAAAGCCCCTAGTCGCCACATTCCGGCGCCTGTTCGGGGAGGCTGGTACGGGAATTGAGCCGTGCTGCTGGCATTGTTCTGCATTACAAGTCATCTGGTCACAATCATATTTGTGTTTGTGGGAGCTTGCTGTGCATGAATTTGCTGCCGTTTTTCCTACATTTACTGGTTTAGCTCACTCAGCTAAATCGCTGGCTTTTAAAGCAGACCAAGCAGGCCAGCAGCACGGTTCGATTCCCGTACCAGCCTCCCCGGACAGGCGCTGGAATAAGAACATAAGAACTAGGAGCAGGACTAGGCCATCTGGCCCCTCGAGCCTGCTCCGCCATTCAATGAGATCATGGCTGATCTTTTGTGGACTCAGCTCCACTTTCCGGCCCGAACACCATAACCCTTAATCCCTTTATTCTTCAGAAAACTATCTATCTTTACCTTAAAAACATGTAATGAAGGAGCCTCAACTGCTTAACTGGGCAAGGAATTCCATAGATTCACAACCCTTTGGGTGAAGAAGTTCCTCCTAAACTCAGTCCTAAATCTACTTCCCCTTATTTTGAGGCTATGCCCCCTAGTTCTGCTTTCACCCGCCAGTGGAAACAACCTGCCCGCATCTATCCTATCTATTCCCTTCATAATTTTAAATGTTTCTATAAGATCCCCCCTCATCCTTCTAAATTCCAACGAGTACAGTCCCAGTCTACTCAACCTCTCCTCATAATCCAACCGCTTCAGCTCTGGGATTAACCTAGTGAATCTCCTCTGCACACCCTCCAGTGCCAGTACGTCCTTTCTCAAGTAAGGAGACCAAAACTGAACACAATACTCCCGGTGTGGCCTCACTAACACCTTATACAATTGCAACATAACCTCCCTAGTCTTAAACTCCATCCCTCTAGCAATGAAGGACAAAATTCCATTTGCCTTCTTAATCACCTGTTGCACCTGTAAACCAATCTTCTGTGACTCGTGCACTAGCACACCCAAGTCTCTCTGCACAGCGGCATGCTTTAATATTTTATCGTTTAAATAATAATCCCGTTTGCTGTTATTCCTACCAAAATGGATAACCTCACATTTGTCAACATTGTATTCCATCTGCCAGACCCTAGCCCATTCACTGTGGCGACTACGGGCTTTTCACAGTAACTTAATTGAAGCCTACTCGTGACAATAAGCCATTTTCATTTAATTTAATTTCATTTACAACAAAAAGTACTTCATGGACTCTAAAAACACTTTGAGATGTGCTGAGACTCTGAAAGGCACTGTATTAATGAAAGTTCTTTCTAATTGGCTGCTGCACGAGAAGCCCTGGTGCTGTGACTTAAGGTTGAGGAACATAAATAAGATGAAAAGTTATTTATGGAGTAACAGATGGAATTTTTGTTTATTCTTCCACAGAATGTGGGGTTCACTGGCTAGCCCAGCATTTATTGCCCATCCCTAATTGCCCTTGAGGAGGTTGTGGTGAGCCACATTCTTGAACCGCTGCATCCTTGTGGCGTAGGTACACCCCCAGTGCTGTTGTGGTGGGAATTCCAGGATTTTGACCCAGCAACAATGAAGGAATGCTGATATCCAAGTCATGGTGGTGACTGGCTTGGAGGGGAGCTTTCAGATGGTGGGGTTCCCAGTTATCTGCTGCCTTTGTCCTTCTATGTGCTAGAGGTCACAGGTTTGGTAGGTGTTGCCTCAGGAACCTTGGTGAGTTCCTGCAGTGTTTTTTGTAGATGGTATACATGGCTGCCACTATGCGACCGTGGAGGAGTTGAATGTCTGTAGAAGGGGGTGCCAATCAAGCGGGCTGCTTTGTCCTAGTTGGTGTCGAGCCTCTGGAGTGTTGTTGGAGCTGCACTCATCCAGGCAAGTGGAGATTATTCCATCACGCTCCTGACTTGTGCTTTGCAAATGGTGGACAGGCTTTGGGGAGTCAGGAAATGAGTAACTCACTGCAGAATTCCCAGCCTCCGAATTGTCCTTGTAGCCATGTTGTTTATATACTGGATTCCGTTCAGTTCCTGGTCAACGGTCATTTCTAAGCAAGACCTTGCACAATACTGTGCCTTGGAGACGTTGTACTTTTATTGTATCATGGTGTGCTACCGAATTAGAAAAGTAAATAGCAAGCTCCTGAGAAATTAGGGCAAAATTCAGTTCTGAATAGGGTTGCTCACTCTGATTGAGAGAAGTCCAGCGCAATGGCAGTACTGTGTGCCATGCAACCCGCCCAAGCTCCTGATGCCTGACCATGTGACATCCACCAATGTTACTGTATTTAGCTTATTGAGGTTGGGCCACTTGTAGTTCGATGAGGGTGCCAGAGAGGGGACCCGTCAGACTCCTGTCTCTCCAGCTCCCTCCCCATTGTGCACTACGCGGTCTCCGTTCTCTATAGTCTGTTCACAGAGGAGACCAGGGGATGGCTAGTGTTTGCAGCCAGAACTGCAAATCATTGAATCGCCCAGAGGCAGCACCCAAGGGTGGAAACCCCTTGATTCCGCGGGAGTCGGCGACCCTTGCTTGCTGGGCTTGTGTGAGGCGTGTGGAGTTGGACGTTACATTCTTGAGTGACCTGAGCTTTTGGAAAGGCTACAGTAATTGAGCGGGAGAATGGGGCTGACAGAATTGCTCTACAGAGAGCCGATATCTACCCTTTCGGCCAAATGGCCTCCTCCTGTGTCACAATGACTCTGTGACTCTACCTATTAAATAAGGGCACTTAACAGCAAGGAGGCCAGAATGGGGAACTGGGATTGATATGAGAGCGACGTCGTGGCTACCAATCATGGCTGAGCTGGCCTGATGTGGATGAACGTTCTCTCCCTGCTCTCTACCCAGTAATTTAGTATCTCAGTGCCAGAGTTGGAGTTGAAAGAGTAGCTGACCTGTGAGTACACTGACTATTACGTGGCTACAGGGCTCTCAACTCTGTGTGAAAACCAGCGTGGGAGTAATAAATAGGTCTTTCTATTTCCTTTGCACTGAGCTAAGAAATTTATTAAGACTCCATGCAAGTTTCATATTCCCCACAGGTTTTTATTTTAACCCATTCTTGGGACGTGGGCATCTGAGCCAAGGCTGGCATCTATTGACCACCCCTGTCAACTGCACGACGTGCCCAGACATTTCAGAGAGGAGGTGAGAGCTAAATTACACTGCTTTGGGGCGGGAATCTCCCGAAGGCCCAGACTGACATTGCAACACCCTCTGCATCACCCCCCAAATTGCTGATGTGGAGTCGGTTAAGCTGGATTTTCATTCACATTGTCCCATTTGCCTGAAGTGGGTCAGAACAGTTTGTGTTCATGACCCCCCCCCCCCCCCCCCCCCCCCCCCCCCGGTTCGCTGGTTGGAGGCTTAGGTTGGAGAGTCTGACGGGCCTGCGAGGTCAAAGCAACAGAGCGTGCAAGTACATGGGGCATAAAGTCTCTTGCAACACTTGGGAGATTGACCTTCCATTCGCAGAAGTCTGCCAGACAACCTGGAGGGTGTGTTGCCCCGATAGGCGGAGAACTGAGTGCCTCAGTGCCTTGCGCCCCAGACTTGTGTGTGAAACCAGCCCAGCTCTTTCTGCATTAACTGCCTTGCTTTCGCTGCCAACTCTCCGGGTCTGGAGAAGGGCAACCTTGATGCAGCTCTGGCTCGGCAAGAGTCCATGCCCATAATTCAGATCTAATTGATATTAAACTGGCAATCATACCCTGCGAGAATGTAATTATGATTTATACAGGAAACAGAAATGTCACACTGTATTAATGGAAACCGGCTGAGGGTAAGATTAAATATCTCACTGGCACAGTATGAAAGAAGCTTTAGTCCAGCCTGTGCTTGGCCTGAGAATGTCTCATCTTCACATTTTCCCCCCTGAAGGCCATTCGCTTTGCTGCATATCAGCAGAGATGGATCATCTGTTTTCAAATTTTCAAAGTAGACCATGTAATTCTGATTTTTATCAAATTATTTGCATTCTAGTTTGTACATAAAGTAGGGTAATGAGGTAAAGTTGGCATCATCCCAGATGACCGTCGGCTGCTTTCCCCTTTTGGGGGGGGCGGGGAGGGGAGTGGACTGATGGTGATATAACCTGAGGGTCACCACACCTCAGGCAAGGGGCAAGGTTGAGAAGGCCTTCGTGAAACAACCTCAGCCCCGTTACGGGAATTGAACCTTCCCTGCTGGCCTTGCTCTGCACCACGAACTAGCTAGCCAGCCAACTGCGCTAAACCGACAGGCTCGTTTGCAGAGACAGTGAGACACACCGGGGCACACGGCCTCCTACTACGCTGTAACAATTTTGTGATTGTGTGAAGTACAGAGGGCCGAACTCTATTGGCGACAAGACAAGGGCTGCTGTGGAAAAGGAGAATTCCTGTCTTTCTCAATCTGTTGAGGCTCCTCCTTTCCTCTCCCTGACAGTCTGCTGTATAAGGGCCAGGCCTTTTTTTATTTTGTCTTTCTTTTTTAAAATGTGAGAACCACTTTGGTAAGCAGTACCCAAGAAACTTTAAATAACCCATGGGTCAGCAGCCTGCGGCGTCACTTTCCCGTCAAGGCACACTGTCCTTGTGAGAGTGCGCACCGTCTTGTACTGACGGTGAACTTAGTCATGTGAGCCCGAGTCTTTGTGTGCTGTTCTTTGTAAACTTCACCCGTGGGATGTTAGCATTGCTGCCAAGGCCAATGTTTATTGCCCATCCGTAACTGCAGAGACGGACTTACTCTTTTGGGGGCTCGGCGCTCTCCCTCTTTGCGGAAGGGGGAGGGGCACGGCACACCCCGCCCCCTGTTGAGTGGCGGCCTGCCTCAATGACATGGAGCTTCGCCCCAATGATGCTGAGCACCACCCC
Source organism: Scyliorhinus canicula (assembly GCF_902713615.1). Taxonomy (NCBI): domain Eukaryota; kingdom Metazoa; phylum Chordata; class Chondrichthyes; order Carcharhiniformes; family Scyliorhinidae; genus Scyliorhinus; species Scyliorhinus canicula. The sequence continues at coordinate 276,345,228 of NC_052147.1, read as the reverse complement.
CAATGACATCAATGCCCTCCTGACCACGCCCACCCTCAGCTCACACAGTGGGCAGCGCGGTAGCATAATGGTTAGCACTATGCCTTCACAGCGCCAGGGTCCCAAGTTCGATTCCCGGCTTGGGTCACTGTCTGTGCGGAGTCTGCACGTTCTCCCCGTGTCTGCGTGGGCTTCCCCCGGGTGCTCCGGTTTCCTCCCACAGTCCCGAAAGACGTGCTGTTCGGTAATTTGGACATTCTGAATTCTCCCTCTGTGTACTCGAATGTGGCGACTAGGGGCTTTTCACAGTAACTTCATTGCAGTGTTAATGTAAGCCTACTTGTGACAATAAAGATGATTATTATTATTATGCAAGGCACGGAAACCCCAAATCACTGCTCGACAGACTGGCTGCTGTGGCGCTCCTTAACTTATGACAGCAACAGGCCTGTGCTGTAATTGATAAATTGCAATCCAAGCCTACCTGTTGTCAGCATGACGGGTAGAAATGGCCAATATTGCGTCCTGTGTGTCTTGCGGCAAGCAAACCTGAACTGGCAGTTGAGCAATGGGATGGAGGAATCAGTTGATGATATGACTACAGGACAGAATGAGCCAGAATAGTCCAGTGCAGGAGCAAATAGTCCACTGAAGCGGAGTGTCCAGTCCAAGTATAATATCAATGGCTTTGCTGGCAACTGTCTGGCAGGATCCTTTGCTCTTTCCAGAAGAGAAGAGACTTTCTGAAGGCCAGTATTGAGAGCGATGGGGGTTGGCAGTTACTCACCGGTTATAACTTGTCTACATATAACCACCAGCCATTATATCAGACTAGCATATATTCCCTCTTGAAGAACAGAATTTAGACTGGAGAAAATGGTAGAGGGATTTTCTTGCTTCATCGTTTGATTGCAATCCATGGCAACTTAGCCTCTCTTCTGCACTCTTTCTTCACAAAACCACACAAAACCATCGATCACATCATCGTAGGTAAAATCTTGGAAGGATGCGTTTTCAGTTGTCAGGAATGCCGAGTTTGCCAGATGTTCCTGACTCATCGTACTTCGCAGATCATTTTTCAGCTCAGAGAAAGAACGTTCAATGGAAGCATCTGTGACAGGCATTGTTAAAAATATTTTCAGAATGGTTTCCACATTTGGAAAGGGCTGTCTGCAGACCATCCCATACAAGTCTGTAGGAATCAGCTGCTGATCTTGAAGAGCAGATTGCTGAAATGAATGAATTGTTTGACTTCACCTTCAAAATTATTTGTGCCTATGTTCTCCCGGTAGAATTCAATTAACCGCTTAGTTTAGCGGCTCTCCGCATTCTCATCCAAACCTTTGTTGAAAAGCACGCAAAATAATTCAACAGTCTTCTTCAAAGATTCACTTCTACTCTGCAATTGCACCATTATTGTGTCACAAATATCATTGACAGTCTGAACGATGACCGTTTCCCATTTTAAAATGATGCCATTTCCTCTAGTTTCATCAAAATATAACATCTCATCATCCGAGGGACCTGCAGAGCGGCTAGTCATGAGACGGTTCAACAGCCTCCCAGAAGTCTTGATCCATTGCAGTTCGCCGATCGCCACAACCGGTCCACAATCAACACTCGATCACCTCGACAACAAAGACACCTATGTCAGACTGCTGTTCATAGATTACAGCTCTGCCTTCAAAACCATTATCCCGACATGACTAATAACCAAACTCCGCAAACTTGGACTTGACTCCTCCCTGTGCAGCTGGATCCTTGACTTCCTCACCAACAGACCACAATATGTCAGGATAGGTAACAGCACCCCCTCCACGATAGTCCTCAACAACGGGGCCCCGCAAGGATGTGTGCTCAGTCCTCTACTGTACTCCTTATCCACACATGACTTTTTGGCAAGATTTAACTCCAATTCGATCGATAGGTTTGCGGATGATATGACTGTGGTGGGTCATATCGCCAACAACGACGAATCAGACTACAGAAGAGAGGTAGATCACTTGGTTGCATGGTGTACCAAAAACAACCTCTCTCAACAAAACCAAGGAACTGATCATTGACTTCAGGTAGCGTAGCATATCACACCCCACCCCCCATCTACATCAATGGCTCCGAAGTGGAGTTAGTTGATAGCTTTAGGTTCCGGTGGCGAGTCACCATCACCAACAGTCCTGGTCCACTCACGTTGATGCAACTGTTAAGAAAGCCCAACAATGTCTCTACTTCCTATGGAAACTAAAGAAATTTGGCATGTCTGTATTGACTCTCACAAACTTCTCCAGATGTGCCATAGAGAGCATCCAATCCAGCTGCATCACAGCCTGATATGGCAACTGCTCTGCCCAAGATCGCAAGAAACTGCAGAGTGGGGTGAACTCAGCGCAACCCATCACACAAGCTTGCCATCCCCACATTGATTCTGTCTACACATCCCGATGCCTCAGGAAGGCAGACAGCATTATCAGAGGCCCCTCACACCCAGGCTTTGCCCTCTTCCAGACCCTTCCATCAGGCAGAAGTCTGAAGACCCGCACATTCAGACATAGGAACGGCTTCTTCCCCACAGCCACTAGAATCCTCAACGACTCTCCCTCGAACTGATCTGTTCCCTGTAAGAACACTATTCGCGACGCCTTATGCTGATGTAAAAAAAAAATTTAGAGTGCCCAATTCATTTTTTCCACTTAAGGGGCAATTTAGTGTGGCCAATCCACCTATCCTGTACATCTTTGGGTTGTGGGGGCGAAACCCACGCAAACACGGGGAGAATGTGCAAACTCCACACTGACAGTGACCCAGAGCTGGGATCGACCTGGGACCACATTGATTCTGTCTACACATCCCGATGCCTCAGGAAGGCAGACAGCATTATCAGAGGCCCCTCACACCCAGGCTTTGCCCTCTTCCAGACCCTTCCATCAGGCAGAAGTCTGAAGACCCGCACATTCAGACATAGGAACGGCTTCTTCCCCACAGCCACTAGAATCCTCAACGACTCTCCCTCGAACTGATCTGTTCCCTGTAAGAACACTATTCGCGACGCCTTATGCTGATGTAAAAAAAAAATTTAGAGTGCCCAATTCATTTTTTCCACTTAAGGGGCAATTTAGTGTGGCCAATCCACCTATCCTGTACATCTTTGGGTTGTGGGGGCGAAACCCACGCAAACACGGGGAGAATGTGCAAACTCCACACTGACAGTGACCCAGAGCTGGGATCGACCTGGGACCTCGGCGCCGTGAGGCAGCAGTGCTGCCACTGAGCCACCGTGCTGCCCCACCTTATGCTGATCTTGCTCATGTATTTGCTTTGTATGGTCGTTGTTCTGCACTGTAACCAATCACTATTAGTTTATATACTTTGTCGATTATGCTTTTTGTCCGCTGTGTACGTTCCCGTAACCGCGCAAAAATACTTTTCACTGTACTTCGGTACATGTGACAAATCAATCAATCAATGCTTTGTTAATGTTAGTGCCTCTGCTTCCACGGAGGTACAGTCATTTCAAACTTCCACGAGAAAACTTTTAACTGAGGCGAGCAATTGTGAAGCATTCAATAAAGTATCAACATTTTCCAGGGATTTTCTTACAGCATTATATCATTGAAGTAAACGGTTCCACAGAACAGTAGAGACTACAATTTGGTACTTTTCAAACTTCTGTGCTATGGATTTTGCTTCAGTTTTCACACGTGGTTTCTCTGAATTTGGTGTGGTTGTGTCTGATAAGCATTCCTTCATATCGACAAAGTTCAGTCTCAAAGTTCAGTTTTTTTTTACATCAGCATCTGCACGAGCAGACCACTTGCTGTCACAAATTCTTTTGACTGTCAAATGTTTTCCATGTGCCGGCTCCAAGCATGATTGCAGCATACGCCACTGGTGTGTGGAAACCGAAAAGAAGGCATATAAGAGCTGAACAAAGTCAAAAACACGTACAGCTGCCTGACAGGATTCAGCTGCAGTTTTGCAGATTAAATTCGAGGAGTGACTGAAACAGGGGATGAATAATACACAAGGACTTGCATTGTTCAGTCTTGCTTGTAAACCTGAATATTTTCCTGCCGTATACCCTCTGCCCATGACGACATTCGATGTCTAAACCGAAATTTGAAAGAATTTCCAAAACAGTTGTCTGCAGGCCTTCCAGAAGTGTGGGGTTGTAGCTGGACAAAACCGAGAAATCGCTCTACAACTTCACCATCGGTGGTCACATGTCTTAAAATTAATGTTAATTGGTCCACGTGACTAACATCTGGTGTTGAATTATCTATTCTGGAATAGTATTTTCCATCTTTTACTTCATTGGTGAATTGGTTTCTGAGCCGCTCTGCCATTTTAGTGATGAAGTCATCGTAGATTCTGTGCGTTAAAAAGTTGGTCTTCCCTGAGCCACTTGATGACTTTCGGGAAGCTCGTCAAAAACACTGAGATATTCCAGGCAGGCTAAAATATTACCTCTTCGACTTGTCACTGACGGTTCAACGTGTCCTCTGAGAGGAAGTCCCATGGAAGACAGCAGTTTGACTGTGGCAGCAACACGCCTCAGCGCTTTCCTGCAGTAGGTACGGTCCTTTTCAAACTGAGCCGATAACGCAGAATCAATTCTTGCAGATAATTTGTATCTTTGAATGAACGCGCACACAGCTCTCAGTATGACTTTTGGATGTTTCACAATCAGCAATATCTCTTCCAATATTTCTCCAGTTAAGAGTACCCGTCGACAAATGATTGTTTTCCTTTACTCGACTCGGGGAATAATTTACAAACGCAACAGCCTTAGGGGATTCCGGAAAAAATCAACCAATTTTTCCTTTCCGTCACCCCCTTTCCCTTCGCCCTCCGAAAACGGGACTGATGAAGACTTCTAAGCTGCGTTTGGCCTCGAACCCTAATCCCTCTTCTCTAATTTTCCACATTACCGATCTTTTCTGGTCTGTTCGTAATGGAATGTTCAATCATACCCCAGTGCCAAAAGGCAATGTCTTCAGGGTAGGTCTCTTCCCTCACTTCTTTTATTGTCACAAGTAGGCTTACATTAACACTACAATGAAGTTACTGTGAAAATCCCCTAGTCGCCGCATTCCGGCGCCTGTTTGGGTACACAGTGGGAGAATTCAGAATGTCCAATTCACCTAACAAGCACGTCTTTCGGTACTTGTGGGAGGAAACTGGAGCACCCGGGGGAAACCCACGCAGACTCCGCAAGGACAGTCACCCAAGCTGAGAATCGAACCCGGGATCTTGGTGCTGTGAAGCAATGGTGCTAACCACTTGCTACCGTGCCGTTGCAACAGAACAGTGAGCTTGAGCAGTATCGTGTTGTTCCAGTCCCATTTCCGAGTCCACACCTTGTTCACATTTTTCAGGAGATGTGTTGTGTCCAGAACTCGGCAGGTTGAAGTCATCAGACGAGTCACTAAATTCTTCAGTGGATGTTGTTGTTGAAGATGGATGCGCAGTTTGGGCAATGCTCTATACTTCAAACCTTTTAAAGTAAAATGCCAAACTTTCTTTTGGCCTCGCTTGGCCCTCTTTGATTCAATGTTTGCATTTTTGACTGCCAGGTTCATAACGTCTCTTCATATTGACTGATCTGCCTTGATTTCAATGATTCACGAATATGAGTCTTCAGAATCCTCTGTCGGGTGAAGCCTCCTTCAGCAAAAGCAGCTGATTATCTAAGCTGCTCAAAAGCAGTGATCAATAGAACAAAGTTCATGAGTTGGTGTGAGGATCAGCTGGAGTTCGCTGCCAAACTCGAGTAACTGGCTACTGGCAATCATTTTTGAGAAAGCTGTGATACCGACGGGCAAGGTTCTCATAAAAGACTCTGACATGGATCAGGGAGAGAAATGACAAAGAGGGCAGTGAATTCAACATGCAAAAACTAGAAGAAAGAAGTTCCAGTTGCTGTCCAGCGCTCTCACTCTCAGCCCTGGCTGCCCTCTGGCTCTGGTCGAGTTGCCCCGCTGTTCTCCGATTCCCCGCGACACGATGCCAGCGCTTGCTTGTCCATCTTCACACCTCCCCACAGTCCGCTCAACGGCCTGTTGCACGTTTTACTATGGGCGTAAAACGCGTTTATTGGAGTGTATTAACACGCCTCCGAGTTCGACGTGTGCTTAACACTGCTAGGCTCTGTTCTATGTAATTATTTAAGCTCTGGAGTCGCCAGCTGCCGTATAGGCAACGTCACAAGTATTCCAAGGTCAAATTCAAAGTAATAAAGACGATACACCGATTAGTCAAGTTCAAACGATCAATATTTATTATACAGTTAATAATAAATACTCATGCACACACACTAAGAGACTAAGCTACAACTAAACATAAGCAAACAGAATACTTATCTAACAGGAACAGGCAAGGTCAGAGAACGAGGCCTTCGTCCTGGTTTTGTCTGCAGCCTTCAGCAAGCGTTCTGGCACTTGGGAGTCTAGCGGGCTTGGATCGCGTAGCGAGCGTTGAACTTACGGTTTCGGCGGCTGGTGCTCAACGGCTGGAGTCAGGATACCAGGTGTCAGTCGGGGCCGGAGCACAGGTTGAACAGACCGGACAACACGAGGTCCCTATCTTTTATAGGGGTTCCGTTGTCCTTCCCTCTTCTCGGGCGGGCTCTACCTATTGGATCAATTTCTTATCGATACTGGATTAATTCCCCAATGCGAGGGGGTCTCCGTGATGGAGGGGGCGTTTCTTATGTCCTTTTGTTCGGAGGTTTCTGGTGCCTCGATGTCTGGGTCTTGATTGGAATGTGTCCATTCAGAACCAAATGTATCTATTGTGTGGGTGTTCAAGTCTGATGGCCTCATTAGCATGCAAAGCGTTTTGCCATTTGCACCTAGCTAAGGTCTCTGCACCTGAGCCCAAACTGGTTTCTGCTGCTGCAGAATGCAAACTGCTCTTTGCAGACTGCTGTTCTGGCTGAACTGTCTGTTTCTCAGCAGCCTTCCATTTTAGTTTGGCTCAGTGTCCATTTTGCGTGGCCAGCATGGCTACATTCCCTCCTTGTGATCCTCACAATCATACTATTGTGAAGGATCACCTATGTGCTTTGCCTCCTTGTGTTCTGACCTCTTGCCAGTTCCTGTTCTACTCTGTTCTAAACTATGGGAAGAAGAGAAAAAAAATTTAACTAACATTTCTACTTGGCCCTATGTCAAAGGGACATGCATTACTACAATTGGGAACCTCTACCTATCACTATTAACCTTAACCTTAACTTAAACATTTAATCACTCTAAACCTTAACCATTCACACCACAACATCACACTTCCCAACTCGGCAGTCGAGTATGGAACAATATAATACATGGCTGAATTTTATTTACAGAGTGTTGTAATCAGTGAGGGGTTGAGGGGTTTGGTGGAATCCGAAGATGGGGGATTGCACTCTATAGATGGGTGAGGTGCTGGAACGAGAGGCTCTCCTCTTCCATTTCCTCAACCTGAGGGTCTGCACTAGGATGGTGAGGATCGCAATCACCAACAGTGATTCGATTATGTAGGACATGGAGTACCACGTCATGAATTTAGTACACCAGGTCTGAACCTCGCTGATCAGAGCTGAGCACTGGGGGTTTGCTGTACTAGAAACATTTACGGTGGGGGTTGTGGGGGAAACGTGTCTTGTTTCCACACATATACATATGACATTAAATAGTAATAAGTGGGCTTCCATCATTTTGCTGTTCTTCCTCTTTCTCTTCCTTCTTCCTCCGGTATTGACAATCCTGGCTTCGACCTCTGTCTCGTCCTTTGAAACCTTTGGGATCAAGCACAGTATCTGTCAATACACAGTTTAAGACCTTTACTTGTTAGTGCATCTGTCTTTCAAAACCCAATTGACCCTTTAAAATGACTGGCTAAGTCACACCCTGTGACTCCCCTCATTTTTTTTTTCAAAAAGCGAATTTAAAGACCAGCATACACCTAACAATCCTTCCTTCTGCGAGCCGTCTCGCAGGCTTTGCTGATTTACCATCCGAATGTTCCCGGATGTAAATAGCATGTGGGATGGTGGCCGAAGGGCTACCTAACCTAAAATGAAAACAAATTTGGAAATAAACATCCGAATGAGTTGCGTATGGGCCGCTACGGGTACGAGTTGGATGGGATCCCCGGGTAGGGCGTGCTGTGCCATACCCGAGCTTGGCTGACCAAGGGTTGGTTCTCAGACAGGGCGGGTCCTCAGTGCCGTTTGTCCACTGCCTGAGTAACCTGGAAAGAAACGGGTACGAATGTGTTTACCATGACTTGCAGCCTCTATTTCGCCGAATAGAGGGGCACCTAAAAAAACCAAGGGAGCCAAGATGCTCCAACTGAGGACATGAGCTGGTCTTCAGATATTTTAGACGATACGGTGAGCTGCTCACCAGGCTGTCACAAGTGTTACAACTTTGGAAAAGATCTCCAATCAAACCGAAGTTCTCAAAGGTATCTGCGGACAAACTAACGTGCATGTGAGGTGGTCACAATCTTTTCAGCTGAAAAGAAGATGTCCATCCTCCAACTGAAACATTGTACAATCCTGAGACAAACAAACATAAAACGAAGACAAACATACGTGCAGGTTCCATCAGAAAGGACATCGTTTCCCTCAAACGATTCCTATCTTACATCATCTGGACACCTCACTTTGATTCTACCTCTGTGAACAGGGTCACAAAGGGGTTGCCGTGTCGGGAGTCAGACACCGTGTCGTCCTGCTCTCCCGGATCCCACACCCTTGTGTGGATCAGGCATGCTATTTTGGAGTTGTGTGACCGGGGGTCACTCTCGTCATTGCGGACAAGTCTGTAGGAATTGTCCCTGTGCCATTGGGTGGCGTCAAGTGTGTTGTCGGGGTAGTCGGGGTCGGGTGGTGGTTCTGGGTTTTTAAGGTAAGTGACTTCCATGGGGTCACTGGAGTCGGGGTCGTAGGTGGTGCAGTGTGGGCTGTATGGCTGTGTGGTGTCGCTGTCTTCAGAGTCAGTGTCTGTCCTACTGTCTCTGCTGTGGCAGCTTGTGGGCGTGTCGGGGCGTGGTCTGTAGTGGTCTGTGGGCGGAGTCGTGGGCGAGTCCGTTGATGTACTGGTCTGTGAGGGGGATGGTGGAAAAGTGTCTCTGGTGGGCGGGGTGAAGTGTTCTGCTGCGTCTAGCAGGACATGGTGGGCATGGTTGGCCTGTGTTCCATATGCCTTTAACTGGTTTATATGGAACCACGCGGTCTTCCCATTAGGATATTTGATCCTGTATACGGAGGGGCTAATTTTGTCCGAAATTGAGTAGGGACCGGAATATTTTGGAGCCAAAAAAACTGCTGGGGTTATAAACAGATAACATTACCTGTTGCCCAACCTGGAATTCTGTGGTGTGGACGGTCTTATTGAAACAGGCAGTCCGTTGCTGTCGGCGTTTCCCTAGCTGGACTGCGGCTGCGATCTGTGCAGACCTCACAGTCTCAACTAGATCTTTAACTGCCTTTTCATGTGTGAGGGCCGTCACTTCGGGGCTTGTCATGTCCAGTCCTAAAAGGAATTCTGTACCTTTCATAGGGCGTCCGGTCATGAGTGTATGTGGTGTGTGTCCTGTCGATGTGGAGACAGTGTTCCTTATGAACATAAGTGCAAAGGGGAGCACTGAATCCCATGTGGAATTGTTCTCTTGAACCATTTTCCTAAGGGTAGTTTTTAGGGTCCGATTCATGCGCTCCACAATCCCGCTGGACTGTGGATGATACGCAATGTGGAAGTTCTGTTTGATTCCGAATATTGTCAGGACGTTCCTCATGACCCGTCCTGTAAAGTGAGATCCCTGGTCCGAATCGATACTTCGGGGTAAACCCCATCTCGTGAAGATGTGGTGGGTCAGGATCTTTGCAGCTGTCTTTGCTGTATTTGTTCGTGAGGGAAATGCCTCTACCCACTTGGTAAAGGTATCTATCACCACCAGAACGTATTTATAGCCATTCCTACAAGGGGGCAATGGACCTATAAAATCGATCTGGAGGTTTGTCCAAGGGCCGTTAACTGGGCGAGTATGCCGAAGTTGTGCCTTCTTAGAATACCTGTCCGGGTTATTCTGAGCACAAATCAGGCAATTCTCTATGTAGTGCGTTACATCATTCCTGAGATCAGGCCACCAACAGAGTTGCCTGAGGTGCCTCGTTGTTGCATCAATTCCCTGATGCCCGTGTCCGTCATGGAACAAGGCAATCATCTGATTCCTGTCCTGCTGTGGGACCACATAAAGTCGGTCCTTAATGATCACACCCTCATGTGTGGTCAGTGCGTGTTTAAAGTGCTCGTAAGCAGGCACAAAGTTTCCCTTAAAAACCTCCCTGAGGTCTCCGTCCTGTTTTTGTGCTGCCACGAGATCTTTAATATCAGTCTGTGAGACTTGGACTGCGCTCACAGGGGCGCTAGCTGGTGCGCTAGCTGGGGGGGTCCATAAGTGTCCTCTCCTGGAACCTGCCTTAGCCAACGCGTCGGCCTTTACATTCCCAGGGGGTGATGACCTATGGTGACTTCTTACTTTTATTATGCCGAAGGTCCTGTCCTTCGCTTTCGCTAAAATATGCTGGAGTAGAGGGGCTGATGGAAGGGGTTTTCCGTCTGCGGAGACAAAACCTCGTGTCCTCCACAGGGGCAGAAAATCGGTTAAACTGTTACAGACATATAAGCTGTCTGAATATATGTCTGCTGGGCTGGGGAAAGAATCGGGGTGGTCCACTATGTACGCTATGGCTGCTAGCTCTGCTGCCTGCGCGCCTAAGTGACCTGGTAACTTAAGAGCGATTTCTTCGAGAGCGCGCCCCTGCGCGTCCTCTACATAGATGCCGCATCCTGTGATACGCTCACCATTTAAAACTGTGGAGGAACCGTCTACATAAATCCTCAAGGGTCCACACGTGTCTGTGGGCTGGGGGCTTTGTTTTGGGTTCCCTATCTTTCTGGGTGGTGTTTTGGCTAAAAAGGGTCCTGTGTTATGCAGGGGAGCTACAATTTCACAGTCATGGGGCTGTCCGGGGTATTGGAGGTTGTCTGCTAAGTATGTGTGTGTGCGTGTCCGTTTCACTGTAATGTCCCGTCCTTGTAAAAGTAGGGTCCACCTAGCTGCCCTAATCTGGCTAACTGAACCGTCCTTCAGTCGACCGTCTAGTAGTAGCTGTGTGGGTGTGTGTTCGGTCAGAATAGTAATGGGGTTGAGTCCGGTGATGTATGAGAAATACTGCACTGCCCAGAAGACAGCAAGGAGGTGCCTCTCACAGGCTGAAAATCCTTGTTCTACCGGGTCTAACAGTCGGGAGGCATAAGCCACTGGTCTTAGCTGCTCGTGCCGTTCCTGAAGCAACACGGCCGAGAGGGTCAGATCGGTGCTCGCTACCTCTATTGCGAAAGGGGAAAGTGGGTCGGGGACTAGCAGCGCGGGTGCTGCACTAAGGGCTCGTTTCAACTCTTCCACAGCGCCTGTATGCTGCGGAAGCCATTCCCAGGGGGCTCCTTTCTTAAGGAGGTCTGAAAGTGGGGCGGCTTTTGTCGCGAATCCGTCTATGTGGTTCCGACAATAGCCAACCAGTCCTAAAAACGACCGGAGGGCTGATACATTCTGGGGAAGGGGCAATTTGACGATCGAATCAATTCTTTTGAATTCGATCTCGCGTTTGCCGTGCGTGATGACTGATCCCAAATACATCACTTTACTTTCCAATATTTGGGCCTTTTTCGGGTTAACTTTACAGCCAATTTCAGTTAAGAGTTCCAGGAGTTCGGCCAGAAGCGAAATGTGCTCTGCCTTTGTGTCTGTCTGCAGTAGTAGGTCGTCTACATACTGTACCAGACATTCGGGTCGGGAAAATTTTTCTAATCCACTTGCCAGCTGTCGGTGGAAAATGGAGGGTGAATTGTGGAATCCTTGTGGGAGGCATGTCCACGTGTACTGCTGAGTTTTAAAGGTGAATGCGAATTTGTATTGGCACGCTTTTGCCAATGGTATTGACCAGAATCCATTACTGATGTCCAATACCGTGAAGTACTTGGCGTTGAGACCCTGCTTGAGCATGGTCTCGGGACTAGTAGCTACCGTTGGGGCTACTGCGGGGGTTACTTTGTTGAGTTCCCGATAATCGATGGTCAGACGCCATGATCCATCGGGCTTCCTCACTGGCCAAATAGGGGCATTGTTGGTGGAGGCTACCGTTCTCAGTACACCTTGGTCCAACAAGCTGCCTATAACCTTTTCTATTTCCACCTCTGCCTCGAGGGGAAATCTATACTGCTTTTGCGGTCGGGGGTCCTGTCCGGTAACATGAACTTGTCCGGTCATTCTGCCACAGTCATGACGGTGACTTGCAAATGCTGTCCTGTGTTTGTTCAGTAGGGCCTTAATTTGTCTGTCGGTGTGGAGTGTAGTCAGGTCGAATGAGTACTCTCCCACTGCGCTAATCCGATTAGCGTAGTCTCCTACTGTGAGGGTGGCTGGGGCTCTGTCTGATCTCGCCATTCGCCAGACACACTGGTTCACTGGGTCGAACGACAAGCTGTGAGCGTTCATAAAATCTATCCCCAGGATGTGCTCTGCTGTCCGGGGAAGATTTACTAAAACTACGGGGTGTCTTGTGATAATGTTCCCTAGCTGGATCGCTACGGGTGCTGTGATATGTCCCTGCTGCGAGTGTCCGGTGAACCCGCTAAGTGTGATGGTGGAGGTGGTCGGCCACGTGTCTGCGTGTGCCGTGGTTGTGGAGTTAATGGTGGTGCGGGATCCTCCTGTGTCCCACAATAACTCTATGGGCTTCCCTTTGACTTTTGCCGTGACTACGGGCCTCCCTGATGAGTCCCATAGTGTGTCACAGACCCAAGTGGGGGAGCCCGAACACCGTCAGTTCGTCTCGTCCACATTGGTGGGTCCTGACTGTACTGTTACATTGTGGATGGGTTTTGCCTTGTTGCGGTTCAGAGTGCCTGTCTGCTGGCCTCTCTGAGATCGCTGGGGTGCATTACACTCTTTTGCCCTATGCCCTAACTGTCCACAGTTATAGCATTCCTGTCCTTTCTGTTGAGGGCTGCTCTTGCCTTCATTTACCCATGCGGGCTTCTGGTGCTCTCTGACTGCTTGGATATCTGCAGCAGCCTGAGCCTCTTCTGGGGATCTAACCTTTGCTTTTGCCTGAAGCGATTGCTCCCAAGCGCGGGACAATCTTTTGAGGACCCATTTTTCGTTATGGGCCTCTTCTGAGGGGTCGTAATTATTGCAAGCGCTCTGTCCTGCCTCTGTTGCGTGTGAGATAATTGTGCGCGTCCACTTAACCATGTTTTCGCGGGTTAAATGCGCTCTATCTAGCTGTCCGAAAACTGCGCTGAAGTGAATCCACAGCCTTCCGGCGAATGCTGTGGGGTGTTCAGATCTCTTCTGCCTGCACTTATTCAAGCCTTCTACGGGGTCACCTCTATTGTACCCGATGGCATCTAAAATGGCAGTGTGCATCTCCTCTAGGCTGCCTCCTGCCACGTTCTGTGGGTCGGGGAGGGCTGCCACTACACTCTGGTCTAAGCTCAACACGGTGAGCTTAACCTGCTCTCTTTCATCCAGGCCGTACATGGTAGCCTGCTGTTTTACTTTCGCAAAGAACTGGTGGGGGTCTGCGGTGGGGAGGAACGGAGTGATCTTTTCACAAGCGTCCCTTAGCTGGGTTACTGTTAAAGGGGTGGTGTAAGTTATGTCTGGGGCGCCTTCTGATTCGGCTTTCCTCTGTGTGGTTACGGGATTCATGGGTGCGGTTATGATCTGAGCTGTGGGGGGTTGGGGTGCCTGTCGTTTCTGCTGAGCTGCGGGCGCACATGTTCCCTGAACATAACGCTGCGCTGTCTCGCTTAATTCCTGCCAATCTGGGGCATTTTCCCCATCTAACTGAGCTCCAAAGGTGCTTTGGAAGCCATTCTGCACCGAAAGCAGAGATTGCAGTTCCGCAATCTGTTTTCTGCATTTCGCGTGGTCAACTGTGCTTTGTCTTTGTTCGGTCGTTGCAGCGTGGAGTGCTCTCAAAGCTGCTTTGAGATCGGAGCATTGCCTCTGCAATGCCTCCACCTGCTTTTCCGATTCCTGTCTTATCAGAACGGCACGTTGCACGTCCTGATAGGCTTTCTCATACTGGGTCTGGGAACTGTTCAGATGAGCTAGACAAGACTGGTGAGCCCTCTTGGCATCATCCACCTCTCTACCCTTCTCTGCCAACTTCCCTTTTAATTCCAGGTTTTCTTTCTCGATGTCCCTGACATCGACCTTACTCATTCGGTTCCTTTCCTCTAAATCTGCCCGGAGCGTCCTGATGACCTCCTCTGCGCCTCGCAACTGTGCCAAGCAGGACACAATCGCCATCGGCTTGCGTGCTTTACTTAAACTCTTTTTGTGTATCTGAGAGAGGTTCTCCCACCAAGTATGACCTATACTTCCGGGACCTGTCTCCTCATTTGCACAAAACTCTTTCCAAAGGGGCCATCCCTTTCCTTGTAAATATTTGCGGAGTTCCAGCTCCCACGTGGGACACTGGCCTACTCTGCTACTGCTGCTGGTCGCTGCGACCACAAACTTTGCTGGATCCATCAGACGTTCCATTGCCTGCATGGCCATTTCCTCTGACTCTCTTTTTATAATTTGGAACAGGGGGTTGCTGGGGTGGTGTTTCGTAAAAAGGGTACGGCTTACGCTATTTTCCGATCACAAAACTACCGAAAGTTTGTCGCAACAAAAAGCTTTCAGTTTTACCTTACAGCCCTGTTAGTACGCATGCACTAAAACACACTTCCGAATTTCGCTTATTATTTTGAACACCTTGAATACTTGTGATCTCTTTCTTTCTCTGCAATTTGGAGTTCTAAATCAAATTTCAGGGTCCTGGACACTGTGGTGTTTCCACTTACAACAGGGTCCCGGCGGAGTCGCCACTAAATGTTGCACGTTTTACTATGGGCGTAAAACGCGTTTATTGGAGTGTATTAACACGCCTCCGAGTTCGACGTGTGCTTAACACTGCTAGGCTCTGTTCTATGTAATTATTTAAGCTCTGGAGTCGCCAGCTGCCGTATAGGCAACGTCACAAGTATTCCAAGGTCAAATTCAAAGTAATAAAGACGATACACCGATTAGTCAAGTTCAAACGATCAATATTTATTATACAGTTAATAATAAATACTCATGCACACACACTAAGAGACTAAGCTACAACTAAACATAAGCAAACAGAATACTTATCTAACAGGAACAGGCAAGGTCAGAGAACGAGGCCTTCGTCCTGGTTTTGTCTGCAGCCTTCAGCAAGCGTTCTGGCACTTGGGAGTCTAGCGGGCTTGGATCGCGTAGCGAGCGTTGAACTTACGGTTTCGGCGGCTGGTGCTCAACGGCTGGAGTCAGGATACCAGGTGTCAGTCGGGGCCGGAGCACAGGTTGAACAGACCGGACAACACGAGGTCCCTATCTTTTATAGGGGTTCCGTTGTCCTTCCCTCTTCTCGGGCGGGCTCTACCTATTGGATCAATTTCTTATCGATACTGGATTAATTCCCCAATGCGAGGGGGTCTCCGTGATGGAGGGGGCGTTTCTTATGTCCTTTTGTTCGGAGGTTTCTGGTGCCTCGATGTCTGGGTCTTGATTGGAATGTGTCCATTCAGAACCAAATGTATCTATTGTGTGGGTGTTCAAGTCTGATGGCCTCATTAGCATGCAAAGCGTTTTGCCATTTGCACCTAGCTAAGGTCTCTGCACCTGAGCCCAAACTGGTTTCTGCTGCTGCAGAATGCAAACTGCTCTTTGCAGACTGCTGTTCTGGCTGAACTGTCTGTTTCTCAGCAGCCTTCCATTTTAGTTTGGCTCAGTGTCCATTTTGCGTGGCCAGCATGGCTACAGGCCGTTGGCCGGCGCCGCCTCCTCGCCTTGGTGCGGGCTTCGCAGGCTCTGGCACCCCGATGTTAGGTCGGCGTCCTCAGAAACCCGCCCGCTGTTTTGCGCCTCATGAAAGTTCAGAAACCTCACAGCAATTCGGGAGATTTGTGCCTGGACTGCTCCAC
This sequence comes from Scyliorhinus canicula, assembly GCF_902713615.1. Classification (NCBI taxonomy): domain Eukaryota; kingdom Metazoa; phylum Chordata; class Chondrichthyes; order Carcharhiniformes; family Scyliorhinidae; genus Scyliorhinus; species Scyliorhinus canicula. The sequence goes on along the minus strand of NC_052147.1, from coordinate 276,329,200 downwards.
GTGTCCACCACCTCTCAAAGTCTGGCAAACATGCTTTCCCCGATTGCTGTTCTGTCTTGCTTGCCGATTGGCTTAAGAAATTCGAATGAGCCTGTCAGCAAATTCAGAGCTACCTAGACTCTGATTGGTGTTCCCACACAACAGTCACCTCCCGGTATGGGGGCCCATTGGCCGGGCAACAGAGCTGGGTGTATCACAGCGTCACTGCCCCTAAGAGGGTGGTAGTGAACTGTCTTGAGTACAACTGACTGTCTTGCTGGGCCATTTTCGAAGGTAGTTAACAGTCAGTCACATTACTGTGGGGCTGGGGTCACATGTAGGCCAGGCTGGGTAAGGACAGAAGATTTCCATCACAGAAACATTCAGCTGGCCCCGTGACAGAGATATTGCTCATCCCTCCTGACTCTTCCTCATCCTCACAGCCTCGTAACAGCCTCCCCGAACAGGAGCCAGAATGGGGCTTTTCACAGTAACTTAATTGAAGCCTACTCGTGACAATAAGCGATTTTCATTTAATTTCAAATGAGGACAACATGAGCAGCACGGTGGCACAGTGGTTAGCGCGGTTGCTCCACAGCACCATTGTCCTGGGTTCGATTCCCCGCTGGGTCACTGTCTGTGCGGAGTCTGCACGTTCACCCCGTGTCTGCGTGGGTTTCCTCCGGGTGCTCCGGTTTTCTCCCACAGTCCAAAGATGTGCAGGTTAGGTGGATTGGCCATGCTAAATTGCCGTTAGTGTCCAAAAATAAAGGTTAGGTGGGTTACGGGGATAGGGTGAAGGTATGGGGCTTAAGTTGGGTGCTCTTTCCAAGGGCCGGTGCAGACTCGATGGGCCAAATGGCCTCCTTCTGCACTGTAAGTTCTATGATAACCTTGGCAAAAACTATTTTCGTGTGAAAAGTGTATTTTTTTTTTTAGGTAGTTTGATCCCCTGAATCTGAAGTGCCAGTCATGACTCAGTGGGTGGAACGTTCCCCTCTGATTCAAAAGGTTGTGGGTTCAAGTCCCACTCAGGAAACTTGAGTCCCATAATTCAGACTGACACGTGGTACTGCACTGTAAAAGGTGTCATCTTTTGGATGAAATGTGAAAAACGAGGCCCTATCTCAGTTGGATTTTGTTGCAAACTATTTGAAGGAGAGAAAGATATCCTGCCACAGGTATCCTGAAGAATGTCAATCCCTCAACCAACGTCATTGAAGAAAACAGATTGCCTGCTCGGTATCACTTTATAGGAACCGTGCGTTGAGATAGCGCCTGTCACGACCTCAACACCTTCCAGCGTGCATTTACAGCCATTGAGGTATTTTCTGATGTGTGGTCCCTGTTGCCGTGCAGGAACCACGGCAGCTAATTTGTGCAACGCATGACCGGACAACAAAAACAATGCGGCAAAGGCAGTCTATTTTCTCAGGAAAATAAAAACTGCGGGTGCTGGAATCTTGAAAGGAGAACAGAGAATGGTGGAAAAATCAGCAGGTCTGGCAGCATCTGTAAGGGGAGAAAGCAGAGTGGCCTGTTCCCGTACCAGCCTCCCCGGACAGGCGCCGGAATGTGGCGACTAGGGGCTTTTCACAGTAACTTTATCGAAGCCTACTCGTGACAATAAGCGATTTTCATTTTTTCATTTCGGTGAAGCCTAGCGTAAGCCGGAAGACCAGCATCTTCCCTCTGGGCACGTTGCAGCCCCAGGGACTCAACGTTGAGTTATTTCAACAGCTTCAGGTTGCGACCACCATCTTCAACCCCATTTCTCCCACTTGTTCTTAAAGTTGCGACCGTTCTGTTGCAATCTCTCACAGCTCTAATACATCCTCCCGCCCTTCAGTTCTGGCGAAGAGCCAAAGGACTCGAAATGTTATAGAACAGTACAGCACAGAACAGGCCCTTCGGCTGTTCTCGGCTCCCTCTCCTTACGAATGCGGCCCGACCTGACGAGTTTTCCAGCAAACTCTGTTCTTGTTTTCTCAGGGTACTGGTTTGAGGGTCGCGATCAATCAGGATATTTGGAGCAATAGCAGAACTGGAACTTTTCTTTTTGCCAGTCTGCCCAAATAGGTGCCACCACCTACCCCAATCCCATTAGTGTCATTTCTATGGAGACCAGACTGTCGTTGATGATTCTGGCTAAAATCCCATGTGGATTTTAGGGAAGGAAATCTGCCATCCTCACATGGTCTGGCCTACATGTGACTCCAGGCCAACAGTGATGTGATTGACTCTTCATTGCCCTGAGAAATGATTGAGCACATCCTTCTGTTTGGGGTGGGCAACAAATGCTGGCCTTGCCAGTAGTGCCCACATCCAATGAAAGTATGTTACAAAAAACTCTTGAGATGCAAATCCTTGCTTTGTAAGTTCTATAAGACCATAAGACACAGGAGCAGAAGTATGCCATTTGGCCCATTGAGTCTGCTCTGCCATTCAAATAAGTCACGACTGATCTGATGTGATAATCCTCAACTGCTCTATCCTGTCGTATCCCCGTAACCCTCGATTCCCTCACTGATTAAAAATCTGCCTGTCCCAACCTTCAATATACTTAACGACCCAGCCTCCACAGCCCCCCTGAGGCACTGGATCGGGATTGGGTCGACTCTCCTGGGCGCTGGCTTGACTCGATGCATACACACTGCGTTCGTGTACTTAAAGCAGAGGTTGTGAGCCTGGAAGGGCCAGGCAGAGATCTCAGAGCGGCCATCAGCTGGTTGCTTGAGGAGGCATTCCATTGCTGCTGTTCAATCAGTTCATGTGGCAATTGTCTGATCGGTGAGCAATTGTGTTGCGGGGGAGTTTGAATTGATATTTTCCAGCTCTGCTTGACCCAAGCTGAATACTGCTGAGGTCTGTGCACATATCGTTCAAATGCTATTTAATGTTGTTAACTGAAAAACAACATTGACTTGGCTGAACCCTGTGTGCAGCAGCCGAGTGGTTACGCTGTTAGTCTCGCAAAATTAAAAATGGTGCGTTTAAATTGCAGAACAATTCAGCACTGGATTCCATAAACATGGTTGTTTGTGACTGAGCAGTGCCAAAATATTATGCGCCCGCTGTTTTATTACAAAAACCCAGCTGATTCATTGATGGCCTGCAAAGAAGGGATTCAAACAGGAAGGGCTGGAAAAACTCAACAGGGCTGGCAGCATCTGTGGAGAGAGAGAAACAGAGTTAACGTTTCAGATTGATGAACTTCCATGAAATGAAATGAAATGAAATGAAAATCGCTTATTGTCACGAGTAGGCTTCAAATGAAGTTACTGTGAAAAGCCCCTAGTCGCCACATTCCGGCGCCTCTTCGGGGAGACTGTTACCATTGTGACGAAAGGTCATTGACCTGAAACCTCGGCTGGAATTCCTCCATGCCACCAGGAGCCGGTACAATGGTGGGGTGGGGAGGGAGAGGGAGGTGGGTAGGGTCGACCCAACAATCAGTTTGACGCTGGCGGGAATTTCCCACGGGATCTTATGCTGCTGCTCGCCATGTAGGATCAGGAAAGCAGTTGGAGGTCAGTATGAAACTGATTAGCATACCGCTAACTCCACATAGTCACCCGAGGCCGGAATTGAACCTGGGACCCCTGGGGCTGTGAGGCAGCAGTGCTAACCATTGTGGCACCGTGCCGCCCTCCACAAATCAAAGACTAATTTTCCAAGACACAACAGTGAGCAAAACCCAGGGGAAAAAGAAAAAGAATCAGAAGTGCATTTTTTTTAAAAATTGTGATTTTTTTGAAAAAAATAATTCTTGGAATACTTACTCATCGATTATAAAGTCAGAGTGGAAAAGATAGGTTGAGTGCCGGTCAGGAATCACTCACTGGGTTAATGGAGCGTTGTTGGCCTTGATCAGATTGGCACAGGATGATGATGCTCTGTGAAGATGGACATGTTGGGCTCTCAATGGTGGGCATGTGGGTGGGGGGGCGGTCTGTGGTAATGGAGGCAGCTGGCCTTGTGACAAGACCTCCAGGAATTCCTCCAACCCTAGGTGGAATACGCCCTCAGGAGGGCTCCACCAGGGTCCAACGATTCTTAAACACCCATTTGTTCAGACTCAGCACCGGACCATTGATCACTCGAGATTGGAGTGGGGGGGGAAGGGTGCCAGACACCTAAGGGAGAGGAGAAGACGAAGACGGGAAAAGGAAATGAACACCAATCGATGGGCAGACTTGTTGTGTTGGCTGACGAGGCTGCATGGTTGTTGGCAGGTCTTGGTGACAATCGAGGAATGGCACGTTGCAATCACGTTTGACAATCTCAATGTACATCCAGGCATCACGATAGCTTTTCCCATGTTTGAATGGGGCTAAAAATAGACGAGTTGCACTGAGGAGGCGTTCAAACAGAAACCAAACTGCACTTTGAAAACTGGGCATTGCAAAATGTCAACAAGGAACCAAACAGATGTCAATCATTAATGAAAGGGAAAATCCAGCAGCAACTTTAGGAGGCGGAAGCACCTTCGATGTCACGTTAGCTACCAAGCAAAGCGCACAGTGATGCACGGTGTCAAACGGCTGAGGCGACAGAAATGCAAACTGAATTATAATAATGACACCAGTAACTCCCTAAATCTTAATCTTTCACGGGATGTTTGTGTCACTGGATAGGCCAGAGTCGGTTGCCCAGCCTTAATTGCCCTTTACCTGGCTGGCCGTGGCTAAGCCTCGTCCAGTTTAAAGTAGTGCGTAGGGCTCATATGACGGCAGTGAGGATGAGTAGGTTTCTTGCGGGGGTAGAGGACAGGTTGGCGGGGGGGCTGCGATTCATGTCCACATGTTCTGGGTGTGCCCAAGACCGAAGGGGTTCTGGCAGGGGTTTTCGGATGTGGTGTCCGAGGCGTTGGGTGTGGATGTGGTTCCAAGTCCGGAGGTGGCGATATTTGGGATGTCGGAAGACCCGGGAGTCCAGGGAGTGAGAGAGGCTGACATCTTGGCCTTTGCCTCCCTGGTAGCCCGGAGACGGATTTTTCTTGGGTGGTGGGACTCGGAGCCACCGTAAGCGGGAGTGTGGGTGAGTGACCTGGCGGAATTGCTGGTGAAGGTCAAGTTCGCTCTGCGGGGGTCGGCGGAGGGGGTCACCGGGACGTAGAAGCCGTTTATTGATTTTTTTCAAGGAGGAAATTAAATGAAAAAATGAAAATCGAAAAATGTCACGAGTAGGCTTCAATGAAGTTACTGTGAAAAGCCCCTAGTCGCCACATTCCAGCGCCTGTTCAGGGAGGCTGGTACGGGAATTGAACCGTGCTGCTAGCCTGCCTTGGTCTGCTTTAAAAGCCAGAGATTTAGCCCAGTGTGCTAAACCAGCCCCTGGATTGAGGGGTCAGCAAGTTTTGGGGGGGGGGGGGGGTGTTGTCTGGGGGTTAAAATAGGATGGCGGGATGTGGTGGGTTGTTGTATTCAGGCGAGGCAGGCGAGTTGGGATTGTTCATTCAGTTGTTTTGTTCTTCTGATATTTTGTGTATATGTGTGAAAATGCCTTGAATAAAATATTTTAAAAAAAGAACTGGAGGAGGAAAAATGTCTTCCCTCAAAATGGGTGTGAATATTTGGAATTTTCTACCCCAGAGAATGCTCCATTGTTCAGCATATTCAAGACGGGATTGATAGCTTTTTAGGAATCCAGAGATATGGGGAGTGTGCGCGAAGGTGGAGTTGAGGTAGAAGATCGGCCCTGACCTTGTTGAAGTGTGCAGTAGGTTCAAGGGGCGGTATGGCCTATTCCTGCTCTTATTTCTTAATGTTCTTAAAGAAAGAACGTACATTGGTTAAAAGCCTTTCACCACCCCTCGACATCTCAAATCACATCGCAGCCAATGAAGGTCAATCGGAGGCGCGCTTACCGATGTAAATGTAGGGAAACAGGGCGGTCAGTGCATACACAGCAAGATCCCACAGACAGCAACGAGATAAATGGCCAGATTGTTATCTTTTTGGTTACGTGATGTTGATCACCAATCAACTGTGCGAGGCAATCTCTGGAAAAAAGTGCCCCCTTGCATTCCCTCTGGTGTCTAGGATCCCAAAAAAGGGCATTTAGCCTTGATTCTACCCTTGACCAATGTATTAAAAACATGGAAGGTCACCTTCCTGGAGACTGGGCAGAATTGGACAACATGGCCCATCCAAGGGAGGACAATTGATATCCATGGGAGATTATTTCAAGTTGCATAGTTTGATTGCTGCAGTCCCTTTGTTGGTACATTGTGCTCACTATGAAATTAATAATACATTATTCTGTTTCTTTTGGCTGCAAGTGTGAGAAAGTCTTTTTTATTTTCCTGTTCTCTCCTGCCATGCATCATCGAACCATACATCGCAGAAGGGGGAGGCCAATTGGCCCATTATGTTTTGCTAGCTCTTTGAGAGAGCTGTCCAATTAAGTCCACTCTTTCTCCATCCTTCACCTTCAGGTCCCATGCCCTAAGAGGGCATGGGCGACCACAGATTTCCTTCAGAATATAGGACCAGGAGTGTAGACCCTTCAACTCCTTGGGACTTCCCGCGCCATCCATGATTTATGCTTGGCAAAGTACTGCAATGGATTGCTCTTTCCCCATACCCCTGCAAATGTTACCTTTCTAAGTATTGATCCAATTTCCTTTTGAAAGTTACTGTTGAATTTGCTTCCACCGCCCCCTCAATGCATTGCAGATCATGACTCCCCGAGTAAAAATAAAAATTCTCATTACCTGCTCTCCGGCACAATGATTTTAAGTCTTTTTACTCTGCTAATTGCGGCCCCCTTTGCAATGTAAGTAGCTCCTTCTCAAGTACTCGATCCCTTCTTAAATTTTAATCACTTCCATCAAATCATAGAACCATAGAATCGCTATAGTGAAGAAGGAGGTCATTCGGCCCATCGAGTCTGCACCGACACTCTGAAAGAGCACCATATCTAGGCCCACTCCACTGCCCTATCCCCGTAACCCCAGCAAACCTTGGACACTGAGGGGCAATTTTAACATGGTCAATCCACCTAACCTGTCTTTGGAATTTCCATAATCCCCTCAACTCCAAGAGAAAACCTCCCAGTTTCTCTAGTCTCTGTTTGGAACTGAAGCCTCCCATCCTGCTAACATTTGCTACGTGTTCTTGTTGCCTTTTAGTTCCCACTCGTTGGTATTGGTTACACTCCACGCTTGGAAAGACCTGAATTGCTTATCTTTAACTTGTCGTAGTGCCTTGTACATCAGGTTTGAACTGGTTATGGCACAAATCACACCGGTCTTTAATGCAGCCATGAAATGTAATCTCATGACGAGCACTTACACATAGTTCCTAGCTAATTAGATCCTCGGTAATTAGATCCTAGCTAATTAGTTCCTAGCTCTTTGCCGATACTCACGGGTAATACAACAGTATATAACGTAACCACTGAGACCCAGAGCCTTCGCCCGAGCCTGTAAGGGCAGCTTTGGAGATGGCAAGGCCAGTCAGGGGCTATAATCTGTACCCATTGTGTAACAGGACATGATGGCTTTAATGCACAAACAGCAAGCTGAGTCAGTGTTGAGGCTAATCTATTCTGTTGATCTTGTCCGCGCATTACAGTTTGCTGAATTATTTCAGGTTGGTTCGACTATTTCCCGTTGCCCATCTGTTCTCTTTAACTAGAGAACCGACAATTTCTGTGAGGTACAGCATGGTGACGCTCCCTGACTTCGCAAAGGAGCAGATCCCGGACGTGGGTCCAGCAGCCTGTTTTTATTTTGCATCCTTGTAGCTTAATTGGTATAAGTGTTCTCAATATCAGAATCATCCTTCAAACAATTTAGTGTGAGTGGGTTATATTGAGCTCAAGTGCGTCTGCTTTTTTCAAAACCAACTTGTCAATTGTTTATACCGAGAACAAGATTTTCCATAAACCGCAGTTTAAAAATAGCCACTTTGTGAATATTTGGACTGGGACCCAATGCATCATTCTCTGTCCAAACTGTAGAATGGTAAAATATTTCGACAGTTTGTCTGTCTCGAATTCTGAAATTGAGGAACAGTTTACATTTCATATTTAAATGTCATATTGGGATAATGAGTTTAGTGGAATTTCAGCCGTGACTCAGTGAGTCGCAGTCTTGCCTCTCTATCGGAATGTTGTTGATTTACGTTTCGTTGCAGAAAGTCAAACGCAAAATCTGGGCCAACGTTTCCACGGCCATTCTGAGGGAGCTATTATAGAAGAGACTTTAAACTGAGACCTCCCCCCCCCCCTTGAGGTGGGCATTAAAGATCCCATGGTAGGCACCGTTTTGAAGAAGAACTGATACCATAAGACCATAAGACATAGGAGCAGAATTAGGCCACTTGGCCCATCGAGTGTGCTCCGCCATTCAATCATGGCTGATAGTTTCATGTCCCCATTCTCCTGCCTTCTCCCCATATCCCCTTATTAATCAAGATCCTATCTATCTCTGTCTTAAAGACACTCAGTGATTTGGCCTCCACAGCCTTCTGCGGCAAAGAGTTCCTCAGATTCACCACACTCTGGCTGAAGAAATTCCTCCTCATCTCTGTTTTAAAGGATCGTCCCTTTAGTCTGAGATGGTGTCCTCCGCTTCTAGTTTTTCCTACAAGTGGAAACATCCTCTCCACGTCCACTCTATCCAGGCCTCGCAGTATCTTGTAAGTTTCAATAAGATTCCCCCTCATCCTTCAAAACTCCAATGAGTACAGACGCAGAGTCCTCAACCATTCCTCATACGACAAGCTCTTCATTCCAGGGATCATTCTTGTGAACCTCCTCTGGACACTTTCCAAGGCCAGCACATCCTTCCTTAGATACGGGGCCCAAAGCTGCTCACAATACTCCAAATGGGGTCTGACCAGAGCCTTATACAGCCTTATATCAGAAGTACATCCCTGGTCTTGTATTCTAACCCTCTCAACTGAAGATGTCTCATCAGTTGAAAATGAAATGAAATGAAAATCACTTATTGTCACCAGTAGGCTTCAAATGAAGTTACTGTGAAAAGCCCCTAGTCGCCACGTTCCGACGCCTGTTCGGGGAGGCTGGTACGGGAATTGAACCGTGGTACTGGCCTGCCTTGGTCTGCTTTAAAAGCCAGTGATTTAGCCCAGTGTGCTAAACCAGCCCCTGATCCCCTGACCAGTTCCACGACTGATGAGAATAAATAGATTAAGAGGAGATGGTGGCACAGCAGCAATGTCACCGAGTTGGTAATCCAGGGGCCCCGGACTAATATGTTCTGGGGACATGAGTTTAAATCCCACTGAATTTCAATCTTGCCAGTAGATCAGGAATATAAAGCCAGTCTCAGTACGGTGACCCTGAAACTATCCTCGATTGTAGCAAAAACCCACCTGGTTCAATAATGTCCTTCAGGGAAGGAAATCAGCCGTCCTTACCTGGTCTGGCCGACACGTGACTCCAGACCATCAGCGATGTAGTTCCCTCTCAAATGGTCCAGCAAGCCACTCAGCTGAAAGGCAAGTAGGGTTGGGAAATCGATGCTGGCCTTGCCAGCTACACCCAGATTCCATGAAAGAATCCATTTTAAAAATAGGATTTGATCTGACAAAATATTGTGTGTGGAATGAACACAGCAACCATAAACCTGGAGTGAACCTATTTAAAGATGTATCTCACGGAGCACATTTTTCCACATAATGAGTCCTCTTGTTGGTGGTTCCTGGCAGTTTTGTGCCAACTTTTCCATGATGATACTATGGGTTGGTGACATTTTGGTAAAAGATGTCTCTAGGCCAGAAGACGCTGGGGAGATGATTTGAGACAACAATTGTTGAATTATAAATTCCATCTACCTGAATAGGGGTAGCGCAAGATCCAACGTCCCCTCTCCTTTGGCAAAAAGCTATTGCTCAGTACTGCCCTCAAACGGCAAAGCCAGGCCTGGAAAACCCACACTTCGCCAACTACTTAAAATGTTCCTGGATCTGCACCTTAAGTGCTCTAAGCTACAGGTCTATGTAACAAATGCCGGAAGGCAGGATTAGAAAGGGCACCTGGGTGTCCTTGAGCTGACATGGACAGGATAGGCCGAATGGCCTCCTTCTGTGCTGTAACGTCTCTGATTCTATGGTACGTGTCCCCATGCCCAGCCAGGTCCAATGGGCTACACGGTGGCCCTGGCCTGTAATGCAGCCCCTGCCCCTGCATGTCCCTCCCCCACCCGCTCTTCCCCACCCCCAGCTGTTCCCCCGGCACTGAACCCCTGGTCCCATTGGTGCCGCTGGCCTCAGCACCCACGGGTGCTGTTGGCTGGCGCTATCCATGCCAGCGGTACGCATCCCGTCCAGTGCCCTTCTGTAGGGGCCACCGGGGGTGTTTCCCTTGTGTGGGCTACGTGATGCCCCACCAGTGGATGGCGTCCGATTGTGGGTAGGGAGTTGGTGGCCTCTGGGAACAACTCCAACCTCCTCTCTCCCTCAGCAGCCACGCCAGCTGTTTCCTGATTTTTAAAACCACAAGTGAAACTCTCCGTTGGTAATTCCTCCTAGCGGGGCGTGAGCCCCGGAGAATACCGGGTTGGGCCCGTTAGTGATATGCCGACGGCGTTTCGTGTACCTGCGGAGTAGAATGCAGTGATGTCACTGTCGAGGCACCGGAGCATGGCATTCCGTCAGGCGCCCGGCGCCGGACACAATTTCCGGCTGATGCCTGATTCTCCCGTCTCATTGTGCTTGGCAGAATCCCGCCCTGTGTGTTTTCAGGAAGCGGTTAGGTGTAGCTCTTGGGGCTATGCGGTCAACGGATATTGGAGGGCGGCGGGGTCAGACCATTGAGTTGGATGTGTAGCCATTGTAATGAATGGCAGAGCAGGCTCGAAGTGCTGAATGGCCTCCTCCTGCTCCAATTTTCTATGTTTCAATGCTGCATTGTTTGGGGTGCTGGTTCATGCCAGACGTTAAGCCAAGGCCTTGTCCGTTCCCTCACGTGGAGAAAGCAGTTCAGCCCGATATTCATCCTTCAGCTGGCACTTTGATTCCATGCTAAAGACATTGTCACTTGGGTTGGTAACATCAGGTTGTTTATCAGAGGACTGGGTTGGTTACCGTCCCACTCGATGGCTCCTCATTTTGATCAGCCTAACGGGTGGAATGGAGGCCCGGTTGGCTGAGCTCATTAGAGTGAGCAGCTAGCCAAATGGCCTCAGTCCTGCTCCTATGTCTTCCAGTACCAAGGGGCTGGTTTAGCTCACTGGGCTAAATCGCTGGCTTTTAAAGCAGACCCAAGGCAGGCCAGCAGCACGGTTCAATTCCCGTACCGGCCTCCCCGAACAGGCACCGGAATGTGGCGACTAGGGTCTTTTCACAGCAACTTCATTTGAAGCCTACTCGTGACAATAAGCGATTTTCATCTCATTTTCATTTTAACGTTCTGTGTCTAAGCATTTGGTACTTGGAATTAGGGAGAATAACCAGCTGGTTGAGGCACTGGGAGAGCTCCAGCTGGCAGGAGTCTATTGTTGGGGAGGGGGGGGGGGGAAGGACATTGGGGAGTGAGGGAGGATGGTGTGGGGTGGTTTGGAAATCGGCTGATGGGATGGAGTGGCTCGCGAACACCTTTGAGGAAGACTCGGCGTTGCTTCACAAAAGGTCACCGTGTCACAACGCAACATGCAGCCAGTTGATGATGATTCTCTGTGTTTATGGGACAAATAAATCCATTTAAAACTCTTAACTTGGCACATCAGACCTAGTTGTTTTTCTCTGCTTGTTCAAATTTATTAACTCCCGAGGAAGGAGAGTTGTGAGTGAGTAGGAGTGTACACAGTGCAATCAGTGACCGATAAGGGAAAGTAAACCCATTAACAGCCTGTCACTGCGTATCTGAATCTGTATCAGACAATGTGGTGGGCGGACAGTAACAATTATTAGCGCCACTTATCTACCAGGATGTGTCTCGGACCCATTCATAACCCGTTCTATTTAGTGGAATGATACAACTCCAAAGGTGGCCATTTGGCCCATTCTGCCTGGACCAGCTCACTGAAAGGACTGTCCATCCAGTTGGTCTGGTTTGCTGCTCTTTTTCCTACACCCTTTGTGAGTATTTATGCAATTTGCTTTTGAACGTTTCAACTGAATCTGCCACTGCCCTCCCTTTTGGCCTTGCTAGGTTAATGATACATCGTTGCTGTCATGTGAGAGTACCTTTAAGAAATGGGTGTTTATAAATGGGTGTGTATATAAATATCTGTAGTTAGAGTACCTTTAAGAAATGAATGTTTACTGCTGCAGTGATGTCAGAGAGTGGGTGGAGTTGGGCTGTCTGTCAGCTTTTTACTTTTTGAGCAGGCTGCAGGGTGTGTTTTAGTTTCATTTTCTGAGCTGGATAACTGCAGTCACAGCCAGAAGGTGTATCAATCTCTCTCTGTAATCTAAAGACTGTAAAACGATCCTGGTGATTTAAAACTAATAACAATAGTGACTTTAACCTGATGTGCTTCTGGTAAAAGGTGTTTTAAGTCGTATGGATGTTAAAAGGAAAGCTTAAAGGATTACTTAGTGTTGTATTCTTTGGGGGTTGTATTTGAATTAATGATTGCCAAGATGTTCACTGTTTGTTTTAAAAAGGTTAACTTGAGTTCATAGAATAAACATTGTTCTGCTTGAAAATATAATTTTCCATTTCTGCTGTACAACACCTGTAGAGTGGGCCGTGTGCTCCCCATACCACAATCTATTAAACGTTGTGGGTCAGGTGAACTCCATGATACATTTTGGAGTTCTCTAAACTCTGGTCCATAACACTGCATAAAAACATTCTTCCCCATGCCCCCTGAATTGTTTTGTCAATTGTCTATATTGAAAAGAAACGTGCCTTATTGAAACACTGAAACTCCGTCCAAAGTGGGGTCGGAAGAATGCTGTGCAAGAGCTTCTTTATTGATTGGGGAGTCACAGAATCACAGAGTTGTTACGGCGCAAAAAGAGGCCATTTGGCCCATCGTGTCTGCCCCGGCTTTCCAAACGAGCATCGTGACTTAGTGCTATTCCAGTGCCTTTCCCCCCCCACCCCTGCACATTGTTTCTATTCAAATAATCATCTAATGCCCTCCTGAATGCCTCGATTGGACCTGCCTCCACCACATCCCAGGCAGCGCATTCCAGACCCAAACCATGTACTTTCTCACATCACATTGTATTAGCCCTGTGCCTTCTCGGTACGCGATTCTTTTAAGAGCGGGAACACTTTCTCCCTATCTACACAGTCCAGACCCCTCTTGATTTTAAACACCTCTATTTAATCTGCCCTGATGGAGAATCATCCAGACTCGAAACATTAGCTCTTTTCTCTCTCCACAGATGCTGTCAGACCTGCTGAGATTTTCCAGCATTTTCTGTTTTTGTCACCACTACCTTCTCCAAGGAGAACAGTCCCTACTCAAAGAACAAAGAAAATTACAGCACAGGAACAGGCCCTTCGGCCCTCCCAGCCTGCGCCGATCCAGATCCTTTATCTAAACCTGTCTCCTATTTTCCAAGGTCTACTTCTCTCTGTTGCCGCCCGTTCATGTACCTATCTAGATGCCTCTTAAATGATGCTAACCTGTCGCCTATTTTCCAATTTTCCTATTTTCCAAGGATCTACTTCCCACTGTTCCCCGTCCATTCATATATCTGTCTAGATGCATCTTAAATGATGCTATCGTGCTCGCCTCTACCACCTCCGCTGGTAAAGCGTTCCAGGCACCCACCACCCTCTGCGTAAAAAAACTTTCCACGCACATCTCCCTTAAACTTTCCCCCTGTCACCTTGAAATCGTGACCCCTCGTAACTGACACCCCCACTCTTGGAAAAAGCTTGTTGCTATCCACCCTGTCCATACCTCTTATAATTTTGTATGCCTCAATCAGGAACGAAAACAATCCTAATCTACTCAACCTTTCTTCATAGCTAGCACCCTCCATACCAGGCAACATCCTGGTGAACCTCCTCTGCACCCTCTCCAAAGCATCCACATCCTTCTGGTAATGTGGTGACCAGAACTGCACGCAGTATTCCAAATGTGGCCTAACCAAAGTCCTATACAACTGTAACATGACCTGCCGACTCTTGAACTCAATACCCCGTCCGATGAAGGCAAGCATGCTGTATGCCATCTTGACCACTCTGTCAACCTGCGTTGCCACCTTCAGGGTCCAATCTATTTTTCGAACTGACATTTCTCATCCCTGGCACCATTTTTGTAAACCTCTCCTGCACACCCTCCAATGTGTTCCTAACCTGTGGCACCCAGAACTGTGCACAATATTTCACCTAAAGTCTGAATAGTGTACTCCTTGCTCTTATAATGATATAATCTTTATTGTCACATTAACACTGCAATGAAGTTACTGTGAAAATCCCCCAGTCACCATCTGTCCGGGTGCACAGAGGGAGAATTCAGAATGTCCAATTTACCTAACAAGCACGTCTTTCAGGACTTGTGGGAGGAAACCGGAGCACCCGGAGGAAACCCACAAAGACACGGGGAGAACATGCAGACTCTGTACAGACAGTGACCCAGACCGGGAATCGAACCTGGGACCCTGGTGCTGTGAAGCAACAGTGCTGACTATTGTGCTACCATGCCGCCCTACCACTGATTGTACTCTACGTCCCCATAAATAAAGCCCAGAATACTATATGCTTTATTGATTTCTCTCGCCACTGTCCTGCCATCTTTATTAATCTATGCACATATACACAGACCCCCTCTGTTCCTGTACTCTCTATCGAACTGTGCCCCTTATTTTATCTTTCTTTCCATACTCTTCCGACCAAAATGCATCAACTCACAATTCCCCACATTGAACTTCGTCTGCTGCCTATCTGCCCACTCCACCAACTTGTCTTTGTCCTTTTGAACACTGTTCATCATCCCAGTTTACAATACTTCCAAGTTTTGTAGCATCTGCAAACTTTGGAATTGTCCCCCTGCACATCAAGATCTATACCATTAATATATATCAGGAAAAGCAAGGGTCCCAGTAACGACTTCTGGGGAACACTACTCCAAACCTTCCTCCATCCTGAAACATACCTATTAACCATTGCTCTTATTACTCAGCCCCTTTTATCTCCATGTTGCGACTGTCCCTTTTATTCTTTGAACTACCTTTCTCATAAGTCTGTTGTGTGGCACGGTATCAAATGCCTTTTGAAAACCCATGTACACGACCTCAACAGCATTACCCTCATCGACCCTCTCCTGTAACTTCTTCAGTCATCGGGAATAGTCTTCCGTTTTTAAAGATCACCGTGAGTTTCGTATTGAACATCAAGTAGGGACTAAAATGGCAGATGGCAGTTCATTGGAAATTAGTGTTATGAATAAGTGGTAGAATAACGCAACGTAAATGGCTAGAACTTGTACACATTTTTGAAGGCTGATGTGGCAGTACAAACCACCTTGGGAGGTCCCCTGAATCACATGGCAATCAGGCAGTGGCCAGGCCACTGGTTGGCCCACCCCTACAATCAAGAACCTGGAGGCAGAAGCTGCACCTAGGAAGGGGGGGGGGGTTGGTTTCAGGGGGTAGGGTGCGTCGTCGGAAGCAAGGGTTGGGGGGTGGCTCTGTGCAGGCTCACCCACCCCCTCCCCCCTTCCCAGTGTTCAGTCACTTGATCAGGCATGAATACCTTGAATTCAGTGGGGGCCCCCCCGCCCCACCATTTCAAGGTGACAAGCTTCTCATACGGTTGCCTATGTCATTTGAGAGTACCTTTAAGAAATGGGTATTTATAAAATAGCTGTAGTGGATGTGCCTTTAAGAAATGGGTGTTTATCACGGATGTCGGAGTGTGGGTGGAGCTGGGCTGGCTGTCTTGCTTTTACTTTCACTTTGGGCTGTCTGCTACAGGGTGTGTTTAGTTTCGTATTAGACTTGGAGAAGCTGCAGTCACAGCAAGATGTGTGTGAATCTCTGCAAGCTTATCAATGTTCATTTGGTGATTTCAAAGTGGTAACTGTTCTCAGTAGAGAAGTTAAACCTGATGTCTTTCTGTAAAAAGGGTTCTTTTTTCTTATGGATGTTGCAAGGAAAGATTAAGAGTTACTTATGGTGTACAGTATTCTTTGGGGGATTTATTGGTGTTGATAGTTGTTAAGATGTTTACTGTGGGTTTATAAAGGGTTAACTGCTTTCATAAATAAACATCGTTTTAATTAAAAAGTACTGTAGATTTCTGTTGCATCACACCTGCAGAGTAGGGCCGTGTGCTCCCCATAGCCACCATCTATTAAAAGTTGTGGGTCAGGTGAACACGGGTCCTTGGTGCTGTGAAGCAACAGTGCTAACCACTGCTCAACCATGCCGCCTTCCCCTTATTTTGAGGCTATGTCCCCTTGTTCTGCTTTTCACCCGCCAGTGGAAACAACCTGCCCGCATCTATCCTATCTATTCCCTTCATAATTTTATATGTTTCTATAAGATCCCCCTCATCCTTCTAAATTCCAACGAGTACAGTCCCAGTCTACTCAACCTCTCCTCATAATCCAACCCCTTCAGCTCTGGGATTAACCGAGTGAATCTCCTCTGCACACCCTCCAGCGCCAGTACGTCCTTTCTCAGGTAAGGAGACCAAAACTGAACACAATACTCCAGGTGTGGCCTCACCAACACCTTATACAATTGCAGCATAACCTCCCGAGTCTTAAACTCCATCCCTCTAGCAATGAAGGACAAAATTCCATTTGCCTTCTTAATCACCTGTTGCACCTGTAAACCAACTTTTTGTGACTCATGCATGAGCACATCCAGGTCTCTCTGCACAGCAGCATGTTTTAATATTTTATCATTTAAATAATAATCCCTTTTGCTGTTATTCCTACCAAAATGGATAGCCTCACATTTGTCAATATTGTATTCCATCTGCCAGACCCTATCCCATTCACTTAACCTATCCAAATCCCTCTGCAGACTTCCAGTATCATCTGCACTTTTGGCTTTACCACTCATCTTAGTGTCGTCTGCAAACTTGGACACATCGCCCTTGGTCCCCAACTCCAAATCATCTACGTAAATTGTGAACAATTGTGGGCCCAACACTGATCCCTGAGGGACACCACTAGCTACTGATTGCCAACCAGAGAAACACCCATTAATCCCCACTCTTTGCTTTCTATTAATTAACCAATCCTCTATCCATGCTACTGCTTTACCCTCAATGCCATGCATCTTTATCTAATGCAGCAACATTTTGTGTGGCACCTTGTCAAAGGCTTTCTGGAAATCCAGATATACCACATCCATTGGCTCCCTGTTATCTACTGCACTGGTAATGTCCTCAAAAAATTCCACTAAATTAGTTAGACACAACCTGCCCTTTATGAACCCATGCTGCGTCTGCCCAATGAAATGAAATGAAAATCGCTTATTGTCACGAGTAGACTTCAATGAAGTTACTGTGAAAAGCCCCTAGTCGCCACAATCCGGCGCCTGTTCGGGGAGGCAGTTACGGGAATCAAACCGTGCTGCTGGCCTGCTTGGTCTGCTTTCAAAGCCAGCGATTTAGCCCAGTGTGCTAAACAACCCCTATGGGACAATTTCCATCCAGATGCCTCGCTATTTCTTCCTTGATGATACACAGGACCAGATCTAGGACCGCTTGTTCCCTCGTCGGTTCCATTACATACTGTTCTAGGAAACTATCGCGGATACATTCTATAAACGCCTCCTCGAGGCTACCTTAACCGACCTGGTTAAACCAATCGACATGTAGATTAAAATCCCCCACGATAACTGCTGTACCATTTCTACATGCATCAGTTATTTCTTTGTTTATTGCCTGCCCCACCATAATGTTACTATATGGTGACCAAAGACTACTCCTATCAGTGACTTTTTCGCCTTACTATTCCAGATTTCTACCCAAATGGATTCAACCTTATCCTCCATAGCATTGATGTCATCCCTTACTATTGCCCGGATGTCATCCTTAAATAACAGAGCAACACCACCTCCCTTACCATCCACTCTGTCCTTCCGAATAGTTTGATACCCTCGGATATTTAACTCCCAGTCGGGCAGCACGGTAGCATTGGGGCAGCACGGTAGCATGGTGGTTAGCATAAATGCTTCACAGCTCCAGGGTCCCAGGTTCGATTCCCGGCTGGGTCACTGTCTGTGTGGAGTCTGCACGTCCTCCCCGTGTGTGCGTGGGTTTCCTCCGGGTGCTCCGGTTTCCTCCCACAGTCCAAAGATGTGCGGGTTAGGTGGATTGGCCATGCTGAATTGCCCGTAGTGTCCTAAAAAGTAAGTTTAAGGGGGAGGGGGGGGGGGGGGTTGTTGGGTTACGGGTATACGGTGGATACGTGGGTTTGAGTAGGGTGATCATTGCTCGGCACAACATCGAGGGCCGAAGGGCCTGTTCTGTGCTGTACTGTTCTATGTTCTATGTGACCATCCTTGAACCATGTTTCAGTAATGGCCACTAAATCATAGTCATTCACAATGATTTGCGCCATCAACTCATTTACCTTATTTTGAATACTATTAGCATTCAGGTAAAGTACACTTATGTTAGCTTTTATACCTCTGTTTTGAATCTTAACATCTTGATCAGTAACCTCTCCTAAGTTATATTTCCTCTTAACTTTTCTCCTCATTTTCCTTGTCGTTGAACCTATAACTTTATGTAACAACCTGCTGCTTCGCTTAGCATTTAAGTTTTTACTTCCCGTTTTATTCCTTTTGTATTACTGGGCCTATTCACTGAGCTCCCCTCAGTCACTGTACCCTGTACTGTCCCCCTTTTTGATTTTTGACCATGGCTGCTCTGCCTTACACTTTCCCCCTTACTGCCTTTTGTTTCTGTCCCTGTTTTATTACCTTGCGACTTCCTGCATCGGTTCCCATCCCTGTGTGTTTACTGTGTGTTTATAAAATGTTAACTGGATTCGGAGAGTAAACATTGTTTTTGTTTAAAAGTACTTTCAGTTCTCTGTTGCATCACACCTGTAAAGTGGGCCCTTGTGCTCCCCATAACCAAAATCTATTCAGGTGAACTCCATGATATACTTTGGTGTTCTCTGAACCCTGGCCCACAATAGTAACCACTGAGCTACTGTGCCGCCCAAAATCGTGGCTATGGGATCAGTTACGCACACCCAAGGGGGCAGATGGAGCCCTCAGATACACAACTCCTCTGAAAGACGATGGTTAAGTAGCGGACGGGTGAAAGTTATACAGCCAGGCAGGTGCTAACCACTGGTAACCTGCAGGTTCGGCATGTGAGCGTCTGAATTAAGAGGAAGATGGAAAATTCTCGCCTGCTCTGAATCTCTTGCCTTCTGTTTCTGCTTCTGTCTCTCTCCCATCATCCTTCTTTTTCACTCCTTGTTAATTCTCTGTTCTCTTAGTCATAGAATCGTACAGCCCAGAAGGAGGCCATCAGGCCCATCATGCCTACCCTGGCTCGCTGGAAGGGTTTTTTCCTTTTTTTTTCTTACCTCCCTCTCTGTGCTCCCATGAACTGATATGTTTGGATTACACGTCCAACAAACTAAGAATCACTCCATTAATTCCTTTGTTGAGCAGGATGTTCCATGCTGTGGGCGCAGAATGCTTTGTGCATTCCTGGTTTATTTTTTGTTTGTTTTTATTCCTTTCCAAAATTAAGGCTTGTTAACTTTGCTGCCTTGTGGAGCACAAAGTCAAACCGACCATGAATGCTTCAGCTTTAACTCATAGTCTCCTGGTTTGGGACTTAGCTGAAAGGCTGCTTGAGGATTTTCTCTTCGACCCAGTTTTGGTCACCTACCCTAATGCCTCCTTTGTTGACTTAGTGTCGGTGATGATTATAGCTCCCATGCTGTCCCGTCGCCACGTTTATTATGTCGCACGGTGCTATATAAATGCAAGTTGTTGGTCTGCGTTACTTAGGGTGAGATTCTCGGGGAAAAATCGGGAGAGCCGCTGGCTTCTAACAAGTCTCTGAACTTTCCAGTCCTGCCCACGACGATGCCCGCCAGTGTCGGGACGGGAAAACCCCGCCCTTAATCTCACATAGGGAGCATCACCAATGCCACAGGTGGTCTCAGTTTCCTGTCCTCCTTCCTTCTCCGTCCTGGGAGGAATTTAAATTAAATTATTAACATCTAGAATACAGAACTAGTCGCAGTAATATTGACCTTGGCAACATATGAATTAGGTGCAGGAATAGGCCACTCGGCCCCTTGAGCCTGCTCCGTCATTCAACAAGGTCATGGCTGGTCTAATTGTAACCTCAAACCCCACGTTCCCACCTATCCCGATAACCTTTCACCCCCTTGTTAATCAAGGATCTATCCAGCTCTGCCTTAAATATCCCTGACTATGTAAAAGAAAAGCTCTTCTCAACTCCGTCTTAAATAAGTGACCCGTGATTTATGAGCGGTGACCCCCTCGTTCCAGATTCTCCGCCAATTCTCTCCACACCCTCCCTATCAATACCCCTCTTAAAGGTTTTGATCAAGTCGCCTCTCACTCTTCTAAACTCCAGTGGATACAAACCCAACCTCTCCAACCTTTCCTCATTAAGACACCCCGCCCTTTCCTGGTATTAGTCTAGGAAACCTTCTCTGGATTGTTTCTAAACGTTTTACACCTTTCCTTAACTAAGGAGACCATTACTGTGCACAATACCCCAGGTGTGGGCCGTAATTCCCCGGCCACTCGCCGGCGACGCGATTCTCTGGTCCCGCTGGGGGAGGGAGGCATCAATGTGAATTCCCATAGACAGTGGCAGGAGCGGAGAATCCCACCTTCGGGAAACTTGCGGCTGTGAGGTCAGAGAATCCCGCCCATGGTCTCGCCAATTCCCTGCACAACTCCCTACTTTTGTAATCCATTCCCCTCACGATAAAGAGATTAGATGTTAGAACCTTAGTTAGGCCACACCTGGAGTATAGTGTTCAATTCTGGTCGCCACACTACCAGAAGGATGTGGAGGCTTCAGAGAGGGTGCAGAAGAGATTTACCAGGATGTTGCCTGGTACGGAGGGCATTAGCTATGAGGAGAGGGTGAATAAACTCGGTTTGTTCTCACTGGAACAACAGAGGTTGAGGGGCGACCTGATAGAGGTCTACAAAATTATGAGGGCATAGACAGACTGGATATTCAGAGGCTTTTCCCCAGGGTAGAGGGGTCAATTACTAGGGGGCATCGGTTTAAGGTGCGTGGGGCAAGGTTTAGAGTAGATGTACAAGGCAAGTTTTTTTACACAGAGGGTAGTGGGTGCCTGGAACTCGCTGCCGGAGGAGGTGGTGGAAGCAAGGACGATAGTCACATTTAAGGCGCATCTTGAGAAATACATGAATAGGATGGGGATAGAGGGCTACAGACCCAGGAAGAGTAGAAGATTTTAGTTTAGACGGGCAGCATGGTCGGCACGGGCTTGGAGGGCCTAAGGGCCTGTTCCTGTGCTGTACTTTTCTCTGTTCTTTGTTCGAAACAATAACATACTATGACCATCGTTAATTCTTGTAAAAAAGCCCAGGGCGTGATTCTCCCAGACCTGCGCTGGGCCGGAGAATCGCCGCAACTGCGCCACACCACCCTGACGCCGGCGCCGATTCTCTGAAGTGTGGGGAATCGCCACCCTTTGCGCCGGTTTGGCACCGGGGGGGACCTCCGATGGGGTCTGGCCCGCGATCGGGGCTCACCAATCGGCGGGCCGGCCTCTTCTCTCTCTCTCTCCCCCCCACCCCCCCCGGCCCCCGGGGCTTACTGATGCACAATCAATTAGAGACGAGAGTAGGATGTAATCGAGGCTTTATTTCACTGAGATGTGTGGCCTCCTACAGCAGCTGGCAAAATGGCTTCTGCACAGGGAGCACATATATTTATACTCCGCCTACTGGGCGGAGCCAGCAGGCAGGGATCTACCCCCGTGCCTGTAGTACAGGGGCCTTACCGTAAAGCACCTATATCAACATCCTATATATACAATAGTGGTGACTACCTCATTCACCCCCTGTTAAAAATGAGTCTGGCGGTGGTGGTGGAGAACTATGTACAGAAAGTTGTGTTTTTAAAAGTACGGATAACATTACAAGTTCAGGTGGTCCGGTGCCTTCATCTGTCGTTGAGAGTGCCGCAGTGCTGGTGGCAACTCAGGCGGCGGCTTGGTCCTCGGTGACTCCGGGAGCATGTCAAAATCCTCTTCATCCCCGGGTGTGAGCAAAGGGAGGACGGGTTGTCCTGTAACGGGGACTGCGGTGGGGTGCGCTGGGGAAGGGCAGGGTGGCGCCGGGTCGAAGGGTGCGGTGTGTGTGGAACCAGCTGGTGCCAGATCCCTGAGGGAGACTGTGTCTTGGTGGCCGTCGGGGTACGCTACGTAGGTGTACTGCGGGTTGGCGTGAAGTAGCTGTACCCTCTCCACCAACTGGTCTGCCTGTGGAGTCAAACGTGAATCCGTCGCGAGGTTGTGCGGTCGAGACTGGCCAATCGTGACTGAGGCGAGATGCGGTTGCAGACGATGAGCGGCTGGATGAGGTGCCGAACAGGCAGGGGTCCTTAGTCGGGTAAGATGGCAGCGCCCACAGGCCGCATGTGTCATGGGGAAAACAAGATGGTGGCGCCCATTGGTCCTGGGAGGAACAAGATGGCGGCGCCCACTGGCCGCACGTGGGGGGTGCCAGGACAATAGTGGCGATTAAGCTACACTGCAGCGAAATGTCCCTTCTTGCCACAGGCCTTGCAGAGGGCGTTCCGCGCCGGGCATCGCTGTCGGGGATGTTTTGACTGCCCACAGAAGTAGCATTTGGGCCCCCCGGGGTTGGTTGGCTGCCGCGCGGCACAGGTGTGGGGTTGGCTGAGGGCGGTCGCTGATGGGGTCCGCGATGGGGTGGCGTCTGCGGAGTCCACGATGCACGGGGGGGGGGGGGGGGTGTGGCGTTTGGCTGTGCGGTCGGGGGCATAGGCCTGAATGTTGCGTGATGCGACCGTAAGTGTGAACGGTAGTTTTTTTGGTCGCCGTGAAGTCGAGCGTGGCCCCTTCTAAGAGGCGCTGGTGGATGTAGTCAGACCCTATGTCTGTAACAAATGCGTCTCTCATTAGCAAATTCGAGTGTTCCGTGGCCGAAACGGCCTCACAGTCACAGTCTCTAACTAGGAGGAGCTGGGCGCGCCATATACTTCCACCAACTCACTGGGAAGTTGACGCCCCATGGAGTGGAGGTGCCTGGCGTAGAGTGTGTGAGTCCGCTAAGCGTAGTTTTCCTTCAGTAGCGCCATGGCCTCTGCGTAGGTCGGCACGTCCTGGACAAGTGGAAAGCCGTTGGAGCTCAGTCGCGTGTAAAGGATCTGGAGTTTCTGTGATTCTGGGATTGTGTCTGGCGCAGACCCGATGTAAGCTTCAAAACAGGCTAGCCAATGTTCACAGTCCTTTTTGCCGTTGTCTGCTTGAGGATGCAGCTGCAGGTGATCTGGCTTGATGCGGAGGTCCATCTTCTGAAAAACTCAGTGTAATAAATTGATGCAAGATGAATGACACAAAGAGGAGAGTAGGATGTAATCGAGGCTTTATTACACTGAGATGTGTGGCCTCCTACAGCAGCTGATGAAATAGCTGCTGTACGGGGAACACACATATTTATACTCTGCCTACTGTGCGGAGCCAGCAGGCAGGGATCTACCCCGCTACCTGTAGTACAGGGCCTTACCGTAAAGCACCTATATCAACATCCTGTACATACAATATATACATCAGTGGTGACTACCGCACCTACTTTGTTCCACGTCCGGCCCCAGAACCCCCACACCATGTTGCGTCGGGGCCGGAGCATTCCGTGAGTCTACCGTGCATGCGTCGGTTGGCGCTTCGCCACTGCGCATGCGTGGGTTGGCGCCACCCCCACTCCACGGCAGGATGTAAGACTGGAGTGGCGTGAACCGCTCCAGTGCCATGCTGGCCCCCTGTGGGGGACAGAATCGCTACTGCCCGCGCCCGTTTCGTGCTGTCGTGAACGTTTACGACAGCGTGGACACATAGTCCCACGATTGGTGAATAACGTCCCCAGTCTGGTTCACTGAAGATCTTTGGAGATGGAAATCTGCCATCCTTACCCAGCCTGACCTGCTTGTGCCTCCAGACCCACAGAATTGTGGTTGACTCTTAACACCAACTGAAATGCTAACCATTCCGTTCAAGCCGTTCAGTTCAAGCCATTAGGGACGGGCTAAAAAAGGTTGGCATTGCCAGTGATGCCCACAACTCTTGAAAGAATAAAAAAAAATAATGGTAACCCTGAAACGTAGGTTCACCTCACATCTTAAACTAACTGGCCATTCATGATTGTTTTAGTAATGTACAGACTGACGGCTTGAGGTACTTAATATGGAGCGAGTGTTGTTTCTTTACGACACCCCAATTCAACAGCAACAATAGCTTTGACAAAGAGTCATCTGGCTCGAAACGTTAGCTCATTTCTTTCCCGACAGATGCTGCCAGACCTGCTGAGATTTTCCAGCATTTTCTCTTTTGACAACATTATCTTATATTTACTCTCTGCCTTTAACGTAATAATACGCCCCAAGATGTTTTAACTGGAGCATTATCGATGTGTGACATTGAGCCACATAAGGAGCCATTAGTCCAGGTGACCAAATGATTGGTCAAAGAGGTAGGTCTTTAGGAGAGACTTAAAGGGGAAAGAGATGTTGAGAGGCAGAGAGGTGTAGGCAGGGAATTCCAGAACTTAGGGCCCAGGAACGGAAGATGTGGCTACCCATAGTGAGCAGTTAAAATCAGAGTTGATCAAGGAACCAGGCTTAGACGAGTGCAGGTGTCCTGAAAGATTGTGACTGTGGACTTGCTAACTGAGATAGGGAGGGACAACACACTGGAAGGATTAGAAAACAAGGATGGGAATTTAAAACTCAAGATGTTGCTTAATCAGGAGCCAGTGAATGTCATAGGACGGGGGTGACTGGACGGGCAGCACAGTGGTTAACACTGCTGCCTCACAGCGCCACGGATCCAGGTTCGGTCCCAGCCTTGCATGACTGTGGAGTTTTCACATTCTCCCCGTGTCTGCATGGGTTTCCTCCGGGTGCTCCGTTTCCTCCCACAGTCCAAAGATGTGCAGGTTAGGTAGATTGGTCATGATAAATTGCCCTTAGTGACCAGGGATGTGTGAGTTACGGGATTGCAAGGCATAGAATGCGGGCCTGGGGAGGGTGCTCTTTCAGAGGGTCGGTGCAGACCCGATGGGCCGAATGGCTTCCTCCTGCACTGTAGGGATTCTATGGATTTGCTGCGAGCTGAGACATGGGCAGCAGATTTCGGAAGACCCCCCCCTCCCCCAAGTTTACGGAGGTCAGGAATACATTGAAATTGTCAAAACAAGAGGTAACAAAGGCACAGACGCAGGTTTTAGTTGTAGATGAGCTCAGATCGAGGCAAAGTCAAAAGTTGATTTGAAGATTCAAATCGGCAGAGTTTGTGACGACACGGGTTGGAAGCTCCCCTTGGGCTGAACTATGACACCAGTGTAGCAAAATGAACTGGAATTTTAAAAAACGCTGAGCAAACTCGGCAGTTCCGGCAGCATGTGGAGAGAGAAGCCGAGTTAACGTTTTGAGTCTGTGTGACTTTTCTTCCAAGTTAAAGAGAGGGAGGAATGCGATGGAGCAAAATGGAAGGGTCGATATTAGGTGTGAGCTAGGAGACATTGCCCAAAGATGTTTAGGGCACAAGACCAATAAATTGGGTTCCTGTCGGAAAGTTTGCCAGGGAGAGGGATGAAATGGGGCATTACAACAATATCTGCACTCAAAAAGAACTTTCTTGGCTGTAAAGTGAGGCTGTGCAAGACGCTATGGAAATTCTGTGCCAGAGTCAGACGGACTCGAAACGTTAACTCTGTTTCTCTCTGCACAGATAGTGCAAAACCTACTGGGTTCATCCAGCATTTTCTGTTTTTATTTCATGTTTCCAGCATCCGCAGTATTTTGCTTTTATTGCGATAGAAATGCAAGTGATTTATCCTCTGCTGTATCTCTATTATGATCCCCTCTCCTTTCAAAGTTGAAACGCTGTAGCTCATGGGGCAGACCTGATGGGCCGAATGGCCTAATTCTGCACCTATATCTTACGCCGTACTGAGCATCAGCCATCCCACTGACAATGGCTGAAGTTTCCTGGCTCCGGCCCACGGCGGGTCCCACCATAGCCGGATGCGTGAGCCTGCCAAAGGTCCATTAACTCGGCCGGGGCTGAAGATCGCATCAGTGGGCGTGGCCGGAAAATCCTGCCCTTTGTGTTTCCGTCCGTCCATCCCCACCCTGTCACTCAAAGTCAGAAAAGTGATATCTTGCAACATAAATTATGTCTTTACAATGGAGAGGTTTTTAGATGGAGTAGAATAAGGGGAGATTTAATACGGTCGCTCAAAATTCTGGAGAATTTTGTGAGGTAGCGTGGCGGCTCAGTGGTTAGCACTGCTGCATTACAGTGACGGGGACCCGGGTTTGATTCCAGCCTTGGTTGACTGTCCGTGTGGAGTTTGCACTTTCTCCCGGTGTCTGCGTGGGTTTCCTCCTGGTGCTCCAGTTTCCTCCCACAGTCCGAAGATGAGCAGTTAGGTGGATTGGCCATGCTAAATTGCCCCTGAGCCTTCAAAGACATGGGGTTGCGGGGATAGAGTGGGCCGAGGTAGGATGCTCTTTCAGAGGTCGCTGCAAACTCGATGGGCTGAATGGCCTCCTTCTGCACTGTAGGGATTCTATGGCTAGTATAGACAAGGAATTGTGTCCACGGGCAGGGTGATTGGTAACTGGAGGATACAAATTTAAAGCAATTGACAAAAGAACCAGGTGGGGCGATTCAGAGAATTTTTCTGCACAACAATCTGGAAGATAGTGCCTGAAATGTCAATGGAAGCAGATTCAGTAGCATGTTTCAAAAGGGCATTGAATAAATAATTGAGAGGGAGACCATTTGCAGGACTATGGGTATAGAGATGTGAGTGGGACGAATTGGATTGCGCAGAGCTGGCACAGCGACAGTGGGCCGAAGGGCCTCCATGTGTGTTGGATGATTTTGTGTCTTTAAGACCGAGATAGATAGGTTCTTGATTAATAAGGGGATCGGGGTTATGGGGAAAAGGCAGGAGGATGGGGATGAGAAAAATATCAGCTATGTTTGAATGGCGGAGCAGACTCGATGGGCCGAGTGGCCTAATTCTGCTCCTATGTCTGTGGGTCTTATGGTCTAAATGCTCACTGCCACTTTGGCAGCCAAACAGCGTCAATTGAAAAGTGGGGGAAGAAAGTAGATGAATATAAAAACATCACCTGAATAGACATGTGGACAAATCCATTGTGCCTGGGGTCATGTGTAAGATCATAAAAAGTGGATGGTGAATGGGGAATTTGTTTGAAGGAGATTGAATGACTCTCGCTGCAGGGTATTTACTTCTTTGATTCTTGAATGATGAAAGGATTCTTTTGTGTGTGGCGAGCAATCAAGTAACAATGAAGGGGCTGTGATATGAAACGATCATTATCGTTAATTGATGAACACGATTGGCAAACTGACTTTACAAGAAATTGTAACTCTGCCTTTGGGGTTAGCAACAAGCGTCATCTCTTTTAAAAGCACAAGATCTTAATCAAGAAAAGAATTCTGTTGATTCTCCCACCTTTCCTGAAGTGATTGATTGTCTCTTTGCAGAGGATGTTTATTCCTCATGTTTACAAAGGGTTACAGGATATTCGATAGTGAAGCTGATGTGGCCATCACTGCGATTGGAGTTCAAGCCTCACGCTGGACATGAGAGGTCTTTGTACCATGCAGGCATTTCAGAACCCAGAGAGTGGTGAGAATGTGGAAATCACTACCCGAGGGAGCAGTTGAGGCAAATATAGCTTAGATGCATTTAAGGGAAGCAGGAGTACACGAGGGAGAAATGTTGATGGAGTTTGATGAATAGGGGGTGGGAAGAGGCTTGCGTGGGGCAGAAAGAATAATGACCCCGTTTGCCACCTTTAATTTTTAAAAATTTAGAGTACCCAATTATTTTTTTTTCCAATTAAGGGGCAATTTAGCGTGGCCAATCCACCCAACGTGCACATCTTTGGGGGTGAAACCCATGCAAACACGGGGAGAATGTGCAAACTCCACATGGACAGTGACCCAGGGCCGGGATTCGAACCCAGGTCCTCAGCGCCGAACCCAGGTCCTCAGCGTCGTAGTCCCAGTGCTAACCACTGTGCCACATGCCGCCCTCCGTTTACCACCTCAAACATTCACTCCCTCTACCGCTGACGCACGGTGGTGGCAGTGTGTACCATCTCCAAGCACTGCAGCAAATCAACAGCACCTTCCAAGCCCACGACCGCTACCACTTAGTGGGACAAGGGCAGCAGACACGAGGGTCACCACCGCCTGGAGGTTCCCCTCCAAGACACACACCACCCTGACTTGGAAATACATCGCCGTCCCTTCAGTGTCGCTGCGTCAGAATCCTAGAACTCCCTCCCTAACAGCACTGTGTGAGTACCTACTGTGGCTCTGCGATAAATGGCCTTTCGTGAACCTAATTAGCCAGCAGGCAGGAATTAAATCTTCTGATTCAGGGACATTTTTGCACAACTCTTCCACCTCTTCGTCCCCCAAGGAAATGAAACAAACTTGCCAGATACTTTCCCTATGATTAGACCTCCTCTAAGAAAAGGGAGTTCTTGTTTTAGTTATTATTTTGTGATGTTGGTTCAGCCTCATTAGTTAAGGGCGTACAATAGTTCTCCCTGTGAGGCATGCCTTTAAATCACAGTCGTCGTAACTGGGGATGAGTTTTTTTTTTCTAATTAACGCAGCAGGCCCCAGTGATTTCATCAAGCAGGCGGCCCCGTTTGCAGCTCTGGCGAGATATTGCTAAATTAATGGAATTCTCCCCCCCCCCCCCCTCTCAACTATCACTGGTTCGATAGCCAATGCAGCACAGTAATTACAGAGCTCAGTGCCAGCAACAATAACCACCAACCCAGGCAGATAAAAGCAGCGGCAGAGTGAAGAAATTGCCTGCATCATTTTAAATCTGGGCCTTAATGCCAAGTTCAATAGCTTTTTCCCAGCTGCAGGGCTTCATCACAATCTGTCCAGAAATGGACCACTGAGCCCAATGTTGATGTTTACGTTCCACACAACCTCTTCCCATGCTTATTCATCTCCCTCCATCAACAGATGCTTCAGAAGGGCGGTACGGTAGCACCGCGGCTAGCACTGTTGCTTCACAGCGCCTGGGACACAGGTTCCATTTCCAGCTTGGGACACTGTCTGTGCGGAGTCTGCACCTTCTCCCCGTGTCTGCGTGGGTTTCCTCCGGGTGCTCCGGTTTCCTCCCACAAAGTCCCGAAAGACGTGCTTGTTAGGTGAATTGGAGATTCTGAATTCTCCTCTGTGTACCCGAACAGGTGCCGGAATGTGGCGACTAGGGGCTTTTCACAGTAACTTCATTGCGGTGTTAATGTAAGCCAACTTGTGACACTAATAAAGATTATTATTATTAATTGTTCAGGGCATTGGTGAGACAACATTTGGAATACTGTGCACGTTGCTGGTCACCTTAGTTCAGGAAAGATATAAAGGTGCTGGAAACAGTTCAGAGAACAGACATAGAACACACAGTGCAGAAGGAGGCCATTCGGCCTATCGAGTCTGCACCGACCCACTTAAGCCCTCACTTCCACCCTATCCCCATAACCCAATAACCTCATCTAACCTTTTTGGACACTAAGTGCAGTTTAGCATGGCCAATCCACCTCACCTGCACATCTTTGGACTGTGGGAGGAAACCGGAGCACCCGGAGGAAACCCACGCACATACGGGGAGAACGTGCAGACTCCGCACAGACGGTGACC
This sequence comes from Scyliorhinus canicula, assembly GCF_902713615.1. Classification (NCBI taxonomy): domain Eukaryota; kingdom Metazoa; phylum Chordata; class Chondrichthyes; order Carcharhiniformes; family Scyliorhinidae; genus Scyliorhinus; species Scyliorhinus canicula. Next base: position 276,299,376 of record NC_052147.1, on the reverse strand, counting down.
CAGTGATGAATCGAACCTGGAACGCTGGCGCCGTGAAGCCACAGTGCTAACCACTTGTGCTACTGTGCTGCCCATAAATTGGACGGTTGACTTGATGCGTACCTGGAATGGACAGGTCGCCCTTTGAGGAAAGGCTGGATAAGTTAGGCTTGATTCCGCTGGAGTTTAGAAGAGCAAGAGGCGACTTCGTTGAAACAGATTCTCCATTTGCCAAGCCAAAATCGGGAAAGGTGATTGGGCGGAGAATCGTTTCCGACTCCAAAATCACGGCAGGCAAATTTGACGGCAAATGGCAATGCTCCAGCTCCTCGAAAACGGCGTCAATGCGTTTCGCTCCGCACGTACAGTGGGCACAGTTTGCATATCATTAGCAGGCCTGACCCGGAATTCTCCAGGGCCTCCGTGATTCTCTGCCTCCGATGGGACAAGTGGTTGACTTGTGCTTTTAAAAATCGTAAAACCGGCATGGCAGCTGCTGAGGGAGAGAGAGGGGGTACAGAAAGTGTCCAACATCGCCATGGTTTGCTGACAGTCGTGCCGCTGGCCAGGGGGCTTCTATCAGTGCCTGAGAGAGTAGTGGCCAGGAGGTGGGCTATGGGGTTGAGGTGGACGGACATGGAAGACCATTGCCGCAGCCGGCAAAGCCGCCATGCAGCAGCGCACGCCGCTAACAGCCCACTTCGAATCTGGTGCCACGGATCGTATAGGTGTCGCCCAGGGCACCCTCTGGATTCCCTCTGCCCCCGGACGACCCATCAACTGTATGGGCACGCTCCAGCACAACCAGTGCCATCTTGTTGGCTGGGATAAGCGTCAGTAGGGAGTGTGATGCGTATTTGCGGCGGCGGCTTGTCAGCCTCCTGAGTGTCAATCACGGACCCGGCAAATCCTGCATCATTTATCATTGGAATCGATTGTGTTCCACGTGGCACTGGTTCTAGCCCCTCAATGGTAGCAGAATCGGTCCAGGCGCGGCATCTTTTTTTTTTTTGGTCGTAAAAGTCCACCGATTCTCCGTTGGCGTCAACACTTAGTCTCAGAAACAGAGAGTCCCGCCCAAAGATGATGATGGGTCTTGAAAGGGTGGATGTGGAGCGGATGTTTCCTCTTGTGGGAGAATCTAGAACTAGGGGGTTGCCGTTTGAAAATGAGAGATCACTTATTTAAGACAATGGTGAAGATTTTTTTTCTTTGCGGGCTGAGTGTCATACATAGAACAGAGAACATACAGTGCAGAAGGCCATTCGGCCCATCGAGTCTGCACCAACCCACTTAAGCCCTCACTTCCACTCTTATCCCCATAACCCAATAACCCCTCCTAACCTTTTTTTGGTCACTAAGGGCAATTTAACATGGCCAATCCACCTAACCTGCCCATCTTTGGACTGTGGGAGGAAACCGGAGCACCCGGAGGAAACCCACGCAGACACGGGGAGAACGTGCAGACTCCGCACAGACAGTGACCCAGCGGGGAATCGAACCTGGGACCCTGGCGCTGTGAAGCCACAGTGCTAACACTTGTGCTGCCCACATCTCTGGAACTCTCCATCACAGATGGCTGAGGCAGAATCTTTGAATATTTTTAAGGCAGAGCTAGGTAGATTATTTGACCAGCAAGGGTTGGGTGAAAGGTTATCGGGAGTAGGTAGGTAGGAATGCGGGGGTGAAGTTACAAATAGATCAGCCATGATCCTATTGAATGGCGGGTGCAATGCGTGAGAGAGATCGTGCGCAATATCCCCTTCTGATTGCAATCTAACGAGTCCTGTTCGGAAGTGTGTGTGTGTGTGCATGGGACAAGTGAAGTCCAGTTCCAAGCTCAACGATGCTGCCCCACAAAGTCAAACAGCTCACTGGCGCTGCCTAGACTCACACAAGCAGACAGTGTTTCGTGACACTCGTCCGAGCACGCTGTCAGCCCCTTGAGGGGGTGGGGAGGGGGAGGTGGGGTGAGAGAATCACACGGCTCCACCTAGCTTATTTCATCCCCCTCAAACGACTGCACGATGCTTCTGGGGACAACCCAGGACGATCCCCCACCCCTCAGGGAAAATGTTTCTCAGAATAAGCAAGAGCTCCAGATGTGGGGGTCAGACAGACCCTTGAGGGCAGCATCTTGATTTGCGAGAAACTGCTCCTGTCTGTCCGTATTTGTAAACAGAATTTTAAGATAATGTCCCTAATGGCATTTAGGATGTTGATAAACTATTCGCTGCTTCGTTGGGAAGGGCTCTGCTTGGAGCAGACTTCCGTAAACCTCAGATAAAAACGGCCAATTTACTCATTTTTCTGACTCATTTAGTCAGCCACTCAGCAAAATAAACACAACCATAAAAGGAATCACATCAAGACTTGACGTGAAAGTTATTCGGAGCCTCAGTGATGCTCTTCTTTAAGGACTAAGTTGCTTGGCTAGTCCCGGTGGATACTGTGGGATTTGTTTGACGCAGGACGAGTAGGCCTGTGGTGTGACACATGGTGAATGTAAGGCTGACATCGTAAACCACAGGAGCCAGACCTCGGGGAGTCTGTCCGTGTCATCTCATCTCCACAGATGTGTGACACAACACAGATCCATAGAGTTCATCCAAAAGCAGCAGCTAGCCTTTCCGCCACTCGGTTGCCTCGGTGATGGTGGGGATGTTGGGTTGTTGGCGGTGTGGGGTGGGAGTAGGGGGGTGGGGGGAGGTCCTGAAGCAGGACGGAGGGGCTCCAGTGACTGAATTATGTTTTGAGCTGATCCGTGAGCTCTATTGCGCCTTTCTGCAGAGTGTGATGGTTTATGTATGCTAATGAACCTCCCTTGGAGTTGGTCAAGGCAGGTCGAATGATGTGTTGTTTAATGACAGGAGCGTTATACTTTGTATTGCTTAGTGTGTCACCATGTGAACAGGCTAGTGGATTGGTCATGTTAAATTGCCCCTTGGTGTCCAAAGGTTAGTTGGGGTAATGGGGATGGGGCGGAGGATTGGGCCCTCTTCCGGAGTGCCAGTGCAGACTTGATGGACTGAATGGCCTCCTTCTGCATTGTAGGGATCCTATGATTTCTATGTATTTGTGTAAATGTAAACTGTGCATGAATATTGCATTTTGTTTTGTAGGTGTCGTCTGCATGTATGTGGTGTGCATGATGTATATATTTTCTGTACATTTATGTCATATGGGTGTATCTGTGGTTGTCTATGTGCATGCTTGAGAGTATATATGTGTGTGCGTGACACAGACAGGGTGCCCATAAAGATCTTAAACAGACGCCTTCAAAATCCAGACCGGGGTCAAGCAAAGCTTTCCGATAGCCCTCATTCTGTTTAGAATCTATCTGACAGTGGTTCTTCACCTCATCAAAGATCAGCTACCCTCTGACAGCATTAAATACTGTCTCGATGGAAAACTCTTTAACCTGTCACCTCCGTGCAAAAACTAAACTGACCACCATAGACATACATAATCCACAGTTTATAGATGACCATCGTTGCCCACCCTGCACCAGATTTTCATGTCACTCTCCATCTCTTCCATTATGCATAGAGCTGACTGGCAGTGATTTAACCTGAGGGTCACCATAACTCAGGCGCGGGGCAAGGTTGAAAAGGCAGGGCCTTCAGGAATAACCTCAGCCGTTACGGGATTGAAGCCGCGCTGTTGGCGTCGCTCTGCATCACGAATCAGCCGTCCAGCTAACTGACCCCGGAGAGACTCTTGGATATGCCGAGCACTTCCCCTTCCTTGGCAGCCGCCACTCTCAAAAGGTCACCATGGACGAGGAGATCCAGAACTGGCTCAGCTGCTCCAGGTCAGCCTTTTCCAAACTCCAGTTTGACAACAGAGACCTCCCCGGGTCAGTGAATGAGGTGCGGAGCAGTTGCCTGAGCAGCACTCCGATACTGCAGTGAGAGCCAGACTGTGCATCAGGAACATGAGTCTTCCCTCAGCAATCGCCTCAGCAATGCCTCTGCCGCATATCTTCCAGATACAGTGGGAGGACCGTCGAGCAAACGCTGGTGTCCTGTTGTATGAGAAGGCTAAAGAAAACGCTCCAAAGACACTCTGACACTCTCACTGAAGCACGGCAGCATTGACACTAATGACTAGGTCAATCATCCCAAATGGTGACAACCTGTCCATCAAGCTGCACCGTGCTCTGAGTCACAACATCTTCATGATGAGGCAGAACAATGGCAGAGGAGGGAAGAAAAGGGAGCAAATCCTGCACTCCAGATCCCATTACCTCATCCTGCCCCCAGTGCCCAGACATCTGTGCGTCAAGAAATGACCTGTTCAGTCACATGACGACCCGTGGTAGAAGCTTGTGACCCTGTTGATGTCATACTCGAATTGAGGTCCAGCTGATGATGATATGTTTCTACGTACATATACGAATGTGTGAACTGTGCACATATATGCAATCTATGTGTGTGGCTTCACCATATTGACTCCTGGTATGAGATGGTTTTCATATGATGGCAGTTTGAGTTTGGCCCATCTCTGGAGTTTAGAAATGAAATGAAAATGAAAATCGCTTATTGTCACGAGTAGGCTTCAATGAAGTTACTGTGAAAAGCCCCTAGTCGCCACATTCCGGCGCCTGTCCGGGGAGGCTGGTACGGGAAGCATACGATCTCATTGAAACATATAAACGTCGGACAGGGTGGAAGCTCAGAGAACACTCTCCGCAAACGGGAGCGAAACGTGCATTGTGCTGATGTTTGACTGGACACCAAGGTGGCGGCTCACATTCCTGGCGTCATCACGTCAGTCTGGGATAATAAGGAAGTGGGGATTTCCATCAATCATATTTCCCATTTCTACACCAGGCAGGCTGTAATGTGGGGCTGTCGTGAGGGCAGATTTTAATCATGACTGCTCAGTGTTCTTTAGCCACTAAAATGAAATGAAATGAAAATCGCTTATTGTCACGAGTAGGCTTCAATGAAGTTACTGTGAAAAGCCCCTAGTCGCCACATTCCGGCGCCTGTCCGGGGAGGCTGGTACGGAAATCGAACCGTGCTGCTGGCCTGCTTTATAAGCCAGCGATTTAGCCTTGTGAGCTAAACCAGCCCGTGGAGCTAAACCAGTGGAAATACTTTGTGGAAGGGGCAGATGCGTACTGACTTAAATTCATGATTTAGGAACCGGAATGGTCCTTTCCTGCACTGGGCTGCTAAAGAGGCCTGGGTGCCGCTTTAGATGATCTCCAATGCTGGGTATCCCCCCCCCAATAACTGCTCTAATTGGGTGGGATGCTCTCAGCCTGTAGCCCAGAACTCTTTATTGGCCCAGTTGACGCTTTATTCTGTCTTTGGGTGGCAGGCTCAGAATGCCGGCTGCTTCTGGGTGTATGCCAAGCGTGCCAGCGCCCGTTATCCAGCCCGATGTTTCCCATGGCCGGAAGGTCTAGAAGCAGTGGGCAGCACGGTAGCACAAGTGGGTAGCACTGTGGCTTCACAGCGCCAGGTTCGATTCCCCGCTGGGTCACTGTCTGTGCGGAGCCTGCACGTTCTCCCCGTGTGTGCGTGGGTTTCCTCCGGGTGCTCCGGTTTCCTCCCACAGTCCAAAGACGTGCAGGTGAGGTGGATTGGCCATGCTAAATTGCCCTTGGTGACCAAAAAGGTGAGGAGGGGTTACTGAGATAGGGTGGAAGTGAGGGCTTAAGTGGGTCGGTGCCGACTTACTTGATGGGCCGGATGGCCTCCTTCTGCACTGTATGTTCTACGTTGCTCAATGTTGTTAAACTAGGGGGATCGTCTCAGGATTAAGGCTCAGTCTTTCAAGATTGAGATAAGAGGACACATTTTCTTCGCCCGAGGGTTGTGAATCTTTAGAATTCTCTATCCTGTTGACTATGCTAAAATCCACGATTGGCCAATATTTGAATCCGAGGAAAAATAAAAGGGTGCGAGCATTGGATTGGAAAGTGGATTTGAGGCCAAGATCGGATCAGATCAGCCATGGAATTATTGAATGGCGGAGCAGGCCCCAGGCCATGTGATGCATTCGATGGCGCATTAACGCGACACAAACTGAATTGCCTTGGGTTGATTCAACTTTATATAATGTGTTGGATTATCAGAATCGAGACCAAAATAAACCTCCGCTGTCTAAAGGTTCCAATGGTGCTCGATCTCTATGTTTGCCGACACTTGCTCATGGCACAAAAGCTAGAAATACAAACAAGAGAAACTGCTTTTCCGGTTCACATGGGAATGCCCAGTCACGGCCAACACCGGTACCTCAGACTGAGCTGGCATTTGCCACAGGAGCTGGTTGATTACATTGGGCATTGGCGGCATTTTGGTTGCAAGAGGTGGGTGAAAGCACATCTTGAAATGGGTCTCGGTGGTACTGCTGGCAGACAAAGCTGTCATTGCAGATGTTTATACAGTATTGTAAAAAGTGGTGCGTCTAAATGCTTTGGCGACAAGAGGAGGTCAGAGGCTGAGGAATTATTTGGCAAGTAACTCGCCTCCTGACTCCCCAAAGCCTGTCCACCATCTGCAAGGCACAAGACACCACGGTGGCACAGTGTTTAGCACAATTGCTTCACAGCTCCAGGGTCCCAGGTTCAATTCTCGGCTTGGGTCACTGTCTATGTGGAGTCTGCACATTCTCCCCGTGTGTATGTGAGTTTCCTCAGGGTGCTCCGGTTTCCTCCCACAGTCCAAAGATGTGCGGGTTAGGTGGATTGACCATGATAAATTGCCCTTAGTGTCCAAAATTGCCCTCAGTGTTGGGTGGGGTTACTGAGTTATGGGGATAGGGTGGAGGTGTTGGCTTGGGTACGGTGCTCTTTCCAAGAGCCGGTGCAGACTCGATGGGCCGAATGGCCTCCTACTGCACTGTAAATTCTATGATCTATGATCTCTGAAGTCAGGAGTGTGATGGAATATCCTCCACTTGCCTGGATGAGTTGCAGATTCCACAATACTGAAGAAGCTCGACACTATTGAGGGCAACGCATCCTGCCTGATTGGCACATTACCCAGCACCTTAAGCATCTGTTCCCTCTACCACCAATGCACAGTCGCAGCATGGAAGTTTACAGTGCAGAGGGAGGCCATTCGGCCCATCGAGTCTGCACCGGCCCTTGGAAAGAGCACCCCACTTAAACCCATGCCTCTAACCTATCCCCATAACCCAGTAACCTCACCCAGCCTTTGTGGACACTAAGGGTAATTTATCATGGCCAATCCACCTAACCTGCACATCTTTGGAGCGTGGGAGGAAACCGGAGCACCCGGAGGAAACCCACACGCAGACACAGGAGAAGGTGCAGACTCAGCACAGACAGTGACCCAAGCCAGGAATCGAACCTGGGACCCTGGAGCTGTGAAGCACCTGTGCTAACCACCAGTATGCATCATTTACAAGGCGCACTGCAGCAACTCAGCCAGGCTGCTTCGACAGCACCTTCCAAAAAGACAAGGGCAGAGGGCGTATGGGAACAGTACTACTGACTTGTTCCCTCGTCACATAACACACCATCCTGACTCGTTCCTTCATCATCCTTGAGTCAAAATCCTGGAACTCTGTCCTTTGCAGCACTGTGGGTGAATCTATGGACTCCAATAGTTCATGAAGGCCACTACCGCAATCACAAGGGCAATAAGGGCAATAAATAAAGGACAAAGCCCACAGCCTGAAAATAAATAATCGCAAAAGTAATGCCCACTGTTTGGGATCGGTCGTTGTGGCTGAGGTGGTTCATGCTATCAGACAAGGCAAAAAAAAATAACGCAACCAGTCAACAGAACAATCAGGGCACTGAATTGATTCAAGAGCGGAGCACTCTAAGTGTCAAAAAAACAAAGTAGACAGTTGAATTAATAGCAATCCGTGGCCTGGGTATTCTGCGAGCAGCCATAAACTAGCATTCAGCAGAACATTCTTGGCAGCGTTGATTGTTGAGGAGGGTTTTCTTTTTGTTCTTTGCCAGGGACCCTTGCTGTTCTCCGGCTGTGAGTAGAGCTTTGAATTAACAGAGTTGCTGGGGGGTGGGGTGCATTCAGGTGAAGAGAGATTTAGAAATGTTGAGGCAACAGAATCTGGGTAAAGACACGCAGAGTGCCCCTGGAAGGGACAGGGGCTTTAACACAAATGATGCCTCTAGGAGCAAGGTTCCTGCAGGAAATAGTAATCAAAAGTGTTCACCTGAAGAGTCCACAATGAGGTCGATGAACCAGTGGCACAAATCGACATAAATGTATTGCCATTACAGAAACATGCTAAAATAATAATAATCATCATAATCTTTACTCGTGTCACAAGTAGGCTTACATTAACACTGCAATGAAGTTTCTGTGAAAAGCCCCTAGTTGCCATACTCTGGTGCCTGTTCGGGTACGCTGAGGGAGAATTCAGCATATCCAATTCACCTAACAAGCACGTCTTTCAGGGCTTGTGGGAGGACACTGGAGCACCCGGAGGAAACCCACGCAGACACGGGGAGAACGTGCAGACTCGGTACAGACAGTGACCCAAGCCGAGAATTGAACCTGGGACCCTGGCGCTGTGAAGCAACAGTGCCAACCACTGTGCTACCATGCCACCCATTGCTCCCTAGTGAACAAAGATATGCAGGTTAGGTGGGGATAAGGGTTTATGGGAATAGAGCAGGGGATTGGATCTTGAGAGGGTGCTCTTTGACAGGGTTGGTGCAGACTTTATGCCGAGTGGCCTCCTTTTGCACTGCAGGGACTCTATGAATCGTGTGCGATTTAAAAAATCTTCACATAGACTGGACCATTCACCTTGGCACGGTTGGTCTGGAGGATGAGTGTGTAGAATATTTTCATGATGGTTTCCTGGTACAACATGTTATGGAACAAACCAGAGATAAAGCCATATTGTGTAATGAGGCAGGGTTAAATAGTAATGTCATCGTAAAAGGTCCACCGGGAAATAGTGATCACAATACAATTGAAAGTTTGAAAGTGCATACTCTAATAACAAGCAGGAATTTTAAACAGAGCCGATTACATAGTATGATGGGGGAACTGGCTAATCATTTTTTCATTTCAGGTTGATTTGGTAAATAGACAAACTTGAATGGTGGTAAATATAAGTGTGAAACGTTTAAAAAAAACTATTCAACGCGGTCAACAAAAATTAATTCCATTAAAAACACAAACTCAGCAAGAACGACCAGCTCACTGGGCTAAATCACTGGCTTTTAAAGCAGACCAAGCAGGCCAGCAGCATGGTTCAATTCCCGTATCAACCTCCCCGAACAGGCGCCGGAATGTGGCGACTAGGGGCTTTTCATAGTAACTTAATTGAAGCCTACTCGAGACAATAAACGATTTTCATTTCATTTCCTGGCTTACTCAGGGCATTAAGGATAATGTTTTATTAAAATAAGAGGTGGATAATGTTGCAAAGAATAGTAGCAAGAATTGGGAGTGTTTTAAGAGTGGCAAAGGGCCACCAAAAGGTTAGCCATGAGTATAAAACAGATTATAAGAGCTTTTACAAGTATATAAAAGGAGGAGAGTAGCTAAAGTAAGCGTTGGTCCCTTAAAAGTAGAGAGAGGAGAAATTATCATTGGGATGAGGAAACGGAAGAAGTATTGAACAAATATTTTGTGCAGAGAAAATGTACTGGGGAGACTAAAGGGACTAAAATCTGACAAATCCTGAGGCCTGATGGCCGACATCCTGTGGTTTTAAAAGCGACAACTCCAGAGATGGAAACACATTGACTATGATTTTCAGACATTCTGTAAATTTTGGAACAGAATCCGTAGATTGGAAGTTAGAAAATGTAACGCTTCTTTTCAAGAAATGAGGGAGAGAGAAAAAAGGGGACCGCATGGGAAAGTGTTGGAATCTATTATTTATTTATTTATAAATTTCAAATACCCAATTCATTTTTTCCAAATGCGGGGCAATTTAGCGTGGCCAATCCACCTACCCTGCACATTTTTTGGGTTGTGGGGGCGAAACCCACACAAACACTGGGAGAATGTGAAAACTCCACAAGGACAGTGACCCAGAGCCGGGATCGAACCTGGGACCTCGGCGTGTGAGGCAGCAGTGCTAACCATTGCGCCGCCGTGCTGCCTTGTAATCTGTTATTAAGGAATCCTTACCAATACAATTTTAAAAGCATAGTATGATCAGACATGTCAACATGGTTTGTTAAAGGGAAATCATGTTTGACAAATGTATTAAAGTTTTTTGAGGATGTTAACCAACAGGGAAATTAAAAAGGAACCAGTAGATGTGGGAAACCTGGATTTAAAAAAAATTAATTTAGGGGACGTGGGCGTCGCTGGCTATGCCAGCATTTATTACCCATCCCTAGTTGTCCTGCACATTCTTCCCCTTGTCGCGTGGGTTTCCTCCGGGTGCTCCGGTTTCCTCCCACAGTCCAAAGATATGCAGGTTAGGTGGATTGGCCATGATAAATTGCCCTTGGCGTCCAAAAAGTTGAGGTGGGGTAACTGGGTTATTAATGGGATAGGGTGGAAGGTGTCCTTTCCAAGGGCCGGTGCAGACTCGATGGACCGAATGGCCTCCTTCTGCACTATAAATTCTATGGTCAGTTGGTCAGACATGACCTCCCCTTAACAAACCATGCTGACTGTTCTTGATTAATCCCCGCCTCTCCAAATGCAGATTGATTCTGTTCCTCAGAATTGCTTCCAATAGTTTCCCACCACTGCGGTTCGACTGACTGGCCTGTAGTTTCCTGGTTTATCCCTTCCTCCCTTTCTGCTCCATCGTTGGATGTATTTAAGGCTGAGATGGGCCGATATTTGGTGTCTCGGGGAATTAAAGAATATGGGGAATGGGCGGGAAAATGAAGTTGAAGCCCAAGGTTAGCCTTGGAATTGTAGGCGAGTGGAGGCCCGAACCCTGCTGGCTGATGGCCAGATCTGTTACCAAAGGGAAGAATGTGGGAGGTTCCTAACATCCAGCGATGGCCCCCTGTGATTGGAATGGGTAACCGTGAGCATGTGAAATGAAAAAAAATGAAAATCGCTTATTGTCACGAGTAGGCTTCAATGAAGTTACCGTGAAAAGCCCCTAGTCGCCACATTCCGGCACCTGTCCGGGGAGGCTGGTACGGGAATCGAACCGTGCTGCTGGCCTGCTTGGTCTGCTTTAAAAGCCAGCGATTTAGCCTGGTGAGCTAAACCAGCCCCGACTGAACCAGCCCATGTTACTGAAGGGCGGCTCTCACAAATTATGGACGCAGTCTCCAATCGACACACTAATTGACATAATCGCTTCACAAAGCCACCAAGGGGAAGAGAGGAAAGATGATGTCTGGTTGCACAGAGGTGAAAAAGAACAAAGACCAAAATCTTCCAGCCCTTCCCCAGCAGGAACTTCCAGTCCCGCCGATGTCGCACCCCTCCTCGTGGCGGGTTCCCCGGCGGCAGCGGTTGCGAGCGACGATAAAGCCGTTGACGTCGCTGGACTGGAAGGTCTAACGCAGGGGTGGGCAAACTTTTCCGTGCAAGGGCCACATTCAGAAATTCACAATTCACAAAGGGCCGCATAGTATATTAAGTAAAATAATTACTTCACCCGGTTATGATTCTGGGCGCCTCATATAGAACATAGAACAGTACAGCACAGAACAGGCCCTTCGGCCCTCGACGTTGCGCCGAGCAATGATCACCCTATTCAAGTCAACGTATCCACCCTATACCAGTAAGTAACCCAACAGCCGCCCCCCCCATTAACCTTAAAAAAAAATTAAAAAAAAAAAAAAAAAAATTTTTAAAAAAAAATTTTTTTTTTTTTTAATGACTTGGTGGGCCGCAGAAATACCTTTGGCGGGCCGCATGCGGCCCGCGGGCCGTAGTTTGCCCACCCCTGGTCTAACGTTACCCGTCCCCGCTTTGAATCCTAAATGTTGCGTTCAATTTCGCTGCTCAAACTCTTTCCGAACGATGACCTGCGCAATGTGCGCCCGCCCAGCTCTCAATCCATTCTCTCCTACCCCTCGATAATTCCGGTTGCTCTCTTCTGAAGCCCCTCAATGGCTGCAGTAAGCTTGATGTGCGTCAGCAGTCCGGAACTGTGCCCAGGATTCTAAGTGTGGTTGAACCAATGGTTCAGTAGTTCAATTTGAAATATCTCCGATTGCATTGTGTACAGTGAATAACTTTGAAGTGTCCTGCCTGTTATGTGGACCAGCATGGGAACTGTTTTGTCAACAGAGCGCACAAACAGCAATGAGATCAATAACTATTACATTACAAATGAGTGGTTCCATCAATCCAATCAATTTATCCTAATGTGTAGCTTCCTTAGGGATATAGATTTGATGTAGTACTGAGTCAATACAGAATCACAGAATCTTTACAATGCAGATGGGGGCCATTCACCCATCGAGTCTGAACCGGCTCACTGCAAGTGCATTCTGCCTAGTCCCACTCCCCTGCCGTATCCCCATTACCTGGGACATTCTCTCTTTTTAGATAGCAATACCTCGCTCGAACCTGCCTCCACCACCCTCTCAACAGTGTCTAGAAATTCCAGGTTTGTTGCCAAGTCAGTGTCGCGTCACCTAATTTCCATGTGGGTCACTACAAATGGTCTCTATACAGCCGGATCGGCGAGGAGAATAACATCTACTAGAGTTCAGCTTCGGCCACTAACCGTGATTCTTACTATGGATAGGACAGCTCAGTGATGATGCTCATTATTGGGATAGAATCCACACAGTGCAGAAGGAGGCCATTCAGCCCATCGAGTCTGCGCTGAACCCTCTGAAAGAGCATCCTACCTAGGCCCACTGTGCCACTTTATCCCCATTACCCCACCTAGACTGCACATCCTTAGACACCAAGGAGCACTTTTAGCATGGCCAATTCATCTAACCTGCACATAGAACATAGAACAGTACAGCACAGAACAGGCCCTTCGGCCCTCGATGTTGTGCCGAGCAATGATCACCCTACTCAAACCCACGTATCCACCCTATACCCGTAACCCAACAACCCCCCCCTCCCCTTAACCTTACTTTTTAGGACACTACGGGCAATTTAGCATGGCCAATCCACCTAACCCGCACATCTTTGGACTGTGGGAGGAATCCGGAGCACCCGGAGGAAACCCACGCACGCACGGGGAGGACGTGCAGACTCCGCACAGACAGTGACCCAGCCGGGAACCGAACCTGGGACCCTGGAGTTGTGAAGCATTTATGCTAACCACCATGCTACCGTGCTGCCCCTTTGCACTGTGGGAGGAAACCAGAGCAAAAACCAACACAGACATGGGGAGAAAGTGTAAACTCCATACAGTCAAGGCCGGAATCGAACCCGGGTCCCTGCGGCTGTGAGTTACCCATGCTAACCATTGTGCCGCCCAATGTGATCATGATACACTCATGAGCAATTGCCACTTGAGCGAACTACCAATTTGCCAATTGTTGCCAATCTCAACGCTCTTCCCGTTGGGCGTGGGCATAAATGTAAAACTGGCACGGACTGACCATCAGAACATCTAATGCAGTGTCCAGCTGAACGTCTTAGGGTGCTTCACACAGACAGTGAACAACTTTTAAATGTAATGATTATTGACCAGCTCAGCAGTCAGTTTTCCCACATCAGGATCCCAGCGATACTAGTCAGTTGAATGACTCATTTTGATGATGTTGGTTGACGGAGGGAAATAAAGAAAGAATTGTCGGCTCTCCCTGTGGCTGCCGTGAGATCCTTGACCTACACTGAAGCCACTGAAATAGGCCCATTATCTGTGTCTCATCTACACTTTCCCTCTACACTGCACCGTCAATCGACATAATGTGCTCAAGTCAAGATTTTGGGCCAAAATTTTCTGGCTGTTCCCGCCAGCGTAAGATGTCCCACCGACGGCAACCCCACCCCCGTCACTGCCGGGGTACCCATGGCGGAGGTTGTGAACAATAGTAAAACCTGTCGACAGGAGCGGGACCGATCGAGCCCGTCTCCGCCCGCCTCCATCGTCACAGAGCACGCCGTGGGGTGGGGGATTGGGGGGGTGTAGTAATCCACGGGAGGCAGGAGTTCCGTCACCACACCAATATTTATTTACAATAACGATATTACAGGAGCAGCTACAAACAGTGCTGCTAGCAGTCCAGTCAACTTAAGACTGCCCACAAAGCCTACACAGGTGCTTATATGGGCCCCCTCAATGAGCTATCATTGAGGGAGCTCATACTCCAATTGGCCAACCAATAAAGCCAATTGGAGTTCATTACAGGGGGGGGGGGGGGGGGGGGTAAAATCCAACCCTTGGAATGAGACGGCAACACAGCACCTTCAGACGAGAGACTGAAATCATTAAAAACCTAGGAAAGTGGGGTCCTAATTTTGACTTTTTGGTCTGATGAAATGTTGGGGGGGGGGGGGGGTGGTTTGGTGAAGGCATTTACTATAAACAGGCCCCGACGCTGTGCAAGTATTGTGGTGTCATTATAAAAGAGGGTGTTTTTTGCTATCTAAATGACTGGAGTTTTGATGAAGGATCTCTGCCCTGAAATGTCAAATCTGTTCTTTCTCTCCGCAGACGCGACCAGCATTTCCTGTTTTCCATTGTGGATTGCTCTAATCTTGAGTTCGAAAAATTAGTTTTAATTGTTTAGCCTTGAACTATCTTTCAGCCGAAACCTAACGGACAAACCCGAGAAGTGAGATCTCGAGACTAAAAAGAAAAGATGCCCCAAGAACACTGCTGAAAACAAAGCTTACACGTATCCTTCAGTCGAGATTTATGCAACGTGATCTTGCCAAAAGTTTCATGTTTTGTCTCCAGACATTCTCTTGTGTAACACTAACAATTTGGGTTATGCCTGGGCTGAATTTTTTGAAAATTTATAATATCTCTGTCATGTTAATTCCCTCATTTTTCTCAGGGTGTTATATTTTAGTATCTGGAAAACCGAACGGTTGTTGTGTCTTTTTTTTGTGATCCCCAGACGCTGGGTCAGTAAAAGACACACTTCTGATCCGTAGGGAGCGTGAGATCCCAAGAAATTGTCTTGCGCCAAAACCTGGAAGTTGTGTCTTTGGGCTCCGATGCCTTTTCGGAGTGAGGATGATTCTGTGATCACAAACCGACCGAGTGTAGCATTCCTGAATATACACACGTTGTAGATCAGGCATTGTCAAACTCAGGGGCGCGATTCCCAGGTGGCTCGCGGGTGGGTGTCGAGAGACTGGCGGAGCCGTCCGTCGTGGCGCTCCCGATCGCGCAAATCCGCTGCAACAGCCGGCTTTTAATAATGCCGGCTGCGTGCGGCCGTCAAAATGGCCAGAAACAGTTTTTTAAAAAAATTCGGCCGCACTGCGCATGCGTGCCCGATTATCGGTGCACGTGCCCAACTAGGTGCACCGAAGATCGGGCACGCATGCGCAGAGCGGCTGCATTTTTAAAAATATATGGTCGCAGCCTTTTTTTCAAGTTCGGGAAGCCAAAGGGACAATTGGGGCCAAAGGGACCCAAAACCATTTTCTCCATTTTGGTCAGCAACAAACAAGGTAAGAGAAAATGGTGGGTTGGGTAGATCGGCCAGCATAGGTCACGAAGGTCGGCCGGCCTGGGACGCGAAGGTTGGCTGGTGTGGGTCGCGAAGGTCGGCCGTCGTGGTTCCCGAAGGTTGGCCGGCGTGGGTCGCGAAGGTCGGCCGGCGTGGTCGCGAAGGTCGGCCAGAGTTGGTCGGGAAGGTCGGCCGGCGTGGGTCGCGAAGGTTGGCCAGCGTGGGTTGGGAAGGTCGGCCGGCGTGGTTGCGAAGGTCGGCCGACGTGGTCGCGAAGGTCGGCCAGAGTGGGTCGGGAAGGTTGGCCGGCGTGGGTCGTGAAGTTTGGCCAGCGTGGGTCGCGAATGTCGGCCGGCGTGGGTCGGAAGGTCGGCCGGTTGGGCCCCAAAGGTTGGCTGGTTGGTAAAAATGGGTCCCCGGGGGGGGGTTGAAAAACACTGGTATGGATTGCTGAAAAGAACGAGGAAATGAAGTAAATGGATACGTGCACATATTACGGGTCATAAGCGGCAATGGTGGGCTGAGGGATGGGTCGCGTCACGATCATGCGGAAGTCCCCAGTTGTCTAAGCTCGAGTAATCTGCCCCATTGAAAAGGCAGCATGGTGGCACAGTGGGTTAGCCCTGTTGACTCACGGCACCGAGGTCCCAGGTTCGATCCCGGCTCTGGGTCACTGTCCGTGTGGAATTGGCACATACTCCCTGTGGGTTTCGCCCCACAACCCATAGATATGCAGGCTAGGTGGATTGGCCTTGCTAAATTGCCCCTTAATCGGAAAAAAAAAATGAATTGGGTACTCTAAATTTTAAAAACACCAAAAAAATCTCCCCCATTGAATCACTCTGCCTCTCGCCCTCTCTCCTCCACCTTTAAGATGCATCCGTAAAACATATCCCCTTGGTCTGTCTCACTACCTCCTTATGTGACTCGACGTCAGGTTCTTCTTGATAATGCTCCTGCGAGGAACCCTGGAACTCTTTACTATGTGCAAGGTGTTCCCTCATTGCAAGTTGTATGTAAAGAACGGCCTTGGGAAGGACGAGCAAAGCAGGAGCAGTAGAGAGGAAAGGATCGAGCAACCAAAAGCACTCATGGTCGCCTGAAAGGATTAATGTAATCACTGCTATCAGTTGCACTTACTCTCTCGTTACTTTGTGTAACTAGTTATAATTGCCTATTAAAATTACCGATTACAATCATATTTGCCGTCTCATCGATATTAATCTCCAGTTAATATGGTGCTATAAAGTGGTGAATCAATAGTGGAGGGGGCGTGATTGCGAGAGCACCTTCTGAAGGATTAGGTTTCATTCCCTTTACATGGCAAAGGGGCACATTGGGTGAGTAGACACCCAAGAACTCGCTCAGAATGGCCTTTGTCACTCTTGGCCTCTCAGATACTAACAGGAAGGCCCCGGCCAGCTTCGAGTACCTTTGTGAGAAAAGTGGACCTGCACCTGTGAAGTGGGCAAAGTGTGATCCTGAAGTCGCGCGAGTGTGGGAAATTGACCGTTTCTCGTTACGTTCACATCCATTTTATGTCAAGTAAAGGGGTTGCACGAGGGTCCTTTCTGGTCCGCCTTCGGTGAAGGGAGGAGAATGCAAGTGGCTGAAAGGTGTGATGTTTCAGGAGGCGGGGGGCTGGCTTTCGCTCTGGAATGCTTTGCGCAGCGAGTTTCACCTGAAAGACGACACCTGGAATTCATCGACCCGGAGTTGGGCCTCGAGCCTTGTCTCTTTAAAACCAAGGGGGAGCTGCAGGGGCCAATCAGAGGAGCTCCTCCCGGTCAGCACCTTCTCGTGAAGTTCATGGGCTGTGGCTCCCTGACTGAGTCAAACGAAACCGAGTGAATGTATCAAACTTGTAGATGGAAGGATGTGTTTCAATTGTAATAGCGCACTTAATTCCCTGTATTTTTCTTGCTGTCGGGTCTATCTCTGCTGTTTCATTATCACGAGAGTCCAGTACATCCTATCGGGGAGAGGGGGGGAATCTCCTGCTCGATCGAATGTAACTTTGTGGACAACTGGTGGAAACTGGCTTAACTGGTGTTCACACCACTCTGCAATGGTTTCCAGCAACAGGAGGAGACCATTCAGCCCCTCCAGCCTGAGCGGCCAGGGGAAATGGCGCACAAAGAATTAGTATAAGCTTCTGTGAGCTGCTTTTGCAAAAACACACAATTAGTTCTGTCCGGGGAAGGTGGGGGATTTAATGAGCATCTGAATTTGGCTTCATGATGTGATGAAAAGGTGGTTTTGTTGCACTATCGTCGGCTGAGGTTTTGGGTTACACCTGCTTTGCCGTTACTTTGGGAGTTGGACAGATGAGGAACTGGGCTGGAATGTTGCTGCCAAAATGACGATGAAGCTCATCGTGCTGTCCATCATTTCTGGATGAATGATGTAGCAGTTGGAGCAGATGTCTGGTTAAATCCAGATAGCCGTACAGCCGCTGCCCGGTGGTGCCCCCAGAACGGTTGGCTTTGTGGAAATGGCATTGTTGTGTCTGTCTCTGAGTTCATAATGCAGCCAAGCAGGTTTATTAGCTGCCTGCAAATCCTTGCAATACACCTGATGGCAGGTGGTATTGCAGTCTGTTACGGTCTGCTGCCACCATATATGTTGGAGGTCTTCATGTAGGCCTTGAGGAATCTGTCTCTGTGTTATCTATGCTGAACAGGATATTGACAATGGCAAGGGTTCTGGTTGAATACAACGACATGAAAATTATTTCAGGTTCTGCACAGACGTTGACCTAACCTGGTTCCGAACAATTATGTAGGTTAATTGCCTGACTCACCGGCCGGGATATTCCAACCTCCCTACTCCCACTCCACCCCCCTCCCACTCCCCCGCCACTCCACCCCCCTCCCACTCCCCCCGCCACTCCTCCCTCTCCTACTCCCCCTCCACCCCCTCCTACTCCCCCTCCACCCCCTCCTACTCCCCCTCCACCCCCCTCCTACTCCCCCGTCACTCCCCCTCCTACTCCCCGCCACTCCTCCCTCTCCTACTCCCCCTCCACCCCCCTCCTACTTCCCCGTCACTCCCCCTCCTACTCCCCCGTCACTCCCCTGTCACTCCCCCTTCTCCTACTCCCCCTCCACCCCCCTCCCACTCCCCCACCACTCCTCCCTCTCCTACTCCCCCTCCACCCCCCCCTCCCACTCCCCCCTCTCCTACTGCCACTCCCCCCCCTCCACCCCCCTCCCACTCCCCCGCCACTCCTCCCTCTCCTACTCCCCCACCACCCCCGCTCCCACTCCCCTGCCACTCCCCCTCCACCCCCACAACGGGTTTTCCCTGGCAGAGGCAGCTTGCTATTGGCTTCCAGTGGGATCTTCCGGTCGTTGAAATCTACAACGTTTGCACGGCCAGTATGCCCCTGGCACGAGTAGGCTTCGAATGATGAACATCTAACATTTCATCCTCCAGCCTCGTTACCATACAGCTTCTTAAAGGAGCATCTCATTGTCTGCATTGATGTGCATAAAACACCACAACAGGTGGTTAGAGCGGGAGAATTTCCTGCTCTGCCACGCTACAGGAGGCAACGGCAAACGATTGCAGTGCTTTGCCAAGCATCGTCATGGGACAATCCAGTGGAAGTCCACGATGACGAACATCCTCTTTGGGCATGGTCCCTGAAGGAGGAGGAGGAGGTGTCTGTCTCATCATTGATGTGCATTGAACTGTGTGAACATAAGCGCCTGAGAAATAGGATCAGGAGTAGGCCATTCGGCCCATCGCTCCTGCTCCACCATTTGTTAAGTTCTTGGTTGAATCATGAAGCTGTGTTTCTGTGGTCAGTATGAGCTAATCCCACGGCAGATGTTTAAAGCTTGTAATTGCAAGGATATATATCCTATTAATGATGTGGTCAGTGTGACAGAAAGTGTGGGGCCCCTCTCCTTCACGTTCTTTTCGGAATGACTTTTAAAATAAATGTTTTCACTTTTATTTTCAGCCCCTTTTTTTTTCTCCATACCTCTCCTCCTAATTCAATCTCTCTTTCCTTGATTTTTCAATCTGTACCTGATCTGACAAAGAATTGACCCCCTTTAATTTACCCTCCGGCCCCTATTCCCCATCTCATTGCTTACGGATTAACCCTGTCGGTTGCCAGGGGTCAATCCCTGTTCCCTCAGCTTGCAGCTGCCCTGTTCCCCCCTCGCTGCACCACTACCAGGTCGTACTCGCCACAAAATACTTTTGAGATGAGAGGTGCAGGGACGGTCCAACCTAACAGGAGATGTTCTTAGTTTTTAAAAAAATTTAAAAACTTGTGGTCACCCAGAATACCAACAAACGCAAAATCCTGCAGCTGCCGGAAAGCCGAAATAAAAACAGGAACCGGTGGAAAATCTCAGCGGGTCTGACACAGAACTCGGCTCCAAAGAAGAGTCACATTGGATTTGAAACGTTAACCGTGTTTCTCTCTCCACAGATGCTGCCAGACCTGCTGAGCTCTTCCAGCGCTTTCTGTTTTCATGCGTTGTTATCCACCCCCAGTTGCCTTTTGAGATGGTGGCGGTGAGCTGCCTTCTTGAACCACTGCATTCCGCGGCGACTGTGGTTTTTCACGGAAAGCTGAGTGGCTTCCTCGGCAGTTTGGGCACATTGTCTTGGGGCTGGAGTTACATGTAGGGCAGACCAGATAAGGGTGGCAGATTTATTACCTCTACTGGGGCTGGTTTAGCACACTGGGCTAAATCGCTGGCTTTTATCGCAGACCGAGGCAGGCCAGCAGCACGGTTCGATTCCCGTACCAGCCTCCCCGAACAGGCGCAGGAATGTGGCGACTAGGGGCTTTTCACAGTAACTTCATTCGAAGCCTACTCGTGACAATAAGCGATTTTCATTTCATTTCATTCATTCATTTCATTTCATTTTCACCTCAAAGGACGTGCGTGAACCAAGATAGGTTTTTACAACAATCTTCATTATCACCATCGTTGATACTGATATTTTTTTTCTTTTGGTTCAACCAATGTGAGCGTCGCTCGCTGGCTGGACCGACATTTGTTGCCTCATCCCTAAATGCTGTCCTTCAACTGAGTGGCTTGCTAGACCATTTCAGAGGGCATTTTTCTTAAGGATCAACCACATTGCTGTGGATCTGGAGCAACATGTGGGCCTGACCAGGTAAGGGTGGCAGATTTCCTTCCCGAGAGGGACATTAATGAACCAGGTTTATTTCTTTTTTAAAAATATTTTTATTCTCCTTTTTCACATTTTCTCCCAAATTTGCACCCACCAACAATAATCAGTAACGTCAATCCCCATACCAATAACAATGATCCCATCCTCCCACCAAACCCCAAACATTAGCCCGTATGTTAACATAAACAAATGACAAAAAGGAATCAGGAATCACTCATAGTCACCATTAACACACACAGTCCCCCTCCCCACAACCCTTCCAACCAACCCCCCCAACTAATGTTCGATGTTATCCGGTTCTTGAAAGTGCATAATGAATAATGCCCATGAATTGTAGAACCCCTCCATCCTTCCCCTCAGTTCAAACTTAACCTTCTTAAGAGTCAAGAATTCCAGCAGGTCCCCCCGCCACGCCAGGGCACAGGGTGGAGAGGTTGATCTCCACCCTAACAGGATCCGCCTTCGGGCGATCAACGAGGCGAAGGCTACATCTGCCTCCGCACCCGATTCCAACCCTGGCCGGTCAGACACCCCGAATATGGCCTCCCGAGGGCCCGGGTCCAGTTTCACGTGCACCACTTTAGAGATTATCCTAAACACCTCCTTCCACTAATTCTCTAGCTTTGGACAGGACCATATGAACGTGATTAGCGGGGCAGCCCCCTCAACGTTCACACACATCTTCCAAGAATTCCTTCAAAGAATCGGCTCATCCTCGCCCTTGTGAGGTGTGTTCTATACACCACCTTCAGCTGTATCAGCCCCAACCTCGCACACGAGGTGGAGGCATTCACTCTCTGGAGCACCTCACACCAGACCCCCTCCTCTATAACCTCGCCCAACTCTTCCTCCCACTTTGCTTTGATCCCTTCCAGTGGTGCCTTCTCCTCTTCCAAAATAGCTCCGTAAACTGCTGACACTAGAACCAGGTTTATTTAAATAACCCAATTGCCAGAGTGGAATTTGAGCACACGCCTCAAGAATTATTAGTAGACATCTCTGGATTACTATTCCAGCAATATAACCGCTATGCTCCCGCCTTCTGCTACAGCGAGCATTAAAGTAAGTAAAGGCGCCCATAATGCCAGATGACCATGGGCTGCTTTCCCCTTTTGAGGGGGAGAGCTGACTGGAGGTGATTTAACCAGAGGGTCATCACACCTCGGGCGAGGGGCAAGGTTGAGAAGGCGGGGCCTTCATGGATAACCTCAGCCGGGAATCCGAGACATTTCAACTGGAAGGCACATGTCCCTTACGTTGGACCAACACTGACCCAATTTCCACGTAAGAAGGAGAATGCAGTGGGTATCAACGTGAGCATCGCTACATTCTCTATGTAGGCACGTCACATCTATATTCTCAAGCATGTTATCTTGGGTCCATTCACAAGATCTTTGCAGACGCTCGAACAGAGGTCGTGGACCACACACACCTACAAAGCCCAAGGATGGATGAGCTCCTCGTCTTGTTTCTAGGCACTGCCCAGCAAGACTCCCCGTGCCATCCCCACTGTGCCAGGTTGGCTGATATTATTCGGCATGGTAAGAGGGAGGCAAACACTGGCCGAGGACCCCCTGTACTGTATTCACAAAAATCAGTCAAAGCTCCCGCACTTGCTTCAACTTATTGACCACTTAAGGTTCAACCAACCTTGGGGTCCTATTTGACCCTGAACTGACCACCTTATTCTTATCTCCATCGCTGGTCTGCACCCCTGCCTCATCTGTTGCTGAACCCCTTATCCATGTCTTTGTTAGCTGTTTGTCAGCGATTGCAATGGCTGGCCTCACCCCTGTATAAACTTAATTTCATTTATTTTATTTAAATTCATCCATGTTATGTGGGCATTGCTGGCTGGACCAGCATTTGTTGCCCATCCCTAGACGCCTTTGAACTTGAACTGAGTGGCTTGCTTGGCCATTTCAAAGTCAACCACATTGCAGTGGATCTGGAGGCACATGTAGGCCAGACCAGGTGAAGAGGGCAGAAAGGGTATTTGTGAACCAGATGGGCTATTATGGTTTCATGGTCATCATTTGACTTTTAATTCCAGATGCTTATTCAGTTCAAATTTCCCCATCTGCCCAGGTGGGATTCGAAACAGGGTCCCCAGAACCAGAATCTCTGGATTACCAGTCCAATGACAATAACCACAACACCACTGTCTTCCCCTTGCTGCCAGCATATTGAACCGTTGATGTTAAAATTCTCTTCCTTATTTTCAAGTTCCTTGTACCCGTTATCCCTCCAACTTCCTCCGGTCCTACAACCCTCTGAAATCTCTCTGCTCTTCCAAATCTGGTCTCCTGCGCATTCCCGATTGTAATGGCTGCAAGATTGGCAGCTGTTCCTTCAGCAGCCTTGGTCCTAAGCTGTAGAATTCCCTCCCTAAACCTCTCTGCCTCTGTACCTCTTCTCCTTCAAACCAATTCTTGAACCAGGCTTTTGATTACCCATCCTAATAGTCCCTTGGTGTGGCTCAGCGTCAAATTTTGTTTGATGAAATTCCTTGTGAAGTGACTTGGGAGATTTTTTTTACTACATTAAAGGCGCTATTTAAATGCAAGTTGTTGTGCTTATATGTTGGTGTTGGATGCCATTGTTAGCCTCAATGGTGAATTCCCAATGACTGAACACCTTGTTGGGTCTTGCGATGCAGGTCCACAATGGCAGCTGAGGCAGGTAGTAGTGTTGGACAGCCCGCGGCCTGGGGGGGCCACATGCAGCCCATCAGGGTTCTGAGTGCGGCCATGAGACATTTTATACACTGTTGCCCACATGCAGGGTTGCCACATTCAGCTGATTTCTGTCCTTGTAGATTGTTCCTCTCGGTTTGACTGAAGTGATTTGCATGTAAAGCAAGGGCAAGTGAAGTGAGGAGCTTGCTGTTTGCTTGCAACATTGACTGTGAGAGCCGTGCGCTCCCTCTGCCTACAATCAAGCATAAATATTTATTTTGTTTTTACCATTTGAAGTTGATGACGGTCCTATTTATATATGAATGGTTGAGCATTTTCTACAACATTCATGAAATATTCAGCATGTATTAAATGTATTCAATCGTATTCAAGGCTCATGGTTAGTGAACAAGCCCGATTTAAATCCTGCGGCCCACAGGAGGGCCTCCTCATGGGGTCCATTCACTAACCTAGGCTGCCCATCACTGCAGTAGAGAGCTGAGTACTTTGTGGGACCAGGTACCACTACGAGATCATAGAAAGAGGAATGGTGGGGGCGGAACAAAAATTGGAGAAGGTGGGGAGGGGCAAAAGGGATGTGACAATAATATCCCATTGGGGAAAATAGAGTAATGCAACTTTCCCAACTAGTAAAAGTTTATATCTGCTATTTTACTGACCTTCATAGTTTGGATGTTGTAACCTCTATGCGGTGAGTTGTTATCAATGTGGATCTGTTTTCAACCCATCAAATTCTTCCTCTTTCAGCTGATCTCCAATGTACTGATCTTCTCGTGCACCAACATTGTCGGGGTCTGCACCCATTACCCAGCGGAGGTGTCCCAGAGGCAGGCATTTCAGGAGACGCGGGAATGCATCCAGGCGAGACTGCACTCACAGAACGAAAACCAACAGCAGGTAAGGATCCAGATGTCAGTCAAAGGGGCCAGATGTGCAGATCGCAATGGTCATGGTAACACCCCTTATCTATAAACACAGGGCGTCCCAAATTGCTTTACAGCCATTGAGGCACTTGTTAGAACATAGAACATTACAGCGCAGTACGGGCCCTTCGGCCCTCGATGTTGCGCCGACCCGTGAAACCGTCTGAAGCCTATCTGACCTACACTATTCCATTTTCTTCCATATGTCTATCCATTGACCACTTAAATGCCCTTAAATTTGGCAAGTCTACTACTGTTGCAGGCAGGGCGTTCCACACCCCTACTACTCTCTGAGTAAAGAAACTGCCTCTGACATCTGTCCTATATCTACCTATATCTACCTATTGTTGAATTCCCGTACCAGCCTCCCCGGACAGGCGCCGGAATGTGGCGACTAGGGGCTTTTCACAGTAACTTCATTTGAAGCCTACTTGTGACAATAAGTGATTTTCATTTTCAATTGTGTTAATCTAGAACAGCAAAATTCCACAGGCAGAATTGTAATAAAGAGCAGATAATTAGTGTTTGAGGCATAATTGGCCACGCTGAATTGCCCCTTCGTGCCCAAAAAGGTTAGTTAGGGTTACGGGGGGAGTTGGGATTATTGAGGCATAAATGTCCAGAATGCTAGGGAGATAGTGCCTAGAAAATGTAATTTTCTATGTACGCATTTATGTGGCCTTAGTTGAATGTTATTGATAAACTGCACCTCTAACACCCTCAGTACAGTATTGCACTGAGATGTCAGCCTGGGTTCTGGAATGGGGATTGAACCCATAACCTCTGGCCCAGAGGTGAGAGTACGCCCCATAATGATAAAACCACACTCGCACTGCTTGCATTTGATACGTCACCTTTAACACAGTAAAATGTTCCAAGATACTACACAGGAGTGTCGGGGGAGATGGTGGTGTAGTGGTAATCTTGCTGGACTGGTAACCCAGAGATCTCAAGCTAATGCTTTAGGGACGGGTTCAAATCCCACTACAGCAGCTGGAATTTTAAATTTGATTAATAGATCTGGAATATAAAGCTAGTCTCTCTCCGTGATGGTGACCACTAAACTATTGTCATGAAAACGCGTCTGGTTTAACAATCAATAATCTGCCATCCTTAGTCTGGTCTGTCCTACATGTGACTCCAGACCCGCAGCAATCTGGTTGACTCTTAACTGCCCTCTGAAACGGCCACTCTGGTGCATGGTGGGATTTGACATAATGCCCCCCTCAGAATCAGCTAATGCAGTGACAGTACCATGATGCCACTGTCATCATCTGACACAACGAACTTGGAAAGGGCATAGAACCCGCAGAATCCCTACCGTGCAGAAGGAGGTAATTCAGCCCATCAGATCGACACCAGCCCATCAGATCGACACCAGCCATCCGAAAGAGCATTCTACCTGGGCCCACTCCCCGCCCGTAACCCCAACTCACCTTTTTTGGACACTAAGGGGCAATTCAGCTAGGCCAATCCACCTAACCTGCCCACCTTTGGACTGTGGGAGGAAACCAGAGCACCCGGAGGAAACCCACACGGACTAGGATACAATGTGCAAAGTCCGCACAAATAGTCACCCAAGGACGGAATCGAACCTGGGTCCCGGGCGCTGTGAGGCAGCAGTGTTTTTTTTTAATAAACATTTTATTGAGGTTTTTTTGGCATTGGAACAGCAGCAATATAAACAATGTACATGAAAATATAAACATAGTGCAAATACCACCTCCCTCCCCAACAGATCCCACCATTAATTAACCCCCTAATCTACGCTAATCTAACCCCCCCCCCGGCTGTCACCTCCGGGTGATCCCTAACATTGACCCTCTCAGGGCAAACTTGATTTTCTCCAAACAGAGAAAGCTAGCCATGTCCGATAGCCAGGTCTCCGACTTCGGGGGCTTTGAGTCCCTCCAAGCCAATAGTATCCATCTCCGGGCTACCAAGGAAGCAAAGGCCAGAACACCTCAGCTTTGGTCATGCCCAGAACATGTGGACATGGTTTGCTGGTCCTCCCGCACATTTTGCGCACCTGTCTTCCACCCCAAAGAATCTGCTCTTCCGGGCCACTGTAATGTGAACGACCTTGAATTGTATCAGGCTGAGACTGGCACAAGTTGTGGTCGCATTGACTCTACTCAACGCGTCTGCCCAAAGGCCCTCCTCTATCTCACTTTCTCTTCTCCCCCCCCCCCCCCCCCCACCGCCACCACCACCGCCACCACCACCACCACCCCAAACCTGCCACTTCCTAATCATGGCTATGTTAGCCGCCCAGTAATAATTGCTAAAGTTTGGCAGCGCCAGCACTCCTTCTCCCCGACTCCGCTCAAGCATTACCCTCCTCACTTGCGGGGACATGCCCCCCTCACACGAAGCCCGCAATAACTTTATTGACCCGATTAAAAAAGGAGCGCGGAATGAAGATGGGCCGACATTGAAATACAAACAGGAATCTCGGGAGGACTGTCATTTTCACCGTTTGGAATCTCCCAGCTAGAGACAACGGGAGCACATCCCATCTCCGGAAATCATCTTTCCTCTGATCCACCAACCGGGCCAAGTTCAATTTATGTAGCCGGTCCCAATTCCGCACTACCTGAATACCTGAAACTGTCCCCGACCAATCTAAACGGCAGTTCCCCCAGTCGCCTTCCCTGACCCCTCACCTGGACCACAAACATCTCGCTCTTCCCCATATTGAGCTTATACCCCGAAAACCGTCTGAATTCCCCTAAAATTCTCATCTCAATAATCCCACTCAACCCGGTCAAAAGCTTTTTCCGCATCCATCGCGACCACTGCCTCCACCTCCCTACTCTCTGGCGGCATTATGATCACGTTTAACAGCCTTCTTACATTGGCCACCAGCTGCCTGCCCTTAACGACCCCCGTCTGATCCTCCACAATCACGTCCGGTACACAGTCCTCAATCATGGAGGGAAAAACTTTGGCCACCAATTTGGCGTCTACTTTCAACTGGGAAATCGGCCTGCAAGACCCACATAGCTCCGGGTTCTTGTCCCGTTTCAGGATAAGCAAAATCGTGGCCTGTGACATCGTCTGGGGCAGAACCCCTCTTTCCCTTACCTCATTAAACACCTTCATATCCCGGAGAACTCCGCTGGGTATCCGTCCGGACACGGGGCCTTACCCGACTGCATGGCCTTCAAGCCCTCCACTATCTCCTCCAACCCGATCGGGGCCCCCAGCCCTTCTACCAGCTCCCCGCCCACCTTTGGGAAAGTCAGCCCCTCCAGGAAGTGCCTCATCCCCTCCGGCCCCGCAGGGGGTTCCGACCTGTACAGCCTGCTGTAGAAATCCCCGAACGTTTTACTCACCCCTGCCGAATCCTCAACTAATCCCAGCCCCGTCAATAACTTTCCCTATTTCTCTAGCTGCCCCCCTCTTTCTGAGCTGCTGTGCAAGCATCCTGTTGGCCTTCTCACCATGCTCATTGATCACCCCCCTCGCCTTTCTGAGTTGTTCCACTGCCCTCCCTGTGGTTAACAAGCCGAACTCCGCCTGTAGCCTCCGCCATTCCCTTAAAAGCCCTATCTCTGGAGTCTCCGCGTACCTCCTGTCGACCTGTAGAATCTCTTTTACCAGTCGGTCCGTCTCTGCCCTGTCCATCCTGTCCCTGTGAGCCCGGATCAAGATCAGCTCTTGTCTCACCGCTGCCTTCAGCGCTTCCCAGACCACCACTGCTGAGACCTCCCCGTATTGTTTACCTGCAGGTAATTTTGTATGCATTTCCTCAGCCTCTCGCACACCGCTTCATCTGCCAATAGCCCAACATCTAACCTCCATTGCAGGCGCTAATTGCTATCTTTACTAACCTGCAGGTCAACCAATTGTGGAGCATGGTCCGAGATTGTGATCGCCGAGTACCCCGTGTCCACCACCCCTGCCACCAAGGCCCTACCCAAAACAAATAAATCGATCCGAGAGTATACCTTATGCACGTGGGAGTAGAAGGAGAACTCCTTCACCCTCGGCTGCCTGAATCTCCATGGATCCAACCCCCCATCTGCTCCATGAACCCTTTCAGTTCCTTTGCCATTGCTGACACCCTGCCCGTTCTCTAGCATGACCGATCCAGGCTGGGATCAATAACTGTATTAAAGTCCCCTCCCATGACCAACCTGTGAGAGTCCAGGTCCGGTATCTTCCCTAGCATCCTCTTTATAAATTCCACGTCATCCCAATTTGGTGCATATACATTAACCAGCACTAGCTTCATCCCCTCCAGCTTACCACTAACCATAATATATCGACCTCCCACATCCAAAACTATTCTACCCACCTCAAATATCACCCGCTTGTTAATCAAGATTGCAACCCCTCTGGTCTTTGTGTCCAGCCCCGAGTGGAAGACCTGACTGACCCAGCCTTTCCTCAATCTAACCTGGTCCACTACTCTAACGTGCGTGTCCTGCAACATCACCACGTCTGCCTTCAGTCCCCAAAGATGGGCGAACACGCGTGCACTCTTGACCGGCCCATTTAACCCTCGAACATTCCAGGTGATCAGCCTGGTTGGGGGTGCAAAGTGCCCCCTCCTTCTGCCTCCAACCCATGCGCCGTGCCTCCTCCAGCCCACCCCAGAAGCCCCGCCCCCGACCTTCTCTCTGTCCCCCAACCTAAGTCCCTCCCTCGTCAGCAGAACAACTCCCCCCCCCCCCCCCCCAGCAACACCACCCATACAATAAACTAAACATATGCACACCCCCACTGCGCTCCCGTGAGCTAGCTCACCCAGCTAGCTTGGTAGCTCCCGTCCCTGGCACCAGAAAGTCTCCCACCTATCGTTCCCTCACTCCCCTCCCCCCTGCTTGTACAAACAAATTCCCTCATCTAACAATCCCCACACAATCACCTAGCTGAAAGAGAAACACCGAAACCCAAACAAACACGTCTCCATCCCGTAAAAGTGCACATCAAAGAAAAAGGCATTGCCAACATTCACCAAAAAGAAAACACGAAAACGGAAAAAACTCCCCCCCCCCCCCCCCCCCCCTTCTTAAACAGAGCTCAAAAACAGAAGAGAAAAAAAACACCCAATATCCGCCAACAAGTTGCATCAAAGTTCGAGAGTTCTCAGTCCAGCACGTCTTCGAGCGACTCAAAATAATGATGCTGGTCCTCATATGTGACCCAGAGTTGAGCCGGATACAGAAGTCCAAACTTCACCTGTTTCTTGAAGAAGATTGACTTAACTTGGTTGAAGCCTGCCCTTTTCCTGACCACCTCCACACTCAGGTCCTGGTACCCCCGCAGGATGCTGTTGTCCCATTTACAGCTCCGCGTTCGCTTGGCCCACCGAAGAATACATTCCTTGTCCAGGAACCTGTGGAATCTCACCTCCACCATTGCACTCGGAGGGTCCCCCGTTCACGGCTTCCTCGAAACTGCTCTCTACGCCCTGTCCACCCTGTCCAAGGGTCGGGGGAATGTCCCCTCCCCCAGCAGCTTTTCAAACATACCCACTACATATGCCCCAGCATCAGCTCCCTCAGACCCCTCCGGGAGCCCAACGATCCTTGAGTTCTGCTGGCGGGACCTATTCTCTGGGCCCTCCACCTTCTCAAGAAACCTTTTCTGCTGGTCTCTCAGCATCCCCACCTCCAACTCCACCGCAGTTTGATGTTCGTCCTGCTCAGCCAGTGCCTTCTCTACCTTCTGATCCTGGGCGTCCAATCTGTGCTCCAGCCGATCAATCTACTCTTTAATCGGGTCCAGGCAGTCCCGTTTCTGCTCGGCAAAGCCGTCCTGGGTGACCTGCATCAACTGCTTCCGTTGATCGCTGGGCCGACATACCAGGGGTCCAGTCCTCGGCCATGATGTTTCCAGCTGCAGCTCCAGTACAGCTCTTGCCTATCGTTCTATTTCTGCCTTTTAGTGCACTTCTGGTTCTTTTCTCCATACGCCGGTGTGGAAACGGTGCCCAATTGCCTCAGCCTTCGACTTTAAGGCGTAAAACCGGAAAAAAGTCGGGAGCCACCACATGTGCGACTTACTCCTTCATAGCCGCCACCGGAAGTCCGTGAGGCAGCAGTGTTAACCACTGCGCCACCGTGTTGCCCTGAGAGAGCTGAAAAAATGTAAGTTGAGGGCGCAGGTGGACTTTGACTCACTGGGGGCAGCTGATCTCCGTCTTTGTGACAGCAACGTCCACGAGTCCCCTCGCATTCGTTGGTGGAGATACGGGGATGGAGGGAGGGGGAAGCTCGGTTGGTAGTGCAGAGGAGGAGCCTTTGTATTGTAATGTGATTCTGGAATGGTGGCTGAGGCCTGCAGGGAGCAAATTTAGTTGGGGGGGGGGGGGTGTCAAAGAAGATATGCCAAGGATGGGAGAGGGTCTGGATTTTAATGGAGAAAATGAAAGGTGGGGTGAGGATGTGACTGTGTGGACTGTTAGCTGTAAACCAAAAACAATTGAAGCTACTTGGGAATTAAAAAGATAATTCGAATTTATATTGTGTTTCTTTCCCAACAAAAGACTACAGTGTTGTTTTATTCTATTTGATCAGTTCAAGTTGTTGAATAATTCAAGTTTTATTTTTAACAAGAATGTCTAATTATCAGTAAACTGTAGCACGCCGAGGGAAAAGTGGGTGCAGCTCATTGTGATGAGGACCTGAATAATTCATCGGATACGTTTAAATGATATGAATAATGAATATTTCTCAAAAACTTCCAATGAATATGTTAAACGAGGATAACAAGGTAAACATTTAATGCTAATGGGATTCAGGCAGCAATTCAGGTGTGAGAATTGGCCAAGTGCCCAAACTGGGAAGATACCAGAGGTCTCAACAAGCATTGACTGCTGAGTGGGCAGTGCAAATGCCCAAGAAGGATGAGATGAAAGGCTGGTCATTAATCCACCCCCCTCCCCCCCCCCCCATTGATCAGACAGACAGAAATAACAAGGTTCTTTATTAGTCTCTCAAGTAGGCTCACATTAACATTGCAATGAAGTTACTGTGAAAATTCCCCAGTCGCCAGATTCCGGCATCTGTTCGGGTACACAGAGGGAGAATTCAGAATGTCCAATTCACCTAACAAGCAAGTCTTTCGGGACATGTGGGAGGAAACTGGAGCACCCGGGGGAAACCCACGCAGCCACGGGGAGAACGTGCAGACTCTGCACTGACAGGGTCTCTGGCGCTGTGACGCAACACTGCTAACCACTGTGCTACCGTGCCGCCCATTTTGCATTTCCATAGTGCCGACCATGACGTCAGGGTGTCCCAGAGCACTTTGCGGGCTATGAAGTATGTTAAACATGTGTGGAACCTTGTTTAGACCACACTTCTGAGCACAGTTCTTACGAAAGGGAGGTAGAGGCACTGAGAACAGCATGAAAGAGGGCTGGGCTGGTTTAGCTCACTTGCCTAAATCGTTGGCAGTTAAAGCAGACCAAGCAGGCCAGCAGCACGGATCGATTCCTGTACCAGCCACCCCGGACAGGCGCCGGAATGTGGCGACTACGGGCTTTTCACAGCAACTTTATTTGAAGCCTACTTGTGACAGTAAGCGATTTTCATAGTAGAATGCTAACCAGAACTGGAAGATTATGGGCGGGATTCTCTCACCCCACCGGTTGGGAGAATCGCCGGGCCGGGCACGATTTGCCCGATGCCGGAATGGCGACCGGAGAATCACCACCATTGGCGCCTGCGCGGTGCTGGTGGTCCCCCCCCCCCCCCCCCCCCCCCCCCCCCCCCCCCCCCCCCCCCCCCCAGCCGGTTCTCTGCCCGGGATGGGCCAAGTGGCCGCCCAAAAAAGCCCGAGTCCCCCGGTGCCGTTCACATCTGGTCTTACCCGGCGGGACCTCGCCGTCTATCCTGTCGGGGGCGGGGTGGTGGGGGTGGTCCGACCCCGGGAGGGCCTCCACTGTGGCCTGGCCTGTGATCGGGGCCTACCAATCGGCGGACTGGCCTCTCGTGGTGGGGGCCTCTTTTTCTCCGCGCCGGCCCCTGTAGCCCTACGCCATGTTGCGTCGGGGCCGGCGTGGAGAAGGACGCTACCGTGCATGCGCTCATTCGTGTCGGCCGTAGTGCGCATGCGCAGACCCGCGGCGCCCATTTAACACTGGTATGGGCAGCTGGAGCGGCGTGGGCCTGCCTTCAGATGGGAGAATCCCGCCCAATATCTATCAGGAAAAATTAAACAGGCGGGGGCAGAAAAGACTGACGGATGAGTTGGTAGAAGTTATGAAGATTATGAAAGGGTTCAGTCGGGATGGTGTAGAGAAGATGTGCCACCTACAGGTGAGATCAGAACCAGGGGGTCATACACGCAAGATAGTCACGTTTTGTTTACCCAGAGAGTGGTGAGAACGTGGAACTCGGAATCAAAGCGAGGTTGGAAGTGAATTGTATGGATGCATTTGTGGTAAAGGCAGATAAACAGACGAGGGGGAATGAAATGGAAGGATGTGTCGATAGATGTGTGGTGCACAGACACCGACATAGGTCGGTCCAGCTGATAGGCCTGTTCCTCTGTATTACTTTGGAACTGTTTACTGTTGGGTGGTCATCACTTCATGGAAGAGTTACAGGGCTTCTGCCCAGCGTCCTGTCCAACATCACCAAAATCAGATTAAATGGTCATTATCACATTGTTATTTGTGGGAGAAGCCTGTGAATATATTGGCTGCATGACAACGGTGGCTACATTTCAAATGTACTTAATTGGCTGTAAAGCCCTTTCAGGCCACTTGAGCTGATGCAAAATGTCTTTTGTTATTGTTGTTCGTTCTTGGGATCTGTGCGTCGCTGGCCAGACCAGCATTTCCCTAATAGCCCTAGAGAAAGGTGGTGGTGAGCAAATCTTTGTACCGCAGCAGTCCACACATTGTAGGTACACCCACAGTGCTGTTAGAGAAAGGTGTTCAAGATTTTGGCCCAGCGACAGTGAAGGAACAGCTATATATTTCCAAGTCAGCATGGTGAATGACGTGCGGGGAAAATGCGGGTGATAGCGTTCCCATACTTTAGCAGTTCTTGTCTTTACCATAAAATCCCTTGATAGTTTACTTTGCATTCCTTTGCCTGTGAACGTCCCCAGACCTGATCCTTGGTCTGTGCTGATTGAGCCATCAGTGGCTGTAAAGATGCTACAGCTGCGCCTGGTGGGCCTTGAACAAAGAAAGGGTGGAGCAAAATCAGGAGTCGCCCCTATTCCAGATTTCTGGGTGGACTCTTCCTGTTTGAATGGATAGAATCGGCTTCAGAGAGTGTTCCCAAGCGTCAGTCAACGCGTTAAGGAGCTAGAGGGAGAGGTTTGGAGAGGCATGCCTTCTCCCTCGTGTCTGACCATTTCAATTGATTCCTCTCCATACAGGAACGTCTCCTGTTGTCAGTACTTCCACGACACGTTGCCATGGAGATGAAGGCCGACATTAACGCAAAGCAGGAGGACATGATGTTCCACAAGATTTACATACAGAAGCACGACAATGTCAGGTAGGTGATACCACCTTCACCACAGGTATCTCAACTTGACCGCTGCACGTCGCCAATTCATCAACAGCACCATGCTCCACGGGGGACTGTAAAGGGGCAGGAAATGCGTGAATATGGAATTGAACGAGAGGCAGAACAGAGCTACAATAAAGGGTTGCTTTTCAGGTTAGATGGATGTATATGGTTGTGGCCTTCGGATCACAGTTCTTTTGGATATTCATTAATGACCTGGACTTGGGTATATGGGGCACAATTTCAAACAAGCCAACATGCGATAATAAACAATGAGAAAAATAGAAAGAGACTTCAGGAGGAACAGTTACAGGTGAAATGAGCAGATAGGTACAGAGTAAATAGAACACAGAGAAGTGTTTGAAGTGAAATGTTTTGGTAGGAAGAACGAGGAGAGATGATATGAACCAATGGTTACAATTCTAAAGATGGTGCAGGAACAGAGATCTGGGGGTGAATGTAAACAAACCTTTGAAGGCGGCAGGACAAGGCAAGAAGGCTGTTCAAAAAGCACATTGGATTCTGGGACTGAGGGTTCAAAATCCAGGCAGCTGTGCTGACTCATTGGTCAGGCCTCGCTAGAGTTTTGCACCTGATTTTCAGGAAGAATGTGTGTGCCTTAGATAGAAGAAATTTGCAAGAATGAGATGGGACCAGAGATGGGGAACTTCACTTAGGTGAAGCATCTGAGGAAGCTGAGCGCAGGGAAGATTAAGGGAAAATTCAACAGAGGTGCTCAGCCTTATGAAGGGTTTTGATCAAGTAAATAGGGAAAAACTATTTCCCCTGGTAGGGGTGGCAATAATAAGGGGACACAGATTTAAGTGAAATGACAATGGAACACCTCCTAGGACAATGCCGCCCACTTAATCGGCACCCCTTCTACGAACATTCACTCCCTCCACCATTAACGAATAGTGGCAGCCATGTGTGGGCATTAATAATAATCATCTTTATTAGTGTCACAAGTAGGCGTACATTTACACTGCAATAACGTTACTGTGAAAAGTCCCTAGTCGCCACATTCCGGCGCCTGCTCGGGTACGCAGAGGGAGAACTCAGAATGTCCAATTCACCTAACAAGCACGTCTTTCGGGACTTGTGGGAGGAAACCGGAGCACCCGGAGGAAACCCACGCAGACACGGGGTGAATGTGCAGACTCCGCACAGACAGTGACCCAAGCCAGGTCCCTGGCCCTGTGAAGCAACAGTGCTGACCACTGTGTTACCGTGAACTGAGGCATTCTGACGAGGGCTTCCCGCTGGACTCCAGCGAGCTGAACACAATGAGGAGTTTGTAAAATCAAGCAGCCTTTGCCTGGAGCTCAGAGTTGGCCTGGGGCACGCACCTGTCTTTAACACTACCTGAGGATTAAATTATCTAGCGGCCATATGAATGAAAAGGTCACCAAAGAAGGAAAGAAAGACATCTGGCTGTGCTGAGAAAGCTGGGGTGGGGAGGGGTGGTCCAGACCTTAACTGAGAGAAACGGCTGTGCTGTATTATTCAGCCCATTCTATTCCTGGCCCCTCCACAGCAAACTATGAAACTCCCAGAGAGATTGACACCAGGCTTTGTGAAGATAGGAGAGGGACAGGGTCACAGTGTAGAGAAGAATAGAGCCGTTGACCGCAGGGGGCCTGGACTGAAGAATATCAGGGCATAACTTCAATAAGATTCCAGTTTGTTATATCTCCAAATAACTTCATCTTCTCAGCCGTAAAGTTCAGTCCCAAACCTCCACTACACAATAAAGTGACCCTCTCTCTATTACAGTTTAGAAAAAATAATCTCCATTCCTCTCGAAAGAAAAAAAACTATTGAACGCTTTTGTGACAAAAAGGAAAATAAATATTTTCATTTATATAGCACCGTTATATCCTTTTAAAATATAGTGCCTATTAGCATTTAGATGAGCACTTGGGACAGCCTGGCATACAAGGCCAGGGACCAAGTGCGGGTAAATGGGATTAGAATAGATCGGTTCTTGATGGCCGCGCAGACAGAATGGGCCGAAGGGCCTCGTTGTGCTGTAAAACAGTATGACTCTATTATCGTCGCCTAGATGGAGATTAGAAGAAATCTTTCCTCCGAGGGTTGTGAATCTTTGGAACTCTCTCTCAAGGAGAGCGATGGAGGCAGAGGCAATGAATGTTTTTAAGGTCGAGGCAAATAGATTCTTGGCTACCAAGCGGGTGAAAGGTTGTCGGGGGGGTATGCAGGAATGTGGAATTGAGGCCAGAATTAGATCAGCCGTGTTCTTACTGAATGGCAGAGCAGGCTCGAGGGGCTGAATGGCCTCCTCCTCCTGACTCGTTATGTTGGCGACCACCAGACCTTATAGCCAATGAAGTATTTTGAAGCGTAGTCAGGGTTCCAATGTTGGAAATGGGACAGCCAAGCCGCAGGCAACAAGCTTCCAGAAGCAGCAACGTGATAATGACCAGATTATCTTATCTTTTGTGATGCTGATTGAGGGATAGATGCTGGCCGGGACACCGAGGTTAACTCCCCTCCTCTTCTTAAAATTATCGTCATGGAATCCTTTAAATCCACACAGGGCACCGGGGGTGGGATTTAATATCTCATCTCAAAAACAGCACCCCCAGCAGTGCAGCACTCGCTCAGTACTGCACTGGGGAGTCACACTTAACGCTTGTGCTCAAGCCCTGGAGTGGGACTTGAACATAGAACATACAGTGCAGAAGGGGGCCATTCAGCCCATCGAGTCTGCACCAGCCCACGTAAGCCCTCACTTCCACCCTATCCCCGTAACCCAATGGTCACGACGGGCAATTTAGCAAGGCCAACCCACCTAACCTGTACATCTTTGGACTGTGGGAGGAAACTCGAACACCCGGAGGAAACCCACGCAGACACGGGGGAACGTGCAGACTCCGCACAGACAGTGACCCAGCGGGGAATCGAACCTGGGACCCTGATGCTGTGAAGTTACAGTGCTATCCACTTGTGCTACCGTGCTGCCCTTAATGAACTGAGAACCTCAGACGTGGGAGTTTTCCTAATTGAACTACAGATAATTCATGGGTGACTCATCGCCGAGCCTGTACTAATACAGCACCTTTAACCCAGCAAAATATCTTAAGGTGCTTCACAGGAGAGTAATCAGGCAAAAACAATTGATATCAGTGAAGGATGGGGGCATAGTACTGAAGACGTGTGCTCCAGAACTTGCCGCACCCCTAGCCAAGCTGTTCCAGTACAGCTACCACACTGACATCTACCCGACAATGTGGAAAATTGCCCAGGTGCATCCTGTACACAAGAAACAGGAGAAATCCAACAGCCAATTACCGCCCTATCAGCCTACTCTCCATCATCAGCAAAGTGATGAAGGAGTCATCAACAATGCTATCAAGTGGCACTTACTCAGCAATAACCTGCTCACGGACACTCAGTTTGGGTTCTGCCAGGGTCACTCAGCTCCTTACCTCATACAGCCTTGGTTCAAACATGGACAAGAGCTGAATGCAGGAGGTGAGGTGAGAGTGACTGCCCTGGATATCAAGGCAGCATTTGACAGAGTATGGCATCAAGGAGCTCTAGCTAAACTGGAATCAGGGGGAAAACTCTCCGCTGGTTGGAGTCATACCTGACACAAAGGAAGATGGTTATGGTTGTTGGAGGTCAATTATCTCAACTCCAGGACATCACTGCAGGAGTTCCTCAGGGTAGTGTCCTAGGCCCAACCATCTTCAGCTGCTTCATCAATGACCTCCCTTCTATCATAAAGTCAGAATGGGGATGTTTGTGGATGACTGCACACAATGTTCAGCATCATTCATGAATCCTCAGAAACTGAAGCAGTCCACGTCCAAATGCCGCAAAACCTGGACAATACCCAGGCTTGGGCTGACAAGTGGCAGCTTACATTCGCGCCACACATTGCCAGGCAATGACTATCTCCTGCAAGAGAGGATCTAACCACTGCCCCTTGACATTCAATGGCATTTCCATCACTGAATCCCCCACAAACAACATCCTGGGGGTTATCATTGATCAGAAACTGAACTGGACTAGTCGTATTAATACTGTAGCTACCAGGGCAGGTTAAAGGCTAGGAATCCTAATGCGAGTAACTCAACTCCTGAACCCCCCGCCCCCAAAGCCTGTCCACCATCTGCAAGGCACAAGTCAGGAGTGTGATGGAATACTCTCCACTTGCCTGGATGAGTGCAGCTCCAACAACATTCGAGAAGCTCGCAACCATCCAGGACAAAGCAGCCCACTTGATTGCTCCCCCTTCCACAAACGTTCACTCCCTCCACCACTGACGAGCAGTGGCAGCCGTGTGTACCATCGACAAGATGCACTGCAGTAACTCATCAAGGTTCCTCATACAGCAGCTTCCAAACCCTCAACCACTACCATCTAGAAGGACAAGAGCAGCAGATACCTGGATGCCCCACAACCTTTACCACCCTGACTTGGAAATATATTGCTGTTCCTGCACTGTTGCTGGGGCAACATCCTGGAACTCCCTCCCTAACAGCACAGAGGGTGTACCTACACCTCAGGGACTGCAGCAGTTCAAGAAGGCAGCTGAACACCACCTTTTAAAAAAATAAATTTAGAGTGCCCAATTAATTTTTTCCAATTAAGGGACAAATTAGCGTGGCCAATCCACCTACTCTGCACATCTTTGGGTTGTGGGGGCGAAACCCACACAGACACGGGGAAATGTGCAAACTCCACACG
The DNA here is from genome assembly GCF_902713615.1 of Scyliorhinus canicula. Taxonomy (NCBI): domain Eukaryota; kingdom Metazoa; phylum Chordata; class Chondrichthyes; order Carcharhiniformes; family Scyliorhinidae; genus Scyliorhinus; species Scyliorhinus canicula. The sequence goes on along the minus strand of NC_052147.1, from coordinate 276,260,903 downwards.
GACAGTGACCCAGAGCCAGGATCGAACCTGGGACCCTGACGCCGTGAGGCAGCAGAGCTAACCCACTACGCCACCGTGCTGCCCTGAACACCACCTTCTGTTGAGCAACTAGGGATGGGCAATAAATGCTGGCCTAACCAGTGACGCCCACATCCCGTAAATGAATTAAAAAAAATATTGGGACACTTGATCAAGGGGCTCGATTTCAAGGAGTGTCTTGCCGGAGGATATGATGGTGGAGAGGCCGAGAGCTTTAGGGAGAGAATTCCGATGCTTAGCAATGAGACGACTCGGTCGAGGCATGGTCTTCATGGTGGAGACGAAGAGGGATATGCAGGAGGCCAGAGTTTGAGTGCTCGCCGAGAGTTATCGAGCTGGAGGAGGTGACAGAGATGAGTGGGTCGCGGTGAGGCCGTGGATCATTATTTGGGATCGGATTACGGCATCTGGACAAATCTGAGCACGTGGCCTCCACTTAAAAACATGTGACCTCCTGGCTCCCTTTACCTTAGACACAAGCAAGCTGAGCAGCTGATGTTCCTCTCTTTGCTGTTTGCAGGAAGCAGGTTAAATTACTTTTGTAACCTGAAATCAAAGTGCTAATTAAATGTGCTTAAGAATAGCGCAGAATAATTTTCCAACCATTCAGTGGTCAAATTAGTTTCAGTAGGAACCATCCACTAGTGTTTTTGTAATTTGTATAATGACTGCTTTTGTGAAACACTGGTTTATATAAGAATGTAACTGGATTTCTTGAGCGGAATTTTAACAGCAAACAGTTTGCGTAATCGGTAATAAAAAAACGCAAATGCTGGAAGTACTCAGCAGGCCAGCAGAATCTGTGTAGCGAGAAAGAGAGTTAACATTTCAGGTCGATGATCTTCCATCAGAACCGAGAAAGGTTAGAAATGTGACCGCCTATCAGCAAACGTAAGGGCAGAGGGCGGGAAGAAGAACAAAATGGAAGCTCTGTGACTGGATAGAAGTCGGGGGGTATTAAATAACAAAAGGGATGACGGCCAAAGGGAGGGGGTAATGGGGCGAGTTAAGAAATATAAGACTTGCCTCGAGGAGGTGTGAATGGCAGAATGGGGACCTGCTGCCACCTGCAAACAAGAGAAACGAGCCGAAATCAAAATCCACAATGAGAATTGAAGCAAAATGGGGGCAAAGATTGCGGTTGGAAATTGTTGAGCTTAATGTTGATTCTGGAAGGCTGTAGATTGTCAAACGGAAAGATGAGGTACTGTTCCTCATTGGCTTCACTGCTCTCCAACAGACCGTGCACAGAAAGACCAGACTGAGGGTAAGGCGGAGGATTAAAATGACAGGCGACCGGGGTGATCGAACCAAGGCATTTCGCAAAGTGTTCACCCAACCTGCAGCTGGCCTCCCCAACGTAGGGCAGACGCACAGGGCAGCAAATACGGTTGACCAAAATTGAAAGAAGTACAAGTTGAAGTACAGGTTTCACTTCGAAGGTGTGTTTGGAGCTGTGAATAATTAGCAGCTTATCTGAAACCCAGAAGGGGTTTAGGAACTTCTAACAGTTAGGATTTATCTTTGCGCAGTCAACAAGCAGTAAAATGTCAGAAAAATGAAGGAGATAATGTAAACAGGGATGCTTGGAGGCAAGTCCTTGATCGTAGCAGGACAAAGTATGGGCGGTATGGTAGCATAGTGGTTAGCACGGTTGCTTCACAGCGCCAGGGTCCTGGGTTCGATTCCCGGCTTGGATCACTGTCTGTGTGGTGTCTGCACGTTCTCTCCGTGTCTGGGTGGGTTTCCTCCGGGTGCTCCGGTTTCCTCCCGCAAGTCCCAAAAGAACTGTTAGATGAATTGGACATTCTGAATTCCCGCTCTGTGTTCCTGAACAGGCGCCGGAGGGTGGCGACTAGGGGCTTTTCACAGTAACTTCATTGCAGTGTTAATGTCAGCCGACTTGTGACAATAATAAAGATTATTATTATAAATTGAGAAGCTGGCTAACAAAGCGGGTATTTTTTATTTGTTCGCAGCATCTGGGCCTGACTGGCTAGGCCAGCATTTGTTGCCCATCCCTAAAGTTTGGGGGTGAGCTGCCTTCTTGAACCGCTGTTGACCATGTGGTGGAGGAACATCCACAGTGCTGTTAGGGAGAGAGTTCCAGGATTCTGACACAGGGACAGTGAAGGCTGGAAGGGCGGTGTAGCTGCAAATCAGGAGGGAACCTTGGATTTTTTAATAGAGTCCAAGTTTTGGTAATATTCCCACCACCCCCTCCTCCCACCAAACATGGGGTAAGGGAAGATCGGCAAGGGTTAAATTGATAAAATTGTCAAATCATTTTAAAAATAAGTTTAGAGTACCCAATTAATTTTTTCCAATTAAGGGGCAATCTCGCGTGGCCAATCCACCTAACTTGCACATCTTTGGGTTGTGGGGTTGAAACCCATGCAGACATGGGGAGAATGTACAAACTCCACACGGGCAGTGACCCAGAGCCGGGGTCGAATTTGGGACCTCGGTGCCGTGAGGCAGCGGCGCTGACCACTATGAAATGAAAATCGCTTATTGTCACGAGTAGGCTTCAATGAAGTTACTGTGAAAAGCCCCTAGTCGCCACATTCCAGCGCCTGTCTGGGGAGGCTGGTACGGGAATCGAACCGTGCTGCTGGCCTGCTTGGTCTGCTTTAAAAGCCAGCGATTTAGCCTGGTGAGCTAAACCAGCCCCAAGGTCACCGTGCTGCCCAAAATTGTCAAATCTGATCATCCCATCATTCTATGATCTTAAAAAGAAGAAGAGAGATGCAAAATGGGAGAGGGAGAGCAGCGGCTGGGTAGGAAAGAGGGACAAAGGAGAGAGAGAGATGGCAGCATGGTGGCCTAGTGGTTAGCACAACCGCCTCACGGCGCTGAGGTCCCAGGTTCGATCCCGGCTCTGGGTCACTGTCCGTGTGGAGTTTGCACATTCTCCCTGTGTCTGCGTGGGTTTCGCCCCCACAACCCAAAAATGTGCAGAGTAGGTGGATTGGCCATGCTAAATTGCCCCTTAATTGGAAAAAATAATTGGGTAATCTAAATTTATAAAAAAAAGAAGAGAGAGAGAGATAGAGAGATACGAAAGAGGAATGAGAACTTGACAAGGTGAGAAAGGGAGAGACAATCAGGAGAGAAGAGAGGGAACAACAATTCAGACAGCGGACAACAGAGGCAGAAAAGAGCAATTGTATCTTGTGATTTACTGCATGTGGGTGATCTGCTGGTTTCATGAATAATAAACAATTGAGCTACTGTACATAGTTACAGAATGGAGACAAAGACTGGCATTCATATAGCACCTTTCATGACCACAGCCTAAGTGCTTTACAGCCGGTGAAGTACATTGAAAGTCACAAGGTATACTCTCGCATTGACTTTTTTGTTCTGAGCAGGGCGATACCGAAGATGGTGGATACTGAGTACTCTGCAATCGCAGTGTCGCATCATGCCCCGCACTGGGTGGATCTACGGGTTAGTGTGGAGAGAGGGCAACACCCGCTGTGGAGACTAGATGTGGGGTTGCTAGCGGACGAGGCGGTCTGTGGGTGGGTTAACAAGTCCATCCAGAACTACCTGGAAACAAATGATACGGGGAGGTCTCTGCAGCGACGGTCTGGGAAGCTTTGAAGGCAGTAGTCAGAGGGGAATTAATCTCAATACGGGCCCATAGAGAAAAGGTGGAATGGGCTTAGAGGGATAGATTAGTGGAGGAGATACTCCAGGTGGACAGGAGATACTCGGAGGCCCTGGACACGGGGCTACTGAGGGAGCGGCGGAGGTTACAGGTGGAGTTTGGGCTGTTGACCACAGGGAAAGCAATGGAACAGCTGAGGAAGGCAAGGGGGGCGATCTATGAGTACGGGGAAAAGGCAAGCAGAATGTTAGCGCACCAGCTCAGAAAAAGAGAGGCGGCCAGAGAGATAGGTAATGTAAAGAGTAGAGGCGGGAATACTGTCCTGGACCCAGTGGGGGTGAACAAGGTGTTTAAGGACTTTTTTAGTAAATTATATGAGTTGGAACCGCCGGCTGGGGTGGAGGAGCTGAGGCAATTTCTGGATCAGTTAAGGTTCCCGAGGGTGGAGGAGGACCTGGTGGAGGGGCTGTGGAATTCTATAAGATATTGAGCCCATTGCTGGTGAGGACTTTTAACTCAGTTAAACGGAATGCATGTCATGTGTGAAGTCATGGATGCGGCTGGTGTCCTAGACATGTGCAAGAAGTGTCACCCGCTACAGGAACTTGAGCTCTGGGTTTTGGAGGTGGCTGGCGGATGGAGTCACTGTAGCGCATCCACAAAGCCGAGAGCTATGTGGACAGCACGTTCAGAGAGGTGGTCAGACCGCAGCTGAAGGGCCTGGAAGCAGAGAGGGAATGGGTACCCACCAGGTTGCCTTGAGATTAGGTAGGTAGCGCAGGAGTCCCCTGGGAGACAAATGGTTTTTCTGTTTTGGAAGTTGGTAAGGGCACTGATTCCTCAGAGGGGTTCAGTCAGAGCCAGGATTGTGGCATCACCAGTGGCTCGGCTGTACAGGAGAGGAGGAAGACAATGGAGGAGCAATAATGCTCAGAGATTTATCAGTTAGGGGAACAGACAGGCTTTTGCTGTGGCCGCAGATGTGACTCCAAGGATGGTATGTTGCCGCCCGGGATTAAGGATGTCACAGAACGGCTGCAGGATATTCTTCTTGGGGACGGTGAACAGCCAGAGGACGTGGTCCGCATTGGTGTCAATGACTTAGATCGGCAGGGGGTTGGAGTCCTGCAAACAGAATTTAGGGAGCGAGGTACAAAATTAGCAAGCAGGACTTCAAATGTAGTATTCTCAGGAGTATTCCCAATACCACATGCAAGTGAGTGAGGACAGCCAAAGGAGTAGCAGAATGGTTAGCATTGTTGCTTCGCAGAACCAGGGTCCTAGGTTTGATTCCCGCTTGGGTCACACTGTCTTTGCGACGTCTGCACAGACAGTCTGCGTGGGTTTCCTCCGGGTGCTCGGGTTTCCTCCTGTAAGTCCCGAAAGGCGTGCTTGTGAGGTGAATTGGACATTCGGAATTCTCCCTCCCTGTACCCGAACAGGCGCCAGAATGTGGCGAACAGAGGATTCCCACATGAACTTCATTGCAGTAATGTAATGTAAGCCTACTTGTGACAATAATAACGATTATTATTATGTGGTGGGAAAGATGATGCAGGTGGGAGGGCTTTAGATTCCTGAGACTGGCTCTGGGGGAGATGGCGCATGTACAAGCCAGACGCATAGCACCTAAAAAGGGCTCCTTGCTTTTCCATTTGCTAGTGCTGTTGGGACAGTTTTAAACTAACTCAGCAAACTAGTTTAAACAAACTAACTGGAGTCATGCTTGGGAACCTGGGTTCAAATCCCACCATGGCAGATGGTGAAATTTAAATTCAATAAAAATCTGTAATTAAATGTCTAATGACTACGAAACTATTGTCTATTGTCATAAAAGCCCATCAGGTTCACTCATGTCCTTTAGGGAAGGAAATCTGTCATCCTTACCTGGTCTGGCCTACATGTGACTTCAGATCTACAGCAAGTTGACTCTTAAATGGCCTCCAGGATGAGCAATAAATGTACGACGCCCACATCCCATGAACAAATTTTTTTAAAAGGCACAGATTTCGATGTGGAAATATGATGTTGTGGCAATAACAAAGACTTGGCTCAATGAAGGGCAAGACTGGGTGTTAAATATTCCTGTGGAAGGTGCTCAGAAAAGATAGAAAGAGCAGAAAAGGAGGAAGGGTGACACCATTGGTTAAGGAAAGCATTGCAGTGCCGGAGAAAGAGGATGCTCCAAAAGGTTCAAGGACAGAATCAATTTGGCTAGTGCCAAGGAAAGAGTGCAATTACATTGCTCGGTGCAGTCTATAGGACAACTAGTGAGAAGGATGTAGAACAAATCTGCAGGGAAATTACAGAGAGATGCAAACATTACCGAGTAGTTTTAATGGGGGACTTTAATTACCTGAATGCAGATTGGAAGCATGATGGTGTAAAGGGCAGACAGGGTCAAAAAGTTCCTAGATAGGACAATTTTAGGACAGCAGTTTGTGTTCAGTCCAACAAGAAAGGAAGCACCACAGGACCTGGTTCCTGGACATGAGGTGGACCGAGTAGATCAAGTATCCGTGGGGGAACATTTAGGAGACCGTGATCATTGTATCGTAAGGTTATCACCCATTTCCATAGATCATGGAATTTACAGCACAGAAGGCCATTCAGCCATCGAGTACCTGTAACCCATAAACCCACTGTGGTGAATGTATTATGCCAATAATCCACCATTTGTATTTGTATCTGTGCTGTTGCCCTTGTATTTGTATCTGTGCTATGCTGTTGCCCTTGTGGGCTCCTCCTATGGGCCATTGTAAGGCATTATCCATAGAGGAACATGTTGGGGCATGTATGGGCTCCGCCCATGGCTCCTTTCCTTGAAGGGAGGTATAAAGAGCAGTCGACCTGTAGGCGGTTCTCAGTATTGGATCAGTGGCAGGCAGGCACTGTTCTAAGTTGATTGAAGCCACGGTTTACTTCTACTCTTGTCTCGAGTGAATTGATGGTCACATCACCCACCTAACCTTTTTGGACACCAAGGGCAATTTGGAATAGTCAATCCTCCTAACCTGCCCGTCTTTGGACTGTGGGAGGAAACCGGAGCACCCGGAGGAAACCCACGCGCACATGGGGAGAACATGCAGACTCCGCACAGACAGTAACCCAAGCCTGGAATCGAACCTGGGGCCCTGGAGGCGTGAAGCAACTGTGCTAATCACTGTGCTACCGTGCTGCCCAAGGATGATGATAGAAAAGGAAAGTAGCCAATCCCGAGTAAGAATAATTAACTTGGGGGAGAGTCGGCTTCTATTGGGCAAGAACGGAGTTAGATTGGAACGAAAGGTAGGTGGCAAAGCTGTAGTTGAACAATGGGTGACCTTCAAAATTGCCAGAAATAGGCAACGTATATTCCTTTTATAAAATAAATTTAGAGTGCCCAATTCTTTTTATTCCAATTAAAGGGCAATTTACCCTGCACATCTTTTTTTGGTTTGTGGGGGTGGGAACCACGCAGACACTGGGAGAATGTGCAAACTCCACATGGACAGTTGCCCGGGGCCGGGATTCGTACCTAGGTGCTCAGTGCCGTGGACAGCAGTGCTAACCACTGCAACACGTGCCACCCTCTGGTATATTCCTTCAAAAAGGAAAGGTAGGGCAAACAAATCCAGTGCTCCCTGGATGAAAAGGAGATGGAAATTAAAGTAAGGAAGAAAAAGTGTGCTTACGACAGATGTAGAAAATATAGTTGAGAACCAGGAGGAATACTACAGAAGGCTCAGAGGGGAGGTGGAAAAGCACGTTAGAGAGGTGGCGAGGGACTGTGGGAAAATCTTGCTATGCGTACATTGGGTGCTGTGCTTCCCCCCCCCCCCCCCCCCCCCCCCGCCAAAGCCCAACTCTCCCTCCCATTTCCCCTTTACCGTGGGCAGCACGGTAGCACAAGTGGATAGCACCGCGGCTTCACAGCGGCAGGGTTCCAGGTTTCGATTCCCCGCTAGGTCACTGTCTGTGGAGTGTCTGCACGTTCTCCCCGCGTCTGCGTGGGTTTCTCCTCCGGGTGCTCCGGTTTCCTCCCACAGCCCAAAGATGTGCCGGTTAGGTGGGTTGGCCATGATAAATTGCCCTTAGTGACCAAAAAGGTTAGGAGGGGTTATTGGGTTACGGGGATAGGGTGGAAGTGAGCGCTTAAGTGGGTCGGTACAGACTCGATGGGCCGAATGGCTTCCTTCTGCACTGTATGTTCTATGTTACCCCCTTCTCCATTTCCATCATCTGCCCATATGTATCTTATATCCTCCCTGCCCCCATCATCAAAAGACAGCACCCTATCCAGCAACTGAGGAAACAGAGCTCCTTTTGCACAAAGCCTCGTACCTGCAAATACCTAAAAAACATTCCCTCCCGGCAGTTGGAAACTCCACCAACTCCTCCAGCCCCACAAACATACCCTCCTCTAAACGTCTCAGCCCCCTCCCTCTCCCAGATCTCATACGAGAAATCCATCCCAACCCATTCCCACAGATCGGCACTTGGAGTGTCAAAGACTCTAATATAAAGTGGTGTCTGAAGTGATTCCATATTCTCAGAGAAGCTGTTACCAACTGGACTCGAAGAGAACCTGGCCGGAGGGAGCGGAAGTGGAGCCGTAAGAAGTGCCCTCAAACTCCAGGAAGGGGGAAACAGCCTCTCACATCTACTGTGTCAAGCCCTCGAAGAAGTTTATACATTTTGTTGGGGGCAAGTCTCACTTTGAAAGATTTGGGGCAAATGGGGCTTCAGTTTAACTGGGAATCAATGTAGGTGAGAATTATATGGGCTGCATTCAAGTCTCCAACACCCTTGATGGACCACAGGAAGGAGATGAACAATCTTAAAGATGGGGATATCTGACAGTGTAGCATTCCTGCATCACAAACATGAAGATTCAAACCATTGCTTTTTTTTTAGTTTCGAAAGGAGCAGTGTGAGATAGGTTAAAGGTTCAGTGAAAGTCGCGGAGTGGGGGATGGGGAAGGGTTATCATGTTGTGGTTGTTTCTCTCTGCTGGGTAGAGCCTATTAATACCAACAATGATTATTCGTCACTGCATTTTCCTAAAATAGGATAGATTCTGCAAACGGCATGGAAAATGTCCTCAGATTTTTTTTTTAAATGGTGAAAGGCAATGTTTTTGTTGGTTGGTATGATGGAAACCAGCTGTTTCCCAGCCTGTAATGCACTTCAGCAGATCTGCTGTAGACAGTTCTGTTAATGCGTGGGAAAGGGCTCCAGCAAATAAACCTTCTCCGTGCACAGACCAAAGCAACAGCAATTATCAAAACCACCAAAGCCTGATGGTGGATAATCTACAATCTGTATCTCTGTCTCTCCTGCCCCCTACCAAGGCCATAAAGCGCTCGACTTGGCATCTATATATCTTGGCCCCCATTGTCTCAAAGAGTCAGATAGAGTTTTACAGCACAAAAAGAGCCCCTTCGGCCCCTCCTTGGAGCTACTCTCGTGCTATCTAGCAGCCAGTGATTTTTTAAAAATTGCGTTTATTAGTGGCTTTTACAACCATGGGGATGAAACAGAATCACAGAGTAGTACAGCACAGAAGAGACCCTTCACCCCATCGGGTCTGCGCCAACGCATGTAAACCCCAAGTGTCTGCAGTCAATAGAGCACTTTTGCTACAGAGGCACTGTTGCAATAGAGGAAACGTAGCAGCCAATTTACACACAGCAAGATCCCACACGCAGCAAAGTGATAACTATTCACTCATCTGGTTTTTTTTGTTTTGCGATGTTGTTTGAGGGATAAATGTTGGCCAGGACCACGGGGGCCACCTCTCCTGCTTTTCCTGAAAATTAGGCCGTGGGTTCCTTCACGTCCGCCTGATAGGGCAGATGGGGCCTTGGTTTGGCATCCCATGGGTGAGGTGTGCCTCCGACAGTGCAGCACTCCCTCAGTACGGCACGGAGGGTACCAGCCGGGATTGTGTGCTCACATCTCCGACTGGGATCTGAAAGCCAAAGACTTCTGGCTTCAGAGGCAAGAGTGCTGCCCATCGCGACGCCGCTGCTAAATGGCCAGATCATCTGTTTCAGTGACGTCCGTTTGGGAATATAATTTGGCCATGACACTGGGTAAAGCTCTGCTGCTCTCCCCCAAAATAGAGCCATGGGATATTTTACGTGCGTGCGAGAGGATTAGCTGACAGTGGGGACCTTGGTTCTTTGAAAATCTGTAGCTGTGGGGAGGCAGAAACGTGAGGGAAACGGGCTGTTCCTGTGTGAACGCAGCAACAACCTTCCCATTAAAGCTTTGTCTTAAATTGATTCAATGTGACACTCTGCACATACGTCTTGGCAGCGAAGCAACACGAGGCAGCCAGATTCCTTAGAGCCCTGCTTTGTCACAAGGCACAGGTCCGCGAGGCAGCAGGCAGCTCAGGGTGGACTTGTGAAGCTGCAGCTATTTTTGGAAACTGCTCTGAGACCCCTTGTTGAAAAGCTGAAGCAGATGCGGCTGTAGGCTTGTGCTGGGTCGGGGGTGTTCTCTGGCTGTTGGGGGAGGGGGGGCGGTCTCCTTTACCTCCTGTGAAGGTCAATAGCATTTCGTCCTGACACTCAAATGTGCCTCGCCCAGCACGGCTATAGGAATGGCTCACAACAAGAGGCTGCCTGGGGCCTACGTTCAGGAATTTCCTCTCGGCCCCCGCCCCCTCGAAGAGGATCCTGAAAAACAATCTCTTTGATTGGTCCATTTTCCTAATTGTCTCCATTGGCTGTGAGGAGGAAGAGGGGCGGGTGGTCACGTTTTGTCCAGTTACATTCCCATCAGGCACCACAGTTATGACCTTAAAGGCTCTATATAAATGAAGTTGTTGTTTTTACCTTTGCAGCCAATGAAGTGAGTTTTGAAGTGGGTTTGTTAATGCCTCAGCCAATTTGTGCACATCAAACAGCCACAAACATTAATGTGATAATGACAAGATAATCTGGTTTAGATGTTGGTTAAGGGATAAATATTGACGAGTAAATAAGGGAGAACTCAACCGTTTTTCTGTTAAGTAAGGTAGGATCTTTTTTCCCTCCATTCTTTCATGGGACGTGAGCATTGCTGGTTAAGGCCATTTGTTGCTCATCCCTAATTGCCCTTGAACTGAGTGGTTTGCTCGGCCATTTCAGGGGGCAGTTAAGAGTCAACAGACTGCTGTAAGTCTGGAGTCACAGGTAGGCCACACCAGATAAGGATGGCAGAGTTCATGGAATCATAGAAGGGGCGGCATGTGGTACAGTGGATAGCACTGGGACTGCGGTGCTGAGGACCGAGGTTCGAATCCCGGCCCTGGGTCACTGTCCGTGTGCAGTTTACACATTCTCCCCATGTCTGCGTGGGTTTCACCCCCACAACCCAAAGATGTGCAGGTTAGGTGGATTGGCCACGCTAAATTGCCCCTCTTAATTGGAAAAAATGAATTGGGTACTTTAAATTTATTTTTAAAAAAGAATTTACAGTGCATCGTGCCCGCACCATCCCCTGGAAAGAGCACCCCACTTAAACCCAGCAAACCCCACCCAACCCTTTGGACACTAAGGGGAAATTCAGCATGGCCAATCCACCTAACTTGCACATCACTGGACTGTGGGAGGAAACTGGAGCACCCGGAGGAAACCCACGCAGACATGGGGAGATTGTTACCCAAGGCTGGAATTGAACCTGGGTCCCTGGAGCTGTGAGGCAGTCGTGCTAACCACCACACCACCATACCGCTTCCTTCCCTCAAGGGGATTAAGGAACCAGATAGGCTTTTACCACAATCCATGATGGTTTCATGGTCGCCATGACTGAGACTAGCTTTCAATTTCAGATTTATTAATCAAATTTAAATTCCACCAGTTGCCGTGGTGGGATATGAACCCATGTTCCCAGAGCATTAGCCTGGGCTCCTGGATTGCCAGATCAGTGGCATTGCCAGCACACCACCATCACCCCAGATTACAGCCCCCTGTGAGGGCAGATGGGGCCTCGGTTTAATATTCCATCTGAGAGATAGCATCATGGACAGTGCAGCACTCTAACAGCAGGGGTGTCAAGCAGGGTATTGCTCAAATTGCTGCCGTGTACTTTGAACCCAAAGCCTTCTGTATTCAGAGGGGAGAATGCTACTCACTGAACCACTGCTGGTAATGATCAGGGCCAGAGTTTTGTGCTCGTTCCCGGTGGGTTCTGAGGTGGGGGGAGGGGCACAATTTCATGGTGGGTTGGACCTTGGACAGGAATATGCTCATGCTCCTGTTCAGGCGCTGAAGTTGCCAGGAACCTTTTTTTATTGTCACAAGTATGAAGTTACTGTGAAAAGCCCCTCGTCGCCACATTCCGGCGCCTGTTTGGGTAAGCTGGAACGGGAATTGAACCCGCGCTGCTGGCCTTGTTCTACATCACAAACCAGCTGTTAGCCCACTGAGCTAACCGCCCAGCCTCAATTCTTAGGCTGGTGGGTACCAGTTGGAACAGGGTGTCAAATAGAAAAAGTTAACAATCGCAGGTTGGAAAGAGGTTGAGATGCGGGCACCTCCAGGTATCTGGGTGCTCCCACTCTGCCCCCACCTCAAAGGGCTACCCTCCGACACCAAGATTGGTCAGCTTTCGACTCCCCACGGCACCTCCTAGCCACCCGCTACCCTCCGCCACTGAGACACCTGGTACTTACCTGAAGCAGGCAGAACAGTGGTTAGCACTGTTGCTTCACAGTGCCAGGGTCCCAGATTTGATTCCCGACTTGGGTCACTGTCTGTGTGGAGTCTGCACGTTCTCCCGTCTCTGCATGGGTTCCCTCCGGGTGCTCCGGTTTCCTCCCACGAGTCCAATGACTGAAAAAGGTTGGGAGGGGTTATTGGGTTACGGGGATAGGGTGGAAGTGAGGACTTAAGTGGGTCGGTGCAGACTCGATGGGCCGAATGGCCTCCTTCTGCACTGTATGTTCTAGGTTCAAATTTGGCAAGTTGTGAACCAGATCATTGCTGACCGTGCGATCTTGCCGTGTGCCAATTGATAGCTGCCATTTCCAACATTACTCAGGGATTGTACGTTGCTGGTTAATGGCCAACCTAACTAGTTAAAGGGGTGATATTGTGGCATGGCCAGCATTTTACCAACAGCGGAGTTGCTCCCACTATAGGCGCTGTGAGGCGGCCTTCCTGCGACAGTCTGTCGGGATGTGGTGGGGGAAGGTCAGTGCGGGGAGCTCAGAGGGGGGAGGTGCTGTGGTTGGGGGGGGGGGCGGGGAAGGAGTCAGCGGCAGGGTCTGTCGGAGGTGGAGGCTTCACCTCCAAAAAATGGGTCCACAAGCTGGAAAGGCAATGGCCTCGGTCTCAAATGATTCAGCCGGAGAGGTTTCCCCCCTCGGTCTCAAATGATTCAGCCGGAGAGGTTTCCCCCCTCGGTCTCAAATGATTCAGCCGGAGAGGTCCCCCCCCCCCCTTCTCGGGGGACTGGGAGTCAATGAAAATTTCAAACTGAGGTCGACAGATTTCAGCTAGACAGTAGATATTGAGCATTACGGGAGCAAAGCGGGTAAATTAAGTTCAGGTACATATCTGCCATAATCTATTCAAATAAATACATTTGAATAAAATGTGAGGAAGTTAAGGTAATGAGTATCAGTTGAGAAAAGGTAATGGAGAAACCCAAGAGACTGGAATCCCTGATGGCCTACGTCCTCGGATTATAAAAGAAAGAGCTGGAGGGATAACTGATTTTCCAAAATTCCCTAGATTCAGAAATGTTCCCATGAGATTGGAAGCTGGCAAATGTTTACACCGCTTTTCAAGAAAGGAGAGAGAGAGAGAAAACAGTGAACTGTAGACCAGGTGGCTTGACAGCAATCATCAGGAATGTGCTGGAATCAGTTATTAAAGAAGTCTTCACAATGCACTGTGAATAGCAAGATTAGATCAAGTCAACATGGCTTTCTGGAAGGGAAATTCTATTTGACAAATTTGCTTTTTTTAAAAATAAATTTAGATTACCCAATTATTTTTTCCAATTAAGGGGCAATTTAGCGTGGCCAATCCACCTACTTTGCGCATTTTTGGGTTGTGGAGGCAAAACCCACGCAGACACGGGGAGAATGTGCAAACTCCACACGGACAGTGACCCAGAGCCGGGATCGAACCTGGGACCTCAGCGCCGTGAGGCAGCTGTGCTAACCACTAGGCCACTGTGCTGCCCTTTGTTAGAGATCTATGAGCAGGGTACGTAAAGGGGGATCTGTAGATTAAGTATATGTGGATTTCCAAAAAGAAATTGATAAAGTGCCACACAAAGCTCTAGGCAAGATAACGGCTCATGGAGCTGTGGGCAATATATTAGGATGAAAAGAGGATTGGTTCATGGACAGGCAGCAGAGAGTGGGCATAAATGGCCTTTTCCAAATGGGCATGCAGTGCCACTAGGATCGATCCTGGGGCCTCAGCTATTTACAATCTATTTTAATGACTTGGAAGAAGAGACAGAGTCATGTAAGTTTGCTGATGATACAAAGCTAGGTGGAACACTGTGGGGAGAACGCAGAGGTCATAGAAAAATATAGATAGGCTATGTGAGTGGGCAAGAGTTCGCAGATGGAGTATAATGTAGGGAACTTGGAGTTATACACTCTGGTTGTAAGAATAGAAAAGCAGACAATTTTTAAAAAGGTGTGAAACTTGAAAATGTTGATTGTTTGAAGAGGCTTGGCATGCTCATACAAGGAACACAGAAAGTTAGCAGGTGCAGCAAGTAATTAGAAAGCCCGTTGGCCATTATTGCGAGGGAATTGGAGTGCTGGAATAAAGAGGTCTTGCTACAATTATACAGGGTTTTGGTGAGAGCGTATCTGGAGTACTGTGTTCAGCTTTGGTCACCACCTTCAAGAAAGTATACATGTGACTGGGAGGCGATACAGCAAAGGTTCATTACGTTGGTCCCTGGGGTGAGGGGACTGTGCATTGATTAAATTAGGCTTTTATTCTCTGGAATTTAGAAGAATGAGAGGTGAGCAAGTTTATGGAAATGTACAAAATCCTGAAGGCGTTTGACATGGTGGTTGATGAGAGATTGTTCCCACTGGTCGGGGAATCTAAACCGCGGGGCACAGTTTCAGGATAAAGTGGGGGGTGGGGGGGGGGGGTCATCATTTAGGACTGAGATGAGGAAAAATTACTTCACTGAAAGGTTGTGAATCTTTGGAATTCTCTAGCCCAGAGGGTTGTGGGTGCTCCATCATTGAATACATTTCAGACTGGGGATAGACAGGTTTATGGTGTCTCCGGCAATTGAGCAACATGGGGAGCAGGCGGGAAAATGAAGCTCAGGCCCAAGATTAGCCCATAATCCCATTGAATGGGGGAGCAGGCTCAATGAGTCATGTAGTCAAATCTTGTATCTATTTCGGGTTGAAACTGATAAAAAGCTGTCTGAACATGGTTAGACTGAAGGGAAAACTGCCCCAAAACAACAATGCTAACTTTTGTGGGGCTTTCAACAGCTGTGGAACATAGGAACAAAAGTAGACCATTCAGCCAATCAAGCCTGCTGCGCAATTCAATATGATCATGACCGATCATCGACTTGTGACGATTGTGGTGTTTGTCCCTGCAAGGGCAGCAACAGCAGAACAGGGTCACCTGGCTGAGGGACCAATTGTGACTGAGAGTGGGGCACTAACCTCCCGGGGGTGGAGCCTCTCTTAGGCAGAAGGAGGGGTGGCACGGTGATTAGCACTGGTGCCTCACAGTGCCAGGGTCCCGGGTTCGATTCTCGGTTTGGGTCACTGTGTGTGCAGAGTCTGCACGTTCTCCCCGTGTCTGCGTGGGTTTCCACCGGGTGCTCCGGTTTCCTCCCACAAGTCCCGAAAGACGTGCTGTTAGGTAATTTGGACATTCTGAATTCTCCCTCTGTGTCCCCGAATAGGCGCCAGAATGTGGCGACTAGGGGCTTCTCACAGTAACTTGATTGTAGTGTTAATGTAAGCCGACTTGTGACAATAAGGATTACATTTTTTTTAAAAATCAAACAAAATCCTTCATTGCTCCTCCGCTATGAACCGTTGCTTCAGCTGTGATTGGAATTCCACCCTGTGGTGTAACTGGGACTAGTTCTGAGCCCAGGTGACCTCTGTATCCAGCTGATTCACTTCCTGGATTGGACGTCTGCCAGAGGCGTAACGAGCTTGATTGCAAAGTGAAAGAGGGATGTCAATCATTTATGATCTCAAGATTAATGCAGGTGAAAGAAGGCATTTGCCCCATCTGTACCCGTCCATCCAGAAAGCTATTCTTAAATGCATCCAAGATTTTTGTGTTCACTCCCCAATCTAGTCTGTTTTGAAGTGTAGGTCCTCCTGACATCAGTCAAAAACGTGCCTTTCCGACGTTCTGTCCACTTGTCCCAATCTCACCACTTTAACCCATTGGCAGAAAGATTCCTGGTTTTTGGTTCCTTCAAGAAGTCTGTTTAAGGAGATGTCTTTTTGAAAGTCATTCCCAGGAACGTGGACATCCCTGGCTAGTCCAGCGTTTATTGCCCATCCCTAATTACCCCTGAGAGGGTGCTGGGTAAGCTGCTTGAGGTATCATAGCTGCCAGAAATTTCAAAGAGGGACGTGACTGCCTCAACATGAGGCTCATTTCGATGGGGTAGAAGTACCCCCCGCCCACCCCAAACCCCCGGCATTGTCAACCTCTTGTCGTAACTCAGTTCATCAGGAGATTGTTCAATAAGGAGATTGTTGGATCATCTTAATCTTAGTTATAGAGTCGTAGAGGTTTACAGCATGAAAACAGCCCAACTTGTCCACGCCGCGCAGTTTTTACCGCTAAGCAAGTCGCAATTGGCCACATTTGGCCCATATCCCTCTATACCCCAGCTTTTCCATATAACTGTATCATGCTTTTTAAAAGACAAAATTGTGTCCACCTCAACTACTGCCTCTGGCAGCTCATTCCAGAGACTCATCACCCTATGTGTGGAGAAAATTGCCCCTCTGTACCCTGTTGTACCTCCCCCCTCTCACCTTAAACCTATGTTGTCTAGTTTTACACTCCCCTACCTTTGGGAAAAGACGTTGACTATCTACCCTATCAATGCCCTTCATTATTTTATAGATCTCTATAAGATCACCCCTAAGCCTCCTACGCTCCAGTGAAAAAATTCCCAGTCTATCCAGCCTCTCCTTATAATTCAAACCATCAAACCCTGGTAGCATCCTTGTAAATCTTTTCTGCATTCTTTCCAGTTTGTTAATATCTTTTCTATAATAGAGTGGCTGGAACTGTACACAGTATTCCAAGTGTGGCCTGACTAATGTCTTCAGCAACTTCTGCATTCAATGTTCCGACCAATGAAACCAAACATGCGGAATGCCTTCTTCACCACCCTGTCCACTTTCAAGGACCTATGAACCTGTACTCCTAGATCTCTTTGTTCTATAACTCCTCCCAACTCCTGACCATTAACTGATCATTTAGGATCTCACCCATCTCTTGTGGATCCGCACATAGATAACCTTGTAAATCCTTAAGAGGCTCTACTCTCTCCCTAGTTACTCTTTTGCCTTTGATGTATTTGTTGAAGCTCTTTGGATTCTCCTTTGCCTTATCTATCAAAGCTATCTCATGTCCCCTTTTTGCTCTCCTGATTTCTCTCTTAACTCTAGTCCTACAACCTCTCTACTCTTCAAGGGATCCACTTGATCCCAGTTGCCTATACATGTCATATGTCTCCTTCATTTTGACTAGGGCCTCAATATCCCAAGTCATCCAGGGTTCTGTATTTCTACCAGCCTTGCCATTCACTCTATGGGTGGCAGGGCAGCACAGTGGGTAACACTGTTTCTTCACCGCGCCAAAGTCCCAGGTTTGATTCCCGGCTTGGGCCACTGTCTGTGCGGAATCTGCACGTTCTTCCCGTGTCTGCGTGGGTTTCCTCCGGGTGCTCAGGTTTCCTCCCACAAGTCCCGAAAGATGTGCCGTTAGATAATTTTGACATTCTGAACTCTCCCTCTGTGTACCCGAACAGGCACCGGAATGCAGCGATCAGGGGATTTTCACAGTAACTGCATTGCAGTGTTAATGTAAGCCTACTCGTGACAATAAAGATTATTTTTAAAAAAGGAATGTGCTTACCCTGAACCCTGGTTAACACACTTTTGAAAGACTCCCAGTTATCAGCCGTCCCTTTGAACATAAGAACATAAGAACTAGGAGCAGGAGTCGGCCATCTGTCCCCTCGGGCCTGCTCCACCATTCAATGAGATCATGGCTGATCTTTTGCGGACTCATCTCCACTTTCCGGCCCGAACACCATAACTCTTAACCCCTTTATTCTTCAAAAAACTATCTATCTCTATCTTTAAAACATTTAATGAAGGAGCCTCAACTGCTTCACTGGGCAAGGAATTCCATAGATTCACAACCCTTTGGGTGAAGAAGTTCCCCCTCAACTCAGTCCTAAATCTACTTCCCCTTATTTTGAGGCTATGCCCCCTAGTTCTGCTTTCACCCGCCAGTGGAAACAACCTTCCCGCATCTATCCTATCTATTCCCTTCATAATTTTATACGTTTCTATAAGATCCACCCTCATCCTTCTAAATTCCGAGTACAGTCCCAGTCTACTCAACCTCTCCTCGTAATCCAACCCCTTCAGCTCTAGGATTAACCTAGTGAATTTCCTCTGCACACCATCCAGCGCCAGTACGTCCTTTCTCAGGTCAGGAGTCCAAAACTGAATATAATACTCCAGGTGTGGCCTCACTAACACCTTATACAATTGCAGCATAACCTCCCTAGTCTTAAACTCCATCCCTCTAGCAATGAAGGACAAAATTCCATTTGCCTTCTTAATCACCTGCTGCACCTGTAAACCAACTTTTTGCGACTCATGCACTAGCACACCCAGGTCTCTCTGCACAGCAGCATGTTTTAATATTTTATTATTTAAATAATCCCTTTTGCTGTTATTTCTACCAAAATGGATAACCTCACATTTGTCAACATTGTATTCCATCTGCCAGACTCTAGCCCATTCACTTAACCTATCAAAATCCCTCTGCAGACTTCCAGTATCCTCTGCACTTTTTACTTTATCACTCATCTTAGTGTCATCTGCAAACGTGGACACATTGCCCTTGGTTGCCAACTCCAAATCATCTATGTAAATTGTGAACAATTGTGGGCCCAACACTGATCCTTGAGGGACACCACTAGCTACTGATTGCCCAACCAGAGAAACACCCATTAATCCCCACTCTTTGCTTTCTATTAATTAACCAATCCTCTATCCATGCTACTACTTTACCCTTAATGCCATGCATCTTTATCTGATGCAGCAACCTTTTGTGTGGCACCTTGTGAAAGGCTTTCTGGAAATCCAGATATACCACATCCATTGGCTCCCCGTTATCTACCGCTCTGGTAATGTCCTCAAAAAATTCCACTAAATTAGTTAGGCATGACCTGCCCTTTACGAACCCATGCTGCGTCTGCCCAATGGGACAATTTCCATCCAGATGCCTCGCTATTTCTAATTTGATGATAGATTCCAGCATCTTCCCTGCTACCGAAGTTAAGCTCACTGGCCTATAATTACCTGCTTTCTGATAACCTCCTTTTTTAAACAGTGGTGTCACGTTTGCTAATTTCCAATCCGCTGGGACCACCCGAGAGTCTAGTGAATTTTGGTAAATTATCACTAGTGCATTTGAAATTTCCTTAGCCATCCCTTTTAGCACTCTGGGTTGCATTCCATCAGGGCCAGGAGACTTGTCTACCTTTAGCCCCATTAGCTTGCCCATCACTACTTCCTTAGTGATAACAATCATCTCAAGCTCCTCACCTGTCACAGCCTCATTTCTATCAGTCACTGGCATGTTATTTGTGTCTTCCACTGTGAAGACCGACCCAATTTACCTGTTCAGTTCCTGAGCCATTTCCTCATCTCCCATTATTAAATCTCCTTTCTCATTCTCTAAAGGACCAATATTTACCTTAGCCACTCTTTTTTGTTTTATATATTTGTAGAAACGTTTACTATCTGTTTCTATATTCTGAGCAAGTTTACTCTCATAATCGATCTTACTCTTCTTTATAGCTTTTTTAGTAGCTTTCTGTTGCCCCCTAAAGATTTCCCAGTCCACTAATCTTTGTCACTATGTATGCTTTTTCCATCAATTTGATACTCTCCCTTATTACCTTAGATATCCACGGTCAATTTTCCCTCTTTCTACCATCTTTCCTTTTTGTTGGTATGAACCTTTGCTGAGCACTGTGAAAAATTGCTTGGAAGATTCTCCACTGTTCCTCAACTGTTTCACCATAAAGTCTTTGCTCCCAGTCTACCTTAACTAGCTCTTCTCTCATCCCATTGTAATCTCCTTTGTTTAAGCACAAAACACTAATGTTTGGTTTTACCTTCTCACCCTCCATCTGTATTTTAAATTCCACCATGTTGTGATCGCTCCTTCCGAGAGGATCCCTAACTATGAGATCATTAATCAATCCTGTCTCATTACACAGGACCAGATCTAGGACTGCTTGTTCCCTCATCGGTTCCATTACATACTGTTCTAGGAAACTATCGCGGATACATTCTATAAACTCCTCCTCAAGGCTGCATTGACCGACCTGGTTAAACCAATCGACGTGTAGATTAAAATCCACCATGATAACTGCTCTCTTATTTCTACACGCATCAGTTATTTCTTTGTTTATTGCCTGCCCCATCATAATGTTACTATTTGGTCGCCTATAGACTACTCCTATCAGTGACTTTTTCGCCTTACTATTCCTGATTTCCACCCAAATGGATTCAACCTTATCCTCCAAACACCGATGTCATCCCTTACTATTGCCCGGATGTCATCCTTAAATAACACAGCTACACCACCTCCCCCACCATCCACTCTGTCCTTCCAAATAGTTTGATACCCTCGGATATTTAACTCCCAGTCGTGACCATCCTTGAACCATGTTTTCTAATGGCCACTAAATCATAGTCATTCACAATGATTTGCGCCATCAATTCATTTAACTTATTCCAAATACTACGAGCATTCAGGTAAAGTACACTTATGTTGGCTTTTATACCTCTGTTTTGAATCTTAACACCTCGATCAGTAACCTCTCCGAAGTTATATTTCCTCTTAACTTTTCTCCTAATTTCCTTATCCTTGAACCCATATCTTCATGTAGCAACCTGCCATGTTGCTTACCATTTATGTTTTTACTTCCCGTTTTATTCCTTTTAGTATTACTGGGCCTATTCACTGAGCTCCCCTCAGTCACTGTACCTTCTACTGTGGCCCCTTTTTGATTTTTGACTGTGACTTCTCTGCCTTACACTTTCCCCATTACTGCCTTTTGTTTCTGTCCCTGTTTTACTATCTTCCGACTTCCTGCATTGGTTCCCATCCCCCTGCCGCATTTGTTTAAACTCTCCCCAACAGCTCTAGCAAACACCCCCCCCCCCCCCCCCCCCCCAAGGACATCGGTTCCAGTCCTGCCCAGGTGCAGACCGTCCAGTTTGTACTGGTCCCACCTCCCCCAGAACCGGTTCCAATGCCCCAGGAATTTGAATCCCTCCCTCTTGCACCATCTCTCGAGCCACACATTCATCCTATCTACCCTGACATTCCTACTCTGACTAGCCCGTGGCACAGGTAGCAATCCTGAGATTACTACCTTTGAGGTCCTACTTTTTAGTTTAACTCCTAACTCCCTGAATTCAGCTTGTAGGACTTCGTCCCATTTTTTATCTATATCATTTGTGCCTATGTGCACCACGACAGCTGGCTGTTCACCCCCCCCCCCCTCCCAGAATGTCCAGCGGCCACTCCGAGACATCCTTGACCCTTGCACCAGGGAGGCAACATACCATCCTGGAGTCTCGATTACATCTGCAGAACCGCCTGCCTATTCCCCTTACGATTGAGTGCTCTATAACTATAGACCTGCCATTCGTCTTCCTGACCTGCCGCGCAGCAGAGCCAGCCACAGTGCCATGAACCCGGCTGCTGCTGCCTTCCCCTGGTGAGCCATCTCCCTCAACAGTATCCAAAACGGTATATCAGTTTTGCAGGGAGATGACCGCAGGGGACACTTGCACTGCCTTCCTACTCTTGCTCTATCTTTTGGTCACCCATTTTCTATCTCCCTCAGTAACTTTCACCTGCGGTGTGACCAACTCGCTAAATGTGCTATCCACAACGTCCTGAACATCGCGGATGTTCCAAAGTGAGTCCATCCGCAGCTCCAGAGCCGTCAAGCGGTCTAACAGGAGCTGCAACTGGACACACTTCTTGCATGCGAAGGAGTCAGGGACAGTGGACGTGTCCCTGAGCTCCCACATCGCACACGAGGAGCATGACACGGGTCTGGGATCTCCTGCCGTGTCTTAAACCATCGGTTAACTTATACAACTGCAATTCCAAAAAATGACAGAAAAAATAAATAAATAAATAAGACAATGAAAAGAAAGACTACTTACCAGTCACTTACCAAGGGTTAAAAAGCACCTTCTCCCCACCCAGCTTCGAATTTCCACCTAGCTTCAAATTAGCTGTGTTTCACTCTGGCTGTGTCTTCTCTAGCTCACTGGGAGAACTCACTGGGAGTGAGTTACAAGTTGCTCTTTTAAATTGGCCTGAGTTGACTCCTCAATTTCCCGCTGACTATTTGAGGGCCTGTCGGACAATCCTATGAAGACATTAGGACTGATGTGCTCAGGGGATGGAACTGCATTAACACGGCAACACCCCTTAAATTATTAAATGACGTGAAATACTTACTGCTGCTTCATCCCAGTGCATCCCACATTTGTTTTTGTCATGTCCGTGAGGGGACTTGCTGTACAAAGAACTGAAGACACTATAGTTTTGTTACTGCGCTTGGCTCCATTGGTAGCGTTCTTCCCTCTCTGCCTGGGGTCCCATTCCCAGCCTTGAGCAAGTAATCTAGGCTAGCCTCTTCCGATGCAGATAGAATCATCAGTTGGAATCACAGAATGCTTCCAGCACGCAAGGAGACCATTTGGCCCAATGTGTCGGTGCTGGCCCCCTGACTGGGCCATTCACCTAAGTCACTCCCCTGCCTTTTCTTGTGACCCTGCAAATTCTTCCCATTCAGATACTGATCCAGTTCCCTTTTGAAATCCTCAGTTGGATGTTCCCCCACCTGCAGTCTCGGGCGGCGCAGTCCAGACTCACCACTGGCTGCGTGGAAATGTCTTTCCTCCTGTCGCCATTGCATTTTTTTGCCAACTGTGTTAAATCTGGGGCCTCTGGTTCTCGATCCTTCCACCAGTAAGAAGCTACCTAGCCTCAAGATTCTGCATTTCTCTACTAAACCTCTTCTCAGCCGCCTCTTCACCGCAACGGAACTGTCTTCGTAACTGAAGCTCCTCATCCCCGCTGTCACCCTCGTGAATATTTTCTACTCTCTCTCTAGTGCCTTCACATCCTTCCAGAATACTCCACCTGTGGCCAAACCAGCATTTTGTGCATGCAGCACAGAAGGAAACCATTTGGCCCATCACAGACTCCTAGAATGCCTACAGTGCAGAATTCGGCCCATCGAGTCTGCACCGACCCTCTGAGAGAGCACCCAACCCAGCGTAACCCCACCCTACCTAACCGTTGGACACTAAGGGGCAATTTATCATGGCCAACCCTCCTAGCCTGCACACCTTTGGCCTGTGGGAGGAAACCGGAGCACCCGGAGGAAACCCACGCAGACACGGGGAGAGCATGCAGACTCTGTACAGACAGTGACCCAAGCCGGGAATCGAACCTGGAACCCTGGAGCTGTGAAGCAACAATTCTAACCACTGTGCTACCGTGCTGCCCGTCTATCCAGTTCTGCCTTAAAGATATTCAAAGAATTTGCCTCAACCACCTTTTCAGGAAGAGAAATTCAAAGACTCCCAACCCTTTGTGAGAAAAATGTTTCCTAATCTCTGAATGAGTGACCCCTTATTTTTAAACAGTGACCCCCCCCAGTTCTAGATCCTCCCACAAGAGGAAACATCCTCTCCACATCCACCCTGTCAAGAACCGTCAGGATCGCATACGTTTCACCCTTCTAAACTTCAGCGGGTACAAGCTGAGCCTGTCCAACCTTTCCTCATGAGACGACCTGCCCATTCCAGATATTCATGTAGTAAGCCCCTGAACTGCTTCCAATATATTTACATCTTTCTTTAAATATAGAAACAAACATGTTACGCGGTACTGCAGATGAGCTCTCTCTAATCCAACCCAGCCGCTCTATAGGACGGGTTGATGCCAGATGGGATTTGAGCACGCAACCATTGGGGTCCTCAATCCAGTATCATAGTCGCTTGAAGGCCCTTACTCATCACAATTCCTATTACCTCTCCCCTCCACGTCTGCTTTGCTGAATCCACAAGCTACTGCGGGTGACGTTAATGGGGCAACATGTTTGTACAGCACTTGCCTCTGCCATTTTAGTATGGGTATTATCCCACTAACACTGAATTGGCCAACGCAGCCATTAATAATAATAATAATAACCTTTTACCGTCGCAAGTATGAAGTTACTGTGAAAAACCCCAAGTCGCCACATTCTGGCACCTGTCCGGGTAAGCTGGTACAGGAATTGAACCCTCGCTGCTGGACTTGTCCTTGATCACAAACCAGCTGTCTAGCCCACTGAGCTAAACCAGCTCATTAAATGGTGGACAAAGGAATCTTAAGCAAGCGCTCTCCAGTCAGTCTAAGTACCGCCAGCCATAATAATGATCATTCCCACCCAGGGATGTCTCGTACCATTGGTGTCCGGTTTAATCCTGTCGCTTTCTAAATCCAACTTGCTTTGACAGCTGTAACACGAGAGGGAGACTGATGGTTTCCAACAGTTACCCATTACGTCGGGGATCTTTTTAAAAAAAAAACTCGCTTTCGCATTTTAAAAATACACAGTGGATGAATAATAGGTGTTTGCATTCATTCGTTCAACAGTTCCCAGGAACTGTGTGTCTGAGGTGATAATTGCTAAGTGCTATGGGGATGTTTGTTCTCTGTGTGACGTATTGTCGAACATGCATAAATGGCGATTAGAAACATCAGTGCCAAGATTCCAATGAATACCCCTCCACCAGCACGGGGGGGGGGGGGGGCACAAATAGGGTGAAGAGGTGGAAGATGGGAGTCCCTGTCTGAAATGGCCAGGATGGTGGTCATTAGTCCAGTTAGCGGCTGCCAACCCTCCAGGATTGTCTGGAAATCTTGTGGATTTAAAATTTAATCCCCTTGGACACAACGCCCAGCAACCCTGGAGGAAAAGAAGAAAAACATATTGTTGGTTTATTTTTGTTTTGTTTTGAACCCTTGTTCAGCAGCTATAAGAATAGTGGGGAAGAGGGAGGAAGCTGTTTGAGTGAGAGTCGAGGGTTATCCAATTGGGCCACCAAGCGTTTGCTGTCTTTCCGATGGGCTGGAGAAAGGGGATGTGATGTGAGCTGGACTTGTTGGGTGACCAGTGGTGGGGCTATATGAGGGCGGGGCAGTCGGATAGCAGGCTGTCATGTGGCAGTGCTTCCGAGGGTGCGTCCAACCCGGGTTGGCAACAGAGCAGGCAGGCCGGCTCGACTGGGGAGCTCCTCGGGCTGAAGCGAAGGCCCTTCATCAGGGCCTAGCTGGTCAGGCTCGATTGCCTCACCCTCAGCAAGCCTTTGGTCTAGCTTCCAGCCAGTGAGCATTCCCCTCACGCTGCATTTAAAATGTCTTTCACAATACCCCAAAGCACTTCATAACCAATGAAGTATTTTGAAGCTTAGTTACCCTTGTCATGTAGCAGACGATTTGCAGAGAGCAGGGTCTCACAAACAAGAGCCAGACGTTGAATGTCTGTGTTAGGTGTTGGTATGAGACCCCATGCGAGAACATCCCTACTCCTTTACACATAATGCTTTGGTGATCTTTTACATCCACCCGAGGGGGCGAACTAGGGCCTCAGTTGAACATCTGAGATACAAGGCAGCACCTCTAACAGTGCTGCATTCCCTCAGTACTCCACTGCTGTGACAGTCAGGATCTTTCGTCCGAGTTCCTCAAACCAGACCTAAACCCACAATGCTCTGAGACAAGCGTGTTACCCAGAAAACCACGACTGACCCGAGGGGTGTAGTTGTTTCTACTTATTGCTGGGTCAATCACGAAAGGGAATGAATGTCAGATGGTCCCCAGAAGAACGAGGGGCAAGTTAGAGATTTTTTTGTTTTGTTTCACAGGAATCAGAAGATCCAGTCAGCAGCCAATGGCAAGACATACCTGTTGTTGGAAAACTCGACGCGGGGGGAGGGGCTGAATGTCCTGCCCAATGGGAGAGCAGGATCTGAAAGAACTTTTAACGGGGAAGTGAATAAAAAAGTGATATACTGGAGACCCATTCCAGCGAGCTGAATTTCTTCCTCCATGACTCTATTCTGGGCCATGTACTATTTGAGGCGCAATGCGAGTATGGGGACTAGGTGCAGGAGCAGGTCATGTGGGCTCTTCAGCCTGCCCCGCCACTCCTGACAAAGAATTTGCATGAAGGTAGTGCCTTTTTAAAATAAATTTAGAGTACCCAATTCTTTTTCCCAATTAAGGGGCAGTTTAGCGCGGCCAGTACACCAACCCTGCACATCTTTGGGTCGTGGGGGTGAGACCCGTGCAGACATGGGGAGAATGTGCAAACCACACGGAAAGTGACCCGGGGCTGGGATCGGACCCGGGGCCTCAGTGCCGTGAGGAAGCAGTGCTAACCACTGCGCCACGGGTGCCGCCCTTAAGTATAGCCTTTCAAGCCACTAGACGTCCCCACAATGAAGTACTTTCGAAGCGTGGTGGTCAGTGTTGAAAACATGGCAGCCGGTTTGCACATGGTGAGTGCCCATAAACAGTGATGTGCTATTGGCCAATTATTCTCCATCTGTGATGCTAATTGAGGGATGAATATTGGCCAGAACTCCGGGAGAACGCTTCCAAATAAGGTCATGTGCTCA
Source organism: Scyliorhinus canicula (assembly GCF_902713615.1). Taxonomy (NCBI): domain Eukaryota; kingdom Metazoa; phylum Chordata; class Chondrichthyes; order Carcharhiniformes; family Scyliorhinidae; genus Scyliorhinus; species Scyliorhinus canicula. Next base: position 276,234,270 of record NC_052147.1, on the reverse strand, counting down.
CCTAGAAGGACAGGCAGGGCCTCTGTTTTCATGTCTCATCTGATGGTACCTCCAACATTGTATCACTCCCTCAGTACTGCGCTGAGTGCCAGCCTAGATTTAACACGCAAGTCTTGGAGTTGGACCCTGAACCTACAAAATGGTCAATTGTCCACCTGGACTTCACTTTCATGCTCTTCCCTTACCTGCTTTGATTCCCTTCGCACCCAAAACATTTTCTTTAGTATCCAAAAGTGAAGTGCAGGATCCCAGTAATGATAAGAGATAGGATATATAATCACCTGGAAAGGAATAATTTGATTAGAGATAGTCAACATGGTATTGTGAAGAGTAGGCCGTGCCTCACAAACCTCATTGAGTTCTTCGAGAAGGTGACCAAACAGGTGGATGAGGGTAAAGCAGTTGATGTGGTGTATATGGATTTCAGTAAAGCGTTTGATAAGGTTCCCCACGGTAGGCTATTGCAGAAAACACAGAGGCATGGGAATCAGGGTGATTTAGCAGCTTGGATCAGAAATTGGCTAGCTGATAGAAGACAAAGAGTGGTGGTTGATGGGAAATGCTCTGACTGGTGTCCAGTTACTAGTGGTGTGCCACAAGGTTCTGTTTTGGGGCCGTTGCTGTTTGTCATTTTTATAAATGACCTGGAGGAGGGCGTAGAAGGATGGGTGAATAAATTTGCAGATGACGCTAAAGTCGGTGGAGTTGTGGACAGTGCAGAAGGATGTTACAAGTTACAGAGGGACATAGATAAGCTGCAGAGCTGGGCTGACAGGTGGCAAATGGAGTTTAATGCAGAAAAGTGTGAGGTGATTCATTTTGGAAGGAATAACAGAAAGGCAGAGTACTGGACTAATGGTAAGATTCTTGGTAGTGTGGACGAGCAGAGAGATCTCGGTGTCCATGTCCATAGATCCCTGAAAGTTGCCACCCAGGTTGAGAGGGTTGTTAAGAAGGCGTACGGTGTGTTAGCTTTTATTGGTAGAGGAATTGAGTTTCGGAGCCATGAGGTCATGTTGCAGTTTTACAAAACTCTGGTGCGGCCGCATTTGGAGTATTGTGTGCAGTTCTGGTCGCCACATTATAGGAAGGATGTGGAAGCATTGGAAAGGGTACAGAGGAGATTTACAAGAATGTTGCCTGGTATGGAGGGAAGATCATATGAGGAAAGGCTGACGGATTTGAGGCTGTTTTCGTTAGAGAGAAGAAGGTTAAGAGGGGACTTAATTGAGGCATACAAGATGATCAGAGGATTAGATAGGGTGGACATCGAGAGCCTTTTTCCTCGGATGGTGATGTCCAGCATGAGGGGACATAGCTTTAAATTGAGGGGAGATAGATATAGGACAGATGTCAGAGGTAGGTTCTTTACTCAGAGAGTAGTAAGGGCGTGGAATGCCCTGCCTGCAACAGTAGTGGACTCGCCAACACTAAACGCATTCAAATGGTCATTGGATAGGCATATGGACGATAAGGGAATAGTGTAGAGGGACTTTAGAAGGGTTTCACAGGACGGTGCAACATCGTGGGCCGAAGGGCCTGTACTGCGCTGTAATGTTCTATGTTCTCGTGATGTTGGAAAGGGCTAGGGAAAAGATTAAATAAATGAAGAATATATCTATTAAATGGTGCCAAAGTTAAATTTAAAACCTTCTAGATCGCAAGAAGATTTGAATTTAGGGAAGTTGCGAGTTCCATGTTACATTGCCCGAGGAGGCAATGGTAGATGATATAATGTGGACTGTGAGGGGGAGGAGGTCTTGGGTAGCATCTCTGCCTCTGAGATGGAAGTCCTACCTCAGGACTTGATGGCCAAGGTATAATAACCCACATGAGATCCATGGGGACACCTCAGTCATTCTCCCCATGGGACTCGTGGAACACAAGCTCCCACGCTTGTGGGCAAAGGGCCGCCCAGCTGGGGCTTGTAGAATTGCCATATCAAAGATCTGTAAGTCCTTCCAATACGCATCAATTCATGGAATACGAGCGGGAGAAATTCCTGCTCAGCTGTGTGATAGAAAGAAATTGGAGCCTCTGCCATCACTCTCCATAGCTCCAGGCAATGACATGTATATAAATGTGTACTTCTTGAGGGGCTAGGTGGCTAAGAGTGGATCAGATTGGTGCCAAGAGCACGGGGTTGAATCCCCATACTGGGCAGGATGAATTTGGGACCTATCTCCATACCCCACCTACAGTGGAGGTTTTGGTGCTGCGGTTGAACCTGCCTTCGGGCAGGGAAGTGAAGAATATATGACTACTTTGAGCGGAAGAGTAGGGGTGGGATCCACTTTCCTATCTGTGTATCCATAGACACCTTCACTGTTGGTCTCCGGCATGATTGTGGGACAGTTATCCTCAAGCCAAGGAAGATTTTCTCACGAAGGGTGATGGAAACCTGCAATTCCCTGCAATAGGAAGTGGTGTGAATTAGAACCATTGAGATTGGAAATCAATGGGTTTCTTTTTTATTGGGCGAAGGCGAGGGGATTTGAAGCTAAGGTAGACACAATGGGAGTTGAGGAACAGCCCGTGAAGACCTGACTAAAGGGTGGCCCAGGTTTGAGGGGCTCGATGGGGGCTACATTCCTCAGATACCTGAAACAGGTAAGATTTGCACACATCCCAGAGAGCTCCAAGGTGGGATAGGGCAGGAACTTGATTGGACACGCCTGGGATACAAATACTCTCAAAGCAAAGAGCCTTCCACTCTGAAGAAGAGTCAGACGGACTCGGCGTTGATGGGGATTCTCCCGCCGTTCTCTGGCGGTGGGAATCTCTCGTCCCGCTGGCAGTGCCCCCCCCCCCCCCCCCACGGGTTTCCCAGCAGCATGGGGTAGATTCAACAGGAAATCCCATTGACAGAGGTACCAGCGGCCGGCGCACACCCAAACCGCAAGGAACCACGCGGCTGGGAGGCCGGAGAATGCCACCCGCTAACTCTGTTTCCTCCGATGCTGCCAGACCTGCTGAATTTACCCAGAGTTTTCTGGTTTCATTTCAGCCTTTACTCTACCCTGCCAACATGTGAATTGGGAAAGAGTTAATTTGGGGTGACTTAGTTCTGAATGAGTGGGGAATTATTGTACTGACAGTCCATTCTGCCAAAACACATTTCATAAAAAACTTTCCATGTTTAAACTTGATACCTCTAATATATATATATATATATAATAATATATGTATATATAATTGTTTTTTTGGCTGATGTGAATACACTTTTACAGCACTGCGCTAAATCCTGATAAATGCGAAAACATTAAATTTTGGCATTAGCTTCTGAGTTATGGATGTTTGTTTTCTTTCTCTTTCTTGTTTTAAATTCTTTTCTGGGTGCCTGTCGTCCTCCTGCTGCTGAGAAGTGACAGACACAGAAAACCAGAGACACTGTGCAGACATTGTAGCCACACACACACACACACACTCAGAGACATTGCAGCCTTCCTCCACCCTGCTTCACACTCAGAGACATTGCAGCCTTCCTTCACACTGCTTCACACTCACTCAGACATTGCAGCCTTCCTTCACCCTGCTTCACACTCACTCCGAGCTCTCATTTGATTATTCTAGTCATCTCTCCCTGCTCTCCTTGCACTGCTCCACCCACCACTGCCTTCACACGCTCTCCTCCACCTTCCCCGCTCTCCCCTGCTCTCCTCAACTCCCCTCTCTCCCACCCCCTCTTGCCTTTAGCCTCCCCTTCTCCCCCACCTCCCCCCACCTACCCCTCTCTCCCGCACCCTCGTCTCTTTCCCCACCATGCCTGCACTCTCAGACTCTCTCCCACCTCCTGCACACTTCCCCTCTTTCCCCAACCTCTCCCACCCTCCCCCACTCGTGATTCCCCATTCTCCACCGCTCTCCTCCACCTCCCGTGCTCTCCCCATCTCTACGTTCTCTCCTACCACGGGGAAGTTGTGGAGGGATGGGTGGCACAGTAGCACAGTGGGTAGCACTGTTGCTTCACAGCTCCAGGGTCCCGGGTTCGATTTCCGGCTTGGGTCGCTGTCTGTGCGGAGTCTGCACATTCTCTCCGTGTCTGCCTGGGTTTCCTCCGGGTGCTCCGCTTTCCTCCCACAAGTCCCAAAAGACGTGCTGTTAAGTAATTTGGACATGCTGAATTCTCCCTCTGTGTACGCGAACAGGTGCCGGAATGTGGCGACTAGGGGCTTTTCACAATAACTTCATTGCAGTTAATGTAAGCCTTCTTGTGACACTAATAAAGCTTATTATTAAAAAAAGAGGGTGCGAGGCAGTGTTTTCTCATGATGGTCTGACCATCGGAAGGTGAAGAGCTCGCTCTGTTCCTGTCAACTTTCAATGTTCATAAGTTTCCCCAAAGTGGAAGCTTCCTCAGCTAGCGCCCCTTCGCAAGCCCAGAGATTCCTAGGACTATCTCAGACATTAAACCAAGGCCCATAAAGCATTCCATGGCACTACTTTGAAGAAGAGTAGGTGGGTAGAGGTGTTGCATGCGTGGGGGGGGGGGGGGGGGGGGGGTCTTATATTTGGTGCCTTGGCCAATATTTATTCCGCGAAGTACCATCTGTGAAAACCAATTATCTTGTCATTATCACGCCGCTGTTTGTGGGAGTTGCTGTGCACACATAGGCCGCTGTGTTTCCTGCATTTCAAAAGTGATCACACACCCAAAAAAAAGTATTTCCTCAGCAGAAAGCACATTGGGAAGCTGAGGGTCAACGGTGGTGGCATTTCATTTCTTTCCTTCCTGTATAATGGGGATTGTTTGTAACTGGGCTGTTCCTTTGGTGCGCAAAAGGTTAAAACTGGCTGACATTGCAGGCATAAAACCCTGCTAAAAACTTCACGCGATTCACATCACTGCTGTACGAATTAATCACATGGTTGTTTACAATCCTGTCAGGTCTCTTTGAACGTCCTCGTTCTTAACATCTTGGCACTTCTACAACTTTGCGATTAATGTTTTTTCTCTCTCTCCTCTTTGTCCACTCCAGCATCCTCTTTGCGGACATTGAAGGCTTCACCAGCCTGGCCTCGCAGTGCACGGCCCAAGAACTGGTCATGACACTCAATGAGCTCTTCGCCAGGTTCGACAAGCTCGCATCTGTAAGTAGCCGCTGGGGCTGATCATGCGCTCTAGCCTTGTCCTATCCAGCAACTGTTTGCATCAGTATTCATCTTGCAAGTTTTAACATATAGGGATAGGAGGACGACTGAACCATTCGGCCCCTTGAGCCGGCTCCAACATTCAATAAGATCAAGAGCTGGTTTCTATGTTTCGGAGTCCATAAATGCTCCTGCCAGCAGAGAATCAGGACTGTTCTCTTCCAGCGCTAGGAACAGCGCCTGGGTGCATGTCATAGTCCTTGGCCATGCAAATTTACACCGCGGATTCCATTCAAATCCCAGCTTCCTCTTTTCTAACAGCTGAAAGCACTTGGTTGCCTTGATGTGCTATCAATCACAGCAAGTCTTTATACACATTGTGGTTAGCATTAAAGCAGGATACTTGAGATGCACTCAAGTGCGAAGGGAAAGATAAATACACAAACCCCATAAGCAACTGTGCCTGAACCATTAAGCTGTCAATCACAAGCTAGTGAAATGTATTGCTCTGTGAAATTGTATGGATGCTCAGCATTTCAACGGGTGTCTGGAGATTTGAGAATTTTTCAAGTGTTGTGAGCTTTAGAGGAAGCCCCTGAGAATTGTAAAAGCAGCTGTTTCAAAGGTTTTTGATTGAGGGTGCTGATATTAGGAAAGGGAAAGTGTTCCTGCATCGATTCTTCACTGAACTGCCTGGATTGCTCATCAGTCGCCAGGCAGAGCAGTTCAGGCTGAGGAGGCCACTTCAGAATTTAAAAAACTCACACCAGGAGAATGCCATTGAGCAGAGGTGTGCCTGAGAGCACCATGCCAAGGGTGATCTTTAGGTTCCTCAGGGCTGGAAGGGGCACAGCAGACACGTGTACCCAATCCCGGGATTCTCGATGCAAATCCTAAAGATTAATGACCTTCAGACAAAAGTCCCTCCTCATCTCCGTGTTAAATGGGAGACTCCTTGGGCGGAATTATCCCCCCCCTCCCCAGGCCAGGTAGGAGAATCGCCGGGGCGCCGCGTGAGTCCCGCCACGCCGTCCCGGCACCTGCACGCGATTCTCCCACCCCCCCAAACCGGTGCGCCGAGATTCACGGCTGGCCGCTGGGAGAATCGCCGCTCGCCCGTTACAAACGGGCAAGCACCGATTCTCCGAGCGGCCTGCCCAACACGACGGGTTCCCACCGGCGCCGTCCACACTTGGTCGCTGCCGGGGGGAACGCTGGGGGGGGGGGGGGGGGGTGGATAGGGGTTCCTGCACCGAGGGGGGGGGGGGGGCCTCAAAAGGGGTCTGGCTCGCGATCGGTGCCCACCGATCGGTGGGCCGGCCTCCCTGAAGGAGGACCTCCTTTCCTCCGCCGCTCCGCAATATCCATCCGACATCTTCTTGCGGGGCGGCCTCGGGGACGACGGCAACCGCGCATGCGCGGGTGACTTCATGTAAATGACGCGACGCCACTCCTAGCCCCCCGGGGGCGGGAGAGTAGGGGGCTGGGAGCGGCCTCCGACGCCGGAGTTAAACACTCCGGTTTTCACTCCGGCGTCGGGACTTAGTCTCCCGATGGGATAATTGCGTCCCTTATTTCAAAACTTTGTTCCTAGTTATAGAATCCCCCACAAGGGGAAACATCCTCCCAGAATCCACCCTGTCAAGCCCCCTCAGAATATGTTTCAATAAGATCACCTCTCATCCTTCTGAACTCCAATGGGTACGGGCTCAAACCTGTGCAACCTTTCCCATATGACAACGCCTTTCGTCTCCGGGTTCAGTCTGGTGAACCTTCTCGGAACGGCTTCCAATGCAAGCAAATCCCCCCTTGAAGTAAGGATGCCAAAACTAAATTAAAAAGAAAACTACCTGCAGTCTCGGTTAATCCTCTTTTCCAGTCATCTTCCACTCACGTTTGTTTCTCTCTTCTTTTGTTTCTCTCTCCCAGGAGAACCATTGCCTGCGGATTAAGATCCTGGGCGATTGCTACTATTGTGTTTCGGGCCTACCTGAGGCTCGGGCTGACCACGCGCACTGTTGCGTCGAAATGGGGGTGGATATGATTGAGGCTATCTCGTAAGTATGACGACCTTTCACCCCAAACCCATGCAGCCCTCGCCCCATGTGATGTGTTCGTTCTCCGCCTATGTCTTCATGGAATCTCACTGGAATAACAACAGTCCCCAATCACGTTGGGGGCAAGATGGGAGTTGCCCATACACTCAGCATCCCCAGGATCTGGAAGAATGTTTTTTGTGTTAATTATTTTGTGGGATGTGGGCGTTGCTGGCTTGGCCAGGCGTTTGTGCCCATCCCTAATTGCCCTTGAGCTGAGTGTCTCGCTCGGCCAATCCAGAGGGGCAGGTGAGAGTCGACCACATTGCTGTGGGTCTGGAGTATACACGTTGGCCAGACCAGGTAAGGATGGCAGATTTCCTTCTCTAAAGGACATTAGTGAACCAGAGGGGGTTTTATTGTCACTGTTATTGAGAGAAGGAAGTTGTAATCTGCTTTAATAGTAATAATTATTGGGTAAATACTTGAAAAGGTAAGAATTTAAAGGACCACAGCAAAGGATAAAGAGTGGGAATATCAGGACAATTCTTTCAATGGGCTGCTATGTGCTTGATGGGCTGAATGGCCTCCTCTGCTGCCTGCTTTTATATACATGAGATGTGCTAGTTTCTCAAAATTCGATATAAATGATGGACGTTGCTCAGCTTATTTAATGAAATATGAAGTTTTATGTAAAAAAAACCCCTCAACATCTGGATCTTTTGCCATCTCTGATGTTTCTTCCCTCTCCAAAGACCTACACAAATCCACACTATTCCTTCCTGAATTCAGAATTCAGGATTTCTCCCACCAAGTTTCCATCGTGGCCAATCCACCTAACCTGCACATCTTTGGACTGTGGGAGGAAACCGGAGCACCCGGAGGAAACCCACGCAGACACGGGGAGAAAGTGCAAACTCCACACAGCCAGTCACCCAATGTTGGAATTGAACCTGGGTCCCTAGCGCCATGAGGCAGCAGTGCTAACCACTGGGCGACCGTGCAGAATGCAGGAAACACGGCAGCCAATGTGAACCAGAAACCTAAAAAAACACAGCAATCCAATAACGGGCAGCTACTCAGTTTTTGTGATTTTGAATGGTGATAAATATTGAATATTGGTTGAGACCACTGGTGGGGAGTGGAGGGGTTGGGGCAGTTCCCCTGCAGTCCTTTGAAATGATGCCATGGAATCTTCCATGGTTACATGAGAGGGCAGGCACACTCTTGGTTTATCATATTATAGATTATCATAGAATTTAGTGCAGAAGGAGGCCATTCGGCCCATCGAGTCTGCACCGACTCTTGGAACGAGCACCCTACCCAAGGTCAACACCTCCACCCTGTCCCCATAACCCAGTAACCCCACCCAACACTAAGGGCAATTTTGGACACTAAGGGCAATTTATCATGGCCAATCCACCTAACCTGCACATCTTTGGACTGTGGGAGGAAACCGGAGCACCCGGAGGAAACCCACGCACACACGGGGAGGATGTGCAGACTCCGCACAGACAGTGACCCAGCCGGGAATCGAACCTGGGACCCTGGAGCTGTGGAGCAATTGTGCTATCCACAATGCTACCGTGCTGCCCATTTATTATCGCACCCAAGTGTCAGCAGTGCAGCACTCCCTCGGTGTGGCACTGGAGAACTAGCCTCAGTTATTGGTCCTGAGTGGGACTTGAACCCACAATCAGCTGGCGCAGAGGCAAGTGTGCTACCCGCTGAGCCATGGCAACTGTTTGCCACGGGTCACATTCAGGTCTTTTGGCATCTTTGCCATTTGATCCAACCCGCAAGTGACATTGACCTCGATGTCAGCCTCCAGTGCGCGTGCAAGGGATCCCTGAGAGAAGAGTCCGGATGTGAGGGAATGCTTCAGAAGCTGCGACGCAATGCTCCTGTGATCAGATTCCTCCCTGGCTTCACTTTAATGAGATACATTAAGGGCTGCGAGCGTAGAAAGTTAATGAGGCTGCCGTCACAGTCCTTGCTCTCCCTGCCTTTTGGATCGGGTTCAAATTAAGATATCATCCAATTTAATTAGCAAATTGTCTGTAATTATAAGATATCTTCTTTAAAAAACTGTTTTTCATTGTAGGCACTAATTAATACCAAGGGAAGCTGCTTTGATCATTTGATAATGAGATACAGAGATGTCATCCAATCTTGGGTTCACAATGTGCCCTATCCTTACTCAGAAATAAATTAATATTTTACCAACGCTCCTATGGGGAAGAACCAGTGAAAATATAATAAGAATCATAGTCACACAAGTAGGCTGTCAACTTGCTCTCTCAATCTTTAGAAACTCCCTAATATTAATGTTCTGCTGAAGACTCGCCGTAAGTATAATAAACAGCACTGCGAGTGTCCAGCAGTACCTGCACGAGTTTTCCCGGATTGCTTAGCTGCTAAATACACCATCCACTGTGGTAATGAGGCTGCTGGACAGCCAAGGCCCAGGCTCAACCCTGGTCTCTACGGAGCTTGCTGACCACAGCCAGGCTGCCACTGGTGAACTTCTTAATGTGGGGGTGGTGGAGGGGTGGGAGGGGGGAGAGGGAGACGATGAGGGGAAGGGGGCGGTGGGTGGGAAGAGCAAGGGGGGTGGGGAAGAAGGGCGAGTAGGAGAGGGGGAGTGAGGGGCAGGAGAGGAGAGGTAGAGGGGGAAATGGTGGGGAGAGGGTAAAGGGAGAATGGAGAGGGAATGGGTGGGATGGGAGGTAGAGGAGAATAGAGGAGGGGAGAGGCAAGGAAGGGTAGAGGGAGAATGGAGGAGGGAGGGGTGCGGAGAGGGTAGAGGGAGAATGGAGGAGATGGGCGAAGAGGGGTAGAGGGAGACTGGAGGAGGGGAGGGATGCGGGGAGGGTAGAGGGAGAATGGAGGAGGGGATGGGCGAGGAGGGGTAGAGGGAGAATGGAGGTGAGGAGGGGTAGAGGGAGAATGGAGGAGGGCAGAGGTGGGGAGGGGGTGAGGGAGATTGGAGGTGAGGAGTGGGTCGAGGGAGAGGGAGAACCAGCCCCAGGAGAATGGAGGAGGGGATGGGTGGGGAGGGGGCGAGGGAGACTGGAGGTGAGGGGTGAGGAGCGGGTAGAGGGAGAATGGAGGAAGAGATGGGAGGTAGAAGGGAGAATGGTGGAGAGGATGGGTGGGATGGGAGGTAGAGGAGAATGGAGGCGGGGATGGGTGGGGAGGGGGTAGAGGGAGAATGGAGGAGGGGATGGGTGGGGAGGGGGTAGAGGGAGAATGGAGGAGGGGATGGGTGGGATGGGAGGTTGAGGAGAATGGAGAATGTGATTGCTGGGATGAGAGGTAGAGGAGAATGGAGGAGGGGATGGGTGGGGAGGTGGTGAGGGAGCCTGGAGGTGAGGGGTGAGGAGCGGGTAGAGGGAGAATGGAGGAAGAGATGGGAGGTAGAAGGGAGAATGGTGGAGAGGATGGGTGGGATGGGAGGTAGAGGAGAATGGAGAAGGTGATGGCTGGGATGGGAGGTAGAGGAGAATGGAGGAGGGGATGGGTGGGGAGGGGGTAGAGGGAGAATGGAGGAGGGGAGAGGTGGGGAGGGGGTGGAGGGAGGTTGGAGGAGGTGAGGGGTCAGGAGCGGGTAGAGGGAGAATGAAGGAAGGGATGGGAGGTAGAAGGGAGAATGAAGCAGGGGATGGGTGGGGAGGGGGAAAGTGGAGAGGTGGCTGAGGGGAAAATATCAGCTGGTGTTCCTGATAGTTCCCAATGGAGATTGGGTCAGACAGGAGAGGGTCGGACCCTTGTAACCTGTTTTGCTTCATCCTGTGATGGCACACTCATTAACTTTGTACTCTCATATCTCCGTCTATACATTAACCAAGAGACTGCTCGTGTTGCATTTAATTACATGGATTGCTCAGTTAATTAGGATGAGGCCAAGGAGATCTGGTCATTATGGCAACGCGGGCTGTCGGCTCATGTAGGTCCTTTCTCTTTCCTTTAATCCCACATCACGGGATGTGGGTGCAGCTGGCTAGGCCAGCATTCCTTTGCCCATCCCAAAGCCAGGCCATTTCAAAGGGCATTTAAGTGTCAACCACATTGATCTGGAAGGCCATTTCCGTGGGGGGCAGTTCAGAGTCAACCACATTGCTGTGGGTCTGGAGTCACATGTAGGCCAGACCGAGTAAGGACGGCAGATTTCCTTCTCTAAAGGATATTAGTGAAGTAGACGAGTTTTACAACAATCGGCAATGGTTTCATGGTCACCATTCGACTTTTTAAATTCCAGGTTCTGTATTTTAGTTGGATTCAAATTTCACCATCTGCCAGGTTGGGTTTTGAACCTGGGTCACCAGGACATTACCCTGGATCTCTGGATTACTCGTCCAGGAAAATACCACCTTTGAAGGAGTGCCTTTAGCGACGAGGCCTAGTTTTGGTAACCAGCAGTGGGTTAAGGGAACGTCAAATAAATGGAGACACGAGAGAGGCTGGCATTGTACTTCCTTTGGGCAGTGAAGGCTTAGAATCATAGAATCCCTACCGTGCAGAAGGAGACCATTCAGCCCATTGAAAAATGAAATGAAATGAAAAATGAAAATCGCTTATTGTCACGAGTAGGCTTCAATGAAGTTACTGTGAGAAGCCCCTAGTCGCCACATTCCGGCACCTGTCCGGGGAGGCTGGGACGGGAATCGAACCGTGCTGCTGGCCTGCCTGGTCTGCTTTAAGAGCCAGCGATTTAGCCCAGTGAGCTAAACCAGCCCTGACCCTCTGTAAGAGCACTCTACCTAAGCTCACTCGCCCGCCCCATCCCAGCAACCCTGTAACCTAACCTACACATCATTGGACACTGAGGGGCAATGTACAGAATCACAAAAAGATACAACGCAGAAAAGGCCCTTCGGCCAATCAAGCCTGCACCGCCACATGAAAGGGACCTGATCTGCCAATCCTAATCTCATTTGCTAGCCTCGAATGTTGAGACGTGCCAAGTACTCAGGAAGCCTTCCTCTGGCCTTCGGGTGGCGTACTTAATCTTCCCCAGCTCGATAAATTGCGAAAGGTCAGCGAGCCAGTCTGCAGCTGTAGGTGGTGCTGCCGATCGCCAGCCGGGCAAGGTTTAGAGTAGATGAATGAGGCAAGTTTTTTTACACAGAGGGTAGTGGGTGCCTGGAACTCGCTGCCGGAGGAGGTGATGGAAGCAGGGACGATAGTGACGTTTAAGGGGCATCTTGATAAATACATGAATAGGATGGGAATAGAGGGGTACGGACCCCGGAAGTGTAGAAGATTGTAGTTTAGTCGGGCAGCATGGTTGGCACGGGCTTGGAGGGCCGAAGGGCCTGTTCCTGTGCTGTACTTTTCTTTGTTCTTTGAGCAGGATTCTCCAGCGTGCGATTAGGGAAGCAAAAGCAAGGGCGTCAGCCCCCTTCCCCATGCGTAACTTTGGCTGCTCCAATACCCCGAAGATTGCCACTCTAGGGCATGGCTCCAGCCTCACCCTCACAACCTTGGACACTGCTTCGGAGAAGGCTGTCCAGAACCCAGCAAGTTTGGGGCAAGCCCAAAATATGTGGGTGTGGTTGGCCGGGCCCCTCTGGCACCTTTCACATTTGTCCCCCACCCCCAGGAAGAACCTGCTCATTCGGGTTCTGGTCAGGTGCGCTCTGTGCACCACTTTGAGCTGCATTAGGCTGAGCCTTGCGCAGGAGGAGGTGGAGTTCGCCCTGCTTACTGCTTCACTCCAGAGTCCCCATCCCACCTCTGTCCCCAGTTCGTCCTTTGGTGTTCGAGCTCTGTCCAGTAGCTGTCCATATATGTTCCCACATAGCCCCCCCTTCTCGCTGCTTGTGCCTATCAGGTCCTCTAGTAGTGTGCTTTCTGGGACCCTGGGGTACCCTACTGTCTCTTTGCGGAGGAAGTGTTTTATTTGGAGGTGTCTCAATTCCTGTCCTCTTGCTAGTTTCCACTTCCTCGTCAGTTTGTCCAGTGTCGCCAGAACGTCCCCAATCATCAGTGTGCCCCCATCCCGCTTCCATCCTTTGAAGGTGGTATCTAGCATGGCTTGGGGGAACCTGTGATTGCCGCAGATGGGGGCCATAAGGGACATTTTAGTTATCCCGATTATTGTCTCAACTGGGTCCACGTTCTCAGCGTGGCCGCTACCACTGGGCGGGTTGTGTACCTTGTTGAGGAGGATGGGAGTGCTGCTGTGGCCAAGGCCCGGAGGGTTGTTCCTTTACAGGATGCCTCCTCCATTTATACCCAATCGGGGTCTTGTACCCATCCCCTCACTCTCTCTGCCATTGCTGCTCAGTGGTAGTATTGTAGGTTTGGTAACGCCAAGCCCCCTTTGATTTTCCTTCTTTGCAGTGTCAGTTTGGGGATTCTCGGGTTCTTACCCCCCACACAAACACAATGATTAGACTGTCTATATTATGGAAAACGGCCTTGGGGATGAAGATCGGAATGGATCTAAACAGGAAGAGGAACCTTGGCAGTATGTTCATCTTGATCGTCTGCACTCTCTCGCCAGAGAGAGTGGGAGTGAGCCCACCAGGCTGGTCAGGTTTCACTTGTGGATCTGTGACCAGTCTCTGGCTATCTGGATCCCCAGATAACGGAATCTGTTCTGGGCCGTTTTGAACGGGAGCCCCTTCAGCTCTGTCCCTCCCCCTTTTGGGTTCACTGGGAAAGCCTCGCTTTTGCCCAGGTTACGTTTATAGCCCGAGAAGGTTCCAAACTCTTTCAGTATCTGCAGTATTGCCTTCAGTCCCTCCTGTGGCTTTGAGACATAGAGGAGCAGGTCATCTGCATAGAGTGAGACTCTGTGCTCTCTGTCTCCTCTCCGGATTCCCTCCCAGCGTTTTGCATCCCGCAGGGCTATCGCCAGGGGTTCGCCAAGAGTGGAGACAGGGGACAGCCCTGTCTTATTCCAAACACCTCATACTTTTAAGGATTAAATTCCATCTGCCACTTTTCTGTCCATTTGACCATCCTATCTGTATCTTCCTGTAACCCAAGACGCTCAGCCTCACTGTTAACCACCCCGCCGATCTTTGTGACATCTGCAATCTTACTGATCCTTCTCCCCACATGGTCATCTAATAGGGGATCCAGCACAGATCCCTGTGGTATGCCAGTGGACACGCGTCCAGTCACTAAAGCAGCCATCTGTCTTCACCCTCTGTTTCCTACAGCTCAGCCAGCTTTGAATCCACCTTATCAGGTTCCCCTGTATCCCATGTACATTTGCCTTCTTTGTAAGTCTCCCATGTGGGACCTTGTCAAAGGCTTTGCTGAAATCCATGTAAACTACATCAACTGCACTTCCCTCATCTACACACTTAGCCAGGCCAATCCACCAAACCTGCACATCTTTGGACTGTGGGAGGAAACTGGAGCACCCGGAGGAAACTCACACAAACACCGGGAGAACGTACAGACTCCGACCAGACAGCTACCCAAGGCCAGAATCGAGCCCGGGCCCCCGGCGCTGTGAGGCAGCAGTGCTAACCATAAGGGAATATTTAACCGACGTGTGTGCAATTATGGAAGATTATAGGAAAGTAGATCAGGAGAAACTGTTCCCAACATCAAAAGAATTATGGGGAGATAGGGACTTTTTATTTATGCAGTGAGCTTTCTTATGACCTGGAGTGCGCTCCCTCCAAAGGTGGTGGAAGGAGATTCAATTGCAACTTTCAAAATGGAAATGGAAACATTTGCAGAGGGAAGAATGAAGGGCAATTGGGCTATTGGATAGTTTTTTCAAAGAGCCAGCACAATGGGCTGAATGGTCTTCCCCTCACTGAATCACAGAATTGTTACAGCACAATAAACACATTTATTGAACAGTTAACAATTCTCCTATTTGAGTTCAACTCACCTACTAATCTTGTGAAAGTAACTCAATCTAACTAACCAGTCTGCTCTAAGCCATGTGGTGGGTGTGATGCTTCCTGATCTTCCCCTGTCTCTCTGACTGTCGCCTATGGAAAGAGGAAGAGCATGTGTGCCCTGTCCTTTTATATGGGTTGTCCCCTTGTGGTAATGTCACCTCTGGGTGTCTTGATTGCCCATTGGTCGTGTCCTATTCTATGTGTTCATTAGCTGTACGTCTGTATGTCATGATGTCTCTGGTGCTCCCTCTAGTGTTTATTTTGTTCTAATGTATCTACATTAACCCCTTGTGTATTTACAGTGATGCATATCACCACACCCAGCTGCGCTCCAAATGAACAGTTGACCTTGTGCCATTCTCCCACCTTGTCCCCGCGACTCTGCACACTCTGATTCTCTTTTGAACGCCTCCGTTTGAACCTGCCTCCACCACTGTCTCCGGCCGGGATTTTCCAGGGGGATGCTGTGGGCCGCAGCCAAATGTGTGTCGCCTTTTGGCAGAGGAAGATTCCGGCTGTGAACGGGGGCCAGGAAACCCTCGCCTCAGGCCCATCCTTAACCACCCGCTGTGGGGAAAACACTTTTTCTCATGTGGCTTTTTTGCTCCTTCAGCCACTCGTTTTAAATCTGTGGCCTCGTGTTCTCAACCCTTTTGTGGGTGGGAACGGTTTCTCCCCAATCTGCTCTGTCCTGATTCCGCCATGGAACTCTTACAAACCAGCCACAGATCCACAGCACAGCTCGCATTATACACATATGCAAGTGAGGTTGGTCATGTAATGTGATCAATTTAAGGTGACAGAAAGTGCAGAGTGTTACACAAAGAAACTTTGGTGAACCACTGTACACCTGTATTAGGGGATGTAAGGTAGGACCTGTACTACAGGTTCGCCGGTAGCCCCTGCCGGCTGGCTCCGCCCACCAGGAGCTGTATAAAAATGCGTGTCCTCCACTGATCTGCCATTTCGCCAGCTGCAGCAGGAAAAATGAAAATGAAAATGGCTTTATTGTCACGAGTAGGTTTCAGTGAAGTTACTGTGAAAAGCCCCTAGTCGTCACATTCCGGTGCCTGTCCGGGGGAGGCTGGTACGGGAATCGAACCATGCTGCTGGCCACGCATCTGACTGCCATTAAGCCACAGTTGTACCCAATCGGAGTCCTTGTGCAATTGATCGTGCATCAGAAACAAAACTGGTAATTCGTGGTAAAACTGTCACAAAGCTCTGGTTGCAACTTCTGTTCAGGTCATTTATCACGGTCATGGCCCCATGCGCAGCACCCTCAATCCCACCTCCTGTGAAGCGTGAACACACAATCCAGACTCTGTGGTACCAAAGGTGTGCTGCACTGTCAGAGGTGCCCCGTTTATATGATAGCCATGATGTGGAGATGCCGGCGTTGGACTGGGGTGAGCACAGTAAGAAGTCTTACAACACCAGGTTAAAGTCCACCAGGTTTGTTTCAAACACTAGCTTTCGGAGCACTGCTCCTTCACCTCAGGTTGATTCACCCGAGGAAGGAGCAGTGCTCCGAAAGCTAGTGTTTGAAACAAACATGTTGGACTTTAACCTGGTGCTGTAAGACTTCATACTGTTTATATGAGACGCTGAACCAACTCCTTACCTACCCTACCTGCGATGTTGCTTGAGGGACAGATATTGGCTACGATGCAGGATAGAACACCCCTGCTCTTCAAAATAGCAGTTCGCCATCTTTCACATCCGTGAGGAGGCTGCCGGGAACCAGGGGCTAAAATCCCAATTGAGAGTCGGCACCTCCAACGGTTCAGCATTCTAAATGTGCTGCATGATCCAATGTGGGCTATACTTTAATGGTGCTATTAACAAAGTGAGGGAGAATTACTTGGGGTTATTGAGGTTTAATTCTTCAATCCTCCAGCTGTGCTGCACTTCCTCACAGAGCCCACAATCTTCTGACTTGGCTTGAATGTAACCTTACTGAGCCTTAGTTGCATTGCCCTCGACGACGAGTGTTTAATTCCGTCTGTTGCTGTCCAGGTTTTTTTTCTGATCGCTCGTGGGAAGTGGGCATTGCTGGCTGGGCCAGCATTTATTGTCCATTCCTAATTGCCTTCAACTGGGTGGTTTGCTGGGTGGCCATTTCAGAGGACATTTGTCAGGGTCAACCACATTACTGTGGATTTGCAGGCATGTGTAGGCCAGACCGGGTAAGGGATGGCAGATTTCCTTCACTTTAGTGAACCAACTGGGCTTTTATAAAGAATGGACAATGGCTTCATGACCATCATTCGTCTTTTAATTCTGGGTTTTTACTGAAATGAAATTTCCCCATCTGCCATGGTGGGATTCGAACCGGGTCCCCCAGACATTACCCTGGGTCTCCGGATTACTAGTCCAACACCAATACCACTACGCCACCGCCAAAACATTGCCTGTTACTGTCACCTTGTGATGATAGTAAAACCTGTCCAGCACCTTTACCCACCGCCAAGGAAATTGGAACTGAGTGTCGTATCACCCAGCAGGGTTGATGTTATCTAAATTTATAGAGTCATTAATATTTAATTTCAGCATTTAATAGGGCTATGTCAAATGCTTTCAGCTATGGGGTGTATGTTGTATGGATTTAGCCTGTGGCATTTGCAAAGGGCAGTTTGACTGCCTGTTCCGAGCATTAACTCCTCAAAGTAATTCTGATTTTTTAAAAGATTCATTTACGGGATGTGGGTGTCGCTGGTTAGGCCAGCATTTATTGCCCATCCCTTGTTGCCCTTTTGCCCTTCAGAAGGTGGTGGTGAGCTGTCCTCTTGAACCGCTGCAGTCCTTCAGGTATAGGTACCCCCACAGTGCTGTTAGGGAGGGAGTTCCAGGATGTTGTCCCAGCGACAGTGAAGGAGCGGCGATGTATTTCCAAGTCAGGCTGGTGAGTGACTTGGAGGGGATTCTCCAGGTGGTGGGATTCCCAGGTATCTGCTGCTTTTACCCTTCTAGATAGTAGTGGTTGTGGGTTTGGAAGGTGGTGTCTAAGGAGCCTTGGTGAGTTACTGGAGTGCATGTTGTAGATGGTACACACGGCCGCCACTGTGCGTCGGTGGTGGAGCGTTTGAATGTTTGTGGAAGGGAGAGCAATCAAGCTGGCTGCCTTGTCCAGGATGGTGTCAAGCTTCTCGAGTGTTATCATAGAATTTACAGTGCAGAAGGAGGCCATTCGGCCCATCGAGTCTGCACCGGCTCTTGGAAAGAGCAACCTACCCAAGGTCAACTCCTCCACCTTATCCCCATAACCCAGTAACCCCACCCAACACTAAGGGCAACTTTGGACACTAAGGGCAATTTATCATGGCCAATCCACCTAACCTGCACATCTTTGGACTGTGGGAGGAAACCGGAGCACCCGGAGGAAACCCACGTACACACGGGGAGGATGTGCAGACTCCACACAGACAGTGACCCAAGCCGGAATCGAACATGGGACCCTGGAGCTGTGAAGCAATTGTGCTATCCACAAAGCTACTGTGCTGCCCTGGTTGTTGAAGCTGCAACTCATCCAGGCAAGTGGCGAGTATTCCATCACACACTTGACTTGATTGATTTGATTTAATTTGATTTATTATTGTCATATGTATTAGTATACAGTGAAAAGTATTGTTTCTTGCATGCTGTACAAACAATGCATACCGTCCATAGGGAAGGAAGGAGAGACTGCAGAATATAATGTTACAGTTATAGCAAGGTGTAGAGAAAAGATCAACTTAATACGAGGTAGGTCCATTCAAAAGTCTGATGGCAGTAGAACGAACGAAGCTGTTCTTGAGTCGGTTGGTACGTGACCTCAAACTTTGGTATCTTTTTCCTGATGGAAGAAGATGGAAGAGAGTATGTCCCGGGGTGCGTGGGGTCCTTAATTATGCTGACTGCCTTTCTGAGGCAGTGGGAATTATAGACAGAGTCAATGGATGGGAGGCTGGTTTGCGTGATGGACTGGGCTACATTCACGACCTTTTGAGCAGGACTTGTTCCTTGTTGATGGTGGGAGGGTCAGGAGGTGAGTTACTCGCCGTAGGATTCCTAGCCTTTGACCTGCCGTGGTAGTCACGCAACAATGCACCAAGTAACTTGGAAAATAAGAAGGATTTGCATTGATGTAGGGGTTTTCAAAGTCCCCCAAAAGCTTTACAGCCAATTAAATCCTTTTCAAATGTAGCCACTGTTGTAATGTAGGAGACATGGCAGACGTTTTGCGTGCAGCAAGCTTCCACAAGCAGCAGTGCAATAATGACAAGATCATTTATTTTGGTTGAGAGATAACTATCTTGGGTTATTCAGCAGAACAAGCTTTTTCTCAGATTGTGCCACCTCCACCTGTGAAGGTAGGTGAGGCCTCAGCTTAACATCTCATCCAAAAGCTGGCACCTTCAATGGCCGTTCGGCGGTCAATCCCTCATCAGTATCAGTATGGAGTGGGACTCTGAGCCGCAACTTTCTGGATGCAAAGTGCTACTCACTGAGCCATCAGTGACTCTATAAACGCCATACCCTTCATCCATACCCTTCAACACCCTTCCATTTCTTGTGGGCTCCCATTCCTTGTGTTTCTTCCCAAAATATGTTAGCTTGCAAAATTATCTTCATTAAATTGTGCCTGCCACCTGCTTGTCCACCCCCCCACTAACCTTCTACAATCTTCCTCATGCTAATCCCCTTTTCAGCATGCTTTGAGATTGTGCTTTTTATTCCAAATCAATATTTTAGGTATCACTTGAGAAAATAGTGACCCCCCCCCTACTCACCCTGGACACGCCTCTTCCAACCTTTCTCCAACTGGAGCAACATCGATTGACCCTCTGACTCTACATTTCCTGCCCATCACCCAACTCTCTCGGGAAACTGCCACATTTCCTGTTATTTTTTAAAACCGTTTTATTCTCCATTTCCGCATTTTCTTCAAAGTTTACACCCCACCAACAAACGGTAACGAATACAATGTCAATCCCCTTTATCAACAACGACGATCCCATTCTCCCACCAACCCCCAAACGACGGCTCGTCTGACAATGTAAGCATCAAATACAACAAACCCTCCCAAGGAGAAAAAAAAAGAAAAAGAAACCCGGAATCGCCTATGGTCACCATTGACATATATAGTCCACCCCACCACCCCCTAATATTCAATGCCATCCAATCCCCGAAAGAGTACCGTGAATGACACCCATGAATTGTAGACCCCCCCACCCCCCTCTCCCAGATTCCTCCACTTCCTCTTGTAAACTCCTCCCCCCCAGCCTCGGTTCATTCCCCCAACTTTTCACCCTGGCGAGACTCACCGAAACCTGTTCTGCCAGGCTCCGATGGCCGCAGCCCCTCCCCCTACCTCACTCCCGTTCACTGGCCGGCTTAAACCGGCCAGCGTGGAGGCCCCTACATTTCCTGTTGTAACCATGTACCTGAATCTTTCCAACAAACCTCTTGTGAATCACATTCAAAAAAATATATATTCTTCCATGGGAAGTGGACGTCTCTGGCAAGGCCAGCATTTGCAGTCCATTTCTAATTGCTGTTGAAACGGGTGGTTTCAGAGAGCACATGCTGCTATAAGTCTAGAGTCACATGTAGACCAGACTGGGTAACAATGGCAGATTTCCCTTCCTAAAGGATGTTCGTGAGGGGTTTTTACAACAATCAACGATAGTTTCATGGTCACCATTACTGAGACTAGCTTTATAGTTCAGATTTATTAATTTAATTCAAAATCCACCAGCTGCCATTGTGGGATTTGAACCCAGCCCCCAGAGCATTAGTCTAGGCCTTATGGCCCTGCCTCTGGCCCGACATCTGTGAATATCCTGTTTTAATTGAAGTCTGAAAAAAAATGTACTCACCAGAATGCCTATCTTTGGGCGCGTACATGCGTATGAGATATTGTGATCGTGCCAGACTCTGAATAAAGTAGAATCAGAAAAGATGGACAGTTGGCTGGCAGAGTCAAAAGTTTAGGAAGAAATGTATTGAGAAAAAATAACCCTGCGAAGCAAGAGCTGTGGCTTTAAGTTTTTAAAAAAACATAAGGAAAAAAAGAGTTGCTGCAAATTTTTTTTAAAAAAGAGCACATGGAAAGAAATGCTTTAGGTTCAAAAAAATGCTCCATGGGAACTCCAGCGAGATGTCCCAAAGTGCAGGAAAAATAATGATGCTAAAATTGGGAAGCTTCTGATGTGCAGGGTCGGGGGGAGGGGAGCCTGTGGAGGGTCCCTGGAAGCAATGACTGCACTGGTCACCATCAATTAAGCGAGAAAAGTTCTGAAGTTTTAAAAGAAATAGTTAATACGTTTTAAAATCAATGCAGCCTTGGACCTCAGGCCTGCTGGGTCTCGGAGGGAAATAGACAAAAAATGGATATGCACCTTAAGTGCTCTCAGCTGCAGGGCTATGTACCGGGCTCTGGAAGAGCACCTGGGTGTCCTTGGGCTGGCATGGACAAGATGGGCCGAATGGCCTCCTTCTGTGCTGTAACTTTTCTATGATTCTAATGTAAGGTGCTCGGCAGAGCAAGGGTCAACGTGGGACAGAGTGATGTTTGTAGTCAAATATTCAGCGAACAGCCTAGAATTGAACTTGGTAAGCAGCAAGCCTGCATGGAACAGCTCCATGCAAAACCATATTTGGAACTGTACATAGTTAAAGCCTGCCAATAAAAATGTTTATGTTTAAACACACAAGCTTCAAGATCTTATCAATGCATTATCAGCACTGCAACAATACAAAGCCCACTTTAAGTACACAATATGAAACTTTGATAGTAGATCAAGTTAGATCCCCGGAATTATTGCCCCTGAGACCACCCTGTGGTAGTAAGTAGACATGGAGGGACGGATTGATTGGAAACACGTGGACCACTTGAAGGGGAGGGAGACGCTCCACTAGTCAATGTTGCCATCAAGAAATGTTTTTGAACCCGTAAGCGCTCAAGTACTTGATCGACCTTTTATAGTCATAACTGATGTCTCCGCGGAACCAAGTAGTAATGAACAGCCTGTGCCAGAAGAGGTACTTGCTGTTGCAATTCCTGTTAATGCCAATCCTTTGGAAGCATCTCAGACAACAGAATCACACCAATAACATAGTTATTGTGGATTTTATAAAGGAGTTAAAGAGGAAGGGATGTGATGATTTGTGATGATCGGTACTTTAACGGCAACACAGCAGAGTAAAGGTCACCTGGGCTCTTTCTGTCTGTGACAAAAACGTGTGTGTAAGCTGTGGCTCAATGCAGGATAGGTGGGGGAGCAGGGGAGGGAGGAGCATTTTCACCTCTCAGTCAGGATGTTGCGGCTTCAACTGTCACTCTAGGGCACTGGTGGGCAACCTGCGGCCTGGGAGCCATGTGCGGCCACGAGACATTTTGTTGACCATTGCCCATGCGCAGGGTTGTCACATTCCTCTAGTTTCCATCCAAGTAGTTTTTTTTTCCTGCCGGTATGACTGAAGCACTATAGGACAGCACCATAGGTTAGCACTGCGGCCTCACAGCGCCAGGCACCCAGGTTCAATTCCCGGCTTGGGTCACTGTCTGTGCCAGAGTCTGCACATTCTCCCTGCGTCTGCGTGGGCTTCCTCCGGGCGCTCCGGTTTCCTCCCACAAGTCCTGAAAGACGTGCTTGTTAGGTGAATTGGACATTCTGAATTCTCCCTCGGTGTACCCGAACAGGCGCCGGAATGTGGCGACTAGGGGATTTTCACAGTAACTTCATTGCAGTGTTAATGTAAGCCTACCTGTGACACTAATAAAGGTTATTTTTATTATTATTATTACGTAAAGCAAAGGTAAGTGAAGTGAGGTGTGTGCTGATTGCTCA
Organism: Scyliorhinus canicula; assembly: GCF_902713615.1. Taxonomy (NCBI): domain Eukaryota; kingdom Metazoa; phylum Chordata; class Chondrichthyes; order Carcharhiniformes; family Scyliorhinidae; genus Scyliorhinus; species Scyliorhinus canicula. The sequence continues at coordinate 276,211,431 of NC_052147.1, read as the reverse complement.
CGACATTCACTGTGTCCAATCAACTTGTTACGAAATATTCGGCGTGAATTTAAAGTATCCTAACATATTCAAGGGTCATATACAGTGAACAAACCTGATTTTAATCTTGTGGCCCACTGAGTTGAAGGAGGGCCACTCGGGCAGCCCACTTACTAGCCTAGGTTGCCCATCACTGATCCAGGGGTTAAGCATGGAAATCAAGGTTGACGCTCCAGTGTAGCACTGAGGGAATGCTGCACTTCAGAGGTGCTGTGTTTTAGATCAGACCTAAAGTGAGGCCTCACCTGCCTTCCAGGTGAACGTAAAAAGATCCCACGACGGCATCTTGAAGAAGAGCTGGGAGGGGCGGGGGGAGGGGGTCTCCCCAATATCCGGATTAATAATTTATCCCTGAGCCAACATCACAAAAACAGATTATCTGATCATTTTCACACTGGTGTTTGTGGGAGTTTGCTGTGCGCAATGTGATTGCCGCATTTCCTACCTGACCATAGCGACTGCCCTTCACGGGCTGTCAAGCACCTTCATTTTTAATTTTTTTTGCCATCATAAAACCTGCCGTATAAATGGACCTTTTTTAAAAAATGTAAAGTTAGTTGTGGGTGAACTCGCAGAATCCACCATTCGAGATAAAATCAGTGAGCCTTTCGAAAGACTGCGGGTAATCATGTTTGGGATGGGGTGGGATGTGTCGTGACGCACGAGGTATCACAAATATGTCGGGCTGGTTTGACAGGACTGTCATTGTTTCTTTGCCTTGGAAAGAGGCGGGAGAAAATTGGAGAGGGAAAAAGATGCTTTAAGTGCATTTAACAATGATGTCAATGGTCCTCGTAACTGCTGAAAGATGGTAATATTGTTAGTGGAGAGAAGCTAAAGGATGTGCCTTCGCACTCCCAGTTAAAGTCGACCTGGGTCAATGACTACCTCTGCCTGAAGTTTGAGTCCATTATGTGGCCAATTTTTTATGAACCTCCCGATATAACTTCACGATTAGGATTTATGACTTTTAGCATGTAGCCAACCCTCGTTGAAAAGTTGTTTTTGGAACCAGTTTCTTTTTTATTGCCTGCTTCTGATAGCAGTTACATTCTAATTCATTAAGGGTCCTCATAATAATGTGTCAAGTGTTAGTTGTAACCTCTGACTCCACCATTGACTATTACAAATCTCATCGGTTCAACTTTTCGGGGCCTGTTTTTTTTTTTTAAAAAGCCACTTTTAAAAAAAAAATTCCTTTACACCTCTTCTCTTTAAAAAATGTTCCCCCCTCTTTATTTTACATTCTGCAGTGGGAGACAGTGATGTCAGGGTAATGTCACTGGACTAGTAATCCAGAGGCCCAGGCTGATAACCTGGGGACATGCAGCGAATGGACTTTAAATTCAATCTACAAAATATGCAATTAAAAGCTCGTCTCAGGCATGGCAACTATTAAGTCATCATTAAACCGTCATTAAAAACCCACCTGGTTCACTAATGCCACGTTAGGGAAGGGTCTCTGCCGTCCTTACCTGATCTGTCCGTAATTCCACAGCATTATGGTTGAATCTTACCTGTCCTCTGAAACGGCCCAGTAAGCCACTCAGTTCAAGGGCAATTAGGGTTGGGCAACAATGCTGGCACGGCCCAGGGATGCTTACATCCCATGCAAGAATAAAAACTTGATTTAACGCTGATTTTACCCTCCTCGCTACTTATGCTATTTACTTTCCAATTCTTATCTCTCACCAGTTAAGGAGACGCCCCGTGGGTTGCCCTCTTCACCCTGGTGCCCCGTTTCCCTCACTGTTCCATTATCAGCTGGCACTTCCGGTCACTTTGTGGGGGCAAGATTGTTTTGTAGGGGGCAAGTTTAACTCGAGGCAGGAGCTGTTAGATGCCGTGACTCAGCAAACACTGGCCATGTGCTCATTCCTCACAGCTTGGTGGATGAATCTTGTTTACATTTCGCTCGCCAATCTCGAGGCTGAGGTCAGACCAGTTTCGTGTTGATTCAGAGGTTGAGGCGTCATCGAGATTGCAGCTGTCAGAACTTCGGGCTGTATTGCTGCATTGGAAAGAGTTCTACCCCTACAAGGACATACTCATCACCAGGCACTTAATCCTTCTCTCACTTTCCCCGAAAATATTAACACTAAACAACTCCTTCCACGAAACATTTCCCCCTTCAACAGCCATTGGCACAGCGAGTAGCACTCTCACCTCTGAGTCAGGAGGTTTGTTTTTTTAATTATTTCCTAGTATGTGGGCCTTGCTGACTAGGCCAACATTTTTTGCCCATCCATAATTGCTCTTTAGAGAGGCTAATAGTCAACAGCATTGCTGTGGGCCTGGAGCGACAGGTAGGCCAGACCAGGTGAGGATGGCAGATTTCCTTCCCTATAGGACAGTAGTGAAACAGGTTTTTTTTTAAAACAACTTTCAATTCCCGATTTATTAATCAATTGAACCCAGTTCCTCAGAGCTTTAGCCTGGGCCTCTCGATTACCAGCCCATTGACGTTACCATCGGCCCACCATCTCCCCCTATTGGTTGTGTGTTGAAGTCCAACTTCAGAATGTGAGCACCAAGTCTAAGCACGAGTGCAGTGCAGCATGAAAGGTGCCATCCTTCAGATGAGGATTAATCATTTATCAGTTTCTGGGAGCTTGCTGTGTGGAAATTAGCTGTCACCTTTCCTAAATGTTTCCTGGCCGAAGCAGTTGGAACAACCTTCAGCCAGAAGTACTTACTGGATGATCCATCTCAGCCACCTCTGGAAGTCCCCAGCATCATGGATGCCAGTCTTCAGCCAATTCAAATTGCTCCACATGGGTGGCACAGTGGTTAGCACTGCTGCCTCACAGCGCCAGGGACCCCGGTTCGATTCCGACCTCGGGCGACTGTCTGTGTGGAGTTTGCACGTTCTCCCCGTTTCTGCGTGAGTTTCCTCCGGGTGCACTGGTTTCTTCCCACAGCCCAAAGATGTGCAGGTTAGGTGGATTGGCCTTGCTAAATTGTCCCTAGTTGGGGTTACAAGGATAGAGTGAGGAATTGGGCCTAGGTAGGGTGCTCCTTCAGAGGGTCGGTGCAGACTCGATGGCCCGAATGGCCTCCTTCTGCACTGTAGGGATTCTAGGATTTCAAGAAATGTTTGAAGGAACTGGATACAGCAAAGGCTCTAGGCCCTGACAATGTTCCAGCCAAACTGTTCCAGTACAGGCTTGGAGGGCTGAAGGGTCTGTTTCTGTGCTGTATTGTTCTGCAGCCACAACACTAGCATCTATCTGGCAATATGGAAAATTGCCCAGGTATGTCCTCTACACAAAGCAGAACAAATCCAACCTGGCCAATTATCGCCCCATCAGTCTGCTCTCACTCTCAGCAAAATGGTGGATGAGGTGATCAGCAGGGCTGACAACCAGCTCTTACTCAGAAAAGACCTGCTCATTGATGCGCAGTTTGAGTTCCCCCAGGGTCAGCCCCAAACCTCATTGCAGCCTTGGTTCAGACATGGACAAAAGAGGTGAACTCCAGAGGTGAGGTGCAGAGTGACCACCCCTGACATCAAGGTCGTATTTGACTGAGTACAACAACAACTGGACTCAATGGGAACCAGCGGGGAAACTCTCCTCTGGTTAGAATCATAACTAGCACAAAGGCAGATGTTGGTTATTGTTGCAAACCAATCATTTCTGCTCCATGACATCACTGCAGAAGTTCCTCAGGGTAGGGTCCTAGGTCCAACCATCTTCAGCTGCTTCATCAATGACCTCCCTTCCATCATAAGATCAGAAGCGTGGATGTTTGCAGATGATTGCACAATGTTCAGCATCATTCGCAACTCCTCAGATACTGAAACAGTCTGCGCCAATAAGAAATAATCCAACCATCGCCTCTTGACATTAAAAGGTTTTTATCATCGCTTAATCCCCACAATCAATACTGTAGGGGTTACTATTGACTAGAAACTGAACTGGGACAGCCACATGGATACAAGAGCAGGACAGAGGCTGGGAATCCTGCGGTGAGTAACTCACCTCCTGACTCTCCAAAGCCTGTCCACCATCTACAAAGCACAAGTCAGGAGTTTAATGGAATACTCTCCACTTGCCTGGATGAGTGCAGCTCCATCAATACTCAAGATGCCCAACACCATCCAGGACAAAACAGCTTGTTTGATTGACACCACACCTACTACCTTCGACATTCACTCTCTCCACTACCGATGCACACTGACAGCAGTGTGTACCATCTACAAGATGCACTGGAGGAACTCATCAAGGCTGTTTAAATAGGACCTTCCAAACCTGCGATGTCAACCTCCTAGAAGGACAAGCTCAGCAGGCACATGGGGACACCACCACTTGCACGTTCCTCTCCAAGCCACACACCAAACTGACTTGGAGATATATTGGCCGTTCCTTCACCGTCGCTGGGTCAAAATCCTGGAACTCCCTCCCGAACAGCACTGTGGGTGTATCCACAGCACATGGACTGCAGCGGTTAAAGAAGGCAGCTCACCACCACCTTCTCAAGGGCAATTAGAGTTGGGCAATAAAGGCTGGCCTAGCCAGTGATGCCCACATCTCAAGGAAGATTTTTTGTAAAATAACTTACCACATTGACTACACTAATTGACTATGAAACACCTTGTGACATCTTGAGGTATGGAAGGGTGCTATAGAAATGCAAGTTTCTGTCTTCCTCACAGCTCTAATCTCTGTGTTTCTTCTCTAGCCCCTCCTGTAAACAAAGTTGAACTTTTCAAGTCGTTCTTCAAAGGAAGTATTGAAACAAAACTGTTCAATGAATAAGTCAACCATCAGGATGCTAATGCATGAAATATGAATTTGATGCATCATTTGACAAAACTCTGTTCTTGCCTCCTGCAGTTTGGTGCGAGAGGTGACTGGGGTAAATGTGAACATGCGAGTGGGGATTCACAGTGGCCGAGTGCACTGCGGCGTCCTGGGGCTCCGCAAGTGGCAGTTCGACGTGTGGTCAAACGATGTGACCCTGGCCAATCATATGGAAGCAGGAGGCAAGGCTGGGTAAGAGTTATACCTCTCTCTGAATCAGGGCTTTTGGCAATGCTCCGAGGAATGAATGGCATGGCACTCTCACCCCTAACCTCATACACCAGCTGCCCCTCAGCTTACCCCACACAGCCATCAATATTAAATCAATAGTGCTGCTCTCTTTAAATGACATTTATAGTGGCACAGCGTAAACCGTATTAAGTGCACTAGACTATCCTGTGGGGGGGGGGGGGGGGGGGGGGGGGTGTTCAAGGGGTTCTTCACACTGGTTAACGTGTTCCTTTGCATTTGAAACTGCGCAGGCTGTATTCTTTCACTCCCCATTTGCATTCAGCAATAACAGAAAATGCAACAACACAGGTTGAGGATTCCCTCTGCACTTTGGAAAAACTTTCTTGTTTCCATTGACCACTGCGGATATCAGGCAAATGGCTTTGTCACCATGTACCCTGTCCAGTCGAGCGTGTTTTGAGGAAATGTGGGAAGAATGAGCTGATCTCAGAGGGGGAAATGGACTGCAAGAGTGGACCCCAAGTGGGGACTGCAGGAGTTGATTTACTACTTACGCACATTTATGTCTACTTTTAACAATTCCAAAGGATGCTTGACCTACTCCAAAGGGCACCTTACCTCCCACAATTGTGTCCCAGGGACATTTCCAGAGGGGTACCTTGCCTCTCCAAATGGGTACCCTGGCTATCCAAACACATTTACAAAGTGTTAGGGTTAGGTTTGCTCTTGCCTGGCCCAATCTGCACATTCTGGGTTTCACACAGCAGGGATGCAAAAATCAGAATTGTGTAGAGGCTACTGCTGGTTTTAAAGAGCCAGTTGTCTCCATCACCCGTACACTCACGAACCCAGGCCCACCCCATTTCCTCAAAGATCGGAACCAGCATTTGTAGGGCAGGGCTTAGAATTTTCAACCCCGTCTACTGTTTTTGCCGCAGCTGAGAGGCTGAATGTTGACCAGGTCTTGCCGCATATTGACGTAGAGCATAGAACATAGAACATAGAACAGTACAGTACAGAACAGGCCCTTCGGCCCTCGATGTTGTGCCAAGCATTGTCCGAAACCAAGATCAAGCTATCCCACTCCCTGTCATTCTGGTGTGCTCCATGTGCCTATCCAATAACCGCTTGAAAGTTCCTAAAGTGTCCGACTCCACTATCACAGCAGGCAGTCCATTCCACACCCTAACCACTCTCTGAGTAAAGAACCTACCTCGGACATCCCTCCTATATCTCCCACCCTGAACCTTATCATTATGCCCCCTTGTAACTGCTACATCCACCCGAGGAAATAGTCTCTGAATGTCCACTCTATCTATCCCCCTCATCACCTTATAGACCTCTATTAAGTTGCCTCTCATCCTCCTCCACTCCAAAGAGAAAAGCCCTACCTCCCTCAACCTTTCCTCATAAGACCTGTCCTGCAAACCAGGCAGCATCCTGGTAAATCTCCTTTGCACCCTTTCCAATGCTTCCACATCCTTCCTATAATGAGGTGACCAGAACTGCACACAATACTCCAAATGTGGTCGTACCAGGGTCATGAATAGTTGCAGCATAACCCTGCGGCTCTTAAACTCAAGCCCCCTGTTAATAAACGCTAACACACTAAAAGCCTTCACGGCTCTATCCACTTGAGTGGCAACCTTCAGAGATCTGTGGACGTTTCCACTGCTACCTTCCCGCAGGATACAGGACAGGGTGGTCTCGGGCATGTGGGTAGGGGACGGAAAGGTATCAGACATATACCAGGAGCTGCAGGAGGGGGAGGAGGCCCCGGCGGAGGAGCTGAGGGGAAAGTGGGAGGAGGAGCTGGGTGAGGAGCTGGATGAGGGCCTGTGGGCAGACGCCCTGGGCAGGGTCAATTCCTCCTCATCTTGTGCCAGGCTTACCCTGATTCAGTTTAAGGTGGTGCACCTGGCGCACATGACAGCGGCAAGAATGAGCAAGTTCTTTGGGGTGGAGGACAGTTTGTGTGAGGTGTTCAGGGAGCCCAGCAAACCATGTCCATATGTTTTGTGCATGCCCGGCACTTAAAGAATTCTGGAGAGGCTTTGCAAAGGCTCTGTCCAAGGTCTTGGACACTCGGGTAAAGCCGAGTCTGGGGATAGTGATAATTGGGGTGTTAGAAGATCCGTGAGTGCAGAAGTCGAAAGAGGCCGGAGTCTTGGCCTTTGCCTCCTTGATAGCCCAGAGACGGCTCTTGTTAATGTGGAGGGACGCGAAACCCCCAAGTGTGGAGACTTGGGTCAGTGACATGGCTGTGTTTCTAAGTTTGGAAAGGATAAAGTTTGCCTTAAGAGGGTCCTTGCTGGGGTTCTCCAGGCGGTGGCAACCGTTCCTTGACTTTCTCGTGGAACGTCAAGTGAGGAGGTCAGCAGCAGCAGCAGCAAACCGGGGGGGGGGGGGGGGGGGGGGAGAGAGACGGTGGTATGGGTTGTGGATGGATTTCACTGGTAGAGGGTAGATATCTCACCTTGTTTTGTTAAGTTGTTAATTCGTTTTTTTTAAATTCTGTTTTTTGTTGCCTTTTTGTAGTGGTTTTGTAAAAATTTTGTTAAATTTTGAATAAAAACAAGTTAAAAAAAAAAAAAGATCTGTGGACATGAACCCCAAGATCTCTCTGTTCCGCCACAATCCTCAGAAGCCTGCCGTTGACCCTGTAATCCGCATTCAAAATTTTTCTGCCAAAGTGAATCACCTCGCACTGGTCAGGGTTAATCTCCATCTGCCATTTTTCGGCCCAGCTCTGCATCCTATCAATCATGGACATGGACCGCTTCAGTATCTGAGGAGCCGTGAATGGTGCTGAACATTGTGCAATCATTAGTGAACATCCCCACTTCTGACCTTATGATGGAAGGGAGGTCATTGATGAGGCAGCTGAAGATGGTTGGGGCCGAGGACACTATCCTGAGGAACTCCTGCAGTGATGTCCTGGAGCTGAGATGGCAGAGCTCCAACCGCCACAACCATCTTCCTTTTGTGCCGGGTATGACTCCAGCCAGCGGAGACTTTTCCCCCTGATTCCCATTGACTTTATTTCATGCCAGACTCGGTCAATTGCAGCCTTGATGTTTGTTGTTGAATCTTTTTAGCATAGGGTGCCCAAAGTGTGAAGAAATGGTGAAAGGGGTGACAATGTTGCGGGGGGAGAATGTGTGTTGTGGTGTGGAGGAATAAGTGCACAGCCCTGGAGAGGAAAGGGTTAACCAGCATGCCTGACTGCTCTGGGTATGTTTCACTCTGCAAAGTGATATTTGTGAGATGAATATTTTAATAATCCCTTACTTCATTAACTAGCGAGGGCTAGGATGAGTCTAAAAGTATCTCTGGTTACAGGTTTTCTGCAAGTCCTTTCTGTAATGTATCAGAAACTCTTATCTTTCAGTCTCAGTTTTATGTAAATGGGTCAGGTTACCGATACATGAAAAGGAACAAAAAAAACTTTATTGCAGCAACTAAAACATAGAATTTCACTGGTCCTAGACTCTAGGATCAGCAGCAAGGTAATTTTGTATCTTTTGTTTTTTGTGCTTCTACTTAATTGCATGATCAGGTTTTACTGAATTACTGAGACACTCAAGCTGGGGAGACCCCAGGAGCGATATTTTTATAGCTGTCAGCAATGGTAAAGTCCTAATCTTTGGCTAAATGAAATGAAAATGAAAATCGCTTATTGTCACGAGTAGGCTTCAATGAAGTTACTGTGAAAGCCCCTAGTCGCCACATTCCGGAGCCTGTTCGGGGAGGCTGGTACGGGAATCGAACCGTGCTGCTGGGTCTGCTTTAAAAGCCAGCGATTTAGCCCAGTGAGCTAAACCAGGAGAGGGAAGAGCAGAGATATCTCCCTGCCCCTCACATTCTCTCTGCCCGCCTGCCTGCCCCTCGCACTCTCCCTGCCTGCCTGCCCCTCGCACTCTCTCTGCCTGCCTGCCCCTCGCACTCTCCCTGCCTGCCTGCCCCTCGCACTCTCCCTGCCTGCCTGCCCCTCGCACTCTCTCTGCCTGCCTGCCCCTCACACTCACCCTGCCTGCCCCTCACACTCACCCTGCCTGCCCCTCACACTCTCCCTGCCTGCCTGCCCCTCGCACTCTCCCTGCCTGCCTGCCCCTCACACTCACCCTGCCTGCCCCTCACACTCACCCTGCCTGTCCCTCACACTCTCCCTGCCTGCCCCTCACACTCTCCCTGCCTGCCAGCGCCTCGCACTCTCCCTGCCTGCCTGCCCCTCACACTCTCCCTGCCTGCCTGCCCCTCACACTCTCCCTGCCTGCCAGCGCCTCGCACTCTCCCTGCCTGCCTGCCCCTCGCACTCTCTCTGCCTGCCCCTCACACTCACCCTGCCTGCCTGCCCCTCGCACTCTCTCTGCCTGCCTCCCCCTCACACTCTCCCTGCCTGCCTGCCCCTCGCACTCTCCCTGCCTGCCTGTCCCTCACACTCACCCTGCCTGCCCCTCACACTCGCCCTGCCTGCCTGCCCCTCGCACTCTCTCTGCCTGCCTCCCCCTCACACTCTCCCTGCCTGCCTGCCCCTCGCACTCTCCCTGCCTGCCTGTCCCTCACACTCACCCTGCCTGCCCCTCACACTCTCCCTGCCTGCCCCTCGCACTCTCCCTGCCTGCCTGCCCCTCGCACTCTCCCTGCCTGCCTGTCCCTCACACTCACCCTGCCTGCCCCTCACACTCTCCCTGCCTGCCCCTCGCACTCTCCCTGCCTGTCCCTCACACTCACCCTGCCTGCCCCTCACACTCTCCCTGCCTGCCCCTCGCACTCTCTCTGCCTGCCCCTCACACTCACCCTGCCTGCCTGCCCCTCGCACTCTCTCTGCCTGCCTCCCCCTCACACTCTCCCTGCCTGCCTGCCCCTCGCACTCTCCCTGCCTGCCTGTCCCTCACACTCACCCTGCCTGCCCCTCACACTCGCCCTGCCTGCCTGCCCCTCGCACTCTCTCTGCCTGCCTCCCCCTCACACTCTCCCTGCCTGCCTGCCCCTCGCACTCTCCCTGCCTGCCTGCCCCTCACACTCTCCCTGCCTGCCCCTCACACTCTCCCTGCCCGCCTGCCCCTCACACTCTCCCTGCCTGCCCCTCACACTCTCCCTGCCTGCCCCTCGCACTCTCCCTGCCTGCCTGCCCCTCACACTCTCCCTGCCTGCCCCTCACACTCTCTCAGCCTGCCTGCCCCTCGCACTCTCCCTGCCTGCCCCTCACACTCTCTCAGCCTGTCCCTCACACTCTCCCTGCCTGCCTGCCCCTCACACTCTCTCAGCCTGCCCCTCACACTCTCCCTGCCTGCCCCTCACACTCTCCCTGCCTGCCCCTCACACTCTCCCTGCCTGCCTGCCCCTCGCACTCTCCCTGCCTGCCTGCCCCTCGCACTCTCTCTGCCTGCCTGCCCCTCACACTCTCCCTGCCTGCCCCTCACACTCTCTCAGCCTGCCTGCCCCTCACACTCTCCCTGCCTGCCCCTCGCACTCTCCCTGCCTGCCCCTCACACTCTCCCTGCCTGCCTGCCCCTCGCACTCTCCCTGCCTGCCTGCCCCTCGCACTCTCCCTGCCTGCCCCTCGCACTCTCCCTGCCTGCCCCTCGCACTCTCCCTGCCTGCCCCTCGCACTCTCCCTGCCTGCCCCTCACACTCTCCCTGCCTGCCCCTCACACTCTCCCTGCCTGCCCCTCACACTCTCCCTGCCTGCCCCTCGCACTCTCCCTGCCTGCCTGCCCCTCACACTCTCCCTGCCTGCCCCTCGCACTCTCCCTGCCTGCCTGCCCCTCACACTCTCCCTGCCTGCCCCTCGCACTCTCCCTGCCTGCCTGCCCCTCGCACTCTCCCTGCCTGCCTGCCCCTCACACTCTCCCTGCCTGCCTGCCCCTCACACTCTCCCTGCCTGCCTGCCCCTCACACTCTCTCTGCCTGCCCCTCGCACTCTCCCTGCCTGCCCCTCACACTCTCCCTGCCTGCCCCTCACACTCTCCCTGCCTGCCCCTCACACTCTCCCTGCCTGCCCCTCACACTCTCCCTGCCTGCCCCTCGCACTCTCCCTGCCTGCCCCTCACACTCTCCCTGCCTGCCTGCCCCTCGCACTCTCCCTGCCTGCCTGCCCCTCACACTCTCCCTGCCTGCCTGCCCCTCACACTCTCCCTGCCTGCCCCTCACACTCTCCCTGCCTGCCCCTCACACTCACCCTGCCTGCCCCTCACACTCTCCCTGCCTGCCCCTCACACTCTCCCTGCCTGCCCCTCGCACTCTCCCTGCCTGCCTGCCCCTCACACTCTCCCTGCCTGCCCCTCACACTCTCCCTGCCTGCCCCTCGCACTCTCCCTGCCTGCCTGCCCCTCGCACTCTCCCTGCCTGCCCCTCACACTCTCCCTGCCTGCCCCTCACACTCTCCCTGCCTGCCTGCCCCTCGCACTCTCCCTGCCTGCCTGCCCCTCACACTCTCCCTGCCTGCCCCTCGCACTCTCCCTGCCTGCCCCTCACACTCTCCCTGCCTGCCCCTCGCACTCTCCCTGCCTGCCCCTCACACTCTCCCTGCCAGCCCCTCACACTCTCCCTGCCTGCCCCTCACACTCTCCCTGCCTGCCTGCCCCTCGCACTCTCCCTGCCTGCCCCTCACACTCTCCCTGCCTGCCCCTCGCACTCTCCCTGCCTGCCTGCCCCTCACACTCTCCCTGCCTGCCCCTCGCACTCTCCCTGCCTGCCCCTCACACTCTCCCTGCCTGCCCCTCACACTCTCCCTGCCTGCCTGCCCCTCACACTCTCCCTGCCTGCCTGCCCCTCACACTCTCCCTGCCTGCCTGCCCCTCGCACTCTCCCTGCCTGCCCCTCACACTCTCCCTGCCTGCCCCTCACACTCTCCCTGCCTGCCCCTCACACTCTCCCTGCCTGCCTGCCCCTCGCACTCTCCCTGCCTGCCCCTCACACTCTCCCTGCCTGCCCCTCGCACTCTCCCTGCCTGCCTGCCCCTCACACTCTCCCTGCCTGCCCCTCGCACTCTCCCTGCCTGCCCCTCACACTCTCCCTGCCTGCCCCTCACACTCTCCCTGCCTGCCTGCCCCTCACACTCTCCCTGCCTGCCTGCCCCTCGCACTCTCCCTGCCTGCCTGCCCCTCACACTCTCCCTGTCTGCCCCTCACACTCTCCCTGCCTGCCTGCCCCTCGCACTCTCCCTGCCTGCCTGCCCCTCACACTCTCCCTGCCCGCCTGCCTGCCCCTCGCACTCTCCCTGCCTGCCCCTCGCACTCTCCCTGCCTGCCCCTCGCACTCTCCCTGCCTGCCCCTCGCACTCTCCCTGCCTGCCCCTCACACTCTCCCTGCCTGCCCCTCACACTCTCCCTGCCTGCCTGCCCCTCGCCCTCTCCCTGCCTGCCTGCCCCTCACACTCTCCCTGCCAGCCCCTCGCACTCTCCCTGCCTGCCTGCCCCTCACACTCTCCCTGCCTGCCCCTCACACTCTCCCTGCCTGCCCCTCACACTCTCCCTGCCTGCCCCTCGCACTCTCCCTGCCTGCCCCTCACACTCTCCCTGCCAGCCCCTCGCACTCTCCCTGCCTGCCTGCCCCTCACACTCTCCCTGCCTGCCCCTCGCACTCTCCCTGCCTGCCTGCCCCTCGCACTCTCCCTGCCTGCCCCTCACACTCTGCCTGCCTGCCCCTCGCACTCTCCCTGCCTGCCCCTCACACTCTCCCTGCCTGCCCCTCACACTCTCCCTGCCTGCCCCTCACACTCTCCCTGCCTGCCCCTCGCACTCTCCCTACCTGCCTGCCCCTCACACTCTCCCTGCCTGCCCCTCGCACTCTCCCTGCCTGCCTGCCCCTCACACTCTCCCTGCCTGCCCCTCGCACTCTCCCTGCCTGCCTGCCCCTCACACTCTCCCTGCCTGCCCCTCGCACTCTCCCTGCCTGCCTGCCCCTCGCACTCTCCCTGCCTGCCCCTCGCACTCTCCCTGCCTGCCTGCCCCTCACACTCTCCCTGCCTGCCCCTCACACTCTCCCTGCCTGCCTGCCCCTCACACTCTCCCTGCCTGCCCCTCACACTCTCCCTGCCTGCCTGCCCCTCACACTCTCCCTGCCTGCCCCTCGCACTCTCCCTGCCTGCCCCTCGCACGCTCCCTGCCTGCCCCTCGCACTCTCCCTGCCTGCCTGCCCCTCGCACGCTCCCTGCCTGCCCCTCGCACTCTCCCTGCCTGCCCCTCGCACTCTCCCCGCCTGCCCCTCGCACGCTCCCTGCCTGCCCCTCGCACTCTCCCTGCCTGCCCCTCGCACTCTCCCTGCCTGCCCCTCACACTCTCCCTGCCTGCCCCTCGCACTCTCCCTGCCTGCCCCTCGCACTCTCCCTGCCTGCCTGCCCCTCGCACTCTCCCTGCCTGCCCCTCGCACTCTCCCTGCCTGCCTGCCCCTCGCACTCTCCCTGCCTGCCCCTCGCACTCTCCCTGCCTGCCCCTCGCACTCTCCCTGCCTGCCCCTCGCACTCTCCCTGCCTCCCCCTCGCACTCTCCCTGCCTGCCCCTCACACTCTCTCTCCCTGCCTGCCCCTCGCACTCACCCTGCCTGCCCCTCGCACTCTCCCTGCCTGCCCCTCACACTCTCTCTCCCTGCCTGCCCCTCGCACTCACCCTGCCTGCCCCTCACACTCTCTCTCCCTGCCTGCCCCTCGCACTCACCCTGCCTGCCCCTCACACTCTCCCTGCCTGCCTGCCCCTCACACTCTCTCTGCCTGCCTGCCCCTCGCACTCTCTCTGCCTGCCCCTCACACTCACCCTGCCTGCCCCTCACACTCTCCCTGCCTGCCCCTCACACTCTCCCTGCCTGCCCCTCGCACTCTCCCTGCCTGCCTGCCCCTCGCACTCTCTCTCCCTGCCTGCCCCTCGCACTCTCCCTGCCCGCCTGCCTGCCCCTCACACTCTCCCTGCCTGCCCCTCGCACTCTCCCTGCCTGCCTGCCCCTCGCACTCTCCCTGCCTGCCTGCCCCTCGCACTCTCCCTGCCCGCCTGCCTGCCCCTCACACTCTCTCTGCCTGCCCCTCACACTCTCTCTGCCTGCCCCTCACACTCTCCCTGCCTGCCCCTCACACTCTCCCTGCCTGCCTGCCCCTCGCACTCTCCCTGCCTGCCCCTCACACTCTCTCTGCCTGCCAGCCCCTCACACTCTCCCTGCCTGCCTGCCCCTCGCACTCTCCCTGCCCGCCTGCCTGCCCCTCGCACTCTCCCTGCCAGCCCCTCACACTCTCCCTGCCTGCCTGCCCCTCGCACTCTCCCTGCCCGCCTGCCTGCCCCTCGCACTCTCCCTGCCAGCCCCTCACACTCTCCCTGCCTGCCCCTCACACTCTCCCTGCCTGCCTGCCCCTCGCACTCTCCCTGCCCGCCTGCCCCTCACACTCTCCCTGCCTGCCCCTCGCACTCTCCCTGCCTGCCCCTCGCACTCTCCCTGCCTGCCCCTCACACTCTCCCTGCCTGCCCCTCACACTCTCCCTGCCTGCCTGCCCCTCGCACTCTCCCTGCCTGCCCCTCACACTCTCCCTGCCTGCCCCTCACACTCTCCCTGCCTGCCTGCCCCTCGCACTCTCCCTGCCTGCCCCTCGCACTCTCCCTGCCTGCCCCTCGCACTCTCCCTGCCTGCCCCTCGCACTCTCCCTGCCTGCCTGCCCCTCGCACTCTCCCTGCCTGCCTGCCCCTCGCACTCTCCCTGCCTGCCTGCCCCTCGCACTCTCCCTGCCTGCCTGCCTGCCCCTCGCACTCTCCCCGCCTGCCTGCCCCTCACACTCTCCCTGCCTGCCTGCCCCTCGCACTCTCCCTGCCTGCCCCTCACACTCTCCCTGCCTGCCTGCCCCTCGCACGCTCCCTGCCTGCCCCTCACACTCTGCCTGCCTGCCCCTCGCACTCTCCCTGCCTGCCCCTCACACTCTGCCTGCCTGCCCTTCGCACTCTCCCTGCCTGCCTGCCCCTCACACTCTCCCTGCCTGCCCCTCGCACTCTCCCTGCCTGCCAGCCCCTCGCACTCTCCCTGCCTGCCTGCCCCTCACACTCTCCCTGCCTGCCCCTCACACTCTCCCTGCCCGCCTGCCCCTCGCACGCTCCCTGCCTGCCTGCCCTGCGCACTCTCCCTGCCTGCCTGCCCCTCACACTCTCCCTGCCTGCCCCTCGCACTCTCCCTGCCTGCCTGTCCCTCACACTCACCCTGCCTGCCCCTCACACTCACCCTGCCTACCCCTCACACTCTCCCTGCCTGCCTGCCCCTCACACTCTCCCTGCCTGCCTGCCCCTCGCACTCTCCCTGCCTGCCTGCCAATCACACTCTCTCTGCCTGCCTGCCTGCCCCTCACACTCTCCCTGCCTGCCCCTCACACTCTCTCTGCCCGCCTGCCTGCCCCTCACACTCTCTCTGCCTGCCCCTCACACTCTCTCTGCCCGCCTGCCTGCCCCTCACACTCTCTCTGCCTGCCCCTCACACTCTCTCTGCCTGCCTGCCTGCCCCTCACACTCTCTCTGCCTGCCCCTCACACTCTCTCTGCCCGCCTGCCTGCCCCTCGCACTCTCCCTGCCCACCTGCCTGCCCCTCACACTCTCCCTGCCTGCCTGCCCCCCCCCCACTCTCTCGGCCCGTCCCCACACTCTCTCGACCCACCCCCACAATCTCTCTGCTTCTCACTCTTCTCAGCTTCACCTGGTTGCCCATTGATTCATTCCACCCTCCTTCCCTGGGGATTAAGTGAGACTGAGTGTAGGAGATTTCCCCCGATTTTAAAAGCATCTTTTGTCAGGACCTTGTTCACATACACTTTCCCCTCCGTTGCAAGGGGCTGCTTTCTTGGCTGGTAGAGCGGAAAGTAGAAAAGGTCTTGATCGCCTGGCTCTCTCATCACCGACCCTCCATGTCACCAAACTCCAATTGTCACGCTCCATGCAGACAGAGCTGCACTTGAAGAATGCCTTCTTTTGTATTCCGCTGAATCTAGCCTCTGGAAACCTGTTTAAGCCAGTTATCAAGTTAACTACGTATAGCTGTGAGCAAAGCCTCCATCAGCCCTGTTTTAAAGCTGAAACTAAAACTCTCCTAATCTAAAGAGCAACTTTTGATTAATTGCAAAATTAAAGAAAGATTAACCTTCAAACCGAAATCATAGAACATGCAGTGCGGAAGGAGGCCATTTGGCCCATCGAGTCTGCACCGACCCACTTAAGCCCTCACTTCCACCCTAAGCCTGTAACGCAATAACCCCTCCTAACCTTTTTTGGGCACTGAGGGCAATTTAGCATGGTCAATCCACCTAACCTGCACGTCTTTGGACTGTGGGAGGAAACCGGAGCACCCGGAGGAAACCCACGCAGACACGGGGAGAACGTGCAGACTCCCCACAGAGAGTGACCCAGCGGGGAATCGAATCTGGGACCCTGGCGCTGTGAAGCCACAGTGCGAGCCACTTGTGCTACGGTCCTGCCCTATCAATCAACCCTTAATTTAATCCTTAAATTCCATCGGTCACCAAACTCCAACCGTCACACTCGACAACAGGATAGATTAAGCAAGTAGAGTCCAGTAAAATTAAAGACGCGCACAGTTCGAGAAGGCCGGTGTCCTGACTGTTTCCAGGCAGAATTTGGTGGTTGGTGGTCTGGCTGCATCAACCTCATAGTTCTAATGTTTCTGGCATTGAGACGGCTGTTTATCTGACCTTCTGGAGACAGTAGTTCTGGATTGAGTTCTTTATAACGTCTTGCCTGGTGCATCAGTATCATCAAATTCAGCAGAAAGGGTTCAAAAACCTTCCGGTTGAGTGGAGAAAGTGAGAGAGAGGGAGTACGTAGCCCACTCTCGACCCCTCCATCAGCATCTCCGCTGCTTGCCCTGTTGTGCAGAGAAAGCAGGTGCTTAAAACAGGCAAAAGGTTGGGTTGTCACACGACCTTCCCTCGCCAACTGCCCAGGGATCCAAATAAGGTCATGGCTAGTGTATCCAGATTGTAGCTTGATTAGTTAATGCCTGGGAATGCCTCTCTAAACCAGGTTTGCATTGTCCATGTGATTATATCTAATAGTTTATCTCCACTCAGTTAAGTACCCAAATGTGTATCTGGACACTGTACTAATGGAATAGGGGATGTGGTTCATACACATTTCCCCCAGGTCGGATTTGCAGACAAATAGACTCATTACATGTTTTTAAGTGTTTACATGGTGTTTGAATGTGGAAGGTGCAGTGATGCATATTGTATAGCCATCTTTGGCTATGAGCTCACATCATTGGAATGTACCTCATTTTAAAATATGTTTCCAGACATAACATAAGAACATAAGAACTAGGAGCAGGAGTAGGCCATCTGGCCCCTCGAGCCTGCTCCGCCATTCAATGAGATCATGGCTGATCTTTTGTGGACTCAGCTCCACTTTCCGGCCAGAACACCATAACCCTTAATCCCTTTATTCTTCAAAAAACTATCTATCTTTACCTTAAAAACATGTAATGAAGGAGCCTCAACTGCTTCACTGGGCAAGGAATTCCATAGATTCAGAAACCTTTGGGTGAAGAAGTTCCTCCTAAACTCAGTCCTAAATCTACTTCCCCTTATTTTGAGGCTATGTCCCCTAGTTCTGCTTTCACCCGCCAGTGGAAACAACCTGCCAGCATCTATCCTATCTATTCCCTTCATAATTTTAAATGTTTCTATAAGATCCCCCCTCATCCTTCTAAATTCCAACGAGTACAGTCCCAGTCTACTCAACCTCTCTTCATAATCCAACCCCTTCAGCTCTGGGATTAACCTAGTGAATCTCCTCTGCACACCCTCCAGTGCCAGTACGTCCTTTCTCAAGTAAGGAGACCAAAACTGAACACAATAGTCCAGGTGTGGCCTCACTAACACCTTATACAATTGCAACATAACCTCCCGAGTCTTAAATTCCATCCCTCTAGCAATGAAGGACAAAATTCCATTTTGCCTTCTTAATCACCTGTTGCACCTGTAAACCAACTTTCTGTGACTCATGCACTAGCACACCCAAGTCTCTCTACACAGAGGCATGCTTTAATATTTTATTGTTTAAATAATAATCCCGTTTGCTGTTATTCCTACCAAAATGGATAACCTCACATTTGTCAACATTGTATTCCATGTGCCAGACCCGAGCCCATTCACTTAACCTATCCAAATCCCTCTGCAGATTTCCAGTATCCTCTGCACTTTTCGCTTTACCACTCATCATAGTGTCGTATGCAAACTTGGACACATTGCCCTTGGTCCCCAACTCCAAATCATCTATGTAAATTGTGAACAATTGTGGGCCCAACACGGATCCCTGAGGGACACCACTAGCTACTGATTGCCAACCAGAGAGACGTTGGTGTTACGATACTATAACTGGAAAGGAAAATTCCAGAATGAGCTCTAGCTCAAAAGACCGTAGCATTTTACTTTCTTTAGAAGATGTGGAGGAAGGAGTCACAGGATGCCAATCAGAATTTAATAACAAGAAAAATACATTTATTAAATGTGAAAAGTTATCATACTTCACTCCTCCTTATCTTCAAGAATGTACGCAGATTTCAAGGATAACACCCCACTCTGAAACCAAATGGCAGATGCCACTCAGTCGACCTTTCGTAGGTTTCTCCTCATTTCCCCCAGATTATTGTCACGAGTGTTACATTTGCAAAACTCAATTCTCAAAAAGACACGTTTTGAAATCTTCTTTCGAACAGTGATTTGCATCAGCTATTTTTGTCATGAACCCACCTCCAGTGGTTAACCCTGCTGCCTCATGGCGTCAAGAACCCAGGTTTGATCCTGGCCTAGGATCACTGTCCATGTGGAGTTTGCACATTCTCCCTGAGTCTGCTTGGGTCTCACGGGGGGTGTGGGGGGCACAGTCCAGGGTGGGTGGATTGGCCACGCTAAATTGTCCCTTAAATGGAAATAAAGTGACAAAACATTTTTTTTAAAAGAAAGAATCTACCTCCAGGTTTTCCAACTATCCTTTCAAACAAAGCTTCCTCTCTGCTGTTTTAACAAGGATCCACCTCCAGATTTCCCAACCCTCCTTTCAAGATTCCTTTGTCCTGAATGCTTTCATACAAACTGAGAGATCCAGCCACCTATTGTTCCACAATCATTTAAACTAACATCTCACACGCCGTAGTAAGATATGACAAAGCTTAGAACCACATCTTTCTTGCTTCTAACTCGCCAATTCCTCCTCCGCTCTGTCTGTATTCACTGAACGGTACTCTTCTTGTTCTAATTACTCTTTGTTCCTTTAACTTCTTGGAAATTTCTCCTAATTTCTGTAGTTTCCTGAACTAGCTGTTCTTTAATTATCTGACGCCAGCCTTCCTTGCCCCTTACTCCATGCTATGGCTTTTCTTCTAGCAGTGCTGAGAGGGATGTTCCCTCTCTGGCTGCAAACCCCCTACTCCCCTGGCTTCCAGTTAAAAACTAAACTCAAAAAGCTCTTTCACCAGAGGTTCCCCATATTTCGCCAAGTTTATTTACTTTATACATCATAAACACTCTCACCACGATAGAAACACAGTGTGAATTGAAACCAAATCCCCAGACATGTAAACAACGTTTGTTTAACATTGATCTAACTAACATTTTACCCTTCCTTACACAGAAACACTAAAGTAAACCCACTTAAATGTGTACCCTATTTCTAATATTTGACAATATAAATATAGCTAATTTAAACTACCTCTCTTTTCCTAGCATTAGATTCAAAAATAATTTTTCATATAAAGCAGTTTTCCGTGAGAAAATTTTCTTGGAGTGTTGGTGACACTGGTAAGAACGGCAATTATTGTACAGGAATGATGGGCCAAATAGCCTGCTTCTACGATGTATCATTCTATAATTCTCTGATAGAAGACATCTGAACCCCTCAATTAGATTTCAACCTGCAACTCCCAGACATCCGTTATTTCAAAGCTAAACCTCCCAAACCCTCAAATTGAATCTAGCCCATAAATTATTCTGAAATGCCCAGTTATACACCATGCACCCAAACCCTTGGGTTAGTTCCGGGTCTTGTTGGCAGATTGAGTTCGCCGGGGAAGAGCTGGTGATTTTTAGGTTGCACTCTGCTTGAATGTGTGACTTGCTGTTCTCAATCCAGTCCCTCTCTGAAAGGTGTCTCCTCTTGCTCACAGGCGAATTCACATAACTAAAGCCACACTGAACTACCTGAACGGGGATTACGAGGTGGAGGCCGGTTTCGGAGGCGAGCGGAACGTCTACTTGAAGGACCACAACATTGAGACCTACCTCATTGTGGGTTGCAGCCAGAAACGGGTAAGACAATAGACCTCATTAAAAAAACAATAAGAAAGAGAAGCACTATGAGGCCATTCAGCCCCTCAGGCCTGCTTCACCATTCCATAAAATCACATCTAATCATTTACCTTCACTCCATGTTCCCACCTTTACCCTGACCTTCAATTCAGTGCCCAAAAATCTGTCCATCTTAGTCTTGAATGTACTCAGCGCCTGAGCATCAACAGCCCATATGGGATAGAAAATGCCAAAGATTCACAGCCCTCCAAGTGAAGAGATGTCTCCCCATCTCCGGCCATGTCATAGGGAACCTCGGTGATTAGCCTCTCAATTACAATACATCATTGGAGCATTTAATTTCCAAAAGAACTGGTGGGAGCAATGAGAAGATGTTATTTTTAATACAATGAGTGGTCATGATCTGTAATATACCGACTGAAAGGGTACTCAAAGCAAATCCAATAGAAACTTTCAGAAGGGAACTGGATTAGCCTGTGAAAAATTATTTTGAAGAATTTATTCATGGGAGGTGGGTGTCGCTGACTAGGTCAGCGTTTTTATTGCCCATCTCTTGAGACGGTGGTGGTGAGCCGCCTTCTTGAACCGCTGCAGACCATGTGGCGTAGATACACCCACTGTGCCGTTAAGGTGGGAGTTCCAGGGTTTTGATTCAGCAACGGTGAAGGAACGGCTGATATATTTCCAAGTCAGGATGGTGTAATGTCCCTCACACGGCCCACGGGGATACCTGACTCAATCTCCCCGTGGGACTCGTGGAATGCGAGCTTCCCAGCTAACGGGTGGAGGCCCGCCCAGCTCGGGCTCATAATTAGATTGTGTAATAGCCGGCCCGGACAGGGACCAACATCCTGGTAGTCCCTACTCGGATTTATACAGTGCGTATTTGCCGCTGTGACAGCCGTTTCTTTTTACCATGAACAAACTACCATGTACTCAACTATTTGGCCTCCAGGGTCTTTATAGAGGGGATCTTCTAGGTGGTAGGTTCCCATGTATCTGCTGCCCTTGTCCTTCTAGATGGTAGTTGTCATGGCTTTCGGAGGTGCTGCCTAAGGAACCTTGGTGAGACATGTTTGCAAAGCTATGGGGAAGGAACCAGTGGGAGTGGTGGGATTAATTGGATAGCTCCACGAGAGACAAGCTACGAAGACTTGCTTCTGTATGATTTGATAGCTCTGTAAAATGGGGAAAAGTTATGGAACTGCAATAAAATAGCATGTTGGATAAAAACATCACAGGGTAGTCTCGATTTGATGCGGTAAATTGCAAATCAACAGCCTATTCTACATGTTCTCCTGAAGCACTCCCTGAGTAGTGCATCTCTCAATTTTACACGCAAAGTCTTTGAAGCAGGATTTGAACCCTCTCACACCTAAGGCAAGAGTACTGTCCTCAGAGTCACCGGTCACACAGTGCCGGTTAAGTGAAATGGAAGATGAATTGGACGTTCTGCATTCTCCCTCGGTGTACCCGAACAGGCCCCCGGAGTGTGGCGACTAGGGGATTTTCACAGTAACTTCATTGCCATGTTAATGTAAGCCTACTTGTGACAATAATAAAGATTATTATTATTAGGTGGAGGTTGCAGTGCTAAAGTGGTGGACAAGACAGTGGCGATGGGGGGGGGGGGGGGGGGTTATGAATGAGAAGGAGGATTTTGAATCTGATGCTTTGACAGGATTCCGGTGGAAGGATGGGGACGATGGGCCAGTCGGACAGGATGGGGGGTGGGATTTAGGACCAGTGGAGACTTTAAACGAGAAGCTGGGGAGGGGGGTGCTGGAGCCTGGGTAAGGCTTGTGCTGGTGAGTGTGTGGTGGAGGCAGCGAGATGCGTCAAAGATGCAGTGACTGAATTTATCGACCTCTGAAGGTGAAGCGAACATTGTCACAGTCTGGTTGCAATTCATCTTGTTTTCGCTCTTCAAACACCAACGCACTGGCCAGCTGAAAATGTCACAGACAGAACTAGATTAAATCTGTATCTCACAGCAGATCAGACTGTGAAGAAAACAAACCCTGCTTCCAATCCTCCGACAGAGACAACATCCTCTCACAGGTGTTCCATGTGGAAACTTTAATTTTCACTTGTAAAGATCACATTGTATGAGTCACCGAGGCACCTGATACCAGGTGTCAATAAAGTTTCACCGAAACAAACCATCAGAGCTGACATTAAGGCTCAAACCTTCAGTGGCGCAGTTGTTAGCACTGCTGCCTCACGGCTCTGAGGACCCGGGTTCGATCCCGGCCCCGGGTCACTGTCTATGTGGGATTTGCACATTCCCCCATGTCTGCGTGGATCTCACCCCCCACAACCCAAAGATGTGCACGGTAGGTGGATTTGCTAAATTTCCCCTAAATTTGGGTGAAAAAATGAATTGGGTGCTCTAAGTTTATGAAAAAAAGACTCAAATCTTCAGGGGTATATTCAGACAGCTTATCTGATCACAGAAGGTCAGTGCATTACCTGTTTCCCCGTGCACCCAGAGGTTGTGACAAAATGGGGGGGGGGGGGGGGGGGGGGGGGGGGGGGAAGCGAGAATGCATGCGTAAATCCTCGGAGGAATTTCCATAGAACGTCTGCCTGCAGTTACTCACTGGGCTAACATCCCCCTCCATGTGACGGAACAGTCCAAGGTCTGTCCAGATTTGGGGGCACTAGAAGCCACGGCCCTCTTTGCCCAAGGGATGAGAGACCTCAGCCAGGGATCATGATCGCCACCGGTGAGTCTTCATTGGAGGGGAGAGGGAGGGAGAGGCAGAAAGGTGTAAGGAAGGAATTAAAATCTTAGAACCAAGCTTGCTGAGGACACGGCCAGCAATGTTGGGAGGAAGACGTTTGGGAGGAAGATGCACAAGAGACCAGTGTTGAGTAAACGCAGAGCTCTGGGGAAAGAACTCTTTGGGTTACAGTGTACAGGTAACTTGAGACTGATGTGAGTGTAGTATACAAAGGGAAGAAGGGTAAGTTTAGACCCATGGTTCCCAAAGCTCTCCATCGCTATGTGTTAACATAAAAACTAAGAGCAGGAGCAGGCTATTCGGCCCTTCAAGCATGTTCCACCATTCATTATGGTCATGGCTGATCCTCAATTTCAATGCCATATTCCTGCTTTCATCCCATTCCCCTTGATGCCATTAAAATCTAAAAAATATCTATCGCTTTCTTCAGTGACTTGTCCTCCGCAGCCATCTGCGGTAGAGAAGTCCACATGTTCAGCACCCTTTGAGTGAAGAAATCTTTACTCATCGCAGCCCTGGACTTTGAAACTGAGTCCTCTGGTTTTGGATTCCCCACCAGGAAAAACATCCTCCCTGCATCTCGTCTGTCCAGTCCTGTTAGAATTTTATGTGTTTTAATCAGATCTCTTCTCATCCTTATAAACTCCAATGAATACAGACCCCAGTTGAACCAATCTCTCCTCATAGAACAGTCCCATTATGAGCCTAGTGACCCTTTGCTGCACTCCCTCTATGGCAAGGTATATCCTTTCTTGGTTGTGGAGAATGGCATGTCATACATAGAGTCATAGAATTTGCAGAGCAGAAGGAGGCCATTCGGCCCATCGAGTCTGCACCGGCTCTTGGAAAGAGCACCCTACCCAAGGTCAACACCTCCACCTTATCCTCATAACCCAGTAACCCCACCCAACACTAAGGGCAATTTTGGACACTAAGGGCAATTTATCATGGCCAATCCACCTAACCTGCACATCTTTAGACTGTGGGAGGAAACCGGAGCACCCGGAGGAAACCCACCCACACACGGGGAGGATGTGCAGACTCGACACAGACAGTGACCCAGCCGGGAATCGAACCTGGGACCCTGGAGCTGTGAAGCAATTGTGCTATCCACAAGGCTACCGTGCTGCCCGAGTGTGGTCTCACCAAGTCCCTGTGTAACTGCAGTCAGACATCCCTACTTCAGAACTCAAATCATCTTGAATGAAGGCCAACATACCATTTGCCTTCCTAATTGCTTGCTGCATCTGCCTCTCCACTTTCAGTGACTGATGTACAAGGACACCCAGATCCCTTTGTACATCCACACTTCCCAATACATCACCATTTAAATAATACTCTTTCTTTCTATTTCTCACACTGAAGTGTATAACTTCACGTTTAGCCATGTTGTATGGCATCTGCTATGTTTTTGCCCATTCACTCAACTTGTCTAAATCACGTTGAAGTCTCCTTGCATCCTCCTCACAACTCACAATTCCACCTAGTTTTGCATTGTCAGCTCACTTGAAAATGTTACATTTGGTTCCCTCCTCCAGGACATTTATGTCTATCATGAACAGCTGGGGCCCAAGCACTGATCCTTGTGGGGTTCCACTAATCATTCGGAAAAAGACTCATTTATTCCCACTCTCTGTTTCCTGTCTGCAAACTAATTCTCGATCCACGCCAAAACATTACCCACTATCCCACACACTTTAATTTTTCCCACTATCCTCTTATGAGGGACCTGATCAAAAGTCTTCTGAAAGTCCAAATACATCACATCCACTGGTCCTCCCTTATCTATTCTGCTAGTTACATATTCAGAAAACTCCAGTAGATTTGTCAAGCATGATTTGCCGTTCATAAACTCATTATTATTTCCTTGGTTTTTGACAGTAAAAGACCTACATTTGCCTTTACTAATCTTTTTCTCTTCATATTTATAAAAGCGTACTCTATTTTTCCCCCTCTTGCTCAAATGTTTTGACCTATTTTGCTGAATTCTAAAATGCTCCCAATCCTCAGGCTTGCTACTTTTCTGGCAATTTTATATATCTTCCCATTGGATTTAATATTATCCCTAATTTCTTTTAATCCATGGTTGAGCCATCTTTCCTCTTTTATGTTCGCGATAGACAAGAATGAATCATTGTTGTAATTCATGCACACATTCTTTAAATATGAACCATTGCCTATCCACCATCAACCCCTTCAGTAAGATTCCAAATCTATACTTGTCAATTCACGCCACATACCCTCAAAGTTCCCTTTATTTAGATTCAGGCCACTAGTTTCAGATTCAACTACTTCACTCTCCATCTTAAGAATTCTGCCATATCATGATCGCTCTCCCCCAAGGTTAGTTCACTCAACCTCCTCTTTGGGTTTGCTGTAGACTATTGTTGGAGAGTGAAAGGTTTAGTGAGAGGGAAGAACTGAGGGAGGTCAATATTAGTAGAGAAATAGTGCTGGGAAAACTGATGGGATTGAATGCGGATACATCCCCAGGGCCTGAGAATCTGCATCCCAAGAGTGCTTAAGGAGGTGGCCCTGGAAATAGTGGATGCATTGGTGGTCATCTTCCAGGATTTTATAGACTCTGGGCCAGTCCCTGCAGATTGGAGGGTAGCTTATGTCACTCCAATATTCAAAAAGGGAGGTAGAGGAAGCAGGGAATTATAGACCAGAACATCGGTAGTGGGGAAAATTCTTGAATCCATTATCAAGGACATTTAGAAAGCAGTGGCAGGATCAGTCAGAGTCCGCATGGATTTTTGAAGGGGAAATCATGCTTGAAAAATATGTTGGAATTCTTTGAAGAGGTAACCAGTACAGTCGACAAGGGGGAGCCGGTCGATGTGATATATTTGGACTTTCAGAAAGCTTTTGACAAAGTCCCGCATAAGAGATTATTGTGTAAGATTAAAGCTCATGGGGTGGGGGAAGTGTTTTGAGGTGGATAGAAAACTGGTTGGCAGAGAGGAAACAAAGAGTAGGGATTAATGGGTCCTTCTCAAATTGGCAGGCAGTAACTGGTGGGGTGCCACAGGTATCAGAGCTGGGACCTCAGCTATTCACAATATATAGTAATGATTTGGATGAGGGAACAAAAGTTTGCAGATTTTACCAAGTTGGGTGGGAGGGTGACATGTGACGAGGATGCAGAGATCCTACAGCATGATCGGGATAGGCTGTGCAAGTGGGCAAACCAATGGCAGATGCAGTCTAATTTGGATAAGTGTGAGGTTATTCACTTTGGAAGCAAAAACAGGAAGGCGGATTACTGCCTGAATGGTTGTAAATTGGGAGAGGGGAGTGTGCAGCTGGACCTGGGTGTCCTTGTGCACCAGTCGCTGAAGGTAAGCATGCAGGTGCAGCAGGCGGTAAAGAAGGCTAAAGTTGGCCTTCATTGCGAGAGGTTTCGAGTTCAGGAGATGGGATGTGTTGTTGCAATTATTCTGGGTCTTGGTGAGGCCACACCTGGTGTATTGTGAGCAGGTTTGGTCTCCTTCTCTGAGGAAGGTTGTTCTTGCTCTCGAGGGAGTGCAGCGAAGGTTTACCAGACTGATTCCAGGGATGGCGGGACTGTCATATGAGGTGAGATTGACTAGGTTGGGATTGTTCTCGCTGGAGTTCAGAAGAATAAGGGGGGATCTCAGAGAGACTGATAAAATTCTAGACAGGGTAGATGCAGGGACGATGTTCCTGATGATGTGTGAGTCCAGAACCAGGGGTCACTGTCTGAGGATTCAGGGTAAACCATTTCAAACATTTCTTCACCCAAAGAGTGGTGAGTCTGTGGAATTCATTACCACAGGAAGTAGTTGATGCTAAAACATTGAATCCATTCAAGAGGTGGCTGGATATAGCACTTGGGGCGAATGGGATCAAAGGCTATGGGGAGAAAGCAGGATTAGCCTATTGAGTTGGATGCTCAGCCATGATCGTGGTAAATGGTGGAGCAGGCTCGAAGGGTCAAAAGGCCTCCTCCTGCTCCTGTCTTCCATGCATGTATCTATATTGGATCGAGATTGATTCGTCAATAAACTCCATTATTGTGGTTTCATGCAACTGCCAGGTGGAAGGCGAACAAATGGCCGTTTGTTTGTCCTCGTCGAACATTTCTAATCTTTACTAACTTAGAGTTGGAAAATTACCAAATTTCTGAGACATAGACAAACTCTTTCCTATGTGATGGCAGAATGTGTCCAGAATGATACATTAAAACCTGGCAAAGGCTCATGTATCAGCTCTAGTGAAGACACTTGCTGCTTATGAAAAGGTTGGGTTTATATCTCATTACATCTGCAAACTGGCGCTTAAGTTCAGCATGAGTCTCCACTCACCTCTCTTCATCTAACCGTACTTATATACTCTTCTATTCCTGTCTGTCTCGTGTACTTATTGAGCTTCTTAAATGCACCGATGCTATTCACCTCAATCCATCCTGTGGTAGTGAATTCCACATTGTAAGCATTCTCTGGATAAAGACGTTTCTCCTGAATTCCCTGTTTATTGGTAACCAGCTTGCGCTTATGGCCCCTACTTTTTCACTCACCCAGAAATTGAGACATTTTTCTTTTGTCTTGTTGTGGGCCAGGGTTTAGAGAACCCCAAAGTGTATCATGGAATTCACCTGACCCACAACTTTTACTAGATTGTGGTATGGGGAGCACACGGCCCACTCTACAGGTGTGGTGCAGCAGAAATGGAAAAGTATTTTTTAAAGCAAAACAATGTTTATTCTATGAACTCAAGTTAACCTTTTTAAAACATACAGTGAACATTTTAGTAACCATTAATTCAAATACAACCCCCAAAGAATACAACACTAAGTAATCCTTTAAGCTTTCCTTTTAACATCCATACGACTTAAAACCTTTTACCTGAAGTACATCAGGTTAAAGTCACTACCGTTATTAGTTTTAAATCACCAGGATCGATTTACAATCTTTAGATTACAGAGAGAGATTCATACACCTTCTGGCTGTGACTGCAGCTATCCAGCTCTGAAAACGAAACTAAAACACACCCTGCAGCAAACAGGCTAAAACAAAAGTAAAAAGCTGACAGACAGCCCAGCTCCACCCACACTCTGACATCACTGATAATACCCATTTCTTAAAGGTATATTTCTTAAACACCCATTTCTTAAAGGTACTCCCACATGACAGTCTATCCTCTTGTGCTCCTCCTCCTTCAGGACATTCTGAATTCTCCCTCTGTGTACCCGAACAGGCGCCGTAGTGTGGCGACTGGCAGATTTCACAGTAGATTCATTGCAGTGTTAATGTAAACCTACTTGTGACACTAATAAAGATTATTAGTTATTATTATTATTCATCACCAGGCTTAAAGGAGGCGGCAAAGACCATGGACTTCCATTTGATTGGTGCATGGTGATGCTTGGCAAAGTGGTTTGCCGTCACCTTCTACAGTCCGACCAGGAAACTCCATCCTCACCACCTGTCATCAGACATGTTTGAATGATTTTCAGGTTGATGATCAACCTGTTCGACACATTCTGGCATCACCTGTTATAAACTCACCTTCCGGGCCGGCAAGTCCTGGACTGGTACTTAAACCTGGAGCTTCTGGCTCAGGAGGAGGGACACAACCCACAAGACCCCTCCCTACCTTCTTCTAACCCTTCAAAATTATAAAAGCCACCCATCCACTTTCTCTGGTCGGAGGAAATGTTCCTCAACTCTCAGTCTTTCCTGATAGTTATTGGCCCTCAGTCCTGGTATATCCTCTTCCCTTCACAATACAATACAGAAGGAGACCATTCACTCCATTTTATCTACAACCCGAAACCCGATTCTCAAACTCTTGAGTTTTCAATTCACTTTCCTACCGTTGAATCCTGGTCTGTGGAAATACCAGTGCAGCGATATAACCACCACATTATCGCCTCTCCCTCCTCCTTGTTCTTTGTTCCTAATGTGGATTTGACCTGGCTTCTGCTTTCTCCAGAATTTCCTTGCCGCCTTAAGCTAATGTTGACCCTGCTTCATTTTGATTACAGAAAGACGAGAAGGCGATGATTGCGAAACTCAACAGGGCGCGGTCCAACTCGACGTCCAACATTGGTTCCCCGTGGAATGTGGAACGTCAATTCTACAACCACATCTCCAAAGAGATGAAAACAATGGTAAGGAAATAAAACACTTTTAAACTTGTGCTCAGAATGCTGGCCATCACTGGCCAGGTCAACATTTGTTGCCCATCCCTATTTGCCCTTGAACCGAGTGGCTTGCTGGGCCGTTTCAGAGGGCAGTTAAGAATCAACCAAGTTGGGTTTGGATTCGCATGTAGGCCAGACCAGGTATGGGTGGCATATTTCCCTCCCTGTACGGCATTGCTCAACCAGGTGGGTGTTTACAATCAATTACAGTTTCATGGTCACGCTTACCAAGACTACTTTATGTTCCAGACTTCATTAATGAATTGAATTTTTAAATTCCACCAGCTGTGGTGGGATTTGAACCCATGTCCCCAAGACATTAGCCAAGCCCCCTGGATTATTAGTACAGTGACATTACCACTACACCAAAGAACAAAGAAACGTACAGCACAGGAACAGTCTCTTCCACCGTCCAAGCCTGTGCCGACCATGCTGCCCGTCTAAACTAAAATCTTCTACACTCCCTCTATTCCCATCCTATTCATCTATTTGTCAAGGTGCCCCTTAAATGTCACTATCGTCCCTGCTTCCACCACCTCCTCCGGCAGCGAGTTCCAGGCACCCACTACCCTCTGTGTAAAAAAACTCGCCTCATACATCTCTAAACATTGCCCCTCGTACCTTAAATCTATGCCCCCCATGTAATTGACCCCTCTACCCTGGGAAAAAGCCTATGACTATCCACTCTGTCTATGCCCCTCATAATTTTGTAAACCTCTATCAGGTCGCCCCTCAACCTTATTTGTTCCAGTGAGAACAAACCAAGTTTATTCAACCTCTTCTCATAGCTAATGCCCTCCATACCAAGCAACATCCTTGTAAATCTCTTCTGCACCCTCTCTAAAACCTCCACATCCTTCTGGTAGTGTGGCAACCGGAATTGGACACTATACTCAAGTGTGGCCCAACTAAGGTTCTATACAGCTGCAACATGACTTGCCAATTTTTATACTCAATGCCCTGGCCAAGCATGCCGTATGCCTTCTTGACTACCTTCTCCACCTGTGTTGCCCCTTTCAGTGACCTGTGGACCTGTACACCTAGATCTCTCTGACTTTCAATACTCTTGAGGGTTCTACCATTCACTGTATATTCCCTACCTTTATGAGACCTTACAAAATGCATTACATCACATTTGTCCGGATTAAACTCCATCTGCCATCTCTCCGCCCAAGTCTCCAAACGATCTAAATCCTGCTGTATTTTCTGACAGTCCTCATCACTATCCGCAATTCCACCAACCTTTGTGTCGTCCGCAAACTTACTAATCAGACCAGTTACATTTTCCTCCAAATCATTTATATATGCTTTATTTATATATACCACCATCTCCCCTTCCTGAAGGAGTTAAGGATACAAAATCTACGCAGTCAAATTCTGTGTTGCTACTTGTGAATGTTTATTACTGGCGCTTGCAACTTGTTGGATGTTCCATTGTTCAGAAGAAAATATGATGGGCTGGATTGACGTCCTTCTGTGTCATAATGACATAATCTAAGACATTGGCTGGAATCTTGTGCTCTCGCGGATGGTGAGCTTGGAGGCGGAAAGTGCATTTACTTAGGCCAGATGGTGGCATATGGAACCCCACATCCTGTCTCCGCCCATAATTAAGTTCCGGAAGGGGGGAAAGTTTGATGCCCTCCCCCCATGGCCTATTAAGACCCTTAATGACCACTTAAGGGCCTCATTGTCCTGCCGCTAGGATAAATCCCGCTCCAGGCAGACCGATGACTATGCGGCTTGCTCGACAAGTAACAGCCCGCTCGGCTGGTGGGGTGGCGGGTTCCTCAATCAAAGGCACTCACTACCTGATTAAGGAACATGAGGTCAGGAATTGGGGGTGGCTGGGCTGCAGAGACCCTTTCTGCCAACCCCCTCCCCATGCCCCCAGTCCACGAAACCCCCATATTACTTACCTGAATCTTGGGTTACTCTGGTGCCTGTCCTTCCAGCAGCAGCCACTGCCTTCTCGGTGGTGCTGCTGAGCGTAAGTGCCGTCGGCCTCTGATTGGGCAGTGGCTCTCAGTGCGAAAGACTTCCAACCCCGGGTCTTGATTCCAGGGACAGTCCTGCTGCTAGCCTCATCACTGCCTGATTGGCATGTGGTTCGCTGGGCCTTCCTGAAAAGAGGCCGCTGAGGCCTCTTGCCAGTTCTCCAGCTAGCAGGCAAAACCCCAAACCCCGGTCCACACGTGGCGCAGATCTGCTGGGCTCCGATTGGCCATGAGGATCGATGAGGCGGGTCTTCCTCCTGTAGACGGACAGAAGCCCCGTGTCATATTAATCAAAGAGCCAAAAAGTTAAAGTGGGACGAGCTAGCCAAGTGGAAGTGGCTCGCCCCCAAAATTTACCCTGGGGTGCGGGGTGTCTGCCCTTAGTTTGTAATCCACCCCAATGAGTTGAATGGCCTTATTCTGTATCAAAATTATTCTCTCATTCCGCAAATAGCTCCTTCTCTGTTCAGGCCTTTAGCTTTACCAACGACAACAACACCAATATATTTAGATTGTGCCTTGGTCATAGTAAAATGTCCCAGGGTGCTTTGTAGGAGTGTTGTCAACAAAACACCACGTAAGAAGATATTGGAGCAGGTGACCAAAAGCCTGGCTAAACCCTGGTGTTGTAAGACTTCTTACTGAGCCCCCCCCCCCCCCCCCCCCCCCCCCCCCCGCCCCCGAATGAGCACTCGGCACCTCATAACATTCAAAGCTATGGGCCAAGTGCTGGCAGATGGAATTAGATAGGTAAGTCAGCAATTTTTCCACGTGTCAATGCAGACTCGATGGGCCAATGGGACTCTTCTACACTGTATGATTCTGCGATTCTGTGAAATCATGTTTGACAAACCTACTGGAGTTTTTTTGAAGATATAACCACCAGGATAGATAAGGGAGAACCAGTGAATGTGGTGAATTTGGATTTTCAGAAAGCTTTTGATAAAGTCCCATATAAGAGGTTAGTGTGCAAAACTCAAATGCATGGTGTGGAGATACCGGCGTGGGACTGGGGTGAGCACAGTGAGAAGTCTTACAACACCAGGTTATAGTCCCAACAGGTTTGTTTCAAACACTAGCTTTCGGAGCACTGCTCCTTCCTCAGGTGAATGAAGAGGTATGTTCCAGAAAAATATATATAGACAAATTCAAAAATGCCAGACAATGCTTAGAATGCGAGCATTTGCAGGTAATTAAGTCTTTACAGATCCAGAGATAGGGGTAACCCCAGGTTAAAGAGGTGTGAATTGTCTCAAGCCAGGACAGTTGGTAGGATTTTGTTTGGCTTGAGACAATTCACACCTCTTTAACCTGGGGTTACCCCTATCTCTGGATCTGTAAAGACTTAATTATCTGCAAATGCTCGCAGTCAAAGCATTGTCTGGCATCTTTGAATCGTCTATATATATATATGTTTCTGGAACATGCCTCTTCATTCACCTGAGGAAGGAGCAGTGCTCCGAAAGCTTGTGTTTGAAATAAACCTGTTGGGACTATAACCTGGCGTTGTAAGACTTCTTACAGTCCTCAAATGCATGGGAGTGGGGGTAATATATCGGCATGGATTGAGAACTGGTTAGAAGATAGAGAGTGGGAATAAATAGGTATTTTTCACAGTGGCAGACGGTGACTAGTGTGGTACCACGGAAATCAGTGTTTGGGCCCCAGCTATTCATCATACATAGGAACTGATTTAGGTGGGGGAATCAAATGTAATATTTTCAAGTTTGTTGGGAACACAAAACTAGGGGCAATTATGAGTGGTGAGGAGGAAGGAAAGAGATTTCAAGGTGATTTAGTCAAGTTGAGTGAGTGGGTAACATGGAGGCAGCAGTATAAAATGGATGGATGTGACGTTATCCACTCTGGATGGAGAATCAGGATGGCAGTATTATTTAAATGGTGCTAGACTGCGAAATGTTGATGTACAAAGAGTGCAAGCATGCAGGTACAGCAAGCATTTAGGAAGGTAAATTGTATGTGGTCCTTCATTGCAAGAGTTCTTGTGCACAAGGGCAACAATGTCTTACTGCAGCTGTACAGGGCCTTGGTGAGACCACACCTGGAGTAGTGTGCGCAGTTTTGGTCTCCTTACCCGAGAAATAAAATACTTGCCATTGAGGGAGTGCAGCAAAGGCTCACCAGACTGGTTCCTCAGGTGGCAGGGTTTGATATATAAGGAAGAATGGGTCGACAAGGCCAGCATTCACTTGAATTTGGAAGAATGAGAGGGGATCTCATTAAAATGTATAGAATTCTGAACGGCTGGACAGACTGGATTCAGGGATGTTGTTTCCTTTGAACGGGGGCGGTGGGCGCGGAGGGGGGAGGTCTAGAACAAGGGGTCACAGTCTCAGGATATGGAGTTGGCCATTGAGGACTGAGAAGAGGAGAAATTTCTTCACTCTAGAGGATGGTGAACCTGTGGAATTCTCCACCACAGAAGGCTGCGGAGGCCAAAGCTCTGAATATATTGAAGAAGGAAATAGGGCAGCACGGCGGAGCAAGTGGTTAGCACGGTTGCCTCACGGCGCCGAGGTACCAGGTTCAATCCCGGCTCTGGGTCACTGTCCGTGTGGTGTTTGTACATTCTCCCCTTGTTTGAGTGGGTTTCGCCCCCAAAAACCAAAAGATGTTCAGGGTAGGTGGATTGGCCACGCTAAATTGCCCCTTAATTGGGAAAAAATGAATTGGACACTCGAAAGAAAGAAGGAAATAGATAGATTTTGATGCTCTTGCAGGTGTCAATGTCTACAGGTGTATGGGGAGAGCGCCTGGAGTGTGATGCTGAGATAGAGGCTCTGCCATGACCACAGAATGGCGGAGCAGGCTCGATGGGCTGAATGGCCTACTCGTGCTCCTATTTTCTATGTTGGGATGAAAGAGGCTGAGAGCTTTAAGAAGAGAATTCCCTCAGCAGAAGGGCTCCCTGTTGGCGGAGTGATTAAGATTGGTGGATGTGCAAGGAGCCAGATTCAGAGGATTATGTGACTAATCAGTCCGTGCAGCATCTTGGAGTTTGTTTCTGCAATAAAAGTGTTAGGTAGTCACAAGCTGTTGATCTTGTTAAGGAAATAATTGGTGCAAAGACTCAAATTGTGTTGCACATTATTATATCTTTGAGAGAACATTGTTAGCACCGTTAAAGGAGAAATTGTTCAGACACCCATGATCATAGTATTGCCATTCTACATGCTGCCCACATCTCCTGATTAATACTATGCCCCCCTTACCACTACAATTAGGTGGCTGATAGAAATTGACTTTTCTAATCAGCTATAACCATGAGAATAAGGGAAGATGATAGAGGTTTAATTGAGAACTCATTAAAAATAAATTAACTATAATCATATCAGGCATTATTTCAGCGCAACTATAGCTGGGAATCCGCTAAGGGTTAATCCAGATAATACTCTCAATTTCTCACATTTTGCAAGTTGCTTGAGACTTGCTTAAGATTGTAAGAACAGTGACGTCAACTAGCTAAAAGGCCCCATTGTTATACAGTAAAGAACTGCTAGTTCCGTCTCTGTAGTAATAGCCAGTCTAGGGCTGATAATTTCTTAGCGTTGTGTTTCTCCAATAATGTCTAGGTGCAGGTCTGGATAAATTGGAAAATTGGCAGGCGATGGAATGAGAAATTGGCACCAATATATTTAAATACATATATCTCTTAAATTGATGGACAGGCACTTTGGCCGAATTGAGTGAATTATAAATTAGTTAAAGCCAATCAGAGGTGTGAAGAAGACGAGACCTTAAGGTAATAATTTCCTTAAGAATTACTTGCTGGGATGGAAAAATTCATTCCGGAATCAATCTAGCTTTTTCTAAAACTTATTTCCTTGCTGCTTTTGCTAAATGGCCATCTTTCTATTGTTTAAATCACTCAGTCATTTTGTACTGTGTATTATGATTTGAAGAATTAACACGATCTGCATTTTAAAACTCAACCACTGTATCCGCTAAAGACAATCAATCTGACTAGCTTGCTAAAGGGCTAGTCAGAATTTTCTTAATGTATTGAAAATAAAGTTACCAGTGGACCAATAAAGTTCCAGTGGACTTTGCCAAAAATCATAGATTTGACCTCTGTGAGAACATTGTTCGCACAGTTGAAGGAG
This sequence comes from Scyliorhinus canicula, assembly GCF_902713615.1. Classification (NCBI taxonomy): domain Eukaryota; kingdom Metazoa; phylum Chordata; class Chondrichthyes; order Carcharhiniformes; family Scyliorhinidae; genus Scyliorhinus; species Scyliorhinus canicula. Next base: position 276,176,075 of record NC_052147.1, on the reverse strand, counting down.
AAATTGTTCAGACACCCATGATCATAGTATTGCCATTCTACATGCTGCCCACATTTGCTGATTAATACTATGCCCCCCATTACCATAACGATTAGGTGGCCTATAAACAACTCCAACCAATGTCCGTTACCCTTTGCTGTTTATTAGCTCCATCCAAACAGATTCCACACATTGTTCTTCCATGCTGAGCTTCTCCCTTACTACTGCACTGGCTCCACCCTTATTATCAGCGCAACTCCATCTCCTTTCCTTCTTTGTCTGTCCTTCCTAAACAAGGAATACCGTTGAATATTCAGTTCCCAGTCTTGGTCACCATGTAGCCATGATTCCGTAATTACATCATACCAATTTGCGCCTTTAGATCATCTGTCATGAGAATGTCGCTTTAAGAAATGTTTGGCTGCTCATGTTACCGCAGTGATGTCAGAGTGTGGGTGGAGCTGAGCTCTGGTTCTGCTTTTTAGTTTCACTTTGAGAAAAGCTTGGGTGTGTCTGTCTTTTTGGTTTCGTGTTTCAGTGTGTTGCAGCTGAAGTCAGGCAAGGCAGCTGTACTGCTGGTCTCTCTGCCATGAAGGACTATCTCTTAATCATTTGGTGAATTCAGAATTATAAATGTTTTCAGTATTGAATGTAAACTCTGATGTACTGCTGTTTAAAGGTTTGTTAAGTCTTTTGGGTAAAAGAACAGCATACAGATTACTTAGTGTTGTATTCTTTGGGAGGTGTATTTGAATTAATTGTTGCTAAGATATTCACTGTTTGTTTTAAAAAGGTTAACTTGAGTTCATAGAATAAACATTGTTTTGTTTTAAAAAATGCTCGTCCATTTCTGCTGTACCATACCTGTAGAGCAGGGGTGGGCAAACTACGGCCCGCGGGCCGCATGCGGCCCGACAATGGTTTTTATGCAGCCCGCCAATGAGGTGCCCGGAATCATAACCGGCATTTTTGAAAAGCCGCCGGGGAAAAGTCGCTGAAGTAAATGCGCTTATTCAATAAGCGCATTTACTTCAGCGGCTTTTCCCCGGCGGCTTTTCAAAAATGCCGGTTATGATTCCGTGCACCTCATTGACGGGCCGCATAAAAACGCGTGTAGTGGGGTGGATGAGTGGGGCTGTCTCATTGGTCGGTTTAGTTGGGTGTGCGACCAATAGGAGTCCAGGTTACAAACAATAAGCCTTATTATTGTTTGTAACCTGGACTCCTATTGGTCGCACACCCAACTAAGCCGACCAATAAGGCAGCTCCACTCATCCACCCCACTACGCGCGTTTTTATGGTTGACTCGGCTAGGCTGTGCTTCTGTCAGTGTTAAGGATCAGCACAAGCAACTTGACACCTGATTTCAACAAACTGGTAAATGACTGCAGTCAGATGCATCATTCTCATTGACATTGTTCTGTTACTTACTGAGTTACTTTGTTTTTCAAATAAATGTGCTTTTTTTTCTTTAAAGACCTTTTATTTTTGCTATTTAAAATATTAATTATTTCACTATGCGGCCCTTTAAAATTGTGAATTTCTGAATGTGGCCCTTGCAAGGAAAAGTTTGCCCACCCCTGCTGTAGAGTGAACCCTGTGCTTCCCATACCGCAATTTATTAAAAGTTGTGGGTCAGGTGAACTCCATGATACACTTTGGTGTTCTCTAAATCCTGACCCATAACACATCTAACTTGTTACTAATGCTGTACGCATTCAGGTAGAGCGCCCTTAACTTTATCTTTTTTCCCCGTGTCTGCGTGGATTTCACCCCCACAACCTAAAGATGTGCAGGGTAGGCGGATTGACCACGCTAAATTGCCTCTTAATTGGAAAAAATAATTGGGTATTCTAAATTTATTTTTAAAAACTTTGTCTTTTTGACACCATTCCAAATTCAATGTAGACTTGATGCTTTGCTTTGTTTCTCCTATCTTCTAGTCCTGAGGGGCTGGTTTAGCTCACTGGGCTAAATCGCTGGCTTTTAAAGCAGACCAAGCAGGCCAGAAGCACGGTTCGATTCCCGTACCAGCCTCCCCGGGCAGGCGCTGGAATGTGGCGACTAGGGGCTTTTCACAGTAACTTCATTGAAGCGTACTCATGACAATAAGCGATTTTCATTTTCATTTTACTAGTTACCAACTCTGCTCCCTTCCAATTTGGACTATCCTTCAGGTTCCCACCCCCCTGCAGGGAATTGTTTTAAAACCTAAACCAGGCAGCTTGAGTCTGATTGATCAAGGCATTGCCTTGAGGAATGAACCCGGCTAATGGTTAAAGAATATTTTGTTTAACTGAAACAGTAGCAATGTGTGTACATGTTCTTTCTGTCTACAAAGAACAGGACCCTGTATATTAATATATGTAGCTTCCAGCACATGCATTGTGCGACACTGCGGGCTTGACTGACAATCTTAAACTGGTTGGCAGCATAATTCTCAGCATACTGAGGACTATTTAACAAATTTTGTCCTCTGGTGCATTACACCTAATGTTGGACATTGAGTTTTGCAATCACTGTTGGGTATTTAGGCATGGCCGGTACCTTGCCTATTGTGAACAGCAGAAGGGACATGCTGTTTGACACAATCCACCAATCTTTGGGACTAGAGTCTACCTGCCTATCACGTTACAAATTTATGTGATAGGCACTGATACACAGCTCTGATATTCGATACAACACAACACCAATGCATAGCACTGATATTTATTTTAATTTAAAGTTCCCAATTTGTTTTTGCTAATTACCAGGGGCAATTTAGCGTAGCCAATCCACCTACACTGTACATTTTTGGGTTGTGGGGGTGAGACCCACGTAGACACAGGGAGAATATGCAAACTCCACACGGACAGTGACCCAGGATCGAGATCGAACCCGGGTCCTCAGCGCCATGAGGCAGCAATGCAGCACTAATGTTCATGACAGCACTGATGTTCATTACCGCACTGATACACAGCACTGATATTCATTACCGCACTGATACACAGCACTGATATTCATTACCGCACTGATACACAGCAATTCATTACCGCACTGTTACACAGCACTGATATTCATTACCGCACTGATACACAGCACTGATATTCATTACCGCACTGTTACACAGCACTGATATTCATTACCGCACTGATACACAGCACTGATATTCATTACAGCACAACTTCACAGCACCAGGGACACGGGATCGATTCCCAGCTTGGGTCACTGTCTGTGGGGAGTCTGCACATTCTACCCATGTCTGCGTGGGTTTCCTCCGGGTGCTCCGGTTTCCTCCCACAAGTCCTAAAAACGTGAATGTTAGGAATTTGGACGTTCTGAATTTTCCTCAATTGTCCCCTTTTGAATATATTCAAGAGGCGGCTAGATATAGCAATTGGGGAGAATGGGAGCAAAGGCGAGAGGGAGAAAGCAGGATTAGACTATTGAGTTGGATATTCAACCATGATCGTGATGAATGGCGGAGCAGGGTCGAAGGGCCAAAAGGCCTCCTCCTATCTTCAATGTATCAATGTACCCAAACAGGCTCTGGAATGTGGCAACTAGGGGATTTTCACAGTAACTGCATTGCAGTGTTAATGTAAGCCTACTTGTGGCTAGTAAAGATTATTATTATATACATTAATTACAACACTGATTTTGTTACAGCACTGATATTCATTGCAGCACTGATAAACAGTACTGATATGAAATGAAATGAAAATGAAAATCGCTTATTGTCACAAGTAGGCTTCAAATGAAGTTACTGTGCAAAGCACCTAGTCGCCACATTCCGGCGCCTGTTCAGGGAGGCTGATACGGGAATCAAACCGTGCTGCTGGCCTGCTTCATCTGCTTTCAAAGCCAGCGATTTAGCCCTGTGCTAAACAGCTCCAATTGTGCTAAACAGCCCCAATATTCATTACCACACTATACAGCACTGATATTCATTGCAGCACTGATATTAATTACCGCACAGATATATAGCACTGACCATCATTCCAGCACTGATATTCATTACAGCTGATACACAGCACTGATGTTCATTACAGTGCTGATATACAGCACTGATATTCATTACAGCACTGATATTCATTACAGCACTGATATTCATTACAGCACTGATATTCATTACAGCACTGATTTTCATTACAGCACTGATATACATCACTGATATTAGTTACCGCACTGATAAATAGTACTGATTTGGGGCCTCACGGTAGCATGGTGGTTAGCATCAATGCTTCACAGCTCCAGGGTCCCAGGTTCGATCCCCGGCTGGGTCACTGTCTGTGTGGAGTCTGCACGTCCTCCCCGTGTGTGCGTGGGTTTCCTCCGGGTGCTCCGGTTTCCTCCCACAGTCCAAAGATGTGCGGGTTAGGTGGATTGGCCATGCTAAAATTGCCCGTAGTGTAAGGTTAATGGGGGGATTGTTGGGTTACGGGTATACGGGTTACGTGGGTTTAAGTAGGGTGATCATTGCTCGGCACAACATCAAGGGCCGAAGGGCCTGTTCTGTGCTGTACTGTTCTATGTTCTATGATTTTCATTACAGAACTGATATGTCGCACTAATTTTCATTACAGTACTGATATACAGCACTGATATTCATTACAGCACTGATATACATTACAGCCCAGACATACAACACTGATGTACATTACAGCTCTGGTATTCATTACAGTACTGGTATACATTACAGCGCTGATATACAGCACAGATATACATTACAGAACTAATGTACAGCACTGATATTCATTACCGCACTGATATACATTACAGAACTGATGTACAACCCTGATATACATTACGCACTGATATACATTATGCACTGATATACATTATGCACTGATATACATTATGCACTGATATACATTATGCACTGATATACATTACAGCACTGATATACATAACACACTGATATACATTACAGCACTGATATACAGCACCGATGCACCGCACTGATATACATTACGCACTGATATTCATTACAGCATTGATATACAGCACTGATATACATTATGCACTGATGCACAGCACTTATATACATTACAGCACTGATATACATTATGCACTGATATACATTACAGCACTGATATACATTACGCACTGATATACATTACGCACTGATATACATTACAGCACTGATATACATTACAGCACTGATGTACATTACACACTGATATACATTACAGCACTGATATACATTACAGACTGATATACATTACAGCACTGATATACATTACAGACCAATGTACATTACAGCACTGATATACATTACAGCACTGATATACATTACAGACCGATATACATTACAGCACTGATATACATTACAGACCAATATACATTACAGACCGATAAACATTACAGCACTGATATACATTACAGCACTGATATACATTACAGACCGATATACATTACAGCACTGATATACATTACAGCACTGATATACATTACAGCACTGATATACATTACAGACCGATATGCATTACAGCACTGATATACATTACAGCACTGATATACATTACAGACCAATATACATTACAGACTGATATACATTACAGCACTGATATACATTACAGACCGATATACATTACAGCACTGATATACATTACAGCACTGATATACATTACAGCACTGATATACATTACAGCACTGATATACATTACAGACCAATATACATTACAGACCGATATACATTACAGCACTGATATACATTACAGACCAATATACATTACAGACTGATATACATTACAGCACTGCACTGATGCACAGCACCGATTCTCAAAACATCACTGATATTCATTTGAGCCTTTTCAGGAGACCCATTTAGCCATTGTTGCCATGGTAATGTGTCTGAATAAATAAGCACATTGTGATAACTGAGATCTCAGTTGCAAACTGTCACTGTTTAACCGCAGTTTAAAGGCTGATTAAAGCAGACAATCTCAAGAGTGGCAGCTCACAACTTCACAGTTGTGAGAGGCAGAGAACCAACAAAAAAGTGTGTTAACTGGTCTATTCTTACACGTGCGAGCGCACAGATTGATCCCTGCCCCCTGCCACCCCAAAGTAACGAGGTAAATCACCGCACTCGAGCAGTGCTGACATGTTCAGGCTGGCATTGAATTTTCCAAACTGGGTCCTTATTTTGTGGTTTAGATAACCTGTGATAATTAGATTAAGTTATTTGCACCAACCTGTCTAGGTCAGGAAGTTGTGGGATTTGAGACTATGCTGCATATTGTCGACATCCTTCCACCTACAAAGGGTGATAGACAAATCAGGGATGGGTAGCTTCATATGGTGCACATTTGCTTATGGCTGAAGAGACCAAACCAACGAAGACAGGCCCGACCACAAGTGCAGCATGGAAAGTTTTTATTTATTTATTTATTTATTATAAAGTTAGAGTACCCAGTTATTTCTTCTTCCAATTAAGGGGCAATTTAGCGTGGCCAATCCACCTGCACATCTTTTGGGTTGTGGGGGCAAAACCCATGCAGACACGGGGAGAATGTGCAAACTCCACACGGACAGTGACCCAGAGCCGGGATCGAACCTGGGACCTCGGCGCCGTGAGGCAATAGTGCTGCCCTTTTTTATTATTTATTTGATGGGATGTGGGCGTTGCAGACTGGGCCACCATGTGTTACCCATCCCAAATTGCCCTTGAGCTGAATGGCTTGCTAGACTATTTCAGAGGGTAGTTAAGAATTAACCACATTGCTGTGGGTCTGGAGTCACGTACAAGCCAGAGCAGGCAAAGACGGATTTCCACCAGCTGCCATAGAATTTGAACCCATGTCACCAGGGCATTAGCCTGGGTTTCTGGATTACTCATTCAGTGATTTTACCACCGCACCATCGTGCCCACCGGAGTGCCTCTCGGGTGCGGTAGTGGGTTCTGACTGGTAGTGACTGTTTTCGCTGTTGGTCCACAGGTGATGTCGCCGTGTTCCTCTGTCATTGTCTCTCAATTGTGACAATTGATGGTGAGGGTCTTCGTGTCATGCTTGTAAACATCCTTGAAGCGGAGCTTTGCGAGCCCTACTGGTTCACTAGCTCCAACAACCTCGCCATGCAGAATATTCTTGGTCATGCATCCAAACCAGCAAAGCTGCCTCTGCTTGAGAAATGTCAACAACCTCGGGAGATTCGCCTTTGAGAGGACTGCCTCGTTTACGATTTCATCCTTTCATGCTGTGGTGAATGTAATATACGATATGATAATTCACACTGTCTTTGTAAGCGCAGTAGCGCTATCCAACCACTAGGGGGAGTAGCGCTGGGAGTACTCAGGAACTTGTACTGGGCTCCACCCTGGGCTCCGCCCACGACACCTCCCGCTAGTGCTGCTGTATAAGTACCCTTGTCCAGAGTCAGCCTGAGCTCACTAAGAGTTCATAAGCGGGTAACAGGCTGGCTCTGAAGTAAGTCGATTAAAGCCTAGATTCATATCGGAAACTCGTGTCTGGTGAATTGATGGGTCCATCAATTTAATCGACTTAAGAACAGTAAAGATCGATCATGGAATCAGCCCTCAAGCCTAGACGCCTGGAACTCAACCCGCAGGATGCAGAGGCTAAAGAAACCTTCTCCCACTGGCTGCGGTGCTTCAAGGCCTACCTGGCAGAAGCAAGCATAGCCGGAACGACAGAGGAACAGAAGCTAAGTCTACTGCACGCGAGGGTGAGCCACAGAATCTCTATGCAACTGAACTCGGCCAGTTCATATACTGCAGCGCTAACAGTTCTCAATAAATTTATGTAAGGCCTGTTAACGAAGTTTACGCTCGCCATGTGTTCACGACTCGCCGCCAGCGGCCTACAGAATCACTCGCCGAATTCCTAAGGGAACTCAATAACTTGTCCAATGACTGTAATTATCAAGCGGTTACTGCGGCTGAACACGGAACTTGCTGTACGCGATGTTTTTGTAGCGGGCCTCAGGTCTAACTATGTGCGCCAACGACTGCTGGAAAAGGGGGCCCAGGAGTTAGAAACGACTGTGGAAGCAGCTACCACGATGGAGGTCTCCTTCCGCAGCCTTAACTCGTTCCCCGCGGCCCAGTCATGGGCCCCCGACCAGCGACTCCCCCAGGCCTGTGCTACACGGCCGCCCAGCCACCATGCTGCCCCAGCCAGCCACTATGCTGCTCCAGCCTGCCATTTCTGCGGCCAGAACCAGCACCCGCGGCAGCACTGCCCGGCCCGCAACGCGACCTGCAGCAGCTGCGGGCGAAAAGGCCATTACGCAAGAGTGTGCCTCGCTAAAAGGGCCCCAGCTTCCAACTCCCCAGCGATGCGAAGTAATCGCTCCCCTCACTCGCAGGCCCGTGGGGCCCAAAACGCTGCTGCCTATGCCCCAACTCCGCCCCCTTCAGCCACGTGCGATCCATGTGGGCCGCCATCTTGGAAAACCTCCACCACGCGGCCGGCCACGTGCGACTCATGGGGGTCGCCATCTTGGATGCCATCTTCCTCGCCGCCCGCCATGTGCGATCCACGGGCCCGATCGGCATCTCCGCGCCCGGACAACTCAGCAGAAAAATACGAATATGAACTCAGAGGGCAGTCATCACGGGGCCACTCCAGCACAGCTGATCGAGCCGCCGACTACCCGCAATTCAGCGCGGTCACCCTGGACCAATCACAACCAAAGAATCTATGAAACCTGATGGCAGAGGTCCATATGAACGGGTACAGCACGCCATGCCTCTTCGACTCCGGCAGCACTGCGAGCTTCATACATCCAGACCTGGTAAGACGTTGTTCGCTCCCCGTTTTCCCCATGCAGCAAACTATCCCGCTCGCTTCAGGCTCCCATTCTGTCCAGATCCAGGGGCGCACCGCCGCGACACTCATAATCCGAGGCGCTAGCTACTCAAAATTCAAACTCTACGTTTTGCCCGAACTCTGCGCGCCACTCTTATTAGGCCTAGACTTCCAATGTAACCTCAAGAGCCTCACCCTCAGCTTCGGAGGGCCCCTGCCCCCACTCACTATCTGCAGCCTTGCTACACTGCGAATCTCCCTCCCTCCTCTCTTCACCAATCTCACTAAGGACTGTAAACCCGTAGCCACTCGTAGCAGGCGGTATAGCCTGCAGGATAGGGTATTTATCAGAACAGAGGTCGAAGGCTACTCAGTGAGGGGGTTATAGAGGCCAGCAATAGTCCCTGGAGAGCTCAGGTGGTGGTCGTCAAGACCGGGGAAGAATTCCGTATGGTGGTAGACTACAGTCAGACTATAAATAGATTTACGCTCCTCGATGCGTATCCCCTCCCCAGGATTGCAGACATGGTAAACCAGATCGCCCAGTACCGGCTCTTTTCCACGGTGGATCTGAAGTCTGCATACCACCAGCTCCCAATCCGCCCGGAGGATGCCACTACACTGCATTCGAGGCCGATGGCCACCTCTTCCATTTCCTCCGGGTCCCTTTCGGCGTCACTAATGGGGTCTCGGTGTTCCAACGAGCAATGGACTGAATGGTGGACCAGTACGGGCTGCGGGCCACGTTTCCGTACTTGGACAATGTCACCATCTGCGGCTATGACCAGCAGGACCACGACGCCAACCTCCACCGTTTTCTCCAGACGGCACAGAAACTGAACCTCACGTACAGCAAGGAGAAATGCGTTTTCCGCACAACCAGGCTAGCCGTCCTCGGCTATGTCGTGGAAAACGGAGTCCTGAGCCCCGACCCGGACCGTATGCGCCCCCTCTTAGAACTCCCCCTCCCCCATTGCCCCAAGGCCCTCAAACGGTGCTTGGGCTTCTCCTACTACGCCCAGTGGGTCCCTCAATATGCGGACAAAGCCCGCCCACTCTTTAGGGCCACACGATTTCCCCTGTCAGCCGAGGCACTCCAGGCCTTCGACGGCATCAAGGAGGACATCGCCAAAGCGGCCATGCGGGCGGTGGATGAATCCACTCCATTTCAGGTAGAGAGCGACGCCTCAGAGGTAGCTCTTGCAGCCATGTTAAATCAGGCAGGGAGACCAGTCACATTTTTCTCCCGTACCCTCTCCGCTTCAGAACTCCGACACTCCTCAGTCGAGAAAGAAGCACAAGCCATTGTGGAGGCTATCCATTACTGGAGGCATTACCTCGCAGGTAGGAGGTTCACCCTCATCACCGACCAAAGATCGGTTGCCTTCATGTTCGACAACTCGCAAAGGGGCAAAATTAAAAACGACAAAATTCTGAGCTGGAGGATCGAACTCTCGACCTACAATTACGATATTAAATATCGACCCAGGAAGCTCAACGAGCCTCCGGATGCCCTATCCCGATTGAAAGTCATCCACAATGAGCTCTGCCACCCGGGGGTCACCCAGCTCACCCACTACATCAGGGCCCGAAACCTGCCTTTCTCCAACGAGGAGGTAAATGCGGTCACCAGGGACTGCCCGATCTGTGCGGAGTGCAAACCGCACTTCTATAGACCAGACAGGGCCCACCTGGTCAAGGCTTCTAGGAACTTTGAACGCCTCGCGATTGATTTCAAAGGGCCACTCCCCTCAACTAACAAGAACGCTTACGTCTCCCGTTTCCCATTCGCTATCCCGTGCCCTGACATGACCTCCCACACAGTCATTAGGGCCCTGCATAGCATCGTCACCCTGTTTGGTTTCCCCAGCTACGTACACAGCGACTGGGGTTCGTCCTTCATGAGCGACGAGCTGCGTCAGTACCTGATCGACAAGGGCATTGCCTCGAGCAGGACTACCAGCTACAAACCCAGGGGGAACGGGCAGGTGGAGAGGAGCACTACCACGGGGGTCTCACTTCCGTCATGGCTGAGGACGCCGGATCCCGTACTTCTGAGGAAACACGTCAGGGCGCACAAAACCGACCCCCTTGTTGAAAAGGTGCGCCTGCTCCACTGCAACCCCCAGTACGCATTCGTCGAGTTCCCTGACGGCCGTCAGGACACAGTATCCCTCCGGGATCTGGCACCCGCCGGATCCAGCGCCCCCTCTACCCCCATGGAAGGACCTCTCACCCTACACCTTATGCTGCCGCCCCCTTGCGCGCCCGAGCCCACGTGCTCGCTCCACCAGTTCCGCGCACCCGCGCCGGCCAGCCCCCAGCGCCCCCAGTCCCCGGTCGAACCAGGAGAGTATGAAGCTCGGACACAACCCTCCCTGGAGTCCGCCATCGTACCCCAGCACACAACACCCATCCAGCCACCGCAAGAGGCTGCAACCCCGGTGCTCCGCAGATCACAGCGGACAATTCGACCACCGGACAGACTGACGTTGTAGACCACCACCCCCGCCGGACTTGATTTTTTTTGCAGGGGTGAATGTGGTGAATGTAATATATGATATGATAATTCACACTGTCTTTGTAAGCGCAGTAGCGCTATCCAACCACTAGGGGGAGGAGCGCTGGGAGTACTCAGGAACTTGTACTGGGCTCCACCATTGGCTCCACCCACGACTCCTCCCCCTAGCGCTGCTGTATAAGTACCCGTGTCCAGAGTCAGCCTGAGTTCACCAAGAGTTCATCAACGGGTAACAGGCTGGCTCTGAAGTAAGTCGATTAAAGCCTAGATTCATATCGGAAACTCGTGTCTGGTGAATTGATGGTTCCATCACATGCGATACACAATGTGCCTCAAACAGCGAACTTGTGATAGCTGGACTCCAAAATCTATTCGAAATTCCATTCACAATTAGGAGTCAGTTGTAACAGCCGAGCGAGTAAGGGGATGGATCCAGGAGCCAGGGGCCGAGTTGGTGCGCGCGGAGGAGGCCTCCTGCATGGGAACCTCCCTCCGGGTCCTCGCCACGGCAGCACTCCCATCCCCACCCAAAAACACTCCAGCAGCCCAGTGGTGACAGCCACCCTCCAATCCTGGAACCAACTGCGGCAGCAATTTGACCTGACCAAAATGTCAGACAAGGCTCCCATCTGCAACAACCATAGGTTCATACCAGCACTGACTGACGCCACCTTCAAAAGGTGGAGGCAGGACGGAGGGACACTGACAGTCAGGGACCTATACACGGACGGCAGGATCGCAACACTGGATGAACTAACAGAGAAATTTCGGCTAGCCAGGGGGAACGAGCTACGGTATCTGCAGCTCAAAAACTTCTTACGAAAGGAGACAAGGACGTACCCACAACCGCCACGACAGACACTACTGGAAGACCTACTGGACGCAAGTATCCTAGATAAAGGGAACTGTAGCGACATGTATGACCGACTGGTAGAAAGGGCCGACACCGTACTGGACGCAACAAGAAAGAAATGGGAGGATGACCTGGGGATTGAGATAGGGTGGGGACTCTGGAGCGAAGCACTGCATAGGGTCAACTCCACCGCCACGTGCGCAAGGCTCAACTTGACGCAACTAAAAGTGGTACATAGAGCCCACTTAACAAGAAACCGTATGAGTAGGTTCTTCCCGGAGGTGGAGGACAGATGTGAACGGTGCCAAAGAGGCCCGGCCAACCACGCCCGCATGTTCTGGTCTTGCCCCAGACTTGTGGAGTACTGGACAGCCTTCTTCGAGGCTATGTCCAAAGTGGTGGGGGTGAGGGTGGAGCCATGCCCGATAGTGGTGTTCTTCGGGGTTTCAGACCAGCCAGATCTATTCCTGGGGAGGAGGGCGGACGCCCTTGCCTTTGCCTCCCTGATCGCCCGCCGTAGAATCCTGTTTGGCTGGCGGTCAGCAGCACCGCCCAGAGCTGCAGACTGGCTGTCCGACCTCTCGGAATCTCTCCAAATGGAGAAAATCAAATTCGCCATCCGAGGGTCAGACGACGGCTTCCACAGAAAGTGGGAGCCATTCATGCAATTGTTCCGGGACCTGTTTGTGGCCAACGAACAAGAGGAAGAATAGCCGGGTGGCCAAGAATCAGGGGAATATGGACAGGAATCGGGGGAAGGTAGCCGGGGTGGGGGGGGGGGGGGGGGAGGGCTACGGGTTCGTTATCGGGGTTTGTTCTCATGGTTTTATGCTTATTTCTTTTTCTTGTTAATTTATTGTTTTTGTATTAGAGGGGAGGGGTTACTGTTTTTCTCTGTTGTGGTAAAATTTGTTGTTGAAAACTTGAATAACAATTATTTTTTAAAAATTTATTTTTCAAAAAACGATAGAGCTAGGCACCGTAGGGGGGGGGGGGGGGGGAAGGGGGGGGGGGTGAGGGGTGTGGGGGGTGAATGCTTCATTAGGATGGTGTGGGAAGACTGGGTCGCGTGGGGTAATGTCTATTTAATTGTTACTCTATATTCTCTTTTCACACTACGTTAATATTCACTCTAGTTAGTTTTGTTATTATTGTTATTACTGTTCTTTTATGAAAAATTCTGCAAAACCTGAATAAAAATACTTTAAAAAAAAAGAGTCAGTTGTAGCTCAGTTGGTCGCATTGCAAAAATGATCATTTCAAATCCTACGACAGAGACTTGAGCGCAAAATCTAGGCTGATGCACGGAGTGCTAGCACTGAGGAAGTGCTGCACTGTCAGAGGTGCCCTGTTCTGGTGAGATGTAAAACCCTCTCAGATGAAGACAAGCTGGAGAGAATTCCTCTGTGTTTTAGCCAATATCTGTCACTCATGAATATCACTAAAAACAGATGGTCTGGTCATTATTACATTGCTGTTTGTAGTCACATGTTGTGTGAAAACTGATTGCTGCGTTACCCCATTACATTAGTGACCGTGTTTCAAAGGTACTTCATTCCTTGGGCCTGTGGAGGTTGTGTAAGCAGTGGGCAGCACAGTGACACCGTGGGTAGCACTGTTGCCTCACAGCGCCAGGGACCTGGGTTCAATTCCATCCTCGAGTGAGTGTGTGGAATTTGCACATTCTCCCCGTGTCTGCGTGGGTTTCCTCCGGATGCTCCGGTTTCCTCCCACAGTCCAAAGATGTGCGGGTTGGGTGGATTGGCCGTGTTCAATTGTCCACAGGTGAGGTGGGGTTATGGGGTTGCAGGGTAGTGGGTCTTGATGGGGTGCTCTTTCAGAGAGTCAGTGCAGACCCGATGGGCCGAATGGCCTCCTTCTGCACTCTAGGTTTCTATGATTCGATGGTACCCAAATGCAAGTTCTTTCTTTTCCTGTACCACACTGACCTTGTGAGATACCTTCTTCAAGTGGACATCACATGGTGTTGATGTAACTCGAATGTGGTAATTGTTAATGTGTGTGAAGCTCCAAGCATTCGTGGTTAAGGCCATCAAACAGTGAGATAATAATGGATGGTGAATACACAGAGACGCCATTATCCCATTCCTAACATTGAAAGTAAAAGGAACCATCTGATCCACTGAGAATTTGAGAAACAACATGTGGCCTCTTATTGTACTAGCCTCTGAAACACAGCATTGAACTGTAATCAGATGGAATGGTTGCTGCCTCAAACCCATTGAAGCTATCCTGACATGTGAGCACGATTGGTTAGAGCCCTTACAGTTCAGCTTTGGGACATGGGTTCAAGTCCAGGTTAGATTAACGAGATGAAGCTCTCTACAGTCAGTCTGCGTGCAGGGTCCAATGCGGCACAGCTTTCAGATGAGACATTAAACTGAGGATCTGTCTTCACTTTCAGGTGGGTATAAAGGATCTCGGAGCACTATTGTAGAGAAGAGCAGTGCTGAGTGGTAAAGCAAAAAGTGCAGAGGATGGGCAGCGTGGTGGCACAGTGGTTAGCACTGCTGCCTCACGGCACTGAGGATCTGGGTTCGAATCCCGGCTCTGGGTCACTGTCCGTGTGGAGTTTGCACATACTCCCCGTGTCTGCGTGGGTTTCTCCCCCACAACCCAAAGATGTGCAGAGTAGGTGAATTGGCCATGCTAAAATTGCCCCTTAATTTGAAAAAATAATTGGGTACTCTAAATTTATAAAAAGAAAAAAAAAAAGTGCAGAGGATACCGGAAGTCTGCAGAGGGATTTGGATAGGTTAAGTGAATGGGCAAGGGTCTGGCAGATGGAGTACAATGTTGACAAATGTGAGGTTATCCATTTTGGTAGGAATAACAGCAAAAGGAATTATTAATTAAATAATAAAATATTAAAACATGCTGCTGTGCAGAGAGACCTGGGTGTGCTCGTGCATGAGTCGCAAAAAGTTGGTTTAAAGGTGCAAAGGTAATTAAGAAGGCAAATGGAGTTTTGTCCTTCATTGCTTGAGGGATGGAGTTTAAGACTAGGGAGGTTATGCTGCAATTGTATAAGGTGTTAGTGAGGCCACATCTGGAGTATTGTGTTCAGTTTTGGTCTCCTTACCTGAGAAAGGACGTACTGGCGCTGGAAGGTGTGCAGAGGAGATTCACTAGGTTAATCCCAGAGTTGAGGGGGTTGGATTATGAGGAGAGGTTGAATAGACTGGGACTGTACTCGTTGGAATTTAGAAGGATGAGGGGGGATCTTATAGAAACATATAAAGTTATGAAGGGAATAGATAGGATAGATGCGGGCAGGTTGTTTCCTCTGACGGGTGAAAGCAGAACTAGGGGGCATAGCCTCAAAATAAGGGGAAGTAGATTTAGGACTGAGTTTAGGAGGAACTTCTTCACCCAAAGGATTGTGAATCTATGGAATTCCTTGCCCAGTGAAGCAGTCGAAGCTCCTTCATTAAATGTTTTTAAGATAGAGATAGATAGTTTTTTGAAGAATAAAGGGATTAAGGGTTATGGTGATCGGGCCGGAAAGTGGAGCTGAGTCCACAAAAGATTGAATGGCGGAGCAGGCTCGAGGGGCCAGATGGCCTACTCCTGCTCCGAGTTCTGATGTTCTCCCTGGAGTCCTGGTCAATATTCATCCCTCAGTCGAAATCACCAAAAGCAGATAATCTGGTCCTTATCACATCGTTGTTTGTGGGATCTTGCTCTGTATGTATTGGCTGCCATCCCTCAGCATTACAACAGCGACTGCAACTCGAAAGTCCTTCATTGGCCGGAAAGCATTTTGGGACACCCCATAGTCCTGAAAGGTGCTATAGAAATGCAAGTCTTTATTGAAATTATTTTCAGGGTTTGTGGGTGGCATTAATCCTTTGGGCACACATCCTAGTTTGACATTACTTGACAATCTCATTGGGCAGCTCACAATGTTAGACCCTGTGGGAGCACTCAGCACCCCCACCGAGCCTGTCCCAGACGTTGTGGCTGATGGTGATGAATGGCTGGAAGATATGTTTACATGCGATGGATGACGGTTCTACCAACATGTGCAACCCAAACCTTTCAGTCTTTTTGGACGAACAGGGGTGACTGCAGTTAGAGAGAACCCTTTGGAAAAGAAGATCTGCCACTGACCATCGCCCAAACTCGATGTTGTCAACACCAGTGACCGTTGCACTTTGTGAAGAAATATTGGGCACGGGGAAGGGGGTGTGCAAGACCCAGTCAACCTTTTGAAGATATGTTTGTAAATAATTCAGATAGACTTTGGAAACAGTAACCACAAGGATTTTATTTAGTAATGGAATGGTTAAACTTGTACAGACTTGTGCAAGAAGATGTTGGCAAACTGAGGTGCGAACTTAGTCCCCATGGCTGTTCCGTGCGTCTGGATGAAGAATTTGTTGTCAAAGGTGAAGACGTTGTGATCCAGAATGAAGCGGGTGAGTTGCAGAATTGCAGAACAAGCTCTCCGTATACACAGGATCTGCTCAGACGAGGAGGAGGGTAACAGACATCTACAGATGCTGAAAGATGCCCTCGTACGAATGGGATATGGCGCTCGACTCAACGCGCCACTAAAAAAAACTGCCCCGACCTCCTCAGAAGACAAACACGGGACACAACCGACAGAGTACCCTTCGTTGTCCAGTACTTTCCCGAGCGGAGAAACTACGATATCTTCTTCTCAGCATCAACACGTCATCGAAGAGGATGAACATCTTGCCAAGGTCATCCCCACACCCCCTCTACTTGCATTCAAACAACCGCGCAACCTCAAACAAACCATTGTTTGCAGCAAACTACCCAGCCTTCAGAACAGCGACCACAACATCACACAACCCTGCCATGGCAATCTCTGCAAAACGTGCCAGATCATCGACATGGGTACCACCATTACACGTGAGAACACCACCCACCAGGTACGTGGTACATACTCATGTGACTCGGCCAACGTTGTCTACCTCATACGCTGCAGGAAAGGATGTCCAAAAGCATGGTACATTGGCGAGACCATGCAGATGCTGTGACAACTGATGAAGGGACATTGCGTGACAATCGCCAGGCAGGAATGTTCCCTTCCAGTCGGGGAACACTCCAGCAGTCAAGGGCATTCAGCCTCTGACTCCGGGTAAGCGTTCTCCAAGGCGGCCTTCAGTACACGCGACAACGCAAAATCGCCGAGCAGAAACTTATAGCCAAGTTCCACACACATGAGTACGGCCTCAACCGGGACCTAGGATTCATGTCGCATTACATTCATCCCCCACCATCTGGCTTGGGCTTGCAAAATCCTACAAACTGTCCTGGCTTGAGACAATTCACACCTCTTTAACCTGGGGTTACCCCTATCTCTGGATCTGTAAAGACTTAATTACCTGCAAATGCTCACATTCTAAGCATTGTCTGGCATCTTTGAATTTGTCTATATATATGTTTCTGGAACCCACCTCTTCATTCACCTGAGGAAGGAGCAGTGCTCCGAAAGCTAGTGTTTGAAACAAACCTGTTGGACTTTAGTAAAGCTAGAGAGAGAAGTTATTTGTTATCATAGCACTGTATTGTAGAATTTAACTCGTTATCTCTATTATTGTTTCTTTATTTACTGGTTGAATATTAAGTTAAAGAGCTCACAATATTTATTTATATTACTCAATAAATATATTACTCAATGCCGAGGAGCATTATTGCCTGCTCCTGCTCTACTTCCTTATGTTCTGATGTTCAGGTTCAATAGGAGTTGTCATGATCAACAACGGAATGACTGATTGATTTTTCTTCCTCCCAATCCAGTGGCGATGAGATTGAGTGCATCACTCCCCTGCCCCACTCCCACTTTATCTTTGGGAAAACATTAGCTTCAGAATGAATAATAATTCCGAGGGAACAGAAACCTCACTTCAATTAAAATATTGTGGATTCACAGCAAGGAAGGTGGCCATTTGGTTCGTCAAGCCTTCCGGCTCTTCCAAAGAGCGATCATGTTGGCCCCACTCTTCCGCCTTTACCCCTATCCCTGCAATCATTTCTTCCCTTCAAGGATTTATCCCATTTCCGCTCAAAAGCTACCATTGAATCTCTTTTCGCAGCTCCTTGAGCTCCATGAGAATGACTAGAGCGAGTTATGAGAATGACTAGAGCGAGATATGAGAATGACTAGAGCGAGATATGAGAATGACTAGAGCGAGGGTAGGTCCGATTAAGGACAGTAGTGGGAGATTGTGTATTGAGTCTGAAGAGATAGGAGAGGTCTTGAACAAGTATTTTTCTTCAGTATTTACAAACGAGAGGGGCCATATTGTTGGAGAGGACAGCGTGAAGCAGACTGATAAGCTTGAGATACTTGTCAGGAAGGAAGATGTGTTGCGCGTTTTGAAAAACTTGAGGATAGACAAGTCCCCCGGGCCTGACGGGATATATCCAAGGATTCTATGGGAAGCAAGAAATGAAATTGCAGAGCCGTTGGCAATGATCTTTTCGTCCTCGCTGTCAACAGGGGTGGTACCAGAGGATTGGAGAGTGGCGAATGTCGTGCCCCTGTTCAAAAAAGGGAATAGGGATAACCCTGGGAATTACAGGCCAGTTAGTCTTACTTCGGTGGTGGGCAAAGTAATGGAAAGGGTACTGAGGGATAGGATTTCTGAGCATCTGGAAAGGCATTGCTTGATTAGGGATAGTCAGCACGGATTTGTGAGGGGTAGGTCTTGCCTTACAAGTCTTATTGACTTCTTTGAGGAGGTGACCAAGCATGTGGATGAAGGTAAAGCAGTGGATGTAGTGTACATGGATTTTAGTAAGGCATTTGATAAGGTTCCCCATGGTAGGCTTATGCAGAAAGTAAGGAGGCATGGGATAGTGGGAAATTTGGCCAGTTGGATAACAAACTGGCTAACCGATAGAAGACAGAGAGTTGTGGTGGATGGCAAATATTCAGCCTGAAGCCCAGTTATCAGTGGCGTACCGCAGGGATCAGTTCTGGGTCCTCTGCTGTTTGTGATTTTCATTAACGACTTGGATGAGGGAGTTGAAGGGTGGGTCAGTAAATTTGCAGATGATACGAAGATTGGTGGAGTTGTGGATAGTAAGGAGGGCTGTTGTCGGCTTCAAAGAGACATAGATAGAATGCAGAGCTGGGCTGAGAAGTGGCAGATGGAGTTTAACCCTGACAAGTGTGAGGTTGTCCATTTTGGAAGGACAAATATGAATGCGGAATACAGGGTTAATGGTAGGGTTCTTGGCAATGTGGAGGAGCAGAGAGATCTTGGGGTCTATGTTCATAGATCTTTGAAAGTTGCCACTCAAGTGGATAGAGCTGTGAAGAAGGCCTATGGTGTGCTAGCGTTCATTAGCAGAGGGATTGAATTTAAGAGCCGTGAGGTGATGATGCAGCTGTACAAATCCTTGGTCAGGCCACATTTGGAGTACTGTGTGCAGACCTTCAAGCGTCTATTGGATAGGTACATGGATTAGGGTAGAATAATGGAGTGTAGGTTAGCTTCTTAAGGGCAGCACGGAAGCATTGTGGATAGCACAATTGCTTCACAGCTCCCGGGTCCCAAGTTCGATTTCGACTTGGGTCGCTGTCTGTGTGGAGTCTGCACATCCTCCCCGTGACTGCGTGGGTTTCCTCCGGGTACTCCGGTTTCCTCCCACAGTCCAAAGATGTGCAGGTTGGGTGGATTGGCCATGGAAAATTGTCCAAAATTCTATGATTAACCTAGGACAAAAGTTCGGCGCAACGTCGTGGGCCGAAGGGCCTGTTCTGTGCTGTATTTCTCTATCTATCCTTCCGGCTATGCGTTCCAGACCGTAGCCTCCCCTTGAGTTGAGAAGCTTTTCACCTTGTGCCAAAGAGTTTTCCAGCACAAAAAGAGGCCATTTGGCCCATCTTGTCCATGCTGGCCATCAAGCATCTATCTATTATAATCCCATTTTCCAGCACTTGGTCCACAACCTTGAATGCTGTAGCATTTCAAACGCTCATCTGAAGGCTTCTTGAATGTTGTGAGGGTTCCTGCCTCTACCACCCTTTCAGGCAGCAAGTTCCAGACTCCCACCACCCTCTGGGTGAAAAGAAGTTTTTTCTCAAACCCTTTCTCAATCTCCTGCTCCTTTCTGTAAGTCTGTGACCTCCTGACTCCTCAATTGACTCCTCCGCTAAGCCTCTGGTTCTTTTCCCAATAGCCTCCAGCTTTTACTCGGTATAGGTGTTTTGTCACTCTTTCAACCATTGGAAAAGATTTCTCTATATTTGCCCTATGTAAACATTTCATGACTTTGAACCCCTCTATCAAAAGGAGGTGTGGTAGCGTTGTTGGTAAAGGAGGAAATCAATGCAATAGTGAGGAAGGATATTGGCTCAGAAAATCATGATGTGGAATCTGTATGGAAGGAGGTAAGAAACACCGGGGGGGGGGGGGGTTGAAAACGTTGTTGAGGATTATCTAACGGCCTCCAAACAATAGTAGAGATACGAGGGAAGTAGTAAACAAGAAATAAGAAATGCATGCAACCTGTAATGATGGGTTACTTTAATTTACAAACAGATTGACAAAACTAAACTAGCAATGGTTTAGTGGAGGAGGAGTTCCTGGAGTCCTGGAGTGTGTAGGCAATGGCTTTTTAGACCAATGTGCTGAGGAATCAACCAGAGAGCCGGCTATTCTAGACTGGGTATTGTGCAATGCAAAAGGATTAATTATCACTCTTGTTGTGTGGGATCCCTTGGGGAAGAATGACCATAATATGATGGAATTCTTCATTAACATAGAGATTCAAATCTGAAACTAGGGTCCTAAATGTTAATAAAGGGAACTGTGAAGATATGAGGCACAAATTGGCAAAGATAGATTGGGGAACCTTACTGAAGGGGTTGATGGTGGATAGGCAATAGTTCATATTTAAAGAACATGTGCATGAATTACAACAATGATTAATTCCTGTCTGGCCAAAAATAAAAGAGGAAAGGTGACTTAACCATGGCTTACAAAAGAAATTAAGGAGACTATTCAATCCAAAGAGGAGACATAAAATTGCTAGAAAAAGGGGCAAGCCGGAGCGTTGGGAATATCTTCCAAAATGCTATAGACTGTGGAGCAGTTCCTATAGATTGGAGTGCGGCAAGTGTAACCCCAAGAATTGAAAATGGAGGGAGAGAAAAAAGGGAGAATTACAGACCAGTTAACCTGACATCAGTCGTGGGGAAGATGCTGGCGTTTATTATAAAATATGTGATAACAGAAGACTTGGAAAGCATTAACGAGATTGGATAAAGTCAGCATGGGTTTATGAAAGGCATATCATCCTTAACAAATCTAGTGGTGTTTTTTTGAGTATGTACCTAGTAGAATAGATAAGAGAGAACCAGTGGATGTGGTGTATTTGGACTTTTAGAAGGTTTTTGATAAGATTCCTCGTAAGAGGTTTTATATATATATATATATATATATATAAATGTTCTGGATGAGGAAACCAAATATAACGTTTCCAAGTTTGCTGACAACACAAAACTAGGTGGAATTGTGAGTTGTGAGGAGGATTCAAGGAGGCTTCATGGTGATTTAGACAAGATGAGTGAATGGGCAAACACACAGTAGAAGATCAAGTGCAACATGGCCAAACATGAGGTTACACTTTAGTGTGAGAAACAGAAAGGAAGAGTATTATTTAAATGGTGATGTATTGGGAAGTGTGGATGTACAAAGGGATCAGGGTGTCCTTGTACACCAGTCAATGAAATTGGAGAGGCAGATGCAGCAAGCAATTAGGAAGGTAAATGTTGGTCTTCATTACAAGATGGTTTGAGCTCAGAAGTAGAGATGTTTTCCTGCAGTAATCTGGGGCCTTGGTGAGACCACACCTGGAGTATTGTGTGCCGTTTTGGATCCCGACTTACGAAAGTATATAGTTGCCATAGAGGGAGTGCAGCAGTGGTTCACGAGGTTGATACTGGGTCGTCGCGACAGTCCTATGAGAAGAGATTGGTTCGACGGCGGTCTGCATTCACTGGAATTGATAAGGATGAGTGGAGATCTGATTGAAACGCATAAAATGAGAAATTTCTTCACTCAAAGGATCATGAACTCTGGAATTCTCTACGACAGAAGCATGGAGGCCAAGTCACTGAATGTATTCAAGAAAAAAACAGATCCTTTTTTTAGATTTTAATGGCATCAAGCAGAATGGGGAGAAAGCAGGAATATTGTTTGAGATAGAGGATCAGGCATGATCATATTGAATGGCGGAGCAGACTCGCAGGGCCGAATGGCCTCCTCCTGCTCCCAGTTTCTATGTTTCTCCTCTTAACCATCTCTGCCCCAGCTTTCCGCAAGATCTTGTCGGCTGGAAAGGCTGGGAAAACCCTGCCCCATAGCTTTACCTCCCTCAGTGGCCTCCTTTCCACACCTGGCATGCCCCCATTAAGGTCTGCCCCCTGCAGGGGCTTCCTCCATGCCCCCCCACCTCAACCGGCCTCTCCTTCAAGACCCTGCCCCCCCCCCCCCCCCCCCCCCCCATCTCTGTCCATGACCATCGGGCCTCACCTGCCCTCCCTGCCATGAGAACCCTGCACGTACCTGCGTAGTCCCAGTGTTATACCTGTAGCCGATCAGAGTGAGGCGCTGAAGTCCCGCTTCAGTCAATTAACGCTCCACAGAGCATCAAATTGTTGCAGAGTTGACATGATCGGCGAGGATGCATTCCTCGCTGATTCTACAAGTGGCAGGGCTAGAAACCTTTGATATTACAATAAAAATGATTGACTTTCTCCTCTGTTAAACATATTGGTCTTCATGAACAAGTCTCCGGATTGCATACGGGGATTCGGTCCAATGTTGTATTCTGCGTCCAGACGATTGTCTCCAAGATTGGCTTAAATCCTGGGAAAGTGCCAGGGTATTGTTCTGTGTTTTTCCTCAAACGTTTGTCTTGTCGTGTTCCCTTAAATCACTTCAATTAGCGATTGGCTCCCAGCGGGCATTGATTATAAAAGAGGTTCAGAAAGTTGAATTAAAAAGACCGTAACCCGATTTGTTCACGAGGAGGAGTTACTGATTTTACAAGTTTCTCTGTTACTCCAAATTAATACTGGGGAGATTTTCAGCACACGATCGGGCACATCTCAGTCTCCCCTTGATCAGACGGTTTAAACCAAGAATCCCTAGGTGAGCATTGAGAAAACCGCGCAGCGCGGGAAAGGAGAGAAGAAATAAATCAGAGTAATGGGGCGACGTCCGGCTCGGATGAGAGATTGTGTTGTGCCGAATTTGCCCTCAACACCTGTAACCGAGGCTGCTGCTCCCAGTGAGGTATTGAGGGAGTGCTGACATATCAGAGGTGGTGCCTCTCAGACATTGAACCAAGTCTCCCCACTTGGGTGGGCATAAGACATTGCACACTCACTGCAGGAGAGTTCTCCCCCATGCTCTGGTCAACATCGTCAATCCAGTTATCATTCCACTGCTGATTGTCGGAGCTTGTTATGTGTAAATTGGCCGTTGTGTTTCTTACATATGATCCCGCATTTGCCTAACACAGCAATGTGTTAATGATTTAACATAAGAACATAAGAACTAGGAGCAGGAAATGAAAATGAAAATCGCTTATTGTCACGAGTAGGCTTCAATGAAGTTACTGTGAAAAGCCCCTAGTCGCCACATTCCGGCGCCTGTCCGGGGAGGCTGGTACGGGAATCGAACCGTGCTGCTGGCCTGCTTGGTCTGCTTTAAAAGCCAGCGATTTAGCACAGTGAGCTAAACCAGCCCCACAATACTCCAGGTGTGGCCGCACTAACACCTTATACAATTGTAGCATAACCTCCCTAGTCTTAAACTCCATCCCTCTAGCAATGAAGGACAAAGCTCCATTTGTCTTCTGAAAATGAAAATCGCTTATTGTCACGAGTAGGCTTCAATGAAGTTACTGTGAAAAGCACCTAGTCGCCACATTCCGGCGCCTGTTCGGGGAGGCTGGTACGGGAATTGAACCGTGCTGCTGGCCTGCTTTGGTCTGCTTTCAAAGCCAGCGATTTAGCCCAGTAAGCTAAACCAGCCCCATTAATCACCTGTTGTACCTGTAAACAAACGTTTTGCGACTCATGCACTAGCACACCCAGGTCTCTGCACAGCAGCATGTTTTAATATTTTATCATTTAAATAATAATCCCATTTGCTGTTATTCCTACCAAAATGGATAACCTCACATTTGTCAACATTGTATTCCACCTGCCAGACCCGAGCCCATTCACTTAACCTATCCAAATCACTCTGCAGACTTCCAGTATCCTCTGCACTTTTTGCTTTACCACTCATCTTAGTGTCGTTTGCAAACTTCGACATTGCATTTGGTCCCCAACTCCAAATCATCTAGGTAAATTGTGAACAATTGTGGGCCCAACACTGATCCCTGAGGGGCACCACTAGCTACTGATTGCCAACCAGAGAAATACCCATTAATCCCCACTCTTTGCTTTCTATTAATTAACCAATCCTCTATCCATGCTACTACTTTACCCTTAATGCCTTAGGGGCTGATTTAGCTTACTGGGCTAAATCGCTGGCTTTTAAAGTAGACCAAGCAGGCCAGCAGCACGGTTCAATTCTCGTATCAGCCTCCCCGGACAGGCGCCGGAATGTGGCGACTAGGGGCTTTTCACAGTAACTTCATTGAAGCCTACTCGTGACAATAAGCGATTTTCATTTCATTTTTTTCATGCCATGCATCTTTATCTTATGCAGCAACCTTTTGTGTAGCACCTTGTCAAAAGCTTTCTGGAAATCCAGATATACCACATCCATTGGCTCCCCATTGTCTACCGCACTGGTAATGTCCTCAAGAAATTCCACTAAATTAGTTAGGCACAACCTGCCCTTTATGAACCCATGCTGCGTCTGCCCAATGGGCAATTTCTATCCAGATGCCTCGCTATTTCTTCCTTGATGATAAATTCCAGCATCTTCCCTACTACCAAAGTTAAGCTAATTGGCCTATAATTTCCTGCTCTCTGCCTACCTCCTTTTTTAAACTGTTTTGTCACGTTTGCTAATTTCCAATCCGCTGGGACCACCCCAGAGTCCAGTGAATTTTGGTAAATTATCACTAGTGCGTTTTCAATTTCCCTAACATCTCTTTTAGCACTCTGGGATGCATTCCATCAGGGCCAGGAGACTTGTCTACCTTTAGCCCCATTAGCTTGCCCATCACTACCTCCTTAGTGATAGCAATCATCTCCAGGTCCTCACCTGTCATAGCCTCATTTCCATCAGTCACTGGCATGTTATTTGTGTCTTCCACTGTGAAGACCGACCCAAAAAACCTGTTCAGTTCACAGCCATTTCCTCATCTCCCAATATTAAATCTCCCTTCTCGTCCTCTAAAGGACCAATATTTACCTTAGCCACTCTTTTTTGTTTTATATATTTGTAGAAACATTTACTATCTGTTTTTATATTCTGAGCAAGTTTACTCTCATAATCTATCTTCCTCTTCTTTATAGCTTTTTTAGTAGCTTTCTGTTGCCCCCTAAAGATTTCCCAGTCCTCTAGTCTCCCACTAATCTTTGCCACTTTATATGCTTTTTCATTCAATTTGATACTCTCCCTTATTTCCTTAAATATCCACGGTCGATTTTCCCTCTTTCTACCGTCCTTCCGTTTTGTTGGTATAAACCTTTGCTGAGCACTGTGACAGACTTGACAGTCTTTGTTTTTAGCGATTGTTGGTTGAGGGATAAATATTGACTTGGACATTGGGGAGAATTTCCCTGCTGTTCCTAGAAATAGTTTCCTGGGATCCTTTACAAGAATGGGTAGTGCGGGGGGGGGGGGGGGGGGGGGGGGGGGTGCGTGGGGAGAGATGCTAAAGTTCAAGTCACATCTGAATGATGTAACCTTCAACAGTGCAGCACTCCCTCAGCACCTCACTAGAGTATTAACCTAGTTGAGCTGCTTAAGTCCCCTGGTTTGAGACTTTAAACCCACAGCTTCCATAACTCCAAGCAGAGCGCATAGCCCACCGCTGAGCTCAGTCAGGGTTCCTGCTCCCGTTGTCTATCCCATGAACTTTGCATTGTGGGTAAGGCCAAGGAACATGGTTACCTCACTGTCAGCTCTTTCTCAGTGCTCCGTATAATGTACTGCTGCCTGAGCGTGCACGCTCAGGAGAGGTTTCGGAGCAAAGTCCGATTACAAAATGTTCAGATCTTCAAATCATTTTCCCAACAACAAACGTGTCCACAGCAGACTCTGTGGTTTCATAATTTTACAGTAAGACGTCTTACAACACCAGGTTAAAGTCCAACAGGTTTGTTTCAAATCACTAGCTTTCGGAGCGCAGCTCCTTCCTCAGGTGAATGTAGAGGTACCAGAGGTACCATACCTCTTCATTCACCTGAGGAAGGTGCTGTGCTCACCCCAATCCATCGCCGGCATCTCCACATCATAATTTTATGATGGAAGACTTGCTGATGACCTTATTGGTTGCCATTAGTAAGTGGGAAGCATTACCATTTATCGTACATCGACCTTTTTAGCTTCAAAAAATCCTCCCACGGAGAGAAGTCGACTTGTAAGCTGTGTGTAAAATGTGCTGGTGTAGGTGGTCCTCATTTTGATATGTGCGGGTGTATCGTAAACACCCAAAACATGTATTGTTGAGTTGAAAAGTTATGGTCAACTCCTAATGCGGGAAACGTGTATTTATCAGCTTAAAAATGTGGAGTCAACCTTTCTGCAGAGAATTGGCCCAAACATGCATTTTGGTACCAAAAACATGTGGTCATCTCATACTCGGGGTCGACCTATACGCAGCAATCTACAGTAAACAAAATGCACGCCAGCAACAAGATATTTGAACAATGTTCTATGTGGTGAAAGTTGTTTCAGTTGCACAGATTGTTCTTTGAAAGCCATTGAGAATCCCCTGCAGTCAATGACTCCTCACAAAAACATTGGGGAAAGGTGACATACTGGAGCTAGACCAATGAAGTGTCACTGACATCGTAGACCAGTGATCAATAAATCCTTGATTGTTTGGGAAGGAAAGGAGCCACATGTCACACTTGAAGCACGGCGGCTGTAACTCAACATCTTCCAGCTCAGAGGGAGGCCATTTGGCCCATCGCTCTCAGGAGACTGGTCAGGGAGGCCATTTGACCCATCGCTCTCGGGAGACTGGTCAGGGAGGCCATTTGACCCATCGCTCGCGGGAGACTGGTCAGGCAAGTCCACAGGCAATCGGGTTGAACCTGGTCTGTTGGTGGAATGTAATCGAAGATCGCAATGACCGTTTCTCATTCCATTGTTTATGTTTTTGAAAGCCTTCGCTGCCCTTCAACAACATGTCTTCTATTTACGGAGAACTTTTATTGCATTGAGAAATATCCCCAAGGCGCTTCACAGGAGTGAGTATCAAGCAAAACTTGGCACCAAAAGATTGGGTCAAGGAGGTAGGTTTGAGGAACAGCTGAAAGGAGGGAAGACAGTTGAGAAATGCGGAGAGAGTTGAGGTGTATTTTCCAGAGTTTTGGGCCCAGGCAACTGAATGCTCAGCCATCAATGGTGGAGCAAATAAAATTGGGTAAAATGCAAGAGGCCAAAATTAGAAGAGTCCAAAGATCTCAAAAGGTTGTGGGTTTGGAGAATTTAGTAATTGTGAATGCACGAATCAGGGTATTGCTCCTTTGAGACTAATTAACTGTTTTATTCTCTCTCCTCTCATTTCCAGGGCATCGTGGACTACATGGGAAAGGACAAGTAAGTGATGTTCCTTTTTCAACATTGTGCATAAATGTACTGTCGCCTTCTGATATAGATAGACAGGCAAGGACATTAGTCCTTTGCAAAGAATGGCTTGAAGTTCAACATTATCATGTTTAGTGTTTAGCACAACACTAAATTGCTGGCTTTGAAAGTAGGCCAAGCAGGCCAGCAGCATGGTTCGATTCCCGTAACAGCCTCCCCGGACAGGCGCCGGAATGTAGCGACTAGGGGCTTTTCACAGTAACTTCATTTGAAGCCTACTCGTGACAATAAGCGATTTTCATTTTTTAAAATTTTCATCTGTTGCTCAGTGTCTACGGCACATCTCTCAATTCAAACGTTTAGAGTTCAAGTTCAACTTCGGGAACTTGAGTAGAAAATCCATGTGAATACTTCAGTGCAGCACTGAGCGAGAGCCATGGTGCTGGAAGTGACAACTTTCTGATGAGAGCATGGTGTCCTCTGCTTAATTGAGCCAGTATTTATCCCTCGCCTGTCAGGTCTTCCCTGAACTGTGCTGGGAGCAGTGTTCTGACAAGTCATATAACTAGGGTGAGAGAGAGGGCTGTCAGCTAAATAGTTGGCAGTGAGCGATCAAGTTTAGAAAGATGTGACAAATTAAATAGGGAAGACAGGGCAAGCGAACAAGGTAGCAATAAGGAAAATGATGATCAGTGCATGGCAGGAAGGGACAGGGGGTGGAGTTTCCCCTTCTGGGACGTGGTCCCATGGTGAGGGCAGCAACAAAGAATTTTCAGGCGTGGAGACTGCTGGGAATTCAGGCTGCATTGTGCGGCCCCGACATCACCAGTTATGTAGTCCGCGGTTTCCCAATGTATCGCAGGGCGGGGCGGGCTGGATGCTGGGGCCCCACTGTCACATCCCAGCGTTATATTAAAAGGAAACCCAGACATCAACCGACCCACTGTTGAAGATAGAAAAATCCACCTCCTGGGAGATCCTGAGAATAGGGGATGGGCCTCCTGGAAGACCCTGAAGTCAGAAGATTGACATCATAGATCCTCCGCTCGCGCACAGCTGCACATGGTGTTCCAGGGCCCAGTCGCTGGAGGGCTCCATCTTCTCTTCTGACCTCCGCAAGTTTCCCAAGGTTTTCTTCAGATAATAATAATCACTTATTGTCATGAGTAGGCTTCAATGAAGTTACCGTGAAAAGCCCCTTGTCGCCACTTTCCTGCACCTGTCCGGGGAGGCTGGAACAGGAATTGAACCCACGCTGCTGGCCTTGTTCTGCATTACAAGCCAGATGTTTAGCCCACTGTGCTAAATCAGCCCCGCGGTGTCTTTAACTAAGGTGTAGATAACTAAGGAAGTTAAAGAGAGGTGCCAACATGTTAGTCCAGACGTGTTCTGAACCGGCATGATTTCCCACCAGCGCGCAGATGATTGGGGGGTGGGGGGATGTCGATTGCGGTCAGGTCTTCATCTGTGACCCAATTATAGCCTCTGACGGGAATGGCAACCCATCATGGCGGGTGGGAGTGCAAGTTCTGGTTCAGCTCACTCGGCTAAATCGCTGGCTTTTAAAGCAGACCAAGCAGGCCAGCAGCACAGTTCGATTCCCGTACCAGCCTCCCCGGACAGGCGCCGGAATGTGGCGACTAGGGGCTTTTCACAGTAACTTCATTGAAGCCTACTCGTGACAATAAGCGATTTTCATTTCATTTCATTTTTTCAAGTTCCTTTATACTGGTGGGAAGCTGATTTTTCAGCTCCTGTCATGTTGTTTTCCCCGGCCCCCACCCCCCACCATTAAACCCGCGGCGGGGAGGGGGGGGGGGATTCCGCAAAGGGTATACAAAGCTGAGTGTGCGCCAGCCAGATAAGGCTAGTGGTTACAAAAATAGTAAAAAGATAGTAATTAAGGCCCTGTACCTGAACACATGTAGCATTTGTAACAAAACAGATGAATTGACAGCATGCTCTGATAGCCATTACAGAAACATACAGATGACAAAGACTGGCACTTGATTATCCAAAGGCACAAAGACATTTAGGAAGAACAGGAAGCGAAGAAAAGGCGGAGGGGTAGCTCTGTTAATTAAGGATGTAATTCAGAAAATAGAGATCACTTTAGATCTGGAGATCCAGATGTAGTTTGGGTAGAGATGGAAAGTAGGAAAAGTAAGAAGTTACTTGTGGAAGTGGTTATAGCCCTCCTAACAATATCCACAATGTAGGACTGGGTATACCGGAAGGTGGATTGGTTTTAAATTTCAAAAATTCTTTAGATTCTGGAAAGGTTCCATCAGATTGGGAAATAGTGAATGTGACTCTTCTATTCAAGAAAAGAGGGAGACTGAAAACAGGAAACTACGGGCCAATTATCTTAACATCTGTCATGAGGGAAATTGCTGGAATCTATTATTATTAAGGAGGTTGTAGAGGGGCACTTAGAAAATCTCAATGTAATCAGACAGAGTCGACATGATTCTGTGAAAGAGAAATCATGTCTAACTAATTTATTGGAATTCTTTGAGGAAATAACAAGCAATGTGGATAAAGGGGAACCTGTGGATGTACTGTACGTAGATTTCCAGAAGGAATTTGATAAGTTGCCACATTAAAGGTTACTCTGCAAAATAAGGACTCATGTTGCAAGAATAACATATTTGCACAGAGAGAGGATTCGTTAGCTAACAGCAAACAGAGTAGGCATAAATGGGTTATTTTCAGGTTGGCAAGATGTGGCGAGCGGTGAGCCACAGGGATCAATACTGGGACCTCCAACTATTTACAATTTATATCAATGATTTGGATGAAGGGGCCAAATGTATGGTTGCTAAATTTGCTGACGACACAATGATAGGTAGGAAAATAAGTTGTGAAGAGGACATAAGGAGCCTGCAAAGGAACAAAGATGGGTTCAGTGAGTGGGAAAAGATTTGGCAGACGGAGTATAATGTGGAAAAATGTGAACTTGTCCGTTTTGGCAGGATGACCAGAAAAGCGGTATATTTAATTGGAGCGAGATCGCAGAACTCAGGGGTACAGCAGGATCTGGGTGTCCTGGTACATGAATCACAAAAAGCTGGTTTTCAAGTACTGTAAGTCTTTTTGAGAGGCAAATATTGTCATTTATTGCAAGGGAAATGGGAAGTAAAAGTATGTTGGCTACAGTTGTACAGAGCATTGGTGAAACCACATCTGGAGTATAGTGTACTGTTTTGGTCTCCCTATTGACGAAAGGAGATAAATGCGTCAGAAGCTGTTCAGAGGATGTTGACTCGACTGATTCCTGGGATGTGAGTGGAGGGTTTAGCTTATGAGGAAGGGTTGGGCCTGTGTTCACTGGAGTGTCGAAGATTGAGAGGTGATCTTACTGAAAACATGTACGGTGCTGAGGGAACTTGAGAAGGTGGATGCTAAAAGGATGTCCCCCCCTTGTGGGAAAGACTAGAGCTAGGGGAAACAGTTTAAAGATAAGGGGCGCGATTCTCCCAGAGGGGGAGAAATCGTAAGGCTGGCGTCAAATCCGGGCGGGTTTGACGCCAGCCTCCCCCTCCCCGACCGGGAACCGATTCTGGTCCCCGGTCGGGGCTAGCATGCCGCCGCCGTAAACTCCGGCATCGCGGGCTTAACGAATTTCGTTAAGCCCGCTTGCCAGAGTTTGCGCCGGCTGACGCGTCATATGACGTCAGCCGCGCATGCGCGGATTGGAAGACTCCAACCCGCGCATGCGCGGATGACATCATCGCGCATTTGCGCGAAATCCGCGCATGCGCGGGCCGGGATGCCCCTCAGCCGCCCCGCGAAGTGATACAGCGGGGCGGCGGAGGGACAAAGAGTGCGTGGGCATCGGACCCGCTGCCCGCGATCGGTGCCCACCGATCACGGGCCCATGGCACCCTTGGCACGGCCGTGGTACTGCCGTGGCAATCGGTGCCATGGTTTAAAAAATCGGCACTTTACGGCCGTTTTTACGAACGGCCAGACCAGGTGTGTTTGCCGTTCGTAAAAACAGCCGTAAAGGGCTGGGAACTCGGCCCATCGGACAGCTGAGAATCGCTGCTGGCCGTAAAAAAACGGCGGCAGCGATTCGTATCGGGAGTCGGGCGTGGGGGGGTGGGAGAATAGCGGGAGGGCGTCGGACTAGCGTGGCCGTAAAATTTTACGACCCCCGCTATTCTCCGCACCGTCATGAGTGCGGAGAATTGCGCCCAGGGGGTCTCCCATTGAAGATCGAGACGAGGAGAAATTATTTTACCTCAGGGGGACGTGAATCTTTGGAACTCTCTTCCGCAGCGAGCGATGGGGGCAGGATCGTTGAATATTTTTACGGTAGAGGTAGATAGATTCTTGACTATCTATGGAGTCAATGGTTATCGGGGGTGGGCGGCATGTGGAGTTGAGTCCGCAGTCGGATCAGTCATGATCTTATTGAATGGTGGAGGAGTCTCAAGGGGATGAATGGCCTCCTCCTGCTTTTCAATTGTTTATTTGTAGGTAAGAGGTTTGGGGGGGGGGGGGGGGGGGGGGGGCGGATCAGATCCAGGTCAAAGCAGATTGTGAAAAGCGATTCACACCAAATGGATTTTGCGCTTTAACACTTTAAAAACATTTTGGGGATGTAGGTGTCACTGGTTGGGCCAGCATTTATTGCCTATCCCCCCAGGGGCTTCCATTCCAGAGAACATTTGAGAGTCGACCACATTGCTGTGAACCTGGAGTCTGAGGGATTAAACTGTGTAACACTTACTTCCAATATGCGTCAGAGGGGAGTGCGCAAGCAAGTGATTAACTTGGGGAGCAAATAAGGACAGTGCAGTGGACATGCTTACAGAATGGAAATGAAGGGTGACAGGATATAGATGATGCCATGCACTCAGGCATTCAGGCATCTTTCTATTCGATTTGGGAATTAATCCTGCACAGTGGCATCTTGGATCAAGTCCAGATCAAACCACAGAGTCTTGCAAGGTATCCTGAGGTCATGTTCCTGGTGTTGACTTTCCTGCTTTGAAACAGGTTCTGTTGGAAAGACACCTCAACCTGGAGTTTTTTTTAGTGGAGTTCTCCCAGAAGCAACCAAATTGGGGAGGCAGTGGTGTTAGTGGTATTGTCACTGGACTAGTAATCCAGAGACCCAGGGTAATGCCCTGAGGACCTGGTTCAAATCCCCACCACGCAGATGGTGAAATTTAAATTGAATAGAAATCTGGAATTAAAAGTCTATTGACGAGGAGAAGCCTATTCACTCAGAGGGTGGTGAATCTGTGGAATTCTCGACCACAGAAGGCCGTGGAGGTCAAGCTGAATATATTTAAGAAGGAAATAGATTATTCTGCTCTAAAGGTGGTAAGGGAAGAGCGCTGAGGTACAATGCTAAGTTCAGCCATGATCATATTGAATGGCGGAGTAGACTCGAATGGCCGAGTCCTGCTCCTATTTCCTATGCTTCAAAAGCCACTTCATCGTTTGAACATCCCTATTAAATATCTCGTTAATCTTCTCGAGGAGAAAGATTTTGGTCTGGATTCAGCGTTCCTGAGGCTAAGTGCCGACACCAACAGAAGATCCGTGGTCACGACGGGAAAATCGTCGCACAGCCCCCACCAATTCTGCTACTGGTGAGGGGCTAGCACCAACGGCGCGTGAAACACCGGCGGAGCATGCGGAAAATCACCGGGTCCTGTGCTGCACCATGTGTTGTGCTGGACCATGTACCCGCCCACCCCGACCCCACAGCCCACCTCCTGGCCTCCCCCACCACACCCCCCCCCCCCCCCCCCCCCCCAGCCCTGGCAGAAGCGGCCAGTGGCACAGATCTCGGCCGAGTGTGACGGCGCTGGACGCTGTCCGCACGCCCTCACGCTCTCTCTCCGCAGCTGGCACGCCCGGCTCCCGACCGCTGACACCACACGTGGCCCGTGTCATCGGGACCTCAGCCACCGGGGGCGGAGCATCGCAGGTGGGCCCGCTAATGACACTCCAACGGGGTTGCGACCGCTCGCTGCGCACATCCCGATGACACGGATTTGAAGGCATCGCGCCTGCCCCGATTTCGGGATGGAGAGCCAGTCTCCACCCGATGGCCGTTTCCCATTTCGACATCGGGCAATGGAGAATCCCGGCCTTTGTCTTTTTACCTTTATCTATCATCCAGGACTTCAGTTTTAATAGAAAAATTCCCAGGAAGCACAGCTGGGAGCTGGAGATTGAATATTCAGAAACTGCTGATTGTTAAACAAGAGAACCCATCGGATGGGTAATCTGTGTGAGGAATAGGGCAGCACGGTGGCCTAGTGGTTAGCACAACCGCCTCACGGCGCTGAGGTCCCAGGTTCGATCCCGGCTCTGGGTCACTGTCCGTGTGGAGTTTGCACATTCTCCCCGTGTCTGCGTGGGTTTCGCCCCCACAACCCAAAAATGTGCAGAGTAGGTGGATTGGCCACGCTAAATTGCCCCTTAATTGGAAAAAATAATTGGCTAATCTAAATTTATAAAATAAAAAAAAAAATAAAAAATCTGTGTGAGGAACGTCATGGTGCAGTGGGTACCGTCGCTATCTCTCCGGCTTTGATGGTCACAGGTGTGTGCATAACGTGCTTGATCATCAGCTCATGCGTCTTTCCAATGTGCCTGATATTTTTTTATTTGTTAATGGGATCGTTGGCTGGGTCACCATTTATTTCCCATCCCTAATTGCCCTTGAACCGAGTGGCTTGTCAGGCCATTTCAGAGGGCATTTAAGAGTTAGCCACTTCGCCGTGGCTCTGAGTTCCTTGAACACCAAGGCAGAGACCCTCGTAACATTTAAGAAGTATTTAGATGGGAACTTGTGATTCCTTAGGGCATGCAAGGCTATGGGCCAAGTGCTGGAAGATGGGATTAGGTGGTTGTTTTTGACCGGTGCAGACGCGATGGGCTGAAAGGTCTTTTCTGTGCTGTATGATTCTATGACTCTACGACATGTAGGCCAGGTCGGGTAAGTGTGGCAGATTTCCTTCCCTAAAGGACACTAAGTGAACCAGGTGGTTTTGTACTGCAATCGACAATGGGTTCATGGTCATCATTAGACTGCTCACAATTTCTTTACCTCTCGAATTCCCAAACTATATTAAACTGGCATCAGGCATTTCACCTGCCCCGAAGTCTGCTGTGCAATTTTAAACCTAGTTACTGCAATTGTCTCTTTAACTCAGAACACTTTGTTTACTCTTCCTTCAATTGTCCGGAACAATACCTTGATCTCTGTTCTCTTACCTTCAGGTCTCTGAAACACTCTTCCTGTTCCATTGCCTGGTTATCCAGGCAGTAACTGGTCGACTAGAAAGCCTGCCTCTGTGCAGTGCTATGCTGTCTTCTGGCAGAGCTGAGGGATGTTCACTCCCCGAGGACCTGGCTCCAACTACCCAGAAATTCAGCTAAAACCAAAACTTAAAAGCTTTTTTTATTCTTATAATGGCCTCCAGTTGCTCAGAAACCCCCACATGTTTATGCCTCTTATTTATTCTTCACACCATAGCCCTCTCTAAGCTCAATAGAGGGTTCGAATACAAGAGCAGGGATGTACATCTGGGCCTATATAAGGCTCTGGTCAGACCACATTTGGAGTATTGTGAGCAGTTTTGAGCCCCGTATCTCAAGAAGGATGTGCTGGCCTTGGAAAGGGTCTAGAGGAGGGTCACAGAAATGATTACTGGATCTCTGAGGGCGCTGGGTCTGTACTCATTGGAGTTTTAAAGGATGAGGGGGGAATCCTAGTGAAACTTACAGGATGCTGAGAGGCCCAGATAGAGTGGGCTTGGAGAGGATGTTTCAACCAGTGGGAAAAATTAGAACCAGAGGACTCAATCTCAGACTAAAGAGACAATCCTTTAAAACAGAGATGAGGAGGAATTTCTTCAGCCAGTGGGTGGTGAATCTGTGGAACTCTTTGCTGCAGAAGGCTGTGGAGGCCAAATCACTGAGTGTCTTTTAAGACAGAGGTAGATAGGTTCTTGATTATCATAGAATTTACAGTGCAGAAGGAGGCCATTCGGCCCATCGAGTCTGCACCGGCTCTTGGAAAGAGCACCCTACCCAAGGTCAACACCTCCACCCTTTCCCCATAACCCAGTAACCCCACCCAACACTAAGGGCAATTTTGGACACTAAGGGCAATTTATCATGGCCAGTCCACCTAACCTGCACATCTTTGGACTGTGGGAGGAAACCTGAGCACCCGGAGGAAACCCACGCACACACGGGGAGGATGTGCAGACTCCTCACAGACAGTGACCCAAGCCGGAATCGAACCTGGGACCCTGGAGTTGTGAAGCAATTGTGCTATCCACAATGCTACCATGCCGCCCTAAATTAATTAGGGGATCAGGGGTTATGGGGAGAAGGCAGGAGAATAGGGATGAGAAACACATCAGCCATGATTTAACAGTGGAGCAGACACGATGGGCTGAGTGGCCTAATTCTGCTCCTATGTCTTATGGTCTTAATCGAAACACAGTTGGAACTTAATCAACTCCCTCACAGACAAACCCGGTGTCAAGCATGAATCTAACTATAGGTTTTATCCTTACAGGCACAGAAACATTAAATTAAACCCATTTAACCTATACCATATTTCTAATGTTTACCAATACAAATATAAATCCTTTAAGACTACCTTCGTTTTCCTAACATTTGCCATTCTGTTACTTTGTCCGAAGTGGATTGTTTTACACTTAGCCACATTATACTGCTGTTATGGGCCAGGATTTAGAGAACCCCAAAGTGTTTCATGGAGTTCACCTGAAGTAAATTCTTTAAAGAGATCTTCTTATCAATCACCTCTTGATCAGGCTGTACAATCTTTTGCACCTCCTTCGCTTCCCTTGGGCTTTCCTTTACCACTTTCACAAACCCCACTGTCTTATCCTGTTTTACCACATCAGCCTTTCCAATGCTTTTCTTCAACCACCAACACTGTGACTTTACATGGTCTAGTTTATTACAGTGAAAGCATTTGAAACTTTTCATGTCTCTTCCACCCTCCTGGATTTCTTTTTTAATCTGAGGTACACTACCCTTCTAATCTTCCATCAGATCAACTTTGCCTCTACCACTTGAGTATTTCTCATGTCCCCAGTTTCTATCCCTCACAGGCTGAAACTGATGTTGAAACCAAGCTTTGATTTATGAACTAATTCATAATCATCTGCCATTTCTGCTGCTAACCTTGCAGTTTTAACCCTCTGCTCTTCCACATGAGTTCTCACTACATCAGGAATTGAATTTTAAAACTCCTCCAAAAGCATAATTTCTCTGAGAGCTTCATACATTTGGTCTATTTTCAAAGCACTTATCCACCTATCAAAATTACTCTGTTTGAGCCTTTCAAACTCCATGTATGGTTGACCAAATTCTTTCCTTAAATTTTTAAACCTTTGTCTATGGCTTCAGGCACTAGTTCATATGCACCTAAGATGGATTTTTTCACCTCCCCATACGTCTCAGATACCTCCTCCGGTAGTGATGCAAACACTTCACTAGCCCTACCTATCAGCTTTGTTTGAATCTGTAATACCCACATGTCCTGTGGCCATTTCATTTGTTTAGCCACCTTCTCAAATGAAATGAAAAAGGCTTCTACCCCCTTTTCGTCAAACCTTGGCAATGCTTTGACATATTTAAATAGATTCCCACCAAGCCTTTGACTTTGACGCTCTTTCTCACTATCCTCATCAGTATCATCCAACTGTACGTTTCTCTTTATGTTTGCCAATTTTAACTGACTGACATGTTTCATGGCCATTTTCTGAAGTTCAAAATCTCTCTCTTTATCTTTTTTCCTGATCTGTACCTCCCTTTCTCTTTCTTTTTGTTCTGCTCGGGCTAATCTTTCTTTTCTCCTTTCTTCTCTCTCGTTTTCTTTCTCCTCTCTCTTTCTTTTTCCTCTCTTTTGTATTCAAGCTGCTTTAATTCTTTCTCATGTTCCATTTGTTTAATTTGTAACTGAATTTTTGCCATTTCCAATGAGTCAAACTGTATCTCAGGCAACTTTAAATGCTTAGCCACCATTATAATTACCTCATCTTTTTGCATTTTGTCAGGTAATGTTAACTGCAATGTTTAGGGCAGCACGGTAGCACAAGTGGATAGCACTGTGGCTTCACAGCGCCAGGGTCCCAGGTTCGATTCCCCGCTGGGTCCCTGTCTGTGCGGAGTATGCACATTCTCCCTGTGCCTGCGTCGGTTTCATCCGGGTGCTCCGGTTTCCCCCCACAGTCCAAAGATGTGCAGGTTATGTGGATTGGCCATAATAAATTGACCTTAGTATCCAAAAGGTTAGGAGGGGTTATTGGGTTACGGGGATAGGGTGGAAGTGAGGGCTTAAGTGGGTCGGTGCAGACTCAATGGGCTGAATGGCCTCCTTCTGCACTGTATGTTCTATGTTCTGTACAATATTTTTGCCAAATCTAACAGTCTGCTTTTAGTCTCTGTCCGTAAGGTACTGCGTGTGACCGTCTCCACCCCCAAAACTTCAGAGCCTCTGAAAAAGCCATTGTCCACAAGACACTCCCTACTTAAACTAGAATATCATACCTGGTAAGCAACCACAATATACTCACCCCTCACTGTCTTTAAGTTCACTAAGCCAATCCAATAGATAGACTTTTATCCCCTTCGAGCCCCCAATTTGTTAAGAGCCAGGGTTTAGAGAACCCCAAAGTGTATCATGAAGTTTACCTGACCCACAACTTTTAATAGATTGTGGTATAGGGAGCACACAGCCCACTCCACAGGTGTGGTACAGCAGAAATTGAAAAGTATTTTTTAAAGCAAAACAGTGTTTATTCTTTGAACTCAAGTTAACCTTTTTAAAATATACAGTGAACATCTTAGCAACCATTAATACAACCCCCAAAGAATACAACACTAAGTAATGCTTAATAACTTCCCAAACAACATCCAGAAGAAAAATAAACACCTTTTAACAGAAGCACATTAGGTTTACATTCACTACTGAGAACATTTATAATTCTGAATTCACCAAATGATAAGAGATAGTGTTTTGATGGCAGAGAGGTCAGCAGTACACCTACTTGGTCTGGCTTCAGCTTCAACACTGAAAACAAAACTAAAACACACCCTGCAGCAAACAGCCTAAAACAAAAGTAAAAAGCTGACAGACAGCCCAGCTCCACCCACACTTTGACATCACTGCAGTAGAAAACACCCATTTCTTAAAGGTACATTTCTTAAACACCCATTTCTTAAAGGTACTCTCACATGACACTGCATCTGCCATGTATTTGCCCACTCACTCAAATTGTCTAAATCACCTTGAGGTCTCTTTACTTCCTCCCCACCGCTCATCATTCCCCCTATTTTTGTGTCATCAGAAAATGTGTAAATAATACACTTGATTCCTTCATCCAAATCGTTTATCCACGTTATACGGCACGCATCCACACATCTGGCCACTCACTCAACTTATCTAAATCAACTTGAAGCCTCTTAACATCCTCCTCACCCCTCGCATTCCCACCAGGTTTTGATCGAGTAAGTAAGGAGAGATTATTTTCAGAGGGTTGGCAACCAGAGGACACGGACTAAGATCATTGGAAAAAGAGTCAGAGGGACCCTGAGGAAGAGAAATTCTACGCAGCGGTTTTTTGCGATATGGAATGTGCTGCTCGAAAGGGTGGTGGATGCACATTCAACAGGAACTTTCAGAAGGGAAAAGATATGTAGAGTAGAGGGTAAGAGCAAGGAAGATTGAAACTAAATGGGTAACGCTTTGAGAGAACAGCACACGCACAAAGGGACGAATGGCCTCCTGTGATTCTATGAAAAAAGACAGCTTGAAAACATAAAACAGCAAACTTTAAGGCTCCTCTCAAACTGGGGTAATGTGCAGCAATAGGAATGTATCATTTCTGCATTGCATCAGCTAAGTATTGTAATGTAAACATTATCAGAGGAAGGTGGAGCTTGAATTTGGTCAATAATGCAAAACAGGTAGTAATAATGAGTCTGATTGATTTGCATCTTTCCATCTTTATTTCCATGGTGATCCACTTCCACACAAAGTTCAAGTCTGCCCCATTATCAGCCACTTGTATCTATAAAGTGCCTTTGATACCACCACCTGGAAATTATCCTCCAAGTCACTCTGACTTGGAAATATATCACCGTTCCTTCACCGTCGCTGGTCAAAATCCTTGAATTCCCTCCCTAACAGCATATTTTACGGGTGTCAGGCAACCGATTGGTTGACGTCGGGGCTGTTGTCACTATTAGGAGCTGCCGGCCAATCACCCTCCCAACCAGGTAAGTGGGTTCTGGGCTGTCCGGAGAGGGGATGAGAGTTCATGAGGTTGGGCAGCACTGTTGCAACAGGTGGGGGGGTCGGGGGGAGGGGGGGGGGGAGATAGACGACGATTGTCTGTATGGGGCCCCACTATGAGCCAAAGAGCAGCAAATGTTAGAGAACACCCCCTCCCCCTCTGTGCCCACTAACAGCCTCCAGCCAGTTGTGAGGAGAGGGCGTTAACTGGCCACTCAATCGGCTTCTGAGTGGGAGGACCATCCTGCGCTTTCCCCATCCCTGGAAGAATGTTGCAGCATCAGAAAGGTGACTCCCTCTCCACCCCTCACCTACCCCAACCATGTTTCAGACTACCTAGCCTGCCCCTAAAGGGACAGCATGGTAGCACACTGTCTAGCACTGTGGCTTCTCAGCGCCAGGGTCCCAGGTTCGATTCCCCGCTGGGTCACTGTCTGTGCGGAGTCTCCATGTTCTCCCCGTGCCTGCGTGGGTTTCCTCCGGGTGCTCCGGTTTCCCCCCACAGTCCAAAGATGTGCAGGTTAGGTGGATTGGCCGTGATAAATTGCCCTTAGTGTCCAAAACGGTTAGGAGGGGTTATTGGGTTACAGGGATAGGGTGGAAGTGAGGGCTTAAGTGGGTTTGTGCATACATGATGGACCAAATGGCTTCCTTCTGCACTGTATGTTCTATAAAATTCAACCTGGAGTGTGCAAAATGTTTTCTTTGCTATATTCTTAACGTTGTAACCTCCACGAGGACCGGGGGGGGGTGGGGGGGGGGGGAGAGCCATTGTTGATCTCCCCTTAGGACTCGCGGAACATGAGCATCCCAGATAGGGGGCGGAGCCCACCCAGCTGGAGCTCGATACAGACTGACACAAAAGCCGGCCCAAAGCGGGGCCTGGTGTGGTTAGTTCTCCCAACATCACGGTAGCATTGTGGATAGCACAATCGCTTCACAGCTACAGGGTTCCAGGTTCGATTCCGGCTTGGGTCACTGTCTGTGCGGAGTCTGCACGTCCTCCCTGTGTGTGCGTGGGTTTCCTCCGGGGGCTCCGGTTTCCTCCCACAGTCCAAAGATGTGCAGGTTAGGTGGATTGGCCGTGATAAATTGCCCTTAGTGTCCAAAATTGCCCTTAGTGTTGGGTGGGGTTACTGGGTTATGGGGAAAGGGTGGAGTTGTTGACCTTGGGTAGGGTGCTCTTTCCAAGAGCTGGTGCAGACTCGATGGGCTTAATGGCCTCCTTCTGCACTGTAAATTCTATGATCACGAAGTTGAAACTTCTTAAAGTATTGAAAGAATTGACCATATGTTGCTGAAAAGAAAGGCCTATTGCTGAAATTTACATCTTGCACTCTCAGGACAAACTCAGGAATGCCCAATTTCAAACAATCACAACAGTTTATATTAGACTAGGTGGAAAAGGATGCTGCTTGGTTGTCGTCAATTGTCTGCTGTTAGGCACACTCTAGTGATCGGCTGTGTACTGGAGACAGGACAAGAAGGGGGACCTGTGACTTGAGCAGGTTGGCAATAAATAAGAGAATGAACGTGTATTAATTTGGAACCTTGTGCATCCACAGGACGTCTTGAAGCGCTTCACATCCCAATGATTTATTTCGAAGAGCAGTGACTGTTGTTGGATAGCACCCACCCCCACCACGTGCAGAGCAAGATCCCACACCAACCTCATGCTGGGTCCCTTATGCTGTGTCCCCAGTGACGGCTGGAGGCACACTGGGTTTTACATCCCTTAATTGACACGCATGTAAAATAGGGCGTGATGCCGGCAGGTCGGCAGTACGACATCGTCTGGCCTCCGAATTTAGGGAAGGCGAGCGAGCATGGAAACCAGCAGCCTGCCTGCCATTTTGAAATGACTGGTTAACACGCTATTGGGCTTCTTAACGACCCAGTCAACTGCAATCTTTGTTGCCTCGTGCATTTTCCCAGGGGTCGGACGTGAAAAAGTTTGGGAGTGCTGACAAGGTGGCACAGGGGTGTAATAAAATGCCTGGCAGTGGGACCATAGCTGACTGTAGCAGCCGCTGAAGGTGACAGCGTCGGAATGTTTTTTGAGACTCATTTTCATTTTACTATTTGGAACCTGCTGTAAGAAATAAGGATTGAGAGAGCAGAGGCCTTTAAATTTGTAGCCGTGACCGACTTCCTGTTCACAGCATAACCCCCCCCCCCGGGTCACGTGACGTCTGTTTCTTATTCTCGATTGGGCATGGAGCCAACACCCTCCCCCCACACACACACACTGTACGCTGCTAATTGGCTGCCTTGTGCCCGACGGGCAGCTGCCAATTGTCCGTCAGACGCTTGGTTCTCCGAGCTGAGGCAGCGGAGCGCAGGATCGGGATTGAGGGCCCCACTCACTTTCCATACCACCTCCTTCACCCCATTGAAATCCACCCCAGAGATTCCACACAGCAATGAGAGAGAGAGAGAGAAGTAATTGCGCTGTGTGGATAAAGGTCAACATGAACATCTCCTCTCTTTACACAGCGCTATAAACACAATTTATATTTAAACAGAGGCTTTAACGTAATAAAACCTCTCAAGGTGCTTTACAAGAGTATTACAAAACAAAATATACACAGAGCCATGTTATTTAAAATTCATTTATGGGATGTGGGCGTCGCTGGTTAGGCCAGCATTTATTGTCCATCTCTAGGTGCCCTTCAGAAGGTGGTGGTGAGCTGCCTTTGTGAACCGCTGCAGTCCCTGAGGTGTAGGTACATCCTCTGTGCTGTTAGGGAGGGAGTTCCAGGATTTTGACCCAGCGACAGTGAAGGAGCGGCGATACATTTCCAAGTCGGTGATGGTGTGTGAGTTGGAGTTGGCCCTCCAGACGGTGGGGTTCCCATGTATCTGTTGCCCATGTCCTTCTGGGTGGTAGTGGTCGTGGGTTTGGAAGGTGCTGCTGAAGGAACCTTGGTGAATTCCTGCAGTGCATCTTGTAGACGGTGCACACGGCTGCCACTGTTCGTAAAGGGACTTTAGTTCAGATAGCCAAAAGCTTGATCCAAAGGTTATGTCTTAAGGAAGGCAGAAGGTTAGGAGAGATACAGGGCAGGATTGAGTTTATCTCCTAACCAGTTGATAAAAAAATCAGGAATGCTCAAGGGCAGATATCTCTGACGGTTGCTGGGCTGGAGGAGATTGCAGAGATAGGGAGGGTCGAGGCCATGGAGGGTAAGGGATGAAAATGTTAAAATCAAGACATTGCTTGTGCAGGAGCGAGTGTAGGTCAGTAACCTGAGGGGATGGGACAGTGTGCAAGTTAAGGAGTGGGAGTAGAGTGTTGGATGATCTGAAGTTTATGGAGGCTGTAATGTGGGTAACCAGAAATAATAATATAATAATAATAATCGCTTATTGTCACGAGTAGGCTTCAATTAAGTTACCGTTAAAAGTCCTTAATCACCACATTCCGGCACCTGTTCAGGGAGGCAGGTATGGGAATTGAACCCACGCTGCTGGCATTGTTCTGCATTACAAGCCAGCGATTTAGCCCACAATGCTAAAGAAGGTATTGAAGGCATTGATGTGGGTTTCAGCAGTAGATGAGCGGAGGCAAGTCGGGCGATTTATGAAGGTGGAAATAGTCAGTCTGAGGTTTTGTGTACAGATAAGGTCGGAAGGTGACACCAAACAGACTGATTTAATCTCAGACTATTGCCTGCGCTTCAGATTCAGACGTGAGAGCAGTCAAGAGTTCTGCTTTATACTTGGCATGTGGATGGTACCCATTTTAGGAATGGACAACTTGCCCTCTCAGCAGAGGAGGAGCTATTGACAGAGTATACGATAGCTCACTGGACTTGCCGTAATGGCAGTGAGGCCTACAAAAGATCACCATGCCTGCCCTATTGGCAGAGGACTATGATAGTTTACTGGCGTGCCCCATTGGCTGAATTATACGATAACTCACTCATCCTAACCTATTGGCAGAGGCCTACGATAGCCTACTAGGCCTGCATACTGGCACAAGCCTACAATAGTTCACTAGTCCTTGATGCGACCATCAATTAACGCGAGACAGAGAGTTGAAGTGAACAGTGGCTTTAATCGACGAGAACAGTGCTGTCTGCAACTGCTCTGCTAGTGAGAGCCGCCTACAGGGCAGCTGCTCTTTATACTTCCCCTGCACAATGGTCCATAGGTGAAGCCCACATGGGCAACAGTGTGATACAGTGTAATACATGGTGAATGGTGAACACAATATGTTCACCACAGTCCTATCCTATTGGCAGAGGCCTACGATAGCCTACTAGGCCTGCCCTATTGGTAGAGGCCATGATAGCTCACTAGGTCTTCTCTGTTGGTAGAGGCCTATGATAGCTTACTAGGCCTGCAGTATTGACAGAGGCCTACTAGGCCTGCCCTATTGGTAGAGGCCATGATATCTCACTAGGTCTTCTCTGTTGGTAGAGGCCTATGATAGCTTACTAGGCCTGCAGTATTTGCAGAGGCCTACGATAGCCTACTAGGCCTGGCCTACTGGCAGAGGCCTACAATAGTTCACTCGGCCAGACCTATTGGTAGAGGCCTATGATAGCTCACGATAGACCTGCC
This sequence comes from Scyliorhinus canicula, assembly GCF_902713615.1. Classification (NCBI taxonomy): domain Eukaryota; kingdom Metazoa; phylum Chordata; class Chondrichthyes; order Carcharhiniformes; family Scyliorhinidae; genus Scyliorhinus; species Scyliorhinus canicula. The sequence goes on along the minus strand of NC_052147.1, from coordinate 276,131,350 downwards.
CTATTGGCTTGGGGAGTGATGTAAACACAGCAGACTGAGAGAAAAAAAACTATTTTTCTAATTGGTTGAATTGATGAAAAAGTTAAATGCACAGTTGAGATAAGTTACGTGTGTTGAGACTTTTGTTTTGTATTTCTCCCTTTAGCAGAAACACTCAAGAAAACATGAATCCCGAAGATGAGGTGGATGAATTCCTCGGACGAGCAATCGATGCCAGAAGCATAGATCGACTACGGTCTGAACATGTGCGGAAATTCCTGCTCACGTTCAGGAAACCTGAGCTGGAAAAGAAGGTAAATTATTTTTTTCCCTCCTTAATTCTTTCATGGGATTGGAGTGTCTGTGGCAAAACCAGCATTTGTTGCCCAATTCTAATTGCCCTTAAGTGAGCGGCTTGCTCGGCTATTTAAGAGTCAGCCACATTGCTGTGGGTCTGCAGTCACATGTAGGCCAGACCGGGCAAGAATGGCAGATTTCCTTCCCTAAAGGGCATTAGTGAACCAGATGGGTTTTTACAACAATTGTTTCATGGTCACCATTAGACTTTTAATTCCAGGTTTTGTTGAATTCATGTTTCACCATCTGCCATGGTGGGTCCCCAGAGCATCACCCGAAGTCCCTGGATTATTAGCCCAGTGAAAATACCGCTGCATCACCTGATTTGGGGTGGCACGGTAGCACAGTGATTAGCACTGCTGCCTCACAGCGCCAGGGTCCCAGGTTCGATTCCCCGCTGGGTCACTGTCTGTGTGGAGTCTGCACGTTCTCCCCGTGTCTGCGTGGGTTTCCTCCGGGTGCTCCGGTTTCCTCCCGTAGTCCAAAGATGTGCAGGTTAGGTGGATTGGCCATGATAAATTGCCCCTTAGTGTCCAGGGATGTGAACGTTAGATTGTAGGATTGCAGGGATAGGGATCGGTGCAAACTCAATGGGCCGAATGGCCTACTCCTGCACTGCAAGGAGTCTATGAGTTCTATTCTATGAGATAGGGTAAAAGGCTACAGGGCTGGGGAGGAGGTCACAGAGATAGGGTAGAACAAAGGTGCTCAACTGGCCTGTTGCCGTCCACTCGTGTGCCATGAAGGTTCCATAAATGTGCCGCAAAATAAGATTCAAAATGATTAAACATTAAAGTAAATAAACTAAATCTAACCTTCATTTCAGCTCTGTTGTCGGCATCTCTAAGTCCTGATGAACTTCGAGCCTCCCGCGCATGGGCTGCTGGGAATGGGTCGCACATGCGCGGTTCGAATTTTTTACCGTGGTCAGGCACATGGGTCGAACCAATGTAAAAAATCAGAACTGTGCACGTGTGTCCCTTTCCCAGCTGGTCCATGCAAGGTTCGGATTACCAACATAAAACATTCCAACCACCCATGTGCAGTCCTTTCCTTGGCCGATCCCTGCACAGTAGTCCCAGGTTCTGCGGGAATTGGAGATGCCGACCGCGGAGTTGAAGACAGAAGCCCCACACCCACCCCCAAAGCCCCAACGCACTATTGGGAGTGTCCCAGGCCGCCCCCTGCACCTCCCAACACCCACGCAGGGCAGCCCCCAATCGCACCCATGCAAAAAATGCCAGATTGGCACCTTGGCATGGCCAAGCTCACACCCAGGTGGCAGCATCAATGCCAAGGTACCACCTTGCCCACCTGGGGCCTCTGATCTCCTTGGAGTCCCCCACAAGTGCCCTTTGTGGAGACCAGTACTGAATGGTGCTTGCCCAAGGTGAGGGAGATTGATCCCACGCCTCGGGTAACTCGGGAATCTGCACATTAAAATGAGACTAGCTGCCTCACTTTCATATGCAGATTTGCTAAAAAGTGAACCCGCCCCCACTGGGCGGGATTTACCTCGGAATGTCTCGCGAGATGGCTTTAGATCTCACGAGGCGCTGGGAGCCAGGTAGATCCTGGAAACAGGGTCTCCTGGCTTCAGTCGGCCGCGCTGCGCCACGGCGAGCTGCTTTTCGGGCGCAACGTGGCAATTAAATTGCCCTTTGATAGAGGGAAAAAAAACATAATCTCTGGTGAAAAGTTTAGTATTTAGAATATTTGGTCCAGAGGGGAGACGAGGAGAAACTGTTGGGATCTGGAAAATGCTCGATATGGAAAGATGGTGGAATTCCACGAATAATTTTAAAGGGAGTTGGACAGATTACTTCGGGATGAGGAATTTAAAGGATTACGGATAAAAAGCAGAGTGTGGGACTAAACACTACTGCTGTTTCAAGGAGTCAATGCGCTGAATGGCCTCTCGTGTGCTTTCGTTTTCTGTGATGCTCTGATTCCAGTCATTTTCTCTTGTCTGTTCTGCAGTATTCGAAGGAGGTGGACGACCGATTTGGAGCCTACGTGGCCTGTTCCTGTCTTGTCTTCCTCTTTATCTGTTGCATCCAGATAACCATTGTGCCCCAGTAAGTCTCCTCCTTCGTTCTCTTAACCTGAGAGGAATTTCCAGGCACTCACTTATTCTTGGGCACCGTGTCTCAAGGAATGGAGAGTGCGGTTGGCAGCCGGTCATAAAATCCAAACAAAGAGGAGCAAGAGTCGGCCTTTCGGCCCATCGAAACTGCTCCGTCATGCAGTAAGATCACGGCTTTTGATGGGTTTCCTCCACCCCCCCACCCCTGTCAGTCCCTCATTACCATTGACTCTCTTGCCAATCAGAAATCGGTCTACCTCAGCCTTGAACATGTTCAGTGGCCCACACCCTGCACTGATCGCTGGGGAAGAGTATTGGAGTCTAATGATCCTCTGAGAGAAAAGGCAAAATCATCTCCATCTCCGCCATCAGCGGGAAACCCATTATTTTTAAATTCTGCCCCATGGTTCTACGTTCCCCCGTAAACGGACACATCCTCTCGGCATCTACCCTGTCAAACCTCCTCAGAATCTGATATGCCTCAATCAGGTCACCGCTCGTTCTTCTAAACTCCAGTGAGTGAGAGCCCACCTGTTAAACCTTTCCTCGTAAGACAACCCGTTCATTCCAGGAATCAGCCTGGCTAACCTCCTCTACACTGCCTACAAAGCAAGTCTATCCTCCTCTACACTGCCTACAAAGCAAGTCTATCCTCCTCTACACTGCCTACAAAGCAAGTCTATCCTCCTCTACACTGCCTACAAAGCAAGTCTATCCTCCTCTACACGGCCTACAAAGCAAGTCTATCCTCCTCTACACTGCCTACAAAGCAAGTCTATCCTCCTCTACACTGCCTACAAAGCAAGTCTATCCTCCTCTACACTGCCTACAAAGCAAGTCTATCCTCCTCTACACTGCCTACAAAGCAAGTCTGTCCTCCTCTACACTGCTTACAAAGCAAGTCTATCCTCCTCTACACTGCCTACAAAGCAAGTCTATCCTCCTCTACACTGCCTACAAAGCAAGTCTATCCTCCTCTACACTGCCTACAAAGCAAGTCTATCCTCCTCTACACTGCCTACAAAGCAAGTCTATCCTCCTCTACACTGCCTACAAAGCAAGTCTATCTTCCCTTGAGTAAGGAGGCCACAGTGTTCCAGCTGCGCTCTCAACAATGCCCCACACAGTTGTAGCAAGACAACCCTCCGTTCATACTCCACCCCTCTTCAGCAAAGACCAACATTCAATTTGCCATCCTAATTCACTGCCGTACCTGTATAAATACGTTTATTAATATGATGACCATGGCCATTTGCAAATCCCAGACCTGAAAATCCACAGTCTTTCAAATATATTCCACCTATAACTTGGTAGCAATCCGTTTCCAGGGTCAGTACTTAGGCAGGGAGGTCATTGGGGCACATTTCACCGAGTCCGGTGCCTTTGTTAGCTCCAGTCTCCATAGAATCCTTACAGTGCAGAAGGAGGCCATTCAGCCCATCAAGTCTGCACTGACCCTCTGAAAGAGCACCCTCCCGACGCCCATTCCTCCACCCTACCCCTGTAACCCCATCTAACCTGCATATCTTTGGACACTAAGGGGCAATTTATCATGGCCAATCCACCTAACCTGCACATCTTTGGACTGTGGGAGGTAACTGGAGCAGCTGGAGGAGAGAACCGGGGAGAACGTGCAGACTCCACACAATCACCTGAGGCTGGAATTGAACCCGGACCCTTGGTGCTGTGAGGCAGCAGTGTTAACCTCCTATCTTCCATCATTCACAGACCATCTCATCCAAACCTCTGTTCCCTAACTGATACCACGTCCTGGCGACCTGCCATCCTCGTGCTCCCCACCTCATCAATTTTTAAATTCTCTACCTGGTTTCCAAATCAGTCGTGACCTCCCACGTCTTCCCCATCTCTGTAACCTCCTCAGAAGCAAACCCTCCGAGATCTCTGCCTTCGTACGATCCACGGTTTCCATTAGCCGATTAGCAGCTGTACCTCTGGGGCCCTAAGCTCTGGAATTCTCTCCCTAAACATCTCTCTTTCCGCACCGCTATTAAACCCCTCCCTTCAACCTTCTCTGCCCTAAGGAAAACAAACACAACTTCTCTGGTGTCTGCACAGAACTTAACTTCCTCATCCCTGGTGAAATGTTGGCACAGTCCCGGAGGACCATAGGCTGCTTTCCACTTTGAGGGGGCAGAGAGCTGACTGGTGGTGATTTAACCTGAGGACTACCAAACCTCAGGCGAGGGGCAAGGTTGAGAAAGCGGAGCTTTCAGCCGGTGCAGGAATTGTACCCGCTCTGCTGGCGTCACTCCGCGTCACGAACCAGCCATCCGACCAATCCAGCTAACCAACCCCCATCAGGCCTGTTAACATTCTAATCAGCCCCTACCAGAATCATTGTAAGTGTACGGCACAGAAAGAGGCTACTTTGACCTGCTGTGTCAGTGCTGAACGATAAACAAGTTACCCATTCTAAAAAAAAGCAACAGTAAGAAGTCTTACAACACCAGGTGAAGGAAGGAGCAGTGCTCCGAAAGCTCGTGTTTGAAACAAACCTGTTGGACTTTAACCTGGTGTTGTAAGACTTCTTACTGTACCCACCCCAGTCCAACGCCAGCATCTCCACATCAATATAAAAGCAAAATACTGCGGGTGCTGGAAATCTGAAATAAGAATTCGAAATGCTGGACAAACCCAGCAGGTTGGCAGCATATCTGTGGAGAGAGAAACAGAGTTAAATCTATGCCCCTGAGTCACTGACCTCTCCGCTGAGGTAAGCAGGCCCTTCCCATCCTCACTACCTGGGCCCCACACAATTTTCCACACCTCGATCAAATCTCCCTTCAGCCTCCTCTGTTCCAAGGAGAACAGCTCCAGCCTGTCAACCTTTCCTCATAGCTGCAAGTTTCTAATCCTGACAATCTTCTCCTCTGCACCCTCCCCTAATTCAATTACATCCCCTCTCTAATGACGGAGCCAGAACTGCACACGGTGACTCGAGTTATACTGTCAGGGGTGCCACCATTTGGATGAAATATCTCGGCCCTTTCTTCAGGTAGACATAAAGGATCTCAAGGCACTATCTTAGAGAGTTCTCCCCGATGTCATTGACTAGCATGACACAAACTGATTCCCTGGGATCTCACATTGCTCTCTGTGGAATATTGTGTTGACGGTGTGATTGCTACCCACACCCATGATTGTCCCCTCCCCCCCCCCCCCCCCCCCCCCCCCCCAAACCTGGCTCCCTACAGACTGGACCCAACTCTCCCACCCCCCCCCCCACAGACCCAACCTCTGACCCCTGCCCCATTCCTGCCGACTTCCCATCTCACCACCCCAACCCCCGCCCAGACGTCTACCCTCATCAACCCCTCTGACCCACCTCCACCTCAGAACACCCAAACCACATCACTCGCCTCGAATCCCCCCACTGAGACCTCCGAACCTCCCAACTCCCCCCCCCCCCTAATTCCATCCACCCAACTCCGAATCCTCCAACCCCCTCACCCCTACCTCGATCCACCAGACCCACCCCACCTTCCCAACATCCAGATCCTCCTCCCCACGACCCCTCGACTAGTGTTTCCTAAAAGTTTGCGGTAAGTTCCTTCCTCTTGTACCGACAGCTTTTACAGCTAGCCCTGCCCAGCTTCAAACATTTGGGTATAACTCACCCTGCACCCCAACCCGAGGTATCTTTTCCTGCACCCCCTTTAAAATAGTACCATTCAATTTTTATCGTCTGTTGGTAGACACGTCTGAGAGGTGAGGCTTCTTCCTATGCTGAGGTTGGGGTGAACTTATTCACAGTGTCAACAAAATAAAGTGGCACAATGCACGATCCTTTCTGTGGGCAGGGTGACCAGGTGAGAGCTAATTCTTGTCCTTTTTCTCCCCCTCCCTCTTTGCAGCTCCACGTTGATGCTGGGTTTCTATCTCTCCTGCCTGTTGGTCCTGGTCAGTGTGTTGTTCGTTTCCACCATCTACTGCTGTGTCAAGGTGAGAAAGTCAGAGCTCTCATACTTCCCCACCCTGCTCCGTCTCGAATTGTTTAATTCGAACCTGGGAATAGAGGCCCCTTGAGTCTGTTCCACAACTCAACGCAAGCCCGACCGATCTGTACCCCATTTCCATCCACTTGCCTTTTGCTCCTTATCCCCTCCTTGGCTAGCAGAAATCTTATCGATCAGAGATTCACGATTACTAATTGAACTCTCAATAAAATGCTATTTGTGTGGAGAGAGTTTGACACTTCAACAGACTCCCTTAGCGTGGAGAAAGTGGGGCAGAATTTTCCCAAGAAATGACAAAGTGTCAGGGACCGACTGAAAACCGACGTGCTTCTCTCCAGATGCACAGCAGAGTTTTCAGAGCAGATTTTCTGGCACACAACACCGAGGGGACGTGGTTTACGCCTTCACTCTGGACCGATAGAGCCGGCAAGGCTGCCTCCACGGAGATCAGGGCATCATCTTTAGGGGGCACCACAAACTGTTTTTTAAAATGAGTTCCTCCATGCCCCTCCACGGATAGGGAGGACCACCCACCACAAGCTTCAAGGTGACTCCCACCGCCCTACCCCCAACATGGAAGTAAAGGGAGGCACTATTCCCCCTCACCCCCATCCCCATGTTGTCATCAGAGCTCTCCAATCCCCTACCACTCCCCCACCCCACACTCTCATCGGGGCTCTATCCTCCTCCCTTCCGCACCCCCCACGTTGTCATCAGGGCTGTCCCCCTGCTCTCTCCGTGTTCCTGTGCTCTTGCTCTCTCCCCGTGCTGCTCTCTCCCCGTGCTCTTGCTCTCTCCCCGTGCTGCTCTCTCCCCGTGCTGCTCTCCCCGTGCTCTTGTTCTCTCCCCGTGCTGCTCTCTCCCCGTGCTGCTCTCTCCCCGTGCTGCTCTCTCCCCGTGCTGCTCTCTCCCCGTGCTGCTCTCTCCCCGTGCTGCTCTCTCCCCGTGCTGCTCTCTCCCCGTGCTGCTCTCTCCCCGTGCTGCTCTCTCCCCGTGCTGCTCTCTCCCCGTGCTGCTCTCTCCCCGTGCTGCTCTCTCCCCGTGCTGCTCTCTCCCCGTGCTGCTCTCTCCCTGTGCTCTTGCTCTCTCCCCGTGCTGTTCTCTCCCCGTGCTGTTCTCTCCCCGTGCTGTTCTCTCCCCGTGCTGCTCTCCCCCCGTGCTGCTCTCCCCCCGTGCTGCTCTCCCCCCGTGCTGCTCTCCCCCCGTGCTGCTCTCTCCCCGTGCTGCTCTCTCCCCGTGCTGCTCTCTCCCCGTGCTGCTCTCTCCCCGTGCTGCTCTCTCCCCGTGCTCTTGTTCTCTCCCCGTGCTGCTCTCTCCCCGTGCTGCTCTCTCCCCGTGCTCTTGCTCTCTCCCCGTGCTCTTGCTCTCTCCCCGTGCTCTTGCTCTCCTCCCGTGCTGCTCTCTCCCCGTGCTGCTCTCTCCCCGTGCTGCTCTCTCCCCGTGCTGCTCTCTCCCCGTGCTGCTCTCTCCCCGTGCTGCTCTCTCCCCGTGCTCTTGTTCGCTCCCCGTGCTGCTCTCTCCCCGTGCTGCTCTCTCCCCGTGCTCTTGTTCGCTCCCCGTGCTGCTCTCTCCCCGTGCTGCTCTCTCCCCGTGCTCTTGCTCTCTCCCCGTGCTCTTGCTCTCTCCCCGTGCTCTTGCTCTCTCTCCTTGTTCCTGTTTTTTTCCCTACGCTCCTGCTCTCTTCACACCCTTGACCGCCCATCCCCCCCTCAATCCTAAGACCTTGGAGGTCTTACTTTTTAGTTTAACTCCTGACTCCCTGAATTCAGCTTGTAGGACCTCGTCCCGTTTTCTTACCTATATCGTTGGTGTCCCCCCCCCACCAGAATGTTCTGCAGCCGCTCCGAGACATCCTTGACCCTTGCACTAGGGAGGCAACATACCATCCTGGAGTTTCGATTGCGTCTGCAGAACCACCTATCTATTCCCCTTACAATTGAGTCCCCTATCACTAAAGCCCTGCCATTCTTCTTCCTGCCCTGCTGTGCAGCCACGGTGCCATGAACCTGGCTGCTGCCTTCCCCTGGCGAGCCACATCCCTCAGCAGTATCCAAAACGGTATACCTGTTTTGGAGGGAGATGACCGCAGGGAACCCCTGCACCGCCTTCCTACTCTTCCTCTGTCTGGTGGTCACCCATTTCCAATCGCCCTCAATAATTTTTATCTGTGGTGTGACCAACTCGCTAAACGTGCTATCCACGACTTCCTTAGCATCATGGATGCTCCAATGTGAGCTCCAGAGCCGTCAAGCGGTCCAACAGGAGCTGCAGCTGGACACACTCCTTTCACGTGAAGGAGCCAGGGTCAGTGGACGTGTCCCTGAGCCCCCACATCGCACAGGAGGAGCATGACACGGGTCTGGGATCTCCTGCTATGAGACTTAACCCTTAAGTTAACTTACAACAACTATAATGCCAAGAGAAAAAAAGAAAAGAAAAACTACTTGCCAGTCACCAGTCAGTCACTTACCTGTTGGTCGAGCTGACGGGTTGACGTCTCCCAGAAGCCTCTTCTGCTGCCTCTGCTGGACGATGATCGACCTCCTGTTGGTCACTGGAGGGATTCTTTATGAGTTTATGAGTGTTATGTAGTGCTATAATTTAGATGGGTGGGGTCCATGATTATCGGTAATCCATTTGCAAAGAGAGCCTTCAACTAAAATCATTTGAGAATCACTGGGTTCATAGATGCTGTTTAACCTTTGGACTTCCTGTCACTAAAAACCAATCGTGATTCAACTGCCTGATACCAGTTGAGCATGTTGAACTAATATTTGCTTCATTACTCATCCTCGGTATCACTAAATCCTGAAAAATGTGACAAAAGTAAAACAAACGTGTGAGTGGAAATTAACAGTTACACACTGAAGCCTGAAGAAGCTCCTTGTCCCCTGGACGAATCGTAGTTGGGGGAGAGGGGTGGGGGGTGGGGGGTGGGTGCAGTCATCATCGAGCCAGTGTCTCTAAATTTAATCCAATTTAGCAGCACAAATTATTCCTGTTCCTGTAAATAAGTCTTTAACTCCTATCCTGTCACAGACTTCTTGTGGCGCAGAAGAAGGGCGTTCAGTGTAAGCTCTCCAAATGAGCATCATGGCATAGAGCCTTTTCCCTACCTCTTCCCTTGACCCCCGTGCTTTGTTTCAATTCAAATAATCACCCACTGCCCTTTCGAAAGCCTTGGCTGAACCTGCCTCCTCCACACTTCCAGACAGTGCTTTCCGGACGTAACCGCTCGCTGTGTGAAAAGGGTTTTTTTTTTCTCCTCACATCGCATTTGCTTCTTTTGCAAATCGCTTTAAATCTGTTGCCCCCCCCCCCCCCCCATACCCCCTCGTTGTGGATCCTTTCCACGATCGGGAACGGTTTCTCCAGTCTCTGACTGGCCTGCCTCTCCCCAGTCCACAACGAATGGATTCCCTATTCCACCTGAATCCAATTCTGGTTGCGCTCTATTCTTTCCAACCCAACTGATGCATCCATTTACTCTAAATTAACTTCCGATGTTAAGCACGTTGAGATTGTGTAGAGCGAGACCTCAGATGAAAGGCCGAAATACTGTAAAACACTGGACACGGGGAATCCCGAGGCCAATGCGTGATGCGCAGTGAATGCTGGCTTAACTTTCCCACGCCCAATGAACAGATTTGGGGGAGAGAGAGAGAGAGAGAATTAATGGCTGAGGTCCTGTCGAGGCGTTGGGAATCTAGCTGGACCGCTTTCTGGAAGCCCCAATGGACCAGAGGCTAATCAGGCAGTGGCCTTTTTTCTGGAACCCGCTCCCCAGGGGCAGAGGTCCCAGTGAGTAACAACTGCCAGCCAATCGGGGGCCAGCAACTCTTGCGCTGAGCAGCAGCACAGAGGAGGCAGTGGCAGCTAGCGGGAGAACACCCCTCCCAGAGACCCGGATTGCAGAGCAGGTGGCGTTGCGAGGACAAGGGGGCATGGGTTTGTGCGAAGGAAGAGTGGGGAAGCTCTCAGTAGGCCCCTCCCTTCCCGATCTTCCAGACCCGCCGATGGCGCACCCTCCCTTCCCGATATCGAGTTACCCGTGCAGGCACTGGGTGCATTTGAGGGACACATTCCCCTCACCTCCGGATGTGAAGAGCACGGTAGGACAGCATGGTAGCACAGTTGTATCACAGCTCCAGGGTCCCAGGTTCCATTCCCCGCTGGGTCACTGTCTGTGTGGAGTCTGCACGTTCTCCCCGTGTCTGCATGGGTTTCCTCCGGATGCTCCGGTTTTCTCCCACAGTCCAAAGACGTGCGGATTAGGTGGATTGGCCATGATAAATTGTCCTTAGTGTCCAAAAAAAAAAAGGTTAGCTGGGGTTACGGGGCTAGGGTGGAGGTTTGGGCTTAAGTAGGATGCTCTTTCCAAGAGCCAGTACAGACTCGATGGGCCGAACGGACTCCTCCTGCACTGTAAATTCTATGAAGCTGTTGTGCAGGCCACGAGGAGACAGGCCCGTGTGCAGCTGGGTTAACTCCAGTGGCCGTGGAGTGAGGGCCTCTAATGCTCCTTAATCGGCCTCATAGTGGCCTTAGTTGGCGGGGTTCAAGCTCCCCACCCAGAACTCTATTCTGGCAGAGGCGGGAAGACGGCAGGGTTCCGTTGTGCCACCAACCCGCCTAAATACCTGTCCTTCCCACCTCCAAGGTCACCACCAGAGGGAGCAAAAGATTCCGGACGGGGTTTTGGGCCACATGTGATATTTCAGCAGAAACTGACGACAAGAAAGGATGTCTCGTGTTGAGAATGAGAGAGTTGAGTGTTCACCTCCACCAGGTCAATCTTTTGAGGAATGCAAGACTTGGCTCAGGTGTTTTAGTCCTGATTTGACCTTTCCTTCTTCAATCGAGATCTTGATGGGATCTTCCAGTCCCACCCCTGTCAGCGGGATTTCCCATCAGCGGGGAGGGGGTGACATCGGCAGGACTGGAACATTCCATCAGCGTGAACAGCCGGAAGATCTCGCCTTGTCGCTTCGCCTTTGGTGTTTTGTTCTTCAGCACGCTGTAATTCATTCGCCGGGTTATTCATTCGGGGCTGGTTTAGCACACTGGGCTAAATCGCTGGCTAAAAGCAGACCAAGGCAGGCCAGCAGCATGGTTCGATTCCCGTACCAGCCTCCCCGAACAGGCGCTGGAATGTGGCGACTAGGGGCTTTTCACAGTAACTTCATTGAAGCCTACTCGTGACAATAAGTGATTTTCATTTCATTTCTGGTGCTTTAGCCCCCGCGGACGTGGAGGTCCATAAGACCATAAGACATAGGAGTGGAAGTAAGGCCATTCGGCCCATCGAGTCCACTCCACCATTCAATCATGGTTGATTTCAACTCCATTTACCCGCTCTCTCCCCATAGCCCTTAATTCCTCGAGAAATCAAGAATTTATCAATTTCTGTCTTAAAAACACTCAATGTCCCGGCCTCCACCGCCCTCTGTGGCAATGAATTCCACAGACCTACCACTCTCTGGCTGAAGAAATTTCTCCTCATCTCTGTTCTAAAGTGACTCCCTTTTATTCTAAGGCTGTGCCCCCGCGTCCTAGTCTCCCCTGCTAATGGAAACAACTTCCCTACGTCCATCCTATCCAAGCCATTCATTATCTTGTACGTTTCTATTAGATCTCCCCTCAACCTCCTAAACTCCAATGAATATAATCCCACGATCCTCAGACGTTCATCGTATGTTAGGCCTACCATTCCTGGGATCATCCGTGTGAATCTCCGCTGGACCCGCTCCAGTGCCAGTATGTCCTTCCTGAGGTATGGGGCCCAAGTCACTTTAAGCTCTCTCAGTAAGTGACCCTGGAGCCCAGCTTCTTTCAAGTTGCTGATTATGTCGCTCAATTGTGTGATTTTTAATCTCGACACAAAGGGTAATCAAAGGGTTGGTTATAGAATAGGCTTGCAAAGTAGCTTTTCAAAGGTGGAGACAGAGGTGGAGAGGAACAGAGATTTTGGGGGGGAATTCCAGAGCTTAGGGCCCAGGTAGTTAAAGGCGTCAATAGTGGAATGATTAAAATAAAATCTGTGCTAGAGGGGGAGACGCTGCCTGAGTGGAAATGTCACTGGGCTAGTAATCCACAGGCCCACGATGATGGTCTGGGGACTCAAGTTAAAATCTCAACACGGCAGCTGGTGGAATTAAAAATTTGAATGAATGAATAAATCCATAGAATCCCTATGGTGTAGAAGGAGGCCATTCAGCCCATTGAGTCTGCACCAACCCTCTGATAGAGCACCCTACCTAGGCCCACTCACCCACCCTATCTCTGTAACCTCAGTTAACCTACATATCTTTGGACGCTAAACTGTTTAGCTCACAGGGCTAATCGCTGGCTTTGAAAGCAGACCAAGGCAAGCCAGCAGCACGGTTCGATTCCCGTAACAGCCTCCCCGAACAGGCGCCGGAATGTGGCGACTAGGGGCTTTTCACAGTAACTTCATTTGAAGCCTACTCGTGACAATAAGCGATTTTCATTTCATTTCATTTCATAAAGGACAATTTAACATGGCCAATCCACCTAACTTGTACATCTTTGGAAGAAGCAAGTCTTCAATCCGTCTTGTCCGTACGCAACAGATTCTAAGCACGAACCTTGGGCCAAAAGGGTTCAATTCTGAGGGAAAGGTGCAAAAAGGAAGATAAACTTATAATTCACATTCGTGTTTTTAAATCCCTCCATGACCCTGCTCCACCCTCCCTATCTCTGTAATTAAATCCCAAAACCCTCTGAGCTTCCTCAATTCTGTTCTCTTTTCTCCTTTGAATGTGGGCGTCGTTGCCTGGGCCAGCATTTGTTGCCCATCCCTAATTGCCCTTGAACTGAGTGGCTTGCTCGGCCATTTCAACGCCTGCGGGTCAACCATGCCAACACCTCGCCTGGTCCCATTCTGGGGGGTGGGGAGGGCAACCCCAGCCCCAGCCAGACTGCCCCACCAACCACCCATAACTCCCAGTGACCGTGGAGGCCTCTGGCCCCATGGTGAAGGCTATTGCTGATTGGGAATTGGCAATCGTGGTCACATTTTCCAAGTGGATCCCCATGGGTGGGCGGGTCATGTAGCATGTGGGGCTCATTGACGAGCATCCCAATCAGACCGTGATGCCTGGACACTGGGGGTGGCAACAGCACGGACGTAGCGGCCAACATCCGAACACCTGGGCCCAGCACCAGGGCATCTCCATAACCAGAGGGTGGGTGAATGCACCGGGGAGGGGACCTGTGGCCAGTCCAGGTAATGCTGCGTACAGGTGTCTGGGGTTCTGTGTGTGAGGGCGGTGACCAAGGCCCCCCCCCCCCCCCCGCTGCGGATGGGGATGCATGGACAGCATATCTCAGATGGCAGAGTGCGTGGTGGGAGCGCTGGGAATGTGGAGGGTCCTGGGTGGACGCGCTGTTGGTTGACAGCCTCACAGCCTTTTCCAATTCCTTCCAGTTTTTACCTGGGTATGGACGATATCTTGGACCTCGTGGTGCTGCTGGCAGGCCAGGCTGCCAGGCGCCGGAGGAGGCAATGGCAGCAACGTTGACAGAGACTTGAGGCAGCAGCCAATGTGCAGGACCCCGCCCCACACCCCGAGGACCCGGCTGCCATCAGGCCAGGAAGGGATCCAGAGGGGGAGGTCCGCGATGGCCCAAGGTGCACAGGCGTTGCTGGTCTTTCAAACAGATGATGGGCAGTGTGTACCAGGAGCATTCCAGGGTTCGAGCAGGACTTTTGCGGCATCTCACAATCTGCAGCCCACAGGTGGATCTGTGAGGTCACGAATGCCCTGCTAGCTTGGCAGAAAATTCTATAAAGTTTGACATGGACCAGGCCCAACAAAATGCCCTGGCAGCAGGATTCTCCGCCATCGCCTGGATAACCCAGGTCCAGGGGGTAGTGGATAGCATGCATGTCACTTTGCGCTCACCAGGCCGACAGGGAGCACCCCACATCAACAGGAAGGGGTTCCACCCTTTAAACATCCAACTTGTGGGTGACCACCACACGAAGATCATGCATTTGTTTTGCACACTTCCCAGGGAGTGTGCACGACCGCTACATCCTGGGGCAGTCTGATATCCCTGGCCTCTTCGAGGGCCACCCCAGGATGGCCGTTTTGTTCTTGGGGGATAAGGGGTACTCACTGAGGACCTGGCTAATGATGGCAGTACGGAGGCCGGAGACCCAATACAATGGGGCTCCTGCAGTCACCCGGGCTGTCATCGAGCGGTGCATCGGACTCCACAAAATGCAGTTCCGACGCCTTGCCCACTCTGGTGGTGCATTGTGCCAGGAGTGGGGTCTGGTGTCCAGCATTCAGGTCCTCCATGTCTGAGGAGATGGGGCATGGGATTGGTGCTCGGGCCGCATTGCGGATGAAAGTGCCAGAGGCGTCACAACTGCCCCATTTTCCTGATGGTGCAGACTACTCTCCCCAACCCTCCCAGACTTTCCCCCCATCATTGCCCCCCAATGCACCCCCCCCCCCCCCAAAGTGCCCTCAGTGATCCTCAGCATGCTCTGCCGCTGCATCGAGGTGTGCCTCCCGGATGCACATCAGAGGTGAAGGCAACCAGCGTCCCGTGGCCTTTGATGCCCCTGGCGGGCGTCCTCTGGGGTCCGGTGCCAACTCACCCGACAGGCCTGAAGGAGGTTGTTGACCTTCTTGTGGCACAGGGTGCCGGTCCAGTGATCACACTCCCCGAGCTGACGGCCACTGGCCTCGACCGTGTCCAGTCATCTTTTTTTTTAAAGATTTAGGGTACCCAATTATTTTCTTTTCAATTAAGGGGCAATTTAGCCAATCCATCTAGCATGCACATCTTTGAATTGTGGGGAGGGGAGACCCACCGGGAGAACGTGCAAACTCCACACGGACAGTGACCCGGGGCCGGGATCGAACCCGGTCCTCAACCTTCGGCGAGGCAGCTGCGCCACCCTCCCGCCCTCGTGTCCAGTAATGTGCCCAGGTTGGCATCCCCGAATCATGGGGCTGGTTGTCTCGGAGGTATGGCTGCGGGCTGTGCGGGGTTGATCGGAGGTATGGCTGCGGGCTGTGTGGGGGGTTGATCGGAGGTATGGCTGCGGGCTGTGCGGGGTTGATCGGAGGTATGGCTGCGGGCTGTGTGGGGTTGATCGGAGGTATGGCTGCGGGCTGTGTGGGGTTGATCGGAGGTATGGCTGCGGGCTGTGTGGGGTTGATCGGAGGTATGGCTGCGGGCTGTGTGGGGTTGATCGGAGGTATGGCTGCGGGCTGTGTGGGGTTGATCGGAGGTATGGCTGCGGGCTGTGTGGGGGTTGATCGGAGGTATGGCTGCGGGCTGTGTGGGGGGTTGATCGGAGGTATGGCTGCGGGCTGTGTGGGGTTGATCGGAGGTATGGCTGCGGGCTGTGCGGGGTTGATCGGAGGTATGGCTGCGGGCTGTGTGGGGTTGATCGGAGGTATGGCTGCGGGCTGTGTGGGGGGTTGATCGGAGGTATGGCTGCGGGCTGTGTGGGGTTGATCGGAGGTATGGCTGCGGGCTGTGTGGGGTTGATCGGAGGTATGGCTGCGGGCTGTGCGGGGTTGATCGGAGGTATGGCTGCGGGCTGTGCGGGGTTGATCGGAGGTATGGCTGCGGGCTGTGCGGGGTTGATCGGAGGTATGGCTGCGGGCTGTGCGGGGTTGATCGGAGGTATGGCTGCGGGCTGTGTGGGGTTGATCGGAGGTATGGCTGCGGGCTGTGTGGGGGTTGATCGGAGGTATGGCTGCGGGCTGTGTGGGGGTTGATCGGAGGTATGGCTGCGGGCTGTGTGGGGGTTGATCGGAGGTATGGCTGCGGGCTGTGGGGGGGTTGATCGGAGGTATGGCTGCGGGCTGTGGGGGGGTTGATCGGAGGTATGGCTGCGGGCTGTGCGGGGTTGATCGGAGGTATGGCTGCGGGCTGTGTGGGGTTGATCGGAGGTATGGCTGTGGGCTGTGCGGGGTTGATCGGAGGTATGGCTGTGGGCTGTGCGGGGTTGATCGGAGGTATGGCTGCGGGCTGTGTGGGGTTGATCGGAGATATGGCTGCGGGCTGTGTGGGGTTGATCGGAGGTATGGCTGCGGGCTGTGTGGGGTTGATCGGAGGTATGGCTGCGGGCTGTGTGGGGTTGATCGGAGGTATGGCTGCGGGCTGTGGGGGGGTTGACTGTGCCGAATGGGTTTAAACCCCGCTCTCCCTTGTTAGCAGGGGGCAGGCGGGCGGGCTTGGTCCCAGCGAATCAACTGGCGGGACCATCATTTACGGCGTGAAGCCCATGGGGCCTGGTTAGGTGGAACAATCAACGTTTTATAGCAGCCTCGCCAGGCAGAACGTCAGGAAGCTCGTGGCAGTTCCCGCTCACTCCCACGCTTAGTAACGTTTTCTTAAAAACACGTCCGTGAAAAATTAAACCGAAGACTTGGCTCGGTGGTGGGGGGTGTTGTGTGTGTGTGTGAGATGGAAATGGGGGGGCAGGAGTTTGAGGGGGGGGGATGAAAGCTCCCATGGCATTACTTTTTAAAAAGAGCACGAGTTCTCCACAATGTCCCAACCTATATTTGTACCCTCAATCAACATCCACCACAAACAAATGATCTGTTTATTTATCCCTGCATCTCTGTGGGAGCTTGCTGGACTCAAATTGACTACCACGTTCCCTACAACAGTCACTGTACCTCACAGCTGGAATTGTCCGTCGTCGGGATTCCCTGTTCGCCCCGTGGATCTCCCGGCGGCATAGGGTGGCTGCAATGGGAGCTGGGAACCCCGCCGCTAGCGACCGGCGCGCCGAGAAGCACGCAGCGGGGCACCGGAGAATCCAGCCCCAGAAGTACTTCGTTGGCTGTGAAGTGCTTTGGGGGACGCCCTGTAACGAGCTGTCTAAATGCAATTTCTTTCTTCCCCCTTGACTGCCTCGATTCCACCGCCATGCAGCCGAGCTTGGCACTTTTCCCTGACAACCCAATGCTTAACGCGCTCGGGCTAGCCTAGAAACGGGCAGAAATAGCCGAGAAATATTCCCCGCAACGGGATTTGTGCCCCGAACATCCGTGTCGCATCCAGTCTCGTCCCACCACCACAAGGCTGCCTTCGCCACGTGCCTGTCACTTCAAAATTTCAGGGAGGGTGGTGAACCTTTGGACCCCTCACCTTGACTTCAGTGGACCCTTTGAATCGGGGGCAATTTCAAGCTGCTCTCCGTTCTAATTATCTCCAACTCTGTTTCCCGACCACCAGAGAGCACAGGACTGAGCAACTGACAATAGGACAGCACAAAAAAATCCAATTCAATTGAAGAAAATTCTGTTCTATTTAATGGTGATCTAGTGGATGTCATGCGCTACGCAACAGCAATTACAAATACACAATCTGTGCAGTCGTATTCTGTTACATATTTAGGACACGCCTACGTGTTGCTGGAGCCGGGAAGAGAGTTTTACTCTGAATTTGTAATAAAGCTTACATAAGAGCTGACTGCAACATGAGTCATCAAGTAAACTGGGACTAAAATACGAGCAGCAAACAGGAATGTGCTATTCAGCAGAGTTACATTAAAGCCACGTTGACCAACGTGCTTTCCTCTCTCTTTAAGCCCCCCCCCCCCCCCCACTGCCGCACTCCCAGCTCCCGCAAACCCCCCCCCATCAAAAAAGTAAAGGCCTTGCATTTATAGAACTCTTTTCATGGCCCCAGGATTTTGCAACACTTGAATAACGCTGAAGAGGGACATGTCACCGAAGCTTTTCATCTTGCACGCATCAGGACAAACACAAGAACACCAAATTTCAAACCATCACAACAATTTAGACCAGAAGGGAAAAAGGTTGGTGACTGGTATTACGAAGCGACTGTTCGTAATAACAATTCCCAAGGCGCTTCAGGAAAGAATTATAATGAAATATTTGACACCGAGCCACATTCATTCAGGAGATATTCGGGTGCATGACACAAAGGTTGGCAAAAGCATGGGGCCCGATTCTCTCAAAAAAACCTCTGAGTTAATTTGTGGCGGTGTTTTACAGGAAGTTCCCCACCGCTATCCAATGACAGTGAGTCACTTTTTTGGGCCCTGGGGAGTTTCTCACCAGTTTAGCCCAAATCTGGAATTTTTTGGAAGCACCAGGGACTCGGAGATCGGGCCGCCATTTTGTAAGGCGCCCCAATCTCTAAGTGAGCTTGTGGGTCCCCCACATCCCCCATTCATGGGCAATGTACCCCCCCAACCCCACACACACACATGGACACTATACCACACTCCACAAGTGAGGACATCGCACTGTGGGGTCCAGAGGGGTCCATTATTTTTAGGCCCCTCCAAACCCCCTAACAGCACCCCCTCCCTTCTAGGACCCCCGTCCATCACCCATCCACCCTCCCGGAGGCCCCTACTTACCTGCCCTCAACTCCCCCCACCCTCATTTCATGGGTATGACCCCCCTCTCACCCCCGGCCCTTGCCACTCTGGCACTCAGGCACCCTTGCACTGGCACCAAGGCATTGCTCCTGCTGGTTGGCAGTGCCATCCGAGCACCATGGCAGTGTCAAGGTACTCGGGTTCCAGGGGGAGGGTCAGGGCGCCACCCTGCACTTACCCTGATAACCCAAGGGTCTCCGGTGGCCAGGGAGACCCCTCAGGCGCCGTTCCGCGTGTTCCACGTTTGTGTGGACCAGCACGGATCGACGCACGGATCGACGCCCGGCTCCCTGGGAATGCCAGAGAATCGAGCGAGGCCGGTGGATCCCGCGTAAGTAGGTTTACGACCTTCCCCCGAGAGCATCATTCGGATGGGACTTTGGAGAATCCCGGGAGACATAGAGCCTGTCGGGAGGCTCGCTGGAGGCCTTTCCTGGCTTCCTCTGGCTGCGTTACACTCAAGCGAGAACACAACACGGTCGGAGAATTGCGCCCAAGGTGGTGAGGGGTAGAGAGAGGTTTGTCGGGAGAATTCCAGAGCTTCGGGTCTTGGAGGCTGAAGGCATGGCCGCCAACTGCTGAGCGATAAAAACCTGGGATGTCAAAAGGCCAGGGTTAGATGAAATTTACCGGGGGGGGGGGAGACTACGGAGATATGGAGGGAGCGAAGCCATGAAGGGATTGGGAAAACAAGGATGAGAATTTTAAAAATATACATTGCTTAATCAGGAACCAAGGTAGTTTTGGAAGATCTCAAGTTTACGCAGGGCGGAACGTGGGAGGCTGTTCAGGAATGTGTCGTCAGTCTAGTTCCGCATGACGCCAACCCCTTCACTGGACAGAACCATCCGCTTAGCCACACTCTCCCTTCTCTTTCCCCACCCCTCTGCTTTTAAGTGTTTGTCCGATTCCCTTTTGAGTGGTCCTGTCGAATCCGCTTCCCTTCCCATCTCGCAGCGCATTCCAGATGACGATAACAATGGAAAATTTCAGATTTCCTGTACTCAGTGGGGTGCTAAGGTGGCTAGTGCTGAATGCAGAACTCGTTATGCAGCATGAGTAAACCTGGAAGATTGGCTGAGGCCCACCGAGCACAACAAGAACAATTACAGCTCACGTTGCCAACTCTTGTTGGCCTGCTGCCGGAGGTCCCACTGCGTCAGCCACTGCCTCCAAGTGTCCCGCTCCACACTTGAAGAGACGTTTTCAGCCATCTCCAATATCTTGTGTTATTAATAAATGAAGATGTTCAAAGAGAATGATTTGAAAAGCACAATTTATTTCAGTGTCCCGATGCAGAAGTTAATCCTTAACTCCTGGAGCTTTAGAGGGCTGGCAACCTTGATTGCTTTGCCAACTAATTGCATCTGGGCATCACGGTAGCATTGTGGGTAGCACAATTGCTTCACAGCTCCAGGGTCTCAGGTTCGATTCCGGCTTGGGTCACTGTCTGTGCGGAGTCTGCACATTCTCCCCGTGTGTGCGTGGGTTTCCTCCGGGTGCTCCGGTTTCCTCCCACAGTCCAAAGATGTGCAGGTTAGGTGGATTGGCCATGCTAAATTGCCCTTAGTGTCCAAAATTGCCCTTAGTGTTGGGTGGGGTTACTGGATTATGGGGATAGGGTAGAGGTGTTGAGCTTGGGTAGGATGCTCTTTCCAAGAGCCGGTGCAGACTCGATGGGCCAAATGGCCTCCTTCTGCACTGTAAATTCTATGTAATTTCCTCCCACAGTCCAAAGATGTGCAGGTTAGGTGGATTGGCCATGCTAAATTGCCCTTAGTGTCCAAAATTGCCCTTAGTGTTGGGTGGGGTTACTGGATTATGGGGATAGGGTAGAGGTGTTGAGCTTGGGTAGGATGCTCTTTCCAAGAGCCGGTGCAGACTCGATGGGCCAAATGGCCTCCTTCTGCACTGTAAATTCTATGAATCTTTTCATGTAAGGTAAAACTTCTAGTAGCTTCGCCAACATGAAGAACTTGGAGCCAAAGGCGAGGTGAGCGCAGGTACTTCACCAAAGAGATAAGTAGTGCAAAGAGTCCGTACGCACCATCACTGGTGCGTACGGCCTTGTATCAATCAGAGAGCGATGAGGTAAGTTTTATTATTGAATAATAAAAATATTTCCAAAAACAAAAGGTTCAGGATTCAACTAAACCAGTCTTGACTTTATCTATCATTAACGATCACCACTCATCGACATTCATATCTGATACCAGATTAAGCAGCTCTCAATAGGGATTATTGTCGAATAAAATACAGGAATTCCAAACTGCAGCCTCAGAGTGTGACACTTCTTGACGCTGTGTAAGAAGGTTACGGGCTCAAGTAACACTCTGGCTGACACGCTGGGGGAATGCTGCGTTGTCAGAGTTGCCGTAAATCTGGGGCCCCGTCAGCCTCTCGGTCCCAAACAGCCCCCGAGGATTAAGAGTTGAGGTTGAGGATGGGCTGGATTCGCTGTTCCCCCAGCCATGTCTTTCTCGGCGGCGCACCATTCGCTGGTGGCGGGAGTCTCTAGTCCCACCCCTTGTCAATGGGATTTCCCATCGGAGCCACGACACGCCGCCGGAAAACCGTGGGTGGGGGTACACTGCCGGCGGGGAACAAGAATTCCAACGGTCGGAGAAATCCAGCAGATGTCCCCAGTTCGGTTTATGTGATAGATTCTAAAATTGTTCACTGCAGCCGCTCCAAATGATCCCAATGTGGAGGGTAGGGAGAAACAGGAGGATATTTACTTGGGTAAGATACGTATATTTTGGATGAGAAGTTAAACACAGGCCCCCTCTCCAGCAGATGTTAACGATCCCAGGGACTATTCGGAAGATAAGGAGCAAACTTCACTCCGGTGACCTCACCAACATTGATCTCCAAACCAGCATCACAGAGTGATCTGGTCATTATCACATCACCCTTTGTGGAACTTTCCGGAGCACGGTTTTTGATGCTGTCTTCCCTAGATCATGTAAAGTACAGTCGTCATTGTCCCAGGTCACCGTAGGCTGACTTCCCCTTTGAGGAGGAGAACTTGACTGAGGATCACCAGGCCTCAGGCAAGGTTCGGCAGGGGCGGGGGGGGGGGGGGGGGGGGGGGGGGGGGTCCTTCATGAATAACCTCAGCCAGTACGGGGATTAAACCCACGCTGTTGGCCTCGCTCCGCATCACAAACCAGCCGTCCAGCCAACCGAGCTAAACCGGCCCCCGCCAAGGTGATGACTACACTTCAATTGGCTCTGGCCGTCGTCCTCTGAGATCTCTGCGCACCTCCAGTTCTGGCCTCATGCACATTCCTGGTTGTTATCGCACCGCCATTGACGGCCATGCCTTCAGCTGACTCGGCCCTAAGCTCCGGAACTCCCTCCCTAAACCTCTCCACCTCTCTTTCCACGATTAGAAACCCCCTTAAAATCTGCGCGTTTGACGGTGATTTTGACCATCTGCCCGAATATCACTTCGAGTGGCTCAATGTTAAATGTTGTTTTGTAACACTCCTGTTAGGTACCTTATTTAAGTGGTGTAGTTTTTCCTCCTTCCATGGGATGTGGGTGTCGCTGGTTCAGCCAGCATTTGTTTCCCATCCCCAATTGTCCTTGAACTGAGAGTCTCGCTCGGCCATTTCACAGCTAAGTTAAGAGTCAACCGCATTGTTGTGGGTCTGGAGTCGCAGACGGAGTTAGGGCGGCAGATTTCCTTCCCTAAAGGTCTTTAGTGAACCAGATGGGTTTTTAATGACAATCGATGATTGTTTCATAGTCTGAGACATCACTGAGACTAACCTTCAATTGCAAATTTTATTCATTGAGTTTAAATTCCACCAGTTGAACCTATGTCCCCAGAGCATTGGCGTGGGCCTTCTGGATTACTAGTCCAGTGACAATGTCGCTGTGCCAATGTCATAGCGTTAATGATGTTATAAATGCAAGATACTTGGCACTACAGGACTTGAATTTTGCTGAAAAGAGGGACAAGTTGCCAAAGCTTTTCATCTTGCATTCCCCAGGACAAACACAAAAATGCCATTTCTACTCGAGGTAAAAAAAAGGGTGATTGGTTGGCAAGTCAACTCCGATTAGACGAGGCGTTGACTTGGAGAAGGCCAGGGGGAGCTATCGGCTCCCCAAGCTCACAAGTAATTCAAGAAAGGTGTAAGGCTCGAACATGTTCCTTTTGTTTGCAGAATGTGGGCTCTGTAGGCGTGTATGTCACTTCTGGCAAGTATACATAGAAACATAGAACAGTACAGCACAGTACAGGCCTTCGGTCCACGATGTTGTGCCGACCATTTATCCTAATCTAAGATCAACCTAACCTACACCCCTTCAATTTATTGCTGTCCATATGCCTGTCTAAGAGTCGCTTAAATGTCCCTAATGACTCTGACTCCACCACCCCTGCTGGCAGTGCATTCCACACACCCACCACTCTCTGTGTAAAGAACCAACCTCTGACATCTCCCCTGTACCTTCCTCCAATTACCTTCAAACTATGGTCCACTCATTCCAGCCATTTCCACCCTGGGGATAAGTCTCTGGCTATCCACTCTATCTATGCCTCTCATCACCTTGTACGCCTCTATCAAGTCACCTCTCTGCCTTCTTCGCTCCGGTGAGAAAAGCCCCAGCTCCCTCAACCTTTCTTCATAAGACATGCCCTCCAGTCCAGGCAGCATTCTGGTAAATCTTCTCTGTACCCTTTCCAAAGCATCCACGTCTTTCCTATAATGAGGCGACCAGAACTGTACACAATATTCCAAGTGTGGTCTAACTAGGGTTTTATAAAGCTGCAGCAAAACCTTGCGGCTCCTAAACTCAATCTCTCTGTTAATGAAAGCCAACACGCCTTATTAACAACCCTATCAACCTGGGTGGCAACTTTGAGGGATCTATGTACGTGGACCCAAGATCCCTCTGTTCCTCCACACTTCCAAGAATCCTGCCTTTAACCCTGTATTCTGCGTTCAAATTCGATCTTCCAAAATGAATCACTTCACATTTATCAAGGTTGAACTCCATTTGCCACTTCTCAGCCCAGCTCTGCATCCTGTCAATGTCCTGTTGTAACCTGCAACAACCCTCAACACTATCTACAACTCCCCCAACTTTTGTGTCATCGGCAAACTTACTAACCTACCCTTCCACTTCCTCATCCAAGTCATTTATAAAAACCACAAAGAGAAGAGGTCCCAGAACAGATCCTTGTCGGACACCACTGGTCACCGACCTCCAGGCGAAATACTTTCCATCCACTGCCACTCGCTGTCTTCTTTCAGCCAGCCAAGTATAAATGAACGATGTTACGAACTCGACTGATTAACTTAAATGGATTGTTAGTGTAGCTATTGACGCACTCAGGATTACATAGAACATACAGTGCAGAAGGAGGCCGTTCAGCCCATCAAGTCTACACCGATCTACTTAAGCCCTCAGTTCTACCCTATCCCCATTATCCAATAACCCCTCCTAACCTTTTTTTGGACACTAAGGGCAATTTATCATGGCCAATGCACATAACCTGCACATCTTTGGACTGTGGGAGGGAACCGGAGCACCCGGAGGAAACCCACGCAGACACGGGGAGAAAGTGCAGACTCCGCACGGACAGTGACCCAGCGGGGAATCGAACCTGGGATCCTGGCGCTATGAAGCCACAGTGCTAGCCACTTGTGCTATCGTGCTGCCCCAAATGTTCAGCAAGTGCTGCCCCCATTAATCTAACAGGTGCCATTTTGTTTTGGTTTCGTTTCCGGGTCTCGCAGCGATTTCTGTAGCGTTAAAGATGGTTCCAGCTTATCCTTTTCCCTGACAAATACCACGGGTGTGCACTTCACCATCTGATTTCTGCCAGTGACGTGTTAAAGAATTAAAATAAATTTCTGTCCGCTCTTACTGAAAATTCTTCCCAACATCCTCCCTTTGCCAATTAACTTTTTCAGACCTTTGTGTCTTAAAAGCTGTGATTTTTTTTTTTACAGACAGTCTCTCCCCACCTGCAGTGAATTACATTAGCGCTGATCCATTACAGGCAATTTCCAGTCTGGTGCCTATTATCATGCCGAGTGCCTTTGGTTGTCAGAATTACCAGTGCACAGCTAGACCACTGACTTGTTTACCTCATACTCACATCAGCGTAAGGTTCTCTGAATTAGTTCATTAGGCTGTCTCAGGCATGTAGGGGAGAACAGAAAGGGGTAAAACAGCTTTCGGAAATAGGGGCCTTGGAACACAAGGAGACCATTCAGCCCCTCAGGCCTGTTCTGCACCATTCAGTTAGATTGGGGCCGATCTGAATCCCGAAACCTCAGGCATACTGGAAAGTGGTGAAGCGAAATTCCACAACATGTCAGGAGGTGGGAGAATATTCCACGAGGGACACATAGAGAGTGTCAGAGTGTGATTCCCCAGGGAATGTGTTTTACGCCGGTCCTGGCGAGAGATTGGCAGCTGTTGCTGCTGAACTGAAATGAGTTTCCATTGACTGATTCCTTCACCTTGTCAAACACGGTCGGGTGGGGATGGTTTTGGACCTCCGCAATTGAAATCTCCGTCCTTCTTTGCCCCCCCAGCTCTTTCCCCGCCCACTGCAGCGCTTGTCAAAGAAGATCGTCCAATCGAAGCTAAACAGCACGATCGTTGGGGTGTTCACCATCTCCCTGGTGTTCCTGTCTGCTTTTGTCAACATGGTAGGTGGACACGACTGTGTGGGGAGCGCGTGTTTTACAGCAGGTTACTCCCATTAAAAACAATGGGAAAGAGGTAGGCCATAGCCAGGTCCGGGAAAACCCAGTGTACCAAAGGCACTCGGTGCTAGACACAGGATAACACAGTACAGAGTGTGTTAGACACAGGATAACACACAATACAGAGTGTGTTAGACACAGGATAACACAGTAGAGTGTGTTAGACACAGGATAACACAGTACAGAGTGTGTTAGACACAGGATAACTCAGTAGAGTGTGTTACACACAGGATAACACAGAGCACGCAGTGTGTTAGACACAGGATAACTCAGTAGAGTGTGTTAGACACAGGATAACACAGTACAGAGTGTGTTAGACACATGATAACACAGTACAGAGTGTGTTAGACACAGGATAA
Source organism: Scyliorhinus canicula (assembly GCF_902713615.1). Lineage (NCBI taxonomy): Eukaryota > Metazoa > Chordata > Chondrichthyes > Carcharhiniformes > Scyliorhinidae > Scyliorhinus > Scyliorhinus canicula. The sequence continues at coordinate 276,105,437 of NC_052147.1, read as the reverse complement.
CACAGTACAGAGGGTGTTAGACACAGGATAACACAGTACAGAGTGTGTTAGACACAGGTATAACACAGTACAGAGTGTGTTAGACACAGGATAACACTGTACAGAGTGTGTTACACACAGGATAACACAATACAGAGTGTGTTAGACACAGGATAACACAGTACAGAGGGTGTTAGACACAGGATAACACAGTACAGTGTGTTAGACACAGGTATAACAGTACAGAGTGTGTTAGACACAGGATAACACAATACAGAGTGTGTTACACACAGGATAACACAGTACAGAGAGTGTTAGACACAGGAGAGCACAGAGCATGTTAGACACAGGATAACACAGTACAGAGTGTGTTACACACAGGATAACACAATACAGAGTGTGTTACACACAGGATAACACAGTACAGAGAGTGTTAGACACAGGAGAGCACAGAGCGTGTTAGACACAGGATAACACAGTACAGAGTGTGTTCGACACAGGATAACACAGTACAGAGGGTGTTAGACACAGGATAACACAATACAGAGTGTGTTAGACACAGGTATAACACAGTACAGAGTGTGTTAGACACAGGATAACACAATACAGAGTGTGTTACACACAGGATAACACAGTACAGAGAGTGTTAGACACAGGAGAGCACAGAGCGTGTTAGACACAGGATAACACAGTACAGAGTGTGTTACACACAGGATAACACAATACAGAGTGTGTTACACACAGGATAACACAGTACAGAGAGTGTTAGACACAGGAGAGCACAGAGCGTGTTAGACACAGGATAACACAGTACAGAGTGTGTTCGACACAGGTATAACAGTACGGAACGTGTTAGACACAGGATAACTCAGTAGAGTGTGTTAGACACAGGATAACACAGAGCACGCAGTGTGTTAGACACAGGATAACTCAGTAGAGTGTGTTAGACACAGGATAACACAGAGCACGCAGTGTGTTAGACACAGGATAACTCAGTAGAGTGTGTTAGACACAGGATAACACAGTACAGAGTGTGTTAGACACAGGAGAGCACAGAGCGTGTTAGACACAGGATAACACAGTACAGAGTGTGTTCGACACAGGTATAACAGTACGGAACGTGTTAGACACAGGATAAGAGTATGCAGAGTGTTAGACACCACGACCAGATAGCTCAAAGGACATAATTAGTTTGACCGGGTACCACAAATACTATTCCTATTGCATTGCTGGGACTCCGCTTCAAAACTCTTCGTTAGTGGTAATACATTTTGACTATCTCAAGGCAATAAGAGATGTTAAATAAGTAGAAGTCTTTCATGTGCAGTCGCTTAGCTTCTCTTTACGAAGAGTGAGCGCCATAAGGACTCAGAATACCAGGCATGGAGAAATAATAGAGTAAAATTAACAGACAATAGAAAGATTACAATTACTCAGCCCCTCTGGGGTTCTGAAGGACTGTACTTCAACCGATATTAATTCAGACTTCTCTTTTTGCCGAGTTCATTAATTCCTCTCAGTCATCTCCACCTCCCGCCCCGTGTTACTGATTTAATCCCGACTGATCTTATTCCCGTTCCCTGGTGTTGTCTGGGTCAATGACCTCTCCCAGTATTCCGTGATTTCGAGGGCATCTCTCCTGGTGTTCCCTCATGTCAGGCACTTTCATTTCTCCCAGCTGGGAGCCTGTGTTATTCATACAGGGAAATGTATTGCACAGAAGGAGGCTACTTATTCGCGTGCCTGCGCTGGCTTTTTGAAGGAGCTCGCCAATTAGTCCGACTCACTCCTGCACTACTAACATGGCCCTGTGTATATTTGTCTCATATATTTATCTAAATTCCTTTTGAACATTATTATTGAACCTTCTTCAGGCAGTGCGTTCCTGATCACAACTCTCTGCGAAAATACATTTCTTCTCATCTCCAGTAGTGGTTGGTTTGCCGTAAATCTGCCACATACGTGGACTCAAACCAATCTCTCTTATAAACTCAGCCATGGGGGTAAGTTTCACCTTTCGAACCAGGTGGTAAACAGGTGATAACCAATGGGAAGCCAGTTTGCACCTTTCCCGATCTCCTTTTCCAATAGGATGAGGTGTGGCAGCAACGCGCCTTGCCGTCAAACGGCCACATTCCAAGAATGACTTAAAAATGAGGAATGTCGTGTCTGGGCTCCATGCCTCGGACACCAGAGCCCACCCTCTTGATCCCTCCTCCCGGCTCCTGCTGCGGGTGTAGGTGTGGAAGTTAGTTGAGGACCAGGATCGATCTTACCACAGCTTGACGATCAAGCCCATACTCAAATGTTTGTAGTGATCTCTGTATATCAATACACATGATCAATGAATGTAAAAGTAGTACAGTCAATTCAACACTAGAAGTCTCACTATATAGAGAAATACAGCACAGAACAGGCCCTTCGGCCCACGATGTTGTGCCGAACTTTGTCCTAGGTTAATCATAGATCATAGAATTTTGGACACTAAGGGCAATTTATCGTGGCCAATCCACCTAACCAGCACATCTTTGGATTGTGGGAGGAAACCGGAGCACCCGGAGGAAACCCACGCACACACTGGGAGGATGTGCAGACTCCACACAGACAGTGACCCAAGCCGAAATCGAACCTGGGACTCTGGAGCTGTGAAGCAATTGTGCTATCCACAATGCTACTGTGCTGCCCTTAAGAACAAATTAATCTACACTCCATTATTCTACCATAATCCATGTACCTATCCAATAGCCGCTTGAAGGTCCCTAACGTTTCCGACCCAACTACTTCCACAGGCAGTGCATTCCATGCCCCCACTACTCTCTGGGTAAAGAACCTACCTCTGACATCCCCCCTATATCTTCCACCATTTACCTTAAATTTATGTCCCCTCGTAATGGTTTGTTCCACCCGGGGAAAAAAGTCTCTGACTGTCTACTCTATCTATTCCCCTGATCATCTTATAAACCTTTATCAAGTCGCCCCTCATCCTTCTCCGTTCTAATGAGAAAAGGCCTATGAGATGGTATAAGAAAGACTTCCCCACTCTTTCTGAGAGCGTGTGCTTCAGGAGAGTGAACAGGCAGGACAAGAATAGCTAGAGAGAGAGAGGTTATAAGTTATTTCATGATTACATTGTACAGTTAGTTATCTTTACTGTATTTTATTTCTTTTACTAGTTGAGTATTGAGTACAAAGGACTTACAAATATTATTTATATTACTCATTAGATTAGTTCATCTTTTCAAGAAGACTATTGTTTATTTCATCAACTCGGCTGGTTCAAAGAGTAATATATATATTACGTAACACAGCTCATGGATGGAAGACAGCTACTTGAGTTCGGCAGCATAGGGCCCAGTGGTGCCTGGGGAAACTGTACCCCGACAGAGAAATGAGAGAGAGTGGGCAAGGGGGAGAAAAAATGCAGGTACGACTCGAGGTGGATTCATGAAGTGACCTTACAATGCTTTGCTCTGTTCCTTCACTCCAGTTTGTGTGCAGCAACCAGGATTTGCGCGTCTGTGTGGCTGAGGAATACAACACAAAGCCGGGCAACGTCAATGCCTGTCACATCGCCAACTCCTACGCCAACTACAGCCTGGACCTGGAGACAGGACTCTGTGGGGGAGAGCAACCAAACTGTAACTTTCCTGAGGTACCTTGTAGCCTGATTCGGAGGTCACACAATCAAAGTTTATCCAGTCAATCCCACTATTCCACCAATCTTTCCCAACAGTAATTTTTTCCATTGCAAGCATTTATCCTGTCCTCTTTCGAAATTTACTAATGCATCTGCTTTCACCACCTTTGTTCGCGGTGCATCGCAGATCAACTTGCTCCTAACTAATTTATCCTAACTCCCACCACCCCACAAGTTCTTTTGCTGATTGCCTTTAATCTCTTCCGGCTAAGATCCTCCTGCCGGTAAAAATAGTTTCTCCATTTTATTCTATCAAAACCCTATGAGAGCTTGAACACTCGAACCCTTCCCTGCCCTGGAGAAGAACAATCCCTCCCCCATCCTCCACATATTTACTCAGTTCATCTTATTGAATGCCAAAGCAGGTTTGAGGGGATTACTATTGCTCCCAATTTGTAAGTTCATTTTGCCCTGGTACCATTCTAGTAAGCTTCCTCCGCATCCTCTCCAAAGTCTTGACATCCTTTCTATGGTGTGGCACCAAGAATTGGACACAATCCTTGAGCTGAGGCCTGCCAGAGGTGTGGTGCTCGGCTGGTGGGAGATGATGGAAGGCCAAGCAGAGTCCCGTGAGAATTAAATCTAAATACTGATTTGGGGGGGGGGGGACCAAACAGAAGGAGGTCACACCACTTAAACTGATTTACCACTCAACTTAAAGTAATTCATATGGGGATAAGTAACTGGCCGGAGTCGTTTGGAGCCTGGGTTTCCAGCTCTTCCTCCTTCTCTCCATGGTTTAGCACAGTGGGCTAAACAACAGACTGGTAATGCAGAACAAGGCCAGCAGCGCGGGTTCAATTCCCGTACCAGCCTCCCCGAACAGGTGCTGGAATGTGGCGACTAGGGGCTTTTCACAGTAACTTCATTGAATCCTGCTTGTGACAATAAGCGATTATTATTAAGTTCTAGTGCTCCAGCGTCACGTCCACTCCTTATCCTTAACTCCAACCTGCTGATTTGATTGTAAACTTAGCTCCACATTCCATAGAATCGGCCACAGCACACTTGGGCCTTCGGGTCTACACCGACCATCCGAAACAACATCCCACCAAGGCCCACTCCCCCACCCTATTACCACAGCCCCACCTAGCCTGTACATCTCTGGACACTTAAAGAGCAATTTTAGCTTGGCCAATCCACGTAACCTGCACATCTTTGGACTGTGGGAGGAAACCCACGCAGACACGGGGAGAGAGTCCAAACTCCGCAGACAGTCACCCAAGGCCGGAATTGAACCCGGGTCCCTGGTGCTGTGAGGCAGCAGTGCTAAGCACTGTGGCATTCCGACCAGGCCCCAATAACCTTTCACTCCCTCACTTATCAAGAATCTATCCAGCCTCGTCAGCCCTCTGGGGTGGCAGATTCCACAGATTTACCATCCTCAATGATTCAAATCCTCCTCATCTCAGTCCAAAACGGTCTTCCAGATTTTAGCTCCCTCTCGGTTCCAAACATCTCGACTGTGATTAGCAAATGGACACCTCTTGCTTCAGTATCTCACACAGATGATGCTGCAATTTCTAAATTCCAACTTGTAGAGAAGGATTTGATCAGATTAACTGGCCGGAGGGGTTTGGAGCCTGGGTTCCCAGCTCTTCTTCCTTCCTTCTCTCCAGGAAGATCTGGTGCTCCAGCCCCACGTCCAGCCGTTATTCTGAGATGTGTTCCTCTGGTTCTAGAGGATCCTGCCATCGCAGGAATCAGTCCTGTGAACCTTCACCGCACTACCCCCCCCCCTCCCCCCAACTCTTCCGCCCTCCCTCTGCAGAGTATATCCTCCCTTGGGTAAGGAGGAATCGAGGTTGGGATTGATGTCCTTTCCTGGCTGTATTTACCTTTGTGGAACTCGATCTGTTTTGACGTCATGAAGTGTGACGTCAAGAGACATAACATCATCTGAATTACTAATATTGCTGGTGCTGGGGGAGGCGGGGGATGGGGTCTATGGTCCCCTAACCCTGACCCGATCACAAACTTGGGTGGTAATGGTACAACTCTGGCATGTTAGTGAGAAACAAGTGAAAATGCTCCCCTCGTTGTACAAGGAGATCTATTCTAATGAATCCCTTTGTCTCCCTTTCCTTTGGACAGTACTTCACCTATTGCGTGCTGTTGAGCCTTCTAGCCTGTGCCGTGTTCCTCCAGATCAGCAGCATTGGAAAACTGGTCCTCATGCTGCTTATTGAGTTGGTTTACATCATAATGATGGAGGTGCCTGGGGCTACCCTTTTCGACAATGCGGACCTACTCGTCACCGCTAACAGTCTGTAAGTATCCATTTCCAAACCCTCTCCTATGTTTGGTTATGCCGCACTGCAGTCAATTCAAGACAAGTTGATGAAACTGTCTGAAAGGAAGCTGATTGTACCCGTGACTTTATGCATTCACGCATGGATTTTACAAGCAAGGAGGTTGTAGTAAATCTTCATGAAACACTGGTTAAGTTTCAATTTCTGGACGCTGCACTGTAAAAACACAGGTAAGGAGGAGATAGCAACATGGAAACTAGGAGTTGGCTGTTCGCCCCTTCGAGCCTGCCCCGCCATTTAATTTGATCATGACTGATCCTTCAGATCATTCAGCCCCTCGAGCCCCAGTTATGTCACACCAATCAGATTATGGCTAATATGTATCTTTAAGAAGGATAGGGCGGCACAGTGGTTAGCACTATAGCCTCACGGCGCCAAGGACCCAGGTCCGATCCCGGCCCCGGGTCACTGTACGTGTGGAGTTTGCACATTCTCCCTGTGTCTGCGTGGGTCTTAACCCCACGACCCACAGATGTGCAGGGTAGGTGGATTGGCCATGTTAAATTGCCCCTTAACAGGAAAAGAAAAATTGCCTATTTTTTTTACAGAAGTCCGCCAGGAACCCATTGGGTCCCGGTGCCTTCCCCGCCTGCATGGAGCTGATGCTCTCCATGACTTCTCCCAGTCCTATTGGTGCTTCCAGCTTCCTCCGTCTATCGTCCCCCACGACTAACATGTCTAGTCCATTGAGGAACCATTTGATCCCCGAGTCCCCGTCGGGGGTGGGTGGGGGGGGGGGGGGGGGGGGTGCGTGGAGGTGTACAGTCCCTGGTAGAAGGCCTCAAACGCTTGGTTGACCTTTTTTTGGTTTGGCTACCAGTCTGTCTCTGCTATCCCTCACCTGGGCTGTCTCCCTCGTGGCTGCCTGCGTTCTCAGCTGGTCAGCCAACAGGCCGGCCAGCCTTCTCTCCGTGTTCATAAAAAGTGTCTGGCGGAGTTGGTGCACTGCATTCCTGGTGGCTAGCAGGTTAAAGTCCATTTGTAGCTTTTTCCTCTCCGCCATAAGCTCGACGGTTGGGGCTTCGGAGAGTTTTCTGTCGACCTCCACGATCGAGTCAATCAGTTGTTGACTGGCCGCCCTCTCTTCCCTATCTCTACGTGCCTTCTAGGCTATAATCTCTCCCCTTATTACTGCCTTCAGTGCCTCCCAGAACGTGGATGGTGAGACTGCCCCCACTCTGGTTGTTAGTGATGTACTCGCCTATGGTCTGTGGTGTTTTCTGGCAGAAGGCCTTGTTGGCCAGGAGGTCCGTGTCGAGCCTCCATATGGGGCATTGGGCACGGCCCGTCTCCAACCTCACATCCATGTAGTGTGCAGCGTGGTCTGAGATAACTATCGTGGAGTATTCCGCTCTGACTATTTCTAGAAGTCGATTTGGGGTGTACTTTGTGCACCAGTGAAAAGAACGAGAATTCCTTCTCACCGGAGTGTGGGAAACGCCACGGGTCCACTGCCCCCAGAATGCTCCCAATTCCTTGGCCATGCCTGTCTTTTTCCCCATCCTGGGGATTGATCAGCCCGTCAATGGGTTCTGTGAACAGTTAACAGTTAAAGTCGCCCCTCCCATGATCAATCGGTGTGTGTCGATGTTGGGGATTTCCACCATGGTCTTCTTTATGAAATAAATCCGCGTCGTCCCAGTTGGGAGTGAACACGTTTACCAGGACTATCAGTATCCCATCTAGGACACCGCTGACCATGATGTAACGTCCCTCTGGGTCGATAACCGTCCTTGTCACTGTAAACACCGTCCGCTTGCTAATCAGTATGGCTAATGGTAGGGTCTGTCCCACCCAACCCTTCCTTACCCGCAGCCAGTCCCTCTCTTTCAGGTGCGTCTCTTGAAGGGAAACTATGACAGCTTCCAAACTTCAGAGTGAAGACTCTGGATCTTTTCACTGGGCTGTTAAGTCCCCTGACATTCCAGGTGGTAATCCAGGTGGGGGTTTTTGTGTCCCGCCCCTCCCCCTTCCTGCGTGATTACCCATACTTACCTGGTGGACGTGCCCCTGCACTCTGAGGTTTGCCTTTGTTAGGGGGCCATCCAAAATGGCCGCGATCACCGTTCTCACCATGAGGCCAGGCCTCTGTGCTCCGGGGTTTCCCTTTGTCCAGGGGTTACCCAACATGGCCGCCAACTGCGTGTACACTACGTGGGTGAGCCCCTGCACTCCAGGGTCTCCCTTTGTTTAGGGACCCTCCAAAGTGCCTGCTTGTGGCAACATCTCGTTCCCTCAACCTGAACCTTACCTGCTGAAGTCAATCTGAAAACCAATCCTTTCTTATCCTTCTATTTCCCTTGTGACCAATATACATAGAAATCCTTTAAAACTATCTTTGTTTTCCTAACAATAGAATGGGAAACCTCATTGACAGTGGTGGGATTGACAGCTTCTCACCACATCAAACGAAGCGAAATGCTTCGACTTTCTCCTTTTCACAGCAGAAAGCACTTAATTGCCTTTGATGGGGTGAGAGGCTGTCAATCATAGCGAGAGTATTTTTACACTTTGTGGTTAGCATCAGAACAGATGCATTCAAGCGTAAAGGGAAACATCAGTGAACAATCCACCAGCAGGGGTGGCTGGAGTACCAAAACTGTCAATCACTGGCAATCACATTAAATGTGTGAAATTGAATGGAAAATCTGAATTTCAGAGGATGTCAAGCAAATTCAAGACCGTTGAACTGTTCTGGGCTTCAGAGGAAGCCTCGGAGACTTGTAACAGCTGCTGCCTTGAATACTTCCGTCTGAGGCAGCGGATGTCTGGAAAGGAAAATGAAAATGCAGTGATTTTCCAATTGACCGCTTTTAGGCAAGGATCTCTGATCGGGGAGGGTCTGATGACGGGTGCCAGGGTGGGGGTCTCCAATGGGCTCTGGCAGGCACCTATGCTGCACAAGTACGCCCCGGGTCCACCGCATCAGGGCCGCGCTTGAAAATAGCTGCACTAACCCACGCCAACATGAATCCCGTCTGAGAGGCCTGGGGCACCATGAAGGCCTGGAGAATCGGGCCTAAGTGACTTGACACCCTCCCGCTGGCATGGGGAATGCAGTTCGCTGCCACAGCCAGCGGGGACCGGATTCAGCGCACGTTTGCAGCTCGATTCTCCGCTGGATCGGGAACCTCTCTACTGGCAGGCGGGCAGCGGAGAATCACCCCCCTCCCCCCTAGAATAGTGAGGATTGAGTCGGAAGGTCAGCAAATCGGGTGTAATAATATAGAGGTGGCTGGCGGAACAGAGAGTTATTGCAAGACCATTGGTTTTATTTTTAACTCGTGAGAGCTGGAAGGTATTTATGTTCAGAAACAAAATTGCAAATGTGACGGACAGCCAACAAACACAAAGTCCAGATGTGTATCAGCATCCAGAATGAGTGAAGACAGGTTAATGTGCCAAGTGTCAATAAACCAAGGTCCCCTCTGCCTCTCCAGTGTCCAGGCTGAGAGTGCTCCCTCAGCCAACACTGCTTTTCACAGTAACTTCATTGAAGCCAACTTGTGACAATAAGCGATTATTATTATTTCACTTGTAGTTTTAAAATGTGGGTAACAGGCGCCGTGGCTGCTGAAGGAGAGAGAGAGGAGGTAGGACCTGTTCCCAGAGGCACCATTGTGGGCGGGGGCGGGGGGGGGGGGGGGGGGGGGGGTGGATAGTGGGAGGGCGTCCAGGAGATGGCCATGGAACCAGGGAGACCCCCAAGACAGGGGCTGGTTTAGCTCACAAGGCTAAATCGCTGGCTTATAAAGCAGACCAAGCAGGCCAGCAGCACGGTTCGATTCCCGTACCAGCCTCCCCGGACAGGCGCCGGAATGTGGCGACTAGGGGCTTTTCACAGTAACTTCATCGAAGCCTACTCGTGACAATAAGCGATTTTCATTTCATTTTCATTTTCAAGACCGGGGTGTCCGGGCACAGGCCGCCATTGCTGCGGTTTGCAAGTCAGCCATCTTGCTGCTCACCCCACTGACTACCCACCATGGCCCAGAGTGACACCGATCGTCGGGGTGCCCCTCCCCACTACCCCCACATATCACACCGCCCACCCCACCAACCCCTTCCTCCCCAAACCAGGGGCCTCAAGCCAGTGGGTCTTCACGCGGCCCACCCAAGGGGGATGCCCACAGTAACCCCAACAAGATGGTGCCAGACGGATGACGTGAGAATGGGGGAGGAGGGGGAGGACGACATGCGGGGCAGGGGCTGCAGGGCGGTCCTGGGCCACTGTGTAGCCCGGTGGACCTGGATGGGTACAGGGTTATGCACCATGATAACATGTCTCCTTTTTACCCCCTGAAGACAATGGACTTCGGAATCCAACCAGGAATGGCGGCCTTCATCCTGGCCGCCGGAGCCCAGAGGGACGCATTGAGGATGTACGTGCCGGAGGTGCTCGGGGAGGAGCCTGACATAGCGGAGCCCTGCCCCAGAGGAACAGGAGCCAGCCAGTGAGGATGGGGAGCTGGTTGCCCAATGGGACGAGGAGGAGGTGGGAAGGAGGCGCCACATCAGGCATCGTGTGTACCGGCATCGTGTGTACCGGCAGCGCCTGTCATTCGAAGAGCTGCCGGACCAGGCATGCCAACGAAGTCTCTGGCTGAGCAGGGGAGCCATACAGCATATCTGCAGGATCATGGCACACCTGGAGCTGTGGGGAAATGGGGGAGGGCAGCCACTCCCGGTGACCGTCAAGGTAACCGTCAACCTGACGGTCCTTCCAGACACCAGGTGGGGAAATGTCAGGAATCCCGCAGACCTTGATACACAGGTGCATCTGCACCATCACGGAGGTCCTATATGCCTGGTTGGCACAATATATCAACTTCAATATAGACCAGGCCCACCTGGGTGCCCCGGCAGCGGGGTTCACCGCCATCGCCGGGATGCCCCAGGTCCAGGGGTAATCCACGGGATGGATGTCCCCTAATGAGCCACAGCCCATGCTGGGCCGGTCTTCACAAACCAAAAGGGGTTCCACCTGATGAACACACAGCTGGTGTGTGACCATGAGCTGTGCATCAGGCACGTCTGCACCCAAAACCCAGGCAGTGTGCATGATGTCTTCATCCTGGCACACTTGGAGGTTCCTGACACCTTCAAGGCACTCCCCTGAGTGAGAGTTTGGCTCCTGGATGACAGGGATTACCCATTGCGGTAGTGGCTGATCACACCTATCCGGAGGCCACAGATTGATGGGGAGACCTGCTACAATGATGCCCATGTTGCAGCCAGAGGCGTGATTTCACGGTGCTTCGCTGTGCTCAAGATGCAGTTCAGGTGCTTGGACTTGCTAGGAAAGTCTCCCACATAGTGGGGCCCTGCTGTGCCGTCTCTAACATCGCGCAGCAGGGAGGCGACGTGCTGGAGGAGGGGGATGAACGCCAGGTCTCAACTGATGTGGAGGATGGGCAGGACCTCAGCACAAAAGATGCTCTAATACCTCCACTTAACCAGAGGCTTAACCAGAGGCATGGACATCCCATCCCACCCCCTCATCTTCCTCATCCTCCCCCCCACCGGTTGACCACCTAAATCCATGACCAACATTCCAACAACCCCTCTGCAACCCCCAACATGATTCCCACCTGCCACACTATAGGGTGTGGGCCCAGGGTTGGCAGTAACGGCAGGTCTGGGCCATGAGATGGAGGATGATGACAACCTGCTCTGCAATGAGCTCTGGTGCTCTGCATCGTTTGATAATGTCTGACTCCTGCCCACGGTAGCACTTATCACCGTGCGCCTGGGTGATCCCTGCATGCGAGCTGACCATTCCATAACACTGTCCCACCGAATCCCTGGGGTGGTGGAGATGGGGATGGGTTGTGGGGAGTTTGGGACAGAGAGAGAGAGGGGGGGGGAGGGGCAGGCTAACGGGGTGATGATGGGGGTCCGATCTGGGGGCCCCAGCCCGTGTCCACCTCCACCATCCACCAACATTTCTTAAAGAGACACTCCCATGACAATGCCCCCGGCCCTTACCCTATCCTATGTGGTGCACTCATGCCAACGTAAATGGTGTTTGCCTCACGGGCCCCTCACGCTACGTGTAGGTGGATCCCCAGGTGGTATATCAGGAGCGGAGGCGGTCTGCTGTGATTCCCGCCCTGTGACCTGGGTCTCCTTTGCCGGCCGTCTTCTGGGGTGACCGGGCCTGAATGGGCCTGGCTGTCGCTTGGGTGTCCCAAGTGGCGTAGTGCCGCCCTATTCTGCCCGCTGTCGATCGGATGCGCCAGGGACAGGATGGGGTGGAGTCTGAAATGCCATGGTGATCCGGCACCTCCCCTGCGGGAATCACTGGCATGGACCCCATCACCACCTTCTCCCTCGGATGGCCTCCGGGCCATTCCGTAGGACAGGGCTGCAACCGGAGCAAACTCCTTGTGGCTCCCCCGCCACCTGGCACGCTCTCGCCCCCGGCCTGGGTCTCTATGCTTGTGTCCGTGGAGCAGAGGACTGGGCCACTCCTTCTGGGACTGTGCCACATCACTCAGTGACTATGCCACCTCCCTCCGAGACTGGCACTGGTAAGAACAAAGAAAACTGCAGCACAGGAACAGGCCCGTCTGCCCTCCAAGCCCGTGCCGACCATGCTGCCCTTCTAAACTAAAATCTTCCACACTTCCGATGTCTGTATCCCTCTATTCCCATCCTATTCATGTATTTGTCAAGATGCCCCTTAAACGTCACTATCGTCCCGGCTTCCACCACCTCCTCCGGCAGCGAGTTCCAGGCGCCCACTACCCTCTGTGTAAAAAACTTGCCTCGCACATCTCCTCTAAACCTTGCCCCTCGCACCTTAAACCTATGCCCCCTAGTAATTGACCCCTCTACCCTGGGGAATAGTCTCTGATTATCCACTCTGTCTATGCCCCTCATAAATTTATAGACCTCTATCAGGTTGCCCCTCAACCTCCGTCGTTCCAGTGAGAACAAACCAAGTGTATTAAACCTCTCCTCATAGCTAATGCCAGGCCCAGGCAATGATGACAATGCCCTCTGCCATTGACTGGGCCAAGCTCTGGAGTGCCACTGCTCTGGAGTGTCCAGGGGGCCCTGGTACATAGCTGCCTGTGACAGGGCAGCCCTGACCTGTGCCTTGGCCACCATCCCCATGGAGTGTCCCAGGCCTTGGACATCTGAGCCATGGCCAATACCTTTGCCCCCAAGGCCTCCACTGTGGACACTACCCGTGCGGTGTTGGACTAGGTGGCACGCATGGTCGGCACCACCTCCTGCCCCTGCACGCAGTTTAACTCCTCAGTCTGCAGCTCCAAGTGCTGGATGGTTGCTGCATCTCCATTATCGATGTGTCTGCATCTCCATTATCGATGGGACCGCCCTTTCCAGAAGCCCGAGACCCACTGGACGGCAGCTGGGCCCTGGGTTCGGCCACCCTCCGGCGTCCAGTCCCTCAAGGGATCCTACCTCCACCTGATGTACCACAGCACGTGTGTTGAGTGCACCAGATAATGGAGGGGACGTGGGGTGGGGGTCATGCCAGAGGAACACTGCTACTCAGCGGCGCTCACTTGGTTGCCCGATTCTGACCTCCGCATCGGCGACTGCCTTCTCTCCGGGCCTACCGACAAGGCTCAGTGCGGCGGTCAGATAGCGCACAGTGTTCGGCAGCCAGACGTGGGCAGCACAGGGGGTGGGCAGCACAGGGGGTGGGCAGCTGGTGGCCTTTGTGAGCAGGGCACCCGGCCATGGCGGGAGATATGAGTTCTGGCACGTGGTGCAGTGTGGGGAGCGTGCACACTGCTGGCGGGTGGAGTTCGGTGGCCCTCCGGATGGGACTGGTGTTGGTGCCAGGGGCACAGTACTGCCTCCGCATCTTGGCCACGCTTCTTCTGTCCGATCCTGGCTGTGGGGCACAAAGCGCTCACGGCCTGTGCCACCTGCGTCCAGGCACGGTATACGGCAGCGGGGTGGCAGCCTCCTGATCCCACCCAGAGAACAAGGTGGCCCGCCTCTTCTCCATGGTGCCCAGCAGGGTCTCCAGCCCTGTGTCTCTGAATCGGGGGGGTTTCGTTCTCCGTGCTACCATCATGTTGTCATGGATGAGTGTGTGTGGGGGTGGAGTGCCTAGCAGTGCCAGCATCAGTTTTGTGTGGGGTTTAGAAACGTTGAACAGAGGGCAGCATTGTCCATGTGGAGTTTTCACATTCTCCCCGTGTTTGCGTGGGTTTCGTCCCCACAACCCAAAGATGTGCAGGGTAGGTGGATTGCACCTCGAGTCTGCACCGACCCACTTAAGCCCTCACTTTCACCCAATCCCCCTAACCCAATAACCCCTCCCCCCTCCGACCCTTTTGGACACTAAGGGCAATTTATCATGGCCAATCCACCCAATCTACACGTCTTTGGACTGTGGGAGGAAACCGGAGCACCCGGAGGAAACCCACGCAGACACGGGGAGAAGGTGCAGACTCCGCACAGATAGTGACCCAGCGGGGAATCGAACCTGGGACCCTGGCGCTGTGAAGCCACAGTGCTAACCACTATGCTACCATGCTTCCCAACGTTTCCTACATTGCAACAGTTACTACACTTCAAAAAGTACGTCATTGGCTGTAAGGTGCTTTGAAATGTCCAGTGGTTATGAAAAATACAAGATAAATGCAAGTATTGCTGAAAACAGACACACGTTGTTGAAGCTTTTCATCTTCCACTCATCAGGCTAATTCACGAGAAAGTAAAGGGAACAACAATTTATACTTCATGACAAGAGAGTGCTGATTGGTTAACAAGTTGACTCTGATTGCCATTGCCACGGAGTCTGCACCAGTTAACTGATGACTGACAGTTAACTGCCAAGCTTTGTTTAAATAAAAACCAGCCAGGTCGATTCTGATTGGTCAAGGCAATTCCCTGGGGAATGAACCAGAAAATGGCTGTCACCTTTTTTGTTTATTGAACCGATGCGATGTGCGTACATGTCCTGTTTGTCTGCAAATTACAGGGCCCTGTGTATTAATATGCGTAGCTACCAGCATACCTAAGTGCGCCACATCGCAAGCCCGTCAGATCATCGTGAATTGGTCGTCAGCGTAATTCTTAGCACACTGAGGATTGTTTAGCGAATGTTGTCCAATCGCAGAATCACATCTAACATGGGTATTCTTGCAAAGTGTCCTGACGAGGGCAAGGTGAGCTACTTTGACAACATGTATCGCATTTGGGCGGCACGGTAGCACAGTGGTTAACACTGTGGCTTCACAGCTCCAGGGTCCCAGGTTCGATTCCCGCTTGGGTCACTGTTTGTGCGGAGTCTGCACGTTTTCCCAGTGTATGCATGGGTTTCCTCCGAGTTCTCCAATTTCCTTCCACATGCCCCGAAAGACGTGCTGTTAGGTAATTTGGACATTCTGAATTCTCCCTCAGGCGCCGGAGTGCGGTGACTAGGGGATTTTCACAGTAACTTCATTGCAGTGTTAATGTATGTCTACATGTGACAATAATAAAGATCACTATTATTATTTCAGCAGTATTCAGGTTCTGTGCTACCAACAACTATAGAGCATAGAACATACAGTGCAGAAGGAGGCCATTGGGCCCATCGAGTCCACAACGACCCACATTAAGCCCTCACTGCCACCCTATTCCCGTAACCCAATAATCCCTCCTAACCTTTTTTTGTGGTCACTAAGGGCAATTTATCATAGCCAGTCCACCTAACCTGCACGTCTTTAGACTGTGGAAGGAAACCGGAGCACCCGGAGGAAACCCACCCAGACACAGCGAGAACGTGCAGACTCCGCACAGTCAGTGACCCAATGGGGAAATGAACCTGGGACCCTGGCGCTGTGAAGCCACAGTGCTACCCACTTGTGCTACCGCGCTGCCCAACTATATAAGCGCAAGTCTTTCTTTTGTTTTTGTTTATTACCTTTTTTGATTATTTTTTATAGGATTGTTAGCGATATGTGTACCCAGACCTGTAACTTACTTTAACTGCACCATTGCAGCTCCTGAACTGTTTTGTCTTTCACCCAGTGTTGCAAGGTTATGTTACAACGGCTGAATTGTCGAAGGGTTAAAGTCTAACTCAGTAACCTGTCGTATGGACCATGTTCTGGCACCTCCTCCTGTCACTGGGAGAAATTTGGATACCACCCAAGTCAAACAATTAGCCTTAAATTCAACATTTCAAATATATTACTAATTTTTGAATGTTGTGTTCTGATTCTGATCAAAAGGACCAGGAAGATTATGGTTCTGTTTTATTTAAATAACCCGTAACTGTGACCATTCAGCCAACGCAATCCCGAGCTGTGCGTTTGTCCAACTCAAATATTTATTTTACTGAAATCCCTGTTGACATTTGAACATGAACACAGGCGCTTTCCAATTGATTTTACATCCGATTACCATTATCTTGCTTGCAGGATATCGCAAAGTTGCTTGACGCAGTGAAATATCTATGCAGCAGAACGGCGTGTGCACATGGTGGCTGATTAATGAGTAGAATCAGAATGGGTGTACAGAGTGAAATGTAAATGTGAATTGTGTTGATCTGAATTGGCCCCGTAATTCATAGATGGTAATCAGGGAAAGTTGATGTACGGTTCTTGGTGTCTGCCCCCCTTGCTGTCTTTTGTTATGTCAAATGTGCTTGTGAATGATGGCTTGTAAAGAGGTGCCTTCCAGGAATTCTCCCCCACTGTCACAGCGAGAGGTTCTGCTCCAGTGGCAACTTTCAGAGGAAAATAAACACAGGAATGTTCTGGAATCCCCCAGCAGGAGAGGCCAATCCTCGCTGAGGGAAATCAGTGGGGCAAGGTGAACAAGGGTCTCCACAAGGGATTACTTGAGGTGATATTGTCCGTAAGCCATAGGGATTCGACTGCCTTTAAAAAGAAACGGTCTTGGATTCATGTTCCATGACTTCAAAGAGATTGCAAAACGGCAGCCCGTGTTTAAAGTGAGTTCGCCATTGTAATGTGGAAAACACGGTAGCTAATTGGCAAACCAGCAGATATCTGCAAATAGCAGTGTGATAAAAGGGCAGGTAAATCTATGGGCACGATTTAGCGGACTCAAGTTAATATCCACTGAACGGTGCGTTTAGCCGGTTATTTCTCGGTGGCTGCAGCGGCAAGAAACAGCCGGCTATTTAATGGCACTTTGCCGTTTCTTTGGTGTTCTCCCCACCAAGGCCGCACTTAGAGGTCTGATTTTCAGGAAAGGCCCCTCGCAGATGGGGCCGCCATTTTGTCCAGGACCTTGGGAAGCCTATAGTTCCTTGTTGCCTTCTCCATGGCAAAACCTCAGCCAATCAGAGTCAACTTGCCAACCAATCAGCAGCCTTTCCTCCTGTAGTACAAATTGTGGTGATCCTTTGAAATTTGGTGTTCTTGTGTTTGTCCTGATGAGTGCAAGATGAAAAGCTTCAGTCCGTCTTTTCAGCGATATTAAATTCAATTAATTAATAATTCTGGAAATGAAAGATAGTCCCAGCAATGGTGATCATGAAAACATTATCGATGGTCACAACAAACCATCTGGTTCAGTGATGTTGTCCAGGGAAGGAAATCTGCCGTCCTTGCCCAGTCTGGCCTACACAAAACTCCAGATTCATGGCAATGTGGTTGAATCTTAAGTGCCCTCTTCAATGGCCATGCAAACCATTCAGATCAGAGGCAATCAGGGGTGGGTCATAAATGTGGGCCTAGCCAGCGATGTCCACACTTCATGGAAGAATTTTAAAAATTCAGCTGTTGTCTACCTGACAGGAAGGCCGTCTCAGTACTCCAAGTGCGTTGTAATTGTAAAACCATTCTTTATAAATGCATTGCACTTTAGAAGTATATTTCCAAATCAACCTACCAGAATACTTTAAATTATTTGGGAACAATTCGCATTTTCCGTAAATTATTCCTGACTGAACTTTTCTTTTATTCTCCAGCAACCCCACCAATGGAACATGGACTTGGTGAGTATTATCCTGAGCACAGTACATTCATTCGAAATACAAATTTGCCAGCTCAGTCCTCAATAATGTTGTAGATCTCACAGTAGCAATAATGGTGAGGCCATCAACGTTTTTAAAGTGTAAATGAGACAAAGCAGATATGGCAGCAAGTGCGCAATGAAGTTTGGAAACTGGAAATAGCTGTCCAAGGTGCCCTGCTCTTCCCAATACTTCCCCAGACCAGTATCTGCATTAAAACACGTGATTGTTGTATGTGTGTAATAGGTACTCACTAAATGTGGCAGAAATATGTAGGGCTTGTCCTTTTGAGAGTAAACAGACTATTATAGGCAGGGTACTACCAAACAACCTCTGTGGAAATGAACAAGAACTTTTTACAAGTGTGGAGTCTCAGCACTTCGGATTTTAATTATTGTGAGACTTTTAAAAAATATAAGTTTCCCCGTCTGTCCTTTCCATCTCACTCTTAATCTCATTTTACTTTCCCTTGTGGGTGGCAAGGTGGCGCAGTTGTTAGTACTGATGCCTCACGATGCCGAGGACCCGGGTTCGATCCTGGCTCCGGGTCACTGTCCATGTAGAGTTTGAACATTCTTCCCGTGTCTGCGTGGGTTTCACCCCCACAACCCAAAGGTGTGCAGGGTAGGTGGATTGGCCACGGAATTTAGCCCCTTAATTGGAAAATAAAAATTTAAATAAAAATTTTAAATACAAAAAAACATGTTTTTAAATGTTTTACTTTCCCTTGTTCTGACTTGCTTTATGTAAATTATGTTACATTGAATTAAATATTCTAATTTACACTTCCGGATTTAGACTGAACTAAGGAAGGCACACAGTTACTTGCCCCGTTCACAGTGGTGTGAGATCCCCAGGTAGAGGGCGCCTACGTTTTGCCAATAATGATGACAAATAGGGGCTGGTTTAGCTCACTGAGCTAAATCGCTGGCTTTAGAAGCAGACCAAGCAGGCCAGCAGCACGGTTCGATTCCCGTACCAGCCTCCCCGAACAGGCGCAGGAATGTGGCGACTAGGGGCTTTTCACAGTAACTTCATTGAAGCCTACTCGTGACAATAAGCGATTTTCATTTCATTTTTCAAATTGGCATAAAGTGGCTGAAAGGAATAAGATGGTGATTACAAAATTATTTTTGTTTTAAATTGGCCCCTGCCCTGCCACATTGACACCACATAGTACCGTCGGCAGATAGCCAATAAAACTAATATACCGGGTGAGATTTAATACAGGTGGTAACTTTTGCAATGAAATCTGGTTGCATCTCCACCAACCCAATGTCTGGAGATCCTGTTGGGATCAATTGCCAATTTGACAGCAGGAACCTCACTGCCGGGGTGGCCGGCTCCATCAGGGACAATTCAGTTGCGGCCCTGAGAGTGGCTGGCAGGTCTGCTGTACTGACAGTGCCATCGGGGGTAGTGACCACTGCCGCTGAGTCCTGTCGGTGTGGAGTCTTCTGGAGTCGGGTCAGTGAAGCGGGATGGACACTCCAGGGGTGCTGGCATTGGGTGAGTCGGGAGGTGGGTCAAGCTTCCTCAGACATTGAGTACCTGAACGCAAGCCCCTCCAGTCCCACTCAAAGCCCGCCAGTGAACATGTCATGTGACCTTCCCGGATGGTCAGCCCCCCTCCCGCTGCTGGTAGAATCCTTCAGGGCTTCAGTTGGCATATGGGCTCAAAGCCCCCACCCTCCCCCTCTCCCCTCCCCAAGCCACTGAATCGGAAGTTGGCTGGAACTCTACCCTACAACGACCACCCAAGCACACTGCCCCCTTGCCTCTGAACCCACCTCCGGGAGAAGCGTCAGATTCCGCCCATCGTTTCATGACGTTCCAAGTTTTTAAATCCCAGACGGAAGGTGGATTGGGTCGAGATTCCCCTTGAGCCAGGTTTGAAAAGGTTACGTGGGAACAGTTTGATAACTGAAGTTTGCTCATGTCACCAGTGAGATTCATTTCTCACCTCGCCGCTTTCAAGTCAATAGTTATTTATTTCTGCTGTTCCCTGGTAGAATCTAATAGTAAATGAAATTAATATTTTGCAATCCTTGCAAAAAAAAAAATCCAAGTGGCAATTAAATACCAACACCTTTAAAGCAGACAGAATTTGTTATTTGCTGTTGATGGATTATTGGGAATACGTTTATGTGAATTTACAGTAGAGAAACAGAATGTAAATTCAAGTGGTTCTATTCTTTGTGCCTCACTCGGTACCAAGACGGTATTGGGAGCTGGAGACTGGAATGTTTGCTTCCTTTGTCCTGATCTTCGTCCGCTGTTGGGTTGTTTTGAACGGTCCTTGGAGATATTGTGCTGGATTGGGCCACTGAGGCATGTAGCGGGAGTTGGGAAAATTCCTGCCCCAGGCCACCCTGATTGGAGAAAGTGCTCGCAAAGGCAGGATCTTCTTTCCTGGGGTTGGGTTAGGCAGGAGTCAGTCCAGTCAACCCAGGAAGGAGTTTGGAGGTTTGGAAATAGTCACAGGAGCGGCGAGGCGCGCAGGCGGGCCGACTAAGAGGTCCGCCTTTATGGTGTGGGACCTCATCCGAGTTAATATAAGACTGAAAGACCTTCTCGCCCACATCCCCTCATCCCCACACACTCCCCGTGCCCCCATCCCTGCCACTTATGCCTCCACCATCCTCCCCACGGCATTTCCAGCCTCATGCCAAGTACTGCCCCTCCTTCAACCTTCCTGTGACCCGTCATGTCTCCTAGGCCAAGCCCCTCCACCCAGCTCCCATGGTCCTTCATGCACCCCCCTCCCCTCCCGTGACAGGCTATGGCACTATGCCCAATGACACACGATATACTACACAGACTGAATCAACCCTAGAGTGGCATTACGATGTATAAATAAGACGTTCATTCATTACTTTCCAATATGTTGAAAAAAGTAATTTCACTATAGGGTAATAAAAATGTCAATCATCCAGACCCTTCCATCACACACCTGACTTGTGCCTTGTAGATGCTGGACAGGCTTTGGGGACTGTAAGAAGTCTTACAACACGAGGTTAAAGTCCAACAGGTTTATTTGGAATCAGTAGCTTTCCGAGCGCAGCTCCTTCATCAGGTGAGTCTGAACGGGCAGTGCTCCGAAAGCCAGTGATTCCAAATAAACCTGTTGGACTTTAACCTGGTGCTGTCAGACTTCTTACTGTGCTCACCCCAGTCCAACACCGGCATCTCCACATCATGGCTTTGGGGAGTCAGGAGGTGAGTTACTTGCCACAGAATTCCTAGCCTCCGACCTGCCCTTATCACCACAGTATTTATACGGTGAATCCAGTTCAGTTTCAGGATTTTGATAGTGGGGGACGTCATTGAATGTCATGGCATTGGTGATGGGGATGGTGATTGCTTGACACTTGCGTGGCGCAACTGTTACTTGCCACTTATCAACCCAAGCTTGGATAGCGCCCAGGTCTTGCTGCATTTGGGCTATGACTGCTACTTGAGTGATCCGCCGCCCCAGTGCGCTGTGTGGGAGACAGACAGAGAAATGGGGACAAGCTCTGGAGGATCTAGCACTGCAGCTGAATGTGTTTCCCAATAGCATTCAGGCCCTTGCATGATGGCAAAAAAAACAGTATTGTCAGTTTTCACCAGAGGGCAGACCGGGTGCTGATAATGCACTTCTGTCCTCCCTGCCAAACAGACCGTGTGATCAGGCTCAGACTACCAAGTTAAATTTATTTACATATCTTCAATTACACAGGGAAAGAGATAAAATAATGGCAAAGTAATCTGACTTGCACAATAGGTTAAATTGGGTAAAGAAATTAGCATACAAAGAACAATATGGCACAGGAACAGGCCCTTCGGCCCTCCAAGCCTGTGCCGTATGATACCAACCTTGGCCGAAACCCTCAGCACTTCCTTGTGCCGTATCCCTCTATACCCATCCTATCCATGTGTTTGTCAAGATGCCTTTTGAACGCCGTTAATGTATCTCTTTCCACAACCTCCCCTGGCAACGCATTCCAGGCACTCACCACCCTCTGCGTAAAAAACCTGCCTCGCAAATCTCCTCTAAGCTTTGCCCCACGGACCTTAAACCTATGCCCCCCTAGTAACTGACCCCTCCATCCTGGGAAAGAGTGCCTGCCCATCCACTCTATCCATGCCCCTCATAATCCTGTAGACCTCTATCTGGTCACCCCTTAACCTCTGTCTTTCTAATGAAAACAGTCCGAGTCTATCCACCCTCTAGACCAGGCAACATCCTGTTAAACCTCAGCTGAACCCTCTCCAAAGCCTCCACGTCCTTCTGGTAGTGTGCGACCAGAAGTGTGCGCATACAAAATGTTAAAAGTGGCATTTAACTATGAAATGGAGCCAGCATGGCTTTGAGTCTTGAAAGATGAGGGATGGACATCAGAAATAAATAGAAGCAAGATGCTACCCAATTGTGAAGGATCCAAACTCCAATAAATTGCATATTTCAATCAATCTTTTTCAGATTTAACATGAGATCTCAGCAAGAAAAAACCTTAAGCTATGGCTGTTTATTTCAATTATTTCTTTCTTTGTGACAGCTCCCTGAAGTTCTCAAAGGTAGCCTTGAAGATCATGACTCCTATTGTTATCACGGTGTTTGTTCTGGCACTCTATCTCCATGCTCAGCAGGTAGAATCGACGGCCAGGCTTGACTTCCTCTGGAAACTGCAGGTAGGAATGCAGCCATAACCTTTGATCACAACACTCTTCACTCACTCTGCTGCCAGGTTCCCTCAGTGCCAAGCCATGTCTGTACTTCCCCGCTCGCTTTAACTCTTCAATTGATGATCAGCAGTGGAGAAACCTTTTGCTGATCTGAAATTATTCCTCGTCTTTCGATCCGCTGCCTGATGAGCCATTCATGCCAGTAAAGTTCCCAATCGATGCAGCGTCAATGATGTCATTCAGCAGCTGATTTCAGTACTGTTTAAAGTGGGGTGTGGGTGTGGGTGGGTGGGGGGGCGTTGGGGCTATTTCAGGTAAAAGGACAGCGGTCTTCTTCATGAAATGAAATGAAAATCGCTTATTGTCACGAGTAGGCTTCAATGAAGTTACTGTGAAAAGCCCCTAGTCGCCTGTTCTAGAAGAAGCTGGTATGGGAATTGAACCGTGCTGCTGGCCTGCCTTGGTCTGCTTTCAAAGCCAGTGATTTAGCCCTGTGCTAAACAGCCCCTCCTCCCCTCATTGCCTTGTCTCAGTGTGAGTCTTTATTGAACTGATTAGAAATGGCAGCCCACAGTGCTTGCCTCATGGCAGAGTCACATGTCTGTGGCAAGCTAGGTAGCGCACTTAGTAAGATTGCACTTTCTTTATTTTTTATTATAAATTTAGAGTACCCAATTCATTTTTTCCAATTATGGGGCAATTTAGCGTGGCCAATCCACCTAGCCCGCACATCTTTGGTTTGTGGGGGTGAAACCCTCGCAGACACAGGGAGAATGTGCAAACTCCACCCGGACAGTGACCCAGAGCCGGGATGAACCTGGGACCTCGGCGCCGTGAGACTGCAGTGCTACCACTGCACCACCGTGCTGCCCTCAATTGCACTTTCAAAACTCAACATTCAACATTCCCCTTTCAAATCAAACAAAGAATACAAACGGGGGGGGGGGGGGGGGGGGGGGGGGGGGTGCGGAGTGCGAGATTGGTCTCCAGCAGCTCCGATTCAGAGGTGGTGACAAGACCAGCTGTCTCCATCGATTTAGCCAGGCTACAATGTCCAAATGTGATGAACTGATGATCCAAGTTCAGGCGTGGATAGCTTTGGTTCGAGAGAGGCAGCAGAGGGCCACATAGATTCTTATGGTTCTCAAGATTGGGGGTGTGTGACAGAATATGCAGTGAAGAAAATAAGCAGACTAAAAATAAAACTTTAAATTCAAATGCGTCATCTGTGGCTCTGTGTGTAGCACTCTTCCCAAGTCAGAAGGTTGTGGATTCAAGTACTGAGGAGGCGTTGGGGCTGTGGTCCTTGTTCTCAGACCAATGAGATTTTAAAATAAATCTAGTTAATAGCTGAAAAATATCACAATTCAAGATTTCGCTTTTAAAAACTTTTACTGTAATAAATGACTACGAGCAATATTGATTAGCCACTATTTTCTGCTTCTGGGAAACTTATACTTTAAACTACAAAGAGGAACAAACCCTTTTCGACATACCACACGTGGCCCTCTCCAAACGGTCCTGATAGCAGAGAGTCCACAGTTGCTCACATCTTCCATTTCCCCACTTCACTGAGTGGTAACTTAGACTGACCAGGCGCTTGCCTCAGTTTTCGGAGAGTCCCTGTAAAGGCCGATCTACAAATTTTGTCCCCCAGCTCACCCCCCCTCCAGTCATGCCAGGACATGTCTCCCAGCGTCTTCTCAGGTAGCTATAGGGTGCACCTCTTGAAATGAAATGAAAATGAAAATCGCTTATTGTCACGAGTAGGCGTCAATGAAGTTACTGTGAAAAGCCCCTAGTCGCCACATTCCGGCACCTGTTCGGGGAGGCTGGTACGGGAACCGTGCTGCTGGCCTGCCCTGGTCTGCTTTCAAAGCCAGCGATTTAGTTGAGTGAGCTAAACCAGCCCCTGACTAGAGCCTCTTTGACTAGAGACCTAAAGGGTGGGTTGTCTGATGTGGAAAAGTTGGACAGATTAGTCTTGTATCCACTGGAGTCCAGATGCTGAGGGGGTCTTGACAGAGTGGATGTGGAAAGGATGTTTCCTCTTGCGGGAGAATCTAGAAATAGAGGTCACGTTATAAAAATAAGGGGTCGCTCATTTATGACATTTTACTCATGACTCTTTTGAACCCCCTTCCTCCAAAGGTGTGGAAGCAGGGGGCTGGATTCTCCATCGGCCGATGCCAAAATTGGGAATGGCGATTGGGCGGAGAATTGGTTCTGACGCCGAAACCGTGGCGGATGCCAATTTGATGCCAAATCGCAATTCCCTGTTGCCTCAACAGCGGCGTCATGCGTACCGGAATACACATACAGTAAACACCGTTTGCGTGACATTAGCGGGTCCGACCCGGTATTCTCCGGGACCTCCCCGATTCTCCGAATCCGATGGGCCGAATTCCAGGTGGCGCAGTTCACTTGTGCTTTAAAAAATCGTGAAACCAGCGTCGTGGCTGGTGAGGGAGAGAGAGGAGGTAGGACATGGAGAGGCGTGACTGTGGGCTGCTGGGTCGGACGCTGGCTGGGCTGGCTGGGGTGCTCTGCCAGGACCGGGGGGGTAGGGGGAGGGGGTTCACAGGAGAACGGGTTATGTGGCCGGGGTCACGGACTAAGGGACTGGGGCAGTGCCCAGTCACAGACCACCATTACCACGGCCTGCAAGGCAGCCATCCTGCAGCGCACTCCACTGCCCATCCACCATTGGCCTCCAGTTATGCAGAGTGCCACCAGCCGTATTTGTGTCCCCACCCCCCACCTTCCGCCATACCATCCGCCACCCATGGTGTTTCGGCCCCTCCCCTGTGGTAGTCACCGGCACGGGCCCCATCACCTCCTCCCTCGGGGTGCCCGGTGGTCCCCGGGCTACTCCATGGGACGGGGGTGCAAGCGGAGCTCACCCCTGAGGCTCCCCCGCCACCTGGTGCTGCCAGTCCTGGTCTCGACCAGGTCCGCACGCTCGCGGCCACGGAGCACAGGGTGTGGCCCATCTCTGTCCGGGACTGTGCCACATCACCCATTGACTGTGCCACCACCTTCTGGGTCTGTGTCACATCAACCAGTGACTGTGCCCACGCCCTCCAGGACTGGGTCACCTCCCTCTGAGTCTGTGCCACGTCGGCCAGCGCCTGCCATCGACGTCCTCAGCCACGGCCCGCGGTAACAGGGCCACGCTCAGAAGCGCCGCTGCAATTGACAGACGACTCTGGCACATGGCTGCCTATGAGATGGAAACCCTGACCTGGGCCACAGCCAGCACCTGCACAGGCCTTGGACATCCTGATCCATAGCCAAAACCCCTGCACCAATGCCTCCACTGCGGACGCCAACCGTGCTGTGTTGGCCTGGGTGGCACGCATGGTTGGCACCACCTCCTGCTCCTGGATGCTGTTGGACCCCTCCATCTGTGCCTGCAGGCACTGCATGCTCAACGATAACCCCTCATGCAATCCCTGCCTCTACGACTGCATCTCCGCTGTAGGTGGGACCGTCCATTCCAGAAGCCCAAAGCCTGGACACCAGCTAGTTACTGGGGTCGGGCAGCCCTCCAACCGTCCGCCCCCTCGGGAGTTCCTACTTCCACCTGATGCACCGGATCGGATGTGTGGTGCGCACCAGATAATGTCCAAGGTGCCTCTTCACTAAAGTGCCCAACCGAGCTGATCGTCTCTGGGATGGGTGTTGGGGAATCAGTGTCATCCTCCGACCCGAGCTCCGGGGTGTCCTGAGTCTCGGGGTTGGGGGAGGGGCGGGGGGGGGGGGGGGGGTGCTGGTGTCCGAGCTGCTCTCCTCGCAACTGCTCAGCTCACGGGGGGAGGCTCCGGCTTTGGCACCAGCTGTGGGAGGGAGATGCCAAAAGGACCCCCCCCCCCCATCACCAGATGGTCCTGCAAGACACAAGACAAGATTAGACCATGAGCCGAGGGTGGGGTGGGGGTGGTATTGGGAGAGTTGCCATACATGACACGGGGAACCACAACAGAGTTGGGGTCTCACTTCCTTGCCCGCAGCCGACCTCCGCCCCGCTGACCACCTCCCGGGCCCTCTGCTCAGCCACAGTAAGTGGTGAGGGACTGCGGGGGAGGGGGGGGGGGGGGGGGGGGGGGGGAGACAGACAATACACAATGTTAGACAGTCCAACATTTGAAGCCCAGGGGGCGAGTAGCTGGTGGCTTCAGTGACCAGGGCACACGGCCATGGCAGCCGGTATGGGTGCCGGTATGTGGTGCAGGGTGGGGGTTCTGCCGGCCCCCGGGTTAGTGCCAGGGGCACAGTGCTGCCTACTCACCCTGGCCGCCCTGAGGAGCTTGTACAGTTTTGTACGGCACTGCTAGCTGGTCCAGATGGTTTTGCCACTGCGCTGAAGGCCTCTGCCACCTGCGCCCAGGCACGGTGAATAGCGGTGGCTGGCAGCCTCCTTCCGGGGTACAGGGTCGCATGCCTCTCCTCCACAGGGTCCAGGATGGTCTCCAGCTTGGTGTCTGTGAATCTCAGGGCTGCTGTCCTCGCTGCCATCTTGTTGGCTGGGATGGTGTGCGCGGGGGGGGGGGGGGGGGGGGGGGGTTCCACATAGTGCTGGTGCTAGCCCCTTAACAATCACTGAATCAATCCAGGTGCAGCGCCAGTTTTGCTGGCGTGCAAGTCCACGAATCCTGCGCTGGCGTCAACATTTAGGAACTGAGAACTCAGTCCAGGGACTGCAGAGCCAGATAGATTCTTGATAAGTAAGGGAGGGGGATGGTGGAAAGAAATGTTATCGGAGATAGGAAGGAATGTGGAGTGGAGGTTACAATCAGATCAGTCATGATCTTATTGAATGGTGGAGCAGCCTCGAAGGGTTCAATGTTCAACTCCTGCGCCTAATTTGTATGTTCACGTGTCTCCTACCCACACCCGGCTGTGATAGCTCAAACAGCCAAGTAGCTTCCTCTCTCTGTTGACCATCGAACCGTTGTCCATCACTGATTTGTAGGGAAGCCTGTAACCTGACCACAAAAATGGCCTCCTCTGCCCTCTTCCCTGTGGCAATGTGAAACACATTAAAATAAGAGCAAAGTACTGTGGATGTTGGAAAGTCATTAATCTTGCATTCCAGGGGAGAAACACTGATTAGTTATTCTCGACCCCTAACTCCCTTGCATCCTAGAAGTACACGGACAGTTTACAGCACAGCTGTTTAAGACCAGATACCTGAAACACCTGTCTGGATCTTTGGGAGACTCCGAATCTAGTCAGTGTAAACTCCGAGACAGACTGTTGCCGTTGTCTCCAAACGTAAATACCTTTCACCTTCTCAGTAAAACATCCTGAGCCTTCCTTTAATCTCTAACAATCAGATCAGCCAGCCTTATTGTGAGGCAGACTATAGAACAGGTCACATGACCAGTTTCATTTCCCTAGATTTAAAGATACAGTCCCAAAATACAACAATCTTATAAACCTCATAATTGTAACAGAATTTAGATCAGATGTTAACTGCCCTCCCAGGTGGATGAAAAAGATGCCATGGCACTATTTCAAAGAAAGGCAAGTGTGTTAAACCCTGTGTTCTCAACTAATATCACTCAAACACATTACATGGTCATTATCACGTTGCTGTCGATGGACATTTGGTGCCTGTAAATTGGCTGTCTTGTTGCTTACATTAGAATAATGACAACACTTCAATAGTGTGCGCAGGTATTGATGAGGTGAGAGGAGAGATATTAGTCAGCAGGCAAATAATCAGAGCCCTTTCCTGCACAGCCCAGTGAGTGAAGTCTAGAAAATGGCCTCCAAATAACTAGGTTGACACTCAGCTGAGATTCTTGCTTCCAATGGGTGCAGTTCCCCTCTTTCGAAAAACTACACGGGCCTTAGGTTGTAGCCCACTCAAACAAAGGCTCCCTGAAGATGAAGATGGTGAGGAAGGCAACAGGAAGTTGCCTCAGCCACTCTTGCCTCATAGACCAGGAAAGGACGTTTGCCAAGAACTCCCCGCTCTTCTTTAAATGGTGGTGCGGAATATGCCCACTTGAGCAGGTGGATGTGGCGCCAGTTTAAACATCTCTAAACACACAGATGGGGGACCACTAGAAAGGTCAAGCAGTCAGTGCAGGAATTCCCCCATGGCTGTCCCCCTCTCTAACGGGTATACCATTTTGAATACTGTTGGGGGGAATGGCCTATCGGGGTAAACAGCAACAGCCAGAGCAGTGACACCATAACTGGCTCTGTTGTTCAGCAGGGAGGGTCAAAGCGCAGAAGAGCAATAGTCATAGGGAACTCTATAGTCAGGGGAACAGACAGGAACTTCTGTGGTCTGAGAAAAAGACTCCAGGGTGGTGTGTTGCCTCCCTGGTGCCAGGGTCCGGGCTGTCACTGAACAGCAACCTGGCATTCTGAAGGGGGAGGGTAATAAGGCAGAGGTCATGGTACATGTTGGTACCAGTGACACAGGTAGAAGGAGGGATGAGGTCTTGCATCAGGAATTCAGGGAGCTAGGCTGTCGACTAAAGAGCAGGACCTCTCGGGTTGTAACCTCTGGATTACTCCCAGTGCCACGGGCTAGCGAGTACAGAAATAGGAGAATAGCGCAGATAAACGCGTGGCTTAAGGGTTGGTGCAGGAGGGAGGGTTTTAGATTCCTGGACCACTGTAACCGCTTCTGGGGAAGGTGGGACCTGTACAAGTCTACATCTGAACCAGAGCTGGACTAACATCCTTGCTAGCGGGTTTGCTAGTGCTGTTGGGAGGAGTTTAAACTAATTTGGCAGGGGGAGGGGACACAGACTGTTAGCAGAATAGGGACACATGTATCACAGAAAAACAATCAAGTCAGAGGGAATACCGATGAGTTCATTGCTGCAGATTATATCTTAGGGGTTGCATTAAATGAAGCTTTGTGGATAGAGTTTAGGTATAAAAAAGGGTCAGCCACATTGTTCGGTGTTTATTATAGAACCCCAGATAGTCAGCAGGAAATTGAGGAGCAAATATGTGCACAATTTGCAGATGTGTGCAAAAATAATAATAGTATAATTATCGTGGGTGATTTCAACTTTCCCAACATAATAATAACCTTTATTGTCACAAGAAGGCTTACATTAACACTGCAATGAAGTTACTGTGAAAAGCCCCTAGTCGCCACATTCTGGCACCTGTTCGGGTACACTGAGGGAGAATTCAGAATGTCCAAATTACCTGACAAGCACGTCTTTCGGGACTTGTGGGAGGAAACAGGAGCACCCGGAGGAAACCCACGCAGACACAGGGAGAACGTGCAGACTCCACACAGGCAGTGACCCAATCTGGGAATCGAACCCGGGTCCCTGGCGCGGTGAAGCAACTGTGCTAACCACTGTGCTACCTTACCGGCCATTGTGACATTTTTAGTGTTAGGTTAGGTTTAGTGTTTTGGCCGCCATTAGGGCTAGGTTTACAATTGGGGCTCGTCTCCGTGACTGCCATTAGAGTTAGGTTTAGTTTTTTTTCTCTCTGTGACTGCTGCACCGCAATCCGGAAAACATCAGCAGACTGTGGGAATCTGGAATGGGAATCTGGAATTTTCCAATGTCACTGTTTCCATTTGTGCGTTATGTCAGCATTGAGGAATGTTACTCCTCGGATCCTGGCCCTAATTTCAGAACTCTGGTGTCAAGACCGATTGGCAGTCACTGAGTGGTTACATTAGCTAGAACATCACTGCATTGAGAGAGTTTGTACGGCCCTGATCAACTATAATTCCAAAGCTGGACTCAAAACTGTTGACAACAGTGGCCCCAAGTGGTGCATTTGGTTGAAGCGTTTTCTGTTCAGGAATATCTCTGTTGTTTGATTTTAAGTTCCGGGAGTTTTCTACCAGTCACAAGTAGGAAATGGCTCCAATACAGTGAGCAGTGTGCCTGAGGTGGGGGGACTCCACGTTCCCGCCTTAACTCCATCGCACTTGATTCCCTTCATGATTTAAAAATCTCTCTGTCTCAGCCTTGAACACACTTCATGACCCAGCCTCCGCAGCCCTCGGCAATAAAGAATTCCCCAGATTCACAACCCTCCGAGAGAAGAAATTCCTCCTCATCTCTGCCCTGGGGCAGAGAAAACAGGGCGGTTTTAAGTTTTAATTCGTTTTAATTAATCTTATCCCCGCCAACTCCGGGTGCCAAAATCCAGCTCAGCTCCCAGGCACGATGTACAGTACCCTACACTTTTAAGAAATAATTACTGAGAGTATTAGCAAGAGCATAACAGCTGTTCCCAAGACAAGGTGAACAGATCAACAATGCACAGGAACAGGCCCTCGGCCCTCCACACCTGTACCGATCATGATACTTTAACTTTAAAAAAAAGCTTCTGCCCTTACTCGGTCCGTATCCCTCTATTTCCTCCATATTCATGTGTCCATTCAGATGCCTCTTAGAACATAGAACAGTACACCACAGAACAGGCCCTTCGGCCTCGATGTTGTGCCTAGCATTGTCCGAAACCAAGATCAAGCTATCCCACTCCCTGTCATTCTGGTGTGCTCCATGTGCCTATCCAATAACCGCTTGAAAGTTCCTAAAGTGTCCGACTCCACTATCACAGCAGGCAGTCCATTCTGCACCCTAACCACTCTCTGAGTAAAGAACCTACCTCGGATATCCCTCCTGTATCTCCCACCCTGAATCTTATAGTTATGCCCCCTTGTAACAGCTACATCCACCCGAGGAAATAGTCTCTGAACGTCCACTCTATCTATCCCCCTCATCATCTTACAAACCTTTATTAAGTCGCCTCTCATCCTCCTCCGCTCCAAAGAGAAAAGCCCTAGCTCCCTCAACCTTTCCTCATAAGACCTATCCTGCAAACCAGGCAGCATCCTGGTAAATCTCCTCTGCACCCTTTCCAATGTTTCCACATCCTTCCGATAATGAGGTGACCAGAACTGCACACAATACTCCAAATGTGGTCTCACCAGGGTCATGTATAGTTGCAGCATAACCACGCGGCTCTTAAACTCAAGCCCCCTGTTAATAAACGCTAACACACTATAAGCCTTCTTCACGGCTCTATCCACTTGAGTGGCAACCTTCAGAGATCTGTGGACATGAACCCCAAGATCTCTCTGTTCCTCCACATTCCTCAGAACCCTGCCGTTGACCCTGTAATCCGCATTCACATTTTTCCTACCAAAATGAATCACCTCGCATTTATCAGGGTTAAACTCCATCTGCCATTTTTCAGCCCAGCTCTGCATCCTATCAATGTCTCTTTGCAGCCTACAACAACCCTCCACCTCATCCACTACCCCACCAATCTTGGTGTCATCAGTAAATTTACTGACCCATCCTTCAGCCCGCTTCTCCAAGTCATTGATAAAAATCACAAATAGCAGAGGACCCAGCACTGATCCCTGTGGTACACCACTGGTAACTGGTCTCCAGTCTGAAAATTTTCCATCCACCACCACCTTCTGTCTTCTATGTGATAGCCAGTTACTTATCCAATTGGCCAAATTTCCCTCTATCCCTCACCTCCTTACTTTCTTCATGAGCCGACCATGGGGAACCTTATCAAACGCCTTACTAAAATCCATGTATAGACATCAACTGCTCTACCTTCATCTACACACTTAGTTACCTCCTCAAAGAATTCAATCAAATTTGTGAGGCAAGGCTTACCCTTCACGAATCCATGTTGACTATCCCGGATTAAGCTGCATCTTGTTTAGCTCGCTTGGCTAAATCGCTGGCCTTTAAAGCAGACCAAGCTGGCCAGCAGCACGGATCGATTCCCGTACCAGCCTCCCCGGACAGGCGCCGGAATGTGGTGACTAGGGGCTTTTCACAGTAACTTCATTTGAAGCCTACTCGTGACAATAAGCGATTTTCATTAATTTTCATTTCATTTCATTTCTTTCTAAATGGTCATAAATCCTATCCTTCAGGATCTTTTCCATTAACTTACTGACCACCGAAGTAAGACTAACTGGCCTATAATTACCAGGGTCATTCTTAAATGCTGCTAATGTGCCTGCTTCCACCACATCCTCTGGCAGCATATTCCAGGCACCCACCACTCTCTGTGTGAAAAACCTACCCCGCACATCTCCCTCAAACTTTCTCCCTCTCACCGTGAACCTGTGCCCCCTTGTAATAGATACTTCCACACTTAGAAAAAGCCTCTGATTATCCACTCTGTCTATGCCTCTCATAATTTTGCAGACCTCTATCAGGCCTCCCCTCAGCCTCCGCCTTTCCAGTGAAAACAATCCTAGTTTATTCAACCTCTCCTCATAGCCAGCATCCTCGAGACCAGGCAACATCCTGCTGAACCTTCTTTGCACTCTCTCCACTTCCTTCTGATAATGTGGTGACCAGAACTGCACGCAATACTCCAAATGCGGCCTAACCAAAGTTTTATACAGCTGCAACATGATTTCCCATCTCCTGTACTCGATGCCTCGGCTGATGAAGGCGAGCATGCCATATAGCTTCTTAATCACCTTGCCCACCTGTGTTGCCACTTTTAGGGATCTGTGGACTTGCACGCCCAGATCCCTCTGTATGTTAATGTTCCGAAGAGCTTTGCCATTCACAGTATAGAAGAAAAGAAAAAGAAAGAAGAAAATCGTTTATTGTCACGAGTAGGCTTCAATGAAGTTACTGTGAAAAGCCTCTAGTCGCCACATTCCGGCGCCTGTCCGGGGAGGCTGGTACGGGAATCGAACCGTGCTGCTGGCCTGCTTGGTCTGCTTTATAAGCCAGCGATTTAGCCTTGTGAGCTAAACCAGCCCCTAACTAGCTCATAACTAGGTTTGATCCTCCAAAATGCGTCACCTCGCATTTGTCCGGATTAAACTCCATCTACCATTTCTGTGCCCAAGTCTCCTATCTATCTACAACCACAAACTTTGTGTAAAAACACTTGACCAAATGTTTCATGGGGTAATCTGGGGAAACAATCAACCAAAGACCCCTTGTGGCTGATGGCTCACAAAGAGAGAATCTTGAAGGGACTAAAATAAAAACAAACATACTAAAACTCCACGAGAGTCGCCAGAAATCTATCAAGGAAAAAGACAGCCTCGTACCGTGTCTGGACTTCCCCAATTAAAGTGAAAGCGGAGAGATAGGCAAGTTTCTTCATAGGCTGAATGATATGAATATTGGAGGTGTATTTCTTTTCTCTTTTCTCTTTGAAGGGTTTAAATATTTATCCAGCATATCCTTGGGCCATGGGTCAATATATGTGGGTTACGGGTATAGGGTGGATACGTGGGTTTGAGTAGGGTGATCATTGCTCGGCACAACATCGAGGGCCGAAGGGCCTGTTCTGTGCTGTACTGTTCTATGTTCTTATGTTCTATCTTCGGACTGTGGGAGGAAACCGGAGCACCCGGAGGAAACCCACGCAGACACGGGGAGAACGTGCAGACTCCACACAGACAGTCGAACAATCGAACCGGGTTAGGATTAGGGTCAGGGTTAAGGTTAACTCCATCAGGTGTTGCATGATGGAATTATTAATGGCAAATTTCCATCAATTCGCTGATCATTAGGAGGGGAGGCTGACGCCATTAGATTTGTCCTGTTTTATGCAGTGGGAGATGTTGGGCAAATTGTCTCATGTCGTAGCTGCATAGGAGTCTCGTCCTTGGAGGGTGGGGTGTAACGAGTAGTTCTGGAAAGCAGGCCTTCAGCATTACAGCTGGGATGTCCTCGAGGTGCAGCCTTTGCTGCCTCCTGCGCACTCAGACACTTCCCAATGTCACGTGAACTGAATTGGCTGGAGGCCGTGGTGGGGACCTGAGGTCTAATAGGATGGTGCACTGACTACTTACGACAGCAAATGCATGCTCGCACTTCAGCTCTGTCTCTTGCCCTTGCGTGTTGTTCACTGCCCATTTGGTTGAGGATGCAGATGTTTCTGCACCGGTTGCCCATCAGTGACCCAGATTCATTCAATAGAATGCCACAACTCGACTAATCTGAGTTCAAATTCACAACCAGGACAGTTAAGATAATTGGTAAAAAGACCAGGCAAGGAGCTGAGAATACGCTCTGGGTAAGACATCGGAGCAATTGTGAAATTACTTTTGAGTGGAACTGAAATAGAGGAGATATAGGGAAGAGCAGAGGAATGAGACGAATTTGCTAACTGTTATGGAACCGATACCATCCATAACTAGGGGGCACAATCTGAGGATACGTGGTAGACCGTTTACAACTGTTGTTGAAAACTCACCACTATTCTTAGAATTCCCCCTATACAAAAAGGGCCGACATTCTAAATGGTGAACAGGGATTCTCACTCCCCGACTCCTATGCAGACTTCGGTGGGTGCTATTCAGGTCCAGCTATATTTTCAAGTTATCCCCCGGTATAACCCATATCTTCATAGAAGATTTCATCTACTTACCACTTAGTAGCATCGATCCTGGGTCCCGCATTGCTAAGTAAAGTAGACTTAGGAATAACCACTGTTTCAGGTTAAATTAAGTTATTTTATTATTATATTTTTTCTGTTAAAAGCTGCAATCACTGTCTTTACAGAAAGGAAAAAAGATCTTGCTTCTGGATCCTCCTGGTTGGTTGAAGGGACCTTCAGGCCCACCTTGACAATCAATCTTCTTTTTAAAATCTGGTCTTCTTTAGATGTATTCACTGGTTAGCTGGGTTGCTATGTTCTATCTTTCCCACATACTGAGCTATGAGAGCTGGCTCTGCTGGCTGTCTCTGAGCTGACTCTGCCTCCTCTTTAAATTCTGGTCTTCCTCAGATATATTAGCTGTTTTAGCTCGGCTGCTGTGTCTCATCTTTCCCATGACCAAGCAGACTGTAAGCTGACTCTGCTTGCTTCTCTTGTTCCTTCTCTGCCTCTCTGAGTTTTGGTAGTTCCTGCTCTGGTCTCTGGGTTTATATTCTCTTTCTGACAGTTATTACGTTTTTATGACTTTATTGTAAAGTAACTTTTATTTCACTTGGATTGAAAAAGGTACCTTTAATCTAAATATTTCTAACACGACTAAGTATTCATTTTGACATGACCTCACCTCTCAGGTTGTTTCATTGTTTCCTTTGTGATGTTCAAAATGCTTTGATTTCAAGAGGGGTGTGAATCTTGGTCTTTGTCTTGACTTGGTCACCCGAGGAAGGAGCAGTGCTCCGAAAGCTAGTGTTTGAAATAAACCTGTTGGACTTTAACCTGGCGATGTAAGATTTCTTACTGTAATCTTGGTCCCTGTCGTTTCTATAGTTTTATTTTCCAATTGTGTCCCCAGCTCATAATTTTGACTTTGATTTTAGCTTTAAATTATGTTTCTCGTTGATTGATAGTCTCCAATTTTCTTTAATTTACTTGGTGTTAGCAGAATTTCACACCTATATATTTGACCCCCAGTCATTCTTTTCTATCTGCTGATTTTACTTCAATGAAGGTGTGAATAAATGCTTTTAGCGTAATGCTAAAAATCCACTTGGTTATAACTTGAAAGGTTTATATTTATCACCTAGCTCAACTGAAACTCTCATCCATGCTTTTCCAGATGCTTAATAAGGTAGTTACTTTCAATGAAGGTGTGAGCCATTGTTTTTAGCTCCATACAAAAATCCTGTGTGTTTGCTAAGCCTGCTTGACTAAGGCTATCTGCATTTTACAATCCTGCTCCTTGCAGCTGCTGTTAACCCTTCGTGGGATCTTTCCCTGTATCCTCTCATGTTTCTCTCAGACCAGATATTGCCAGACTTCCATGTTTCAAATGGCACATCTTTCCATATTTTCAATTACGCAACAGAGATGAGAAAAAATGTCTTCACCCAGTGAGTGGTCGGCCTGTGGAATTCACTGCCACAGAAAGTAGTTGAGGCCAAAATATTGTATGTTTTCAAGAAGCAGTACGATGTAGAACTTGAGGTGAAGTGGATCAAAGGATATTGGGGGGGGGAGGCGGGGGAAGGCTATTGAGTTGGATGATCAGTCATGATTCTAGAATGATCATACCTGAGAGACGTGGTGAGATACAATGTAATAAATGAGACCGTGCATTGTGTATATAAACATAAGTGATGAAAGTGTTTGAAATTGTCATCATGTAATGGCTCTTTACCATTTCTTATTCAGGCCACAGAAGAGAAAGAGGAAATGGAGGAACTTCAGGCGTACAACAGGCGCCTTCTGCACAACATCCTTCCCAAAGATGTTGCCGCACATTTCCTTGCACGTGAGAGGCGTAATGATGAGCTGTACTACCAGTCCTGTGAGTGTGTGGCAGTAATGTTCGCCTCCATCAGCAACTTCTCCGAGTTCTACGTCGAGCTGGAGGCAAACAATGAAGGGGTCGAGTGCCTCCGACTTTTAAACGAGATCATTGCTGACTTTGATGAGGCAAGTGTGGCTGGCGGAGTGATTGGATGCAAGGAATGTGTGGATCTGTGTTTCTGCTGCTGGAACCGGGAAGATGGTCGTATGACAGTAACGTCACTGCGCTGCAGTCCCAGGCTAATCCTCTAGGGGGCATGGGTCAAATCCACCATGGCAGCTGGATGGAATTTAAATTCGGTTCACAAATCTGGAATATAAAGCTAGTCTCAGTAAGGTGACCGTGAAATTTCATTGATTGTTGTAAAAATCCATCTGGTTCGCGAATGTCGTTTGGGGAACAAAATCTGCCGTCCTTACCTGGCCTGGCCTACATGTGACTCCAGACCTACAGAAATGTGGATGACTCTTCACTGCCCTCAGAGATGTCCGAGCGAGACATTCAGTTCAAGGACAATTAAGGATTTGCAACAACTGCTGTCCTTACCGGCAACATAATAATAATCTTTATTAGTGTCACAAGTAGGCTTACATTAACACTGCAATGAAGTTACTGTGAAAATCCCCGAGTCGCCACACTCCAGCGCCTGTTCGGGTACACAGAGGGAGAATTCAGAATGTCCAATTCACCTAACAAGCACCGTGAAATTTCATTGATTGTTGTAAAAATCCATCTGGTTCGCACACGTCTTTCTGGACTTGTGGGAAGAAACCGGAGCACCCGGAGGAAACCCACGCGGACACGGGGAGAAGGTGCAGACAGTGACCCAAGCCGGAATCGAACCCAGGTCCATGGTGCTGTGAAGCAACAGTGCTAACCGCTGTGCTATCGTGCCACCCACCCACATCCTGTGAAAGAATATTTTAAAATGACATGGCCACCATTTATTGACCGTCCCTAATTGCCACCGGGAAAGTGATGGTAAAATAGCTTTTTTAGTCGTCACGGTCCACTACACCCATCGTGTTGATAGGGAGGGAGCTCTAGGATTTGTGACTCAGAGACAGTACAGGAACAGCGATATAGTTCCAACTCAGAATGGTGTGTGTACTTGGAGGGAAACTTGAAGGGAGCAGTTTATCATGTGCCTCCTGCTACACTTATCCTCTTAGGTGGTAGAGGTCCCGCATTTAGGAGGGAGGCCCAATCATCATCCCAATCTATCTTGCCAAAGGTGGTATTATGGCCAGTGTCGCCTGTCTTGTTATGCTCTTGGCGTAGCATAAGCTGCTTCCTTGATGTTCACTCTGACAAAGGAAGGTTCTTCAACACGTTTATTAAACTATTTACAATTCTCCTACTCGGATTCGCCTCTCCTTCTATAGTTACTCAGACTGACAAACCAGTCTGCTACAATCCAGATGGTGGGTGTGATGTTGAATCAACCCTGTGTCTGTACTCACTGAGTGTCTCCACTGGAAAGAGGAAGATCATGTGTGCTGTATCCTTTATATATGGGTTGGTGTAATGCCCCCCTGTGGTAGTGTCACCTCTTGTGTGTATCGTGAATGCCCATTGGTCGTGTCCTAGCTTACTGACCTATTGGTTGAGTGTCTGTGTGTCATGTCTCTGTTGCACCCTCTAGTGTAACTAGTCTATGTGTACTTACATTAACCCCTTGTGTATCTACAGTGATGCATATCACCACATCTCCTAAGTTACATTAAGGTGTTGTCTGGTTCATTACAGATCATCAGCGAAGAGCAGTTCCGACAGCTG
Organism: Scyliorhinus canicula; assembly: GCF_902713615.1. Lineage (NCBI taxonomy): Eukaryota > Metazoa > Chordata > Chondrichthyes > Carcharhiniformes > Scyliorhinidae > Scyliorhinus > Scyliorhinus canicula. The sequence continues at coordinate 276,066,816 of NC_052147.1, read as the reverse complement.
GAGAAGATTAAGACTATAGGGAGCACATACATGGCAGCATCGGGTCTGAACGACTCCACGTATGACAAAGTTGGGAAAACCCACATTAAGGCACTAGCAGACTACGCCATGAGGCTAATGGACCAGATGAAGTACATCAATGAACACTCATTCAATAACTTCCAGATGAAAATAGGTAACTTGGGCCTTCATGGGGAAGGATGTCAAGGTGATACGTACAGGGAGTGCAGAGGAAAGTTAATTGAATGGTGCCCGGGATAAGATGCTTCGGTTATGTGGAGACCCCGGGTTGTTCCTCTTAGAGCAGAGAAGGTTAAGAAGGTAATTTAATGGAGATGTTCAAAATTATGAAGGAGTTTTGATGAAGGAGAAAGGGGGAAAGTTTCCAGTGGGTGCACTCAGAGGACACTGATTTAACATGATTGACAAAATAGCCAGAGGTGACATGTTGGTGAAACCTGTTTTTTTTGCGTAGCGAGTTGTTATCATCTGGAAGATGCTGCCTGAAAGGGCGATAGAAGCAGATTCAGTAATAACTTTCAAAAGAGAATTAGATAAATACTCAAAAGGAAACATTTTCTAAGGCAACTAGGAATGAGCGGGGTGAGTGGAACTAATCAAATAGATCTTTGAAAAAGGCAGCACTAATCCAATAGGCCGAATCCTCCTCCTGTGCTTTACAACGCGATGATTCAGAGTTACCGGCTACTCCACAGTTAGTGTACGGTCCATTGCAAGAAAGCTATCACTAAATACCATGGACATATCATCCGGGAACTGGTAGCCATCGACGCACGCACAGGATATTCTTGTGGTTTATGCTCATTGTATATTGCCTGCACCAGTTCGAGAAGTTAGATGCAGTGAATGCCTCTACATCTTATTCAAATGGAGTCACATCTTGAGCTGCTGTACAGAGGTTCTGTGGAGCAAGTACCCAACAAAAGTAGATTGAAACAGACCACATAAATGAAACTCTCAATCAGGCCAACTACCACAAAAATAGTTAAGGCAAATAGCATGGAGGCATTTTAGCGGAAGCAAAATATGCAAATGAGGGAGGAAAGAATGGAAGGATTTGCCGATGGGACGAGAGGTGAAGTAAGTGGGTGAGAAGACTCGCATGGAGCAGAAATAATAGCATGGCCCAGTTGGGCAGAATGGCCTGTATCTGTTCAGTAGACGTAATGTAACTCTACGTAACTTGGCCTGGAATCTGAGACAGGAGTTAGAGGAACCCTCACAGGTATTGGAACAGTATTCCAGAGAATGTGTTTGAGCTTTTCAGAGAAGTGTTCAGGGGGAAGGTTGGATGGGGGAGGGGGAGGATCGATAAGTGGAAATTAAACTTCCTGAAGGTGACATCATGGAGGCTCAATTTGAGATTGATGGGGATGGTTGTGATGCATCATGCAGATTTTAAACCAATTTTTGCACAACGCAAATTCCTGGAAAAGGGAATCTTATTGGGATAAGAATTTACAGAGGAATAGAGTGGTGCGTTTAACTGATCTGTGAAATTCAAATTGTGGGTTTCGTTGCTCTGACAACGGGGATTCTTCATTCCTGCAGTTCAGTTGCTGAGGAACTTCGGTGAAAGGGTCAAGGCCGATGGAGCGAAACACCGATAAGTTGGGATAGAGTCAGTACAGCACAGAAGGCGATCATTCACCTCACCAAGCCTGTGTTGTCTCTCTGTAGTGCGATCCAGTCGGCCCTGTTCCCCCACTTATCCTGCAAGTTTATCTCCCTCAGAGTAGGACCAAGTAGGTCAAGGAGCTGATAATGGGTGTGAGGTTTGAAAGCCTTTGGATGGTGGGCTGAAGGAAACCATTGAAAATATCGAACCAAATCAAACAGGAAGACAGGAAGGAGTGAGGATTCCCACATCATGAGGTCCTGGGAAGAAGCTGCAGTTTTCACCACACATCTGAGTGATGCATAAATCTGTCTTTTTCTGTTTAGGGCTGAACATTGGTCCTGTAGTAGCAGGAGTGATTGGAGCCCGCAAACCTCAGTACGATATCTGGGGAAACACTGTCAATGTGGCAAGTCGAATGGACAGTACAGGAGTCCCTGACAGAATACAGGTAAAGGAAAAAACTATGGCTGCAATGTTGAATGAAACAAGTGGCATGTAAAATAACTCTCAGTTTTCCATGAGGCTACAGTTACCCTGTCGTTGTGAGATGAACATAAGAACTAGGAGCAGGAGTAGGCCATCTGACCCCTCGAGCCTGCTCCGCCATTCAATGAGATCATGGCTGATCTTTTGTGGACTCAGCTCTACTTTCCGGCCCGAACACCATAACCCTTTATTCCTTTATTCTTCAAAAAAACTATCTATCCTTATCTTGAAAACATGTAATGAAGGAGCCTCAACTGCTTCACTGGGCAAGGAATTCCATAGATTCACAACCCTTTGGGTGAAGAAGTTCTTCCTAAACTCAGTCCTAAATCTACTTCCCCTTATTTTGAGGCTATGCCCCCTAGTTCTGCTTTCACCCGCCAGTGGAAACAACCTCCCCATATCTATCCTATCTATTCCCTTCATAATTTTATATGTTTCTGTAAGATCCCCCCTCATCCTTCTAAATTCCAACGAGCACAGTCCCAGTCTACTCAACCTCTCCTCATAATCCAACCCCTTCAGCTCTGGGATTAACCTAGTGAACCTCCTCTGCACAACCTCCAGCGCCAGTACGTCCTTTCTCAGATAAGGAGACCAAAACTGAACAAAATACTCCAGGTGTGGCCTCACTAACGCCTTATACAATTGCAGCATAACCTCCCTAGTCTTAAACTCCATCCCTCTAGCAATGAAGTACAATTCTCCATTCGCCTTCTTAATCACCTGTTGCACCTGTAAACCAACTTTTTGCGACTCGTGCACTAGCACACCCAGGTCTCTCTGCACAGCAACGTGTTTTAACACTTTATAATTTAAATAATAATCCATTTTGCTGTTATTCCTACCAAAATAGATAACCTCACATGAAAGGTTTCCTCTTTTCGGATAAAAACTTTCTTCCTATATTTCTATTCTTTTATGGGATGTGGGAGTTGCTGGCAAGGCAGCATTTGTTGCCCATCCCTAATTGCCCTTGAACTGAGTGGCTTGCTGGGCTGTTTCATAGAACATAGAACAGTACAGCACAGAACAGGCCCTTCGGCCCTCGATGTTGTGCCGAGCAATGATCACCCTACTCAAACCCACGTATCCACCCGATACCCGTAACCCAACAACACCCCCCCCCCCCCCCGATATCCCATGAAAAAAACTAGATAAGAACAACTAAACAGCAGATGCCGGGGGCCTTACCGGAGACACACACACACACACAACCACAGAATCTTTACAGTGCAGAAAGAGGCCATTTGGCCCATCGAACATGCACTGGCTCTCTGAAGGAGCCTTCTATTTATTCCCGTAACCTTAAGCATCCTTTCTTTTCAGGTGGAAATTCAATTCCATGCTTACTCTGACAATGACGTGACAAGAATTAATAAAGTTTCTAAAAATCTTAAAAACACATGAAAACATGGTTGGACATGTACATCAAAATCATCATACCTAAAAAGTAGGGGGGGGGGGCAAATAGATTTTGGGTATTTCCTTCACCAGAACTGGTTAATCGCTGTGGCTCAGTTGGCAACACTCTTGCCTTAATGGGTTCAAGCCCCAATCCAGGACTTGAGCCTGAAAAACCTTGGCTGCCCCTCCCAGTGCAGTACTGAGAGAGTGCCGCACTGTCAGAGGGGTCGTCTTCTGAATGAGGTCTCTGTCCTCCCAGGTGGCCGTAAGTAATCCGCGGCGCTGTCTCCCAGCCAATAGTAACCTCCGCCAACATCAGAAAACCGAATATCTGGCCCGTTTGGATTGTCGGAGATTGCTGAGTGCAACTTGGTCAGTATGACAGTGACTGCGCCTCAGAAATTACTGCATCGGCTGTAGATGCTTTGAGTGGAGTGTCCTAAGGGTCCGAAAGGCCAAATGCAAATTACGGCCGAAACATTAGCTCGCTTTTTCCCCTGCAGTTACTCAGGGGCCCTGCTGTGTGTTTACAGCAATTTCACATGATTAGTTTGTCCTTGATGTAACTGCATCATCTTCTGTCACCCTTTAATTTGGTTGTTCACTATCTCCTCAGGTGACGACAGATTTGTACCAGGTCCTGTCAGCTGAAAGCTATCACTTGGAGTATCGGGGACTGGTAAAGGTCAAGGGCAAAGGAGAAATGTGTACATATTTCCTGAACGAGGGACCAGACATTAGTTAGCGATGTCGAGCACGGGAGGAAAAAAATAAACTATGGTCGTCAAAACTCTTGGAATTCCTGTGCCCTCCATGTGATTATGAGGAATGAACCGAGGATGTACAATGTTAGAGCCACAGCCGAGTGATGTCCTCGATTCCCAACAGGACAAACACCAGACAGAGACCTTTCAAAGAAAAATCCCCCCCCCCAAAGTAGAAGACAACCCAGACGAAGCTGGGAACATACGGGCAGCAGGAGGAGTCCATTCCAGCCCTGGAGACTTTCCCATCATTCAGCAAGAGGCTGATCTGCAGCTGAACTCCATCCACCCAACTTGTTCCAAAAGCGTAAGACACAAAGATCGTGCAAGCTCTGGCCAACACTCCAGTCGGATAATTGTTCCCCTCCTTTTAATGTCACACAATCAAAGAATGTATATTAAATAATACAAGTGTTGTGGAGATTTGGTGCACCAGGAACTACCACAGACACACACATTTACATGTACACACTCACACAAGGAAATACTTACACGGAAACACTTACATATACACAATTACATATGCACAAGCACATACACACACATGTAAACACTTGTAATAGTAATCTTTATTAGTGTCACAAGTAGGCTTACATTAACGTTGCAATGAAGTTACTGTGAATACGGAAATGCTTACAGACATGTTTACATATGCACAAATATGTACATATATACACACACGCATAAGCACTTTTGCAGAAACACCTGCATATACACACACACATTTACATATGTACAAACACATACACCCACATGTAAACACTTATACAGAAACACTTGCATATACACACACATGCAAACTTACCTATCAACGCAAACACACACTTACAAATACAAACTTAGACATGCAAACACTTATACACATACACACACAATTATATATACACACAGATATTTACATATACTTAAGACACACAGACACTTACATATACAACACATGCAAACACACTAATAAAAAAACGTACACTTTCACAATTAGACACAAACTCATAAATGTACACACATATACACATACATACAGCCTTACATATACTCCCACATTTACGGGCATACAAATATACACACATTTCCAAATACAAGCATGTATACACAACACGTAGGCCCCGACAGGGTAAACTTGGACTCAGCACAGATTTCAGGTGGTCGCCGATGGCAGGTATATTTTGACGTGTTGGGCGAGTGCAGGGAACTGCCGTCTGTGCCAAAGAGACGTACGTGGCATCCAGTGTGAATGTTCATGACGTGTGTTAAAATCAGGCCAGGCCTCATTCCTGCCATGGTATACCCAGGGTGAAACCAGGATCGATCGCTGGTGATTAACCCGACAGCATCCTCTTCTTTTTAATAGTCAGCAGACCACTGGGGCACTGCTGGGAATCCCACATGATCATGTGAAAATGGGAGAACCTTTTGAGTGTTCGTCTGACTGAGCCTTCCACACAGCAGGGGCTGGGGGTGAGGGGGAACAAAACTACTTTAAAAATCTACCACTTCTTATTTTAGTTTGTAATATTACAACTGCAGATTTAGCAGAGTACTAGAATTCTATATTTGTAACGATAATAGCAGACGCTACGCACAGCAGTGCATATTATTCTGATGTATTAGTTGCCGTTACGAGCACTAAGCGCAGTACTCTCTCTATTTAGAACACTCTCTCTCCCAGTCACACATTATTCTCAATTTGCAATATGGCTTCATTGCATGCATGTCAGAGGACTTACTGATCTTCCATCATCCTCACACAGCCCACCACCTCTCACGCCACTGTCCTTGCTTCCTCTCCTCCTGATAGTCATCCTTTCATTGTTAAAGCAGTACCTGGTATAGCGGGCACTTTCCTACTATTTGACTAGCCCATGAACAGGGATCGACAATGTTACGTGAACGGAGAGGGTCATTTATGGGTCTCTGACTGCTGGAACGTAATTGGTGAAATAAAATTTTGTGATTTATAAGAGGGAAATGTACTCTTTTTTTTAAATCCACATCTTGCAGACATTATGGTAATTTCCCATGGAAATTGAAATGTGTTCAATAATTTATTACAGACTGTATTAAACAAGATATTGCTTCACTTGAAAAGGGTTTTGTGTGCCGTTTGTTCATGGCTGTGGCTCTGTAAAAATATCATTGTTGTTCTGACGCAAAGTTTAACCCAAAACCTTAACAAACAAAAGCAACAACTTGCATTTATTGCCCATCCCTAGCTGCCTTCTTCAACTGCTGCCTTCGCTGAGGTGTAGGTACACCCACAGTGCTGTTAGGTAGGGAGATTTTGACCCAGCCACAGTAAGTGATATATTTCCAAACAGGATGGTGAGCGACATCACAGAAGTGAATGATGGTGAGCGACATCACAGAAGTGAACAATGGTGAATGACATCACAGAAGTGAGCGATGGTGAGTGACATCACAGAAGTGAACAATGGTGAGTGGCATCACAAAAGTGAACAATGGTGAGTGACATCACAAAAGTGAACAATGGTGAGTGACATCACAGAAGTGAATGATGGTGAGTGACATCACAGAAGTGAACGATGGTGAGTGACATCACAGAAGTGAATGATGGTGAGTGACATCACAGAAGTGAACGATGGTGAGTGACATCACAGAAGTGAACGATAGTGAGTGACATCACAAAAGTGAACAATGGTGAGTGACATCACAAAAGTGAACAATGGTGAGTGACATCACAGAAGTTAATGATGGTGAGTGACATCACAGAAGTGAACGATGGTGAGTGACATCACAGAAGTGAATGATGGTGAGTGACATCACAGAAGTGAACGATGGTGAGTGACATCACAGAAGTGAACGATGGTGAGTGACATCACAAAAGTGAACGATGGTGAGTGACATCACAGAAGTGAGCGATGGTGAGTGACATAACAAACGTGAGCGATGGTGAGTGACATAACAGACGTGAATGATGGTGAGTGACATCACAGAAGTGAACGATGGTGAGTGACATCACAGAAGTGAACGATGGTGAGTGACATCACAGAAGTGAACGATGGTGAGTGACATCACAGAAGTGAAGTCATCAAGTGGCCAGGCAGCAATCGCCAGACAGGAATGTTCCCCTTCAGTCGGGGAACACTTCAGCAGTCAAGGGCATTCAGCCTCTGATCTCCAGGTAAGCGTTCTCCAAGGCGGCCTTCAGGACGCGCGACAACGCAGAATCGCCGAGCAGAAACTTATAGCCAAGTTTCACATACATGAGTACGGCCTCAACCGGGACCTTGGATTCATGTCGCATTATATTCATCCCCCACCATCTGAAAATGAAATGAAAATCGCTTATTGTCACGAGTAGGCTTCTGTGAAAGCTACTGTGAAAAGCCCCCAGTCGCCACATTCCGGCGCCTGTTCGGGGAGGCTGGTACGGCCTGGGCTGGGCTTGCAAAATCCTACCAACCTTCCTGGCTTGAGACAATTCACACCTCTTTAACCTGGGATTATCCCTCCCTCCAGTCACTGTCTGGATCTGTAAAGACTTAATTACCTGCAAAGACTCGCATTCAAAGCATCGCCTTCCATCTTTGACCTTGTCTATATATATATATATATATGTTTCTGGAACCCACCTCTCCATTCACCTGAGGAAGGAGCAATGCTCTGAAAGCTAGTGATTCAAAACAAACCTTTTGGATTTTAACCTGGTGTTGTAAGATTTACTGTGCTCACCCCAGTCCAACGCCAGCATCTCCACATCATGCATATTAATGAAGCCCAGGATACTAGCTGCTTTATTAACTGCTCTCGCCACTTGTCCTGCCACCTTCAATGTTTTATGCACAAATACACCCAGGTCTCTCTGCTCCTGCGCCCCCTGTAAGAATTTATTCTTAATATAAGAGCTTGCTAGGTGAATTGTAAATTCTGAATTCTCCCTCCATGTACAGAACAGGCGGCGGAATGTGGCGACCAGGGGATTTTCACAGTAACTTCATTGCAGTGTAAATGTAAGCCTACTTGTGACACTAATAAAGTTTTTATTATTATTTTACCTCTTAATTTATATTGTCTCTCTATGTTCTTCCTACCAAAATGCATCTCCTGCCACTTCACACCTTTGGTGTAGTAAAGCACCCCAGCACGCCACAGGAACATTATCGAATAGCATTTGACACTGAACCACGTAAGATAGTATGATCAAAGCTGAAAATTTTGATCAAGGATTTTAAGGAGTGTCTTAAAGGAGTGGAGAGGTATAGGGAGGGAATTCTAGCGCATAGGGGGCAGTCAACAGATGGTACAGTCATCAACACTGGAACAATGAAGATCAGCAATGCACATCAGGCAGAATTGGAGGAACACAAATATTCAGGAGGTTGGAGGGCTGGGGCAGCATGGTAGCACTGTGGCTTCACAGCGCTGGGTTCCCAGGTTCAACTCCCTGCGGAGTCACTGTCTGTGCAGAGTCTGCACGTTCTCCCTGTGTCTTCGTGGGTTTCCTCCGGGTGCTCCGGTTTCCTCCCACAGTCCAAAGACGTGCGGATTAGGTGCATTGGCCATGATAAATTACCCTCAGTGTCCAAAAAGATCAAGAGAGGTTATTGGGTTACGGGAATAGGGTGGAAGTGAGGGCTTAAGTGGGTCAGTGCCGACTCAATGGGCCGAATGGCCTCCTTCTGCACTGTCTGTTCTATGAGCTATGAGTTTTCAGAGATAGGGAGGGGAGGGGGCCAGGACACACACGATTTTTGAAAAGGCTGAGAATGTTAAAATTGAGACATTACCCAACCGGGAGCCAGTGAGCACGGGGGTGATGGATGGACAGGATAGTGCATAGAACATAGAACAGTACAGCACAGAACAGGCCCTTCGGCCCTCAATGTTGTGCCGAGCCATGATCACCCTACTCAAACCCACGTATCCACCCTATACCCGTAACCCAACAACACCCCCCCTTAACCTTACTTTTATTAGGACACTACGGGCAGTTCAGAAGCAGCAGAGTTTTGGATGAGCTTAAATTTGTGGAAGAGGAGAGTCTATCCAAGGAGAGCACTGGTCTAGTCGCAACTAAAGGTAACATACTGTGTGTTTCCAGGATTTCTGAGTTTAAGACTGAACCTATCCTGCAACAATCCTTTCTCTCTCGTCTATTACAATTCCAGACCAGACCCCATCAGTTGCTAGGATACTGGACCAAAACCCCAATATTTCAGCTCATTTGTTAGACTGGATGGAAAGAATGACTCACTCCAGGAGTGATTGCATGAGGAAATCGGGATTTGGTATTTTTAAAACAAAACTTTATTATTGCTACAATATTAAACTTTGTTAACTTCACAAAAGGAAAAAACGCTTACAATTATCCCTTAAACACTACTACTCAATTCCCCATTAAACAGCAAGAAAAGAAACATACAGCTCTCGATCCACCTTAAAATCAGCATGGCATTGGGTAATACTTGCTTCGCAGAACAGATTTGGGCGCCGGTCGAACCCCTTCAGGCAGCTAGATATCTTCAAAACGCTGTTTTAACTGGCTTGTTTCAGCTTTTTTGTCGCCTGACAAGACTACTCTGCTTTAAGTATTATTACTTTTTTTATAACTATCCTGCTGTGAGATAACTGTGGACTTAGTGTCAGACAGATCAGACTTCAATTCCTCGCCAAAGCTTTCTCAGAAATGTCTCTGAATCCCTTAGCTCCACCCAGCAATGACGTCATCTTCCCAAGCTGAAAAACAAATTAACTTTCCAGGCCAAAAGCACATTACCACCCCAGGGACTTTCCCCAGTAAAACCACAGTGCATTAGCCCAGACTGAAAACATATTCCTCTGGTCAATTTCACATCCTGGCTCCTAAAACCTCCAGGCTCTGCAAAACAGGATTCCTTTTTTTAAAAAACACACTCTAAACCCCAAGCATTCAACCCTTAAATGGCCAAATGTTTAGAATCCAATAATCCTAAAATCCTCCATTCTTCACACACCTCAATTGTTCTCACCCTCTCCACCACTACTTCTATTGCTCGCTGTCTTCCACAGTCACTTCTCTTTCCTTAACTCTCTCCTCGGTCACTCATTTTCCTTTTGCTCTCTCATCCTAGTAATATTGACTGAGAGATGAATATTGGCCAGGACAATATTGATCTTCTTCAGAATAGTGGCCATGGGGATCTTTTACTTTCCCTCGGGAGGGTAGACAGTTCCTCGGTTTAATATCTCATTCAAAACAATGCATTTCCAACAGTACAGCACTCCCTCATCCTCCTTGCTGGAGTGTCACCCTAGAATGTATGGTCAAGTCTCGGGAGTGACTCTCTCAAATCCATAAATACTAAAACTGTAGAAAATCTAGATATATAATTGATCTCATAATATTTATATGGAAGTCAAGGAATTAATTTTTTAAAAATCTATTGTTGGTCACAGTAGTTTAATCTGTTTTGTTTATATTTAATTTAGACTATCTATTTCCGTGAATTAAATATTTGTTCCTCCTACCTGTAACAAAAAAGGCAGGGGTCTGACTGCAATAAAAGTCATTCTTAAATTTTCCAAATGGAAAATGTCTGGATATTTACTACTGACATTGTTATTGCATCTACCAGTCAGTGCAGCAAAATTTTAAATTCTTCCCATTAAGTGTCAACTAACAAGATATTCACTGCAACAATGTCACTGGTCCAGCAGAGGGAGCCAGTTTGCACCATTGGTCGTCAGATCCCCCATCAGTCATTCAGAACAATCAGAGTTTTAACAATTGTCATTCAAAATAAATCTGCAGTTTTATTGACCTTTTTACTGACCGAACGACAGAGACAGTCTCCTTGCCGAAACAAGGATGCGCCTGTCTTTGAGGGGGCGCACCAAAGGTTCAGCAGATTGATTCCTCGGAGGAGATTGTGTGTGTACATAGAACAGAACAGCACAGAACAGGCCCTTCAGCCTTCAATGTTGTGCCGAGCATTGCCCGAAACCAAGATCAAGCAATCCCACTCCCTGTCATTCTGGTGTGTTCCATGTGTCTATCCAATAACCGCTTGAAAGTTCCTAAAGTGTCCGACTCCACTATCACAGCAGGCAGTCCATTCCATACCCTAACCACTCTCTGAGTAAAGAACCTACCTCGGACATCCCTCCTATATCTCCCACCCTGAATCTTATAGTTATGCCCCCTTGTAACAGCTACATCCACCCGAGGAAATAGTCTCTGAATGTCCACTCTATCTATCCCCCTCATCATCTTATAAAGCTCTATTAAGTCGCGTCTCATCCTCCTCCGCTCCAAAGAGAAAAGCCTAGCTCCCTCAACCTTTCCTCATAAGACCTGTCCTGCAGTGTTGGGGGGGAGGGGAGATTGAGTGGAATATCCTGTATGCTGAGGGTAGAGGTACTATAAAGAGGTCTGGCAGGGTAAGGATTCATGTGGGAATGGAAAACAGTGTGCTATAAAGAGACACATGACATGAGATTAGGATCAGTTGTGAACCGGACAGAAACTTGTGTAGAAGCAAGCATGGAGTTAGCTCGAAGCTTGGGCTATACCCTGTACATATATACGTAGTTATGCATTATCAATACACATTTAATCTTTTTTTTAAAAATATTTTTATTGAAGCATTTGCAAAATTTTTATAACAATAACAAACAAAATAATAATAACATAAACATCAACATGATAAACTAGACTTTCCCACCCAATCCCTTCTGTACATCCCTTAACCATATTGCACCTACCCCCCCCCCCCCCGTGCTGCTTCTGCTGACATTTTAATTTTCCCCGAGAAAGTCGACGAACGGCTGCCACCTCCGAGAGAACCCCAGCATTGACCCCCTCAAGGCAAACATTTATTTTCTCCAGCTTGAGAAACCCAGCCATGTCACTGACCCAAGTTTCGAGTCCCACACATTTAATTTTCAACCATTCAAGACTTCGAGCCTCTTTAATAACAATATAATAATAATAATAATCACTTATTGTCACAAGTAGGCTTCAATTAAGTTACTGTGAAAAGTCCCAAGTATAAGACCTATTGAACATAGAACAGTCAAGAATTCCAAAGAAACTTGTCCTCATTTCAATCCTAAAAGGCTGTCCACTATCCTGCGACCATGACCTCTTTAGTTTTAGACCCTCCCAACGGGAACAGCCAACTCAGCATACAGCCTATCAGGTTCCCTCAGAATCTTGTGCTGATTCAACCCTCGCACATGGTAGATCAGACATAGTGTGGAAACTCCAGGCTAATTCTGTGGAAGACCCAGAGAAATGGGGTTAAAAATGGCCACTTTCTGGAGTCATCCAATGATTTCCCCGTTGACGTTATGTTGACAAAAGCAATGAAATTTCTTTTTGAACTCATCAGAATTTGAAGACCATGGACTTCCAGTGACGGTCATGTGCTGAGCAAACGGATATCAGGTGGCTTTCCTCCAGAATATAGGCAAATAGACACTTGTAGGCAAAATTAGCCGAAATATTCGGTAGCATCTCACGCTCAATTCAGAAAAGGAAAGACGTACCCACAACCGCCACGACAGAGACGTACCCACAAACGCCACGACAGACACTACTGGAAGACCTACTGGACGCAAGTATCCTAGGTAAAGGGAACTGTAGCGACATGTATGACCGACTGACAGAAAGGGCCGACACCGTACTGCACACAACAAGAAAGAAATGGGAGGATGACCTGGGGATTGAGATAGGGTGGGGACTCTGGAGCGAAGCACTGCATAGCACCTCCACGTGCGCAAGGCTCAGCCTGACACAACTAAAAGTGGTACATGGAGCCCACATAACAAGAAACCGTATGAGTAGGTTCTTCCCGGAGGTGGAGGACAGATGTGAACGGTGCCAAAGAGGCCCGGCCAACCACGCCCACATGTTCTGGTCTTGTCCCAGACTTGTGGAGTACAGGACAGCCTTCTTCGAGGCTATGTCCAAAGTGGTGGGGGTGAGGGTGGAGCCATGCCCGATAGTGGCGGTCTTCGGGGTTTCAGACCAGCCAGATCTATTCCTGGGGAGGAGGGCGGACGCCCTTGCCTTTGCCTCCCTGATCGCCCGCCGTAGAATCCTGTTTGGCTGGCGGTCAGCAGCACCACCCAGAGCTGCAGACTGGCTGTCCGACCTCTCGGAATCTCTCCAAATGGAGCAAATCAAATTCGCCATCCGAGGGTCAGACGGCGGCTTCCACAGAACGTGGGAACCATTCACCCAATTGTCCCGGGACCTGTTTGTGGCCAACGAACAAGAGGAAGAATAGCCGGGTGGCCAAGAATCAGGGGAAAATGGACGGGAATCGGGGGAAGGTAGCCGGGGTTGGGAGGGGGGGGGGCTACGGGTTCGTTATGGGGGTTTGTTCTCATGGCTTTACGCTTATTTCTTTTTCTTGTTAATTTATTGTTTTTGTATTGGAGGGGAGGGGTTACTGTTTTTCTCTGTTGTGATAAAATTTGTTGTTGAAAACTTGAATAAAAATTATTCCAAAAAAAAAGGAAGGACAAAGCCGCAAGTGACAGTCTGATGGCTAGCTAAGGCCCAAAACCAAATTGTAAATAAATGCCTATAAACATGTGCCTCGGCCATATTGGGGAATGTAAAATATGTATGCCGGTTAAAGGGGGTGGCCACAGTTGTTATTATGAAGATACTTACCTGTAGATATACATGTTAAGTTTTGCGTGTATTTTTTCTAATAATTTGTAATTTGTTGGATATAAAATATGAAAACTCAATAAAAAAACATTTCCAAAAAATTCAGAAAAGGAAGGAACAGAACCAGCCCACCAGCAAAAGGGAGCTCGAGAGGCCGAAGAGACGGCACGAGTGGAGGAAACAGGCGGGCAAGTCGGTGGACCCACGAGGTGAGGGGGCCTCAACCACCCTGGAGAGAGGAAGACCGATGACCCGAGCATCAGGAGATGGATGGAAGACATTCCTTTATGCAGGAACTGGCCATGATGAGCGAGGCAATAAAGGTGGAAATCCAGGTGGCGGTCAAAGTGGCAGTATCCGAGACGTTGTTCGTCATGCAAACGGCGATCTGTGGATTGGGGAAGAAGGTGGAGGGGCAGGGGAAAACAATCCTCAAGTTGGAGAAGACGTCGACGGACATGAGCGACAGGATTGTCGCTCTGGAGGCCAAAAATAAAAGGTTGGTTATGACCCAGGGGAGCTTGAAGGGAAATGTTGAGGACCAGGAGAATAGGTCCCGATGCCAGAACATTCGGATTGTTGGCCTGCCCAGAGGGATCAAGGGCAGGGACCCGATGTGCTATGTGGCCCAAATGCTGGGCCACCTAGGAGTTCTGGAAGGGGGTGGCGAGGACGGTGTCAAGGGTGGTGGGATCCAGGGTCAAGCCAGGATGGGGACTCGCGATCTTTGGGGTTGGGGTAGAGCCGGGAGTGCAGGAGGCGAAAGAGGCCGGTGTGCTGGCATTTGCGTCCCTAGTAGCCCGGCGAAGGATTTTGCTACAATGGAAGGATGCGAGGCCCCCAAGCGTGGAGACCTGGATCAATGACATGGCGGGTTTCATTAAGCTTGAGAAGGTCAAATTCGCCCTGAGAGGATCGGTGCAAGGGTTCTTTAAACGATGGCAACCTTTCCTCGACTTTCTGGCTCAACGATAGGGTACGGGGACAGTAGCAGCAGCAACCCGGGGTGTTGGGGGGTGGGGGGGGGGGGGGGGGACGTTGATTATGTTTGCTTATTTTATTTAAATTTGATTAATTTAATTTTAATTTATGGTTAAGTTCTCTTGTTGGGGGGGTGGGGAGCCGCCCTGCAAGATCAAGCCGCCATACCCTGTGGGGCAGCGGAGGGGAAGACGTCAACCGCGCATGCGCGGGTTGGAGCCGGCCAACCTGCGCATGCATGGCTGACGTAAATAACCCTTGTACCAACCCCCTCAGGGCGAATTTGACCTTCTCCAGCTTAGTGAATCCCGCCATGTCATTGATCCAGGTCTCCACGCTTGGGGGTCTCGCATCTTTCCATTGCAACAAGATCCTCCGCCGGGCTACTAGGGATGCAAAGGCCAAAGCACCCCACCCCCTCAACACAGCTCCCAAATAGCAGTCCCAACCCATCCACCAACCCCGTACAAACAAAAAAAAACAACCACAGACCCCAACACCCCCCTTAAAACACAAAACCATATACAACACCATCCGAAAGCAGAAATAAAAAAGAATAGCCAGCAACAGCATATACAGTGATACAAAAAACCCCCACAGTCCCCAATCCCTAGTTTGAGTCCAACTTTTCAGCCTGCACAAAGGCCCACACCTCCTCTGGGGACTCAAAATAGTGATGCCGGTCCTTGTAGGTGACCCACAAGCGCGCAGGCGGCAGCATGCCGAACTTCACCTGCTTTCCATGGAGCACCGCCTTCGTCTGGTTGAACCCGGCCCTCCGCTTGGCCACCTCCACACTCCAGTCCTGGTAGATGCGCACTACCGAATTCTCCCTCTTGCTGCTCCTCACCTTCTAGGCCCATCGCAGCACACACTCCCGGTCACTGAACTGATGGAACCGCACCAGCACCGCCCGCGGGGGTTCATTCGCCTTAGACCGCCTGGCCAGAACTCTGTGGGCCCCCCCCAGCTCCAGGGGCAGATGGAAAGATCCTACCCCCACCAGCGAGTTCAGCATCACGGCCACATAGGCCGGCAGGTCCGACCCCTCCAGCCCCTCCGCGAGGCCCAGGATCCGCAGGTTCTTCCTCCTTGACCGAAACTCCATCTCCTCAAAACGATCTTGCCACTTTTTGTGGAGCGCCTCGTGCATCTCCATCTTCCCCACGAGGGTCGAAACCTCATCCTCACACTCAGAGGCCTGCTGCTGCAACTCAAGGATCGCTGCACCCTGGGTTGTCTGGGTCTCCAGCAGCTTACTTGTCGTAACCTTCAGAGAGTCTAGCAATTCCTCTTTCAGCTCCGTAAAGTAGCGCAGAAGGGCCGCCTGCTGCTCCTCCGCCCACTGCCTCCACTCCTCGGGGGCTCCACCGGCCGCCATTTTGTCCACCTTCCCCCGCTTTTCCAGGGGAGCTGCTGCCGTTTTTTTCCTCGCCCCACTCCGGGCCCGCACCATAAATCCCGGGGGTTATTGCTCCAGACCCCTTTACACACCGGGAATCGTCGAATCAGCGCCGTTTGGGGCCCTTAAAAGAGCCCACAAGTCCTACGAAAGCAGGAGCTGCCGAACGTGCGGCTTAGCTCCGCATAGCCGCAACCGGAAGTCCAAAAAGACTGATACTCAAGCAACCGATACAATCCCAGACATTTCGGCGCCACTCCCTGTACTCAGGAAGCATCAACAACAGGGTCAATGACCACTTAGGACACGCCCGGCCATCAAGGCACCCGTCCCTTTATTGGCTCAAATCAAATACAGTGATCAGAACTACCCAATTAATGGGGTCCAAACCGAAGGACCGCTCAAAAGAGCGCAAAACTCCCCAAGGATAAAGAGAGAGACCACCATGTGTCCGGCCTCTCTTGGACCTGGTGCTCCGGCAACGTCCACCTCCAATTGCAGCCCCACAAGAAGCAAATTCAAATTCAACGCCCGCTACCAGACGGATGTGCCCAGCTGAGCAGCAGTTACTTCTACAGACCCGATAGACCCAGATTCGATCAACGGCCACTGTTCCTCTGACCTAAGCTGGGTGCCTGAAGTTAAGTACAGGTTGTCATAGTTGATAGGTGTAGTTTAACTAGTAGTGTCTATGTTGCATGATAATTGCGTGTGTAAATAAAGTACCCTTGATCTTGAACTAACTAACTGGTGTTTGGCTCTTTGATCGATATCCGGTTAAACCTTGTGGTGGTATCATTTGATAACTAGTGACTCTGAGCAATATAATATCGATATCCAAAGAAAGAAGGGCATCCTTATTGATTGCCATATTTATAGCAAGTAAAAAATGCAACAGAGTGTCATCCTGGATTCTGTGCTCAAGTCTCTGGAGTGGAACTTGAATCTGCAATCTATTGTGCCAGACGTGAGGGTGATACGCTGACATTCTATCATTCTAAACAGTCTCCTATGACAGTTCCTCCCTCACTGCCTCTTTCTCACTCTGCCTTCCTTAACAGACATCAAGACAAAACCACCTTTTGCCATCTGCTTTGAACGCTAGACTTTACAAGACGGTATATTTCAAAATGTCTCCTTTAACGCTCTGGAAAAGATGGTGAGGTCACCCAGAAGGAGGCACATGTGATCTGGTTGCCATGGGGGAGAAACTCAAATCGAAACCGATTGAAATATCAAGTGATGGGGTGGCACGGTGGCACAGTGGTTAGCACTGCTGCCTCATGACGCTGAGGTCCCGGGTTCGGAGTTTGCATATTCTCCCGTGTCTGCGTGGGTCTCACACCCCCAACCCAAAGGTCTGCAGGTTAGGTGGATTGGCCACGCTAAATTGCCCCTTAATTGGAAAAAAAGAAATATCAAGTGACAGTTTTCACCCCGGGAAGCTGCTTTTTTGAGAAACAGAGAAAGAGGCAAGATGGATATTGCTGTGAGGATTGAGACAAAACAGCTGCCGCTGTGAAGAGAAGTGAAGGACTGTTTTTGTGCTAACAACCAGGATGCTTGTGAGTATTTGTGTTCTGTTTGAAAGGAAGGGGATAGGACTTTCCTCTGTGTACACAAACAGGTGCCGGACTGTGGCGACTAGGGGCTTTTCACAGTAACTGCATTGCAGTGTTAATGTAGGCCTACTTGTGACACTGATAAAGATTATTATGTTGCCGTCAAGGACAGAATTTGTCCCTAATTGCCCTTGAACTGAGTGTCTCGCTCGGACATTTCTGAGGGCAGTTAAGAACAGTACAGCACAGAAGTCATCCTCATTGCCGTGGGTCTGGAGTCACATGTCGGCCAGACCAGGCAAGGATGGCAGATTTCCTTCCCTAAAGGACATTCGCAAACCAGATGGATTTTTACAACAAGCAATGAAAATTTCACGGTCACCATTACTGAGACTAGCTCTATGTTCCAGATTAGTTAACCAAATTTAAATTCCATCCAGCTGCCATGGTGGATTTGACCCATGCCCCGAGAGGATTAGCCTTGGACTGTTGGATTACTAACGTGGTGACATTACTGTCATACTATCATCTTCCCGGTTTCAGCAGCAGAAACACAGATCCACCCATCTTATTATTATAGATTATAACTTTGGAGTTATCCTTGTAAAGGTGCAGTGCACAGCAAAGAGGGTTGTAAGACTTATTCGATTGTACTAGTTAGTAAATGCTGAAGTATCTTTCCTTCAGTTTGGTGCATTTGTTGCCTGTTTGGTCTGTGTTGTTTGGTTTGTTTTTACAGTAACAGTCTTGAAACATGAAGGGCGGGATTCTCCATCAGCCGACAGCAGAATCGTGAAACGTGATGGGGCGGAGAATAGGGCGTCAGCCGAAAATTGAGGTCAGCGCCAAATGGAGCATCATGCTCCAGTGCCTCAATAGCAGCATGAATGCATTCCATGCCGCGCGCCAGCTTGGGCATGCAAAGTGTACAGTAGCATGTATCAACATATCATTAACGGGTCTGACTCAATCGTCTCCCAACTCCTGTGATGCTCCGCCTCTGCCAGGCAGAAGTGATGATGGAAAGTTTCACTTGTGGTCTTTAAATTCAGGGAACAGGTGCCGCAGCTGCTGAGGTAGAGAGATGGGGTAAGAAAAGTTCCCAAAAGAACAATGGTGGGCTGATGGTTACGCCGCTGGCTGGTGGACATCTGCCAGGGCCAGGGAGTGTGGTGGGGGGTGACCAAGGGATGGGCCGTGGTGTCGGGTTGTCCGAGCCAGGGAGACTCATGCTGACCAGGGAGACTGTACAGCATACCTGCCGGATTATGGCTCACCTGGAACCGCGGAGGTATGAAGGACACCCAATCATGGTAGGTGTTGGGATAATGGTCACCTTGAATCTCTTCGTCATGGGGTACTTCCAGCCATGAGTGGGTACTGTAGTGATATGCATTAACAAGTTTACGTGTAAATATGTATACCCTCCGACCAGTAGGTGCACGTGACACTGTAGCCTCGGGGGTGTGGGGGGGGGGGGGGGGGGGGGGGGGGGAGAGATCTTGAGGAAAGACCATCGTGGTCAGTCGGGTTTGTATTAGTTCCAGTTTTATAGCATTAGTTTCCTACCCAGTTTTATATTCTATAATACAATCAACTAGTCTTGGAACTGAATGTTCTTTAGTATGCCGGCTCAGTAATTGTCTTTGTACAAGAACATAACATGGTACCAGGTTTGAGGTCAAAACTAAAAGATCAGAAGTGTAAAGATTTGAAGGACACAGTCTTCAAATTTGGTGAAACAGTGCTACAGGGAAAACATGGAACATCAAAGGTAAAAGAAATATCGTCGAAAAAAAATTCTCTGAAATCGCAACACCAGTGCAAGAAGAAGATGGGTAATTTAAAAACTCCAGAACAACTTCTGGTAACCGGTAATGTTGGTGGCAATTGTCACGCATTTAGACAAGTTTACTCTGTATATCGCAGCTCTAGGATTGAGGGCGCAGCCAGATGAAAGAAAGATAGCGTTGTTGTTAACCACAGCAGGCCCGCATGCGATTGAAATTTATAACACCTTAGTATATCAACAAGAGGACGATAGTAAAAGCTTTGAACTCATTATAAAAAAATTGATGAGCATTGTACGCCGAAAAATAATGAAACTTTTGAGTGATATATATATTCAGAATGGGCATGCAGAAGACGTGTGTGTCCTTTGATAGCTTTCTTATCAACCTCAAGTTAAAAGCACAAACGTGTAACTTCGCGACTTTACAATCTTCAATGATTCGGGATCAAATTGTCTTTGGAGTAAATGATGATAAGGTGCGTGAACATCTCTTATGAGAAAATGAGCTTCAGTTCGCAGACGCGATTAAGATTTGCCACGCTAGTGAAGTAGCTGTGCAACTGTGCATTCACTGCACAAAGTTTTGCCAGGAATATTGGGAGCCATTTCGATGCCATAGATATTGTGATTCACTCAAAACTAAAACGTGGTCTCAGCAGTGGCGGCCATTTTAAATGCTTGGCAAAAGCAGCCATTACGAGCAAAAGATGTGGAAACAGGCACCTGCCAAGGCAATGTCCTGCTTATGGCAAAATTTGCACAAAGTGCAAAGGAAAAAAATAATTTTGTAAAACAATTTTTCACAAGCAAAATGTTAAAGCAGGGAAGTCAATTAATCCAATTGATAACATTAAGTTGGAACATTTTTTGTTGATGTAGTCTCGGATGAAGACAGGGCAAACACCGCCAAAAAGAACAAAAAGTGATAAAAGCGATACTGGAATAGTGACAAAGGACGAATGGGCATTTTCTTTGTTGATAAATCGATGGCTTATCACTGTGAAGAACCGCTATAATGAAGCCCATGCACCAACCAGGGGCGTTATCGAGCGGTGCATCAGCGTCCTGAGAGTGTGGTTCAGGTGTCTGGACCGCTCTGGATGGGCCGTTCAGTATAGCCCCAGGAGGGTCTCCTACATCATGGTGACCTGCATCGCACAGCAGAGGGACGGCATGCTGGAGGAGGATGAACTCCAGACTTCGTCCAATGAGGAGGAAGCAGAGGAGGGCCATGATGAATGGAACATGGGGTGTGGGCAGCCACAGGAGGCCACAGAATATGTGCGCCAGGGCCGCCACGCACGAGACAGCCTATTCGTCTCTGGATTTGTCGTCTAGGTGACCTGGCCACCAGGCCAACCATTCAGTCCCATTCCACCCCGGCCAACCACCCCCTTCACCACCCCCCTTTCTGCACTCCATCCACCCACCCCAGAACCTGAACCCTCCTCCGTGCTTCCCACCAGCTTCACCACATGGTGTTGGCCTTGGGTTGGCAGTATCAGCGGGTCTCAGCCATGGGATAGAGGGTGATGACAACCTGCAGTGCGATGAGCTCTGATGCTCTGCATCATTTGACTAAGTCTGACCCCTGCCCCGGCTAGCACATTCCACTGCCTACCCGGGTGATCCCTGCATGTGCGTTGGCCATTCCATTTCATGGGCCCATCGACCCCCCTGGGCAGGATGTGTGGGGATTGGGTGCAGGGGGTGCACAAGAAGGTGGTTGGCTATCGGGGTGGTTAACAGTGCTGGGTCTCTCACTGGGTAGGCCTTACTACATGGCACCCCCACATATCTGTCCCTGTCCCATGTTACTCCAGGGGCGACCATAGGGGTAACCTCCGGCGGCCCTGGGGACCCTGACCCATGTCCTCCTCACCCGCATCCCTCACCACCTGCCTCCCAGCCCCCCACCTAGCACATCATCTGCACCCAGTCCAACCCATCCCTCACACCCTACAGACAGAGGACTGAGGCAGTTCGGAACGGTGATGAACAGGTGATTATTAATGCCATTTACAAGTATTGCACCATGCCTAACCCTAACACTAACCTATGTGCTTCAACCGTGCCAACTTAACTGGTGTCTATCCTTCTAACCTTACATGTCCTCATGCTCCTTCCAGGTATCCCCCAGGTGGTGCATCGAAAATGGAGGTGGCCTGCTGTGTATCCCACTCTGTGACCTGGGTCCCCTTTGGCAGCCGTCCTCTGGAGCGAGCGAGCCTGGGTGGGCCAGGAAATCTTCCAGGTGTCACAAGTGGAATGATGCCACTCTGTTCTGCCAGTTGCCCATTGGATGCACCAGGGACAGGTGGGGAGATTCAGAGGCGCTGCGGTGTTTCTGCACCTCTCCTGAGAGTCACTGGCACGGGTCCCATCACCTCCTCCTCTCTCAGGGTGCCCGATGGCCTCCAGGCTGTACCTTGGGTACAGGGGTGCGGCCAGAATGAGCTTGATGGGCTGTGCCAGTCCTGGAGGCACTGCCAGTCCTGGATGCCCGCTCTCGTCTTGACCAGGGTCTCAATGTTTGCGGTCATGCAGCACAGGGACTATGCTATGTTCCTCTGGGATGGCGCCACATCACTTATGGACAAGCTCAGGAAAGGCAGCACCGAGGCCAATGCCCTCGGTGCCCGCAACCTTGACCCATTCTGTCTGGGCCAAGCTCTGGGGCGCCGCAGCAATATCCATGTGGCCCTGGTACATTGCTGCCTGTGTCATTGCTGCGCTATCCAGTGCATTGAACACTGTCCGCACAGAATGGCCCAGGCCATGGGCATCTTTTTAAAAAAATCTTTTTAACTGGCTTTTCTCAAATTTATAAACAGTTGTTAATTATATACATTACATTTTTCTTGCCCGCGCTAATTTGCTTCATTTTACAGAGGTTTGTTTTGTCCTTCATTTGACTCACTGTACATACATTTTGCTGCCCTCTGGATCGGTCTATGATATCCCCCCTTCCCCCCCCCCCCCCCCCCCCCCCATTGGTTTCAGCACCATTCCTCTTGTGGTTTCCCCATTTTTCTGGCCTTGGGCATCTTGACCTATGGCCATGATCCTCGCACCCAAGGCTTCCACTGTGGATGCTACCATACGCTGTTGGCCTGGACGGCACGCATTGTTGGCAATACCTCCTGAATCTGCAGGTGGTTGAACTCCTCCAACTGCCCCTGCAGGCGCTGGAAGGCTTCTGACACCCCCTTGTGTAGGTCCCATCTCTGCGCCTGCATCCACAACACTTTTCCAAAAGCCTGAGCCATCTGGACAGCAGATAGTCCGTGAGGCCAGGCCGCCCTCCGACCATCTGCCCCCTGGCAGTTCCTACTTCCATCTGATGTACCACAGCATGTGCGTCATGCGCCCCCAGATAGTGGCCCAGGGGCCTCTTCACTAAAATGCCCAACCGAGGTGAGTGTCTCTGGGATGGTGGAGGGTGTTGGTCACACCAAGAAAACGGACAAGATACATGGTTAGATTGCAGATAGGCGTGATGTGGGGGTGAGGGCTTAATCTTGTGCCATATGGACATCACTATTCATTGTGGGCTAACTATGCCAACCTCTGCCTCGGCGTCTGCCCACTGTTCAACCCCACCGACCAGGTCTATCACCCTCTGCCCTGGGACAGTGAGGGGCCACAGAACCAGTGTGCCCCCTCCTGTCTTTTCCAGTTCCCTGCAGTTGTGGGCCAGCTCTTCCTGGGGGAACAAATAATGCACAGAGACACTCGGACACAGGCAGTACACAGCATCTGAGCCTAGTGGACTGTGTGTGAAGGGCACCCGGGTGTGGAGTGGTGCCAGGAGCATGGTGGCGATGACTCACCTCGGCCACCCTGAGGTCACACAGCTTTTCCTGCACTCCTGGCTGGTCTTCGAGGTGGGGCCCTCAGCGTTCATGGCCTCTCCCACCTCTGCCCAGGCCGGTTGACATCGGTGGGTGGCAGCTTCCTTTCTACCCCAGGGAACGTGGGGCTGAATTCTCCGTCATTGGGATTCTCCATTTTGCCAGCAGCCCGGGGGTTTCCCGATGGAGTGGGGTTGCCATACAATGGGAAACCCCATTGACCAGCCAGCGAAACGGAGAATCCCAACGGCGTGCAGCACCAGAAATCTGGAGCGGCGGGACGGAGAATCCCACCCATGGGGCTTGATTC
Organism: Scyliorhinus canicula; assembly: GCF_902713615.1. Classification (NCBI taxonomy): domain Eukaryota; kingdom Metazoa; phylum Chordata; class Chondrichthyes; order Carcharhiniformes; family Scyliorhinidae; genus Scyliorhinus; species Scyliorhinus canicula. The sequence continues at coordinate 276,042,994 of NC_052147.1, read as the reverse complement.
TCCACTGCCCAGGCCGCCCCCCCACCCCCCACGATTCTCCGGCCCGGATGGGCCGAGCGGCCTGCTCACGCCGGCGGCAACCACACCTGGTCACTGCCGGCATGAACATGGCGCCAAAGGTGAGTTTGTGGCTTATGAGGGGCAGAGAGGGGAGCGAGCACCACGGCCACGCTCGGGAGGGGACTGGCCCGCGATCGGTGCCCACCGATTGTCGGCCCGGCATCTCCAAGGGACGCAGTCTTTCCCCTCCGCCGCCCCACAAGATCAAGCTGCCATGTCTTGCGGGGCAGCGGAGGGGAAGACGGCAACCGCGCATGCGCGGCTGACATCATTAGGCGCCGCCGGCCGCGTCATTCTCGGCGCGCCGGGCCTTGACGCCAGCGACAAAGTCCGGCGGCCGAGATTTACGGAACACCACTCCTAGCCCCCGGGGGGGGTGTGTGTGTGTGTGTGTGTGGAGAATAGGGGGCGAGGAACGGCCTCCGACGCTGTCGTGAAACACTCCAGGTTTCACATGACAGCACGGGCGTTGCGGAGAATTCCTCCCTTGGTGTCCCACTTCTCCTCCATGGCATTCAGCAATGTCTCAAGCTCTGAATCGGCAACCCAATAGTGCCTACCGGTCCACGTGGGTGGGTGGGGGGGGGGGGGGGGGGGGACCGGACTGGTAGCCACTCTTCAAGGTGCCATCTCATTGGTGTCAGTCCCGGCCTCAGCACTTAGTCTCTGAAATGGAGAACCCTCCCCGAAGTTTTTTTAATCCTTTAGTTCTGCCCGTCACTGGGAAATGCATTTCTCTACAGAGATCGTAACAAATTGCAGCAACTCAAGCAAGGAAGCACTAATTCCCAGCACAAGGCTTGCACAAGCAAACATGATTAAAACAGATCACCAAGTTATTATCGCAATTTGTGGAACTTTGCACAAATTGGCTGTTATGTTTCCTACATTACAACAGTGACTATATTTTAAAGTACTCCATGGACGGCAGAGCTCTTTGGAAAGCCCTGAAGGTGTGAAAAATGCTATATAAATGCAAGTCTTTTTTTCTTCTTTTTAAAGTCCCATATTACGCATGCATTGAGCTGAAAGCTTACTGCTCTGCCAGTTCCGTTCTGAAACCATTACCTGGGAAATGTACAACAGTGATCCATGACACTCTCTCCTACTTGTCCTCTCTGTATGCACACTTACCGAACAGTGGCCCAAAGTTTTGGTGCCACACCATCTATTCAGCAATTACGTAATCTGAGGATTTTAAACTTCAGTGTGAAGTTTTAAAACTTGGCACTGAATCCACAATTCCTTGAACCATTATTAGTTAGTGAAACATGTTTGAGTTGACAATGTGCATAAAGCTTCAGCTAGGGCAATACTTACTTGATTTGTAATTGGTTATGCTTCAGTAGTTCTATTGTGGTCTGAATTTGAATATTTCATTCTGCATTTTATATTTTGGGGCAGCTGTTTAGCTTTGTACTTGTAAATTAATGAGATGCACTTACACCTTACAGGTGTGATCAAACACCTTAAGCACTCCAAAATTAATTTGACATTGTCAGAAATAGAAGATAACTTAGCAAAATTAATAAAATTAATGCTTTATGCAAAAATGTGGAGCAGCCAAGTAGAAGTAGAAACTTTGATTTAAAAGCAATGGCGGAATATTATGGAGTTTGAAGCACAGCAACAGGCCATTTGGCCCAATTGATTCATGCCAGTGTCTGTGCCCATATCAGCCAAGCCCATCCCTCTTCATCTAGTCCGATCAGAAACCACTATCATTTGAACATCCTAACAGATCCCCTAAAGCACAGCTCTTGGTGCTGTTATGAGTCATTTGTTAACCCAATAGGGCCTATTTTAACTCCTGCCCAGATGTTATTTGAACACGGTGAGAAGCAGGTGGCAAAGCCACTGGATCCTCCACGACATCAAATCCGAAGGTACTTAAAACTCCCAAGCCTGATCTGCACAGGCTATGAGGAAAGTAGGTGGAAGTGGAGATCAGCACGGGACAAGGGAAGGCTCACGCTTTCCTTGTGAGGTTCGGAGGAACATTTCTCCTTCATGTTGTCGACAAAGAAGGAAAAACAATTACCTCTCTGGGCTTCTTCTGATTTGGCTTTTTTTTTGCCGTTGGGTTCTATGAATGATGTGGCAGTGAAACCATATCCTCAGGTTAAAGTTGCAATTATGCCCAATCAAAAGAAGGACCCCAGAGAGTTTTCCAGTAGCTGGGTGTCCGTCTCACCTATCTAAAGTGTAGCTGAACCTGTGGGGAAGACGACAATGATCATTTTGATTGCTGGATCATTCAGTTTCCGCTGTGGAGATCAATGAGATAAAATCAACCCTCATAATCTATGGCCAACAGCCTTTATCTGTGCATCGGTTTTAACAATTTGAGGCTCGTCTTTTTTGAAATGGGTTGATCAAAATTGAATGCAACATCCAAAATCAATAGTTTGCATTTGACAGTACTCCACAGCCTGGGAATGTACAGCTATCCAGATGTACCTTTTACCTTGGCAGTCTACAATGTAACGTTCAAAACCTTAACAAGAAATATCTTGTTATTTAATTTTCTGCTTAGAATAATACTTAGCTCAATGTTGCACGCTAGGGATCCAAGATACTGCTCCAGAAGGTGCCTTTGAAAAATATCACCCTCTTTGTAAAATTCTGCTTTGCCAGACAGCTTGATATCATCTGCACACTAAAATAACCTCACTGAAACTATTAATATGCATAAGACAAATAGTAACGAGGTCTCAGGGTGGATGCCTGAGGGGTCCATCAGTTATAGCAGCTCAGTTAGAACTGTTTAATTGTTAACTACAGTATGCTTCAAATTATCCAGTCTATTTATCATTTAATTTTATGATTTCCTGTTTGATCTTTAGAACTTCCATTTTAGTCGTAAGTTTCTTGTGGATGATTTTTTTTTAGAAGGCAAGATTGTCAGTCACATTACCTCAGAGAATTCCACTATGACTGTTAGGCATGATCTGCCTTTCATGAATCCACTTTGGCTGAGATATATTGCTTGCTCTCTTGCCAAATTTCTTGAGTTACTTTCTTTGTAACGGACTAACATGTCTTTCATTACGGATGCTGACCTCACGGACCTATACACTAATTTCTCCCATAATTCACTCTCGTGACATATTAAAACATTAGCCACTTTCCAGTTTATTTTTGGGAGTTGTGTTTCTTTGCATCATAAATGTTGTAAAAGTACATCAGAACTCACCTATTTTTACCCTTGTTTTTTAAGGACCTGTTCAATTGATAGTTATTGTTTTCATTTTGAATTTGCAAATATCCCTTATGTGATTTGATTTGAAAACAATGCCTTAAATTAAAATGCAGTGAACACTGTTGATTTGTTAAAAAGGGTATTATTTTAATAGTCCAGCTGAAAATAATGTAGACTGAACAATGAAGCTTTACAAAAGTAACTCTTCCACAAAACCTAACATTCATTCCTCTATATCTAAAGGGAATCAATATCGGCGTTGTATGAAACAAATCTAAAAAATCATCACACAAATTAACAAATATTCAAGTATAGACAGAACAAAATGCAGAAGCTGATAAATTGCTATTTTAACTCTTGATGTGTAATTCAACTTTGCTTTAGAAGTTTCATCTGTTCCTTCACCAGCTATAGGAAAAAGCATTTGGGGAAAAATATACATAATTCAATTAATACCAATGCAATAATTTGCATATACAGGCACAATTTACTGTCAATGTAATAAACTCAGAATAAATATGATGTTTAATTGCAGTGTAATCAATTGGAAATACATGCAGAGTTTAATGACAGTAAGATAATTAGGTGTAGCGCACAGGTTTAATGGTAGTGTAATAATGGATTTTTAAAAATCAGAGTTTTAACATCAGTGGGGATAAATTGAGTGGAAATGTTGGGGTTAATTGCATTGTAGCAAATTGGATAATCGGGCATGAACCTAGTGGTGGTGTAATAAAATGGTCAAAGCTGCAGAGTTGGATGGTAAAAGTAGAATATATTCAGCATGCATGAGATTAACGATGGTGTAATAAATTGGTATGAGTGCAAGTCCAGAAATTCCTGGTTAAGGAAATTGCCAATTGCTTCTTTGTTGGGGCAGGAAATTTTGATGGGCTGTCCCCAATCCTTCGTCTGTCTAGTCTCCTGATGGCCAGATTCTTGTGTTGTCCCATCAGCATTATATAAATTAAATTTGCCAAGGGTTTACAAGGGGTCAGACTCCACCAATTTTGACATGTGTGGGTCTCTCCACCATATGGGATCAGGAATTGGCAAGTTGCAGAGTTCAATGGTAGTGCAATAAATTCAGTATAAATACTGAAGTTAATGGTAACATCATAGATGAGGTGTTCATGGCATAATGTTAATGATGGTAGAATAAACTGGATGTACATGTAATGTTTAATTCCAGTATAATAAATTACAAATTAATTAATTATAAATGAAGTGGTTAATTGCAGAATATTAAATTATAAATTTTTAATTTAGGTATTTAATTGTAGTATAATAAATTGGATATAAATGCAGTTTAACTCCAGTATAATAAATTATAAATTAAAATTAATTATAAATGAAGTGTTTAATTCCAGTATAATAATTGCTTATAAATGCAGAGGTTAATAGCTGGATAATAAATTAAATGCACATGCGGGAGATGAATGGTGATGGAATAAATTAAGTATAGAAACAGAATTTGATGGCAAGTGCCATACTATATAAAAGTTAGATGTTGCCTATTATCATTGCGGCATAATGTCCCAAAAAAAATCCCTCTTCAGAGATATAAAAAATATTCTGAAGGATATTTACAAAAGACAGCAAGTGGAGACTAATTATTTTGTATTTAGGTATGTTTTGTGCTTCTGTTTCGAGGAATATAAATGCATGGATTAAACGCCATCTCTATGTGAAATCCCTCATTTTTCCAGCGGGGAGCAGTCTTTCACCACCTCTGCAGTAATGTTCATGCCACAAACTGGCCAGTAGTATGTACCTCTGATAATGCAGATTTCATATTTCTCAAAAGGTTAACTATTGCAGCCGTTAGTCTAGCTGTAGGGTGCGATCCAGTTATTTAGATCTCAGCCATACATTTGGAAAGTTCATTTCCTGGACAAGGTCATGACCAAACTTGTGGATGCAGTGCTCAGAGAGTTTTATTCAATAGTGTAAAATACATGATATTGGCCAGGATCCACCACTTCCTGATCTTCCTTTCCAAATTTCAGGGCAGCCCATCCACTATTTCCGTTTTACATTATTGGCAAAAGTTAAACTTACCCTCAAGCATCTTGCGGGTGTGCAGGCATGAACACCACCAAAGTCAGTTGGTTGAGATCATTCCAAGAGCAAATTGGAATCCTTCCCTCTAGGGTAAGGCTTGTAAAGATGTGTAACTTCATATATGTGAATCAATTGTTTACAGAGAATAATCCACTTAGTTCACCACTTTTAGATTCACTCCCATTTGCAATGTTCATAAATTAAGCAGCCAGCACTATTTCTGTAATCAATGCCATCTCTTAACCCTTCCATACAACTTTCAATCAGTACTCAATTCGTTTGCACTGAGTGCTGACTGGGTTGCATTTGAGTGTTAAAGTGAGAGTTTGGTGACTGAGGGAGTTAGGTGAGGAGGGAGCAAGGTGCTCCTTACATTTCATTTCCTACATTTCCTCAAAGAGCGTGAAGGGAGCCGGCAGTTTACAGAGAGTGCAGCTGACTGGGAGCAGAGTCGGAGGGCAGAGTTCCAGTTGGTTCACAGGGCAGCTACATTCTGCAAGATAAGAGTTGTTTGTTTTTGGGTTTTTTTTTATTTTTAATTTTTAAAAATGTTTGTGTTTGTTTTGTTTTTTGGGGGTAGCAAGCTTTTTTTGGATCATTTAGCAGAATCACCAACTTTAGAGGGTACACTTGAGAGAGTAGCAGCAGTATATATATATATTACACCTATATATATATATATATATATATATATATATATATATAAGGGTGTTTAATCTTTTCTTTTTTTTCCTTTGAAATCTCTTTGGGAATTCAGAACAGAGGGGATGGAGGCTAGGGCAGTTGCATGCTCTTCCTGTAGGATGTGGGTGGTGAGGGACACCACCGGTGTCCCTGCTGACTACACCTGCGGGAAGTGCAGCCAACTCCAGCTCCTCAGAGAGCTGGAGCTGGATGAACTTTGGATCATCCGGGAGGCAGATGGGGTGATAAGAGAGGAGTTACAGGGAGGTAGCCACACTCAAGGTGCAGGACACGGGTAGCTAGGTTACAGTCAGGGGAAGGAAAAGGAACGGGCAGACAATGCAGGTCCACCGTGGCCATTCCCCTTCAAAACAAGTATACCGTTTTGGATGCTGTTGGGGATTACCTACCGGGGGGGTGATGACCTACCGGGGGAAGGCCGTAGCGGCCAGGTCTCTGCCACTGACCCTGGCTCTGTGGCTCAGAAGCAAAGGAGGAGAATAGAAAAGCAATAGTGAGAGGTGACTTGGTGGTTAGGGGAACGGATAGGAAATTCTGTGGCCGCGAAAGATGACTCCAGGAAGGTATGCTGCTTCCCGGGTGCCAGGGCCTGGGATGTCTCGGTTCGAGTCTACAGGATTCTTAAGGGGGAGGGTGAGCAACGAGAAGTCGTGGTACACATAGGCACCAACGACATAGCTAAGAAAAGGGATGAGGATCTAAAAAGTGATTTTAGGGAGTTAAGTTGGAAGCTAAAGAGCAGGACAAGCAGAGTAGTGATCTCAGGATTGCTACCGATGCCACGTGCAAGTGAGGCAAGGAACAGAGAGTGACTGCAGCTGAACACTTGGCTACAGCGCTGGTGCAGGAAGGAAGGCTTCAGCTATGTGGATCATTGGGATATCTTCTGGGGAAGGTGGGACCTGTACATGAAGGACGGATTGCACCTAAACTGGAGGGGCACCAATATCCTGGGTGGGAAGTTTGCTACAGCACTTCGGTAGGGTTTAAACTAGTTTGGCAGGGGGATGGGAACCAGAGCTATGGATCAGAGGATAGGGTAGCTTTTGAACAAGCAGAAATTGTATGCGGCGAATCTGTGAGGAAGGATAGACAGTTGATAGTGCAAAGTTGCACTCAGTGGATTGGGTTAAAGTCTGTCTGTTTCAATGCAAGGAGTGTCAGGAATAAGGGAGATGAGCTTAGAGTATGGATCAGTGCTTGGAACTACGATGTTGTGGCCATTACGGAGACGTGGATTTCATAGGGGCAGGAATGGTTGTTAGATGTTTTGATGTTCTGGGGTTTAGATGTTTTCAGAAGAATAAGGAGGGAGGTAAAAGAGGAGGGGGAGTGGCACTGTTGATTAGGGAGTGCATCACAGCTGCAGAAAAGGAGGTAGTTGAGGAGGGTTTGTCTACTGAGTCAGTATGGGTGGAAGTCAGAAACAAGAAAGGAGTCACTTTATTGGGAGATTTCTGTAGACCTCCCCCAATAGCAGCAGAGAGATACAGGAACAGATTGGGTGGCAGATCTTGGAACGGTGCAGAAATAACAGAGTTTTGTCATGGGTGACTTCAACTTCCCTAATATGGACTGGAACCTCCATAATGCAAATGGTTTGGATGGAGCAAATTTTGTTAGGTGTGTACAGGAAGGATTCCTGACTCAATATGTAGATAGGCCGACTAGGGGAGAGGCCATATTGGACTTGGTGCTCAACAACGAACCAGGCCACGTGTCAGATGTCTCGGTGGGAGAGCATTTCGGTGACAGTGATCACAACTCCTTGACCTTTACCATAGTCATGGAGAGGGATAGAAACAGACAGTATGGGAAGGCATTTAATTGGGGGAGGGGGAATTATACTGCTATTAGACAGGAGCTGAGGAGCATAAAGTGGGAACAATTGTTCTTGGGGAAATGCACAACAGTAATGGGGGGGTTGTTGAAGGAGCACTTGCTGCGAGTGCTGGATAGTTTTGTCCCACTGAGATGAGGAAGGAATGGTAAGGTGAAGGAGCCTTGGATGACAAGAGAAGTGGAGCTTCTAGTCAAGAGGAAGAAGGAAGCTTACGTAAGGTTGAGGAAGCAAGGATCTGGCACTGCTCCAGAGGGTTACAGGAAGGAACTCAAAAATGGACTTAGGAGAGCTAGAAGGGGGCATGAAAAAGCCCTGGTGGGAAGGATTAGGGAAAACCCCAAGATATTCTACACTTGTGAGAAATAAGAGGATGATCAGAGTGAGATTAGGACCGATCAGGGATAGTGGAGGAAACTTGTGCCTAGAGTCTGAGGAGATGGGGGAGGCCCTAAATGAATACTTTGCTTCAGTATCCACTTGAGAGAGGGACCTTGTTGCTCATGAGAACAGGGTGAACCAGGTTAATAGACTCAAACAGGTTACTATTAAGGAGGATGTGCTGGAAATTTTGAAAAACATCAGAATAGATAAGTCCCCTGGGTCTGACGGGATATACCCAAGGTTACTACGCGAAGCAAGGGAGGAGATTGCTGCGCCGTTGGCGATGATCTTTGCGTCCTCACTCTCCACTGGAGTAGTACCAGATGATTGAAGGGAGGCGAACGTTGTTCCCCTGTTCAAGAAAAGGAATAGGGGGCAGCACGGTGGCCAAGTGGTTAGCACAACCGCCTCACGGCGCTGAGGTCCCAGGTTCGATCCCGGCTCTGGGTCACTGTCTGTGTGGAGTTTGCACATTCTCCCCGTGTCTGCATGGGTTTCGCCCCCACAACCCAAAAATGTGCAGAGTAGGTGGATTGGCCACGCTAAATTGCTCCTTAATTGGAAAAAATAATTGGGTAATCTAAAAATTTAAAAAAAAAAAAAAAGGGAATAGGAAAATCCCTGGGAATTACAGACTAGTCAGTCTTATGTCTGTGGCGAGCAAAATGCTGGAAAGGATTCTGAGAGATAGGATTTATGATTATTTAGAAAAACATAGTTTGATTAAAGATAGTCAGCATGGCTTTGTGAGGGGCAGTCATGCCTCACAAGCCTCATTGAATTCTTTGAGGATGTGACGAGACACATTGATGAAGGTTGGGCAGTGGATGTGGTGTGTATGAATTTCAGTAAGGCATTTGATACGGTTCCCATGGTAGGCTCATTCAGAATGTTAAGGGGCATGGGATACAGGGAAATTTGGCTGTCTGGATACAGAATTGGCTGGCCGAGAGAAAACAGTGAGTGGTAGTGGATGGAAAATATTCTGCCAGGTGGTTGGTGACCAGTGGTGTCCTACATGAATCTGTTCTGGGACCTCTGCTCTTTGTAACTGACTTGGATGAGGAAGTGGAAGGGTGGATTAGTAAGTTTGCCGATGACACGAAGGTTGGGGGAGTTGTAGATAGTGTTGAGGGCTGTTGCAGGTTACAACAGAACATTGACAGGATGCAGAACTTGGCTGAGAAGTGGCAGATGGAGTTCAACGAAATAAATGTGAAGTGATTCATTTTAGAAGGTCGAATTTGAATGCGGAATACAGGGTTAAAAGCAGAATTCTTGGAAATGTGGAGGAATAGAGGGACCTTGGGGTCCACATAGATCCCTCAAAGTTGCCACCCAGATTGATAGGGTTGTTAATAAGGCGTATGGTGTGTTGGCTTTTATTAACAGGGGGATTGAGTTTAAGAGCCGCGAGGTTTTGTTGCAGCTGTATAAAACCCTAGTTAGACCACAATTGGAATATTATGTCCAGTTCTGGTCGCCTCATTATAGGAAGGATGTGGATGCTTTGGAGAGGGTACAGAGGAGATTTACCAGAATGCTGCCTGGACTGGCGGGCATGTCTTATAAAGAAAGGTTGTGGGAGCTAGGGCTTTTCTCACTGGAGCGAAGAAGGAAGAGAGGTGACTTGATAGAGGTGTACAAGGTGATGAGAGGCATGGATAGAATGGATAGCCAGAGACTTTTCCCCAGGGCGGAAATGGCTGTCACGAAGGGACATAATTTTAAGGTGATTGGAGGAAGGTATAGGGGAGATGGCAGCGGTTGGTTTTTTTTACACAGAGAGTGGTGGGTGCGTGGAATGCACTGCCAGCAGAGGTGGTGGAGTCTGTGTCATTAGGGACATTTAAGTGACTCTTGGACAAGCACATGGACAGCAGTAAATTGAAGGGGTCTAGGTTAGGTTGATCTCAGATTAGAATAAATGGTCGGCACAACATCATGGGCCGAAGGGCCTGTACTGTGCTGTACTGTTCTATGTTCTATGTACTCATGTGATTACATTAAAAGTTATATTTACCTATTTTAGCCTCAAAGTTTGAGAACATCAATACTTTCAACTTGTATATCTCCAAAAACTATAACAGTATCTGGCTTCCAATCTTCTAATCGGTGTGGGTAGTCAAGGATATGTCTTCCATTCACAGACACCTAAACAAAGAGTTTGTAAATGATAATTAATTCTCAAAACAAAAGGCCAACAAATGATATGTTTGACACAGCATCACAGTATATAACACATTCCAATGAATTGTAGCTTCTGATTTAACTTAGTGAAGGGTTCCAGTGCTATAACTTGGAAATTCTACTCTGCCCATCCATATCGCAGAGATTAAAGTTCAATGGCATAGTTACATTTTAAGGAATTTTGGGCTATAATATTCAGGTACAGCACATATTGCTTCGAGATACCAGTTTAACCAACGTACACACCTATTTTTACAATTCATTTACGGAATGTGGGCATCGCCGATTAGGCCAGCTTTTATTACCCATCCCTAGTTGCCCTTCAAAAGGTGGTGATGAGTTATCTTCTTGAACCATTGCAGTCCCTGATGTGAAGGTACATTCTCTGTGCTGTTAGAGAGGGAGTTCCAGGATTTTGTTTTATTAACTTAAAAGATACAGTTTGCTTTCTGGAAGGGTTTAAACCGGCTGATAAGACGGGGTCAGAATCTCAGGAAAAGCCAGTCTTATTCAAGTGACAATGCAGAGTGCTGGGTCACGCCTTAAAAAGTTTTTTTTTGTTTATGGGATTTTGTTTTTGAATTGGAACAGTTAAGGGCGAATTCATTAAGGGTTATACATAGATTATTATAGCTGTGTGCGGTCTTTATGTTTGTAATTGATAAGAATTCTTGCTGTGTGTGTTTATATAAATGTTAAATAAGTTCTTAGAATAAAGCTTATTTTGATTAAAGTGTCTAGGAAGACTTGAATAACACCTGAAGGGTAGGTAGGGTCTTGTGCTCACCCAAGCCAAATTCAACATAAAAAGTTATAGATCAGGTGAACTCCATAACGTACTTTGGAGTTTTTAAACCCTGGCTCATTAGAGTTATTTATTTATTTATTATGATGTTCCTGTTTGTTCTTGCTCTTGTGTTGGTTTGTATTTATTGTTCATAAATATAAAAAATTACATTTTGGAAGGTCTAAACAAATATGAGGTAATGCAGTTTGGAAGGTCCAATGCAGGTAGGGAATATACAGTGAATGGGAGAACACTCAAGAGTATTGACAGTCAGAGAGATCTAGGTATACAGCTCCACAGGTCACTGAAAGGGGCAACACAGGTGGAGAAGGTAGTCAAGAAGGCATACGGCATACTTGCCTTCATTGGCCGGGGCATTGAGTATAAAAATTGGCAAGTCATGTTGCAGCTGTATAGAACCTTAGTTAGACCACACTTGGAGTATAGTTCAACTCTGGTCGCCACACTACCAGAAGGATGTGGAGGCTTAAGAGAGGGTGCAGAAGAGATTTACCAGGATGTTGCCTGGTATAGAAGGCATTAGCTATAAGGAGAGGTTGAATAAACTCGGTTTGTTCTCACTGGAAAGACGGAGGTTGAGGGGTGACCTGAGAGAGGTCTACAAAATTATGAGGGGCATAGACAGAGTGGATAGTCAGAGTTTTTTTCCCAGGGTAGAGGGGTCAATTACTAGGGGGCATAGGTTTAAGGTGCGAGGGGCAAGGTTTAGAAGAGATGTTCGAGGCAAGTTTTTTTACACAGAGGGTAGTGGGTGCCTGGAACTTGCTGCCGAAGGAGGTGGTGGAAGCAGCGACGATAGTGACGTTTAAGGGGCACCTTGACAAATACATGAATAGGATGGGAATAGAGCGGTACGGACCCCGGAAGAGCAGGAGATTTTAGTTTGGACGGGCAGCATGGTCGGCACAGGCTTAGAGGGCCAAAGGGCCTGTTCCTGTGCTGTACTTTTCTTTGTATAAATGCCTTAATAAAAATATTATTTTTAAAACATGGAGTACCGATTCATCAGCTGATGGTGGCCAGTACGTGGTAATCAGTAGGAGGTTTCCTTGCCCGTGTTTAATCTAAAGCCATAGGACTTCATGGGGTCCAGAGTCGAAAAGCATTAGTTGCATTTTCTCTTTTAAGATGCTGACTGAGTTTCCATGTATTTCCAGGACCGTCTATATTTTACATCTGATCTCCATCATTTGTAGCTTAGGGCAGAATCTTGTTGTGGCATCTGGGGTCTCATCTGCTGGCTGGAGATGAATTTGTTTTGGGAAGGGTCGCTGAACCACACATCAGTCAGGCAGTGTCAAGCCCACCGTTGGATCGTACCGTAGAATCAAGACACCAGGGTGGGAATACCGCCTAGTGAGAGCTGCCGGAAAATCAGAGGTTAGCAGCTCTTGTACTCGGCAGCTCCTGAGGCTACCGCTGGGGCCGAAAGGACACCATCCTGGAGTCCCAATATCGTGGCGGACCCAGGCTACAAGTGAGTAATGTGGGACAGTGGGGTTACTGGGTGTGGAGAAAAGAGAGTGTGGGGGATATTTAAGGCTATTGAAGCAGCAAATGTGATCTAATTATCTGCAATTATTGTTCTCGCCCTGAAGTGTGATCTGCTTCTTACCTTACCACTGTCATTACGTTAATCTACAAGAGAATATTAGATGTAACTATACGAATTAAGCACCTTAACAAAATACACTAAACCATGACACATTTGATAACAGGTTTATTTCACACAATGCTAACGGAAGAAAGTGAATGCATTTTTGGTATCTATTAATTCTTCAGCTGCTTCATTTAGATCAAAATTCAGTTCAGAAAGTGTTTCTGGGTGTCCCTTCTTAATATACAAATTATATGAAAGTGCTGGAACAATTTCATTATGCAAAAGGAGCCTGAAAGGCAATCACCCTGTGGGTAAGCATCTGGCCTCTGCTTAAAAATTCCACACAATGAGACGTTTGGAGATATAAGACATTGTTGGCATAAATCCATATCCTACCATTCTGAGTGTTAGATATTGGTACTCCACCATGCCATGCTGCATATACATGTACATATGTTTGACTGGCTGATGAATTGGGTATTAAGGGGAGCAGTGTAATTTACAACTTTGGTATCCCATGTTAACGTGAATGGCGAATAAGTCAGACATAACACAAGCTACATTTACGAGCTTTGCTGCACTTGGAGGATTATTCAGTTTAAGGAAATAAGCAATTAAAAACAAATTATTATTTCAGATTACAATCTATCATTTTCATTAAGATTTTTATTCTCCGCGTAGAACAAATCACAGATTACTGAAAAGATTGAAAAGACAGTACCTGGAAAGAGTTGTTCCACACCATGAATACCAGCTTAAATGGAGAATTTCTGGAAGCAATCTTTTCATACTTCTCACCCTGAAATCCCCAGCCATCTGGTCCCCGAGAATTAAATATCACTTTTTCAAGCTCCTCTTTAAAACGGGGATTGAAATGGAATAAAATGTCTGCATCAGGATGGTCACCCTTTTGAAAATTAACATCGAATCTAAAGAAAGTGGTAACAATGTTATCGACTACAAAGCAATGGAGAATGTTGATCAGGGATAAACAACACCAACATAAATTTATATAGCACCTTTGATGAAGTAAGATGTTTGATAAAGTATAATGCTTCACGGGAGCATTATAAACAAAAATCACATAGGGAAATGTTAGGTCAGATGACAAATGTTTGGTCAAAGAGGTAGGTTTTAAGGTGTCTTAAAGGAGAAAAGAGAGATAAAGAGGTGACAGGTGTGGGGAGGGTGTTCTAGAACTTAGGGTATGGCCACCAATAGTAGAGCCAAAAAATTAGGAATTTACAGGAAGCCAGATATAGATAAACAGATGTCCCAGAGGGTTGTGAGGCTGCAGGAGATTACAGAGATAGGAAGGGGTGAAACCATGGAAGGATTTGAAAAAAGTAAATTTCAAAATCTAGACATTGTTTGACCAGGAACCAATGTAAATCCGCAAGCATAGGGGTGAAAGGTGAACAGGACGGTGCGAGTGAACAGGAGAGGCAGCAGAATTTTGGATAGCCTCAAGTTTACAGAGTGTAGAATTTAGGAGGCCAGTCAGCAGTGTATTGGAATAGTCAAGCCCAGAGACAATAATAGCAAAAATGACAGTTTCAGCAGCAAATGAACTGAGATAGGCAAAGTCTGATGACGTTACAGAGACAGAAAAAGGATGTCTTAATGACAGCGCAAATATCTTGTTCGAAGCTCTTCTCAGGGTCAAATATGAAACCAATATTAAAAGCAGACTGGTTTTGTGTCAGACTGCTGCGAAGGAGAGAGTTAGAGTTAGGAGCTAAGGAACTAGAGTTTGGTGTGGGAACTGAAAACAATGGTTTCAGTTTTTCTAATATTTAATTGGAGGAAATTCCTGCTTATCCAGTACTGGCTGTGTTGTTCCTTGTGTCTTAATAAAGCTCGTAGTCTTAAAGTTGAAGTAGATGCTTTATTGTGAGTTTGTTCTCTCTTCAGTGCTTAACTTAAAGTTACATCTGTGCTGCTAGTCTATCTTGCTACAAGCTCCCGTTCCTGTGAAGTGTGTCCTGACTTCCTGTTCGTGTATTTATATCTCTCCCGTGCTCCCTCTAGTGCTTGTTCAGTTGTATTGCATCTACACTGACATATAATCACCACATCCCCCCTTTTTTCTTTACATATTTTCTGTACATTGTTAAAGAAAATGTACAGGCCGCACCTGGAGTACTGCGTGCAGTTCTGGTCACCACATTATAGGAAGGATGTGGAAGCTTTGGAAAGGGTTCAGAGGAGATTTACTAGGATGTTGCCTGGTATGGAGGGAAGGTCTTACGAGGAAAGGCTCAGGGAATTGAGGTTGTTTTCGTTAGAGAGGAGAAGGCTGAGAGGTGACTTAATAGAGACATATAAGATAGTCAGAGGGTTAGATAGGGTGGACAGTGAGAGTCTTTTTCCTCGGAGGGTGATGACCAACACGAGGGGACATAGCTTTAAATTGAGGGGTGATAGATATAGGACAGATGTCAGAGGCAGTTTCTTTACTCAGAGAGTAGTAGGGGTGTGGAACGCCCTGCCTGCAACAGTAGTAGACTCGCCAACTTTAAGGGCATTTAAGTGGTCACTGGATAGACATATGGATGAAAATGGAATAGTGTAGGTAAGATAGGCTTCAGATGGTTTCACAGGTCGGCGCAACATCGAGGGCCGAAGGGCCCGTACTGCGCTGTAATGTTCTATGTTCTAAAAGTGTACAAAGCAGTTAGATTACTTATGATGTGTATCTATACAAGTAATGATGATATTGGATATTTTACAAAGCCAATTAATATTTATGAGTCCAATCTTAATAAAAACATTTATGAGTCCAAACTTGATGAATTTGTTCGTTGAGTTTTTTCTTTTTCGTTGTTGACGTGGTGATATTGATACTGCAACTCCACTGTGAATGTTGTTGGTGTTCTTGTTTTTTTAAGTAACCAATTAGTCATCCCGAGGTGTTTGAATGGGCGAACCACTGATGTTGACTGACATGGACTTTTTGCTGTGCTTGTGGTATCGATTTAGTGTGTCATCTGCCTTGAAAGCTGGTGTGCTTGCTTGTTCTGGAGCAGATGTGAATTTGTGAGATTCGTTGTCATGCCATGGCATTGTTTTGCAGTGTGCTGTGGAATTGTCCTTCATGTGCAGAGTTGTACCATTTTGTACAGGTCGTTGTTTCATTGTTGTTGTTTCTGTCTTTGTTGTTTTTGTTGTCGTTCTTGTTGCTGTTTTTGTCATTTCTGTCTTTGTTGTTTTCATTGTCGTTCTTGTTGTTTTTGTCGTTTCTGTCTTTGTTGTTTTCGTTGTCGTTCTTGTTGCTTCTGTTTTTGCTGTTTTCGTCGTTGTTCTTGTTGTGCTTGCTGTTGTCTTTGTTATGCTTCTTATTGTTTTTGTTGTTCTTCTTGTAGTTTTTGTTGTTGTGCTTGTAGTTTTTGTTGTTGCTGTTGTTGTTCTTGTTTCTGCAGTGCTTCTTGCGAGTTTTGTTGTTCTTATTGCACTTCATGTTGTTTTTGTTTTGCTGTTGTTGTTCTTCTTTCTGCTGTGCTTCTTGTGGTTTTTGTTTTTCCTGTTGCGCTCAACGAGTGTCCCGTGTGGATAATTTGACACATTGTCACAGTTATTGGTGCGAGTATCCTTTGTGGTAACTGTTACATTGAATGTTTCGTCTAGAGAATAGTGAGAATGATCTGGTGTTGCATTGATGTTGGTGACATCAGTCATTTGTGGTGGATTTGATTCCTCTTCTTTGCTTCCTTTGTACTCCTCTTCTGGAGTCATTTGTGGTGGATTTGATTCCTCTTCTTTGCTTTCTTGGTGCTCCGCTTCTGGATTCAAATCTTCACGATTTAATTTTCTTGTTGGTCTTGGTGCTCCTCTTCTGGAGTCAAAATCTTCACGATTTCATTCTCTTGTGGGTCTTGGTGCTCCTCTTCTGGAGTCAAAATCTTCAAGATTTCAATTGATGTGGTCTCTCTGGACTAATGAGTAGCCCTATTCTGTGCTTCTGTACAAACGAGCTGAGATCTGTCAGTCTCGCTGTGATCCTGCACCTCCTGTATGTCGAGTGTGATCACATTGTCACTGTTTTCGCATGCAGTGGGTAGATTTACATTGTCTTCTTCTTGATTATGTGAGCTTGGTAGACTTTCATAGTCTGCTTCTGGTTGCTCAGATACGGTGGGTTGACCGTCATGGTCTTGTTCATGTATGGTGTTCGCTATGGAGTGTTTGCTTGCTTCCATTTTGGAGTCTTTCAACGAGCTGCCTGTGGAGGCTTGCGTCACTCTCTTTGTGGAGGCTTGCGTCACTCTCTTTGTGGAGTCTTTCATCGCTCGCTCTATGGAGTCCTTCATCGCTCTCTCTGTGGAGCCTGCCATTGCTCTCTGTGTGGAGTCTTTCTGTGCTCTCTGTGTGGCGTCGTCTTCGTCTTGGGTATTGCTGTCATCCAATGTATCGACGATCTGCCATGGCACCATGGTATTGGATTCATCTACCATGAGTAGAGTCGTGTTGAGCTTTGCGACCATGTTGCTGATGCTGTGATCTGCATATCCGAATACCTCAACCAACTCAGCCATGTCTGAGTAGTATTGTTCGAAAAACAAATCATCTTTTTTTGTTTCGGATTTGGTATCGTTTTCTTCATCTTTTTTCGTTTTGGAATTGTTATTGTTCTCTTCACTTTGGGTGGTGCATGCGCAAATCGATCTTCCTTTACTGTGCGTTTTTTTGTCCACTGCGCATGTGTGCATGCGCGCCTTGCGCATGCGCAGAACCATCTTCAAATGGTGCAATCTTTCCTTTCAACTGGGCATTCGCGGCTTGCGCATACGCAGAACGATCCGCGACCAAAACTTTTTCTAACTGCGCATGCATGGCTTGCGCATGCGCAGAACGCAAAACGGCTGATTTTAACTGCGCATGCGCGGCTTCTGTTTCCTGTGCATGCGTAGATGCTGATTTTCGTCTTTTGTTCCCCGGAGACTGTAAAATGTGCTCAGACGCCATTTTACAGTGGATTTCAGCGTTTTTTTTTTGTGAAAAGTTCGATCTGGACTTTTCACTCGCGATTTCTAGATTGAACCCTTTCTGTTCTGATAGTGTTTGTTTGAGATTTGCATCACTCAGTCCCTCTGCAGTTTGGTCTCTCAGCATACAGAACTGTTCAAATTCCATACAGTGCTCTTCAAATTATTTTTGTATTACTTCTAATTTGGTGCTGTCTTCACTTTTCAAGTATTTAAAGCAATTATATATTTCTCTAGCTTCATGTCCTGCGATGTGCAGTGCTATTTTCATTTCTTCTGAGGCTGCTTCTAAATCATTAGCTATGATATATAGATCGAACATTTGTTTAAATATTTTCCATTTGTTACTTAAATTACCGGTTGTGTTCAGCTGAGGTGAACACAAAAAAACAACACAATATATATTAATGTTTAATAAAGTATCGTCACAAAAAATTTGGACCCACTGGCACCAACAGTGGAGTGAATGTAGGGCCCAGAACATGCTGCATGAGGTTGCAGACAGAGTTTGGGTGAAACTGGAAGGGGTTGAAGATAAAGATTTTAAATTTAAAAATGAAGCTGACTCCTCCCATGGGACCAGTCGCATGGGACTCCTCCCCTCTGCCAACCATAACTTTGACAAATAGCTCAAAAAATGGCAGACAATATGGTTTTGGTGATGGAGAAGATATAGATTGAAACTCTCTATTAGGTCAAAATGGACATAGTTGGGCACTCAGCCTGAGTGAATAGGCCAGAGAGGAGGAAGGATTCATTGGAAATTGCGCACCGTTTATGTGAGCTGAAAATGATACCTCTGGTCTTCACACTTTAGTTGAAGAAGGTTGTGGCTCACCAATAACCTGATATTGGAAAGGGAACCATTCATAATGTCTGCTGGTTATAAGGGAAATTGAATGATCAGGTCATGGTTGCAGAAAGTTAAAGGAGCAGGAGATAGCCATTGTATAAAAGATGAGCCTGGTCCGGTGAGGTGACCATCAATTCACAAGACACGTGGTTGGAAGTGAACAGTGGTTTTAATAGTCTTACAACTGAGCCTGCCTGCGACGAGATGAACTGGCAGCAGGCTCAC
The DNA here is from genome assembly GCF_902713615.1 of Scyliorhinus canicula. Lineage (NCBI taxonomy): Eukaryota > Metazoa > Chordata > Chondrichthyes > Carcharhiniformes > Scyliorhinidae > Scyliorhinus > Scyliorhinus canicula. The sequence goes on along the minus strand of NC_052147.1, from coordinate 276,024,078 downwards.
AACTGCAGATCTTTATACTTCCAGTTAGTGGGAGGAGCCATGGGCGGAGCCAAGGGTGGAGCCCAGTACAAACTCAACATCTCCCCCTATGGGCAGAGCCGCGCAACTTCTAGTATACCGAGCTTACAGAGACACAACACATACAATATAACAGTGTGAATTACTAGGATTGTGATTCACCACATTCACCCCCTGTAAAAAATCAAGTCCAGCGGGGGGTGATGGGTCTACAAATTGAGTCGGTCCGGCGGTCAAGTCGTCCTCTGAGATCCACGAAGCACCGGGGTTGCAGCCTCTTCTGGTGGCTGGGTGGTGGCGGTCGGCGAGGGTACCATGGCGGACTCCGGGGGTGATTCGGTCCGAGCTTCGTACCCGACTGGTTCGACTGGTGGCGGGGAGCGCCGGAAATCCATAGGCGCGGGGGTGCGGAGCACGGGCAGTGAACCTGCAGTCGTGGGGGCACCGGGCGCAGTGGATTGGATGGGGTGTAGTGTGAGGGGCGCCTCGGCGGTAGTGGTGACGGAGTTGGATCCTGCAGGCGCCAGGTCCCGGAGGGAAACAGTGTCCTGACGGCCGTCAGGGTATTCGATGAACGCGTATTGGGGGTTCGAGTGTAGTAGGAGCACTCTCTCCACGAGTGGGTCAGTTTTGTGGGTCTGGACGTGCTTCCGGAGAACCGGGCCCGGTGTCTTCAACCATGCTGGGAGCGAAACCCCCCGTGGTAGTGCCGCTGGAAAAAACAAATAGCCGCTCGTGAGGGGTCTGGTTGGTGGCAGTACATAGGAGGGACATAATAGCATGGAATGCATTGAGGAGGACCTCCTGCCAATGGGAGGTCGGGAGCTTCCTGGACCGGAGGGTCAGTAGGTCAGTCTTCCAGACCGTCGCGTTCTCCCTCTCCACCTGCCCGTTCCCCCTGGGGTTGTAGCTGGTAGTCCTGCTCGAGGCAATGCCCTTGTCGAGCAGGTACTAACGCAGCTCGTCGCTCATAAAGGACAAACCCCTGTCACTGTGTACGTAGCTGGGGAAACCAAACAGGGTGAAGATGCTGTGCAGGGCCCTAATGACTGCGTGGGAGGTCATATCAGGGCACGGGATAGCAAAGGGGAAGCAGGAGAACTCGTCTATGACGTTTAAGAAGTACACATTCCGATTGGTCGAGGGGAGTGGCCCTTTCAAATCGATGCTCAGGTGTTCAAAGGGCCGGGAGGCCTTTACCAGGTGGGCCCTGTCTGGTCTATAGAAGTGCGGTTTGCACTCTGCACAGATCGGGCAATCCCTGGTGATGGCTTTAACCTCCTCGGTGGAAAAAGGCAGATTTCGGGCTTTGACGTAGTGGGCGAGCCAGGTGACCCCCGGGTGGCAGAGGTCATTGTGGATAGCTTTCAGGCGGTCGTCTTGCGCGCTGGCGCAGTGCCGCGGGACAGGGCATCTGAGGGCTCGTTGAGCTTCCCCGGTCGGTACATGATATCGTACTTGTAGGTGGAGAGTTCGATCCTCCACCGTAGGATCTTATCGTTTTTAATTTTGCCCCTTTGTGAGTTGTCAAACATAAAGGCAACCGATCTTTGGTCGTTGATGAGAGTGAACCTCCTACCTGCGAGGTAGTGCCTCCAGTGACGTATAGCTTCCACGATGGCTTGTGCTTCCTTTTCGACCGAGGAGTGTCGAAGTTCCGAAGCGGAGAGGGTTCGGGAGAAAAGGGCGACTGGTCTCCCTGCCTGATTTAGTGTGGCTGCGAGAGCGACCTCTGAGGCATCGCTCCCTACCTGGAAAGGGACGGATTCATCCACCGCCCACATGGCCGCTTTGGCGATGTTCTCCTTGATGCAGGTGAAGGGTTGGCGAGCCTCATCTGATAGAGGAAAGAGTGTGGCCTTAAATAGTAGGCGGGCTTTGTCCGCATACTGAGGGACCCACTGGGCATAATATGAGAAAAACCCCAGGCACCTTTTGGGGGCCCTGGGACAATGAGGGAGAGGGAGTTGTAAGAGTTGTAAGTTGCATACGGTCCGGGTCGGTGCCCAGGACTCCGTTTTCCACGACATAGCCGAGGATGGCTAGCCTGGTCGTGCGGAAAACGCATTTCTCCGTGTTATACGTGAGGTTGAGTTTCTGGGCAGTCTGGAGAAATCGATGGAGGTTAGCGTCGTGGTCCTGCTGATCATGGCCGCAGATGGTGACGTTGTCCAAGTACGGAAACGTGGCCCGCAGCCCGTACTGGTCCACCATTCGGTCCATTGCTCGTTGGAACACCGAGACCCCATTCGTGACGCCAAAGGGAACCCAGAGGAAGTGGAAGAGGCAGCCGTTGGCCTCGAACAACGTGTAGTGGCGGTCCTCCGGGCGGATTGGGAGCTGGTGGTATGCAGACTTCAGATCCACCGTGGAGAAGACTTTATAATGGGCGATCTGATTCACCATGTCTGCAATCCTGGGGAGGGGGTACGCATCGAGGAGCGTGAACTGATTAATGGTTTGGCTATAGTCCACTACCATTCGGAATTTTTCCCCAGTCTTGAAGACCACCACCTGAGCTCTCCTGGGGCTATTACTGGCCTCTATGATCCCCTCATGTAGAAGCCTATGGATCTCAGTTCTGATAAACACCCTGTCCTGCAGGCTGTATCGCCTGCTGCGAGTGGCTACGGGTTTGCAGTCCGGCGTGAGATTGGCAAAGAGTGGAGGGGGGGTCGATTTTCAGCGCAGCGAGGTTGCAGATAGTGAGTGGGGGCAAGGGCCCGCCGAAGCTGAGTGTGAGGCTTTTGAGGTTGCACTGGAAGTCGAGTCCCAGTAAGAGTGGGGCGCAGAGTTCGGGGAGTACGTATAGCTGGAAGCTCCGAATAGCTAGTGCCCTGGATCGTTAGGGTCGCGACGGTGCGCTCTTGGAGGTCAACAGAGTGTGAGCCCGAAGCGAGGGAGATAGTTTGCCGTGCAGGGAAGATAGGGAGTGAACAGCATCTTACCAGGTCTGGGTATACGAAGCTCTCGGTGCTCCCGGAGTCAAAGAGGCACGGTGTCCTGTACCCATTGATTTTAACGGTCATCAGCTGTGCTGGAGTGGCTCCGTGATGACTGTCCTCTGAGTTCATAGTTTTCGAGTTGAGTTTCAGAGTTTGAAGAGGATGGGTCCCAAGATGGCCGCCCCCGTGAATCGCACGTGGCGGGCAGCGAGGAAGATGGCGCCCAAGATGTGGCCCCCATGAGTCGCACGTGGCCGGCCACGTGGAGGGGGGTTGCCAAGATGGCGGCCCCTATGAGCCGCACATGTTGGGTGGGGGCGGAGTCGGAGTACAGGCTGCAGCATTTTGGGGCCTGCGGGTCAGTGAGTTTTGGAAACGAGTGCTCTGGGCTGCGGGAGAGTTTGGAGAGGGGGATTTCTTTGCCAGGCAGACCCGGGCATAGTGTCCTTTGCGACCGTAGCTGCTGCAGGTCGCGTTGCGGGCCGGGCAGTACTGCCGTAGATGCTGGGGTGTCCGCAAAAATGGCACACTGGGGCTGCGTAGTGAGTGGGTGGCCGTGTGGCGCAGGCCTGGGGCAGTCGCTGGTCGGAGGCCCAGGGTGGGGTCGCTTGGTTCGCGGGGAACGAGGTGAGGCTGCGGAATGAGACCTCCATGGTAGTAGCCAATTCTACAGTGTCCTCCAAGTTCTGGGTCCCTTTTTCAAGCAACCGCTGGCACACATAGTTTGATCTGAGCCCTGCCACGTACACATCTCTGACAGCGAGCTCCATATGCTGTTCGGCTGATACAGCTTGGTAATTACAGTCCCGAGCTAAAGCTTTTTAATCTCGCAGGAATTCATCTAACGACTCCGCGGGGCGCTGGCGGCGGGTCGTAAAAATGTGGCGCGTGTAGACCTCGTTGATGGGCCTCATGTACATTCGATCAAGCATGGCTAGGGCCTCCGTATACGAGGTAATACTGTTAAGTTGAGTAGAGATAAGGTGGCTCACCCTTGCGTGCAGCAGACTGAGTTTCTGCTCCTCTGTAGTTTCTGATGTGCTTGATTCAGCCAGGTAGGCCTTGAAACATCTGAGCCAGTGTTGAAAGGTTTATTTCGCCTTTGCAGCCTGCGGGTCGAGTACTAGTCGATCAGGTTTGAGGGCTGATTCCATAGTCGTTTTCTTCAAGTTTCCTAAGACTATTAAATTGATGTGACCATCAATTCACAAGAGACGTATTTGGAAGTGAACAGTGGTTTTAATAGTCTTACAACTGAGCCTGCCTGCGACGAGATGAACTGGCAGCAGGCTCACAACTGCAGATATTTATACTTCCAGTTAGTGGAAGGTGCCATGGGCGGAGCCAAAGGTGGAGCCCAGTACAAACTCATCTCCCCCTATGGGCAGAGCCACGCAACTGCTCGTATACCGAGTTTACAGAGACACAACACATACAATATAACACAGTGTGAATTACTAGGATTGTGATTCACCACATCAGGTAAGGAAGAAACTGATGGGGCACAGAAACAGGAAAGGGTGGAAAGTTGGGAAGTTGAAGAATAGGAGGAGAGGAAACAGAAAAGGCAGCTATAAGAAGTTTTAGAGGTGAGAAATATTTGCATTTTTGCCCTTGATATTGCCTTTGAGAGTTGAATAGCAAAGTGGAATAAAAAGGGTTTGAGGAATGGTTAGTCATGAAGAAAGGAATCTTAAGTTGCAATAAAATAAATATATTTATGTGCCACAATTTTTACAAATGTGAAACATAAAACTGAAAACCATAAATTGTTTAAAAAGCTATGGTTTGGGAATTATTCTTTCTTCTATTTCTATCTCAATTTGGTGAATTTTTCAAGACGCTGACCATTTTCCTCCAGAAGCTACCTCAGGGAAAGTAACATATTAATGTGTATTTCATTCTTCCAACAGTCCTCATTAAGTGCATCTGCAAAATAGCAATAAAACTGCACATTCATTCTAAAACTAAATATTTCACACCTTACTTGCGGTATAATTGAATGTTCGCAATTTGTCTGGAATGTATCCCAGATACCAAGGTGATTTATAAAATTTGCTCACACAGCTGATGAGAATTTTGGGACAAATTTTGCAATCAGCATCTAAATGATGCTTCGGCTATTTACAATATTTATAACCACATTATCTTTCAATATTAAATAAAAATGTATATTACAATCCCAGCTGATGTCATTACTGGACAAGTCAGATTCCAGACGGGATTCTCCGTTTCTGAGACGAAGTGTTGACGCCAACGCAGAATCCGTGGAGTTCACAACAGAAAAACTTGCGCCACATCTGGATTGATTCCGCTACTGCTGAGGGGCTAGCATCAGTGCCACGTGGAACACAGTCGATTCCAATGAGAAATGGTGCCGGATTCGGGGTTTCGTTATTCTAACGCATGAGGCTGACAAGCTGCAGCCGCATATACACAACACTCGCCACAGGGGAGATGCTGGAACACTGCAGCGCCTCGGACTCCAGCACTCCTGTCCCTGCCACATCTGGTAGGCAGCGGGCAGAACAGGGTGGATCAACGCCACCCGGGAGCAGCCATGCCCAGTCGCCCCAGAAGACACCCACCAACGGGGACCCAGGTCCCAGGGTGGGAATCACAGCAGGCCGCCTCCACTCCTGCTGTACCGTCTGGGGATCCACCTAGACGCAGCATTAAGGTCCAGAAGGCCAGAAAGTTAGGCACCAGTTAAGTTGGTATGGGTGCAGGGCACAGTTTAGCTATAAGGGCCAGGACACAAATCTGTACATATTCGTTCACATTAAACACGTGTTGCCACCGTTACAACCTATCTCTTTGCTCTGTCTGATGGGTGTGTAAGGTGGGCTGGTCTGGGCTAGCCGGAAAGGGAGGCGGGGGGGGCGAATGGGCAGACCCTGTGGGTGGCCTGGGCTTCCAACCGCCCCTCCCAATGACCGTCCCCACCACCGCCACCTCAGGGATCCGATGGGACCATGTGATGGAATGGCCAGCTCGCATGCAGGGGTCACCTAGGTTGAAAGTGCTACCATGGGCAGGAGTCAGATGAAATCAAACATTGCGGAGCACCAGAGCTCACCGCAGAGCAGGTTGTCATCATCATCTATCCCATGGACCAGACCCACTGTTACAGCTTTATTCCAAACTCCACTGTTACAACAGCGGTGGCAAACTCACCGCTCCAAACTCACAGGGCTGGAACACAGCAGGCTAAACAGCTGGCTTGTAATGCAAAACAATTACCGTACCGGCCTCCTCGAACAGGCGCCGGAATGTGGCGACTAGGGGCTTTTCACAGTAACTTCATTGAAGCCTACTTGTGACAATAAGCAATTATTATTTTTATTACAGCCAACTCAGGGCCCCCACCCCACACTGTGAAAGGTATGTATCACAGAAAGGGTGGCCTGGGGTGCGGGGATGGGATGCGATGTCCGTGCCTCTGGCCTGTCCCTCAATCCACCACCCCCAGTTGGTGAACCTCGAAACGTTATTAATCTCACCCCATTAACTTACCCTTTTATTCCTTTGTCTGGAGGTAATCAGAGCAACCTGTGTGTGTTGGCCCTGGCGCACACGTCATGGGCCCCATGTCCTGCCCACCCTCCCCCTCATCCTCCTCGTTGGACGAGTCCTGGAATTCCTCCTGCTCCTCCAACACATCACCCTTCTGCTGTGCCATGTTGTGGAGGACGCAGCAGGCCGCCACAATGCGGGCGACCCTCTCAGCATCATAGTGGAGGGCCCTTCCAGAGCGGTCCAGACACCTGAACCGTGTCTTCAGGAGGCTGGCGCACCACTCGATCGCCAGCACATGCGCAGGGCTGGCCGGGAACTGTAGTTCCCCAACTCCAAGGACCTGATCTCTGACTCAAAAAGTATGTTTTTTTTTCTCAGGTCCATAACATTTCCATGATCTTTTTTAAATTAACAAATACACGATACCCCATGTGCAAATGTTAGAAAACGTATGATTTCTTTACTTGCTAAAATACTATAATTGGATAATAAATATTAATTTCAGCTTATTTGAGTATATTACCTGAGGGGATCATCAGTCAATTTTCCTTTAATAACTACTATTGACTCTTCACGTAATTCTTCATCAAATTTTGCTGTACAAGGAACCATCTGAAATTTAAGATATACAGCAAGTAAATGATTAGTAGGCATCATCATTGAATACCAAGATAAACTCCTAATTCATTTTGTCTTTCTGGGAGCCTTTGGATCATACAATTCCCTACAGGCAATAAAAACTCTGAACAAAAGAGAAGAATCAGGAGATACAAAGATGACACTAAAATTTAAAAACACACTCTGTCATTAACCATTGTCAAAGCAGAATCCATAACTTCTGTTAAAGAGGAAATTAAAAGTTGCATTAAAAAGTATTAGTAAAGAGTATAAAAAGGAAGCAGAAGAGTGAAATTAGATACCTCATTTAGGGACATAACACTGAGCCACTGGCTTGTTTCAAGTTTGAAGAATTACAAGATACAAGCTATTAATTCAAAAATTCTATATATGTTAATTATGGGCAGCATGGTGGCACAGTGGTTAATACTGCTTCCTCACAGCGCCAGGGACCTGGGTTCAATTCAGGCCAATGTGAGTGTGTGGAGCTTGCACTTTCTCCTCGTATCTGCATGGGTTTCCTCCGGATGCTCCAGTTTCCTCCCACAGTCGAAAGATGTACAGGTTAGGTGGATTGGCCATGCTAAATTGCTCCTTAGTGTCTAAAAGGTTAGGTGTGGTTACTGGGATAGGGTGGAGGTTTTTGATTAAGTAGGGTGCTCTTTCCAAGGGCTGGTGCAGACTCAATGGGCCAAATTGCCTCCTTCTGCACTGTACATTCTATGACTGTACGAATTATAAATAATAGTGATATGTTTCATATTAGAATATGTAGAGTTATGAAAATTCAATTAAATAAAGATTAACTAGGGACTTCCGGTGGCAGCATGTAGGTGGAGGTCACACGTTAGCTGGCTCCTGCTAGTCTCTAGTTTTTGCACTTTTATGCTCAGTTTCAGAGGTAGTTTGTGAATCAGTTGGTGTAGGAAGTTATAAGGAAGGTGTGATATGTTGGAGACCCAGAAGAAGGGCATTGGAACGAAGGGGGTGAGCAAAAGTCCACCATGAGTGAGTTGGTGAATCCTGCAGGAAGGAAAATGGTGGGGGCTGGTTGGATCTGCTCCCGTCACAGTGGAAACTCTGACCGAGGTGATGTCGGGACAGTTTGAGAAGCTGTTCACCAAGCATATGGAGGTGCTGTGGAGGGAGATGATGGCTGCGATGAAAGAGTGGGTGGAGGAGGCTATTGCCCTGGTCAATGTGGCAATGATGAAGCCGTCGGTCGAGGTGCGGGAGCAGGGAGCGAAGTTGAAGGGGGTGGAGGAGGCACTGTTGCAGCACACGACCAGTTCACCTCGATGGGTGAGGAGCTGTGGATGATGGCAGAGGCCAATAAAGGGTTTAGGGCTACGGTGGAGAATCTGGAGAACAAGTCAAGGAGGCAAAATCTGCAGATCGGGGGTCTGCCTGACGGGGTGGAGGGCCCGAGGCCGACCGAGTACTTTGCAAAGATGCTGGTGGAGTTGATGGGGGAAGGGGAAGAACCCACTTGCTACAAGTTGGACAGGGCACATTGGTTGTTCAGGCCATTCAGGCCTAAAGCAAATGAGCCACCAAGGGTGGTCATAATCTGCTTTCGTAAGTTCCACGTGAAGAAGAAGGTCCTGAGTTGGACAAAGCAGATACGAGAAGTGAAATGGGAGGTGTTGGTATACGAATATACCAAGATATGACAGCGGAGCTGGCGAGAAGATGGGCGGCATTTGGACGGTTGAAGGCAACACTATCTTGCGGTTCGGAGTGGTCAACCCCGCAAAGTTGAGAGACGGCCGAGGCAGCGGAGGTGTTCATGAAGGCTGAAGGACTGGTCTGAAATGAGAGTTGGGACTTGGAATTGGTTTGAGGGGATGGGGATTGTATTTTTTCTTACGGACAGTTTTTTCTATTTGATGGTTTTTTTTTTCTGCCTTTTGAATGGGGGGGGGGGGGGGGTATAGTTTACCTTTGTTTGTATTTGTTCATATATGTTTAAGGTTTATGTCTTTTTTCTGTGGGCGTGGTTTTGTACTGTTCCTTAATATGAGGGAGGTGGGGGATTGTTGGGGTATGTGGGACTGGGTTACTGAGGAAGGGAATGGGAGAAGAGGGGGCTTTGGCAGGGGTCACCCCACTAGTAAGTGAAGATTGTCTCGTGAGCGGGAGTGTGGTTGGGAGAAGGACCGCAGTCTTTGGAGCCTGTTTGAACTGGGTTCGATGGGGGGAGGGAACGAGACTGGGAGAGGTGTTTGCAAGGGGAAGTGGGTTAGGGGGACCAATGAAGAGTTCAAGAGTTTTCGCACACTTGAAGAATTTACTTGCGAAGACTCTCATTCAAAGTATCATCTTGTATCATTGACTTTGTCTATATATGTGGTTGTGGAACCCACCTCTTCATTCACCTGATGAAGGAGCTGCGCTCCGAAAGCTAGTGATTCGAAACAAACCTGTTGGATTTTAACCTGGTGTTGCAAGGCTTCTTACTGAAGAGTTTAAAAGCCAATGTGGTGATGTTGCAGGACCCATTGAGGGTGAAGGATCAGGTGAGGCTTAGGAAGGGGTGGGTGAGTCAGGGTTTGGCGGCGCTGTTGAGCGTATATGACCCCAACTTGGACGATGCAGGGTTTGTGAAGAGGGCGCTGGATGCCATCCCAGATTTGGACACCCATGAGCTGAAAATAGGGGGGGACTGGAATGTAGCGCTGGAACCGAGTGGACAGGCCCCAGCCGTGCTCGCTGACCCTGTCCGGGGGGGGGGGGTGTCAAAGGCATTGGCTGGGCTCATGAGGGAGATGGGAGGAGTGGACCCGTGGAGGTTTTTGTATCTAAGGAATCGAGAGTATTCATTTTTCTCCCCAGTGCACAAGGTGTATTTGAGGATTGACTTTTTTGTGGTGGGTAAGGCCCTGTTGGCTGGGGTTAAGAGGACGGAGTACTCAGCAATTGTGATTTCAATCACGCTCCGCATTGGAAGGATGTGGCTTTGGAGTGGGGTCACCTCAAATTGCTTAGAAAATTTCGCCGAGTAACCATCCGGTCCAGAGGCCTTCCCCGACTTTATACCCCTGATACTATCCAGCACCTCCCTCAGTTCGAGGGGCTCCTCCAACTCCGGCCTCTTTGCTTCCTCCACCTGGGGAAATTCTAACTCGTCCCGAAACCGCCCCATCTTCCCCCGGGTCCACCTCGTAAAGTCACTGGTAGTACTCCCTAAACGCCTCATTTATCTTCCCTGGCTCTGACACCACATTCGCAGCCCCAGTCCGTAACTTCAATATTTTCCTGGACGCAACCTGCCTCCGCAGCTGGTGCGCCAGCATGCGGCTCGCCTTCTCCCCATACTCATAATGCACCCCCCTTGCCCTATGCAGTTGCCCTACAGCCCTCCCTGTTGTCAGCCTATCAAACTGTCCCTGCAACTTTTTCCTCCTCGCCAATCCCTCCGCGGTGGGCATGCTTGAATATTCCATGTCCACCTGCACCATCTCGTTCATTTGACGGTCATGTTCTTCCCTCCTTTCCCTATCCGCACGAGCCTTAAACAAAATAATTTCCCCTCGGACCACTGCCTTCAGTGCTTTCCACAAAATGGCCACTGATACCTCCCCATTCTGATTCAACTCCACATACTTCTTAATCGCCACCCGCGCACCTTATCACAAAAACCTCCATCTGCCAACAACCCCGAGTCAAATCTCCACCCTGGCCTCTGCTCTCGTCCTGATCTAAACTGAATCTCCAGCCAGTAGGGCGCATGGTCTGAGATAACTATCCCCACATACTCTGCCCTCTCCACCCCAACCAAAATCTCCTGACTCACTACAAAGTAATCAATCCTTGAATACACCTTATAGACATGTGAAGAGGGAATACTCCCTTCCCCTGGGTTCTGAAAGCACCATGGATCCACCATACCCATCCTCTCCATAAAACCCCCCTGCTCCCTTGCCATTCATATCCTACCCATCGACCTGGGGCTCAACCTATCCACCCTCGGCTCTAAGACAGTTAAAATCTCCTCCCATGATCAACTGGTGCGTGGCCAAATTTGGAATCGCTGACAGAAACCCCCCTCATAAGACCCACATCGTCCCAATTTGGATTTGGACTTTTGTTTATTGTCACGTGTACCAAGGTACAGTGGAAAGTATTTTTCTGCGAGGAGCTCAACAGATCATTAAGTACATGAAAAGAAAAGGAAATAAAAGAAAATACATAATAGGGCAACACAAGGTACACAATGTAACTACATAACACCGGCATCGGGTGAAGCATACAGGGGTGTAGTGTTAATGAGGGCAGTCCATAAGAGGGTCATTTAGGAGTCTGGTAACAGCGGGTAAGAAGCTGTTTTTGAGTCTGTTTGTGCGTGCTCTCAGTCTTTTCTATCCCCTGCCCAATGGGCATACACATTTACCACGGTGCCCCTTCCAATACCCCACTCACAATCACATACTTTCCACCCGGATCCCTCACCTCCTTTGCACTCACAGATCCCATTTTTTTGCTCATTAATATCGCCACTCCCCTCGATTTTGAATCAAACTCCGAGTGGAAAACCTGCCCGAACCACCCCTTCCTTAACCAAACCTGGTCCTTCACACGAAGGTGCGTCTCCTGCAGAAAGACCACCCCCGGTTTCAAGCTCCTGAGGTGCACAAACACCCACAACCTTTTAACCAGCTAATTCAGTCCCCGGACGTTCCACGTTACCAGCCTTACCGGAGGCTTATGTCTCCAATCCCCTCTACCATCCGTCACCTTCCCCACTAAACTCCCGCCCTTAATTCCACCCTATACCTAGCCCATCCCAGTTGGTCCCCTTCTCCGCCCCATACCATGCCATCTCTCACCCCCTGCCACATTGCAACAACCCCCCCACCACCCCCTCCCCACCCAGCCACGCCTCTCGGACTTCACCACCACCTCACTTCCATTCACCAGCATCACCTGCTAGTGCGACTGCCCCTGCCCAAAGGCACCGCCCAATGAACCACCCCTCAGCTCAAGGAGGAAAGCTCGCTGCTGACCGTACCCTCTCCCACCACAACAAAGACTTCTCCTGAACTCCAGGCAGCCTTCTCCGAAAGCAATCAAACAAATGTTAAACACAAACAGTCCCATAAAACAGGAGGGGGGAATGGGAACATCCATCCCCACATAAACATTTCACCCCTACAACCCCTTACAATCCCAACAGTAAACAGCAACCGCACCCCCCCCCCAAAAGACAAAAAATGCCCAATCCCGACCCCCACTTCAAACAAGCTCGCCAACCATTACAAAGTGCCAGCACCCCGGTTCCCAAGCATTGTCCGCTCAGTTCTCCCCCAGTTTATGCTCCTTAATGAAGTCTTTGGCCGCTACTGGGGTCTCGAAATAGTACTTCCGGCCTCCGAACGTCACCCATAATTCCACTGGGTACAGCACTCCAAACATGGTCTGCCATCGGTATAGCACTGCCTTGGCCTTATTGAAGCCTGCACGCCGCTTCGCCAACTCGGCTCCGATATCCTGATAAATTCGGACCTTATTCCCCTCCCAGTCGCAGGTATGGTTCCCCCTGGCCCAATGCAAAATCTTCTCTTTCTCCACATAGAGCTCCCCAGCTCTAGGCTTCTGCCTCAGGGACATACGCGCTTCAGGGGCCTTATCTAACACCCTTTCCGCCACCAGCCCCAGCAGCATCTTCGCGACGTACCTCATGGCACTCAAACCTTCCACTCCAGGCAGGCCCACTATTCGCAGTTTTGCCTTCTTGAGATATTCTCCTGCTCCTCCACCTTTGCCCTCAAAATTTTACACTGGTCTCCTAGGAGCCCCATCTCCGCCTCCAGATCCACCACATGATCGCTGTGATCTGAGATCACTCCTTCGATCTCCCAAATCTGCGACCAATGCACCTCCAAACACTTCTCCACCCGTTCCAACAAACTCTTCAGGGGTGCACAGCTCCTTCGATGGTCTTCAAGCGATCCTCCTGAATTTCCCTCCTCTGCTGCCGGAATTCCTCCTTAATAAATGCCACCATATGCGCCATCTGGGGCCTTCCAGCTTGCATCAGCCCTTCCCCCACCGCCTTGCTTACACTGGCTGCTGCTGCAATACAGGCCTGCTCCAACTCTCTAGCCTGATCTCTCACTGTCTTCTGCCGGGTTTGATAACCAGCAGACATACCGCTCCCAGGGGAAACTACTCCTCCAACCTTCATCTATGCCTTTTCATCAAAATTCCACCCAGGGTCGGGTAAAAAGAGCTCTTTTCTGTGCCTTTAAGCAGGAGCTGCCCTGTGTGTGACCACTAATACCATGGCCACCACCGGACGTCCCTCCTGTTTTTGTTTCAATGTCTGCGGGTCTTTTTGCCTAAGTCTTTTTTCAGGGGGTAAACAGGTTGACCTCCTCGATTGTTTGCGGGGGATAGGTGGCCAAGATTAGGAGGGTGATACTGTTGTATTATTATTGGCTGGCAAATGCAGAGAAGGAGCGGGGTTGGAGCAGAGAGTGGGAGGGAGGCTCTGTGGGGTAAGGATGGAAGTGGGCTCCTACAGAGAGTCGGGGTTGCGGGTGCTGGCAACAACGGCCCCATGAAAGTATTTGGCGAGTCCTATGGTGGTGGGCACGTTGAAAATTTGGAGGCAATTTAGACAGCACTTTAAGCTGGGGGCCAGGTCAGGGGGATGCTGATTAGGAGGAATCAAGGGTTCGACCCAGGGAGGATGGATTTGAGGTTTCGGGGGTGGGAAGACAGGGGGATTAGGGAAATTATGAATCTGTTCCTAGGAGGACGATTTGCAAGTTTGGAGGAGTTGGGCGAGAAGTATGAGCTGGCACAGGGGGAAAGTTTTGGGTATATGCAGGTGCTGGATTTTGCGAGGAAGATTTACCCAACCTTCCCGATAAAGCATGCCTCCTCGCTGTTGGAGGCGGTGCTGTCAGTGGAGTGGGGGGGGGGGGGGTGTGTGTGGAAGTCATCTCAGCAGTTTATGGGAGGATTCTGTAAGGGGTATGGCAAAGTGGGAGGAAGAGCTGGAGACGACGCTGGAGAAGGGTTGTGGTGTTAGGTGCTGCGGAGGGTGAATGCCTCGATTTTATGTGCAAGGTTGAGGCTGATACAGCTGAAGATAGTGTACGGGCGCACCTTAAAATATCAAGGATGAGCCGGCTATTCGAGGGGGTGGAGAATGTCTGTGAGCAATGTGGGAGGAGTCCTGCAAACTATTTTTAGATGTTTTGGTCCTATCAGAAATATTTTGGAGGACAATCGCTAGGGTCTTACACGTAGATGTGGTGCTTGGCCCCCCTAAAAGCCATATTCGGGGTGTCAGACTGGCCCGAGTTGCAGGGGGTGTGGGAGCAGATGTCTTCACCTCGCTGATTGCTCACAGGCGGGTCTTGTTGGGGTGGAGGTCAGCTTCTCCACTCTTGTGCCTTGCCGTGGTGAGGGATCCGCTGGATTTTTTGGCTCTGGAGAAGGTGAAGTTCGTGCTGGGGGGAGGGGGGGCGAGTGAGGTGGTTCGACAATTGTTGGGGTTTATTTATCATGCACTTTCAAAAGTTGGTTGCCGTTGACTGCTGGGGGGGGGGGGGGGGGGGGGGGGGGGGGTGGGGGGACTGGGGAGATTTTGTTTGGGGTCGTTTTGTATTGTAAAATTGTTGAAAATTTGATGAATAAAAATACTTTCAAAAAATAAATAAATAAAGATTATCTACTTTTTGGAGCCATCTCTTTTTTTTTTTAAAAGAAAACCGTAGGCAAATACTGCTGAAGTGATCTGCCAGCAAACCTCATGCTGAGGGACAATCTCCCTTTCAGATGTTTTGTGACGATGGAACTTGCTACTCTTCCGTGATATATAAGGACCAAACCCAGAGTTTTTTTTTATTTTAAATTTTAGATTACCCAATTATTTTTTACAATTAAGGGGCAATTTAGTGTGGCCAATCCACCTACTTTGCACATCTTTGGGTTGTGGGGGCTGTGTTGTTCCTCGTGTCTTAATAAAGCTCGTAGTCTCAAATGTGGAGAAGATGCTTTATTGTGAATTTGTTCTCTCTTCAGAGCTTAACTTACGGCTACCTCAAATGCTGCCTGCTTGTGTGTCTGTGTCCTGCTACGAATTCTGCCTTCCGTGAAGTGTGTCGTCACTTCCTGTCCCTGTGTATATATAGCTCTCCCGTGCTCCCTCTAGTGCTTGCTCAGTTGTATTGCATCTACTAAGATCTACGATCACCACATCCCCCTTTTTTCTTTACATATTTTCTGTATATCGTTAAAGAAAATTGTACAAAACAGTTACTTATGATATGTGTATCTATACAAGTGATGGTGCTATTGCATATTTTACAATGCCAATTTATATTTATGAGTCCACTCTTAATAAAAACATTTATGAGTCCATACTTGATGAATTTGTTCACTGAGTTTTTTCTTTTGTTGTTGCCGTGGTGAATGTTGTCGGTGTTCTTGTTATTTTAAGTAACCAATGCGTCATCCCGAGGTGTTTGCAAGGTCGAACCACTGATGTTGACTGACATGGATTTTTTTCTGTGCTTGTGGTATCGATTTATTATTTCATCTGCCTTGAAAGCTGGTATGCTTGCTTGTTCTGGAGCAGATGTAAGTTTGTGCGATTCGTTGTCATCCCATGGCATGTTTGTAGTCTTGTCATTGTTTTGCAGTGTGTTGTGGTATTGTCCTTCATGTGCAGAGTTGTACCATTTTGTACAAGTCGTTGTTTCATTGCTGTTGTTTCTGTCGTTCCTGTCTTTGTTGTTTTCGTTGCCGTTCTTGTTGCTGTTTTTGTCGTTTCTGTCTTTGTTATGCTTCTTGTTGGTTTTGTTGTTCTTCTTGTAGTTTTTGTCGTTGTGCTTGTAGGTTTTGTTGGTGCTGTTGTTGTTCTTGTTTCTGCAGTGCTTCTTGCGATTTTTTGTTGTTCTTGTCGCGCTTCATGTTGCTTTTGTTCTTGCTGTTGTTGTTCTCGTTTCTGCTGTGCTTCTTTTGGCTTTTGTTTTTCTTGTTATGCTCAATGAGTGTCCCGTGTGGATAATTTGAGTCATTGAACGTTTCGTCTCGAGAATGGTGAGAATGATCTGATGTTGCATCGATGCTGGTGACATCAGTCATTTGTGGTGGATTTGATTCCGCGTCTTTGCTTTCTTGGTGCTCCTCTTCTGGAGTCAAATTCTTCGCGATTTCATTTGACGCGGTCTCTCTGGACTCTTGGTGCTCCTCTTCCGAAGTCAAAATCTTCATGACTACAATTGACGTGGTCTCTTTGGACTCTTGGCGCTCCTCTTCCGGAGTCAAATCTTCATGGTTTCTTTTGGCGTGGTCTCACTGGACTCTTGGTGTTCCTCTTCTGGAGTCAAAATCTGCATGGTTTCTTTTGGCGTGGTCTCTCTGTGCTTCTGTACAGACAAGCTGAGAACTGTCAGTCTCGCTGTGATCCTGTACGTCGAGTGTGATCACCTTGTCACTGTTTTCGCATGCAGTGGGTAGATGTACATTGTCTTCTTCTTGTTCATGTGAACTTGGTAGACTTTCATAGTCTGCTTGCGGTTGCTCAGATACGGCGGGTTGACCTTCATGGTCTTGTTCATGCATGGTGTTCGCCAGGGAGTGTTTGCTTGCTTCCCTTTTGTAGTCTTTCATCACTCGCACTGTGGAGCCTGTCATCGCTCGCTCTGTGGAGTCTTTCTGTGCTCTCTGTGTGGCGTCGTCTTCGTCTTGGGTATTGCTGTCATCCAATGTATCGACGATCTGCCATGGCACCATGGTGTTGGATTCATCTACCACGAGTAGATTCGTGTTGAGCTTTGCGACCATGTCGCTGATGCTGTGATCAGCATATCCGAATAACTCAGCCATGTCTGAGTAGTATTCTTCGAAAACCAAATCATCTTGGTTGGATTCATCTACCACGAGTAGATTCGTGTTGAACTTTGCGACCGTGTCGCTGATGCTGTGATCAGCATATCCGAATAACTCAGCCATGTCTGAGTAGTAATCTTCGAAAAACAAATCATCTTTTGTTGTTTTTGATTTATTTTTGTTCTCTTCACTTTGGGTGGTGCAGACTGCTTTTTCCAGGGTGTTGTGCGAGTTGTTTTTAACTGCAGGTTTAAGTTCAGGCGTTTTTTTGTCTTCTGAGGCAAGAAACTTTGGTTTTACCGCTTTAAGTATCTTGTTTTCAATTTTCGGGCATTTCCCTTTTCAGTAGGCGTGTCCGGATGTTCAGACGTCATGACGCTCGTGACGTCGTGCGTAGGAATTAATTGCCCATGCGCAATTCGGCCTTCCTTTACTGTGCAGTTTTGTGTCCAATGCGCATTCGCGGCCTGCGCATGCGCATAACGATCCGCGACCAAAATGTTTGGAGACTGCGCATGCGCATAACGATCAGCAACACAAACTTCTTTTAACTGCGCATGCGCAAGCCACGCCGGCGCAGAACGCAAAAAGGGTGATTGTAACTGCACATGCGCGGCTTCCGTTTCCTGCGCATGCGCGGCTTCCGTTTCCTGCGAATGCGCAGACGCAGTTTGTAGTTCTTTGTCTGCCCGAGACTGCAAAATGTGGTCCAACGCCATTTTATTGCGGATTTCAGCGTTTTTTCTTTCTGAAAGTTGTAAGTTACCTTTTCCTTTCGATCTGGACTGGATTTCAGCATTTTGGCTTTGTGAAAAATTCAAGTTATTTCTTTTTGATCTGTACTTTTCACTCGCGATTTCTTGACTGAACCCTTTCTTTTTGTAGAGTTTTGCATCACTCAGTCTCTGTGCAGTTTGGCCTCTGAGCATACCGTGCTGTTCAAATTTCTTACAGTACTCTTCAAATTTGTTTAGTATTGTTTGTAAGCTATTGCTGTCTTCATCTTTTGAATATTTAAATCAATTATATACTTTCCTAGCTTCATGTCCTGCGATGAGCATTGCTATTTTAATTTCATCTGAGGCTGCTGCTACATCATTAGCTATGATATATAAATCGAACCATTGTTTAAACATTTTCCAGACATTTCTTACATTGCCAGTCGTGTCCAGCTGAGGTGGGTATCCAAGCCACATCCTCGAATCAGCGATGCCTTCCCAAGTCGAATGTCCAGTAGGAGATTTCCATGCCATTTTGTTCTTTCTGTGTCTGCAGCTGAGTTGTCCTGTAGTAAGCGTCTGAAGCCAATCCTGGTACCACAATCACCACAGGGGCGAAACCCACGCAGACATGAGGAGAATGTGCAAACTCCACACGGACAGTGACCCAGAGCCGGGATCGAACCTGGGACCTCAGCGCCGTGAGGCAGTTGTGCTAACCACTTGGCCACCGTGCTGCCCTTCAAACTCAGAGTTTGAGTTCATTTTCAATTAAAGCATCTCCCAGAAAAGACAATTACTGCATTCCTATGCTGGGATGGCTATTTGGAGGTGTTGGGGATGCTCCTTAAGAATGCCGAGTTAGGCAATCTTTCTCCATCCTAAATTTGTATTCTCTGTGCATTGTTAGAGACAGGGTAAAAGTAGTACCATGTGCCAAGAAAGCTAGAAAGTTTTTCAAGGGAATAAAGAATCAAGCTGCCAATAGAAACATCATCCAATGGCTGGCAAAAAGATTGGACATCGTCTATATAAAAAGGAATCCTGGAGGAATCCACATGGTGAAATATATTTCCAACTCAGATTTATGAGCAGGGGAATAACAGAAAGCAATTATGATTTATTTTGGCCTACATAAAATTGGGAAATCATCTTCAACAGGAAACCTGTGTATATACAATGCATTAGAGAATGGCATTTGTGCTCTGAGATCCGAGTTCAAGGCCAGTATCTAGTGGATATTGGGAATAGTAATGATCCAACGCTAAATGGCAATATTAGTCAGAGGTAAAAGGAAAACTGATGTGGGAATTGAAGAAATTTTACACTTCTCTTCAAACCTCTCAATGAACGGCAAATTTTAAAAAATCATGATTCATGACTAGACCTTAGTAAGACACCTCACACCAGTTAAAGTATCTTAAAATAGGTCACAACATGCCCACGGGTGAGGCAAAGCACCCGTTTTTTACCACTGAAGTCTCCAATTTTGATGTTTCTGGTTCTGGCTCATCAAGCCAATGAGATCAGAGGACTTTTAGATCAACATTATTTAACACTCTAATCAAGTTATTCTTGGATAAAAGCAAATTACTGCGGAGCTGGAATCTGAAACAAAAACAGAAAATACTGTACAATCTCAGCAGGCCAACTTGTGACACAAATAAAAATTATTATTATAAAGATTATTCATCCACTTCTTTACAAACTGTGACGTAAATAAACTCTGTAGAAACTTCTGCAGCTCTAACTTCATACATTACAAATGTTTGTTGTACAGAGTCAGGTTCAAAGGATTGCAATATAGATAACAGAATACACTTGCTTCAATGGCAAGAAACCCAATGGTCAAATGAAAGATTTCCACCTGTCCCCATGCCAATTGTACAGAAATCTAAACAAAGACATGGCTTAGCAGGATGCTAAACTGAGAACCTGTCTGTTGTTTCAGGTAAAGATCCTGTGGCATTATTTTGAAGCACAGTAAGAAGTCTTACAACACCAGGTTAAAGTCCAACATGTTCGTTTCAAACACTAGCTTTCGGAGCACTGCTCCTTCCTTAGGTGAATGAGGAAGGAGCATTCACCTGAGGAAGGAGCAGTGCTCCGAAAGCTAGTGTTTGAAACAAACCTGTTGGACTTTAACCTGGTGTTGTGAGACTTCTTAATGTGCTCACCCCAGTCCAACGCCGGCATCTCCACATCATTATTTTGAAGGAGAGCAGAGGGATTGAATTATACATTCAGTTTGAGGGAGAGAATAGTGTAACTGTATTTTAAACTGAAATAAGGGCAATTATAAGGGCATGAATGTAGAGCTAGCTAAAGTGAACGGGAAAATTAGGTTAAAGAATAGGAATAGAGATGCAGTGACAGACATTTAAGGGGATATATCAGAACACACAATAGATAGTGTCCAACAAAGAAAGAAAAATTCCATCAGAGGGCCCACTATCCATGGTTAACTAAAAAAGTTAAAGACAGTATCAAACTTAAAGAAAAATAATATAATTGCGCAAGGATTGATGGTAGGAAAGATGGTTGGACAGAATATAAAATATAGCGAAGAATGACTGAAAGATTGATTAGGACACCTCCGTGCCCCCCGATGGGGATGTGGGGATGAAACAGTTCCTCGATGGACTGTATATGCCAGTTGTGGGGGAGGGCAGGCGGGGCAAGCTGGAAGCACTAAAGACCTGGGAGAGATCATGGACAGCACCACCTCCATGCAGGCGGGGAAGGCGCCAAGACCCAGGATCTGGAAGAAGGAACTGAAGGCACTGTTGCTACAAAGATCCGTAGAAGGACAGGTAATATTGAGGAAGCAGGGGGGCTGCAGAAGGATTTGGACAGGCTAGGAGAGTGGACAATGAAGTGGCAGATGAAATAGTGGAAAAGTGTGAGGTAATGCATTTTGGTCGGAGGGATTTAAGCATAGACTATTTTCTAAATGTGGAAATGCCTAGGAAATCACAAAGGGACTTGGGAGTCCTTGTTCACGATTCTCTTGAGGTTAACTTGCAGGTTCAGTCGGCAGTTAGGAAGGCAAATGCAATCTTAGCATTCATGTCAAGAGGGCTAAAATACAAGACTAGGGATGTACTTCAGAGGCTGTATAATGAAATGAAATGAAATGAAAATCGCTTATTGTCATGAGTAGGCTTCAATGAAGTTACTGTGAAAAGCCCCTAGTCGCCACATTCCGGCGCCCGTCCGGGGAGGCTGGTACGGGAATTGAACCGTGCTGCTGGCCTGCTTGGTCTGCTTTAAAAGCCAGCGATTTAGCCCGGTGAGCTAAACCAGCCCCTGAGGCCCTTAAGGCTCTGGTCAGACCCCATTTGGAGTATTGTGAGCAGTTTTGGGCCCCATATCCAAAGAAAGATGTGCTGGCCTTGTAACGGGTCCAGGGGAGGTTCACAAGAATGATCTCTGGAATGAAGAGCTTGTCGTATGAGGAACGGCTGAGGACTCTGGGTCTGTACTCGTTGGGAGTTTAGAAGGATGAGGGGGGATCTTATTGAAACTTACAGGATACTGCGAGGCCTAGATAGAGTGAATGGGGAGAGGATGTTTCCACTTGTAGGAAAAACTAGAACCAGAGGACACAATCTCAGACTAAAGGGAGATGAGGAGGAATTTCTTCGGTGAAAAGCCCCTAGTCGCCACATTCCGGCGCCTTTTCGGAGAGGCTGGTACGGGAATTGAACCGTGCTGCTGGCCTGCCTTGATCTGCTTTCAAAGCTAGCGATTTAGCCCTGTGCTGGGGACTCTGGAGCGGAGCACTGAGCAGGGCCAATTCCACTTCCTCCTGCACAAGGCTCAGCCTCATGCAGTTTAAAGTGGTGCACAGAATGCATCTAACCAGAACCCGAATGAACAGGTTCTTCCCAGAGGTGGAAGATAAATGTGAACGGTGCCAGGGAGGCCTGGCCAACCACACCTACATGTTCTGGGCTTATCCCAGACTTGTAGGGTTCTGGACAGCCTTATTCGAGGCAGTATCCAAGATTTTGGGGTGAGGGTGGAGCCATGCCAGAGAGTGGCAACCTTCGGGGTATCGGAATAGCCAGAACTACACATGGGGAAGAGGGCCGATGCTCTTGCTTTCGCTTCCCTAATTGCACGCCGGTGAATCCTGCTCGACTGGCGATCAGCAGCATCACCCACAGCTGCAGAGTGGCTGGCAGACTTGGCGGAATTTCTCCATCTGGAGAAGGTCAAGTACACCATCCGTGAGTCAGAAGAAGGCTTCCTCAAAGCATAGGGCAGTTTGTCGGCATGTTCCAAGGCCTGTTTGTGGCCAACAGCGACTAGGGAAAAAGTGAGAGATGGGAGAGAGCAGAGATACGCAACTCTAAGAGGTACAAAGGAAAGGGGGGAGGAAAAGAGGAGGAAACTCAGGGGAACCACAGGAAGAAGCATGGGGGGAGGGGAAAGGCCCCACCCGAACCTACAAGGCCTGCAACAGAAACCACAAATGGGAGCGGGGGCAGGGGAGGGGGACAGGAGCTCGGAGACAGAACACCCAGAATGAAAAAGGGTGGTGCCTAGGAGGGGGGGGGGGGGGGGGGAGGGGGAGAGAGAGCAGGGAGAGGGGAAGGGGGGTGAGGAAACATCAAGTACGATTGTATGTACATAAGAACTGCATAGACTGTAAATATTGGAAGCAAAATGTTATTATGTAAAATTGAAAATGCCAATAAAAATATTCCAAAAAAAAGATTGATCAGGAGGAAGAAAATAAGAGTATGAGAATAAGTTAGCCAGAAATATAAAGTAAGAAGTCTTACAACACCCGGTTAAAGTCCAACAGGTTTATTTGTCACTCACCCGATGAAGGAGCTACGCTCCGAATGTTCGTGATTCCAAATAAACCTGTTGGACTTTAACCGGGTGTTCAAAGACTTCTCACTGTGCCCACCCCAGTCTAATGCTGGCATATCCACATCAGAAATATAAAGTCAGAAAGTAAGAGTTTCTATACGTCTGTAAAAAAGAGTAATAAAGTAAACGTTTGTCCTATCAAAAATTAATTGGGGAATTAATAATGGAAAATAAGGAGATGGCAGGTGAATTAAACAGATAGAACATAGAACAGTACAGCACAGAACAGGCCCTTCGGCCCTCGATGTTGTGCCGAGCAATGATCACCCTACTGAAGCCAACGTATCCACCCTATACCAGTAACCCCCCCCCCCCCCCCCCAATTAACCTTATTTTTTAGGACACTAAGGGCAATTTATTACAGCCAATCCACCTAACCCGCACATCTTTGGACTGTGGGAGGAAACCGGAGCACCCGGAGGAAACCCACGCACACACGGGGAGGACGTGCAGACTCCGCACAGACAGTGACCCAGCTGGGAACTGAACCTGGGACCCTGGAGCTGTGAAGCATTTATGCTAACCACCATGCTACCGTGCTGCCCATTTTGGATATTGGATATTTTGGATCAGTCTTCACTATAGAAGATTTAAGTAACATCCCAGAAATAGCTGTAAATCAGGAAATGGAAGGGTTGGAGGAACTCAAGAAAATTACAATAATTAGGGAAGTGGTGCTGAGCAGATTGTGAGAGCTGTGGGCTGACAAGTCCCCAGCTCCTAATGGACTAGTGAGATAGTTTTTTTTTTTTAAATAATTTTTATTGAAAGAATTTTTTACCTGAAGATATTTACCCCAACTAACTATAAAATATTACAAAATATTCCCTCTTAACAAATATCCCCCCCCCGCCCGAACTCGCGCGCGCGTTGTCCCTCCCCCCTCCCCCAAAAACAAACAAAGCAACAATCAACATCAAACATGAACTGCGAGCACATTTGCCCGCATTTCAACCGTAAATAACCCACCACAACCGTTGTTGCCACCCCCCCCCTCCCCTCCCCCCCGGGTTGCTGCTGCTGCGACCTCTGTACCCTATCTCTGAGCCAAAAAGTCGAGGAAAGGCTGCCACCGCCTGAAGAACCCTTGTACCGACCCTCTCAGGGCGAATTTAACCCTTTCCAACTGAATAAAGTTTGCCATGTCATTAATCCAAGTTTCCACGCTTGGAGGCCTCGCGTCCTTCCACTGTAATAGTATCCTTCTTCGAGCAACTAGGGACGCAAAGGCCAGTACTCCGGCCTCTCTCGCCTCCTGTACCCCCGGCTCCACCCCAACCCCAAAGATCGCAAGTCCCCATCCTGGTTTGACCCTGGATCCCACCACCCTCGACACCGTCCTTGCCACCCCCTTCCAGAACTCCTCCAGTGCCGGACATGCCCAAAACATATGGACATGGTTCGCTGGACTTCCCGAACACCTGACACATCTGTCCTCACCCCCAAAGAACCGACTCATCCTTGTCCCCGTCATATGGGCTCTATGTAGCACCTTAAATTGAATGAGGCTAAGCCTCGCACACGAGGAGGAAGAATTAACCCTCTCCAGGGCATCAGCCCATGTCCCATCCTCTATCTGTTCTCCCAGCTCCCCCTCCCACTTGGCTTTCAGCTCCTCTACTGATGCCTCCTCCGCCTCCTGCATTACTTTGTAGATGTCCGATATCCTCCCCCCTCCGACCCAGACCCCCGAGAGCACCCTATCACTCGCCCCCCTACTGGGGAGCAAGGGAAACCCTTCCACCTGGCGTCTAGCAAATGTCTTCACCTGCAAAGTCTAAACATGTTTCCCGGGGGGAGCCCGAATTTCTCCTCCAGCTCTCTCAGGCTCGCAAACCTCCCATCTACAAACAGATCCTTCAGCTGCCTGATGCCCACCCTGTGCCAGCTCTGAAATCCCCCGTCCATGTTCCCCGGGATGAATCTATGGTTCCCTCTTAACGGTGCCTCCATCAGACCTCCCACTTCCCCCCTGTGTCGCCTCCACTGCCCCCAGATCTTGAGGGTGGCTGCCACCACCGGGCTCGTGGTGTACCTCGTGGGAGGGAGCGGCCATGGCGCCGTTACTAGGGCCCCCAGGCTTATGTTGCCACAGGACGCCCTCTCCATTCGTTTCCAAGCTGCCCCCTCCCCTTCCATCATCCACTTGCGCACCATCAATACATTTGCCGCCCAGTGATACCCCGAAAGATTGGGTAATGCCAGCCCTCCACTATCCCTACTCCGCTCCAAGAAGACCCTCCTCACCCTTGGGGTGCCGTGCGTCCACACGTAGCTCATGATGCTACTCATCACCTTTTTGAAGAAGGCCCTAGGGAGGAAGATGGGCAAGCACTGAAATAAAAACAAAAACCTCGGGAGGACCGTCATTTTAACGGACTGCACTCTGCCCGCCAGCGACAGCGGCACCATGTCCCACCTTTTAAATTCCTCCTCCATCTGTTCCACCAGCCTGGAGAAGTTCAGCTTGTGGAGAGTCCCCCAGTTCCTTGCCACCTGCACCCCTAAATATCTAAAACTCTTTCCTGCTCTCTTAAACGGGAGTCTCCCGATTCCCTCTTCCTGGTCCCCTGGGTGTATCACAAATACCTCACTCTTGCCCAAGTTTAGCTTGTACCCCGAAAAGTCCCCAAATTCTGCTAGCAGTTCCATCACCTCCGGCATTCCCCCTTCTGGGTCTGCCACGTATAGCAGCAGGTCGTCCGCGTACAGCGATACCCGGTGCTCCTCCCCGCCCCTTGTCAGCCCTCTCCACCCCCCGGAGCTCCTCAGTGCCATCGCCAACGGTTCAATTGCCAGTGCGAAGAGCAGGGGGGACAAGGGGCACCCCTGTCTGGTCCCCCGGTGGAGCCCAAAATACTCCGGTCTCCTACCATTCGTCACTACACTTGCCGTCGGGGCCGAATAGAGCAGCTTCACCCATTTAATAAATCCCTCCCCAAATCCAAACCGTTCCAGCGTCTCCCACAGGTACTTCCACTCCACCCTATCAAATGCTTTCTCCGCGTCCAATGCCACCACTATCTCCGCCTCACCCTCCACTGCCGGCATCATGATGACGTTTAGCAGTCTCCGCACGTTCGTATTAAGCTGCCGCCCTTTCACAAAACCCGTCTGGTCCTCGTGTATCACCCCTGGCACACAATCCTCTATCCTGGTAGCCAGGATCTTTGCCAGCAACTTGGCGTCCATATTCAGGAGCGAGATAGGCCTATATGACCCACACTGCACAGGGTCCTTGTCCCGCTTCAAGATCAGTGCCTGCGACATTGTCGGGGGCAGAGCCCCCCCCTCCCATGCCTCGTTGAAGGCTCGTACCAGCACAGGGCCCACCAAATCCGCATATTTTTTGTAAAATTCCACCGGGAACCCGTCTGGCACCGGCGCCTTCCCCGTCTGCATATGCCCAATCCCCTTGACTAGCTCCTCTAACCCTATCGGCGCCCCCAGCCCCTCTACCAGCTCCTCTTGGACCTTGGGGAACCTCAATTTGTTCAAGAAGCCCTCCATCCCCCCTCCCCTCGTCGGCGGCTCTGACCGATACAGCTCCTTATAGAAGTCTCTGAAGGCCCCATTTACTTCTGGCCCCTTCTGCACTACGTTCCCACCCCTCTCCCTCACTCCCCCAATTTCTCTAGCCGCATCCCGCTTGCGGAGCTGATGCGCCAACATCCTACTCGCCTTCTCCCCATATTCATAAATCGCGCCCTGCGCCCTTCTCCACTGTGTCTCTGCCTTTCTGGTGGTCAACAGGTCGAACTTAGCCTGCAAACTGCGCCGTTCCCCCAACAGCCCCTCCTCTGGTGCCTCCGCATATCTCCTATCCACGTCCAAAAGCTCCCCCACCAGCCTCTCCCTCTCCTGTCTCTCCCTCCTTTCCCTATGTGCCCGTATGGAGATCAGCTCCCCCCGGATCACTGCTTTCAGAGCCTCCCAGACCATCCCCACCTGCACCTCCCCGTGTCATTAGTGTCCAGATATCTTTCAATGCTCTTCCGGACCCTCTTACACACCTCCTCATCCGCCAGCAACCCCACATCCAGGCGCCACAGCGGACGCTGGTCTCGCGCCTCCCCCATTTCCAAATCTACCCAGTGTGGCGCATGGTCTGAGACCGCTATGGCCGAGTACTCCACTTCCCGTACTTTCGGGATCAGTCCCCTGCTCAATACAAAGAAGTCAATTCTAGAATAGACTCTGTGGACATGGGAGAAAAAGGAATACTCCCTCGCCCTCGGCCTCCAGGGATCTACCCCTCCCATCTGCTCCATAAACCCCTTTAACACTTCTGCCGCTGCCGGCCTCCTACTCGTCCTTGAACTCGATCTGTCCAGCACGGGGTCCAGCACTGTGTTGAAGTCCCCCCCCATGATCAGGCCCCCTGCCTCCAGGTCCGGAATGAGGCCCAGTAGGCGCCTCATGAAGCCAGCGTCGTCCCAATTCGGGGCATACACATTAACCATCACCACTTTCTCCCCCTGTAGCCTACCC
Source organism: Scyliorhinus canicula (assembly GCF_902713615.1). Lineage (NCBI taxonomy): Eukaryota > Metazoa > Chordata > Chondrichthyes > Carcharhiniformes > Scyliorhinidae > Scyliorhinus > Scyliorhinus canicula. Next base: position 275,997,032 of record NC_052147.1, on the reverse strand, counting down.
TTCACCATGACATATCTACCCTCTTTATCCGCCACCACCTCCGCCGCCACGAACGACACCCTCTTCCCTACCAGGATCGCCACCCCCCGGTTCTTTGCGTCCAGTCCTGAGTGGAACTCCTGTCCCACCCACCCCCTTCTCAGGCGGACCTGGTCCGCCACCTTCAAATGGGTCTCTTGTAGCATTGCTACATCCGCCTTCAGTCCCTTCAAATGCGAGATTACTCTCGTTCTCTTGACCGGCCCATTCAGCCCCCTCACATTCCAAGTGATCAGCCGGGTCGAAGGGCAGCCCGCCCCTCTCCCCTGCCGACTAGCCATATCCTGTCACCTGCTCGCCCCGAGTCAGCCCTCCCCTTCTGACCCGCTCCCCATGGCGATGGCGCCCTCCCCCCCACCCCTCCGGTCCTCAACTTCTCCTCCCTGGCCTTTTCAGCAGCAACCCGGTAGCCCCCCCCTTCCCCCCTCCCCCTCCCCCCCCCCCCCCCCCCCACCCCCCTCCCCCCCCCCCCCCCCCCCAGGCTAGGACCCTTCCTAGCCGCGATGCACCCTCCATAGCACTTCCGTAAGTCAGCTGGTTTACGCTGACCTGGCTGCCCCTGCCACAATCCGACTCCTCCCGGCATGGGGGACATCCCCCCCTTACCACCCCTCCTTGACCCCGCTCCAGCGCGGGAAAGGGAGCCATTGCTGACCACGCCCCTTCCTCCCACCCTCTTCCCTCCTCTGCCCCGCGCGCAGGAAACCAGAGGAAAGCCCGCGCTTTCGCCCTGCCACTCCCCACCCCTCCATCTTCAGTTCCACCCCCGTCCCCGATCCCACACCGATAAAAAAAAAACCCCCACAAGAAACACATACCCCCGGCACTCCCCCCCCACCCCGCCCCCCCAACATAACATTATAAATAACAGAAAAAAGAAAAAAACTGGTAGAGAGAAAAAAAGGGGTCCAAAAATACAGCCAAGTGAAAATCCAACCAAAAGAAAGCCACGTGTCCAGCTTAAAGTACCAGAGCGGCAACGACCGCCAAGTATCCCCTGGTTCTAGTTCAAGTCCAGCTTTTCTTCCTGGACAAAGGCCCACGCCTCCTCCGGGGACTCGAAATAGTGGTGCTGGTCCTTATAGGTCACCCACAAGCGCGCTGGCTGCAGCATCCCGAATCTGATTCTCTTGGCATGCAGCACCGCCTTCGTCCGGTTGAACCGGGCCCGCCGCTTTGCCACCTCCGCACTCCAGTCCTGGTAGATCCTCACCGTCGAGTTCTCCCATTTGCTGCTCCTCTCTCTCTTGGCCCACCTCAGCACCCTCTCCCGGTCACTGAGTCGCTGGAACCGAACCAGCACCGCCCTCGGGGGTTCGTTTGCTCTTGGCTTCCTGGCCATTACTCTGTAGGCCTCCTCCAGTTCCAGGGGCGAAGGGACGGCCCCTGCCCCCATCAGTGAGCCCAGCATTTCTGCCACATACCTCGGGAGGTCCGACCCCTCCAGCCCTTCTGCCAGGCCCAGGATCCTCAGGTTTTTCCGCCTCATGCGGGTATCCATCTCCTCCAGTTGGTTTTGCCATTTCAGGTGGAGTGCCTCGTGCACCTCCACCTTTCCCACGAGGACCGTGGCCTCCTCCTCCCTCACAGCCATCTCCTGCTGCAGCTCCCGAATTGACGCCTCTTGGGTCGCCTGGGCTCCCATCAGCCTGGTGGTCGTCGCGTTCATCGACTCCAGCAGCTCCACTTTCAGCTCCGTGAAGAAGCGCAGGAGAACGGCCTGCTGCTCCTCCGCCCATTTCCTCCAGTCCTCGGGTGCGCCGCCGGCCGCCATTTTGGGTTTCTTCCCCCGCTTTTTTCGGGGAGCTGCTGCCGCTTTTTTTTCTGCCCCACTTCGGGTGACGACCATAAGTTTTGCAGGGTTCTCCTCTGGGAACCTTCCCCCACCGGGAATCGTCGTTCCAGCGCCGTTAGGGGCCCTCCAATCGGCCCGAAAATACCTTCCTCGCAGGAGCAGCCAAACGTGCGACTTAGCTGGTCATAGCCGCAACCGGAAGTCGACTAGTGAGATAGTTGATGCTCTGGTTTTAATTTTCCAAAATTTATTTGTTTCACAGAAGGTCCATTAGATTGGAAAATAGCGAATGTAACTTTGAGGACGGGATTCTCTAGTTTCCCTGTTGCATGTTTCTCAGCAGCGCCGCTCGCTAGCGGCGGGATTCTCCACACCCACCGCTTGTCAATGGGATTTCCTATTGAAGACACCCCACGTCATCGGGAAACCCGCAGGCAGGGATGCACTGCTAGTGGGACAGAGAATTCCAACGGTCAGAGAATTCCAGCCCTTTATTCAAAAATAGATGGATTCAGAAAGCAGTAAACTACAGGCCAGCTAGCATAACATCTGTCATAGAGAAAATGTTAGAATCTATTATTAAAGACATCATAGCAGGGCACTTGGAAAAATTCAGGGTAATCAGGAAAGTTATTGTGGTTTTGTGAAAGGAAATAATGTATAGCCAACTTATATAGGATGTTACAAATTACAGAGGGACATAGATAAGTGGCAAATGGAGTTTAATGCAGAAAAGTGTGAGGTGATTCATTTTGGAAGGAATAACAGAAAGGCAGAGTACTGGGCTAATGATAAGATTCTTGGTAGCGTGGACGAGCAGAGAGATCTCGGTGTCCATGTCCATAGATCCCTGAAAGTTGCCATCTAGGTTGAGAGGGTTGTTAAGAAGGCGTACGGTGTGTTAGCTTTTATTGGTAGAGGAATTGAGTTTCGGAGCCATGAGGTCATGTTGCAGTTTTACAAAACTCTGGTGCAGCCGCATTTGGAGTATTGTGTGCAGTTCTGGTCGCCACATTATAGGAAGGATGTGGAAGCATTGGAAAGGGTACAGAGGAGATTTACAAGAATGTTGCCTGGTATGGAGGGAAGATCGTATGAGGAAAGGCTGAAGGACTTGAGGCTGTTTTCGTTAGAGAGAAGAAGGTTAAGAGGGGACTTAATTGAGGCATACAAGATGATCAGAGGATTAGATAGGGTGGACATTGAGAGCCTTTTTCCTCGGATGGTGATGTCCAGCACGAGGGGACATAGCTTTAAATTGAGGGGAGATAGATATAGGACAGATGTCAGAGGTAGGTTCTTTACTCAGAGAGTAGTAAGGGCGTGGAATGCCCTGCCTGCAACAGTAGTGGACTCGCCAACACTAAACGCATTCAAATGGTCATTGGATAGGCATATGGACGATAAGGGAATAGTGTAGAGGGACTTTAGAAGGGTTTCACAGGACGGTGCAACATCGTGGGCCGAAGGGCCTGTACTGCGCTGTAATGTTCTATGTTCTATTGGAGTTCTATGAAAAATAATAATATTCACTTATCGTCACAAGTAGGCTTCAATGAAGTTACCGTAAAAAGCCCCTAGTCGCCACATTCCGGTACCTGTTCGGGGAAGCCGGTGCGGGAATTTAACCCGCGCTGCTGGTCTTGTTCTGCATCACAAGCTAGCTGTTTAGCCCACTGTGCTAAACTAGCCCCTAAAGTAAAATATGTTGTGGATAAAGGAGAACCGATATATAAACTGTATTTAGAGTTCCAGACTGTATTTGATAAGGTGCCACATCAAAGGTTATTGTGAAAAATAAAAGCTCATGGTGTAGAGGTTAACATATTCGCATGGATAGAAGATTGGCTAGGAGGAAACAAAGGGGAGACATAAATGGGTCTTTTTCTGGTTGGCAATATGTAATGAGTAGTGTACCACAGGGTCCAGTGCTGGGGCCTCAACTTCTTACAATTTATATAAATGACTTGGATGAAGGAACAGAAGGTATGGTTGCTAAATTTGCTGATGACACAAAGATAGGTAGGAAAGTAAGACGTCAAGAGAACACAAGGTTACAAAGAGATACATGAAGGTTAAGTGAGTGAGCAAAAATCTGGCAAATGGAGTATAAATGGATCTAGGTGATCTAGAGCATGAATTGCAAAGGCTAGATTGCAGATACAGCAAGCAATTAGGAAAGCTAATAGAATATTTTCATTCATTGTGAGAGGAATTGAACATAAGTTATGGGGAGAAGATAGGAGAATGGGGATGAAAAAATATCAACCATGGTTGAATGACAGAGCAGACTCGATGGGCCGAATGGCCTAATTCTGCTCCTATGTCTTACGGTCTTTGGGTCTTTAGAGTAGGGAGGTTATGCTTCACTTATGCAGGGCACTGATGAGACCACATCTGGAGTACTTTTTTTTTATACATTCTGGGGATGTGGGAGTTATTGACTATGTCAGCATTTATTGTCCATCTCTAATTGCATTGGGGAGGTGGTGGTGAGCTGACTTCTTGAACCTCTGCAGTCCCTGGGGTAAAAGTACACCCACAGTGTTGTTCGCAAGGGAGTTCCAGAATTTTGATCCAGCGACAGTGAAGGAACAGCAATATATTTCCAAGTCAGATGGTTTAAAGGAGTAATTCCAGGTGATGGCTGCTGGTCTTGTCCTTCTGGATGATAGTGGTTGCAGGTTTGGAAGGTATGTCTAAAGAGGCTTGGTGAGCTTTCCAGTACATCTTGTAGATGGTACATGCTGCTACCACTGCATCATACTGCAGGGAATTAATGTTTGTGATGGGGTGACAATCAAATGGGCTAGTTTGTCCTGGATGGTGTCCAGCTTCTTGAGTGGAGCTGCACTCATCCAGGCAATTGGGGAGTATTCCATCACACTCCTGTAGACGATGGACTGGCTTTGGGAGTCAGGAGGTGATTTACTCGTTGCAGGATTCCTAGCCTCTGACTTTCTCCTGTAGCCACAGTATTTATATAGCTAGTCCAGTTTAGTTTTGGTCAATGGTAACCCCCAGGGTGCTGATAGTACGGGATTCAGTGATGATGAGGGGATTCAAGGGGTGATGGTTAGATTCTCTCTTTTTGGAGATGGTCATTGCCTGGCACTTTAGTGGCGTGAGTGTTGCTTCCCACTTGTCAGCCCAAGTTTCTATATTGTCCTGGTCTTGCTGCATTTGGACATGAACTGCTTCAGTATCTGAAGAGTCGGGAATTGTGCTGAATTTTTATTTTTATTCATTGACGGGATGTGGGCGTCACTGGTTGCTAGACCAGCATTTATTGCCCATCCCTAGTTGCCCTCTAGAAGGTGGTGGTGATTTGCCTTCTTGAACTACTGCAGGTGTAGGTACACCCACAGTGCTATTAGGGAGGGAGTTCCAGGATTCTGACCCAGCAACAGTGAAGGAACGGAGATATATTTCCAAGTCAGAGTGGTGAGTGACTTGGATGGGAACCTCCAGGTGGTGGGGCTCCCAGGTATCTGCTGCTCTTGTCCAATATTGTACTACCATAAGTGAGCATCCACACTTCTGACCTTATGATGGAAGGGAGGCCATTGCTGAAGTAGCTGAAGATGGTTGAGCCGAGGGCACTGCCTGAGGAACTCCTGCAGTGATGTCCCGGGACTGAGGTGACTTACCTTCAACAACCACAACCATCTCCCTTTGTGCCAGGATGATTCCAGCCAGCGGAAACTTTTCTCCTGATTTCTGTCGCCTCCATCTTGCTAGGGCTCCTTGATCATAGAATTTACAGTGCAGGAGGCCATTCGGCCCATCGAGTCTGCACCGGCTCCTGGAAAGAGCACCCTACCCAAGGTTAATACCTCCACCCTATCCCCATAACCCAGTAACCCCACCCAACACTAAGGGCAATTTTGGACACTAAGGGCAATTTATCATGTCCAATCCACCTAACTTGCACAACTTTGGACTGTGGGAGGAAACCGGAGCACCCGGAGGAAACCCACACACACATGGGGAGGATGTGCAGACTCCGCACAGAAAGTGACCCAAGCCGGAATCGAACCTGGGACCCTGGAGCTGTGAAGCGATTGTGCTATCCACAATGCTACCATGCTGCCCTTGATGCCATACTCAGTCAAATACTGCTCTGATGTCAAGGGAAGTCACTCTCACCTCATCTCTGGAGTTCAACTCTTTGTTCCTGTTTGAACTAAGGCTGTAATGAGGCCAGAAGCTGAGTGGCCCTGGCGGAACCCAAACTGTGTGCCAGTGAGTACGTTATTGCTAAGCAAGTGCCTCTTGATGACACGATTGATGTCCCCTTCCATTATTTTACTCTGACTTGGAAATATATCTCCGTTCCTTCACTGTTGCTGGGTGAAAATCCTGGAACTCCCTGCCTATTGGCACGGTGGGTTTACCTACACCTGCAGCAGTTCAAGAAGACTGATGGGACGGTAATTGGCAGGGCTGGATTTGTCCTGCATTCTGGGTAAAGGACATACCTGGGCGATGTTCTTGTTTTGACGGGTAGATGTTGTACTCAAACAGCTTGGCTAAGGGTATGGAAAATTCTGGAACCAATTGCCGGAATATTGCCAGGGCCCATAACCGTTGCAGTATCCAGTGTCTTCAGACATTTCTTGATATCACGTGGAGAGAATCAAATTGGTTGAAGACTGGCATCAGTGATGCTGGGGACCTCTGGAGGTGGCTGAGATGGATCATCCACTCGATACTCTGGCTGAAGATTGTTGCAAATGTGTCAACTTTTTATTTTGCACTGATGTACTGAACTTCCCTATCATTCAGGATAGGAACATTTGTGGAGTCTTCTCCTCCAGTGAGTTGTTTAATTGTCCACCGCCATTCATGACTGGATGCGGCAGGACTGCAGAGCTGAGACTGTTTCATTGGTTGTGGACTCACTTAGCTCTTGTCTATCACATGTTGCTTATGCTGTTTGGAATGCAAGTAGCACTGTGTTGTAGCTTCATCAGGTTGCCACCTAATTTTTAGGTATGCCTGGTACAGCTTCCAGCATGGCCTCCTGCAATCTTCATTGAACTAGGGTTGATCCCCTGGCTTGGTGGCAACGGTGGGGAATATGTTAGGCCACAAGGTTACAGATGGTGGTTGAGTACAATTCTGCTGCTGATGATAGCCCAAAAGCCTCATTGTTGCCCAGATTAGTTGCTAGATCTGTTTGAAATCTATCACATTTAGTACAGTGGTCGTGCCACACAACACAATGGAGGGTATCCTCAATATGAATATTGTGTACAGTATTGACATTCTTATGTAAGGAAAAACGTAAATGCATTGGAAGCATTTCTCTGAATGGGCAGGTTGCCCAGGAAAGGTTGGGCAGGCTAGGTTTGTATCTGTTGGAAATTTAGAAGTGTAAGAGGCGACTTGACTGAAACATACAAAATCCTCAAGGATCTGGGCAGGATGAATGTGAAGAGGATATTTCCTCTTGTGGGAGAACCTAGAACTAGGGGTCACGGTTTAAAAATTACGAGTCGCCCATTTAAGATAGCGAAGTATTTTCTCTCTGAGCATCATGAGTCTTTTGAACTCTTGCTCAAAAGGAGTTGGAAGCAGAGTATTTGAATGTTTTCAAGGCAGAGGTAGATAGGTTCTTGAAAAGGGGGTAGGTGGGAATGTGGAGCTGAGGTTACAATCAGATCAGTCATGATTTTATCGAATGGCAGAGCAGACTCCAAGGGCCGAGTGGCTTACTTCTGCTCCCAATTCTTGTTTGTATTTTGCCTGGTGTCCAGGCCAATATTTGTCCCTCAGCCAACATTACTAAAGTAAATGTTATCGTCATTACCACGTCAGCTTAGAGGATCTTGCTGTGTATATTGGCTGTTGCATTTCATGAGGTCTATACTTCATCGGCTGCGAGTGCTTTGCAATGTCCTGAGGCCCTGATAGGTGCTATTTAAATGCAAAATCGTCTTTCTCTCATGCTCTTTGTTAGTTTCCAACTCGAAATGTTGGATTTTCAAACATGTATTGCCCATCCTTAATTGTCCTTGAGAAGTTGGTGATGAGCTGCCTTTTTGAATCGCTGCATTCTATATGTTGTCGATACACCCCAATGCTGCTAGAGAGAGCTCCAGTGAGGTAACGTCAATATATTTCCAACTCAGAATGTTGAGTGGCTTTGAGGGGAAATTCGAAGTGGTGGAATTCCCACATACCTACTGCTCTTGTCCTTCTAGAATCTAGATAGTAGCCGTTGTGGGTTTGGAACGTTTTGACAAAGGAGCCTTGGTGAGTTCCTGCTGTGTATCTTGTAGATGGTACACACTGCTGTCAGTGTGCTTCAGTGGTGGAGGGAGTGAATATTTGTGTATGCTGGCTAAAGAAGCAACACTGCAGGATTCTCTTCATCTGAGTCAACATTTGATTAGATTAGTTTAGGCTCCAGATAGAAACAAAATGGTGTATGCAGTAGGAAGAGTGTGGAAGCAGCAACCAAAGTCAAATACCATTCACATGTAACATGACTTCCCCAGAGTGTGAATCCTTACTGGACCCAAATCCGCCAGCACCATTTAATAAAGAAAAATAATTTTACTAGCTTAATTGTGGAACAATACAGAGGGGCGCCATTCGACCCACTGTGTTTCTGCTGGCTCGTTGAATGAAGTACTCAATTAAACCCATTTCCCCCTGCTCTGCTCCCAGAACCGGGCGAATGCTTTCCTTTTCAAGCATTTGTCTAATTCCCTCTTGAAAGGTATTCTTGTTTTTTGCGGCCATTCATTTGGGTGGCTCATTCCGAAACATAACGAAGTGCAAAAAAAGTGCAATCTCGCCTCTGTATCCGCCGGTTAACAATTCTCCTGCCGGTGGAAACAGTTTATCTCAATTCGATCCATCAAAACTAGCCTGGTGTGGTTGGCAGGGTGGGAAGGCGATCTCTTGGTGGGATCTTGCTGTGCAGGAAATTGATCATGAGCGGCCGTCCGCCAACATCAGCTCTGCTTCCAAGCCAACACTCCGCCCCACGCGAAGCCTTTATCAACCCACGAGCGGATGTTTGTGACCGTGTTTGAGGAGCTGTTCATCGCGGGGGGGGGGGGGGGGGGGTAAATAGGGGAAACTCTGTACAGACTGTATCGTTGATTGTTGGGAAGTATGTCTCCTGAGGTGTTCATTTGCTGTAACCTGTTTTGATACATGTTTGTAATAAAATACATACAAAAATAAACAAAATCGACCCCCGAGCTTACCTTGTCGTACCGGACCCAAACGGAACTGAGGGTGGCGTAGAATCGTAGGAAGTCGACGCAAAGCGTCCGCCCGAACGCAAACTAAGAGGGGTTTCTTTTTTCAAGACCCGAGGGCTTGAAAATTTTATTCCCATCTGAAAACTGAAAAGAAGATGAATAGGTTTTCAAAACGAGGATACCTACCGGTCGGTGAAGCTTCAGTATATTCATTCTTTTTATTTTGGTGAAAGATGCTGGAGGGGTGAGAGTTGATGGGTTTTGTTTTTGGGGGGGGGGGGGGGCTGGATTTGGTCGGTTATCAAAGAGGTGGGACTGGTTTAAGGGGCAGTTCGGTCTAATGGATGCCACCCGCTTTCAATGGGCAGCAAACGGCTGGTGGAACCGAGGTGACCAACTGCCAGAGCAGCCGTTGGCCGCTCACGCGCGTGGGAGGGGGCGGGGTCGCCCTACCCGGTGCGCGCGCATCGGCGCTTTTGGGTGGGGTGCTTCCACCAACCGCTTTATTCCGCGCGCGCCTCCTGACTGTTGGCTACCGCGCGCGCCCCCGCCAGGCGCGTCCCCCCTTTCCTGCCCTGCTCGGCCGCCATTTTGGGGCCCGTTGGCCGAAGCCCTCGCCCCCTTTCATTTTTTCAATGAACCGCCGCAACCTCCCCCCCCCCCCCCCCCAACAGTCACACCCTTAAACCAATAACCCCCTCCTGTGTCATAATATTCTGCATCTGCGGACTCTTGTTGTTGGAATAAGAAGAGTAGCATCTGTAAACGTCATTCTAAACGCTGCATGTCTCCTTTGCTGATTGCAAGTATCTTCATTAATGTTTTCCCCTTTGTACTGCATCTCATGTTTTTCTTTATACAGGCCTGTTTTTCTCCATTTCCCGTTTGAAGAAGGATACAGATATTTCTGATTAAAAAATAATGGGATATGGGGAGGTGGATTTGAGACCAGGAAGAGATTGGCCATGAAGGGCGGAGCAGGCTCCAAGGGTGGAATTGCCCACTCCTGCTCCTAATTCCTAAGATCCAGAAACCATTTCTCAAACAGCCTTTTTTTTTCCTGGCATCCGTGTTTCCCATCCACGTTTTGTCAGTTCCAAACCCAGCAGGCATCTGGGCATGCGGTGCGATGCCAGCGTGTCAGATAATTGTACGCTGAGGTGGATTTTTTTGCCGATAACCCTCGTCTCCTCCTGTTGCTGTGTTAGGCAGAAAAAGAAGATTGTTGCTGAGTTTGAGTTCCCAGCATACGCGTTCCATGCCTCACACAAAGTGCTCCATTCTCCGAGATTAAATTTAAACATGTGGCAAACAGCGAGGTCATTGGCCTCACCCAGCCTGGGCCAGCTCTTTGAAAGAGCGGTCCAATTGGCCATGCTCATGCTGTCCATTCCTCATGGTCCTGCATGTTTCCCCCTGCCCTCCCTTCAAATACTTACCCAATTCCCTTTAGAAAGTTATTGATCCCTTCCACCGTGCAGTGCGTTCCAAATCATAACATTTCCCTAGGAGTTTCTGAGTTGGGTTAAAGCTCTCCAAAGACCCTACCGCACCTTTCCCCAACAACCATCCCCCCTCCCCCAACGACCCCCAAAGGGTGCCAAAGGCCTGACAGGTATGTTGTGGGATTTTCCGATCGTGCTTGACCCAAGACCGGAAATTCCCACCCGAGGTCAATGGACCTTTAAATGGTCCATTAAATTTCCCATCATGCCCGTGACAATTACTTAGGTGGTGGGGCAGGAAAATTTACCCATGGCGTTAATGAGGGACTGAGTAGAGTACGGCCCACACAGTGATGTAAGAGAGCACACAATCTGCACCCAGGGTCAGCCTAGTGTTGGACAGAGCCTTGTTTACCAGAAAGCATGGAGACAGCTCCTAGCTTGTACTCTTTACTTCAGATTCACGAAACTGTAACTAACAGCCTACAACAACAAGAAGTCTCACAACACCAGGTTACAGTACAACAGGTTTGTTTGGAATTACTAGCTTTCAGAGCGCAGCTCCATCAGGTGAGTCTCACCTGAGGAAGGAGCTGCGCTCCGAAAGCTAGTGATTCTAAACAAACCTGTTGGACTATAACCTGGTGTTGGAAGACTTCTGACTGTGCCCACCCTAGTCCAACGCCAGCATCTCCACATCATGCCTACAACAAGAGCCACAGATGCTACCACTAAGCCACAAGCTTAATTTAAAATCTAGTATCTGAAAACTGATTTCACATCAGTACAGTATAAGGCAGTTTTTTTCTAACCCCGAGTCCATCTGCGAGGATCCGTCATGAAATAGAGGCCCTGGAAGCAGTTCAGAGGAGGGCGACTAGACTGATGCTTAGCTTAAAACCTTTTAGCAACCATAATTGGCTGAGAGGGCTGGGTCCTTTTACTTCAGAAAATCATAGATTGTGAGGAGTTTTGATTGAATTCTTTAAAATTTAGGGCAGCACGGTAGCATAGTGGTTAGCACAAATGCTTCACAGCTCCAGGGTCCCAGGTTCAAATCCCGGCTTGGGTCACTGTCTGTGTGGAGTCTGCACGTTCTCCCCGTGTGTGCGTGGGTTCCCTCCGGGTGCTCCGGTTCCCTCCCACAGTCCAAAGATGTGCAGGTTAGGTGAATTGGCCATGCTAAATTGCCCTCAGGGTCCAAATTGCTCTTCGTGTTAGGTGGGGTTACTGGGTTATGGGGATAGGGTGGAGGTATGGGCTTGGGTAGGGTGCTCTTTCCAAGAGCCGGTGCAGACTCGATGGGCCGAATGGCCTCCTTCTGCATTGTAAATTCTATGAAATCTATGAAAATAATGAAGAGATTAAATTTTGTTCATGTGTATAGTCTATTTCTGTTAGATTCAGAAGTGTCAGGGAACATGAATATAAATTAAGTCTGCATAAAACTAAGTTAGATGTCAAGATTTATTTATGCAGAGTCAGCAAATTCTGTAATAAATTGCTTGCTCGCGAAGTGAATAAAAATTTGTCAAAAATATGCAAAATGGATGTGATTGAGTTTCTAGCTGTGGCCTGGACCACAAAAATTCCAATAAATTGCATTTATGTAGCACCTTTAACATTGTAAAATATCCTGAAGTGCATCAGGGGTGCGTTATTAAACAAAATTAAATACCAAGCCACATAAAGAGGCATTATAGTAGTTGACCGATAGCTTGGGCAAAAGGACAGGATTTAAGGAGCATCTTAAAGGAGGTGAGGTAGAAAGACTGCAAATTTTAGGACGGGAATTCTGAATCTTAGGACCAAGGCAACCGAAAGCATGGTCAGCAATGGTGGAGTGGAGACTTCCGGTGGCGACCATGGAGTGAGTGGGTGTACATTTGGTGGCTCCCGCTCAAGGTGGATTTTTTTGGTCCTTCCCCACTAGAATGTTGTGGTGTTTGAGGGGAAAAAGGTGAATGAGTGCCCAGGGAAGGTAATACTGCTCTGGTGACTAAGAGTCATCCAGACTCGAAATGTAGGCACTCTTTTCTCTCCAGAGATGCTGTCAGACCTGCTGAAATTGTCCAGTATTTTCTGTTTTTGTTTCAGATTCCAGTATCTGCAGTAATTTGCTTTTATGACCTCTGGTGAGGTTTGGGTATGGATCAGCAGATGAGAAGTGCTACGAGAAAGACAGAACACTTGGAATGCTTTTGTGGTGTGGCACAGGTGAAGATGGCAGAGGGCAAAAGGGCAGTGCTACCCGCCCAGTGGTTGACGGAGCAGCTGATGGAGTTTTTAAATGGCAAATTCCAACAGCAGAGGAAAGAGACCTTAGAAGATTTGGCCAAGGCGGTGGAGCTTCTTAGGGCGGCCGATCGAGCTGGTGGAGCAGAGTCAGGAGGCTCAGGCCCTGGTGATCCAGAAGGTGGATGAGTCAGTGGTGGAGCATGAGGATTGGCTGATCCCGCTGGAGGTGGAAATGAGGATGGTAAAGAGCAGCCAGAAGAGGCTCAGAGAGAAATTGGAGAACCTCGAGAACTGCTCCAGGAAGCAGAATTTGAGGATTGTTGGGATGCCTGAAGACATTGGAGATGCGGAGGTTTATGGCAAGCATGTTGGAGAAATTGATGGGGGAAGGGGCCTTTGACCGCCTCCTTGAAATGGATTGGGTACACAGCGTGCTGAGGAGGAGGCCTCAGGTGGGGGAACCACCGAGGACGATGGTGGTGAGTTTGCATCGATTCCTGGAGAAAGAGAAGATACTGAAGTGTGCGAGGCAGACCAAGAGCACCTGGGAGGGAAGTGAGCTGTGGATTTACCAAAACCATGGTGCAGAGCTGGCCAAGCAGAGGGCAGGGTATAATCGGATAAAGGCCACCCTCTATAAGAAGGGGGTGAAGTTAAGAGTTTTGTACCCTTCCCGCTTGTGGGTGACGCATCAAAAACAGGAATTTTATTTTGACTCACCAGAGGAGGAGATGTACTTTATGAGGGACCATGGACTGGGAGGAGTGTGAGGACATTGAACTTTGGAGGAGTTCTGTGTAAATTGTAGGGCATATTGGGTGGGTGAATTAGGGGCTGGTTTAGCACAGTCGGCAAAACAGCTGGCTTGTATTGCAGTACAAGGCCAGCAGCATGGGTTCAATTCCCGTACCGGCCCCCCCGAACTGGCGCCGGAATATGGCGACTCGGGACTTTTCATCATAACTTAATTGAAGCCTACTTGTGACAATAAGCAAATATTATAATTAATTAGGGAAAGTTTCGGCAGGAGAGTGGTGATGGTGAATGTGCCTTTTGTTCCTCTTTGTTGGTGGTTTGGGGGGGGCGTGGAGGTGCCGACTAAAGGGGTGAGGGAAAGTCAGAGGCCTTGGGCGGGGGCTACCATGCTAGCTGGGCTAGTTAACGGGAGTAAAGTAGGGGGATTGGCAGGAGAAGGTGTGGGGACGACAAGGGGGGTGGCGGTGTTGGTTAATAAGAGAGTGGCTTTTAAGGTGGGGAGCATTGAGACCGATCCGGGGGTCAGTGGGAAGCTGGAGGGGATGCCAGTGCTCCTGGTGAATGTTTATGCCCTGAAATGGGACAATATGCCGCATGCGCCGCATTTGGTGGATTTGCGGGTGATGCAGGGGGAGGCCCAATGTCCGAAGTGGAGGTTAAATGTGGGGCTGTTGGCTAGATGTGGGGCTGTTGGCGGATGAGGGTGTGTGTGAGTGGGTGAGGGCTGCCATTCAGGGTTATGAGGAATTGAATGACATGGGGGAGGTCGCGGTCACGGAGGCACTTAAGGCAGTAGTCTGGGGAGAATTTATTTGGATTCGGGCGCATAGGGATGGGGTGGAAGGAGAGGAGAGGAGAGGTCAAGGCTGGTAGAGGAGATTCGGAGGTATGCAGTGGCGCCGGAAGAGGGGTTGTATAAAGGAGAGGAAGAGGCTCCAGATGGAGTTTGGGTTAATGTCCACGGGGAAGGCGGTGGGGCAGTTATGGAGGGCCAGAGGGGCTGTGTATGAGTACGGGGTAGAGGCAAGTAGGATGCTGGCCCATCAGCTGAGGAAGTAGTCAGTGGGGAGGAAGATTGGTAGGGTGAGGGATGAGAGGAGTGAGGTGGTGATGGACCCGGAGGGGGTGAATGGGGTATTTGAGGATTTCTATCGGTGGCTGTATGAGTTGGAGCCTCCGGCTGAAGAGGGGGGATGAGTCGGTTTGTGGATGGGTTGGAGTTCCCGAAGGTAGAGGGGGAGGGGGAGAGGGTACAGGGGTTGGGGGCCCCGATTGGGTTGAGGAAGGTGATAGACGGTATGGGTGCGATACAGGCAGGTAGGCTTTAGGGCCGGATGGGTTTGCAGTAGAATTTTACAATGTGTTTGGTGGGGAGCTGGGGCTGCTGTCGCAAGCTTCCATCTCCCTAACCTTGAAGAAAGATAAGGATCCAGAGCAGTGTGGGTCGTACCGCCAGAAATCGCTACTAAATGTCAGTGCAAAGTTGTTGGCTTAGGTTCTGGCATTGCGAAGAGAAGACTGTAAGCCTCTCCATCTTTCGGTTTATACCAAAAATAAAAGTAAGATCTCGGTTGGTAGGACATAACTGGAGTATTGCTGAAAAAAAGATATGCAGTCCATTACGGAGAGGACTGAGAGGCAAAACTGAACTCTTTCATTCTCTCACGATATGTCCATAAGCAGAGGTGTTTTTTTTTAAATAGGCTGTGCTGCTTATTCCAAAATCTCTTTGTGTAGCCAATTTTTAAATGGCTCTCAGCAAACTCAGGAATAAATTAGAAGTTTAGTTTATTCACACATTCAAACCTGGGTAGGTGATCGCAACTTCACACATACTAACACACACACATATATACAAGTATCCAGTAAGGGGAAAGGAAAGAGGGATTTTACAACTATGAATAATTTAACAGTAAATGGAACCACAGAAATGGGTATCAGTTCACGTGGTTTGCAGAATCTAGAAATCCAAAGCCAGAGTGGGGTTCACTCACAGAGAAGTTCCAGTTCAGGTGGGTTCCTGGCTGAAACAGAAATGAGAATTCATGTTAAAGATGATGGCAACACCATGAGATAAGGTTGATATTCAGAAACCTGGTCTGCTCAGCAGTCAACGACCAATGGCTTTACATTTCAGAGGTTGTGGTAGGTCTATTACTAGGGTCTCTCAATGCCCATGGAAACATTGATTTCAAATGCTGGGGAGAAACCCAAAGTTTCTTTCTTGACCATGAAGTACTTTTTCTGGCGTTCGTTGAGCTTTTTTGAGAACAAAATCGCCTCTAATCTACACACATTCCACTTCCCAGCACTTGGCACATAGCCTTGAATGTTATGACATTTCAAGTTCTCATCCAAGCACTTTTTGAAGATTGTGAGGTTTCCTACCTCAACTATCCTCCAGGCAGTCCATTCCAGATTCCCATCACCCTCTGGGTGAAATTTTGTTTTCCCAAAATCCCAACTAAACCTCCTGCTTCAACCTTAAATGTTATTGTTATTGACTGGTCAACTAAGGGAAATATATGCTTTCTATCCACCCTGTCCATGCCCGTCATAATCTTATACACCTCAATCATCTTCCTAGAGTAGGCCAGCTCTGACCCCTGGATCACTGCACTCTAAAGGTCTGGGGCAGCTAGTATGGGCTTGTTTACCAGGATGGTTTTCAATTGTGAGAAAGTCCTCTGTCCACACCACCTTGGAGTGTTTTTTTAGTGCATCTGTTAAAGAGGTTCCTAGAATGCTAAAGTTTGGGACACGTTTTTATAGAACTCACACATTCCTAGAAAGCACTTGATTTCTCTTTTGTTTTGGGGGTTGGGAAATAATAAGGGCACATATTTTGTCTTCACAGGGTAGCACATTTCCTTGTCCCACTATATAACCCAGGTAAGTCACCTTGGCACTTATAAACTTACTTTTTTCCAAGTTCACCAGCAAGTTTGTCCTTTTCATACCCTGAAACAATGCCTCCAGGTAATCTATGTGGTCATTCCAGGTGCTACTGTAAATTACCTAGTCACCAGATACATTGCACAATTTCTGAGGTTACCTGGTTTGTCAACCTCTGAAAGGTTACTGGAGCATTTTTTTTTACACCGATCGCACATTGAGGTAGGCCAACCGAGGTGACAAAGGCTGAAATTTCTCTTGCCCTGAGGGTCAAGGAGACTTGCCAACACCCATTTTGCTGGCTTAGTGGCCTGCTTTATCAATACAATCCTCAAGGCATGGAATTGGGTCAGAATCAGCCCTGGTTACTGCATTTATTTTTCAGTAATCAATGCAAAGTTGTTCTGATCCACCCAACTTGGGGACTGGGAGAACTCCAACTACACTGACCAGGCTCAATTATGTCATTGTCCAACATTTACTGAATATCCTGTCAGGTTGTTGGGTCTCAGTTGGTAAGGGTTTTGTTTGATTGTTGGGGTGTCTTCCACATCCACATCTTTAGTTTAGTTTATTCTCACATTCAAACCTGGGAGATGATTGCAACTGTAAACAAGTATAGAGTAAAGGGAATAGGAAAGTGGGGTTTTACAACTAGAATCATAGACTTTACAGTGCAGGAGACCATTTGGCCCATCGAGTCCGCATCGGTCCTTGGAAAGAGCACCCTACCCACTGCCTTCATACACCTCCACCTTATCCCTGTAACCCAGGAACCCACACCAACCTTTTTGGACAATAAGGGCAATTTAGCATGGCCAATCCACCTAACTTGCACATCTTTGGACTGTGGGAGGAAACTGGAGAACATGGAGGAAACCCACACTAACTATGAGTAACTATACAGTAAAAAGAACCACAGAAATTGATATTATTTTTCTAATTAAGGGGCAATTTAGTGTGACTAATCCACCTACCTTGCACATCTTTGGGTTGTGGGGGTAACACTCACTCAAACACGGGGAGAACGTGCAAACTCCACACGGACAGTGACCTGGAGCTGGGATCAAACCCGGGTCCTCGGTGCCATGAGGCAGCAGTGCTAACCCCTGCGCCATTGTGCCGTCCAGAAATGGATATCTGTTCATGTGATTTCCATAGTTCACAATGTCCAAATCCCTCACAGACAATGTCCAAATCCCTCAAGTTCCAATTCAGGCAGGTTCCTGTCTGAAAGCAGTAGGGTAGAATCCCTTTTAAGGATGATGGCAGTGCAATGAAGTGAGGTTAACATTCAGACATTTGTCTTCCAGGCAGGCGATGACCATTGACATTCAGAGAAACAAGATTCAAAGAGGCTCTGGTTTGTAGCAGGCTGCTTTGCCAGCCCAGAGTCCTGCTTTTTGATGTTCACAGGTTGGTGTTAAATCAGCAGACTGCCTTGTGAGGCTAGTGTCACGGACAAGGGAGTTAATTTAAACAGCACTAATTTCTCTTCTCACCACCCATCCATAAACAGAAAGTTGTTTTGATTTACTTCCCAAACTCTCCGTTTTGATGTGATCCAGGAACTGTGTAGATTGGGATAGCTATTCAATCTGAGCAGAGTCCCTTTTCTGTGATGCTGCTAGTCGGATGGTAAAATGGCAGACTGAGTTTGCGATACAGCAAGGCAATGTACTGGTTCCACAAATTAGTGATATATGTCATATGACTCCCTACTCTCCAGTGTCTTTTAACCCTCTTCTGGGTCCCCAAGATGGTGAAATGTCTTAACTCTTAAGGATTGAAAGGAAGGGTGCAGGGCCATTTGTCCTAGCAGACACGTAGACTCTGGTTGACCAATTTGGATTATGAATTGCAGATGGCCTTTGTATAGCTCTCATAAGGTAGCTCTTTTTGTTTGAGGGTCACAGGCACAAATTCATCCATTTTAAAAGGTTTTTGTCCAGATTTTTTTTCAAATAGCCATGGGAATATCTCGATATATCATCCATATCATCTGCTAGTCCTCAGGCTTTGTGGATTATGTGTTCTTCCAATGATTCTACAAGGATAAGCGTGGAACTCTGTTGTTCTTGTAAACTACTGTTATAAATTTCCAGAAACTGTGGCCAATCTAGTGCATCATGAGACCTGCAACAGCCATCTTTTAGTTCAGCAAAGTCTATTTTTGAATAAGCAAAAAAAGAAAAGTTTGCTTTTGTACTTTATGATCACCTTCATGTCTTAGGGGCATGTCCCTGTCGAGGCTTTTTATCTTGCATTCATCATGACAGATTCAGGGATTCCAAATGTCAGCACTTGCTGAACAATCCCAAGTGCGTTAATAATTACATCAGCAACTAATTTCAAATTATCAGTCAGGCTTGCAGTGTGGCTCACTTTAACTTATGAGAAACTACATATGTTCACATGCAGAGATATCGTCCTCTGCATGCAAAAGGAACAAGTTAGGCATTGTACCTTTTTTGAATTAAACAAAGGCATGGTGAGGGTTGGCAATGCAATTAAATGTATTCTTGGAGGATTTATCACATGACCTACCAACACAATCTTGCTATTAGTTATTCAACCACATCCATCCTTCTGGGGCACTGTCTTCATACACCAGTTGGAAAGCAAAAGGACTCATTAACCAATTGGATGATGCTCAACTGGCTGCCAATCAACTTATTTTCCGCATTTTCAATACTTTTTAATCTGGTAAAGAGGAATGTTCAAAAAAATGTAATTTTTAATGTCCCAATGATTTTGGTCCAGGTTTGCAGAAAGCAGTGCCCTGGAGATTGATCTTCAATTCCTGGACACTCCAAACCAATCCTGGAGGGTTGGTAACCCTGAGCATGGGGGACAATAACACCCTGATGCATTCTCCATGGCATCGTGTTGACCAACCAAAGCTGATTGTCAACCAATTGCACCACTTTTCTCATGCAGTACAAATTGTTGCTGCTCCTTGAAACTTGGAATTCTGGCACCTGTCCTGATGAGTGCCCGGTGAAAAGCTTTGACAGCATGTATCTGGTCTTCAGCTAAATTCAAAGCTGCAAATCACTTCGTGTTACTTAGAATCCAGAGTCCTTGCATCATCCTGGTCTCAAGCATTTTCCACTATCGCAGCTGTGAAAATACCTTCTGAAAACCAAAGGCAATTATATCATCGTCCATTAGTTCAGCTGTTAAAATTTCAGAACACTAATGCTCCATCACAAATTGTTTCTAAATCTATTTCGATTAGCTGGTGTTTGTGTTCATTAGATGACGCGCAGCAAATCCCACATCACCCCTTAGCCCTCAGACCTACATTGGCTTCTGGTCAAGCCGTGTTGTGATTTTGAACTTTTCATTCCTGGGGTCTTCAAACCTCTCCATGGCCTCGCTATATCTGTAATATCCTACAGCACTGCAACCCCTCCGAGAAACCTGTGTTCATGTAATTCCACTCTTTACAAATATAATTGCTCCACCTTTGGTGACTGTGCTTTTGGTTGTCTGGGCCTCAAGCTCTGGAGTTACTCCCTAAATCTCTCTGCCTCACTTTCCCCCTTCAAGACACATTTTAAAACATAACTTTCTGACCAATCTCTTGGTTACCAGTGTCCTTTAAGGAAAGAAACCTGGTCTGGCCTCCACCCACAGTAATGCGGTTGATTCTTAACTGCCCTCTGAAATGGTCGAGCAAGACACTCAGTTCAATTGGGGATGGCCTTGCCAGAGATGTCCACAGCTCATGAAAGAATAAAACAAAAAAATGTTTTCATGCTTCATTTCTTTAGATGGCAAGTCAGGGCCCTAAATGTTTGGTCTTGGTGTTCAGGGTCTAGATGGGGTGTCATGAGTGTTTGCCTGTTACCCTAAGAATGCTACCACAGGCAGCTATTCATAAAATAACATTTATGGGTGCGATTCAGTAGCCTCATTGCACGCAACACAAGCCATAAGACCATAAGACATAGGAGCAGAATTAGGTCACTCGGCCTATCGAGTCTGCTCCTCCATTCAATCATTGCTGATATTTTCTCATCCCCATTCTCCAGCCTTCTCCCCATAACCGCTGATCACCTTATTAATCAAGAACCTATCTATCTCTGTCTTAAAGACACTCAGTGATTTGGCCACCACAGCCTTCTGTGGCAAAGAGTTCTACAGATCCACCACCCTCTGGCTGAAGAAATTTCTCCTCATCTCTGTTTTAAAGAACCGTCCCTTTAGTCTGAGATGGTGCCCTCTGGTTCCAGTTTTTCTTACAAGTGGGAACATTCTCTCCACAGCCACTCTTATCCATTCTATCCAGGTCTCGCAGTATCCTGTAAGTTTCAATAAGACTCCTCCCTCATCCTTCTAAACTCCAATAAGTACAGACCCAGAGTCCTCAACCGTTCCTCATACAACAAGTTCTTCATTCCAGGGATCATTCTTGTGAACCGACTCTGGACCCTTTTCAAGGCCAGTACATCCTTCCTCTTGACATGGTTTAAGGACGAGGCCGTTGAGGCGCTCCTCGAAACGTCTTGCGAGAATCAACAGAACCCTGCGAGGTGTTGCGATCTGGATCTTGCTCTCCCTGAACGAGATCCAGATCTAGATATTTAAATGAGCTGATAAAATATGCGCTTACCAGATCCCCTGACTCCCAGGATTCACCGGCCATGTCTGGGAGACCTTACCTGAGTGCTGTTTAGTACTGGTCCACACATTGACTGGCTGCAATGGCACCTGGGTGGGGGGCTCCCAGGCCATTGGAGATCCCTGGTGGTCGGGGACAGAGCAGGGTGGCACCCTGGCACTGCCACCCCGGCACCCTGGCCGTGCCACCCTAGCCCAAGTGGCTGGCAATGCCAGGGTGCCCAGATAACAAGGTTCAGGCCTGGTGCGACATTACCAGATAGAGAGGGCGAGAGTGGTGGTTTCCAGGGGCCTCCCCAGGTATGGGGGGGGGGAGGGGGGCGGAGAATGGGATCACAAAAATGGGGGTGGGTGGGGAGGTGGTGGTGGTACCTGAAAGCTTGTGCGTGTGTGTGGGGAGGGGGGGAGGGGTACGCGCCCCAATCTGTGAGGTTTCTTTCCAGTCGGAAATCCCTCTAAGCGCGGCTTTGGCAGAGAGAATCTACCTAAGGCCAAAGTGCCATTGTATAGTGGCACCGAGAAACACCCCACTACACATGGCATTCAGTAGACTTTAACTTCAGTCGGCTGAATCGCACACATTCTTTACTTACAGCACAATGTACATATCTATCTCTTCACAAGGTTGTATTTCTGCTTCCCACCAAATCGTAGTTTCTTAGTCATGTGACATTGCATCACAGTCCCATCAGTAACAGATGCTTCTGTTAACTCTTTATTCTGCAGACAGTGACCTATGGTAAGTGGCTTATTTGCCTTTCATAGGATATAAGGATATAGCATGAATTGTTTTCACTCTTTTGATAGGTCTTCCCTGATCCAATGCTGTCTATAAGTGCAGGCCTGGGTGCGGCCCACAGCTGGAGGCCATGTGCAGGTCTGCACTGCTTCCTACTTAATGTGTTGTTACTCGTGTCTTAATAAAGCTCATAGTCTCAAGTGTGGAGAAGATGCTTTATTGTGAGTTCGTTCAGTTTCCAGAGCTCGACCTAGAACGACCTTCCAGTGCTAACTACCAGCTTTGCTTGCTGTGTGTGTCCTGCTTACCAGCCCACCTGCTGTGGAGTGTTGTATCTGTGTTGCTCCAAGTTCTGCCCTTAGTGAAGTGTGTCCTCACTTCCTGTCCTGATCTATTTATATGGCTCTCCCGTGCTCCCTCTAGTGGTTGCTCAGTTGTGTTGCATCTGGTTAACTTGTGATCACCACATCCCCCTTTTTCTCTTAACGTATTTTCTGTACATCGTTAAAGAAAATTGTACATCCTGTCCCGGTGTATTTGTAGCTCTCCCTCTGGTGTTTGCTCAGTTGTTTTGTATCTAGTAAATCTACGATCACCCCATCCCCCTTTTTCTCTTTACATATTTGCTGTACATCGTTAAAGAAAATTATAGAAAACAATTACTTATGATATGCGTATCTATACAGGTGATGGTGCTATTGCATTCTGTACAAAGCCAATGTAGTTATATGTCCAATCTCAATAAAACATTTATGAGTCCAAACTTGATGAATTTGTTCAGAGCTTTTTTTTTCTTGTTTTTTTTTGTTGTTGTTGATGACGTGGTGATATTGATATTGCAAGTCCGCTGTGAATGTTGTTGGTGTTCCTTGTTATTTTAAGTACCCAATGCATCATCCCGAGGTGTTTGCATGGTCACATCACTGATGTTGACTGGCATGGACTTTTTTCTGTGCTTGTGGTGTTGATTTATTGTCTCATCCGCCTTGGATGCTGGTGTGCTTGCTCGTTCTGGAGCAGACGTGTGTTTATGCGATTCGTCGTCATCCCATGACATGTTGGTAGTCTTGTCATCGTTTTGCCATGCGCTGTGGCATTGTCCGTCATGTGCCAAGTAGTACCATTGTGTACAAGTCGTTGTTGCATTGCTGTTGTCTCTGTCGTTCCTGTTTTTGTTGTTTTCGTTGCCGTACCTGTTGCTGTTTTTGTCGTTTCTGTCTTTGGTGTTGTCGCTGTCGTTGTTCCTGACTTTATTGTTTTCGTTGCCGTTCGTGTTGCTGTTTTTGTCGTTTCTGTCTTTGGTGTTGTCGCTATCTTTGTTCCTGACTTTGTTGTTTGTCTTGTCGCGCTTCATGTTGCTTTTGTTCTTTTTGTTGTCATTCTCGTTTCTGCTGTGCTTCTTGCTATTGTTGTTGGTCTTGTCGCGCTTCATGTTGCTTTTGTTCTTGCTGTGTTTCTTTTGACTTTTGTTTTTTTTGTTATACTCTATGAGTGTCCCGAGTGGATAATTTGAGTCATTGAGCATTTCGTCTCGAGAGTGGTGCGAATGATCTGATGTTGCATCGGTGCAGGTGACCTCAATCATTTGTGGAGAATTGGATTCCTCATCTTTGCTTTTGTTGTGCTCCTCTTCCGGAGTCAAATTCTTCTCGATTTCGTTTGACGTGGTGTCTCTGGATTCTTGGCGCTCCTCTTTTGGAGTCAAAACCTCCATGATTACAATTGACGTGATGTCTGTGGACTTCTGGCGCTCCTCTTCTGGAGTCCAAATCTGCATGATTTCAGTTGACGTGGTGTCTCCGGACTCTTGGTGCTCCGCTTCTGGAGTTGAAATCTTCATGATTTCCGTTGATGTTATCTCACTGGACTCCAGGTGCTCCTCTTCTGGAGTCAAAATCTGCATGGTTTCTTCTGGCTTGGTCTCTCTGGACTCCAGGTGCTCCTCGTCTGGAGTCAGAATCTGCATGGTTTCTTTTGGCTTGGTCTCTCTGGACTCCAGGTGCTCCTCTTCTGGAGTCAGAATCTGCATGGTTTCTTTCGGCATCGTCTCTCTGGACTGTTGGGTGGCCCGACTCTGTGCTTCTGTACAGACAAGCTGAGAACTGTCAGTCTCGCTGTGATCCTGTACGTCGAGTGCGATCACCTTGTTATTGTTCTCGCATGCAGTGGGTAGAGGTGCATTGTCTTCTTCTTGTTCATGTGAGCTTGTTAGACTTTCATAGTCTGCTTGCGGTTGCTCAGATACTGCGGGTTGACCTTCATGGTCTTGTGCATGCATGGTGTCAGTGGTGAGATGTACGTTGTCTTCTTCTTGTTCCTGTGAGCTTGGTAGACTGTCATAGTCTGCTTGCGGTTGCTCAGATACTGCGGGTTTACCTGCATGGTCTTGTTCATGCATGGTGTTCGCCAGGGAGTGTTTGCTTGCATCCCTTTTGGAGTCTTTCATTACTCGCACTGTGGAGCCTGTCATCGCTCGCTCTGTGGAGTCTTCCTGTGCTCTCTGTGTGGCGTCGTCTTCGTCTTGGGTATTGCTGTCATCCAATGTATCGACGAGTTGCCATGGCCTCATGGTGTTGGATTCATCTACCATGAGTAGAGTCGTGTTGAGCTTTGCAACGGTGTCGCTGATGCTGTGATCAGCATGTCCAAATAACTCCTCCATGTCTGAGTAGTATTCTTTGATAGCCATTTCATCTTCGTTGGCTTCTTCTACCACGAGTTGATTCGTGTTGAACTTTGCGACCGTGTCGCTGATGCTGTGAGAAGCATATCCGACTGACTCAGCTGTGTCTGAGTAGTATTGTTCGAAAAACAAATCATCTTTTGTTGTTTCGGAATTCTTTTTGTTCTCTTCACTTTGGGTGGTGCAGACTGCTTTTTTCAGGGTGTTGTGCAAGTTGTTTTTAACTGTTGGTGTAAGTTCAGGCGTTTTTCTGTGTTCTGAGGCAAGAAAATTTGTGTTTACCACTTTAAGTGTCTTATTTTCAATTTTCGGGCATTTTCCTTTTAAGTGGGCGTGGCCGGGATGCTCAGACGTCATGACGTCACGCGTTGGCATGACTTGCGCATGCGCAAATCGGCTTTCGACCTTCACTGTGCGGTTTTGTTTCCATTGCGCATGCGCGGCTTGCGCATGCGCATGACGATCCGCGACGACGACTTTTTTTGACTGCGCATGCGCGGCTTGCGCATGCGCATAACAATCGGCGCTGCGATCTTTTTCAAACTGCGCATGCGCGGCTTCCAGTTCCGGCGCATGCGCAGACGCGATTTGTAGTTCTTTGCTTACCGGAGACTGCAAAATGTGCTCCAACGCCATTTTTTGCCGTTTTTCGCGGATTTCAGCGATTTTACTGTCCCACCAGGACTGCAAAATTCGTAAGTGATCTTCTCTTCCCGATTTGGACAGGGTTTCAGCGTTTTGGCTTTGTGAGAAATTCTTTTTATTTCTTCTTTTTGATCTGTACTTTTCATTCGCGATTTCTTGCTCTTTTGGTGATTTTTTAAGTTTTGCATCACTCAGTCTCTGTGCAGTTTGGCCTCTGAGTATGTCTTGCTGTTCAAATTTCTCACAGTACTCTTCAAATTTGTTTAGTACCGTTTGTAAGCTGTTTCTGTCTTCACCTTTTGAGTATTTAAATCCATTATAAACTTTCCAAGCTTCATTTCCTTCGATGAGAATTGCTATTTTAATTTCGTCTGAGGCTGCTGCTGCATCATATGCTATGATAGCGAAATCGAACATTTGTTTAAACCTTTCCCAGACACTTCTTACTTTTCCAGTCGTGTCCAGGTGAAGTGGGAATCCAAGGCACATCCTCTCATCAGCAATGTCTTCCCAAGTCGAATGTCCAGCAGGAGATCTCCATGCCATTCTTGGTTGAGATTTCCATGCCATTTTTTTTTTTGTTTTCTGTATCTGCAGCTGAGTTGTCCTGTCATAAGCGTCTGAAATCACTCCTAGGTACCATGTGTTGTTACTCGTGTCTTAATAAAGCTCGTAGTCTCAAGTGTGGAGAAGATGCTTTATTGTGAGTTCGTTCAGTTTCCAGAGCTCGACCTAGAACGACCTTCCAGTGCTAACTACCAGCTTTGCTTGCTGTGTGTCCTGCTTACCAGCCCGCCTGCTGTGGAGTGTTGTATCTGTGTTGCTCCAAGTTCTGCCCTTAGTGAAGTGTGTCCTCACTTCCTGTCCTGATCTATTTATATGGCTCTCCCGTGCTCCCTCTAGTGGTTGCTCAGTTGTGTTGCATCTGGTTAACTTGTGATCACCACACTTAAGGCCAGGGCCTCATAATAAAATTAAAAATTCTGGAAAACACTCAGCAGGTCATCTGTGGAGAGAGGGGGAAACCAGTTAATGTTTGCAGTCCATACTTCTGGCAAAGCAGTCAAGAGATTAAACAGGTTTTAAACAAGTGCAGAGCCTTGGGATTCTTAACACTAACTTGAAAACTGATCTTTTCCAGTTGGTCAACCTAAATCGTTAACTTTGTTATTCTTGCTCCACAGATGTGAGAATAAATTTGACCTCCGCGTGCTTTTAGCATCTTCTGATTTTATTTTAGATTTCCATTATCTGCAGTACGCATTTTGCTTTATGTTGAAAGAAAGACATTCATGCTGGCCCCAAGACTAGATCCCAAACACAAAGGTGGTCAGTAAGGCCACCAATTTACATCTAGGCTTCCTTGATTCACTCAGATCAAGTAGAAATGTGCAAATGCGTGAGTGAGAGAAGAAGTGTTGCTTATATTGGAAGGGAATCCACCTCAAGCCTGACAGATTGTAGTGATTATGTACCCCATGGTACTGAATTCCAGATACTTCCTTTCTTTCCTCAGTGGAAAAGTCAAATTCTTTCTCAATGCAAAACTATTTCGTACTGCTTTCGAATTCAATGATGTCAACTAAACTTTTAAATAAAAGCTATTGATTTTGTATCTAAAACCATGACCAGCTGAGAAAAATGTGTCTTACCTCAACCTAAATTGAGTTTTTTCTCCAAAAACTGACAATAATTGACGATTCACCATCAATTTCAGTTGTCAGCTTTGATCGTTAACGGGACTTCCGGTTGCGGCTATGCGGAGCTAAGCCGCACGTTCGGCAGCTCCCGCTACTTAAGGACTTTTGGGCCGATTTGAGGGCCCCAAACGGCGCTGTTTCGACGAATCCCGGTGGGGGAAGGTGTCTAGAGGAGCATTCCCCGTAATTTATGGTGCTCACCCGGAGTGGGGCAAAGGAAAAAGCTGCAGCAGCTTCCCAAGAAAAGCGGGGGAAGAAGGACAAAATGGCGGCCGGCGGAACACCCGAGGACTGGTGGAAGTGGGCGCAGGAGCAGCAGGCCTCTCTTCTGCGCTGTTTTGTGGAGCTGAAGGCTGAGCTGCTGGACTCCCTGAATGCGACTACCAACAAGCTGCTGGGGACCCAGGAGGCATCCATTCGGGAGTTGCAGCAGCAGGCCGCTGAGACGGAGGAGGAGGCCGTGGTCCTCGTGGGGAAAGTGGAGTTCCACGAGGCACTTCACAAAAAGTGGCAAGACCGCTTGGAGGAGCTGGACGTTCGCACGAGGTGAAAGAATTTGAGGATCCTGGGCCTGGCGGAGGGGCTGGAGGGGTCGGATCTCCCGGTGTATGTGACCACGATGTTGAGCTCGTTGATGGGGGCGGGGTCCTTCCATTTGCCCCTGGAGCTTGAGGGAGCTCACAGAGTGCTGGCCAGGAGGCCTAAGGCAAATGAGCCCCCGAGGGCAGTGCTGGTGCGGTTCCATCGATTCAGCGACCGGGAGTGTGTGCTACGGTGGGCCAAGAAAGAGAGGAGCAGCAAGTGGGAGAATTCGGTGGTGAGAATCTACCAGGACTGGGTTCAACCGGACGAAGGCGGTGCTGCATGCCAAGCAGGTCAGATTTGGAATGCTGCAGCCTGCGCACCTGTGGGTGACATACAAGGACTGGCACCACTACTTCGAGTCCCCGGAGGAGGCGTGGGCCTTTGTACAGGCGGAGAAACTGGACTCGAACTAGGGTCTGGGGACACACCATGGCCGTTGCTGTTTTCGCTGTTGCTGTTCTTCAACTTTGACATGTGTGTTTTTTATGCTGGTTTTCTTTTTGCTCTGTTTCCGGGTGGGTCTGTCTGTTGGGTATGGATGTGGGGAATGTTGGGGGTTTGTATTTTATATGTTCTCTTTTGTACGGGGCTGGGGGTTGGAGTGAAACTGGATTTTGGGGAGCTGCGTCAGAAGGGTGGGGTGTGGCAGTGTGAAAACGCGGGCTTTCCTCTGGTTTCCCGCGCCGCGGGGCGGGGGGGCGGAGCTGGCGTGGCCTCTACTGGGTTTTTTTTCCTGCGCTGAAGCGGTGCCAAGGAGGTGTGGCAAGAGGGGGATGACCCCAAGCCGGGAGGGGATGGGTTTTGGCAGGAGCTGTCGGGGTCAGCAGAAGTCAGCTGACTCACGGAAGTACCATGGAGGGTGCGTCGCGGCTAGGAGGGGTCCTAGCCTGGGGGGGGGGGGGGGGGGGGGGGGGGATACCCGGTTGCTGCTGGAATGGCCAGGAAGGAGCTGGTGTGGGCCGGGGGGGTGGAGGAGAGGCGTTATCGCCATGGGGAACGGGTCGGGCGGGGCGATCTGGCCTGGGGCGAGCAGTCAATAAGCTATGGCTAACCGGCGGGGGAGGGGGGCGGGTTGTCCTCTGATCCGGCTGATTACCTGGAACGTGAGGGGGCTGAATGGGCCGGTTAAGAGAACTAGGGTATTTTCTCATCTGAAGGGGTTGAAGGCGGACGTGGCTATGCTCCAGGAGAACCACTTGAAGGTGGCGGACCAGGTTCGTCTGAGGAAGGGGTGGGTGGGGCAGGTTTTTCACTCAGGATTGGACGCAAAGAACCGGGGGGTGGCGATTCTGGTGGGGAAGAGGGTGGCGTTCGAGGCGGCTGAGGTGGTGTCGGACAAGGAGGGCAGATATATTATGGTGAAGGGTAGGCTGCAGGGAGAGAAGGTGGTGCTGGTTAATGTATATGCCCCGAATTGGGATGATGCTGGCTTCATGAGGCGCTTGTTGGGCCGCATTCCGGACCTGGAGGCAGGGGGCCTGATCATGGGGGGAGACTTTAACACGGTGCTGGATCCCCCACTGGACCGGTCCAGCCCAAGGACGGGTAGGAGACTGGCGGCGGCCAAAGTACTAGGGGATTCATGGACCAGATGGGAGGGGTGGATCCCTGGAGGTTTGGGAGACCGAGAGCGCGGGAGTATTCCTTTTTCTCTCATGTCCATAGGGTTTATTCGCGAATAGATTTTTTCGTCCTGAGCAGGGGATTGATCCCGAGGGTGCAGGATGCCGAGTATTCGGCCATAGCGATTTCAGACCATGCTCCGCACTGGGTTGATCTGGAGATGGGGGAGGCGCGGGACCAACGCCCGCTCTGGCGCCTGGATGTGGGGATGCTGGCTGATGAGGAGGTGTGTAGGAGGGTCCGGAGAAGTATTGAGGGGTATCTTGATACCAATGACACAGGGGAGGTCCGGGTGGGGATGGTCTGGGAGGCTCTGAAAGCAGTGATCCGGGGGGAGCTGATCTCCATCCGGGCCCACAGGGAAAGGAGGGAGAGGAAGGAGAGGGTGAGACTGGTGGGGGAGCTCCTGGATGTGGACAGGAGATACGCGGAGGCACCGGAGGAGGGGTTGCTGCGGGAACGGCGCAGTTTGCAGGCCAAATTTGACTTGTTGACCACCAGAAAGGTGGAGACACAGTGGAGGAGGGCGCAGGGCGCGATATATGAGTATGGGGAGAAGGCGAGCAGGATGTTGCCGCATCAGCTCCATAGGCGATATGCGGCTAGGGAAATCGGTGGAGTGACGGATGGGGGTGGGAATGTAGTGCAGAAGGAGACAGAAGTAAATGGGGTCTTTAGGGACTTCTACGAGGAACTGTACCGGTCGGAACCTCCGTTGGGGAGAGGGGGGATGGAGAGCTTCATGAACAGGCTATGTTTCCCAAGGGTTCAAGAGGAGCTGGTAGAGGGGCTGGGGGCGCCGATAGAGTTGGAGGAGCTAGTCAGAGGGATTGGACAAATGCAGTCAGGTAAGGCCCCGGGGCCGGACGGGTTCCCGGTGGAATTCTATAAAAAGTATGCGGATCTGGTGGGCCCCCTGTTGGTGCGAGCCTTCAGTGAGGCATGGGAGTGGGGGGGCTTTGCCCCCGACGATGTCGTGGGCACTGATCTCTCTGATCCTAAAGCAGGATAAGGACCCCTCGCAGTGTGGATCATACAGGCCTATCTCGCTCCTCAATGTTGACGCCAAGTTGCTGGCGAAGATCCTGGCCACCAGGATAGAGGATTGTGTGCCGGGGTGATACACGAAGATCAGACAGGATTTGTCAAGGGACGGCAGCTCAACACGAATGTGCGGAGACTGCTAAATGTTATCATGATGCCGGCAGTGGAGGGGGAGGCGGAGATAGTGGTGGCGCTGGATGCAGAGAAAGCGTTTGATAGAGTTGAATGGGGGTACCTGTGGGAGGTGCTGGAGCGGTTTGGATTTGGGGAGGGATTCATCAAATGGGTGAGGCTGCTCTACGCGGCTCCGATGGCGAGTGTAGTTACAAATGGAAGGAGATCGGAGTACTTTAGGCTCTACCTTGGGACCAGGCAGGGGTGCCCCCTGTCCCCCTTGCTCTTTGCACTGGCGATTGAACCTCTGTCTATGGCGTTGAGGGTGTCAGGGAGATGGAGGGGTCTGGTGCAGGGTGGGGAGGAACATCGGGTATCGCTGTATGCGGACGACCTGCTGTTGTATGTGGCGGACCCAGAAGGGGGAATGCCGGGGGTGATGGAGCTGTTAGCGGAATTTGGGGGCTTCTCGGGCTATAAGTTAAATTTAGGCAAGAGCGAGGTATTTGTTGTACACCCGGGAGATCAGGAGGAGGGAATTGGGAGGCTCCCGTTTAAGAGGGCAGTGAAGAGTTTCAGATACCTGGGGGTGCAGGTGGCCAGGAGTTGGGGACTCTCCATAAGCTTAATTTTACCAGGCTGGTGGAGCAGATGGAGGAGGAATTTAAAAGGTGGGACATGGTGCCGCTATCATTGGCGGGTAGAGTGCAGTCCATCAAAATGACGGTTCTCCCGAGGTTCTTGTTCCTCTTCCAGTGTCCGCCCATCTTTATCCCTAGGGCCTTTTTTAGAAGGGTGACCAGCAGCATCATGAGCTTTGTTTGGGCGCATGGGACCCCGAGGGTGAAGAGGGTCTTCTTGGAGCGGGGTAGAGATGGGGGGGGGGGGGCTGGCGTTACCCAATCTCTCGGGGTACTACTGGGCGGCCAATGTGTCGATGGTGCGCAAATGGGTGATGGAGGGGGAGGGGGCAGCATGGAAACGGATGGAGAGGGCGTCCTGTGGAGATACAAGCCTGGGGGCCCTGGTAACGGCGCCGTGGCCGCTCCCTCCCACGAGGTATACCACGAGTCCGGTGGTGGCGGCGACATAGGGGAGAAGTGGGGGGCTCGTTGGAGGCTCCGTTAAGGGGGAACCATAGGTTCGTCCCGGGGAACATTGATGGGGGATTTCAGGGTTGGCACAGAGCAGGCATCAGACAGCTGAGGGACCTGTTTATCGATGGGAGGTTTGCGAGCCTCGGGGAGTTGGAGGAGAAATTCGGGCTCCCCCCGGGAAACATGTTCAGGTATCTGCAGGTAAAGGCATTTGCTAGACGGCAGGTGGAGGGATTCCCTTCGCTTCCCGCAAGGGGGGTGAGTGACAGGGTGCTTTCGGGGGTTTGGGTCGGAGAGGGGAAGATATCTGATATCTACAAGGTTATGCAGGAGGTGGAGGAGGCATCAGTAGAGGAGCTGAAAACTAAGTGGGAGGGGGAACTGGGGGAACAGATCGAAGACGGGACATGGGCTGATGCCCAGGAGAGGGTTAATTCTTCCTCCTCGTGTGCGCGGCTTAGCCTCATCCAATTCAAGGTGCTGCACCGGGCCCACATGACTGGGACGAGGATGAGTAGGTTCTTTGGGGGTGAAGACAGGTGTGTCAGGTGCTCGGGGAGTCCAGCGAACCATGCCCATATGTTCTGGGCATGCCCGGCACTGGAGGAGCTCTGGAAGGGGGTGGCAAGGACGGTGTCGAGGGTGGTGGGATCCAGGGTCAAGCCAGGATGGGGACTCGCGATTTTTGGGGTTGGGGTGGAGCCGGGAGTGCAGGAGGCGAAAGAGGCCGGTGTGCTGGCCTTTGCGTCCCCGGTAGCCCGGCGAAGGATCTTGCTACAATGGAAGGATGCGAGGCCCCCAAGCGTGGAGGCCTGGATCAATGACATGGCGGGCCTTATTAAGCTAGAGAAGGTCAAATTCGCCCTGAGAGGATCGGTACAAGGGTTCTTTAGGCGGTGGCAACCTTTCCTCGACTTTCTGGCTCAACGATAGGGTACTGGGACAGTAGCAGCAGCAACCTGGGGGGGGGAAAGGGGGGGAAGGGAAGGGGGAAGGGGGGGAGGGGAAGGGGGAAGGGGGGGAGGAGGGGGGGAGGGGGGGAGGGGAAGGGGGGAAGGGGGGAAGGGGGGAGGGGAAGGGGGGGGAGGGGAAGGGGAAGGGGGGAGGGGAAGGGGGGAAGGGGGGGGAAGGGGGGAGGGGAAGGGGGGAGGGGAAGGGGGGGAAGGGGGGAGGGGAAGGGGGGGAGGGGGGAGGGGAAGGGGGGGGGAGGGGGGAGGGGAAGGGGGGGAGGGGGAGGGGAAGGGGGGGAGGGGAAGGGGGGAGGGGAAGGGGGGGAGGGGGAGGAGAAGGGGGGGAGGGGAAGGGGGGAGGGGAAGGGGGGGAGGGGAAGGGGGGAGGGGAAGGGGGAAGGGGGGGAGGGGAAGGGGGAGGGGAAGGGGGGGAGGGGAAGGGGGGAGGGGAAGGGGGGGGAAGGGGGGGAGGGGAAGGGGGGGGAAGGGGGGGAGGGGAATGGGGGGAGTGGGGGGGGCGGACGATGACTATGTTTATTTAATTTTAATTTATTTTTAAGTTCTCTTGTGGGAGGCGTGTGATACATGCGTTGATACGGTCTGGGGGGTGTTACAGCTGTTATGGGTTATTTTTTTGCATTTCATTGTTTGTTGTTATATTTTATATTTTCTGTAAAAAATTCCAATAAAAATTACTTTTTAAAAAAAAAAGCTTTGATCGTTAAATTTTCTAGGAATGCCTGCATTGAACTGGAATGGTTTTGCTGGTGTTAGCAAACCCAAGCTAGACGGGATTGTTGGGTCAGCCCAGTGAGGCTATAATGGTGTACTTGATCTTCTACAGGTGGAGAAATTCCGATAGGTCTGCCAGCCAGTCTGCAGTTGTGGGTGGTGCTGCTGATTGGCAGCCAAGCAGGATTCTCTGGCAGGTGATTAGGAAGCAAAAGCAAGGACATCAGCCCTCTTCCCCATGTGTAATTCTGGCTGCTCCGATACACTGAAGACTGCCACTCTTGGGCACGGCTCCACCCTCAACCTTGGACATCGCCTCGAAGAAGGCTGCTCAGAAAGGCGTGCTTGTTCGGTGAATTGGACATTCTGAATTCTCCCTCTGTGTACCCAAACAGGCGCCGGAATGTGGCAACTAGGGGATTTTCACAGTAACTTCATTGCAGTGTAAGCCTACTTGTGACAATAAAGATTATTATTAATATAAGCCTACTTGTGACAATAATAAACATTATTATTATAATAGACCGCCATACTGTTGCAATAACCTGGAGGAGCTGCAATCTTGTTCCAATGAAAGTTTCAGCCTTTGCCATTGGACAAATAATGTGCAAATGAACCCCATCTCTACGATGTAGGTTGGTCAAGGGCAAGGTAAGGCAGAAATAGAAGGGTGCAGACCTGCCGCACAATTCTACATCCTAAAAAGGGTCTGAGGATTTCAGGATCATTGTATTCTCTTATATACAAACAATGGCAATGTTCTATCAACCTGTCCCACACAATTTCTAAACATTATAGCACCCCATCTCGCATAAACCATGTTGTCTCCTGGGAGATAATTAAAAACATTTTAAACACCATGCCAATTTGGTGGGGGGGGGGGGGGGGGGGATATAGGACAGGCATGGTCAAACTCGGGCGCAACCCGTGGATGGGTCGCGGAGCCGTCGCGGCGGTCCCGATCCCGCAAATCCGTGCATAACAGCCGGCTTTTAATAATGCCGGCTGCGAGCGGCCTTCAAAATGGAACAAATAAGAAAAATCTGGCCACACTGCACATGCGTGCCCAATCTGCGCACTGATGATCGGGCACACATGCGCAGTGCGGCCGCATTTTTTTATATGGTCGCAGCATTTTTTTTTTCAAGTTTGGGAGCCAAAGGGACCATTGGGGTCAAAGGGACCCAAAACCATTTCCTCCATTTTTGTCAGCAACAAACAAGGTAAGAGAAAATGGTGGGTTGTGCAGGTCGGTCGGCGTGGGCCACAAAGGTCGGCCGGCGTGGGTCACAAAGGTTGGCCGGCGTGGGTCGCGAAGGTTGCCTGGCGTGGGTCGGCAAGGTTGGCCGCATTGGGTCCCGAAGGTTGGCCGGTTGGTAAAAATAGGTCCCCGGAAACAAAGTTTGTCTTTGAGCCCCATTAAGTTATCAAAACTAGTCCAGATGATCATTCTGGCCGTAAGTAATTCCACTTTTTGCACAAGATCATTCTCGCCCCAAATAATTCGACACTGAACCTACCTTTTGCACAGGGTCATTTCAGCCCCTGTCAGAAATTGGTAAAGCTCTTGCCTGAAGGAATTCAGTGAATCAGAATTCACCATGCAAGGTGCCAGCATGTTCCAAAGATCCACTGAGTTCTAGAAAAAAATGAACCATCTAACATCTCATTAAATCTGGCCTTGTGCAATTTAAAATTGTGACTCCTCTGGTTTGCCCCCCCCCCCCCCCCCCGCCGCAAACTACTTAATTAGAAAAAAAAACGCAAACTGATGCACTATCAATTACGACGAGACGAGAGTAGAGTGTAATCGAGGCTTTATTACGCAGAGATGTGTAGCCTCCCGCAGCTGCTGCCGAAATGGCTGCAGCTCGGCGAGCCCACACATTTATACTCCACCTACTGGGCGGAGCCAGCAGGCAGGGATCTACCCCCGTACCTGTAGTACAGGGGCCTTACCGTAATACACCTTATATGTGATATATGCAGTACAATACAACAGTGGTGACTACCACATTCATCCCCTATTAAAAAACGACATGCAGGTGTTTAACATTTTAGGAAAAGTTTACAAATTCAGACGATCGGGCGCCTTGATCCGTCATTGCGAGCGCCGCAGTCCCGGTGGCAATGCAGGCATCGGTGACTCCGGGAGCATGTCGACCTCATCTTCATCCCCGGGCGGGACCAAGGGAAAGACAGATTGTCCTGGAACGGGGGCTGTGGTAGGGTGTGCTGGGGGGAGGGTGGGGTGGTGCCGGGGCGGGGGGGGGGGGTGTGGGGACCCAGCTGATGCCAGGTCCCTGAGGGAGACTGTGTCTTGGCGGCCGTCGGGGTATGCCACATAGGCGTACTGCGGGTTCACGTGAAGGAGCTGTACCCTCTCAACCAACGGGTCCGCCTTGTGGGGCCGCACGTGCTTATGGAGGAAAACAGGTCCTGGAGCTGCCAGCCACGTTGGGAGTGAAACCCGGAGGTGGACATCCTGGGAAAGGCAGAGACGTTCATGGGAAGTTTAGTTAGTCACGGTTGAAAGGAGCGACCAAATGGAGTGAAGGGCGTCGGGGAGGACCTCCTGCCAGCGGCAGGCCGGGAGATTCCTGGACCGTACGGCCAGCTGGACGGCCTTCCAGACCGTTCCATTCTCCCACTCCACCTGCCCGTTTCCCCGGGGGTTGTAGCTGGTCGGCCTGCTGGAGGCAATGCCCCTGCTGAGCAGGTACTGGTGCAGGTCATCGCTCATAAATGAGGATCCCCGGTCGCTGTGGACGTAGGCGGGGAAAACGAACAGAGCAAAGATGGTGTTGAGGGCTTTGATGACGGTGGCAGACGGCATGGAAAGACAAAGGGGAATCTGGAGTATTCGTCGACCATATTAAGAAGGTACGTGTTTCGGTCAGTGGAGGGGAGTGGCCCTTTGAAATCCACACTGAGGCTTTCAAAGAGGTGGGAGGCTTTCACCAGGTGCGCTCGGTCTGGCCGGTAGAAGTGCGGTTTACACTCCGCGCAGACCTGGCAGTCTCTGGTGATAGCCCTGACTTCCTCGATGGAGTAGGGCAGATTGCGGGCCTTTATGAAGTGAAAAAACTAGGCGACCCTGGGTGACAGAGATCGTCGTGCAGGGTCCGGAGTCAGTCCACTTGTGCGCTGGCACATGTACATCGGGATAGGGCATCGGGGGGCTCGTTGAGCTTACTGGGGCGATACAAAATCTTGTAATTGTAGGCGGAGAGCTCGATCCTCCACCTCAAGATCTTATCATTTTTGATCTTGCTCCGCTGTGTGTTATTGAACATGAAGGCTACCGACCATTGGTCAGTGAGGAGAGTGAATCGCCTGCCAGCCAGGTAATGCCTCCAATGCCGCACAGCTTCTACTATGGCCTGGACCTCCTTCTTGACAAAGGAGTGCTGAATTTCAGGGGCGTGGAGGGTGCGTGATAAGAATGCCACGGGCCTGTCTGCCTGGTTGAGGGTGGCGGCCAGAGCGACGTCTGATGCATCGCTCTCGACTTGGAAGGGGAGAGCCTTGTTGTCCGCGTGCATCGCCGCTTCGGCAATGTCGGCCTTAATACGGTTGAAGGCCTGGTGAGCCTTGGCCGTCAGTGGGAAAACGGTGGAGTGAATGAGTGGGTGGGCCTTGTCCTCATAGTTAGGGACCCACTGGACGTAATACGAAAAGAACCCAAGGCATTGTTTGAGGGCCTTGGGGGAAATGGGGAAGGGGGAGTTCCATGAGGGAGCGTATGCAATCGGGGTGGGGCCCTAGAACCCCATTTGAACCATATAGCCGAGGATGGCTAATCGTTAGCGCTGAACACGCACTTCTCCTTGTTGTAGGTTAGGTTGAGGAGTTTGGTGGTGTGGAGGAATTTGGGAAGGTTAGCGTCGTCGTCCTGCTGGTCGTGGCCGCAGATGGTGACGTTATCCAGGTACAGGAAGGTGGCCCGCAGTCCGTACCGGTAAACCATTCGGTCCATCTCCCGTTGGAAGACCGAGACCCCGTTAGTGACGCCGAAAGGAACCCTAAGGAAGTGGTAAAGGTGGCCGTCCACTTCAAACGCAGTGTACGGGCAGTCTGGTTTGCGAATGGGGAACTGGTGGTCGGCAGATTTTAGGTCCACCGTCGAGAAGACCCGGTACTGTGCAATCTGATTGACAATATCAGATATGTGTGGGAGGGGGTACGCGTCGAGCTGCGTGTACCGATTGATGGTCTGATTGTAGTCGACGACCATCCTGTTTTTCTCCCCAGTTTTTACAACTACCACTTGAGCTCTCCAGGGGCTGTTGCTGGCCTTGATAATACCTTCCTGTAGCAGCCGCTGGACCTCAGACCTGATGAAGGTCCTGTCCTGGGCGCTGTACCGTCTGCCCCTGGTGGCGACGGGTTTGCAACGGGTGAGGTTCG
Organism: Scyliorhinus canicula; assembly: GCF_902713615.1. Taxonomy (NCBI): domain Eukaryota; kingdom Metazoa; phylum Chordata; class Chondrichthyes; order Carcharhiniformes; family Scyliorhinidae; genus Scyliorhinus; species Scyliorhinus canicula. The sequence continues at coordinate 275,959,690 of NC_052147.1, read as the reverse complement.
CAAACAGAGAAGGTGGGTCGACCTTAAGGTTCGTGAGGCCGCAGACAGTAAGGGGTGTTAGGGGTCCACCAAATTTTAGGGTTAGGCTCTGGAGATTGCACTGGAAGTCCAGGCAGAGTAGCAAGGCAGCGCAGAGATTGGGGAGGATGTAGAGCCGGAAGCAGCTGAACTCTACACCCTGGATGGTGAGAGTGGCGATGCTGTACCCCCGGATCGCCACGGAGTGGGATCCAGAGGCCAGGAAGATTTTCTGGTTAATGGGGTGTACCGTGAGGGAGCAGCACCTTACTGTATCAGGGTGGATGAAGTTCTCAGTGCTCCCCGAGTCCAGAATGTATGATGTCTCGTGCCCATCGACTTTCACTGTCGTCGACGCGGTCGCGAGGTTGTGCGGTCGGGACTGGTCGATCGTGATGGAGGCGAGACATGGCTGGTCGGCGGCGGTTGCAAGCGATGAGCGCCAGATGAGGTGCCCGACAAGCAGGGGCCCTATGGCGGGGAAGATATTGGCGCCCACGGGGCGCGTTAAAGATGGCGGCGCCGGCGCTGAGTAGGGTAAATTCGACCGCGACATGTGCTAGGGCCCTGAGTAGGGTAAATTCGACCGCGACATGTGCTAGGGCCCCGAGTAGGGTAAATTCGACCGCGACATGTGCTAGGCTCGGGCTGATTCAATTTAAGGTCGTTCACCGGGCCCATATGACGGTGGCTCGGATGAGCAAATTCTTTGGGATAGAGGACAAATGCGCTAGGTGCGCGGGAGGACCAGCGAACCACGTTCACATGTTTTGGGCATGCCCTAAGCTGAGGGGGTACTGGGAGGGATTTGCGGACGTCATGTCCCGGGTGCTAAAAACAAGGGTGGCGATGGGTCCAGGGGTGGCAATTTTTGGGGTTTTGGAAGACCCGGGAGTCCAGTGGGAGAAAGAGGCCGATGTTTTGGCCTTTGCTTCCCTGATAGCCTGGCGACGAATACTATTGGCGTGGAGGGACTCAAAGCCCCCGAAGACTGAGTTGTGGCATGCGGACATGTCGAGTTTCCTGGGTATGGAAAAAATTAAGTTCGCCTTGAGGGGATCTGTACAGGGGTTCGCCCGGAGGTGGCAACCATTTATTGACTTCTTTGCGGGAGAGTGAGCGTCAGCAGGGGGTGAGGGGGGGGGGTTAGAGTAGAGTAGGAGGGAAAAAATGGCTGGTAGTACCGGTGGGAGAGGAGCGGGCTTGTGCAGTATGTTACGATTGAAGTATTGAAAGTACATGGATGTTTGCACATTTTTGCCTTTTTTGCTTTCTTTCTGTTGATGTCTGTAACTTTACAAAGCCAAAAACTACCTCAATAAAATTGTTTATTGAAAAGAAAGATGGCGGCGCCCACCGGCCGCATGTGTCCTGAGGGAGGCAAGATGGCGATGCCCACGGGCCACACATGGAGGGTGCAGGGACAATAGCGGCGATCGAGCGGGCCTGGCACACAGCAGCGAAATGTCCTTTCTTCCCGCAGGCCTTGCAGAACGCGCTCCGCGCCGGGCAGCGCTGCCGGGGGGGTGTTTTGTCTGCCCACTGAAGTAGCACTTGGGTCCCCCGGGGTTGGTTGGCTGCCACGCGGTGCAGGCCTGGGGTTGGCTGGGGGCGGCTGCTGCTGGGGTCCACGATGGGGTGTTCGCTGGCGGGGTCCACGATGCCCAGGAGGGGTGACCTTGCGGTCGGGCGCATACGCCTGTGCATTGTGGGAGGCGACCGTGAGTGAGATCACTAGCTTCTTGGTCGCCGCGAGGTCGAGGGTAGCCCCTTCTAAGAGGAGCTGGCGGATGTAAGCTGACCCTATGCCAGTAACGAACACGTCTCTAATTAGAAGTTCAGAATGTTCAACGGCCGAAATGGCCTGGCAATCGCAGTCCCTTGCCAGGGCATGCAGGGCACGCCAGAAATCTTCCACAGACTCACTGGGGAGTTGATGCTGTGTGGAGGTGCCTGCCGTAGATTTTGTGGGTCTGCTGAGCGTAGTTCTCCTACAGTAGCGCCATGGCCTCAGCGTAGGTAGGCACTTCCCGGATGAGGGGAAAGATATTGGAGCTCAGCCGCGTGGAAAGGATCTGGTGCTTTTGTGCCTCTGAGGGTGGTTCTGTCGCAGATCCGATGTATGCTTCAAAGCAAGCTAGCCAATGTGCGAAGACCGACTTGGCGCTGTCTGCTTGAGGGTGCAGCTGCAGGCGATCAGGCTTGATGCGGAGATCCATCGTTATAAAATCTCTGCGTAATAAATTGATGCACTATCAATTACGACGAGACGAGAGTAGAGTGTAATCGAGGCTTTATTACGCAGAGATGTGTAGCCTCCTGCAGCTGCTGCCAAAATGGCTGCAGCTCGGAGAGCCCACACATTTATACTCCACCTACTGGGCGGAGCCAGCAGGCAGGGATCTACCCCAGTACCTGTAGTACAGGGGCCTTACCGTAATATGCCTCATATGTGATTATACAGTACAACAATACAACAGTGGTGACTACCCACAAATGTAATTTATTTCTTTCATCATCTCAAAAACCTCAATCAAATTACTCCTAAACCTGTGTTGCCCTGAAGAGTCCCAGCACTTCGAGCCTACCTTGGTAAGTAAAATACGTCAAACTTTGAGTTGATCTAATGTCTCCTCCCTAACTCCCCTCCCCACAGCCAACCCCCACCCCACATGATTTCCAAAGCTAAATATCACCCACCATGTAAAGAGGCCAGACTGGATTCAGTAATCTAGCCGAGGCAATGTGTAGCATATCGTGGATTAGTTGTAGCTTTGTTGCAGCTTTGTTCGTTTGTTAAATGATTGACCTATTCTGGATGCTCGTCTAATTTTCTAGAAATTTGTTTAATGAATTTCACTTTGTTTTGTAAGGACGTTACAGTAATCTTAAGACGTGGCTTAAAGATCTAATAACACTTTGTTTCCTTCAAGTGCCTTTCAATTGAAGACACATTCTTGGTTGTCAGCACAGAAAACATGATCGAAAGGCTAATTCATACAACATGAATGCAGGCAGGCGCAGAACCCGAAAGCTGCATTTTTGGGTTTTAATAGGTTTGGGAGTAAATATAATCAATCTAATGTTTGGAATACAACAAATGATTTTGACATTTTGAATTCATTTGGCTTCTGTTAAAAACAAATTCCAGTTTCTCAAGCACATTTTTGCTGAACAACTTTTGCCACTTTTGACAAGATCAAGCAGACCCAGGTCAGGCATGGCACAGATTCCAAATAACCACAGAAAGGCACCCTCACCATTCATTCTAAAGTCTCTCTTCTAACATTTTGAACTTTAACCTCTATGTCAGTGCAGAAATGTGTTTTAATTAATAATCAAGGCAAAAGTAAAATCGTCATAGTCCCAGATGACCAGAGGCTGCTTTCCCCTTTGAGGGGGAGAGCTGACTGATGGCGAGTTATCCTGAGGATCACCACACCTCAGGCGAGGTTGATAAGGTGGGGCCTTCATGAGTAACCTATTTTATTGGGTTAGATCCAGCTCATTACACAATTGGGGCCATCTAACCAAAATAAAACGGAGTCCCTTCTGGGCAGGATTAGCAGGATCGTTCCCGCACTGATCCCACTATCTAATGGCACACTGTCTCATTTTCATGTCCCTGCGGGGAACACTCCTCCCCCCACCGCCAGTTCCGAGACCGCACTTATTGTTAGTTCCTGCACTGTGAAGCTCTGACCAACGGTGCTCCTCAGTGCAGGAAGAGAGAGGGACGTCATTTTTAAATGGCGCTCTGATCACTTGACCTCTGACGCATCCCATGGACTAACCCCCCCCCCCCCCCCCAACGCCCCTGTTGGGGGGTTCCAAGGGCCCCCGCCGCACTCCACCTCATACAGGCCAGATCACCCGGGGGCCTCCAATTTCGTGAGAGAGCCCCCAGTTACCAATCCCCTGGTACCGTTCCCGATTGTGGGGACCAGTACTGAACGGCACCCGGCTGGGGTCTCTTTGGCGAGGACAATAGATGTCGTGTGGCCGATCAATCTGCCGTTAGCATGGCTAAGTGGCTTTCTAAACTAACTTAGCTGTGTGAGACTGGGTCCTGCCCATTGCGGGCAGGATCCGGATTGTCTCACGAGAAGTGGTTAGATCGTGCGAGGCGTAACGGCCGTCGGGAATCCCGGGAGAGTCCTCTCGAAACTCTCGATTCCGGCTGGATGCGGTCGGTAGATCGCGCCCAATAGCTCCCAGAGTTATGCTGTATTTCCTTTCAGCATTAGAGCCCAGGTGAAGTGGAATCCAAAGCGCTACCCTAGTAATTGAGAGTGATAATTAAGAAATAATGGGAGTCATTGAGTGCAATTCGAAACATTTTACATCATGGTGTTAGAATGGTCCCCCGGAACCTCAGGCAGGCCAGTCGTGAAGCCATTTATTTTTGCATGTTACTGCAGCTTTGAAACAATGAGAAGACCCCATGATAACTAAAATGATCATGTCATTCAAAAGCTACTTGGACCATCAATATAGATGGCATAATTTGCTTTGTCAATTTATGGTGGAATATCCGTTGCCAATCAATTAAATAAGAAAAACAGTATTGTCTGCATGAAGACTTCAGACAGAAGGATCTGTCTCTCAGAGACACCACTGTTCTCTGGATAGAGAATTCCAAAGATTAATTTCCCTCTGAGAGAGAAATTCCTCCTCACTGCAGCCTTCACTTTGAAACTGCTCCCAAGTTCTAGATTCCATCATCCCTGCATCTGCACTGTCCCACAAGGAGACGGTGGCATAGTGGTCATGCCACTGGACTAGTAATCCTGCTCTGAAGACACAAATTCAAATCCCATTTCACCAGCCTACGGAATTTAAATTCAATTAATAAAATTTGAATATTAAGCTCGTCTCAGTAAAGGTGACCATTAAATAGCATTGTTTGTTGTAAAAGCCCCATCTGGTTCACTAATGTCCTTTAGGGAAGGAAATCTGCCGTCCTTACCCGGTCTGACCTAGATCTGCAGATTTTTTAAAAGATTAATTAATGGGATGTGGGTTTCGCTGGCTGTGCCAGCATCTATTGCCCATTCCTAACTGTTTAGCACAGTGGGCTAAACAGCTGGCTTGTAAAGCAGAACAAGGCCAGCAGCACAGTTCAATTCCCGTACCGGCCTCTGCGAACAGGCGCCGGAATGTGGCGACTAGGGGGCTTTTCACAGTAACTTCATTTGACGCCTACTTGTGACAATAAGCGATTTTCTCTTTCTCTTTTCTAATTGCCCTCGAGCTGAATGGCTTGCTAGACCATTTCGGAAGGCATTTGAGAGTCAACTACATTTCTGTGGGCCAGACCAGGTAAGGACGGCAGATTTCCTTCCCTGAAAGGAGACATTAGTGAACTAGATGGGATTTTACAACAATCGATGATAGCTTCATGATCGTTTACTAGGCTTTTTGTTGAATTCAAATTTCAACATCTGCCGTGGTGAGATTCGAAGCTAAGTGCCCAGATCAGTACCCTGGCTGTGTGGATTACTAGCCCAGTGACAATACCACTGAATGTGTGGTTACCCTGATCTGAGAGGGCTGACTGCCCACTGAAATGGTTTGGCTAGCAAAGGTAACAAATGCTGGCCTTGCCAGCGATAACCACATCCCAGGAAAGAATGAGTTAACAAAAACAAAACTCAGAATCTTACATGTTTCAATAAGATCACATCTCATTCTTCGAAACCCCCAATTCACCACACCATTCAACACATAGAATACCAAAGAGAAAATGCTGGAAAATCTCAGCAGGTCTAGCAGCATCTGTAGGGAGAGAAAAGAGCTAACGTTTAGAGTCCAATGACTCTCTGTCGAATCATCTGGACTCAAAACGTTATCTCTTTTCTCTCCCTACAGATGCTTCCAGACATGCTGAGATTTTCCAGCATTTTCTCGTTGGTTTCAGATTCCAGCATCCGCAGTAATTTGCTTTTAACACATAGAATAACCAGGTGCATCTTTCTGTGGAGGGAGAGAAAGAAGTCAAGTAGAACGTTGTCTCTAAATGCCCCTTAAATGCCGCTATCATACCTGCTTCCACCACCTCCCCAGGCAGCGTGTTCCATATATTTACCACCCTCTCTGTAAAAAACATGCCTCCCACATCTGTTCTAAACCTTTCCCCATGCAATTTAAACCTATGTCCCCTAGTACTTGACTCTCCTACCCCAGGAAAGAGCATCTGACTATCCACTCTGTCCATGCCACTCAATCTTGTAGATCTCTATCGGCCGCCTCTCAACCTCCGTCATTCCAGTGAGAACAGAGTTTATCTAACCTCTCCTCATAGCTAATGCCCTCCATACCAGGCGACATCCTAGCAAACCGCTTCTGTACCCTCTCCAAAGCATTCGCATCCTTCTGGTAGTGTGGCGACCAGAATGTGAAGTTGCAACTGGGGTTCTCCTGTGCCTTTTTGGGGTATCCCTTAATCCCACGCTGGGGAGTTCGGAGGTTATGGGCCAATGTTTCTGCTTTCAGCACCCAGGTGGGGCAGTGAGTTTCGGGTCAAAACCACTTGCTGGGTAAAATTTCTTCTTCACATTCCCTCTGTATCTCTCATGCAAAACCTGAATTCTGTGTCCCCCTGTCGTTGCACAAATAGCTAATAGGAAGAGATTTTATTTTGTCTCACTTATCGAAGCCTGTCATAATCTTGCACGCCTCGATCAAATGTCCCTTCAACCTTTCGTGGAACACCATGAAAGAAGAAAGAAGGGTGGAGAGGTTTGGTGGGAGTGAATTCCAGAGCTGAGGGTCCAGGCAGGTGAGGCACAGCCACCAAAGACGGAGCAGTGAAAATCAGCGAAGCTCAACAGGCCCATTTTGGATAAGTGCAAAATCCCAAGGTAAGGAACTCAAGGCACTGTTGTTAAGTTTGCAGATGATACAAAGATCTGTAGAGGGACAGGTAGTATTGAGGAAGCAAGGGGGCTGCAGAAGGATTTAGACAAGTGGGGAGTGGGCAGTGAAGTGGCAAATTGATTGATTGGATATATTGTCACATGTACCAAGTGAAAAGGATTTTTCTGCGGCCGAGGGAACGTACACCGTACATACATAGTAGACAAAAGAATAATCAACAGAGAACATTGACAAATGGTACATCGACAAACAGTGATTGGTTACAGTGCAGAACAAGGGCCAAATAAAGCAAACAAAACAAATGAAATACAATGTGGAAAAGTGTGGGGTTATGCACTTTGGAAGGAGGAATTTAGGCATAGACTATTTTCTAAATGGGGAAATTCTTAGGAAATCAGAAGCACAGAGGGACTTGGGAGTCCTTGCTCACAATTCTCTTAAGGTTTACGTGAAAGTTCAGTCGGCAGTTATGAAGGCAAATGCAATGTTAGCATTCATGTCAAGAGGGCTAGAATACAAGACCAGGGATGTATTTCTGAGACTGTATAAGGCTCTGGTCAGACCCCATTTGGAGTACTGTGAGCAGTTTTGGGCCCCGTATCTAAGGAAGGATGTGCTGGCCTTGGAAAGGGTCCAGAGGAGGTTCACAAGAATGATCACTGGAATGAAGAACTTGTCATATGAGGAACGGTTGAGGACTCTGGGTCTGTACCCAGGGGCTGGTTTAGCTCACTCAGCTAAATCGCTGGCTTTTAAAGCAGACCAAGCAGGCCAGCAGCACGGTTCGATTCCCATACCAGCCTCCCCGGACAGGCGCCGGAATGTGGCGACCAGGGGCTTTTCACAGTAACTTCATTGAAGCCTACTCGTGACAATAAGCGATTTTCATTTTCATACTCATTGGAGTTTAGAAGGATAAGGGGGGGATCTCATTGAAACTTACAGGATACTGCGAGGCCTAAATAGAGTGGACGTGGAGAAGATGTTTTCACTTGTAGGAAAAACTAGAACCAGAGGACACCATCTCAGACTAAAGGGACATTTTATGATTTTAATAATTTTGTTTTTTAATGTAACAAAGCTAACAAAGGCTTACCAACTGCAGAAGATTGCTGCATGATGTAAAGCATCTGTAACGTGATGTGGTTACACAGCGGCTGAGTTCAATGGCCCAACAGCTGGCTGACATGCATATTATGAAGCAGGAGCAATTATGAAACAAGGGTTCTGATTTATTTGTGCATTAAATACTGAAAGAGACTGGACTGGGATAGGTCAAGCATTCCCTAAGCAGCACGAGCTTTGTGTGATACCTCTTACAATAAATGCAAATAATTCCGGTTCTAGAAACAATTCAAAAGCAAATGAGCAAACTTCGATGCTAGCCCTGTATTTGAACATGCTCCATCTCACAGTAGCTCTGTATAATGCTGTACTTTTAAAATTGTCATGATGAGGATTAACTCATCGTTCACGATATTTTACTCATTATTAAAATTGGAAATTCTCTCCTTTCTGGTGTGCATTTGAAATGTGGTTCTGCCCTTTCTTGGGAGCAAATCTCTGGGACATATTATCCAACAAATTCTCAGAGGAAACAATTTTCAAAATTACCAACTGAAACCACTGTTCAAGGCATTCTGTATTGTAACTTGTGGAAACTCTGGTCAGACCCCACTTGGACTACTGTGAGCAGTTCTGGGCATCACACCATAGGAAGGATATTTTGGTCTTGGAAGGAGTGCAAAAATGATACCTGTACTACAAGTGGTAGGAGCGGTTAGAAGAGTTAGACCAGTTTTCACTGGAATTTAGAAGGTTAATATTTTTTATTATTGGCTTACATTAACACTGCAATGAAGTTACTGTGAATAGCCCCTAGTCGCCACATTCCGGCGCCTGTTCGGGTACACGGAGGGAGAATTCAGATTGTCCAAATTACCTAACGAAACGTCTTTCGGGATTTGTGGGAGAAAACCGGAGCACCCGGAGGAAACCCACGCAGACAGGGAGAACGTGCGGACTCCGCAGAGTGACCCACGCCGGGAATCAAACGTGGGACCCTAGCGCTGTGAAGCCACAGTGCTAACCGAGGCCCCATCGATTCTCCAAGGTGGATGAAAACTCTCATGACTCTATTTTGACAAAGAGTTGAGGAGTTACCTCCATTGCCTTGACCAATATTTACTCAATAAATTTGACAAAAACAGATCACCCATTTGTATCACATTGCGTGTCTGAGAGTTTGCTGTGTGCAAATTGGCTCCCACATTTCCTAAATTACAACAATGATCCCATTCAAAAGTATTTAATTGACTGTAAAGGTACTTTGGGTCTGCCTAAGATTGCAAAAGGCACTATATAAAGGCAAGTCCCTCCTTTCTAACTCACCCCATCTAATATTACAGCATACTCTGAATGCTCCAATGTCTTGACCTAGAAAGAGAAAACAGTGAAAACGGGGCAAATAGGAGTACTGGTCTGAATTGTTTATTCCTGTTGGATAATTCTTTTATTAATAAAGAATCTGCATTTTTATCACACCTGATCCCATCAATTTCACAACACTTCTTAGCCAGTGAATTACTTTTGAAGTGCAATCATCTGGTATACAGGTAAAAGCAGCTGGCTACTGGCACACATCGAAAACCTGTAAACTCTCCATATTTGGCCAGCTGATCTGTTCTATGTCCCAGTAATGATGGCCTTGGAGGGAGAGCAGCGTTGATTTAACAGAATGAGATATGGATTCCAAGCATTACATTCAGAGGAGCGATCACACAAAATAGGATTGCATTGCCTGGAATTTAAGGGGTTAAAGAGCGACTTGCTCAAATCTTTGAAGATATTTAGAGGGCCGTATTTGCTAGAACGAGAAGAATTATTTCCACTGGTTGGAGAGGCTCAGGCTGGGGGGGGTTTAGTCTAAATATTAGAGTGAGTGAAATCAGGCAACACTTCTACACACACAGTGGTAGAATTTTGGATCCCTCGTCATGAATGACAATTGATGCTGGGTCAATTGTTAATTTTATCACGTGAGATTGATAGATTTCTATTAGCCAAAGGTAGTCAGGAATATGAGGCAAAGACAGATTTACGGAGTCAGGCTGCTCATCAACTTGTATCGCAGAACTGACTCAGGGGGCTAAATGATCTACTCCCATTTCTATGTTGGCTAGCATATCAGAATTCACCATTCATCCCGAGTGCCACAGGAATCCTTTATGTTCAGCTGAATACTTCACCCACAGGACAGCACTTTCAACAATAATCATCTTTTTTTACTAGTGTCACAATTAGGCTTACATTTTGGAGAAAGGGGTGTTTTCGGCGATTTATGTGGTTATTCTGGGAGAAAATAAGGTATCACTGGATGGGATTAAGGCAAAGTGGGAGGAAGAGTTGGGGGAAGGCATGGAGGAGGGGTTGTGATGTGAGGTGCTACAGAGGATGAATGCCTCAACTTTGTGTGTGAGGTTGGGGCTGATACAGTTGAAGGTGATGTATAGGGAGCACCTCACAAGGGCGAGGATGAGCCGACATTTTGAGGGGGTGGAGGATATTAGTGAACCTGTGGGGGGAGCCCCGCAAATCACGTTCATATGTTTTGGTCCTGCCCAAAACTGGAGGGGTATTGGAGGGAGGTCTTTAGGGTAATCTCAAGGGTGGTGCATGTGAGACTCAAATCAAGTCCCCTAGAAGCCATATTTGGGGTGTCAGATCGGCATGTGTTGGAAGTGGGTGCAGAGGCAAATGTCTTAGCCTTTGCCTCATTGATTGCCTGAAAGCGGATTCTGTTGGGGTGGAGGTCAGCTTCTCCTGTGCCTCGGCGTGGCGGGGGGAACCTGCTGGAGCTCCTAACACTCGGGAAAGTAAAGTTCGAGTTGAGGGGTAGGATGGAAGGGTTCGACAACTCATGGGCCTTCTCCATCATGCATTTTCATGAATTGGATCGAACATTGGGGGGGGGGGGGGGGGGGGGGGGGGGGGGTTGGGTGTTTGGAATATATAAATTAATGATGATTCTTTTTCATTGGTGTTTTGTATTCAAAATGTTGGGAGCAGTTTGAGGGTGGGTGGGATGAGGGGATTGTTGGCTAGGCGATTGCCATTGTATGTGTTATTGTTAATTATTTATGTTGTAAATATGATGAAAATGTGAAAAAGGAGAATAAAAATATTTATTTTTTTAAAAATAGGCTTACATTAAGACTGCAATGAAGTTACTGTGAAATTCCCCTAGTCGCCACACTCCAGCGCCTGTTCAGGTACACAGAGGGAGAATTCAGAATGTCCAATTCACCTAACAAGCACGTCTTTCAGGACTTGTGGGAGGAGACCAGAGCACTCGGAGGAGACCCACACAGATGTGGGGAGAATGTGCAGACTCCGCACAGACAGTGACTCAAGCCGGGAATCGAACCTGGGACCCTGGAGCTATGAAGCAACAGTGCTAACCACTGTGCTACCGTGCAGCACTCCTTCAGTACCAAGGACAGTTTGGATTATGCACTCAGGTATTAAGATGGGGCTAGGATCCATTACCCTCACTGACCAAGAGGTGGCTGTTAAAGAGAGGTACACTGATAAATTATTTCAAATGTTTTATTTCATTTAGCCATGAATTTCTTTCCCTACTATTTGTCCAAAGTTTATTTTTCAGCAATCTACATTCACATTTTCTTGCTCATACTAGCTTGACTTTCCTCAAACCAGTATTCAGGGGTCACCTTACCTGTACCATTTAACACTTCATTTGCCTTAGTCAGATTCTCCAACAAGTTCCTCTCTGGACTGTTATACATCCTACAAATACTTCATCCTCTTTACGCTTGGTATGATTCTTCTTAAGTGCTCTTGTTGGCAGCCTCCACAATGCATATATCTCTCTAGTATGTGGTGATTAAAGTTGCCCACAGTGCACCATGAGGTTTCATTGGTGCATTAAACTGTAGATCTATCTTATTATGGCGATAAATCCCAAACAAAAAGATCGATGAAATAGGAGCAGAGGAGGCCACTTGAGTCTACCCACCATTCAATAATAATAGTAATTGTTATTGCCACAAGTAGGGTGACATTAAAACTGCAATGAAGTTACTGTGCAACTACCCTCGTCGCCACACTCTGGTGCCTGTTCGGGTACACTGAGGGAGAATTCAGAATGTCCAATTCACCTAACAGCACGTGTGTCGGGACTTGTGGGAGGAAACCGGAGTACCTGGAGGAAATGCACACAAACACGGGGAGAACATGCAGACTCCTCACAGGCAGTGACCCAAGCCCAGAATCAAACCAGGGACCCTAGCACTGCTAACCAGTGGGGTGTCGTAGGATCATGGCTTATCTCCTACCTCAAGATCATGTACCATCTGCAGTATGCACTGCAGGGACTCACCATGGTTTCTTGGGCACCACCATCCAAATCCACAACCGCTGCTATCGAGAAGGACAGATACATGGGAACACCTGGAAGTCCTCCTCCAAGCCACATAACAGCCTGACTTGGAAATATATTGCTGCTCCTTCACTGATGATGGGTCAAAATCCTGGAACTCCCTCCCTAATCCAACATCCAAGCCTTACCCTCACATCTAAAAATCTAATGGTCTTAGCCTTGAGTGTGCTCCACGACTCATTCAGTCTTCTCGGGTAGAGAAGTCCAAAGATTCACAACCATTCAAGAAAATAACTTCTCTCATTTCCATCCTAAATCATCACCTGTTTATTCCAAGGTTATAAACCGATTTCTATGGTGTTGCCAATCCTCCAGGAATCACCCGGAGTCTCCAGAAATTGAAGATCAATCTCCAGGACACTGCTGTGTGCGACACTGGAGAAAATCATTCGGACATTAAAAACGATTGCTCTTTTTGCCATTTTCCTTACCAGGCAAAAAATATACAAATTGTGGGAAACGGACTGTTTGGCTATCAGTCAAGCATCATCCAATTGGTTAATGAGTCTTTTTGCTTTCCAACTGGTGTAGGAAGACAGTGCATTGTGGGACAAGTCAAGTGATGAAACCTCCAGAAATATGTTTAATCAAACCTCCAGAGTCTCTAACCAGAGGAAACATTCTCCTGGAATCCACCCTGCCAACCCCCTCAGCATTTAATATTTCAGTCAGATTACCTCTTATTCTTCTGAACTCCAGGGCATGTAGGGCTGCTGGTTCCTCAGAGGGCAATCTCCCCATCTCAAGAATCAATCTAGCGAACCTTGTTACATCCCCTCTAAAGAAAGTATATCAAACCTGTACTTGCAGCACGATAGCTCAGTTGCTTCACAGCTCCAGGGTCTCAGATTCGATCCCGACTTGGGTCACTGTTTGTGCGGAGTCTGCATGTTCTCCCAGTGACTGCGTGGGTTTCCTCCGGGTGCTCCGGTTTCCTCCCACAGTCCGAAGATGTGCAGGTTAGGTGGATTGGCCATGATAAATTGCCCTTAGTGTCCAAAAAGGTAATGCGGGGTTACGGGGATAGGGTGGAGGCGTTGGTTTAAGTGGGGTGCTCTTTCCAAGGGCCTGTGCAGACTTAATGGGCTGAATGGCCTCCTTCTGCACTCTAAATTCTAGGATTCTACTCTAATTTTCTTTTTAACAAAGCGCTGTTTTATTTTCTTGACAATGAGAAGCTGCAATTGCTTCAAGGCTGCTTTCCAAGTTGCTCTGTTCCAATTCTATTCCCTAATTGTTTCCTTACTTGTCGTTATTCACCTATACTTTACTTCACAGTACATATGTGTGTTCACTTTAGCCATTGTGCTACAGCTTTCCCCCATCCCTCAACAATGTAAATCTGCCATTCTCCTTTCGATTGGGACGGAGTTGTGTGCACCTCGACTGCTTTGCATTGATTATTTTCACCATTCAAGGTGTTTCATTTTTACATTAATTGCTACTCGAATCTTTGCACCATTAGCTGATTAGAGACACTTACAGCAAGTCCAGCATATGGGCTGTAATTTTTCTGTGCTCATTACTTAATCCTCCAAAACGTCTGAAAGTAGAGAGGTCTTTTTGACATGCAGTTTTGACTGTGGAAATAGAGGTTTCATGAGAGAACGGATGCTGGTCTTGTGTTATGGAGTAGAGATGCCGGCGTTGGACTGGGGTGAGCACAGTAAGAAGTCTTACAACACCAGGTTAAAGTCCAACAGGTTTGTTTCAAACACTAGCTTTCGGAGCACTGCTCCTTCCTCAGGTGAATGAAGAGGTGGGTTCCAGAAACATATATATAGACTGAGTCAAAGATGCAAGATAATGCTTTGAATGCGAGCATTTGCAGGCAATTAAGTCTTTACAGATCCAGGGATAGGGGTAACCCCAGGTTAAAGAGGTGTGAATTGTCTCAAGCCAGGACAGCTGGGGTAGGATTTTGCAAGCCCAGGCCAGATGGTGGGGGATGAATGTAATGCGACATGAATCCAAGGTCCCAGTTGAGGCCATACTCATGTGTGCGGAACTTGGCTATAAGTTTCAGCTCGGCGATTTTGCATATGCACAAGTTTGAATAAGACCTCCTCACCGCACAGGACCTTCAACCGACGTTATACATCAGATACATCGATGACATTTTTTTCATTTGGACCCACGGCGAAGAATCACTGAAACAACTACACGATGACATCAATAAGTTCCATCCCACCATCTGACTCACCATGGACTACTCTCCAAAATCGTTTGCATTCTTGGACACACATCTCCATCAAAGACGGTCACCTCAGCACTTCGCTTTACCGCAAGCCCACGGATAACCAAACGATGCTCCACTTCTCCAGCTTTATAACCAAGTTCCACACACGTGAATACGGCCTCAACCGGGACCTTGGATTAATGTCGCATTACATTCACCCCCCACCATCTGGCCTGGGCTTACAAAATCCTACCAACTGTCCTGGTTTGAATCAATTCACACCTCTTTAACCTGGGGTTATCCCTCTCTCTGGATCTGTAAAGACTTAATTACCTGCAAATGCTCGCATTCAAAGCACTGTCTTGCATATTTGACTTTGTCTATAAATATGTTTCTGGAACATACCTTTCCATTCACCTGAGGAAGGAGCAGTGCTCCAAAAGCTAGTGTTTGAGACAAACCTGTTGGACTTTAACCTGGTGTTGTAAGACTTTTTATTGTGTTATGGAGTTGCTGCAGGAAAGCGAAACCAGTCACTTTTCAGCAGCCAACTTGAATATAGGTTCGGGTCAGAAACGGTTAGCAAATCCAACATCTGGACCGTACACAGAACAATACTTTTTCATTGTACCTAGGGACACATGACAATAAACCAGATCCAACGTTGCCTGCCTGAATTTCAATGAAATGGAAAAGGGAACCACCCCAGAAACTGGAAAGGGAAATGAGCAAAAACCAATGAGAATTGTTCAACCTGGGCATGATAAAACTGAAAATATTGCCGCGAGCGGAATGTCCAAAGTTGGAATTCTTTAAGGAAGTAGAGGAATTAAAATTTAAAAAGCTTTAAAAATGAAAATGGAACATCTACAGATAATTCAAAACAAAACCCAGACAGACATAAAAAAAAGTTAGGAGAGATTAGAAAAGATTTTTTTTCCAATTAAGGGGCAATTTAGCGTGGCCAATCCACCTAACCTGCACATCTTTGGGTTGTGCGGGTGAAACCCCCGCAGACACAGAGAATGTGCAAACTCCACACAGACAGTGATCCAGAGCCGGGATCGAACTCGGGTCCTCAGTGCCATAGTCCCAGTGCTAACCACTGTGCCACGTGCTGCCCCAGAAATTAGGAAAGATTAGTGATGATGAAGACCAAGAGGCAAGTAAGATGGAAATATTAAAGGATTTCAAAATCCGTGGCCAAAAAGATGTTGTATTTTTAATAGGTGACTTAAAGGATTCAATGGAGATGAAGGCTCCTCAAAGAGAATACCAGAGCGTAGGGAGAGGACAGCTGAAAGTAGGGCCAGCGACGGTTATATGAAAAGAGGAGTGGATTTCATTTGATTTGATTTATTGTCACATACCGAAGTACAGTGAAAAGTATTTTTCTGCGGCCGAGGAAACTTACACAGTACGTACATAGTAGACAAAAGAATAATCAACACAGAACATTGACAAATGGTACATCGACGAACAGTGATTGGTTACAGTGTGGAACAAGGGGCCAAACAAAGCAAATACATGAGCAAGAGCAGCATAGGGTGTCGTGAATAGTGTTCTTACAGAGAACAGATCAGTCCGAGGGGGAGTCGCTGAGGAGTCTTGTAGCTGTGGGGAAGAAGCTGTTCCTATGTCTGGATGTGCGAGTCTTCAGACCTTCTGCCTGGTAGAAGGGTCAGGAAGAAGCCAATGCCTGGGTGGGAGGGGTCGCTGATGATGCTGTCTGCCTTCCTGAGGCAGCGGGAGGTGTATACAGAATCAATGTGCGGATGGCAAGCTTGTGTGATGCGTTGGGCTGAGTTCACCACACTGCACTTTTTGCGATCTTGGGCCGAGCAGTTGCCATACCAGGCTGTGATGCAGCCAGATAGGCTACTCTCTATCGCACATCTGTAGAAGTTTGTGAGAGTGGATGCAGACATGCCAAATTTATTTAGCTTCCGTTGGAAGTAGAGACTTTGTTGGGCTTTCTTGATTGTTGCATAAATGTAAGTGGACCAGGACAGACTGTTGATGATGGACAAGAATGCAGATTGGGAGCAACGGATAATTTGAAGAGTGTTTGTAATGGCTGGGGGAGCTCGGGAGAGAGGAGGTAGCAAGAGATTTAAACCTGAAGTTCAAAATTGAGGATATTGGGAGGCTGGAAGCCAATGTAGACCAGCAAGAAGAGGGGTCATTGGTGAGTGAGACTTGATTCATGTTAGTATACAGCCAGCATAGTTTTGGATGACCTTATATCCTGGATCAAGGATGAGAAGCCAGTCAGAAAAGCATCGGAATAGTTGAGTCCAGAGGCAGCAAAGGCACAGATTAGGATTTCAGCAGAGGACTGACGTCAATCGAGACAAACGTCATTGAAGGTGGCTAGCCAAGGGGACATCCAGTGACGGCGGGCGGGAGGCAGCCGCGCGTTGGAGGGCTCCCGTTCAGGAACGGCATTGTCGGGGGTTAACACCCGGTCCTAGGGGCAGCGAAGGCAGTAAAAGTCAGGAGAAAGCACAGGGAAGGGAAATGTCGAGGATCAGTAAAACAATGGCCGTGAAAACAGCTGAAAGTCTGTCGGGGAGTGGAAAGGTCACCGTGGGGTCGGTAAAGAAAATGGAGGTTGGAGCACCAGGGGAAGCTGCATTGCTTACGGCTGAAGAAATAACTAAGGTGATGGCCGTGGAATTCGAAAGGCTGTTCACAAAACACATGGAGGCAATGAGTAAGGAGATGGGGGCGGTTTTGAAAGTGCTGGTGGAGGAGGCGATTACCCCGGTGAGGACAGCGGTGGCGAGCGCAGTGGCGGAGGTGCGGGAGCAAGGGGAGGCGCTGAAGGAAGTGGAAGAGACATTATTGCAGCACAGTGATCAACTTACCTCGATGGGGAAGGAGGTGAGGAAAGTGATAGAGATCAACAAGGATCTGCAAGGCAAAATGGAAGACCTGGAAAACAGATCCAGGCGACAGAATTTGAGGATTGTGGGGCTGCCCGAAGGAGTTGAAAGGCCGAGGCCGACTGAGAATTATGCCGCAATGCTGGCGAAACTATTGGGGGAGGGGGAGGATCCCTCCCGAGATGAACTGGATCGGGCTCATCGGTCGTGGAGGCCTGTACCAAAGGCGAGTGAACCGCCAAGAGAAGACTCTGCTTCCGTAGGTACAGTGTAAAGGAGAAGGTCCTGTGTTGGGCAAAGCAGAAGCAGGTGGTGTAGTGGGCTGGAGCTGCTATACGCATATACCAGGACTTTACGGTGGAGCTGGCGAGGAGGCAGACTGCCTTCAACCAGGTGAATAGGGCACTGTACATTAGCAAGGTGCAGTGCGGCATTGTATATCCAGCAAAGCTGAGGGTGACCTACAAGTCCAAGGACTTTTATTTTGGGACGACGGAAGCAGCGGAGGAGTTTGCAAAAGCAGAAGGACTGTGGCAGAATTGAGAAATGGTCATGTACTGGGTATGTAGCTTCATAACTGTATTTTTTCTTTTTTGTTTCACTGCGTGCTGGTGTACGGGCTACAGGAGCCAACGTTGTGTATATTTGGACAAGGAAAGAAATGGGACTTTCGGTCGTAATGAGGGTTCTTTGGGGTGTGGATGTGTATGCAGGGTTTGTGTGCTAAAGGTGACTTCTGGGTTTTCCTGGGACCGGGCAAGGGGGAAAGA
Organism: Scyliorhinus canicula; assembly: GCF_902713615.1. Taxonomy (NCBI): domain Eukaryota; kingdom Metazoa; phylum Chordata; class Chondrichthyes; order Carcharhiniformes; family Scyliorhinidae; genus Scyliorhinus; species Scyliorhinus canicula. Next base: position 275,941,495 of record NC_052147.1, on the reverse strand, counting down.
GACCCGGGCGGGGGTCTCCACGCTGGCCGGTTTAAGCCGGCCAGTGAACGGGGGTGAGGTGGGGGGAGGGGCTGCGGCTATCGGAGCCTGGCAGAACAGGGTCCGATGAGTCTAGCCGGGGTGGAAAGTTGGGGGGAAGAAACTGAGGTTGGGGGGAGGAGTTTTACAAGAGGAAGTGGAGGGGAGGAGGGCTTACAACTCTTGGGTGCCATTTGCGGTACTCTTTCGGCGGCTGGATGGCCTTGAGTGTCGGGGCGGGGGTGGGGGGGGGGGGGGTGGACTCTATAGGTTGATGGTGACCATGGGCGATTCCGGACTCCTTTTTCTTTTTCTCCTTTGTTTTTTTCCCCACCGTGGGAGGGTTTGTTTTATTTATTTGATGCATATATTGACAGGTGGGCCGTTGGTTGGGGTGGTGGGGGGAGGGGATCCTTGTTGATGTTAAGGGTGTTGACTTTGTATTTGTTACCGTTTACTGCTTGTTGGGGGGAGCCACACGGATCCTCGCTGTCTATGGCAAGGTCTACAAGACATAATGGGCTACAAGATGATGGCATGTAAAATCCGGACGAGCACTCAGGTCTTGTGCGGATTAGCTGGAGGGGGTATTTGCAGACATCTTCAATCTCTCTTTACAACAATCTGAGGTCCCTATCTGCTTCAAGAAGACGACCATCATCCCTGTACCAAAAGAATAGTCAAGCAGCGTGCCTTAATGACTACCGTCCAGTGGCTCTGACATCCATCATCATGAAGTACTTCGAAAGGTTAGTCATGGCACGAATCAACTCCAGCCTCCCGGATTGCCTTGATCCACTACATCTCCATGGCCCTGCACTCTACCCTGGAACACCTAGATAATAAAGACGCCTATGTCAGACTCCTATTTATCGACTACAGCTCAGCCTTCAACACCATCATTCCTACAAAACTCATCTCCAAACTCCGTGGCCTTGGCCTCGGCTCCTCCCTCTGTGACTGGATCCTGAACTTTCTAACCCACAGGCCACAATCAGTAAAGATAAGCAACAACACCTCCTCCACGATCATCCCCAACACCGGTGCCCCACAAGGCTGTGTTCTCAGCCCCCTACAAAACTCCTTATACACCTATAACTGGCGAAATTCCCCTCCAACTTGATTTTCAAATTTGCTGATGACACCACCGTAGTGGGTCGGATTTCAAACAATGACGAGACAGAGTATAGGAATGAGATAGAGAATCTGGTGAACTGGTGCGACAACAATAATCTCTCCCTCAATGTCAACAAAACAAAGGAGATTGTCATCGACTTCAGGAAGCGTAGTGGAGAACATGCCCCTGTCTACATCAATGGGAACGAAGTAGAAAGGGTCGAAAGCTTCAAACCTTTAGGTGAACAGATCACCAACAGCCTGTCCTGGTCCCCCCATGTCGACACTATAGTTAAGAAAGCCCACCGACGACTCTACTTTCTCAGAAGACTAAGGAAATTTGGCATGTCAGCTACGACCCTCACCAACTTCTACGGATGAACCATCGAAAGCATTCTTTCTGGTTGTATCACAGCTTGATATGGAGCCTGCTGTTCCCAAGACTGCAGGAAACTAAAAAAGGTTGTGAATGTAGCCCAGTCCATCACGCAAACCAGCCTCCCATCCATTGACTCTATCTATAATTCCCGCTGCCTCAGAAAAGCAGCCAGCATAATTAAGGACCCCATGCACTCCGGACATACTCACTTCCATCTTCGCCCGTCAGGAAAAAGATATCTAAGTTTGAGGTCACGTACCAACCGACTCAAGAACAGCTTCTTCCCTACTGCCATCAGACGTTTGAATGGACCTACCTCGTATTAAGTTGATCTTTTCTCTACACCTTGCTAAAACTGTAACATTATATTCTGCAGTCTCTCCTTCCTTCCCTATGTACGGTATGCATTGTTTGTACATCATGCAAGAAACAATACTTTTCACTGTATACTAATACATGTGACAATAATAAATCAAATGAACAATAGCCATTCTTTGTAATGGAGAGGTTTTGAGGCTGATAAGCACAATTCAAGGATGAATTGGAGGCTGTTGTTTCATAGGATGTGGGCATCGTTGGCTAGGCCAGCATTTATTGCCCACCCTAATTGCCCTCGAGAAGGTGGTGGTCAGTTAGGTTCTTGAACCGCTGCAGACCATCTGGTGTAGGTACACCCACAGGACTGTTAAGGAGGGAGTTCCAGGATTTTGATCCAGCGACAGTGAAAGAATGGCAATAGAGTTCCAAGTCAAAATGGTGTCTGGCTTGGATGAGAATGTGGTGTTCCTATGCATCTGCTGCCCTTGTCATTCTAAGTTATAGAGGTCACAAGTTGGGAAGTGCTGCTGAAGTGGCCTTGGTGGGTTTCTGAGGTAAAAACTGGTAGATGGTACATAACATTGCCATCGCATGTCGGTGTTGGCGAGATTGATGGGAGATAAGACCATAAAACATAGGAGCAGAATTAGGGCACTTGGCCCATCGAGTCTGCTCCGCCATTCAATAATGGCTGATATTTTTCTCATCCCTATTCTCCTGCCTTCTCCCCATAACCCCTGATCCCCTTTGTAGTCAAGAACGTACCTATCTCTGTCTTAAAGACAACTCAGTGATTTGGCCTCCACAGCCTTCTGCGGCAAAGATTTCCACAGATTCACCACCCTCCGGCTGAAGAAATTCCTCCTCATCTCTGTTTTAAAGGATCGTCCCTTTAGTCTGAGATGGTGTCCTCTGGTTCTAGTTTATCCTACTAGTGGAAACATCCTCTCCAGGTCCACTCTATCCAGGCCTCGCAGTATCCTGTAAGTTTCAATAATATCCCCCTTCATCCTTCTAAACTCCCAACAAGTACAGATCCAGAGTCCTCAACCATTGCTCAAATGACAAGCTCTTCATTCCAGGGGTCTTTCCAAGGCCAGTACATCCTTCCTTTGATACGGGGCCCAAAACTGCTCACAACATTCCAAATGGGGTCTGACCAGAGCCTTATACAGCCTCAGTACATCCCTCGTCTTGTATTTGAGCCCTCTCGACATGAATGCTGACATTGCATTTGCCTTCCGAACTGCCAACTGAATCTTCACATTAACCTTAAGAGACTCGTGAACAAGGACTCCCAACTTCCTTTGTGCTTCCGATTTCCTGAGCATTTCCCCATTTAGAAAATAGTCTATGCCTCCATTTCTCCTTCCAAAGTGCATAACCTCACACTTTTCCGCATTGTATTCCATCTCCCACTTCTTTGCCCACTCTCCTAGCCTGTCCAAGTCCTTCTGCAGCCCGCCTGCTTACTCAATATTACCTACCCTATAGATCTTTGTATCATCTGCAAACTTAGCAACAGTGCCTTCAGTTCCTTCTTCCAGATCATTAATGTATATTCTGAAAAGCTGTGGTCCCAGCACAGACCCCTGAGACACACCACTAGTCACCGGCTGCCATCTTGAAAAAGACCCCTTTATCCCCACTCTTTGCCTTCTGCCAGTCAGCCAATCCTCTATCCATGCCAGGATCTTACCCATAACACTATGGGCTCTTAACTTATTTAACAGTATCCTATGCGGCACCTTGTCAAAGGCCTCTGGAAATCTAAATAAATCATGTCCACTGGTTCTCCTTTGTCTAACTTCCTTGTTACTTCCTCAAAGAACGCTAACAGGTTTGTCAGACATGACCTCCTCTTGACAAAGCTGTGCTGACTGAGTCCTATTTTATCATGCACTTCCAAGTCCTCCGTGTTTTCATCTTTAATAACGGACTCTAAAATCTTACCAATGACTGATGTCAGGTTAACTGGCCTAGAATTTCCCATCTTCTGCCTCCCTCCCTTCTTAAAAGTGGTGTTACATTAGCCACTTTCCAGTCCTCTGGGACCCTTCCTGCCTCCAGATTCCTGAAAGATCCACCAAAGTCTCCACAATTTCCTCAGCTATCTCTTTTAGAATCCTGGGATGTACTCCATTTGGTCTGGGTGATGTATCCACCTTCAGACCTTTCAGTTTCCCCAGAACCTTCGCCTTAGTGATGGCCACTGCACTCACCTCTGCCCCCTGGAGCTCTGGCATCCCACTGGTGTCTTCCACCCTGAAGACTGATGCAAAGTAACTGTTCAGTTCGTCTGCCATTTCTTTGTTTCCTATTATTATTTCTCCAGCCACATTTTCCAATGGTCCAATGTCTATTTTTGCCTCTCTCTTACCTTTTATATATTGAAAAATCTCTTCCTATCTTCCTGTGGTACCAATTAAGTGGGCGGCTTTGTTCTGGATGATGTTAAGCGCCTTGAGTGTTTTTGGTGCTGCAATCATGTAGGTAAGTGGAGAGTATTACGTCACACTCCTGACTTGAGCCTTGTAGATGGTGGACATATGTTGGGGAGTCAGGTAACTTGCCACAGGATTCCCAGCCTCTGACCTGCTCTCATAGCCACAGTATTGATATGGCTAGTCCAGTTCAGTGTCTAGTCAATGGTAGCCCCCAGGATGTTGATTGTGGGGTTTCAGCAATGGTAATACCATTGAATGTCAGGGGGAAGATGATTAGATTCTCTCATGTTGCGGATGGTCATTGCCTGGCACTTGTGTAGCTTGAATGTTACTTGTCGCTTATCAGCCCAAACCTGGATATTGTCCAGTTCTTGCTGCATTTGGACATGGGCTGCTTTAGTAGCTAAGCAGTTGAAAATTGAACATTGTACAGTCATCAGTGAACATACCTACTTCCGACCTTATGATGAAGAGAAGGTAATTGATGAAGGAACTGAAGGTGCTGGCCTAGGACACAATCCTGAGGAACTCCTGCAACAATGTCCAGGAAGTAGAGACAGTGGATGGGGAGAGGGCTAGAATCAATAGCAAAGGTTGCATAATTTGTGCTGGGAGCTGAAGACAATGACTCCAGTCTTCTCATAGAATTTACAGTGCAGAAGGAGGCCATTCATCCCATCGAGTCTACACCGACCCCTGGGACCCTACCTAAGCCCACACCCCCACCCTATCCCGTAACCCAGCTACCCCACATATCTTTTGGACACTATGGGGTAATTTAGCATGATCAATCCACCTAACCTGCACATCTTTGGATTGTGGGAAGAAACCGGAGCACCTGGAGGATACACACGCAGACACGGGGAGAACGTGCGGACTCCGCACAGACAGTGACCCAAGCCGCGAATCAAACCCGGATCCCTGGCGCTGTGAAGCAACAGTGCTAACCACTGTGCTACCGTGATGCGCCTCATGGGGCCTATGCCGCAACTTATAACTAGAGGAAATTTCTGCTCATCATAAAACAGTCCAAGAAGATATATGCAGTGAAGGAGTCAAGATGTGCGATGGGGCTGCTGGCCTCTTGACTGTGGCTGATGGATTCCAGCATTAGAAATGTGGAAGGCCATAGATAGATCCTTAAGAGACGCTACAGGTAATAACACAGGGATGAGAAGAAATTGTTGGTGATGTTCCAGCTATGATTGAATAGATGAGTGGAAAAGAAAACGAGGGAAATCCCACTGAGCTGAACAATTGAAATTCCTTTCTACTTCATCCTGGATATCGGAAATTCTAAATGATGCGCATACATTATTGATTTTGCTTATGTCAATCAAGTTGCAAGTGTGCATTCCATTCTTTATGGGTTAATTGAGTAGATTGGTACTGGAGTTGAGGTCAGTTTATTTGGAATTATTTGATACAAATTTTGCTGTATTCCTGTTAGTGTTCATGATACTTCAGACACGATTCAAAGTAGATGAAATCTAAAACTCTGCCACGGATTAAGCTATCTGTATCATTTAAATTCAACGCATGAACCTGACATTTCAGCAAAGCTGAGGTGGTAGCTAAGTCAACCACAAGTAATTTGAATCAATTTAGTGGGATGTCAAATTTTCTCTGGGGCAAAGTGCACAGTGACCTTCCTTCCCTCTTTCCAATGATAAGAGGGATATGGGGCAAAGGCTGGTACGTAGCATTTAGGTGCAGATCAACTATGAACTCACTGAATGGCAAAACAGGGCTCGCAAGGCTAAATAACCTCTTCCTCATGACCCTAAGGTCGGCTTCAAACCTGGTAGCTAGAAATCATCTTAAAAGTGCATTCAGAAGTCTTCCCCTCATACTTTGTGCTTGTATATGAAATAGGGAGTCCTGATTAACCAAATTGCAACACATTTCCTTGTCTTATCCCATTTCTCCCCCAATTTTATTTGCGAGTTACTCTCTCCAACCACCCAAGGGCCTGTTGTCCTTAAACCATTGCTTCCCTTCAATGGGATTCAGTGAGGAAGCAAGCTACAGACTCATCCATGCCCTGCAGGCCCAAATGGACAAAACAGTTACCAGAAAGAGCAAGGAAACAGTGGGACCTGAAGTTAGATCCAAAGGATGATAGAACTCTACTTGCTTCGAACCTGTTACATCAGTAAGCTTTGCCAGTTGCAATCGAAGGCCACAGAACTGTTACCTTAACTGTTCCTCTCCCCACAGACGCTGAAGACCTGCTGGGTATTTCCAACATTGTCGATTTTTAGGAAGGATGCATGTGCACCTTTAGGCTGAATAACATTTGAAAAAGTTACATGACAATGTTATTTCTTTTGATGGGAAGCTGGGAATAGCTATAGGAAATGCCATACTGGAGGTTTCATCAAATATATACAGTGACAATGTATTTTGAACTGGAGAAAGCATTTGGGATTACTAGATTCTCTAAATATATACCTTACTTATTTTATTTCTTATCGATTTTCTATAAAAGTCTGGAACATATTTGTGTACTGTATATAGACATTCGCACACGTTGTACTTTTCCTAAGAGAGTATATGTCTCACCAACAACTGTGAACATCCAATCAGAAAATAATTTAGATCCCAACAGTGACGTGTGGGTGTAGCAAGGTACCAGGCATGGGCTGGGAGAGAGTGGATTCAATCCCGCGATTGTTGACAAATTCAGAAAGGCACATCTCAAAACAAAGGCTCCATTCTTCACGACTATGTCTCTGTGCAAAATGAGAATCGTGGGGCACACTTGCACTTAGCCTCTTATCAGTGAGTTACAAGATGGCACTAGCAAGGAGCTTGGCAATCGGTTCACTTGCTTCTGTGGATTTTGGGGAGGGCAGAAAGGATTAGTGTTAAAGAGAGCAAGTTTAAATGAGGAGGTAACCCAGGCAAATTCAGACAGGATGGCATAAACAAGTGCGGCTGGCTGAAAAGGGAAGGTTGGTTGAATGACAAATATTGATTCGGACACAGAAGACAACTCCCCTGACTTTCTTCACAATCGTGTGATCTATAACAAGCAGCTGCTGAGGAAGACAGACCCTTGGTATAACAATCCATCAGCGTCAGCACCCCCGCAGTCCCCGGTATGTGTTCAAGTCACTGGAAAAGGACATGAAAGCACAGCTTTCAAAACCCTTGTGATCAGCACTCTTGCACAAAGAATGGTAGCTTAAAATTAAAGTGACAGAGCTGCCAGCTCCCTCAGGGTCATACCCCAAGTATGAAACACTGCTTTCTGAAGAGAATCAAAAACAAACTGGAAGTACAATTAAAAGGATAAAAGGGATAGTTCAATCTGAACAAAGAACTAATGTAACATCCAGGATTTTTCTACCTGCATGTTGAAACAGGTGGACGTTTATATATATATTGCAGCAATAAGACAGTAAGGAACTGACGGCAGAAATTTGTCTTCACAATTTTTGATTAGTAGCTTTCAATTTTAGAGGGCAGCATTTTTCCACATTTCTGAAGAACTCAAAACACATTTTTCCCCATTTGGCCCATTAAATTGTCCCTCTTTGTAAAAAAAAAAGCCGAATTCTTTGTCCCAGACCATTGTGTGCTTCCCATGGAATCATAAATCTCCTGAAACAGGCACCTTCTATAGTCACAGAATCTTAGACGTTGTAGTCTGGGGCTTTTCCCTGTGGCTGCCTCATTCGTGTCTGCAGAGTCGCAAAAGCAGCCACCGTGACGTGAAACAGAATCTGCCAGGTATTGCGGAGTTCATGCAGGTACAGGTTGCACAGGCAGACCAAACCGAACATCAGAAACGATTTCACATTCCTCCGTCCACTGTAGCACCCCAGCAAGTAACACTGAAAGAAAACGCAGATTTGAAAAGGAATCATTTTTTTTTGTTGCAAGATTCAATGCGGTGTAAAATAAACCTGGTGCAATAAAACGAGTTAATCTCCACGATATTGGCAGGGCTTGTACAAATAATAAAGCTTCTATTTTTCCCCAGCTGAAAGAAAATGACCAACTCAGTTCAAAGCCCAACTCTAAAAAAATGAGGCGAAATTATGCCAACTTGAGTTAGAGGGAGAGACTGAGGTAGCTGGGAATGTTTACAGCAGGGAAGAGATATTGGGAGGCTTTATTTAAGCAGCTCAAGTTCTGATGGAAAAAGATAATCTATTTATTAACAAACTGTTTGACAATACTGCAAATTCTAATTAGTGGTAGTGACTCTGACCTAGAGCTAAGAGAATTCAGGTGGAACAATCTCACACACGGGGTAAATAATTCAATGGGTCAGTTGTACGGTGATTTTTAGACAGATTTTTCTCATCAGTTGAGCTGGACAGAAGACGGAATTTATTTTTCTGCACTGCTTTATACAACCACAGGTATGCCTGGTGTGCTTTTGCTCAAAAACTACTGTTGAATCTTGATATTTGGCACCATGTCCACTGCAGCGTAGTAGTGGAGGGCTGAAAGAAATTCCTATCTAAATGGCACAGTACAAAAAAAACAGTATTACCGTTACTACATTGCTTCCATTAATGCATTTGGTCCTGGGTTACCTTTAGTCACAATCCTAACTTCACCGTTGCAAAGTTCAACAGCAGTTACAGGACGCACAGCACAGACTGTGACAGAAGCCTGCTTGGTATATAATTTACTGCAGGCATTGGAAAGTATCAAAAGGGGAAAGAGAAATCTGTTTGCAAACTATCTGCCTGAGCAACAGCGGATGGTCTGCAGAGGTTATTTATTGGCTATTATCTGGGGCATTCCGAGGATGCGAAAGGCACCATGTTAATGCAAGTTCTATTTTTCTGTCGATCTGCATCTGTGCAGCAAAAGACATGCTTCCGTTTAGCTGGCAATAGCAAAATTCCAGAAGTGACCAAAGGCAGTACTTACAAAATTGCAGCTCAGTGGGGAATACAGGTTAGATCAAGAGAGTCAATAACATTATAAACTGTACTTGCAATGAAAGCAACCCTTTGGTCCCTTTAATCTTATCCTTCCAGAAAATCAACCGTAGCCCTCTTCTCATTATAGCAGCTTGCCATTCAGAAATGTCCGACATTACTCAGCTTTCCTGATGATTGCCCTTTGTGTACAGAAATATTTTCTGACAGTGATACCTGCCCTTGGTTGCACTGAACTTACATAGCTTCTTTCTTTCCCCGAGCCTGACACAGCTGGAATCAATGTTTACTTTATCGCATTAACTATCACAAGAGGTATTTTTCACAGCTAAAGGCAAGAATGGTAACAAGAACTTAATAAAACAGACATTGTAGCCGAAGGGATTTCTCAGCAGCTTTGACAAGGTAGCGATGTGTTTCCACGTGTTAGACACCTGGCTGCACGCCACGCCACCCCACCCCACCCCCCCCCCCCCATGAAACAAAAAGCAAACATTCACCTGAAATTGCACAATGACTGGAAACTTACTTGATACAAACACGCGGCAGTCCCAATGAAAAAAACAGCAACATTGTTGAATTCCTCCTCATCGTCCTGTTTGATTTAAAAACAAGTCTGTGTTATTCAGAGTGCGGGGAGACAGGTGAAAGCATTCTCTCTGAAAACGACAGCATCCACATCACTCGTCCTACCACTACTACTGAACATGCAGGCGGCAGAGCTCAGGTTAACATTTCAGCTTCTTGGGTTTACGGCACAGACTGAAACGAGAAGCGACAGGAGAGGCAGAAATATAACCGATTTGTTCAGCTGGTATCTATTTGAACATCACAGAAGTGTTCCCTTAAATTACAAAAAAAGGATATATATGGGGAAACTGTTGGATTACTACAATTGTCCTTTTACCCTAGGCTTCAGTGTGAATCTGGTTCAGGTTAAGGGAATGAAAGCAGTCTCTCAGTTGACTCCAAAGATCCTATGTGAAGTGCCTCAACCTTTTCTATTAGGCGTGAATGCACATTTTAAAATAGACAAATAGGCAAAATTTGACAGTCATCCAGACTCGAAACATTCATTCCCTTTTCCCATCACAGATGCTGTCAGACCTGCTGAGATGGTCCAGTATTTTTTGTTTTTGTTAAAATAGACCAGAAAGGCAGTGGTGTGAGAAAGCAAAAAGCAGTCAGTCTGGCCTTCTGAAGCTAAAGGAGGGCAGACATTTCTCCTCGGCTGCCTTTGTTATAACCCGACTGGTCAAATGTTTATTGCTGATACCATGTCTTGAACTGGGAGCATTGCATGCAAAAAAAGGAAACCCCCACAAGCAAGTAAAAGAAGGGAACTAAACCGTGGGTTCAATGTTCATTAAGAATTGTTAGGGTACCCCTCTTGCTGTCAACACATATTGTATTACACACAAAGCCACACAGAGGCTCTGGGTTAATTACTGATCTCGAGAGTTAGCTGCAGCACGGGACTGGGTGTGGGATATCAAATGCCCTTTGGCTCGGGAGACAAAGAATTCAGTCAGAATTCCTGCTTCTGACTGACTTCCACCGACAACCTCCTGCTGTACGCGTGCAGACAGGATCAGGCCCAACTCCCCTCGTCGTCTGGGATCTGCAGATGACACCCATCGTTTAGATTCGCACTGGAGGTATTCGCTGAGGTACGAGGGCAGCTGGTGCCTGTGGGACTGTACCTGGGCCAGGAAGAAATGGGTAAAATAAACCATCTGAAGCGTCAAATAACGAGCACACGGGCCATCATTCCAGCAGGGGGCCATGTAACACCACAGCCTCAATTCAAATCACCATTCATTCACCTGCTCAAAAAAGCTTGAAATGCAGTAACTGTCTGAGTGAGTGAAACCATTACAGGTCACAGCACATTTAGTCTGAAGAATTGATCTGCTTGCTAGCTAATCCCTTCAGATTCCAACACAGCAGAATAGATTACTTGCATCCTTTGAAAACAGTAACAGCATTAAAATGAAACATCATAAATATGCACTGAAATGCAAGATTACCGTGCGACGTTAAAATGCAGCATGGTGTTAAATTGTGTTCCGAAACCTAGTCTGGATCAGTCCAGGCCCAAATCTTTGACTCCTTCAGGGGTGGCCAGAGCATTGTTGCTTTTCATGAAACTGATTTTGGGGAGGGGGGGGGGGGGGGGGGGGGGGGGGGGGGGGGGGCTTCGATCCGTGGTACTATTTGCACCCAGTGATAAAGAGCTTTCATTTTTCTCACATGTGCATCAGGTATACTTGCGGATCGATTTTATTTTGTGGTGGCAGCTGGTTACTCAATGATTGTGCCCCGCACTTTGTTGATTTGATTCTAGTCAGGTATCAGTGCCGCCATGGTGACTGAACATGACATTATTAACGGACAAGAAATTTTACAAGAAAGTATGAATATATCAATTTAATACAAGCGAGTCAGTTGGGTGGCAGGTGCCACAGTGGTTAGCACTGGGACTACGGCGCTGAGGATCCGGGCTCGAATCCCGGCCCCGGGTCACTGGCCGTGTGGAGTTTACACATTCTTCCCGTGGATTTCACCCCCACAACCCACTGGGTTAAATCGCTTGCTTTTAAAACAGACCAAGGCAGCCCAGCAGCATGGTTCGATTCCCCTAACAGCCTCCCCGAACAGGCGCCGGAATGTGGCGACTAGGGGCTTTTCACAGTAACTTCATTTGAAGCCTACTCGTGACAATAAGCGATTTTCATTTAATTTTTTCATTTCAGATGTGCAGGCTAGGTGAATTGGCCACGCTAAATTGCCCCTTAATTGGAAAAAAAAATAATTGGATACTCTCAAATTAAAAAAAAGTGTGTCAGTCACCTTCTACACTGTGGGAACCCCTTCAGATGGTTCTCAGAGGGGGAGATTAGCTCCTACAAAATGCACACAGCAGACAACAGGGAGCCAATGGATGTGGTATATCGGGATTTCCAGAAAGCTTTTGACAAGGTGCCACATAAAAGGTTGCTGCATAAGTTAATGATGCATGGTGTTAAGGGTAAAGTAGTAGCATGGATAGAGGATTGGTTAATTAATAGAAAGCAAAGAGTGGGGATTAATGGGTGTTTCTCTGGTTGGCAATCAGTGGCTAGCGTTGTCCCTCAGGGATCAGTGTTGGGCCCACAATTGTTCACAATTTACATAGATGATTTGGAGTTGGGGACCAAGTGCAATGTTTCCAAGTTTGCAGACGACACTAAGCCTATTCCTGCTCTTAGTTTTTTGTTCCAAGGTGAGTGGTAAAGCAAAAAGTGCAGAGGATACTGGAAGATTTGCAGAGAGATTTGGATAGTATAAGTGAATGGGCTAGGGTCTGGCAGATGGAATACAATGTTGACAAATGTGAGGTTATTTTGGTAGGAATAACAGCAAATGGGATTATTATCTAAATGATAAAATATTAAAACATGCTGCTGTGCAGAGAGAACTTCTTCACCCAAAGGGTTGTGAATCTATGGAATTCTCTGCCCAGTGAAGTAGTTAAGGCTCCTTCATTAAATGTTTTCAAGATAAAGATAGATCGTTTTTTGAAGAATAAAGGATTATGGTGTTCGGGCGGGAAAGTGGAGCTGGGTCCACAAAAGATCAGCCATGATCTCATTGAATTGCGGAGCAGGCTCGAAGGGCCAGATGGCCTATTCCTGCTCTTAGTTTTTATGTTCCAAGACAGTGAGGGCGGAGCAGCAGAGGCTGCTGGACTCCATTCTTGAGGTGGACCCCAACGCCAGAGTTGTTGGCAAGTAGGAAAAAGCTGGTGACACAATTCCAGCTATTGTCAACAAACATAGCAGGGGCCAGCTTCGACACTCGAGCGGCATGTTTTATGAATATGGGAAGACCAGTTGCCTCTTAGCTCACCAACAGAAGTGACAGGCAGCTTCCAGCAAGATTGTATAGGTATGCGCCTTGGGAAGCAGCCTGGTTTCCGTCCCTCCTCAGGTCAATGCAGCTTTTGAATGGTACTATTGGGGTCTCTATAGATCGGCTGAAGGATCGGTCATGACGGACCTTTTGGACAACCTATCAATCCCAGCTGTGGAGGGGGAGAGGAGCAAGGAGTTGGAATCGCAGTTAGGCCCTGATGAAAGTATAAAATGCATTGGGTTGAAGCAGACTGGTAAAGCCCCTGGTTTCCCCATTGAATTTTATACAAAGTTAGCACAGCAGTTGTTTCCCTGGTTGCCAAAAAGGCGTTTGATAGAGTGGAGTGGGAATATCTGTTTACGTTTCTTGGGAGTTTTGCTTTGGAAACAAGTTTATCACCTGGATTCAATTATGCGTTGGGCTCCCACTGCTAGTGTTCATACGAATGCTCTAAACTCTGGCTGCTTCCTGTTGTCTCCACTCCTGATTGCCGTGGCAATATAACCACTTGCTATAGTGCTGAAGTCCTCAGTTAAGAAATGTGGCGACTAGGGGCTTTTCACAGTAACTTCATTGAAGTCTACTTGTGACAATAAGTGATTATTATTATTAATAAGTGGAAGGGGATAAATCAGGAGGGGTGGAGCATCGCTGTTTCCCTTTATGAGGATGACATACTTCTCTGTATTACGGACCCAGTACCCTCAATGGACAAGATAATGAAGCTGGATAGGAGTTTTGGCTCCTTCACTGGGTACAAGTTGAACTTGGACAAGTGTGAATACTTCCTGGTCAACCCCCCAGGGAGGAGAGCCCAACTAGGATACTACCTTTTCGCCTTGCCAAGACTAGCTTTTATTATCTGGGATCAGGCGGACCCACAATCGGGTCTCGCTTCATAAATTAAATTATACTAGTCTGGTTAATGGTGTCAAGTCCGACCTAGTGGGATAACCTCTCCCTGTCCTTGGCAGGCAAGGTTCAAGCTGTCAAAATGAACCTACTCCAGAGATTTTTTTTTTCTTTTTCAATGTCTCCCCATTTTGCTTCCCAATTCGTTTTTTGTCAAAGATAATAAATTAATGTTCTCTTTTATTTGGGTGAGTAAGACTCCAAGGATCCGTGGGCTTTGCTCCAAAAAGATAGGCAGTCTGGGGCGTGGCCCAATTTATTGTTCTACTATTGGGCAGCCAATATTCAGAAGATGTTGTGGTTCATTGATCCTGGTTCCATATGGAGCCAATGGAATCGAGCTCCTGCACAGTTCCCAGTCTTGGTGCAATAGTAACGGCATTGTTGTCTTTCTCTCCAGTATGATTTTCCCTGAATCCACTGGTGGTGTTCATCTTGAGAATCTGGAAGCAGTTCAGGCAGCATTTTAAGTTCTGTTCCCTGTCTTCGCTAGCCCCTATCTGCAATAACCACCTTTTTCTGCCACGGGACGGGACAGGAAGGGTTTGGAGACTGTTTGTGGAGGGGAGATTTGCCAGTTTTAAGGAGCTGGAGAAATTCCAACTGCCTGGTTCCATTTTTTTTTAATACTTTCAGATTCACGATTTTCTGCGCAAGGCATTGCCCTCCTTTCCCTTGGCATCACCCTCTTCCTTGTTGAAGAGGATTTTGTCTTTGACTGGGAACAATTTGTCCTCGCCTTCGACTCACTAATAGCCTGGAGACGAGTTCTGCTGGGGTAGGGTCTCCTACTCAGCTCAGTGCCTTGGCTTGGGTGGGTGATATGTCTTTCTGGTATTTGGAGACGGTTAAGTACACCATTAGAGGGTCGGCAGGGTCGTGGAAGGGTTCTACCCAAGATGGCAGTCATTAATTTCCTTTTTTAAGGAGCTAGTCACTGTCAGCGGTTAGGAGGCTTAGTTTAGTTTTGGGGGTTAAGTTAATGTGTTTCTGCTTGTTAGTCTTGTTCCTTTATTGTGTAACCTTTGTTAATTGTTTTGTAGAATTGTGTTCATTATGAAAAAACTTTAATAAACAGATTTATTTTAAATGCAGCATGTTTCATTGATTTGAGAGAACAGTAAATGAAGAAAAAGTACTCTGGGCTTTGTATAATTTTCCAACAACTGCGTAGCACTGAATAAAGAGACTGATTTCCAGGAAGAACTCTTGACTACGCAGTGTAGGAAGATGCCTGGGTGCTACGTGCTACAACTCGACAGGCTTGTGCCAGTAATTACAGATGAAGAAGCCCTTAGGGGATGGCATTCAGCCAAGCACTCTCCTACAGCGAAGAAAGGAAAAGAACTGCCAGCAAATATTTCCAATGGATTTGCCCAATGGCCAGTTACAATGGCATGTCAAGGACAATATGCTTGGCTGCAACCCAAAGTAGGGGCTTAGAGTGTAGCATAAGGACACGTGGAAGAGGATTTAACAACTGCTCCGCTGGCAAAACTCTCACCCAACATAGACTATTATTTGCCACGAATCGAACTATTTGTGTCACAAGTGGACAATTATTCTGGATTACCCATGACACTTATTACCAGGAACAGAAGTGTAACGGTACAGTTATGGAGCTAGTGATGCAGAGTCATAGACTAATTAACCCGGAGACACAAATCTCAATACAGCAGCTGAGGAAATCAAATTCAGTTAATTAAGTAAATCTGGAATAAAAAACCAGGATCAGTAATGGTGACCGTGAAACTACTGGCTGTGATTAAAAACTCTTTTAAAAAATAAAACCCACTAGCCATTGCAATGTGGTTGACTCTCTACCTGCCCTTTGAAATGGCTTAGCTGGTAAATTGTGATTAACCACTACTTTTTCCGAGGATAATTTGGGTTTGGCACCATCACCCACATCCCTTCCAGCGGGTAAAAGACCATTCAGTCCATCAGTCCGACAGAGAATCTACACAAACCAGTCATCAGTTGCACCCTCAGTGACAATCTCATGAGGGAATGGTTCTGCACAAAGATTTCCGAAACAATTTATTCCAGACAATCCGTACACCGCAATTAGTAAAGGATTAGTGGTGCCCCGGGGATCATTTGATTATTGTAGTCTCATTGCCATTACAGCCTTTAGCCCAGTACTCAATTAACAATTACATAAGAAATGTCACTTAGTGTTTCACCGACAAAATAAATCACTAATGAGTTTAATTTAAGGAGAATGAAGTTGAATTTGTAATCACTCCGGATGTCCCAAAGTGCTGTTCAGCCAATGGTCACTGTTGTAGGAAATGGGGAAATCCAGAAATAGGGGCGCCCATTCTACAAAGCAAGATCTACACACAGCAATGAGCAGATATTCTGCTTTTTTCTTATTGTGATGTTGGTCAAGGAATAAATATTGTTCAGGATGTCTGGAAGACCACTACCCAAGAGTGCCATGGGAACTTTTAAACCCAACTGAGGGGTAGACAGAGCTTCCGATTAACAAAACAATTGAAATGTGGCACATCCACCAAGACTGGAGTATCAGCCTTAATTATATATTCTAGTCTCTGAAATGGAGCATGAACCCATAACGTACTGATTTAAACTGAGCGACTTCCCTAGTTACTGACTCCAACCTTCTCTCGGGCAACAGTCTACTCACAACCCTGTTGTCACATTAGACCGAGACAAAATTACAACCTTGACTAAGACTGAGACCATTTATTTCCATCTATGTAACATGCCAAACGTTGCCTGTCTCAGCTTATCTGCTACTGAAACTCTCCTTCAAGTCTTTGTTACCTCTCAACATGACTATTCCAATGTACTCTTGGCTGGTCTCCCACAATCTCCCCTCCCTAAACTGTAAGTCATCCAAACTCTGCTGCCCATGTCTTAACTTGCACCAAGTCTTATCATGCCTGTGCTCGATGACCCACACTGGCTTCCCGTCAAGCAACACCTTGGCTTTAAAATAATCACCTCTGTTTTCAGCTCCTTCCAGGCCTCACTCCTCCCCATCTCTGTCATCCCCTGCAGCCCCACTGCCATCTTGAGAAATCTAAGCTCCTCTAACCTTGGCCTCAAGCATCCCCAATTTTAATCACCCCATTTGCTGGTGGTTGTACCTCAGATACCTAGGCCCTAAACTTTGGTATACCACCCCTACACCTCTATCTAGCTTTCCTTCTTTAACCCACTGTTTAAAACACACCACTTGTGATTATTTGACCTAATATCTCCTTTTGTGGTACAGTGTCATATGCTGTTTTACAATGCTCCTGTAAAACATTTTGGGACATTTTATTACTATAAAGGCACTGTACAAGCTGTATGGTGGTGCTGAATCTGCAAGTGCATCCCAGGGACATGAATTATGCACCTCATATGACCCAGTAGTTTTCTATCCAATAAACCACAAGTCCTGTTCGATACTAATATTCAGAGTCAGCGGCAGAGAAGATGCATTGAAAAGGAACTAGAACCAATTTTCCCCTTATATTTTATTCACTCTTCCTCCAACTCTAAAGGTTAGAAAATAAGCAAAGAAAAATCCAACAAAGGACTGTGACCTTCTATTTCAGAAAAATCAAATATATTTTTAGATGTGTCACACTGTAACCCCATGTTAAGAGCCAAATTCTTCACAGAAGGCAAGAGCTGTCAGCTGCAGAAGCAAAGCTAAAAGTGGCCCTTTTTCCCAGGACTATAATGTCAAAGCTTTCTCTCCTGTTTCCCCCACTTTAATCAGAAAATGCTGTAAATACTCAGGTCAGGCAGCAGCCAGAGAGAGAGAGAAACAGGGTTAACTTTTTACAATTCTTACTAATGATCATCATCTGAAACAGCGTCTTTTACAATAGTCGTATGGTAGTACAGAACTTGTGTTCAGAAATAGAGTTAGTTTAAATAATTTATTTTGTACTATGTGTGTTAGACATAAGGTCTAAGGTTTAAGTTTAATTTGTGTTTCTGTATTGGCATGCTGGATTAAAACTTTATCTTCAAATTAAACAAAGATGCCTCCATGTCTATAGACTTTAGTTTCACTTTAAACTTTCCCTGCATTGTAATGAAGGGTTATGGTGCAAAAACAATTACAGGCTTTAAATAAAACTAAGCTGTTGTTTAGCAACCCGAAACTCACACTGAAAAGCAGAAGCAGTTGTTTCCAGTTTGGAAACAAGTAACCCAGAAACACAAGGTTTTTCACAGAAGCTGGCGGTACAGGTAGGACATTAAAGTAAGGGGCCAGAAGCAAGTCCCAGAAGAATAGAAAGTTCAAGAAACCAGGGAATAAAATGAGAATGTCCAGGAAGACTGAAATCAAAGGGACAAGGAACCAAAATCTGAACAAAGCACTGTTCACTGAAGTTAAAGGAACAAAGAGAGGCTCCTAGTTAAAGATTGAGCTGCAAGATGCAGACTTGGAGAAGTCAGCTCGTGAGAAGCCTGACAGCCAAAGCAGTCCTAAGATCGGTGATACCTTAATTCAGCCTGTGAAGCAGTGGTGTGATGTTGGAGTGGCTGGGTTATCTGAGAGATTGCGTGGAAGCTTGAATGCACATGGTTATCAAGAGCAGCGGACTACTGGAAGAAGAGGTTGAAAGCCTGGATGTGGATCCTTGGTGAAGGCATCTGAAAGAAAGCCTTGTTTGGGAGAAGATTTCAAAGTGTGTTCTTTGAGAATGGAATTTGTGGGCAGCACGGTGGCACAATGGTTAGCATTGCTGCCTACGGCGCCGAGGACCCGGGTTCGAATCCCGGCCCTGGGTCACTGTCCGTGAGGAGTTTGCACATTCACCCCGTGTCTGCGTGGGTTTCACCCCCACAACTCAAAGATGTGTAGGATAGGTGGATTGGCCACGCTAAATTGCCCCTTAATTGCCCCTTAATTGGAAAAAAAAAAATTGGGTACTCTAAATTTATTTTAAAAAAGAGAATGGAATTTGGAAACCCTTCTGTGAAAGCCAGAATTCCAGTGAGACCAGTTAACTCACAATGTAACAAGCATCTAGGGGGATTTGATGAGAAATCCACGGAAGTTGTATCGGTCACTTAGTTTCAGTGTTAGTTTCAGTGTTCAGTTTTAGTGTGTATGACCACATTTCACCTATTGACTTATATCAACTCTGTATTTACAGAGAACATTAGTGTATAAGGTAAAGTTTGTAACTTGTGTTATCCTGATAAATTTGTATATATCTGTAAAGGTATAGTTGGGATGAAGGAGTAGTGTATTATACTTAATCTTTTCTTGTTTAACAAATGTTTTCTTCTTTTATTAAAAGTAATTGGTCACTCTGACTATTACCTTTCACGTCTCTAAACAAAACATAAAAGTTGTGATCTATTGAGCTGGAATTCGGCTCAGTCTGCACAGTAGTAACATCGATTAGTATTGCAACACTTGTGCATTGCTTTTTTAAAAATTTTTAAAAATTTAGAGTACCCAATTATTTTTTCCAATTAAGGGGCAATTTAACGTGGCCAATCCACCTAACCTGCACATCTTTGGGCTGTGGAGACGA
Source organism: Scyliorhinus canicula (assembly GCF_902713615.1). Taxonomy (NCBI): domain Eukaryota; kingdom Metazoa; phylum Chordata; class Chondrichthyes; order Carcharhiniformes; family Scyliorhinidae; genus Scyliorhinus; species Scyliorhinus canicula. Next base: position 275,921,979 of record NC_052147.1, on the reverse strand, counting down.
AACCCACGCAAACACGGTGAGACTGTGCAAACTCCTCACAGACAGTGACCCACCGTGCTGCCCCACTTGTGCATTGCTAAAAAATAAATAATACTTTCACAAGGTTTTTGTCCTGCACTCATCTGGCAATTCACAAGAATACCAAATGTAATGGGAGCAACAATTTATACCGTATAAGAAGAGAGTGCTTATTGGCTGGCAAGAGGACTCTGTTTGGAAGAGGTGTTGCCTTGGAGAATGTGCCAGTTGGTGAGTGCAGGACAAAAGGCTTCGACAAACAAAGTCTCTTTTGCAGTGATACTTTCAGAAGTGCTGTCCTCAATTAGATAATCATGCAGGTTTTAAATATTAATGGCAACACCATTATCTGACTTTATTGGGGGGGGGGGGGGGGGGGGGGGGGAATTCTATTAATTGTATCTATGACTCTGCAGAAAGGGTTTTTAAAAAAAAAATCCTCCAGTTGCTAGTCTTACTTTTGACTGGTTAACCTTGTGTTTTCAACTGTTTCAGCTCCGTTGGTGCTACAATCCAATTCTTGGAGCATTTAAAAAATCCTTGGTCACATTGACTCTCAATCTTCCTTTCTGTACTTGAAACAAGTGTTGTTGTTTTGTCTTCAGAACTTGGAACAACAGGGCACTAAATCATCGGTGTCACGCCTCTGTGAAGCCTTTCCAACATATCAATATACTTTATATGGCAAGTTACCAAAACAACAGAGTAACCCATCTGTGGCCTCAGCAATTGTGTATACAAGGTTAGAACAACTTAGGTTAAATCAAATGCCCTCAAGATACATCAGTTGATGCAGTCCTACGCCTCTTTCTTTCGGTTGTACCAGTCCCATAACTTCTGGATGTGGAAATCTCCTGTGAATCACAGTACGACCTCTTGCACCATCTCATGCCTAAACAATCTCTTAATCTCATGTCTACTGCAGTTCCCATTATTACTTTGTTGAATTTATGAAGACTAATTTCTACTCTGATTATCTGCAGTCTCCCCTTTTGCTGTGGTAAACACCGTTTCAATTGCTATCATGCTTCATAGAGTCACAGAATGGTTACAGCACAGAGAGTGGACAATCAACCCATCATGCCTATGCCAGCTCTCATTGACAGGAGGAGGAAAGTGATTGGCAAACTCTTTTAAAAATAGCAAGTGGTTATGATCCGGAATACACTGCTCGAAAGTGGGATGGAGACAGATATAAATGCTGTTTTCAAAAGGGAATTGGAAAAGCACCAGAAGCGAAAATAAATTGCAGGGGTTGCAGTTGCATTCATATTGAATTTAATTCAGCCATTAAGTAACATCCAGCTACAATGTTGATCCATTCATTTTGCATTACAGCCAATGTATTAACAAGGGAAAGAACAACCACATGGAATACTTAAAACAAGCTGAAGGAACAAATTTGGGAGCAAAGTTCTCAACAAAATATATTTGGGGGAACTTTACAACCCACCCCCTCCCCAACCCCCGGAGCAGGCTGGCATTTGCTGGCAAATTCAGGCTGGCAAATTCAGTCATCATGGTGGCTATTGTCTACCTGCCTCCACTGGTCATTTACCAGCGGCGGAGAGGGGCCGGCCGACTTGCACACCCTTGAGCCGATTGAGGTCTACAAGTGGCTAATCAATGATCACTTAATGGCCATCTTTCTGTCGCTGCAGTTGCTCCAATAATGGCTGGGGGTAGCATCAGCCATGTTTACCTGACAGCCTAGTCAGGGCGTGAGGCACGATCTACCGTTTGGTCACCCTGTACCCTTTGTAATGGTGCCTCAGCACCCCTCTCCCCCCCCCGAATTCCTTTGCTGTGCCTGCCAGATTGGCCCTGGCAAACACCCCCCCCCCCCCTCTCCCTTTTAGCCGAGTACCGAGCTTGACTAACAAACACTGTTGGGGCTAGTGTGCAGTCCCAGTAGTGGCCATCTCTGCTAGCAGCACTGCTGGGACCAGAGATCTGCTGGACATTTAATTGGCCGGAAGCTCTCGAAGGCAGGACCGTTTCCCAGATGGGGAAGCGCTCGCTTAGCCTGAGCCCCAAAGGCCATAAAATCAACTTGACGCTTCCCAGCGAGGCCGAGGTGGCCTGCATGTACAATTCCACTCTTTAAACTATGGACTTCGCTTTGGAGAATAACACCGTAAACCAAACCACACCGTTACTAGTTTTATAATCACTTAGCATGGTGTCACTTGTGGTGGATGTTTACACAAATTGATCATAAGCACTTTCTGTCACAAGCCCAAATACCAAAGCAAAAACAGAAAGCTGGAAAACAACCAAATACATTGTTATGTCTACACATATTACAAGAGATGACATATGCTACAGCATATTCTGAGGGCAACAAATCACCTTGGGGTTTATTGATAAATTATTTTGCTTTTGCAGTTTAGGATGTCAGTTCCCAGTCACATTCAAACTTGCACTGGGGCTACTGCAAGTTGCAAGAGTTGTATTTGCATATATGCAGAAGATCAGTATTTGATTAAATCTCAAATTTTTGGTTTCTCTTTGCTTAATGATAAAAGTTGTTAATTACGACAATGCTTTAAGGTTCAAACTGTCAAGGGTCGATTTAGATGGAACTGAGGTTTTAGGGTTTGCTAAAATGACTGGATGATTCAGATTCATGCCACATGATTTCTTAGTCAAGGCAGTTCTAAAGTGAGAACAATGGGAGTACAGGCTAAGACTGTTGGAATCTGATTTGAAGAAGGTGCATCCTTTCTTGAGGTCCTGTTTACAATAACACCTATTATGCTTTGATTCATAACCTGTGAGTGTTCGTGAGAAACAGACTAGAGCGATAGAGAGATCTCACGCTCTTCTTAATAATTTAAAGAGTCATAATTGGAAAGGAACAAAGACATTAGTGAAATGAAAATCGCTTATTGTCACGAGTAGGCTTCAATGAAGTTACAGTGAAAAGCCCATAGTCGCCACATTCCGGCGCCTGTCCGGGGAGGCTGGTACGTGGCTGGTGCACCTCTACCCAGAGAAAGAAAGCATGGCAGTAGGGTTTATTTTTCTGTTATGGCTAACTGCTGAAAGGTAGTGCGTGGCAGAGTCGCTTTCTTAGTATCAAATAGAATTAATCACTTAATAAAATTGGAAAGTGCAATGGAATGTTTTTAACTTTTCCCCACACTCAAATGCAGAGATTGGTCATCGTGCCATCCATTGCCTGCCTGTGCTTATTAAGGTATTCGGCATGAAACCTACATGAGAATTTCTCGTCAGATCATTTTTGCAATCATCCCCTCCTATTCTCAGCCACGTACCTGTAGGGCGGACACAGAACGCTGCCAATGCTACTCTATTTTCCCATTAACACAAGAGCAGTGTTGGTCAAACTGCCCTCCGATTTTCCCTCCCTCCACCTCTGTAGACCACCACTCATCACCTCATTGGAAATTCTTTACGGGGGGGGGGGTTCTACAAACTGGCATAGTGTGTTCTTTACACCAGTCTATCACTATTTAAGAGTTATTCATACAACATTATTTCACGTGGTAAAATCTACATTTCAGGAACAAAATTAGACATAGCAACTCGAGGAAACTTCACTGCAGAATGTTCACAAATTGCATCTCTCACCTGAAAAATGTTTTCCATTGCATGAAACCCACGGATTAGATTTAAAGCTGCACACAGCACACATAGTAAACAAGATACGATTCCCGGCAGCGTCACTGGTTCCAGTCGCTGATTTGGGGCTGACGGCAACAAAAGCAAAAGAAAAGGCAACATGAATCTAGCCCCACATTTCAATCACTAGCTTAGCTTGTACATTTGGGAGAGGTAATGGCACAGTGGTATTGTTGCTGGACTAGTAATCCAGAGACCCAAAGTCATGCTCTGGGAACCTGGGTTCGAATCCCATCACTGCAGATGGTGAAATTGCAATTTTAAAAATCTGGAATATGAAACCAGTGTCGATTGTTGTAAAAACCCATCTGGTTCACTAATTGTCCTTTAAGGAATGATGTGCTCCAGACCCATAGCAATGTGGTTGACTCTTAAATGTCCTCTGAAATGGCACAACATTTCAAGGGCAATTTCCCCAATGGCTCAGTAGGCTATCTGCATTACAGAGCACGAGATTTGATTCCCATTTGGTGCCAAGTATGTTGTTCTCAATCGAGGCAATTCATAGAATTTACAGTGCAGAAGGAGGACATTTGGCCCATCGAGTCTGCACCGGCCCTTGGAAAGAACACCCTACTTAATCCCACACTTCCACCCTATCCCCGTAACTCAACCTAACCTTTTGGACACTAAGGGGCAATTTAGCATGGTTGATCCACCAAACCTGCACATCTTTGGACTGTGGGAGGAAACCGGAGCACCCAGAGGAAACCCATGTTTTCCCCGGGGAGACGGTGCAAACTCCACACAGGCAGTCTGCCGAGGCCGGAATTGAACCCAGATCCCTGGAGCTGTGAAGCAGCAGTGCTAACCACTGTGCCACCGTGCTGCAGAAATTGTTGGCAAAAGCAGATATTTGACCAGACGCCTGCTCCTAATCACTAGCCAATGACCTACACTGGACATTAGACATTTTGGCTGTGATGCCCCCACGAGCTATTCGCAGGCCAGCATTTACCACCTATGAAAAATGTTTAGTTGGACGATGAACTGTAATCCACCAGAGAACCACTAATGGTTTAATCAGGATAAAGATGGAAAATTGTTTGAATTAAAAAAAGAGGCACCACATCATTCACCATCTGTTATGTGTGGTTTGCTTAATGTCAGCGACTGGGTAAAGAGAAAAGGTTGCTTGCCGCAGTTACACAGAGAAAGTGTTTCTACTCACAGAAGGGTTGGTAGCCAGAAAACACAGATACAAGATAACTGGCAAAGAAGCCGTGGGCGATGAAAATAATTCCTCTTTTTTTAAGAAACACATCAAGTTGTTATGATCTGGAATGCACTGCCTGAAAGGCTGGTAGAAGCGAATTCGATGATAACTTTCAAAAGGGTAGGATACATATTAACAAGGAAAAAAAATGAAGGGCTACAGGGAAAGGTATTAATTAGACAGCTCTTCCAACTCTCAGCCAAGTATATAGCAGAGAGAGTTGCTCTACGTTGTCAATGTCACCCTAACATTCCATACAGGAGAACACCTGCAATGGCAAATGGACAGACTCAATGCTGAAATCAACACACGGCATGGTGGCAGAGTGGTTAGCATTGCGGCCTCACAGTGCAAGGGACCCGGGTTCAATTCTGGCCTGTCCGTGTGGAGTTTGCACATTCTCCCCATGTGTATGTGGGTTTCCTCCGGGTGCTCCGATTTTTAATCCATAATCCAAAGGTGTACAGGTCAGGTGGACTGGTCGTGCTAAAATTGCCCCTTAAGTATCCAAAGATGTGACGATTAGCTGGGGTTGCAGGGACAGGGCTGGAGGGTGGGCCTAGGTGAGTGCTCTTTCAGAGGGTCAGCACAGACCTGATGGGCCGAATGGCATCCTTCTGCACTGTAGGGTTTCCATGGAATTACAAAAGCTGCAGCTGCTGTATCCAAGCTGAGTAAGAGGAGTGTGAAACAACAACAACCTGACCGAGAACACCAAACTGCAAGTCTACCAAGCCTGCATCCTCAGCACACGTCTCTACTGTGGCGAGACCTGGCCAACACATGCTAGGCAGGATGAAAAGCTGAACTGTTACCACCTTTCCTGTCCCACACGCACCCTCGGCATCTCTTGGCAGAACAAGGTCATCAGTTTGGTCCTGGATGGTACGACTTTCCATCAACACACATCATAGAATTTACAGGTGCAGGAAGTCATTCGGTCCATTGAGTCTGCACGAGCCCTTGGAAAGAACACCCAACTTAAGCCCATGCCTCCATCCTATCCCCGTAACCCCACCAAACATTTTGAACGCTAGGGGGTAATTTATCATGGCCAATCCACCTAACCCGCACACCTTTGGACTGTGGGAGGAAACCGGAGTATCCGGAGGAAACCCACGCAGACACGGGCAGATTGCAAACTCCACACAGTCGCCCGAGGCTGGAATTGAACCCGGGTCCCTGGCGCTGTAAGACAGTAGTGCTAACCACCGTGCCATAGTACATTGCAAAGCCAACGATGTCTGCAGCGGTTCGGCCACTTTCATCAGATAGATGGCAGCTGCACACCCAAAGACCTTCTGTACAGTGAACTGGCCACTGGGTCATGACCTCCTAGGTGTTCATACATCCGCTACAAGGACATCTGCAAATGAGATATGAAGATGGCGGACATTGACACTGACAACTGGGAGATAGTTGCTGAGGGCCGTGACCTCTGGAGGCTTTTTGGAAGGGGTGGGCAGAAACTAAAAGCTCAGTCGGCCAAGAAGAGGGCCCAGAGAAAAGAGTCCAGTGGACCATGCACCTTTGCAGCTCTCTGCAGCGAAAGCAGTAAAGAGACTGCCATGCCAGAGTGGGCACCCCAGTGCTGAGTCACAGGAGACGATGCTTAACATCCAATTGACCACCACGGCACAAATCATCATCTCGCGAGACTAAAACCTGCCTTTAACCTCGACTTCTTTCAAAGAACCAGTGTAGGAATGATGGGGCAAATAGCTTCCTTCTGTGCTGTATGATTCTATCTATGCTTCAGCTTGGGAGACCAAACTATGTTCAGCCCATAGTTGATATTTAGACCAGGGGAACCATAGGGAAAAAAGGCAAGCATCTTAATAAAAACTTCACGAAGCATATCGGTAGTGCTGCTTCACTGAACAGACAGAATACAGCAGGCAGCAGGCATTCATTCCATGGTTGAGATAACATCTTATTCATGTGCACTTTGAATACTATAAATGTAAATGGTCTATTAACATATATAATTGTTTAAAACACAGAAATCTGATAGGACTTTCTGCTCCTTGACCAAAGCACCATCCCATGAAATGGCAGCACCTAATGACGAACTAGAGACACACTATTCAATTCCCTGCCCATAAGTCAGCAACTCCAAGTTACAAGTTCCGAGGCTATTTAGTTGGTTATTTCCTGACAGGAAGTCATTTATTTTTAATTTCCTTCCCTTTCATGTCAGACACCTCGCCATTTTCACTCCACTGCATTTGAAGGACAATTTCCTCCGATGGTCACAATGGTGTCGGGCAGTCTTGGCCCCTTTTGATGTTGATTTTATCGTGGCATTAACTTGGCAGCCAGACCCCGCCTCATCTCCCCAACTACGTAATGTGCAATGGGAAGTTAATCCACAAGTTAAACCAGGGGCTGATTTAGCACACTGGGCTAAATAGCTGGCTTTTAAAGCAGGCCAGCAGCACGGTTCAATTCCCGTACCAGCCTCCCCGAACAGGCGCCAGAATGTAGTGACTAGGGGCTTTTCACAGTAACTTCATTTGAAGCCTGCTCGTGACAATAAGCGATTTTCATTTCATTTCAAGGCATTTCTTTTTAAATGGATAATTCTCTCATATTTTCTAGTCACCAATAAATCCAATACAGCATTCAGGAGAAATGGCTTCCTCCAGAATGTGGTTAGAATGTGAAACTAGCCACCACAAGGATTTGAGGCAAATAGCACAGAAGCCAGACAAGCTCTTAAGCGGGGAAAGAATAGAAAAATATAGAATCTACAGTGCAGAAGGAGGCCATTTGGCCCATCGTGTCTGCACCAGCCCTTGGAAAGAGCACCCTACTCAAGCCCACGTGTCCACCCTATCCCTGTAACCTAGTAACCCTGCTTAACCTTTTTGGACACTAAGGGCAATTTAGCATGGCCAATCCACCTAATAAGGGGGCTGGATTAGCACACTGGGCTAAATCGCTGGCTTTTAAAGCAGAACAAGCAGGCCAGCAGCACGGTTCAATTCCCGTACCAGCCTCCCCGGACAGGCGCCGGAATGTGGCGACTAGGGGCTTTTCACAGTAATTTCATTGAAGCCTACTCGTGACAATAAGCGATTTTAATTTTTCATTTTCATTTCATTTCACCTAACCCGCACATCTTTGGACTGTGGGAGGAAACCGGAGGAAACCCACGCAGACACGGGGAGAACGTGCAGACTCCGCACAGTGACCCGGGAATTGAACTTGGGACCCTGGAGCTGTGAAGCAACTGTACTAACCTCTGTGCTACCCCTGATAGGGTTACACGAAGAGGGGTAGGAGGTGGTTTATGTGGAGCGTAATCACTGACATAGGCTAGGTTGCTCTTGGTGTTATGCAACGCGTAAATATTATAGCTGTACTTGCCGACGGTAGGTAAGATTTTCTTTTCCTTGTATACAACATCCCTAGGGGCGGCACGGTAGCACAGTGGTTAGCACTGTTGCTTCACAGCACCAGGGATCCGAGTTCGATTCCCAGCTTGTGTTACTTTCTGTGTGGAGTCTGAACATTCTCCCTGTGCCTGCGTGGGTTTCCTCCGAGTGCTCTGGTTGCCTCCCACAATTCCCGAAAGACGTGCTTGTTAGGCGAATTGGGGCGTTCTGAATTCTCTGTGTACCCGAACAGGCGCCGGAATGTGGCGACTAGATTTTCACAGTAACTTCATTGCAGTGTTAATGTAAGCCTACTTGTGACACTAATAAAGATTATTATATGGCAACCGTGTCTGGAGACACTTTCCTTTAAATAGCTACGTAGTTCCCCGAACCTATATTGACAGCATGAGAAGGAAGGCTTGTGCAGAGCAATTGCCTATACCACAGTAATAACTTGAATTTACACACCATCTTTCAGCTAATAAAGTTCCCAAAATGCTGTATCAAACCAATAAATTACTGATGGTATCCTCCAATATTTTATGGTCATGTATTACCTGAGAAGTGTACATTGTTTACTTCATTGTTAGATTACTCTGTGCAGATAATTTTCCTCTGAAGCTGAGCAATCAACTGTAAAATTGGACCTGCAATGCTGCACGGTCACTGCTCAATTGTGACTCAATGTAAAATTGCGCTTCACGCACCTGTGAAGTGCCTAGGAATTTACATTAAAGGTGCCGTTTAAATACATGTCGATCTTGTTATCACAGAATCATCATAGAATTTACAGTGCAGAAGGTGGCCATTCAGCCCATCGAGTCTACACCGGCCCTTGAAAGAGCACTCTACCTGAGCCCACACCTCCACCCTATCCCCGTAACCCAGCAACCCCACCTAACCTTTGGATACTCCGGGGAAATTTAGCGGGACCAATCCACCTAACCTGCACATCTTTGGACTGTGGGAGGAAACCCACGGAGAGAACGTGCAGACTCCGCACAGACAGTGACCCAAGCCGGGAATTGAAGCTGGAACCCTGGAGCGGTGAAGCAATAGTGCTAACCGCTACCGTGCTGCCCCCACATCTGTTATACCACACCTCTAACGAATGCCCAGAGGTAATTTGAAGGAGTATTCACATTTGGCACCATTGTCTCATTAGGAGATACTACGCAGGATGTCTAAAGGTTTGGAAGGTTTTAAGGAGCATCTTGAAGGATGGAAGAGGGGCAGAAATATGGAGAGGTTTATGGAGAGGTTTAGGGAGCAGAACTTACAATCTGCCAATAGTCAATGCATTCACTCATTCAGGGGCAACTAACCATTAAGAGTGACTTGTTGCGGGAGGCGGGGAAGAGAGAGAGAGAGAGAAAAAAACAACATAGGCTCTTGTAAGTGTCAAATTTTCTGCATTTTGCAACATCTGCAGCAGATGACTTCAGAGCACAACTTTACAATTTGCCCCAGATGCACGGGTGTAAAATGGATCAGTCATTTCCACTTGACTTTCCTTTCTAGGGCCCCACAGCAAAAAGTTAAAACATCTCGTGCAGATTGGGTTAATAACGAGTGACTAGTAACATAGCAAGTTCGTGGGGCTGACTATCTACTTCCCGGCACAAACATCAACCCAGAACAGCAGAGACATCTGACTTCAACTCTTACTGTTCCACGTTTTAGTAGATGGTTGAACTGTACTTGAAATGACTAATTGCAAGAAATGCTCAATAGCTCTGATATATTTTTCTTAATGCCAACATTTAAAAAAAAACATCACCTGATACCGATACCTGAAAGGACTTTGCAGCTTAAAGAGCAAACAGCCACTTCATTTGAGAAAATAGTTAGCAGGAATGAAACAGAAAAACAGTTTGAGTGCAACATGCAAATAACCATAACACAATTCTATGACATACACAACATACAAAAGGCATTCATGCCAATCTGCACTTCAGATGGCGTTGCATTAGATGATTCAGTAAGTCAGTCATAGAACGTTACCACTGAAGAAACACGGCCAATGCACGCTTTAGTTTTTTTCCACAGTCTTCCTCTCCTGCTTGCACCTTTCAACATGACAATCATTCAAGTAGCTTATCTTTCGTCAAAAAAAAATAACGAACTCTGCTTCACTAACTGTGACACAATTTCACACACCAAACATCCCTTTGATCCTTCTGTTGTCTCAAAGGTGTCACAAGTGGAAGCAATCATTATGTACCAATATAATCCTGAAGGGTTTTAAAAAAACAAAATCAGGGCACCACTTAAACTATGCAGCTACGATATGAAAATATGCTTCACTTCTCCAATGTCACTTCATAGGTGTAACCCCTGTACCCCATCTTCCCATCCTGGTACCTCTTTCAGTGGCTTCCTTTAATGGGTTACTCAATAATGTATGCAACCATGGCACCACTATTCAAGAAGGCAGGTATACAAAACCAGATACTTACAGGCCAGTGAGTCTAACATCAGTGGTGTGAACATTATTGGAAAACATTCTGAGGGACAGAATTAGCCCTGACTTGTAGAGAGGCAAGGATTAATCAAGGATAACTGGCATGGCTTTATCGGCAGAGATCATGTCTAACAGGTTTGCTTGAATTTTTCAAGGAGGTGACCAGGTGTACAGATGAGGGCAGTGCAGTTGATACAGTCGACATGGACTTCAGTAAGACTTTCGACAAGGGAGACTGATCAAAAAGGTGAGAGCCGATGGGATCCAGGGCAATTTAGATCTAAAATGAGGCAGAGGGTGATGTTCGAAGATTGTTTTTCTGACTGGAAGCCAGTGTCCAGTGGTGAAACGGGCTGGGCCCCTTGCTGTTTGTAGCGTACATTAATAATCTAGACATGAATGTGGGAGGTATGATCAGGAAGTTTGCAGATGACCCAAAAACTAATTTGGTGCATTGCAGGCTGTTTGTGGCTTGGAATTTGCAAGTGCCCATGCCTTCAAGATGCAATTTGCATCAGGGGATGGTTTAGCACAGGGCTAAAGAGCTGGCTTTTAAAGCAGACCAAGGCAGGCCAGCAGCACGGTTCAATTCCCGTACCAGCCTCCCTGAACAGGCGCCGGAATATGGTGACTAGGGGCTTTTCACAGTAACTCCATTTGAAGCCTACTTATGACAATAAGCGATTTTCATTTTCATATTGTCATGAAGTTATTTGGGCTGGTAATCGGGGCCCATTTTAGGGGGTTTGGCCTTTTGGACAGATTTTACTGCTGTTATTAGCTCTGCCATTCCCCACACTTAGTCGTGGGATTTGACCCCATGTCCCCAGATTACTGGGCCAGCAACATCACCACTACGCCACCATCTACTCCAACTTCTATGGAATTCTAATCTTGCTTACATTTCCTTTGTCACATGGTATGCAGTGAATTTTATCCATTCTATTTCATGTTTGAACATTTATCTGACTGTAGTTATCCTTTTTGTTCTTCCATTTAAAATGGGCAAGAATTGTTTTTTATCTCGCTATTATTTGCTTTTCTCTAGTCAGGTGCTCTTACCCTTCATTTTCCTTTTCCCTTTTCTATTCTTGCACTGAATCGAACTATACCATGATCACCACTTTCCCGACTTTAGCTTGTTGGGAGTTCCACATTGACTGAGAAAACCAGGTTTTAACAGGTTTAGCCAAATCAATGGGTCAACATATTCCTCAAAGCAGATTCACCATACACACCATTAGCAATGCTCCTGCAAAAACATTGTGGGTGAGCAGCTTGCTAGAACAAATCAAGAAATCCTTCCCTGTTTTTTCTCCCTACTTATTAAAATGGCAGAAGTTGGCGGTGTGGATGCAAGGACTATTTGTGTTGTAAAAACCACAGGGTGGATTTTCCCTCAGGGCACAGGGAACTGAATCCGGAGCATTTCCAAGTACTGAAATTGCCTCAAAGAGGGGAAGAACAGTTATTCATTCTGATTTTTATGGGGGTGCCCTACTAGTTGGCATGGAGATGATTCTCCATCCAGTTAAGGATAGTGGTCGTGCTCTCAAAGTTGGAGAGATCTTCTCGCTTGAGTGTCATGTGAGAGTACCTTTAAGAAAGGGGTGTTTATAAAAATAGCTGTAGTGGATGTGCCTTTAACAAATGGGTGTTTATCAGTGATATCAGAGTGTGGATGGAGCAGGGCTGTCTGCTTTTAAATTCGCTTTAGTTTCGTTTTAGATTTGGAAAAGCAAGTCACAGCAAGATGTGTATGAATCTCTGCAAGCTTATCAATGTTCATTTGGTGATTTCAGAGTGGTAACTGTTCTCAGTAGTGAAGTTAAACCTGATGTCTTTCTGTAAAGAGGGTTCTTTTAGTCTTATGGATATTGCAAGGAAAGATTAAGAGTTATTCTCTGGGGGATTTATTGGTATTGATAGTTGTTAAATGTTTACTGTGGGTTTATAAAGTGTTAATTGGTTTCATAAATAAACAGTGTTTAATTTAAAAGTACTGTAGATTTCTGTTGCATCACACCTGCAGAGTAGGGCTGTGTGCTCCCCATAACCACAATCTATTCAAAGTTGTGGGTCAGGTGAACTCTCTGATACACTTTAGTGCTCTTTAAATCCTGGCCCATAACAAGAGGAGCTGCAGGCTGTAATGAAAAGCAATTACCAGAGACTGACTCTTTGAGAGAAAGATGCCCTTTTTCCAACTGTACTAAATCTTTAATTAAAAAAATAAATTTAGCAGCCAGGCCACCACAGCGTAGTGGGTGGGGTGGCTGCAGTAGCCTTCCTCAGGGCAGTCTGTGACTGTTTTTACAGCCAGGTTGGTCTGCCACTGGCAAACCTTCTGGCACCGAAATAGGCCATGTCACCGGTGGGGATTTGCCTGATTTGAGCCCTTAACGAGCTAAGATGGCGCTGGGGGACCAGCATGCTTGGCCAGCGGGGCTAACGTTTGGCTCCATCCACCTCTGGTGGGGCTAAAAATCCAGCCACATGTGTACGGTAGAGAAGCCATAGTCAAAAATCAAAAGGGCGACAGTACAAGGTACAGTAACTGACAGGAGCTCAGTGAATAGGCCCAGTAATACTAAAAGGAATAAAACAGGAAGTAAAAACATAAATGGTAAACGACGCGGCAGGTTGTTACATGAAGATATGGGTTCAACGACAAGGAAAATTAGGAGAAAAGTTAAGAGGAAATATAACTTAGGAGAGGTTACTGATCGAGGTGTTAAGATTCAAAACAGAGGTATAAAAGCCAACATAAGTGTACTTTACCTGAATGCTCGTAGTATTCGGAATAAGGTAAATGAGTTGATGGCACAAATCATCGTGAATGACTATGATTTAGTGGCCATTACTGAAACATGGTTAAAGGATGGTCATGACTGGGAGTTAAATATCCGAGGGTATTAAACTATTCGGAAGGCCAGAGTGGATGGTAAGGGAGGTGGTGTAGCTCTGTTATTTAAGGATGACATCCGGGCAATAGTAAGTGATGACATCGGTGCTATGGAGGATAAGGTTGAATCCATTTGGGTGGAAATCAGGAATAGTAAGGCGAAAAAGTCACTGATAGTAGGCTATAGGCCACCAAATAGTAACATTATGGTGGGCCAGGCACAAAGAAATAACTGATGCATGTAGAAATGGTACAGCAGTTATCATGGGGGATTTTAATCTACATGTCGATTGGTTTAACCAGGTCGGTCAAGGCAGCCTTGAGGAAGAATTTATAGAATGTATGCGCGATAGTTTGCTAGAACAGTATGTAATGGAACCTACGAGGGAACAAACGGTCCTAGATCTGGTCCTGTGTAATGAGACAGGATTGATTAACGATCTCATAGTTAGGGATCCTTTCGGAAGGAGCGATCATAATATGGTGGAATTTAAAATACAGATGGAGGGTGAGAAGGTAAAATCAAACACTAGTGTTTTGTGCTTAAACAAAGGAGGTTACAATCGGATGAGAGAAGAACTAACTAAGGTAGACTGGGAGCAAGGATTTTATGGTGAAACAGTTGAAAAACAGTGGAGAACCTTCCAAGCGATTTTTCACAGTGCTCAGCAAAGGTTTATAATAACAAAAAGGAAGGACGGTAGAAAGAGGGAAAATCGACCGTGGATATCTAAGGAAATAAGAGAGAATATCAAATTGAAGGAAAAAGCATGCAAAGTGGCAAAGATTAGTGGGAGACTAGAGGACTGGGAAATCTTTAGGGGGCAACACAAAGCTACTAAAAAAAAGCTATAAAGAAGAGTAAGATAGATGGTAAGAGTGTTCAGAATATAAAAACAGATAGTAAAAGTGTCTACAAATATATAAAACAAAAAAGAGTGGCTGAAGTAATATTGGTCCTTTAGAGGATGAGAAGGGAGATTTAATAATGGGAGATGAGGAAATGGCTGAGGAACTGAACAGGTTTTTTGGGTCGGTCTTCACAGTGGAAGACACAAATACCATGCCAGTGACTGATGGAAATGAGGCTATGACAGGTGAGGACCTGGAGATGATTATTATCACTAAGGACGTAGTGATGGGCAAGCTAATGGTGCTCAAGGTAGACAAGTCTCCTGGCCCTGATGGAATGCATCCCAGAGTGCTAAAAGAGATAGCTAGGGAAATTGCTCATGCACTAGTGATAATTTACCAGAATTCACTAGACTCTGGGGTGGTCCCGGTGGATTGGAAATTAGCAAACGTGACACCACTGTTTAAAAAACGAGGTAGGCAGAAAGCGAGTAATTATAGGCCAGTGAGCTTAACTTCGGTAGTAGGGAAGATGCTGGAATCTATCATCAAGGAAGAAATAGCGAGGCATCTGAATGGAAATTGTCCCACTGGGCAGTCGCAGCATGGGTTCATAAAGGGCAGGTCGTGAGTGGAATATTTTGAGGACATTACCAGTGCGGTAGATAACGGGGAGCCAATGGATGTCGTATATCTGGATTCCCAGAAAACCAGGATAGACAAGGTCACACAAAAGGTTGCTGCATAAGATAAAGATGCATGGTATTAAGGGTAAAGTAGTAGCATGAATAGAGGATTGGTTAATTAATAGAGAGCAAAGAGTGGGGATTAATGGCTGGTTCTCTGGTTGGCAATCAGTAGCTAGTGGTGTCCCTCAGGGATCAGTTTTGGGCCCACAATTGTTCACAATTTACATCGATGATTTGGAGTTGGGGACCAAGGGCAATGTGTCCAAGTTTGCAGACACTATGATGAGTGGTAAAGCAAAAAGTGCAGAGGATACTGGAAGTCTGCAGAGGAATTTGGATAGTTTAAGTGAATGGGCTAGGGTCTGGCAGATGGAATACAATATTGACAAATGTGAGATTATCCATTTTCGTAGGAACAACAGCAAAAGGGATTATTATTTAAATTATAATATTAAAACATGCTACTGTGCAGAGAGACCTGGGTGTGCTAGTGCATGAGTCACAAAAAGTTGGTTTACAGGTGCAACAGGTGATTAAGAAGGCAAATGGTATTTTGTCCTTCATTGCTAGAGGGATAGAGTTTAAGACTAGGGAGGTTATGCTGCAATTGTAAAAGGTGTCAGTGAGGCCACACCTGGAGTATTGTGTTCAGTTTTGTCTCCTTACCTGAGAAAGGACGTACTGGTGCTGGAGGGTGTGCAGAGGAGATTCACTAGGTTAATCCCAGAGCTGAAGGGGTTGGATTACGAGGAGAGGTTGAGTAGACTGGGACTGTACTCGTTGGAATTTAGAAGAATGAGGGGGGAACTTATAGAAACATATAAAATTATGAAGGGAATAGATAGGATAGATGTGGGAAGGTTGTATCCACTGGCGGGTGAAAGCAGAACTGGGGGGCATAACCTCAAAATAAGGGGAAATAGATTTAGGACCAAGTTCAGGAGGAACTTCTTCACCCAAAAGATTGTGAATCTATGGAATTCCTTGCCCAGTGAAGCAGTTGAGGTTCCTTCGTTAAATGGTTTTAAGATCAAGATAGATAGTTTTTTGAAGAATAAAGGGTGTGATTCTCCGCCCCCCACGCCGGGTGGGAGAATAGCGGGAGGGCCTCCCGGCATTTTTCACGCCCTCCCGCTATTCTCCCCCACCACGCCCGACCCACGCCACGAATTGCCGCTCGCCGTTTTTTTACGGCGAGCGGCGATTCTCTAAGGCCGATGGGCCGAGCCTTCACGCCCGTTTCAACACGGCAGCAAACACACCTGCTCGCTGCCATCGTGAAACGGGCGCCAGATGCCAGTTTGGGTATCATGCCACGTGCCGTAACGGACGCACTCTTTTCCCTCTGCCGCCCCGCAAGATCAAGCCGCCACGTCTTGCGGGGCGGCTGAGGGAAAAGACACCAACTGCGCATGCGCGGGTTGGCGTTGTCCAACCTGCGCATGCGCGGCTGACGTCATCGGCCGCGTCAGCTGGCGTGACGCTTGACGTGCGGCCGTGACGCACGGGGCCGCGCTCCTAGCCCCGCCCGGGGGGGGGGGAGAATCGGCCCCGGAAGTGGGCGTGAAGGCTGCCGTGGGTCACGGCCTGTCCCACGGCAGCCTTTACGATTCTCCGCATTTGCGGAGAATCTCGCCCAAAGGGATTAAGGGTTATGGTATTCGGGCCAGAAAATGGAGCTGAGTCCACAAAAGATCAGCCATGATCTCACTGAATGGCGGAGCAGGCTCGAGGGGCCAGCTGGCCTACTCCTGCTCCTAGTTCTTATGTTCTCACTCTCTGCTGTTTACAAAAGCAATATAAATAAGATATTCAACCAAGTAACAAGCAGTGACTGGAAATGTTTCTATCTGGACACCATTTTGGGTCTCCAAATCAGCCTCAATGTGTTTGACCAAGTTAGGTCAGATTCAACCAATCTCTGTATGCTTCCATAATTTAAATATGTTAGCTTGCTTGTTGAATCAGGGACACTGCACCTGCCTTTTGGTATAACCCAACAAGGAAAGGTGTGAAAGTGGAATTTGATAGCTTCAATGTCCAATGCACTAACAGAGAGACAATGGATTTAGCGGAATGTGAAAGTCAATCTTGAATTACTGAGTGAGTGCATTGGAAGTTTTTGAAACATTAAAAAGTGATAAAATGATTCATGGAGAGAAGTCAAGGTCAGTGTGATCGTCTCAATGCCTATCCATTGTTACTTTTAGACGTAGCTTTATAGAATCTTCTAAAATATTAAGAACATCAAAATAGCATTTTTATGGAGGGACACTACTTACTGTAACTACAGATGCTTGCAAGTGACCTTTCAGTTTTATTGGTTCTTGCACCATTGCACTTGCAGATATATGAGAATGAGTGAGCGGCAATGTTGACTTTACCATGACGGACACCAAGAACACAGCAGGGGAGAGCAAGAACAAAAGGAAAATATGACACAGCACATAGTACTTTTTACTGCCATCATAATCATGGTCCAGCAAAGAAACAATGGGTAGAATTCTCCCATTTTGAGACAAAGTGCAGGAACGTGGAGTGTTTGCCACTGCAGCGGCTACGTGAACCACATTTGCATCCCTTTAATGGGATGATGTGTAGTCTGTTGCCTTGCCCGCGGGTGTCATATTGAAATGGTGTCCAACATCACTGACACACCATTGGTGGGACCTCCTGAAAATAAAGATGGACCGCCTCCAGCCCACCTAATCTGGAAGGCTCACCTGCAGATGCTCCCCAACCCACCGCTGTGTTGCTCCAGGGTCCAGGGTTGTGGGCAGGCAGCTTCCAACTTGAACTCTGGAGGCAGCCCCAGACATTGTCCAGATGAGACTCGACACCTGCAGGCCACGTTGTTCCAAACATGTTTCACACTGGTGTGTTTTCTCACCAGCTCCACGGAGAATGTGGTGGGGGGGGGGGGGGTCATCAGGCCTACATCCCATTAACAGGGTGCAAATGAGGCTCGCACCGGCCTCCCGCGGGTTTCCCCGAGATGCCAAGGCAGGCACCAGTGGAAGATCCCGCTGTAAATTCATGCCGGCATGAAACCGATTATTGGGCATGCTGCCATTCTCCCCCCGATGCCCAACATCGAACATGTCAGGGAGGGTCTTGGGAGAATTTCATCCAATATGTTTGCCTTTATCTTCTGTTCTCACTCCATGACCTGAACACCCATTCTCCCTCGATTAGGTGGCTTGGACTGTGGGCCTTCACTGATGCAGTTGTCAAGAGATGTGGATCTCTAAAATGGGACTGACACTGAAGCTCTCTCTTAATCCCAATCAATACACTCTGCTTAAATGTAGGTGCTCAGAGAGGTCCAAGAAAGTTAGGAAATCACACTCATTTAAGCAGAATGAGCTTCAGTGAATTTCAGACGAGGTTCATAGGAACAGGAGTAGGCCATTCAGCCCCTCGAGCCTGCCCTGCCATTTAATGAGATCATGGTTGATCTGTAACCTAATTTCACACAACTGCTTTTGCCCCATATCCCTTAATATCCTTGCTTAACAAAAATCTATCTATCTCAGATTCTAAATTAACAACTGATCTCACATCAACTCCTGTTTGTACCACCCTTCGAACGAAGAAGTGCTTCCTAACATCTCTCCTGAAAGGTCTAACCCTAATTTTTAGACTATGTCCCCTAGTTTTAGAATCTCCAATCAGTGGAAATAGTTTAACTTTATCTACCCTGTCTTTCCCTGTCAACATTTTCAATACTTCAATCAGATCACCCCTTGAGAAATGTCCCATCAGGCGGCGCGGCCGGGACTTCCTTCTCTTTCCGCCATATGAAAAATGAAATGAAATGAAAATCGCTTATTGTCACGAGTAGGCTTCAATGAAGTTACTGTGAAAAGCCCCTAGTCGCCACATTCCGGCGCCTGTCCGGGGAGGCTGGTACGGGAATCGAACCGTGCTGCTGGCCTGCTTTAAAAGCCAGCGATTTAGCTGAGTGAGCTAAACCAGCCCTGAGCTAAACCAGCCCAAAGCGGCCGAAGCGGCAGCATGGTGCGCATGAATGTTCTCGCCGATGCCCTGACCAGCATCAACAATGCAGAGAAACGTGGAAAACGGCAGGTTCTCATCCGCCCATGCTCTAAAGTGATTGTGAGATTCCTGACTGTAATGATGAAGCATGGCTACATTGGAGAGTTTGAAATTATTGATGACCACAGGGGTGGGAAAATAGTTGTCAATCTCACAGGCAGACTGAACAAGTGTGGTGTCATTAGCCCCCGATTTGATGTTCAAGTAAAGGAGCTAGAAAGGTGGCAAAATGGTCTACTGCCTTCCCGTCAGTTTGGGTATCTTGTTCTAACGACCTCAGCTGGCATCATGGACCATGAAGAGGCCAAGTAAAAACATACGGGAGGAAAAATCCTCGGATTCTTTTTCTAAAACGTGAAACCAGTCTATAATAAAACATTTGAAACCAAAAAAAAAAATCAGATCACCCCTTAACCTTCTAAATTCTAACGAAAACAGGTCTACTTTGAGTAATCTCTCCTCATAACTCAACCCCTGTAATCTAGGTATCATTTTTGTAAACCTGCGTCGCACTCCAAGGCCAAAATATCCTTCCTAAGGTGTGGTGATCAGAACTGCTCACAGTGACTCCAAGTGGGGTCTAAATAGGGTTTTGTATAGCTGCAGCATAACCCCTGTGTCTTTATACTCCAATTATTAGATAGAAAGATGACAAGTCAGAAACAGCTCAAAAATACAAATAAAATTATTAACAAGCTCCTCACCACAGTATTAAATGAGCAGAGAAGCCATCATAATTTCCAGCAAATGCTTTCCACCCCACTTCAAACAACCAAAAGACTTGAAATTGGACTTAAAATTAAACTTATCCATTTGCACTGCTAACCAAACAGTAAGAGAAAGGATTTATACAACTCTATTCATCCGTCCCTACACCTGAGCAAAGCGAGCAAATTCCAGTGCTAGCCACAAATATTCATAATTTTGAGAACGTAACACTACCCCTTGTGTAATGTCAGCACAAGTTTAATGCTCAATGCAGATGATTAGTTCTCAATCCATATCTACTGATGATTATCTGTTTGCATATGCTGAGCTTTAACTAAAGTTTTCCTTGCAAGGCAAGACAAAGATTTGGGGTCACATTCCTTCCCAGTTAAGGTTGTTCTTAAAGATATTTAGTGATCACAATTAAAAAGTCTATCCTTTTAAACCGGAGAGTACAAAGCACCGTGCAAGTCCTGTTAAAGCTCTTACTAAAAATACACCACCAGGATTTGACATCTGGATAACCTCAGAACTTGACAACAGGATCAATCATACAAATCTAATGCCTTCAACTCACTTAATACATTTACAGCCAAAGGAATTTAATTTGCTCCCTTGACTTTTTTTAAGCCCGTTGATTATCATACCGCTATCAAATTTTTCTGAGCGTTATTTTATTGCCATCATCAACTAGATTGCATTGAATGGATTAGTGACTGTTAAAATAAAGAAAAAAATAAAAGGCAATATATTGACCAATGCAAAACAAAGGGGGTAAATTGTTGACAGAATTTAAAAGACCTCCAGATACCAAGCGGCAACTTCCTCACTTAGCCTCTCGGCCACCAATATTCTCCTTTCAAAAGACACTCCTGAAATTCTACCCCTTCGTCCAATATTTTGTTCATCTGTCCTCATAATAATAATCCATATTGTCACAAGTAGGCTTACATTAACACTGCAATGAAGTTACTGTGAAAGGCCCCTAGTCGCCACATTCCGGCGCCTGCTCGGGTACACTAAGGAAGAATTCAGAATGTCCAAATTACCTAACAGCACGTCTTTTGGGACTTCAGAGAGGAAACTGGAGCACCTGGAGGAAACCCACACAGACACGTGGAGAACGTGCAGACTCCACACAGACAGTGACCCAAGCGAGAATCGAACCTGGGGCCCTGCAGCTGTGAAGCAACAGTGATAACCACTGTGCTACCTGGCCATTGTTTCTTAATGGTGGCACGGTAGCACAGTGGCTAGTATTGTTGCTTCACAGCTCCAGGGTCCTAGGTTTGATTCCTGCTTGGGTCACTATCTGTGCGGAGTCTGCACGTTCTCCCTGTGTCTGCGTGGGTTTCCTCCGGGTGCTTCGGCTTCCTCCCACAAGTCCCGAAAGACGTGCTGTTAGGTGAATTGGATATTCTGAACTCTCCCTCTGTGTATCCGAACAGGCAGTGGGATGTGGCAACTAGGGGCTTTTCACAGTAACTTCATTGCAGTGTTAATGTATGCCTACTTGTGACAATAAAGATTATTATATTATTATATGGCTCTGTGCCAAATTATGTCAACTAACACTCACATGAAACGCTTTGGTGTGTTTTACACCAATAATTTGCATTTGTATTGCATTTCCTTTTTTAAAAAAAAATAATTTTTATTCAAATTTTCACAAAAAAGAAAACAATAACAGAAAATTCTAAGAAAAAAAAACAGAACCCCCCCCCCCCCCCCCCCCGGTTGCTGCTGCTGCTGACATTTTGTTTTTACTGTTCTGCCAGGAGATCTAGGAATGGTTGCCATCTCCTGAAAAACCCCTGCACTGACCCCCTGAGGGCAAATTTCACCCTCTCCAATTTAATAAACCCCACCATATCGTTGACCCAGGCCTCCACGCTTGGGGACCTCGCATCCTTCCACTGAAGAAGAATCCTCCGCCGGGCTACTAGGGACGCAAAGGCCAGAACACCGGCTTCTTTCGTCTCCTGCACTCCCGGCTCCACTGCAACCCCAAAAATTGCAAGTCCCCAGCCTGGATTGACCCTGGATCCTACCACCCTCGATACCGTCCTTGCTACACCCTTCCAAAATTCCCCCAGCGCTGGGCATGCCCAGAACATGTGGACATGGTTTGCTGGGCTCCCTGAGCACCTAATACACCTGTCCTCAGTCCCAAAAAACCGGCTCATCCTTTGTATTGCATTTCCAACATAGACACTTCACAGAAGTGCTACAATGAAATTCTACACTGAACAACATTAAAAATACGATAGACAATGTTGTTGAAAGCTCAGTCTGAAGTAGATGGAGCAGAGAGCCAGTGTCGTTTATTTTCATTTTTTACATCTCTAGTCCACTCGAAAAAAAACATTCACCTGGCAAACAGAATAAAGCAAGTTTCTTGCTGTTCCCAGCCATTGGCCTAATGCTGCTCCCGAGCTGGAACTGTGTAGTGCACAAACTGTTACCTTAAGCTTGGAAATTGGTGGGAACACCAATCATATATACCTAGGATAAAAGCAAATTACTGCAGATGCTGGAATCTGAAACAAAAACAGAAAAAGCCAAATATTTCAGCAGGTCTGACAGCATCTGTGGATCGAGAACAGAACCAATGTTTCAACTCTGGGTGACTTTGACAAAGAGCACCTGCCACTGCTCCACTCTCCATATGCAATGGATCATCCTGCATCGTTTCTTCTACCACCAACCACTTTCCTCCCCCTTCAGTATTCCCAAGGGACAATTTCTTTATGATACCTTAGTCCAAACCTCAATCACACCAGACAAGCCCTCCCCTTATCATGGCACCTGTCCATGCAAGTACAGGAAATGCAAACCCCCTCCTTTCACCTCCCCCTTCCACACTGTCCCAGACTCCAAACACTCCTTTCAGGTGAAACGTTTGGTTACATCTTCTTTACTATGATGGAAGCACTATTCACAATGCCATTTGCTCTACAACAGGGAGAGCAGTTTAGATAGGGCTATCACTTTGTGGACCTCCTCTATTCAACCAGCAATCATTTTTTTTTTTATAAATTTAGAGTACCCAATTATTTTTTCCAATTAAGGGGCAATTTAATGTGGCCAATCCACCTAACCTGCACATCTTTGGGTTGTGGGGGCGAAACCCACGCAGACACGGGGAGAATGTGCAAACTCCTCACAGAGAGTGACCCAGGGCCGGGATTCGAACCCGGGTCCTCAGCGCCGTAGGCAGCAATGCTAACCACTGTGCCACCGTGCTGCCCCAACCTGCAATCATGACCCGCAGTTTCTAATCGCCTGCCAGCTCAATTTTCCACCTTGTTCTCATGCTGATCTCTCTGTCTCAGCTTCCTGCAGTGTTCCAGTGAATCTCAGTGCAAGCTTGACAAACAGCACTTCGTCTTTTCCTTTTGCACTTCACAGCCTTTCTGAGTCAATGAAGCACCGCCGTCTCAACTTGCCCCTCGCCTGAAGTGTAGTGATCCTCAGGTTAAACCACCACTAGTCAGCTCTCCCCCTCAAGAGGAAAAGCAGCCTATGGACATCTGGCACTACGGGGACTTTACTTTTATATTCAGCAATTCCACACCATAACCTCTGACTCCATTTTGTTTCCGTTTTCTTTGTAGGTTTTGTTTATATGTCTTGTTTTTCCTCTTTCTTTGTATTTGGATAGCATCTGTCTATCATTCTGCTATTTTACACCTCCTCTGGATACATCTTTGGTTTCTTTACTTATCCCATCATCACTTCCTATGACCTTGCACCCCCAAAACCTTTTGTTATTGAATCTCTTCTGCCTTTCACTCTATCACAGATCTTCCCTTTTTTTCTCTTATTCTACCCTCCCCTTTTCACTTGTTTAACACTCTTGCATTTTTAACTTTTCTCCGTTCTGATGGGTCATCGACTTGAAATCCTGGCACTAATCGGGGGTGAACATAGAACATACAGTGCAGAAGGAGGCCATTCGGCCCATCGAGTCTGTACCGACCCACTTAAGCGCTCACTTCCACCCTTTCCCTGTAACCCAATAACCCCATCTAACCTTTTTTTGGTCACTAAGGGCAATTTATCATGGCCAACCCACCTAACCTGCACATCTTTGGACTGTGGGAGGAAACCGTAGCATCCGGAGGAAACCCACGTAGACACTTTGATACTAAGATTGGTGGAGTTGTAGATAGCGAGGAGGACTGTCAGAGAATACAACAAAATATAGATAGATTGGAGAGTTGGGCAGAGAAATGGCAGATGGAGTTCAATCCAGGCAAATGCGAGGTGATGCATCTTGGAAGATCAAATTCAAGAGCGGACTATATGGTCAATGGAAGGGTCTTGGGGAAAATTGATGTACAGAGAGATCTGGGAGTTCAGGTCCATTGTACCCTGAAAGTGGCAACGCAGGTTGATAGAGTGGTCAAGAAGGCATACAGCGTGCTTGCCTTCATCGGATGGGGTATTGAGTACAAGAGTTGGCAGGTCATGTTACAGTTGTATAGGACTTTGGTTCGGCCACATTAGGAATACTGCGTGCAGTTCTGGTCGCCACATTACTAGAAGGATGTGGATGCTTTGGATAGGGTGCAGAGGAGGTTCACCAGGATGTTGCCTGGTATGGAGGGTGCTAGCTATGAAGAAAAGTTGAGTAGATTAGGATTGTTTACGTTGGAAAGACGGAGGTTGAGGGGGGACCTGATTGAGGTCTACAAAATTATGAGAGGTATGGACAGGGTGGATAGCAACAAGCTTTTCCCAAGAGTTGGGGTGTCAATTACAAGGGGTCACGATTTCAAGGTGAGAGGGGGAAAGTTTAAGGGAGATGTGCGTGGAAAGGTTTTTACGCAGAGGGTGGTGGGTGCCTGGAACACTTTACCAGCGGAGGTGGTAGAGGCGGGCACGATAGCATAATTTAAGAAGCATCTAGACAGGTATATGAACGGGCGGGAACAGAGGGAAGTAGACCTTGGAAAATAGGAGACAGGTTTAGATAAAGGATCTGGATTGGTGCAGGCTGGGAGAGCCGAAGGGCCTGTTCCTGTGCTGTAATTTTCTTTGTTCTTTGACACAGGGAGAACGTACAGACTCCGCACAGACTGTGACCGAGCAGGGAATCGAACCTGGGACCCTCGCGCTGTGAAGCCATAGTGCTATCCACTTGTGCTACCATGCTGCCCGACAGGGTGGGGGCAGAAGGAAAGCATGGATACAGTTCCAACAGCTCTGGGAGTTGTATTAATTGCTTTAAGGTGAGACTTCCACCGTATCGTGGTAGAAAGTCCCACCTCAGAGAGCTGACATCCAATTGAACAGCCAATAGTATTCTCAATCCAGCGGCACCAGCCGGGAGAGGTGACCCCTGTTGGGACCACAGGCAGTCCCGCCATGCCGAGGAGCCCAGCTAAATCCGGGGCCCGGGGTCTCAGCGAGCAAGGTGAGGGGCCAGGTTCAAGAGGTTGGGGAGGCTTAAATGGGAGAGAGGAATAAATTGGGAGGGATGGCTCCATTGGACACAGGAGATGATTCTCTCTTTCTCTCTCTCAGAGCAATGTGAGACGTAATATAGGTCAACTGGTCTAGGTGGACCCAGTAGTCCTCTTATTCTTCAATGCGCACATCTGAATTTATGTGACAGGGATAATGCACTGGACTTCAGTCACATAGGATCGCCTTACTGATGTTTAAAAATTCATGGTGATCCCAGTGCTGTGGACAGCAGAGAATCCACATCAAATGTATTTGGAAAGTGACAAAATATTTAGGTGCTAATGAACAGAGTCATACATGGTACATGAGGAGGTTATTCAGCCCATCAAGTCCGTGTCAGCCCCATTCACCCGCTTGGTCACCCTAGCCCTGCAGGTTTATTTCTTTTAAGTGCCAATCCAATTTCATTTTGAAGCCACTCATTGTTGCTGCTTCCATCACCGTCACAGGCAACAAATTCCAGGTTATTACTACTCACTGCACAAAGAGGTTCACCTCACATTCCTCCCGCTTGCCAAAAACATTAAATCTGTATCCCATGTCAGCAGTCAGGAGGGCTAGAAGGGGTCACGAAAAGTCATTGGCAAATAAGGTTAAGGAAAATCCCAAGGTTTTTTACAAGTACATAAAAAGCAAGAGGGTATCCAGGGAAAGGGTTGGCCCACTGAAGGATAGGCAAGGAAATCTATGTGTGGAGCCAGAGGAAATGGGTGAGGTACTAAATGAATACTTTGCATCAGTATTCACCAAAGAGAAGGAATTAGTGGATGTTGAGTCTGGAGAAGGGTGTGTAGATAGCCTGGGTCACATTGAGATCCAAAAAGACGAGGTGTTGGGCGTCTTGAAAAATATTAAGGTAGATAAGTCCCCAGGGCCTGATGGGATCTACCCCAAAATACTGAAGGAGGCTAGAGAGGAAATTGCTGAAGCCTTGATAAAAATCTTTGGATCCTCACTCTCTTCAGGTGATGTCCCAGAGGACTGGAAAATAGCCAATGTTGTTCCTTTGTTTAAGAACGGTAGCAAGGATAATCTAGGGAACTACAGGCCGGTGAGCCTTACGTCAGTGGTAGGGAAATTACTGTAGAGAATTCTTCGAGACAGGATCTACTCCCATTTGAAAGCAAATGGACTTATTAGCGAGAGGCAGCATGGTTTTATGAAGGGGAGGTCGTGTCTCACTAACTTGATAGAGTTTTTCGAAAAGTCACCAAGATGATTGATGCAGGTAGGGCAGTGGAGGTTGTCTATATGGACTTCAGTCAGGCCTTTGACAAGGTCCCTCATGGTAGACTGGTACAAAAGGTGAAGTCACACGGGATCAGGGGTGAGCTGGCAAGGTGGATACAGAACTGGCTAGGTCATAGAAGGCAGAGAGTAATGAAATTAAATGAAAAGAAAATCGCTTATTGTCATGAGTAGGCTTCAATGAAGTTACTGTGAAAAGCCCCTAGTCGCCACATTCCGGCGCCTGTCCGGGGAGGCTGGTACGGGAATCGAACCGTGCTGCAGGCCTGCTTTAAAAGCCAGCGATTTAGCCCAGTGAGCTAAACCAGCCCAGTAGCAATGGAAGGGTGCTTTTCTAATTGGAGGGCTATGACAAGTGGTGTTCCGCAGGGATCAGTGCTGGGACCTTTGCTGTTCGTAGTATATATAAATGATTTGGAGGGGAATGTAACTGGTCTGATTAGTAAGTTTGCAGACAACACAAAGGTTGGTGGAATTGCAGATAGCGATGAGGACTGTCAGAGGATACAGCAGGTTTTAGATCGTTTGGAGACTTGGGCGGGGAGATGGCAGATGGGAGTTTAATCCGGACAAATGTGAGGTAATGTATTTTGCAAGGTCTAATGCAGGCAGGGAATATACAGTGAATGGTAGAACCCTCAAGCGTATTGAAAGTCAGAGAGATCTAGGTGTACAGGTCCACAGGTCACTGAAAGGGGCAACACAGGTGGAGAAGGTAGTCAAGAAGGCATACGGCATGCTTGCCTTCATTGGCCAGGGCATTGAGTATAAAAATTGGCAAGTCATGTTGCAGCTGTACAGAACCTTAGTTAGGCCACACTTGGAGTATAGTGTTCAATTCTGGTCGCCACACTACCAGAAGGATATGGAGTCTTTACAGAGGGTGCAGAAGAGATTTACCAGGATGTTGCCTGGTATGGAGGGCATTAGCTATGAGGAGCGGTTGAATAAACTCGGTTTGTTCTCACTGGAATGACGGAGGCTGAGGGGCGACCTGATAGAGGTCTACAAAATTATGAGGGGCATATACAGAGTGGATCGTCAGAGGCTTTTCCCCAGGGTAGAGGGGTCAATTACTAGGGGGCATAGGTTTAAGGTGCGAGGGGCAAGGTTTAGAGCAGATATACGAGGAACATTTTTTTACACAGAGGGTAGTGGGTGCCTGGAACTCGCTGCCGGAGGAGGTGGTGGAAGAAGGGATGATAGTGACATTTAAGGGGCATCTTAATAAATACATGAATAGGATGGGAATAGAGGGATACGGACCCAGGAAGTGTAGAAGATTGTAGTTTAGTCGGGCAGCATGGTCGGCACGGGCTTGGAGGGCCAAAGGGCCTGTTCCTGTGCTGTACTTTTCTTTGTTCTTTGGTTCTCTCAGTGTAATTCCTGGATTGTATTGTTCCAGTCTCTCTGGATTGTGTTGTTCCAGTCTCTCTGGAGTGGGACTCTCTGGATTGTATTATTCCAGTCTCTCTGGGGTGGGACTCTCCGAATTGTGTTGTTCCAGTCTCTCTGGGGTGGGACTCTGGATTGTGTTGTTCCAGTCTCTAAGGGGTGGGACTCTCTGGATTGTGTTGTTCCAGTCAATCTCTGGAGTGGGACTCTCCGAATTGTGTTGTTCCAGTCTCTCTGGGGTGGTACTCTGGATTGTGTTGTTCCAGTCTCTATGGGGTGGGACTCTGCGGATTGTGTTGATCCAGTCTCTAAGGGGTGGGACTCTCTGGATTGTGTTGTTCCAGTCTCTATGGGGTGGGACTCTGGATTGTGTTGTTCCAGTCTCTCTGGGGTGGGACTCTCCGGATTGTGTTGTTCAGGTCTCTATGGGGTGAGACTCTGGATTGTGTTGTTCCAGTCTCTAAGGGGTGGGACTCTCCGGATTGTGTTGTTCCAGTCTCTCTGGGCTGGGACTCTCCGAATTATGTTGTTCCAGTCTCTCTGGGTGGGACTCTCACAGGATTGTGTTGTTCCAGTCTCTCTGGGCTGGGACTCTCCGAATTGTGTTGTTCCAGTCTCTCTGGGGTGGGACTCTCTGGATTGCGTTGTTCAGGTCTCTATGGGGTGGGACTCTCCGAATTGTGTTGTTCCAGTCTCTCTGGGGTGGGACTCTCACAGGATTGTGTTGAGGAATGTGGAGCCTTTAGAGAGGGTGCAGAAGAGATTTGCCAGGATGTTGCCTGGTCTGGCGGGCATTAGCTATGAGGAGCGGTTGAATAAACTCGGTTTGTTCTCACTGGAATGACGGAGGTTGAGGGGCGACCTGATAAGAGGTCTACAAAATTATGAAGGGCATAGACAGAGTGGATAGTCAGAGGCTTTTCCCCAGAGTAGAGGGATCAATTACTAGGGGGCATAGGTTTAAGGTGCGAGGGGCAAGGTTTAGAGTAGATGTACGAGGCAAGTTGTTTTACACAGAGGGTAGTGGGTGCCTGGAACTCGCTGCCGGAGGAGGTGGTGGAATCAGGGACAATAGTGACATTTAAGGGGCATCTTGACAAATACATGAATAGGATGGGAATAGAGGGATACAGACCTAGGAAGTGTAGAAGACTGTAGTTTAGTTGGGCAGCATGGACGGCACAGGCTTGGAGGGTCGAAGGGCCTGTTCCTGTATTGTACTTTTCTTTGTTCTCCAAAAGGGAACAGTTCTTTGTGTGTGTGTGACTAACTTTAACAAGCTGGGAACTGAGTGTCTACAAAGTTGAGGACATCAAAGGATCTAGGTGTGAAAGGCAGGCACTCAAAGTGAATATGGCTAAGTTGGATGTTCTACAGCTAAATAAGACATGGGCAGATATTTGCATTAGGAGATAAAGGAGGTTTGTTAAATTTCAAAGTAAAGGGGTTTAAAGCTAAGAAAAGGCCATAAATAAATAATGCATGGTTATTCAATTTTATTTTACATGACAGTGTTGGTCATAAGAACATAACATGGCTTTATTTTCTGGGAAAGGTAAATTTCAAAGAAGAATGGGAAAAGATAAAAAAAGAGAAATATATTTAAAGAACGTTTGGGAGCTGTGTTGAGGTGTGGCCATGCAAGCCCTTCTGGAGTGTGCTCTGTGCAGGGAGAGAGCTGTGAAAAGCAGAAAAAATGAAGCAGTTTTCAGCCAACCCAGAAAAGTATCTGATTTATTTTCAGAAAGCAAGGTTTTATTTTAAACCTTTTGAAATTTTCTATAGTAGAGTGAGGGTTCTGGGATATCTCGTCCCCACAGCGACAATGGGGTGTGATTTGTGTTAATATTACTGGAATTTGTATAGATTAAATATTTCTAAGGACTGTTGCCTAAAGGAGTGTTATTTGTGAGTCTAACCAACTAAGAATCTTTTAGGGGAATGTTCCGTAACACAAATGTAATCTTGTGTGTTTAGGTTTTCATTTCATTTGTTAATAAATGTTTTAATTTAATATTCAAAATCTCCAAAAGTGTTACTGTAATTTGTGGGTCCTGACTTCAGTACAAATATCTTCTCGTAGCAAAATATAAATAGAAAATAATGATATTCTGCCAAATTTCCCTTTGGTATTTGGCTTGCATGGCACTTACCACCTGCCCGATCATAACAACCTTATCCAAACCTGCCATCATCTTGTACAAACCTCCCCTCAATCCCCTTGACTCCAAGGAGGGAAAAACTGAAACCCCAGCCCTGAAATCATTCTGGTAAAGTTCCTCTGCACCCTCTCAAGGACCTACACATCCAACATTTGAGAACCTTATGAAGGAAGATAGGTCAAAGTAGGGACTGCAGCCAAAGAGTAGGAACGGTCCAGATGGGCTTTTGACGTGGGATGGTGATGCCAACAGATAGGAAAGCGATGAGAAAGTCAAGTTCTCTGAGCCACAAAATCAACATTGGCTTGCATTTATATGGTGCCTTCAACATACTAAAACATTAATCATTCAAAATACTTCACAGAAACTTAATCAAACAAAAATTGGCACGAAACCACACAAATATTTGGGCAGGTGATTAAAAGCTTGGTTAAAGTGATAAATTTGTTCAGTAGCATCTTAAGGCAGTCGGTGAGACTTTTGCCAGATAATGCTTCTGTGAAATATCTTGGAAGGTTCTGTTAAAGATGCCATATGGATCAGTCATCAGGAGCTGAGCAGAGAGGGAATAAGGAAGCAGGTGGTAGGTCTTTAGAGAGGGGATGCGAAGCTGCCAACATCCCACTGTGGTCCATATAATTATGAAACTTGCCAAAAGCGAAGTGCCTCACCTATCCCCTTGCAAGGGGCAGTATGTGCATGTGCGTTTCCATTTACTGTTCCAAGATCTAGCATAGTTAGCTGATGGGCCGGCCTCAATTTGATCTCAGTCTGCATGTCAGCAAGGTTTATCTTCGTTGATAGAGACCGAGGATTATTGAACCTCTGCTTGGTCTTCTGGATATAATTATCTAGAGATTTAAAATAAACACATTTTCAAACAAAGAAATCTTTTTTCTTCAAAAAAAATTGAATTCAGAAGATTTTCATGATTTCAAAGAAATGGATTCTCAGTCAAAATGGCACAGAAGGAGGCCATTCAGCCAATGCCATCTCAGCGTACAACAGTGTTAGGCAACCTAAGCTGCTTAGTGGGCCACATGAGTAGGCCGCCTTTGTGCTAGTGGGCCACAAGATTAGAATCAGGCTTGTTCACTAAACATAACCCCATGAAAGATGAAATACATTTAATACTTGCTGAATATTTCATAAGTTATAGAAAATGCTTAATCATTTCTGTAGTATTAGAACTGTCATCAACTTCAAATGGCGAAAATAAAAGAAATATTGATACATGTCAATGTTGTGAGCAATCAGCACGTTCCTCAATTCACTCGCCCTTGCTTTATGTGCGAATCACTTCAGTCACACTCGTAGGAAAAAAAACTACATGAATGGAAATCTGCAGAACATGACAACTGTGCGTAGGCAACTGTCAACAAAATGTCTCGTGGGCCACACTTGGCCCCCAGGCCACAGGTTGCCCACCACTGGCACCCAACAATCCAATCAGCCCCATTCACCCGATCAGCTAGCCCCAAGTCTATTTCCCTCAAGTGCCTGTTCAATTTCCTTTTGAAATTATTTATCAACCATGCTTCCGTGACCTGCGTAGGCAGTGAATCCAGCTCTTAGAACAAAAACATTTACCTTTGAACCCCCTACCCTGCCCCTCCTCAGTAGCAAGGGTGGATAGAATTCACCCTGCAGTTTGAGAGGGAGAAGCTGGAGTCATATGTAACGGTATTACAATTAAATAAAGGTAACGACAAAGACAGGAAGGAAGAGCTGGCCAGAGTTGATTGGAAAAGGAGACAAGCAGGGAAGACAGAGGAACAGTAATGGCAGGAGTTTTGGGGGCACAGCAGAAATTCATCCCAAGGAGGAGGAAACATGCTAAGGGGAGGACAAGGCACTCATGGATAACGAGGGAAGTCAAGGACAGCATAAAAGCAAAAGAAAAAACATACAAGGTGGTGAGGATTAGTGGGAAGCCAGAGAATTGGGAAGTCTTTAAAACCGAGCAGAGGACAATTAAAAAAAGCAATAAGGGGAGAAGATGAACTACGAGTGCAAGCTAGCTAGTAATATAAAAGAAGATAGCAAGAGTTTTTTTCAATATTAAAAGGTAAGAGAGGGGCAAGAATAGACATTAGATCACTGGAAAATTAGGTTGGAGAAGTAGTAATAGGAAACAAAGAAATGGCAGAGGAACAGAATTGATATTTTGCATCAGTCTTCACAGTGGAAGACACCAGTGGGATGCCAGAGCTCCAGGAGAATTATGGGGCAGACATTAGTGCAGTGGCCATCACAAAGGAGGTTCTGGGGAAACTGAAAGGTCTGAAGGTGGATAGATTACCTGGACCGGATGGACTACACCCCAGGGGTCTAAAAGAGATAGCTGAGGAGATTGTGGAGGTGCTGGTGATGATCTTTCAGGAATCACTGGAGGCGGGAAGGTCCCAGAAGACTGGAAAGTGGCTAATGTAAGACCACTGTTTAAGAAGGGAGGGAGGCAGAAGATGGGAAATTATAGGCCGGTTAGCCTGACTTTGGTCATTGGTGAGATTTTAGAGTGTTATTAAAGATGAGATTGCGGAGTGCTTGGAAGTGCATGATGAAATAGGACTAAGTCAGCACAGATTCGTCAAGGGGAGGTCATGTCTGACAAATCGATTAGAGTTCTTTGAGGAGGTAACAAGAAATTGGACAAAGGAGAACCAGTGGGCGTAGAATCATCGAATTTATAGTGCTGAAGGAGGCCATTCGGCCCATCCAGTCTGCACCGGAGCACGCTATCTAACCCCACAACTACACCCATCCCCGCAACCCAGCAACCCCACCCAGCTCTTTTGGACACCAAGGGCAATTTATCATGGCTAATCCACCTAACCGGCACATCTTTGGACCGTGGGAGGAAACCGAAGCAACCGGAGGAAACCCACGCACACACCGGGAGAACGTGCAGACTCCGCACAGACAGTGACCCAAGCCAGGAACCAAACCTGGGACCCTGGAGTTGTAAAACAACAGTGCTAACCACTGTGCTACCGTGATCTATTTAGATTTCCAGAAGGCCTTTGACAAGGTGCCCTACAGGAAGCTGTTAAATAAATTAAGAGCTTGTGGTGTTAAGGGTACGATACTGGCATGGATAGAGGATTGGCTGACAGGCAGAAGGCAGAGAGAGGGGATAAAGAGGTCTTTTTCAGAATGGCAACCGGTGACTAGTGGTGTGCCTCAGGGGTCAGTGCTGGGACCACACTTTTCACAATATACATTAATGATCTGAAATTTCCCGTCTTCTGAGGGCACTGTTGCTAAGTTTGCAGATGATACAGAGATATGCAGAGGGACAGGTAGTATTGAGGAAGCAGGGGGACTGCAGAAGGACTTGAACAGGCTAGGATAATGGGCAAAGAAGTGGCAGATGGAATATAATGTGGAGGTTATGCACCTTGGTAGGAAGAATGGAGGCATGGACTATTTTCTAAATGGGAAAGGCTTAGGAAATCAGAAGCACAAAGGGACTTAGGAGTCATAGTTCAAGATTCTCCTAAAGTTAACGTGCAGGTCCAGTCGGCAGTTAAGAAGGCAAATGCAATGTTAGCATTCATGTTGGGAGCACTAGAATACAAGAGCAGGAATGTGCTTCTGAGGCTGTATAAGGCTCTGGTCAAACCCCATTTGGAGTCAAAAGAGAAAATGCTGGAAAATCTCAGCAGGTCTGGCAGCATCCGAAGGGAGAGAAAAGAGCTAACAGTTTCGAGTGCAGATGTCCCTTTGTTGATATTGCATGCAGTTTTGGGCCCCTATCTAAGGAAGGATGTACTGGCCTTGGAAAGGGTCCAGAGGAGGTTCACAAGAATGATCCCATATGAGAAGCAGTTGATGACTCCGGGTCTGTACTCGTTGGGAATTTAAGATGGGGGTGGGGGTCTTCTTGAAACGTACAGGATACTGGGTGGTCTAGATAGAGTGGACATGGAGAGGATGTTTTCACTAGTGGGAAAAACTAGAACCCAAGGCCACAGCCTCAGACTCAAGAAATAATCCATTAACACTGAGATGAGGAGGAATTTCTTCAGCCAGAGGGTGGTGAATCTGTGGAACTCTTTGCCGCAGAAGGCTGTGGAAGTCAAATCACTGAGTGTCTTTAAGACAGAGATAGGTTCTTGATTAATAAGGGGATAAGGGCTTATGGGGAGAAGGCAGGAGAATGGGGATGAGAAACACATCAGCCGTGATTGGATGGTGGAGCAGACGCGATGGGCTGAATGGCCTAATTCTGCTCCTATGTCTTATGGTCTTACTAGACTGCTCTAAGGTGGCCCATGGGACAGTTTGAAACTAGAGGTTGTAATGGAGCCATGCCAGAGCAGCCCAGCAAGAGGAAACACTCCATTGTGGCAATAAAATAAACTTTAACACAACTTTTAGTATCACAATATTGCTATGGCGCAGAGGGGGGCAATTTGGCCATCATTTGTGCCGGCTCTCCAAATAATCATTATGACTCAGTGTCATTCTCCTGCCTTTTCCCCGTACCTCTGTATTTGTATACGGTTTCTTCTTCTTCACAAAAAGGTGAAGTAGTTTGAATGTAAAACTATTTTCATTTTAAGCAATCAGCATTCTTTAATGGCACTGCAGTGACTAATTCTTTGGCCAGCAATTTGCGAAACAAGTAACTTTTAAGATAACTTCCCACTCTAAGCTTATATCCTTCAACCTTCCATCACTTACCATAAAGCAAGTTTCTATTTTTACCCAGGCTGTCTGGGGGCAGTGGGAAGGGGAGCTGAGGGCATCTTGCAAGCGTAAGTCAACCTGCATACCTCAGAGTTAGAGATGGTAAAAGTGACACTTGCCCACCTTCTCAGTTGAAGATAGAGAGATTGATTTTATCCCAGTAGCCCGAGATGGACTGAACCCCTTAATGCTGAACTCAAAGGATTATATGCTCAGTTAATGTGCCATATGATACCCATTATTTATGGTACATTATTCTACAACATACCCCAAAATAATATATGATAGTTTGATCTCAATTATACAGCAGACTTCCTTGTTATAACCTCCCTCCCGTCCAAATTGCTACACAAGAGAAATACGTGACTTATGCACCTGGCTTCACAGTACCAAAATGAAAAATATTTTATGTAATAAAATTAGATTAACGTATTTTCAAATTCTATCTGCTTCTTCCTCAGTAATATGTAATTACCACTTTTCATATCTTTCCTCTCCACAAATTTGCACTTTAGAAGACAGATTATTATTGCTTTCATCATCATTTAATCCATTTACTGAAAAGAAACCTGCGAGCTCACCAAATTCTATGAAGGAATATGGCCTGACTGCAATGTTTATCCGCATCGTGTCATATAATGTAATGAATTCTCGTTGCAGTTCATCCAAGAAACAGAAAGCGAGGACATTTGGGTAGTTTTCAGCGCAGATCATCATATACCCCAGTCCTAATGAACTTATAAAACTGAGGAGAAGAAGAACAAATTAAATTATGCGTAATACAAAAATTAGTGACACAATTACTGTCATGAAATGGTTCATGAATAATTGAGCAAATGGTGCACATGCTAAAATTACTCTATCCTACAATTCGCTAATGTATCAAATGCACTTGCCTCCTCTGAAGCAGGAAAGAAAAACCTTAAAAACTATGTTTCTATCATACATCAAACTTGGTCAAATGCACAAAGTTAACCACAGCTGGGAGTCACAAAATGTTGCGGCCCAAAAACAGCAGGTTTGCACCACTGTTCTACCTCCACGAGCCACAGAATCGAATCCCGCTCTCCTCCCATGTGTTAAAGAATTTAAGGACCCTGCACCAGAAGCTTTCAATGGAGAATTCCACGTGCTAACCATCTTCTCAGCTTAAAAAAGATAATAATTCTTTTCAAGATGGTCATAAAACCCGTGCCCTCTTGGCGGTACCGTCTCACTGACAGAAACATGCGTTTGAGTATTTACTTCATGGTACCTCGTCATATCTTGCAGGCTGAGATCAGATCACCTGTCAACTTTCCAAGGTCCTGGGTTCGATCCTAGCTCTGGGTCACTGTCTGTGTGGAGTTTCACATTCTCCCCGTGTTTGCGTGGGTTTCGCCCCACAACCCAAAGATGTGCAGGTTAGGTGGATTGGCCATGATAAATTGTCCCTTAGTGTCCAAAGATGTGCAGGGTAGGTGGATTGGCCATGCTAAATTGTCCCTTAGTGTCCAAAGATGTGCAGGGTAGGTGGATTGGTCACACTAACCTACCCCTTAATTGGAAAAATGAATTGGGTACTCTAAATTTATTTTAAAAAACTGTCCAAGCACTATCGAAAAAATCCAATTTAAGTCTCTCTCTTTACCTATAATGTACCAGTGGATCTATGTTGAAATGTTTACATTGGTTTTACATTATTCCACAACTAGGATTTAACTAGTTTCTCTCACCTTGCTTTGCTGTGTGAAACCAAACCTCAGTTTTAGAAAATCATGTAAACTACCATGGTGATTCTTAAGCAGGTCAACAAGTTCTGAACATCAAGGTTGATTGTAAAGTAACTTTGCATGTTAATAGGAGAAATATAAGCTGGTCTTACTGCTGTTGGCTTGAAATGGTTGAGTTTTTCCCCATTCCACCTTTGTGATCTTCAGAACAACTGAAGGCATGCAAGCTAGTTGCCTGCTCGTTTTTTTAAATGTCTTTGTTGGTTTTCACAACTTTTATGTTGCATATTTCAGTTTGTACGATTAGTTTACAGCTTTCATAGCCACACATATGGAGCGATTCTCCGCTCCCCACGCCGGGTGGGAGAATCGGGGAGGGGGGGGCGGGCGAAACACGACACGCCGCCTTGGCACCCCCCGCGATTCTCCCACCCCCCAAAAATGGCGTGTCGCGTTTTGTGTGACGCCACTCGGAGAATCGCCGCTCGCCGTTTTTCACGGCGACCAGCGATTCTCCGGCCTGGATGGGCCGAGCGGCCTGACGAACCCAACCGGTTCACGCCGGCGCCAACCACACCTGGTCACTGCCGGTGTGAACAGCGCGCGACAGGCAAGTGTGGGGCCTGTGGGGGGCGGAGGGAGGATCGAGCATCACGGGCGTCTGGCCCGCAATCGGTGCCCACCGATCGTCGGGCCGGCGTCTGTAAACGACGCACTCTTTTCCCTCCGCCGCCCCACAAAATCAAGCCGCCATGTCTTGCGGGGCAGCGGAGGGGAAGACGGCAACCGCGCATGCGGGGGTTGGAGCCGGCCAACCTGCGCATACGCGGTTGACGTCACTTAACCACGTCACTCTCGGCGCGCCGCTTTGACACAAGCGTCAAGGCCCGGCGCCCGAGATTCGCGCACCGCCGCTCCTAGCCCCTAGAGTGGGGGAGAATAGGGGGCGAGGAGCGGCCTCTGACGCCGGAGTGAAACACACCGGGTTTCACTCCGGACTCGGCTGTTTCTCTCCGTTTCGGAGAATCGCGCCCATAGTGTTTGGGAAAGCTACTAACGAAAGACTGATGAAAAATATAGACTAAAGTACAATGAGAGAACATACAAACAAATACGGACCACCATACATATTTACAACTACTTATTTCTCCCCCCTCCAGGGCCATGGGCCCCATACAGTTGTTCTGTCTCGGCCACCCTGCCTTCTGAAAAACAATCAGTCACCGCTACTACTCCCTGCGTTCTGT
Organism: Scyliorhinus canicula; assembly: GCF_902713615.1. Lineage (NCBI taxonomy): Eukaryota > Metazoa > Chordata > Chondrichthyes > Carcharhiniformes > Scyliorhinidae > Scyliorhinus > Scyliorhinus canicula. The sequence goes on along the minus strand of NC_052147.1, from coordinate 275,884,103 downwards.
CCCTCAGCCAGATTTGCAACAATACTGACAGTGTCCCTTTAATCCCCCGTGCTTTAATTTTGCTAACAAGTCTATTATGCACTACTTCGTCAAGTCCATATGCACATCAAGTCCCTCCACCACTATAAAGAATTCAATCAGGTTAGTCAAACATGATTTGCTTTTAACAAATCTGTGCCGACATTCACTTAGCCCATACTTTTCCAAGTGGCCTTTTCCAGATTGCCTCTAAACATTTTGCACCACAGATGTTACGCTTACAATTGCCGGGGTTATCCCTGTGTCATTTTTTGAAATAAACGCTTTGTGGTAATACATGAAACTACAGGTGGGGCTACAATGTTTCTGCTTTGTATCATTTGATTACCACTTACAACATTTACACTGGCAAAGGTTACAAACTACTTTGTAAATAACCATATCAGCCGATTGAAATGAGCAGATATCCAGGTCATGGATTTGTTTTTCGAAGAAATGTCTCTGCAGTCTTATGCTTTCAACAAGTCCATTAATTTTAGATTAAAGAGATGTCAGTCATCACCTCCCCTCACTTCCCTGTCTGACCTCTTTGCTAGGTTACGCAGCACATCGACAGGGCTGACCTCAGATTGCAGTGGGAACTGCAGAAACATGATGACATTTAAGATGATTAATGAAACAGGCAAACCTGGTTCTAGAAGTCACAGACCTCTGGAATAAAAGGTAATGTTGGCTCTGTTGTATTTATTTCATTTTAGGCAAGTTTTAGGCCAGTTCAGCAAACAAAAGCAGCTTTAACATCTTCATCTTACACACGCCCAAGCCAATAAGAGGCTGTATACACATCGATTCTCCACCAACTATTCTTTATTTCATACAATATACACAAGGCAGTGACTCATTCATGTGCTGCAAAAACACAACTGACTCTTTGGTTGACACTGACCTGTATACAAGTTTGAACAAAAGCGTTCTGCGGGAGACATTCATTGGCATTTAGGTTTACACAGCTTTGTTCCATTGTTGACAACATTTCTCATCTGTGCCTGCCTCTAAAATTCAGAATTACTTATTGTTTTGAATTAAGCAATGCAAATGTAATGAACATTGCAACTGAAGAGTGCAGAGAAGGGAAATCTGAAATGCTTTATCGATATGATTTATAATGAAGGGCATTAATGAATGTCATTAATTTCTGTTGCTGAAATGTTTAGCGTTCATTACACTGATTTCCGCTCTCTCCAGGTGCAGTCAAGCCTCACATAAGAAGGGGCTGGATTCTCCGTTCCACAACGGCGATATCGTAATCGGTGATCGGGCGAAGAATCAACTCCCAATGCCCAAATCGGAGCCATTCCGCCACACTCGGCAGGGATCCGTGCCGCTGGCCGGGGGGGGGGGGGGGGGGGGGGGGGGGGGGGTGGCCTCTGGGGTTGAAGATTGTCCGGCTGTTTTCGACACCGCTGCTAGCCCTTCACCGGTCCAGGAATCGAAGGGGGGGTCGGCGCTGATTCGTTGGTCGTAAAACAGCCACAAATTCTCCGTTCGAGCTGGAAGTTAGCTGCTGGAAAGGGGAATCCAGCCCAAGGTCTCCCTAAAGCCATTAGCTTTCAATGGAGTCAGGAAACTATATTGCAGAATTTGAGCACATATCCTCAGTACAGTTAAAGAGGGTCTACAGTCTACAGCTACTGTAGATAAAATGTAGGATAAAATGATAGCCAACCCGATTGCTCAAGCGGATGTAAAGGATCCACACCGCATTGTATGAAGAAGAACATAGAATTCCCCCAGTGTCCTGGTCCACATCCTCACCTGGAATGCTGTGCACAGTTCTGGTTACCACACGAAAGGGAGGATGTGAACGCATTGGAGAGCGTGCAGAAGAGGTTTACAAGAATGGTCCCAGGGATGAGAAACTTCATTAATGAGGATAGATTGGAGAGGTTGGGACTGTTCTCCTTGGAGAGAAGAAGGCTGACAGATTTGATAGAGATGTTGAAAATCATGAGGGGAGCTAAACAGAGCAGATAGGAAGAAACTGTCTTCGCTCGTAAAAGGATCAAGAACAAGTGGGCACAGATTCAAACTGATTTCCCAAAGCAAATGTGATGTGAGAAAAAAGAATTCACACAGCGAGTGGTTCGGGTTTGGAATGCACTGCCTGTAAGTTGGTGGAGTACAAGCATTGCATTGGCTGTAAGGTGTTTAAGGACATAAGACACCCTAAAATTGCAAGTGCCTCCTTTTTTTCTAAAATACACACAGGAAAGGAGCAGCGGTGACTTACTGTATAGTGTACTGCACACCTTTCAGAGTACATCGGTCAGGCAGATGTCCTAATTTTTTTGACAGCACTTTAAGATGCTTCTTGACCTCCTGAACTCCTTTGTTCTGTTCGAAATCTGTGGAAGCAGAAAGCGGAAGGCCATCTCGGACACGCACAACAGAAGCAAACAGCACCGTGGACATTTCCGACAACTTCCCAGGAGTTCTGGAAAACATTGAAGGAAAATGCTTTAACAAGTTGTTAAATAATAACATGCTAAATAACTACATATGTAAAAGTTACTTTTTTTAAAAAGGTTTAAAATGTTGACACATTTACTGTAATTCAAGTTGCCACGTTAGGAATCTAGCATAGGATTTCCTCCGGGTGCTCCGGTTTCCACCCACACTCCAAAGATGTGCAGGTTAGGTGGCTTTGCCATGCTAAACTGCCCCTTAGTGTCCAAAGATTGGGTGACCTACATGTGACTCCAGACCTACATCAAGGAACGGCACGGTGGCACAGTAGTTAGCACTGCTGCCTAACAGCGCCAGAGACCGGGGTTCAATTCCAGCTTTGGATGACGGTCTGTGTGGAGTTTGCATGTTCTCCCCATGTCTGCGTGGGTTTCCTCCGGGTGCTCCGGTTTCCTCCCACACTCCTATGATGTGCAGGTTAGGTGAATGGCATGCTAAATTACTCTTTACTGTCCAGGGATGTACAGGTTAGGTTACAGGGATAGGGCAGGGGAGTGGACTTAGGTACAGTGCTCTTTCAGAGGGTTGGTGCAGACTCGATGGGCTGAATGGCCTCCTTCTGCATTGTAGGAATTCTATTCTAACGTGGTTGACACTGAAATGGCTGAGCAAGCCACTCGGTTATCGAACCACTAAAAGTCTGAAAGGAATTAAACCTGACGGACCACAAGGCATCGACGGTGGAACCAGAAACAACAGTGGCAAACCCAGCCTGCTCCTAAACATCTGGGGGGCTTGTGCCTAAATTGGGAGAGCTGTCCCACATACTAGTCAAGCACCAGGTTGACATAGTCATTACCATGGAAATTATTTAAAATTAATTTACAGGATGTGGTCGCTGGTTAGGCCAGCATTTATTGCCCAACCCTAGTTGCCCTTCAGAAGGAGGTGGTGAGCTGCCTTCCTGAACTGCTGCAGTCATATCTTATAAACAGGCATCACCATCGCTGGGTATCCCGATCCTACCAGCAGGACAGACCCAGCAGAGGTGGCGGCACAGTGGTACAGTCGGGAGGGAGTTGCTCTCAGAGTTCTCCACATTGACCCATGACATTCAACGACATTACTATCGCTGAATCCCTCAGTATCAACATCAGAAACTGAACTGGACTAGCCATACAAATACCGTGGCTACAGGAGCAGGTCAGATGCTCGGAATCCTGCAGCACTTCCTGATTGCAACCTGTTCACCATCTACAAGGCAAAAGTCAGGAGTGTGATGGAATACTCTCCACTTTTCTGGATGAGTGCAGTTCAAACACTGAAGAAGTTTGACACCATCTAGGACAAAGCAGCCTGCTTGATGGCACCTCATCCACAAACATTCGCTCCCTTCATCTCTGACGCACAGTGGCAGCCGTGTGCACATCTACAAGATGCGCTGTAGGAAGTCACCAAGCCACCTTAGACAGCACCTTCCAAACCCACGATCAGCAGCATCCAAAAGGACAAGAGCAGCAGACACATGGGAGCACCACCACCACCACCTGGAAGTTGGGTCAGTTTTTGTGCAGTGTGTGCAGGAGGGTTTTCTGACACAGTATGTAGACAGGCCAACAAGGGGCGATGCCACATTGGATTTGGTACTGGGTAATGAACCCGGCCAGGTGTTAAGATTTAGATGTAGGTGAGCACTTTGGTGATAGTGATCACAATTCGGTTATGTTTACTTTAGCGATGGGCAAGGATAGGTATATACCGCAAGGCAAGAATTATAGCTGGGGGGAAGGCGATTATGATGCTATTCGGCAAGATTTAGGATGTATAGGATGGGGAAGGAAACTGCAGGGGATGGGTACAATCGAAATGTGGAGCTTTTTCAAGGAACAGCTACTGGGTGTCCTTGATAAGTATGTACCTGTCAGGCAGGGAGGAAGTTGTCGAGCAAGGGAACCGTGGTTTACTAAGGAAGTTGAAGCACTTGTCAAGAGGAAGAAGAAGGCTTATATTAGGATGAGACATGGAGGCTCAGTTAGGGCACTTGAGAGTTACAAGTTAGCCAGGAAGGACCTAAAGGGAGAGTTAAGAAGAGCGGAGAGGACACGAAAAGTCGTTGGTGGATAGGATCAAGGAAAACCCTAAGGCTTTCTATAGGTATATCAGGAACAAAAGAATGACTAGAGTAAGATTAGGGCCAATCAAGGATAGTAGTGGAAAGTTGTGTGTGGAATCAGAGGAGATAGGGGAAGCGTTAAATGGATATTTTTCGTCAGTGTTTACACTGGAGAAAGACAATGTTGTCGAGGAGAATACTCAGGTTCAGTCGACCAGGCTAGATGGAATTGAGGTTCACAAGGAGGAGGTGTTAGCAATTTTGGAAAGTGTAAAAATAGATAAGTCCCCTGGGCCAGATGGGATTTATCCTAGGATTCTCTGGGAAGCCAGGGAGGAGATTGCAGAGCCTTTGTCCTTGATGTTTATGTCGTCTTTGTCGACAGGAATAGTGCCGGAAGACTGGAGGAGAGCAAATGTTGTCCCCTTGTTCAAGAAGGGGAGTAGAGACAACCCTGGTAATTATAGACCTGTGAGCCTTACTTCGGTTGTGGGTAAAATGTTGGAAACGGTTATAAGAGATAGGGTTTATAATCATCTTGAAAAGAACAAGTTGATTAGGGATAGTCAACATGGTTTTGTGAAGGGTAGGTCATGCCTCACAAACCTTATTGAGTTTTTTGAGAAGGTGACCAAACAGGTGGATGAGGGTAAAGCGGTTGATGTGGTGTGTATGGATTTCAGTAAGGCGTTTGATAAGGTTACCCATGGTAGGCTATTGCAGAAAATACGGAAGTATGGGATTGAAGGTGATTTAGCGGTTTGGATCAGTAATTGGCTAGCTGAAAGAAGACAGAGGGTGGTGGTTGATGGCAAATGTTCATCCTGGAGTTCAGTTACTAGTGGTGTACCGCAAGGATCTGTTTTGGGGCCACTGCTGTTTGTCAATTTTATAAATGACCTGGAAGAGGGTATAGAAGGATGGGTTAGAACATAGAACAGTACAGCACAGAACAGGCCCTTCGGCCCTCGATGGTGTGTCGAGCAATGATCACCCTACTCAAACCCACGTATCCACCCTATACCCGTAACCCAACAACCCCCCCCTTAACCTTACTTTTTAGGACACTACGGGCAATTTAGCATGACCAATCCACCTAACCCGCACATCTTTGGACTGTGGGAGGAAACCGGAGCACCCGGAGGAAACCCACGCACACACGGGGAGGACGTGCAGACTCCGCACAGACAGTGACCCAGCCGGGAATCGAACCTGGGACCCTGGAGCTGTGAAGCATTTATGCTAACCACCATGCTACCATGCTACCCTTAGTAGGGTTAGTAAATTTGCAGATGACACGAAGGTCGGTGGAGTTGTGGATAGTGCTGAAGGATGTTATAGGATACAGAGGGACATAGATAAGCTGCAGAGCTGGGCTGAGAGGTGGCAGATGGAGTTTAATGCGGAAAAGTGTGAGGTGGTTCACTTTGGAAGGAGTAACAGGAATGCAGAGTACTGGGCTAATGGCAAGATTCTTGGTAGTGTAGATGAACAGAGAGATCTTGGTATCCAGGTACATAAATCCCTGAAAGTTGCCACCCAGGTTAATAGGGCTGTTAAGAAGACATATGGTGTGCTAGCCTTTATCAGTAGGGGGATTGAGTTTCGGAGCCACGAGGTCATGCTGCAGCTGTACATAATTCTGGTGCAGCCGCTCCTGGAGTACTGCGTGCAGTTCTGGTCACCACATTATCGGAAGGATGTGGAAGCTTTGGAAAGGGTTCAGAGGAGATTTACTAGGATGTTGCCTGGTATGGAGGGAAGGTCTTACGAGGAAAGGCTCAGGGACTTGAGGTTGTTTTCGTTAGAGAGGAGAAGGCTGAGAGGTGACTTAATAGAGACATATAAGATAGTCAGAGGGTTAGATAGGGTGGACAGTGAGAGTCTTTTTCCTCGAATAGTGATGACCAACACGAGGGGACATAGCTTTAAATTGAGGGGTGGTAGATATAGGACATATGTCAGAGGCAGTTTCTTTACTCAGAGAGTAGTAGGGGTGTGGAACGCCCTGCCTACAACAGTAGTAGACTCGCCAACTTTAAGGGCATTTAAGTGGTCACTGGATAGACATATGGATGAAAATGGAATAGTGTAGATCAGATAGGCTTCAGATGGTTTCACAGGTCGGCGCAACATCGAGGGCCGAAGGGCCCGTACTGCGCTGTAATGTTCTATGTTCAATGTTCTAAGCCACATATCATCCTGACTTGGAAACATATCGTTACTCCTTCAATGTCGCTGGATCAAAATCCCTCCCTTACAGCACTGTGGGTGCACCTACACCATGTGGACTACAGCGGTTTACGGTGGCAGCCAAGCACAGCCTTCTCAGAGGCAATTAGGGACAGATAATAAATGCTGGCCTAGCCAGCGACACCATGCCCCTTGAACAAATAAAAATAAAACTGGGAAAATTCTGTGGGCAGTATGTCAGCTGTGGGACAGTGCTCAATGTGCACTAATCTGGGCATGATTGATGCCATGGACATGGGGCAGAGGGGTGGCCACTGACAATGATCCCTGTGTCAAGTTTTAGCTCCTATCAACATTAACCTGTAAAATGCATGACTTGTTAACACAGAGAACTTTCATCGTTCAGTGATGGAGTCCGGATGAGAACTTGCTGTGCACAAGAGGATGAGGGGAAAGCCACCCTTCGCTTCATGCAGCGTGCAAGGTCAATCAGACGCTCCGTCAATACAAACTCAGCCATTGCAGCTTCCGAGACTATTTAAAGGCAACAAGCAATTTTGCCAATCGATTCTAACTATTTTCCTACAATCCGATATTCATGGCAAACGTTGATAACAATGTGATCAAGATTACATTGTGCAAGCACTTGCATTCAGTACTTTTGGATTCCGTGTTGCCACCAGTACGATTTGACCAGGACACCATATAAATCAATGCTATCTCAGCAAGCATTCTGTCTTGAGTTCACAAAGTTCAATAACTAGACCCTGCATTTAAATAGTAAATGCTCATCAGAATAGTCGGTGTAAAGTGTAAAGGTAACAGAGGCAAGTTTTCCTGCTCACATCTGTAGCTACTGGTTGTCTGTGGTAACCTGCTGTGCACGACAACAGTGACTACACTTTGCAAGTACCTCCAGTGGCTGCAAATATTTTATGATAAGCTGAGGTTTTGAAAGGCATGATATAAATGGAAGTTTATTCTTTATTTTTTCCAAAAGCACAGATTTAGGTGCAAGTAAACTAGCACGCTTACATATTGAACTGCGTGACTCAAGCACTCGGAGTAAATAATCAAAGCCAATGACTCCCACACTGAAAACCCATTTTATTCATTTTGCTGAACCCACGGACTTGATGCTAAGTTGCTTATGAAATCACCGCTGAAACTCCATAATTGAGTGGATAACTGTTTTAGAGAGTAACAATGATTATAAGAGAATTTAATCTGCTCTAAAGGTGGGGTGCCCCTTTGTTGATGTAAATGGAAATAATCTATCTAACAACTGGTAGGCAATTCAAATGTAGATCGATTTGCTCTGGAAACATTATTAAACTATAAAAGAACGGTTGGATTAACAGAGGCACAGATAAATCCCATTTTTACGAAATGGGTCGGACCCGATTCATTCCATAAAAAAGGATTTCCAAATTTCTCCATGTGGCTCAGTGCCGATTTTTAAAGACACTGCACAATTGGAGCTGGTTGTTTTTGATTTTTGTGCTAACCTTTGCCGTACCATTAAACTTACCTGATTCGGCGTGGCTAATTTGAACAGGTTGCCACCAATCCAGGTCCTGAAATGTTCCAGGCCTGCTACATAGCTGTAAATTGTCAGTGACTCTCTAAGCTGCTGTTACCCGAGCAGCAGTCCTGATGACCTCAGAGTCCCCCACAGCTCAGTACAACCCAGCATTAAACTGGACTCACTATACCAACAATAACTCCCTAAATCGACCCACTACAGAAAGACGACAAACAACCACAATCCAGTACAACTCCGCAAGTCTGTCTGTAAAAGTAGCATTGCTGGTAAATTGGTATCATGTAAAAAATTGTACAAGTATTATAATAATAATCAAAATATACAAAACTGTTGATAGATCACTGGTTAGGTCTCTGCTGTCGTATTATGTCCAATTCTGGTCACCACTCTTGAGGAAACATGTACCGGCCTTCGAAAGGGTATGGAGGAGGTATATCAGGATGCTACCAGGGATGTGGGATTTTAGTTATGAGAAGCTGGTAGAGTTATCACTGTTCCCCTTGGATCAGAGAAGGTTAAAGGGGGATCTGATAGAGGTTTCCAAGATGATGAGAGGTTTCGAAGAGAAAAGGCGAGTGGTCCAATAGAATTGGATCATAGATAGAGATCATAGAATTAAAATGATTGGCAAAAGATCCAGAGGGGAGATGGAGAAATATTTCAATTCAGAGAGCAGTCGTAATGGGGAATGTGCAGCACTGGCTCTTGGCTTCAGACAGATAGCTAATGTTAGGAAACATGTTGGAAATGCTCGTAGGCAAACTGCTGTTAAAAAGTTTCCAGAATCAAAAAGTCCACCTGAAAAGGTGGTGGAAGCCAATTCCATAAGTAGATGGACAAGTGAGGATCAGGCACTTACAAGGTTAAGGACATAAAGTAAGGACATGGGACTAAGCACCAACGGTATTTTCAAAGGACCAGCAGAGTCACAAATGGCCTCCCTCTGCGATGTAGGATTCGATGATTTTTCTATGATCACAATCATTGTGTCTTCATTGTTGGTGTTTTAATAGTTCATTTTCTTCCTCGCATTAAATTCCCACTTTATTCTCACTGCTTAATTCAAATAATTGCATAATTCGCTTTTGACTCCAGCAGTTGGCAATGGTTTTGTTTATGTCACCCACAGAACACCATGTAAGCAATTAAAGACATTTATATTGCAATACAAATACTAGGTTCTCTTGTGTAGCCAGCTGCAAGCCAAAATGTTGAAGTGCCAGGTCTCATTAAGACCAGCAGACTGGAAGATCCACTGACAACAAGAGTTTGAAACCCTTCCCTGGAAACCTTCAGGAATCGTTAATGCCAACTAAATTGAACAGTAGCATGCAGAGAAACAGGAGTCCATTCAGCCACTTGAGGCTGTTCCACCGTTGAGCTGCCCCTCAAACCCATTTACGCGCCTTAGATTCATGTCTTACTGAATGAAAATTTAATCTGTCGCAGTCTTGATCATTTTTAATTCACCCGCCATTCACAGCCCACTGGAGAAGATCTCCACAGCGGAAAAAACTCACTGCTCACTTCTGAATGGTCTAGCTTTAATTTTAAGATTCTGCCTCCTTGTTCTGGTTTCTCCCAGCAAGGGAGATAGTTCTTCTGCAGTTAGGCCATCAAATCCTTCTAGCGTTTTAAACGCCTCCGCCTGAACCTTCCAAACACAAGGAAGCACAAACTGCGTTTATGCAACTTTTTCCACAGTTGTTAATTGTCACTTCAAATGACAATTCTGGGTGGGACCATTGTTAAATTAGACCCCTCCTATTTCAGGTACCATGCCCTAGGAGAGTGTTGGCAACCATGGACCTCCATTGGATTGGTCCATGACTATGCTTGGACCAAGTACTGCAGTAGTCTGGCTGACCAGGAAACTATCCCATTTACTGCCTGCCCTCGGTGCATTGGAAAGAGTTGTTATCTGATAATAAACCTGTTTGGCCACGTATCAACCCACCTTCCGTGGCATAGGATTTTAAGCTAGACCTTCTGGCGCAGAGGTAAGGACACTACCCACTGTGTCACAAGATGAGACAGTCTGGTTTTATTTTATTAGTTTTCTCAGGCACTGACTATGCAGCTACAGTTCCAATGGTACCTTCAGTACTTTGCTGAAGCAGTTATTTATTCATGAATGATCCTGGAGTGGCAGCCAATCACTGCAGGGGAACACCCTTATCATATTATCCAACATGCATATTTTTCAGCAAGGTTCAGCCAGCCTATAGAAAGGGAAACAGGGTAGATTTTCTGCCATGACACAATGGAGCCTCTAATTGCGGCCTTATCGTGTCAGACAAACAAGCGAAGCCAGCAGGCAGCTACTGACCAGCTGGTCCACAAATCTTGCCCCAAACCAACTGGCACTTTCTCCAGCCACCTCCCCTTTACCTCATAAGCTGAGTAGCCTCTAAAGAGAGGCATAAAACCAGAGGAAAACCGAGCTGAAAAAAGGGAAAACACACAGCGGACGATTCCTCTCCAACCCCCATGTGGTGATATGCATACATGCATATCTGTATACATCTGTATATAACTGTACAAATGTGTAAAGCTGGTCATCAGTACATGTATTGGCAGTTATCCCCTCCTGCCTGTAGATGGAGTGAGACATACGCCAGGTGACTGACAGACTAAGCAGTTGATAACAGGATGGATAGGAGGACAGTGGCATTTTAAAATAGCTCTCAAGGAACTTAAATATCTTTGTCTGTACATAGGTCTGTTGTTTACCTGCCCACATGTTTAATAATAAATACTTTTTCAAGCTGAACATACATGTTGTGTCATACACACATACATCATGTGTGTCTTCATGATCAGGGGAGCCATAGACACAACATAAGACCATAAGACAGAGGAGCAGAATTAGGCCAGTCTGCTCCGCCATTCAATCATGGCTGATATTTTTCTCATCCCCATTCTCCTGCCTTCTCCCCATAACCCCTGATCCCCTTATTAATCAAGAACCTATTTATCTCTGTCTTAAAGACACTCAGTGATTCACCACCCTCTGCTGAAGAAATTCCTCCTCATCTCTGTTTCACAGGATCATCCCTTTAGTCTGAGATTGTGCCCTCTGGGTCCAGTTTTTCCTACTAGTGGAAACACCCACTTTATCCACTCTAAGGTTCAATAAGATCTCCCCTCATCCTTCTAAAATCTAACGAGTACAGACCAAGAGTCCTCAACCGTTCCTCATACAACAAGCTCTTCATTCCAGGGATCATTCTTGTGAACCTCATTTTAATAATAATATTTATTGTCACAAGTAGGCTTACATTAACACTGCAATGAAGTGACTGTGAAAAGCCCTTAGTCGCCACATTCCGACACCTGTTTGGGTACATAGAGGGAGAATTCAGAATGTCCAAATTACCTAACAGCACGTCTTTCGGGACTTGTGGGAGAAAACACGAGCACCCGGAGGAAACACACGCAGACACGGGGAGAACGTGCAGCCAGTGACCCAAGCCGGGAAGCGAACCTGGGACCCTGGAGCTGTGAAGCAACAGTGCTACCCACTGTGCGACCATGCTGTCCTCTGGATCCTTCCCCAGGCCAGCACATCCTTCCTAGATACAGGGCCCAAAACTGCTCACAATACTCCAAATGGGGTCTGACCAGAGCCTTATTTAGCCTCAGAAGTACATCCCTGGTCTTGTATTCTAGCCCTCTCGGCATGAATGCTAACATTGCATTTGCTTTCCTAACTGCCGACTGAACCTGCACGTTAACCTTAAGAGAATTGTGAACAAGGACTCCTAAATCACTTTGTGCTTCTGGTTTCCTAAGCAATCCTCCATTTAGAAAATAGTCTTTGCCTCCATTTCTCCTTCCAAAGTGCATTACCTCACACTTTTCCACACTGTATTCCATCTGCCACTTCTTTACCCACTCTCCTAGCCTGTGCAAGTCCTTCTGCAGCCCACCTGCTTGCTCAATACTACCTGTCCTTGTACCGATCTTTTTTTTTGTAAGAACACAGTGCAGAAGGAAGCCATTCGGCCCATCGAGTCTGCACCGATCCACTTAAGCACTCACTTCACCCTATCCCCCTAACCCAATCTAACCTTTTTGGACACTAAGTGCAATTTAGCATGGCCAATCCACCTAACCAGCACGTCTTTGGACTGTGGGAGGAAACCGGAGTACCCGGAGGAAACACACGCAGACATGGGGAGAACATGCAGACTCCGCACAGACAGTGACCCAGTGGGGAATCGAACCTGGGAACCTGTGAAGCCACAGTGATAACCATTATGCCACCGTGCTGCCATCTTTGTATCAGCTGCAAACTTAGCAACAGTTCCTTCTTACAAATCATTAATGTATATAGTGAAAAGCTGTAGTCCCAGCATTGACCCCTGAGGCACACCGCTCGTCACCGGCTGCCATCCTGAAAAAGACCCCTTTATCCCCACTCTCTGCCTTCTGCCAGTCAGCCAATCCTCTATCCATGCCAGGATCTCACTCTTAACACTATGGGCTCTTAACTTATTTAACAGTATCCTATGCGGCATCTTGTCAAAGGCCTTCTGGAAATCTAAATAAATCACGTCCATTGGTTCTCCTTTGTGTAACTTCCTCGTTACCTCCTCAAAGAACTCTAACAGATTTGTCAGACATGACCTTCCCTTGACAAAGCCGTGCTGACTCAGCCTATTTTATCATTCACTTCCAAGTCCTCAGTGATTTCATTTTTAATGATGGACTCTGAAATCTTACCAATGACCGATGTCAGGCTAACCGGCCTATAATTTCCCATCTTCTGCCTCCCTGCCTTCTTAAACAGCGGTGTCACATTAGCCACCTCAGGGATCCTTCATGCCTCCAGCGATTCCTGAAAGATCACCACCAATGCCTCCACAATCTCCTCAGCTATCTCTTTTAAAACCCTGGGGTGTAGTCCATCCGGTCTAGGTCATTTAACGGCCTTCAGACCTTCCAGTTTCCCCAGAACCTTCTCTTTAGTGATGGCCACTGAACTCACCTCTGCCCCGATTCTCCTGGAGCTCTGGCATTCCACTGGTGACTTCCACCGTGTAGACTAATGCAAAGTAACTATTCAGTTCATCTGCCATTTCTTTTTTTCCCCATTACTTCTCCAGCCACATTTTCCAGTGGTCCAATGTCTATTTTTGCTTCTCTTACCTTTTATATATCGAAAAAAACTTTTCCTATCTTCCTTTATATTACTAGCTAGCTTGCACTTATATTACATCTTCTTCCCCCTTATTGCTTTTTTAGTTGTCCTCTGCTCGTTTTTAAAGGCTTCCCAATCCTCTGACTTCCCACTAATCCTCGCCAATTTGTATGCTTCTTCTTTTGCTTCAATGCTGTCCTTCACTTCCCTCGTCAGCCATGGATGCCTTGTCCTTCCCTTCGCATGTTTCCTCCTCCTTGGGATGAATTTCTGTTCATAAATCCCCTGCCATTGCTGTTGCACTGTCTTCCCTGCTAGGTTCCTTTTCCAATCAACTCTGGCCAGCTCCTCCCTCAGGTAGTTACCCGTATTTAATTGTAACACCGTCACATCTGATTCCAGCTTCTCCCTCTCAAACTGCAAGGTAAATTCTATCATAATGTGGTCACTGCTCCCTAAGGGTTCCTTCGCCTTTAGTTCTCTAATCAAGTCTCCCTCATTACACATCACCAAATCCAGAATTGCCTGTTCCCTAGTAGGCTCTGTCACAAGCTGCTCCAAAAAACTCTCTCTTAGACATTCCACAAATTCCTTTCCTTGGGATCCACTACCAACCTGATTTTCCCAGTCCACCTGCTTATTGAAGTCCACCTGCATATTGTTCATGGGACCAGGAGTGCTGAATAACTGAAGGTAACTGCAGACAAAATAATCCACGCTGAAGGCTAGGACAATCTGAACAAATGACTTCTCTGCCAACCTGGTGAACTATGGATTGGCGACCCAACGCAACACAAGACAGTGAAGTGTGAAATGGATGGTTTGAAGGTACCCCACCAACTTCAATTCTTGGGTAACGTGGACAAAACTGGCGCTTTTTTATACAGCAGTTTGAACTCTATCTTTTGACCCGTGACCTCCATCCGTGACTATCAGGGACTATCAGTAAACAATGAAAATCGTTTACTGTCACAAGTAGGCTTCAAATGATGTTACTGTGAAAAGCCCCTAGTCGCCACAACCAGACAAGTGAGTTATCTGCACAGCGGATTGGCACCTTCGGTTCAGAAAATTTGGCACCAATCTTGGAGGCGATGCTGGCGCCATAAGTGCTTTTCAGAAAGAAACGTGGTCTCAGTGCGAGCGGCCATTTTCAGCGCACCGCTACGTAGCATCATAAAAATTGTGTTCGCAATGCGGGCGGCCATTTAGGGCAACAAGCCCCAACTTGCTGCAGTGATGCCCTGCATTTAAAAAAGATTGTCACAAGTGTGGCAGAATGGGTCACTTTGCCTGCCGTGCACCGTTGGTCGGACAGTTGTCCGGACAGAAAAGAAGAGTCCGGACAAGGACAAAGGCGACAACAACTGGCCGATGTGAATATGGTTTTGAATAGGGACTCAAGCAGTTTGACCGGCCGAAACATAGACTTGGCTCATCCAGCCTGCAATCACAGTGAGGCAACTGTCGGAACTATCAAGGAGAGATGGACATTCCCGATAATGATCCCGTTGTCGGCAATGCAGTGGCTAAAAGTCAGACCTCACATCACCCCTGGAGGAATGCTTCTGAAGGACTAGAATGGTCATCGGAACCCAACCTTGGGAGCACGTGAGCTTGATGTCACTGCTAGGGAGGTAATAATAATAATTGCTTATTGTTACAAGTAGGCTTCAATGAAGTTACTGTGAAAAGTCGCTAGTCGCCACATTCTGGCGCCTGTTCGGGGAGGCCAGTACGGGAATGAACCCGCGCTGCTGGCATTGTTCTGCATTTCAGCCAGTTGTTTAGCCCACTGTGCTAAGCCAGCCCCTTGTAACGTGTTGAATACTGTTCTCCATGGTGGAGACGGAGTGTGAATCGCTCATCAGGGGTACAGGCATGGGAAGAGCTCGGGCTCGTCAAGAGGGTGTATACCGCAACGTGCATGACACCCCGCGACATATCTGGGTGGAGTCGCTCTTAAAGGCACATCTGGAGGTGTTTCAAGGGTTTGGTACCACACCCTTTACTTACCGCATATAGCTAAAGGAGAATGAGACAGGTCTTGCATGCGCCCAGACGAATGCCTGCTGCGCTGAGGGAGAAGCTGAAAGCTGAGCTGCAGAGAATGACAACTCTGGGCGTCATTAGGCAAATAGAAGAGCCCACTGACTGGGTCAACTCTATGGTATGCGTAAAAGAATGGAAGGGAGACCTAAGAATTTGCATGGACCCAAGGATCTTAACATGAACATTAAAAGGGAGCATTACCCTATCCCAAAGAAGGAGGAAATTGCGTGTGAAATGGCTGGAGCAACATGCTTCAGCGAGCTGGATGCGATTCAGGGTTTCTGGCATCATCCAGCAGAGGGCAGCAGAGCAGAGCTACTGATCAGCTGTTCTGGGGAAATTTGCATACGTGCAGTGCGGTCAGCCTAATTTGAAGGTGTACCTGCGAAGGAGACCCGAGGGGTTTGAGTGAAGGCATGCATCCAGCAGAGCAGAGCTACTGATCAGCTGTTCTGGGGAAATTTGCATAGGTGCAGTACGGTCAGCCTAATTTGAAGGTGGTTTGTGGAGGGGTTGTTGTCAAGTGAGAGAGACTCACATTTGGTATGTTACCTCCCAGGTGCAAGAGCACGTGATGTCTCGGATCGTGTTTTCCGGGTCCTTAAAGGGGAGGGAGAGCAGCCCCAAGTCGTAGTCCACATTGGCACTAACGACATAGGTAGGAAAGGGGACAAGGATGTCAGGCAGGCCTTTAGGGAGCTAGGATGGAAGCTCAGAGTGAAAACAAACAGAGTTGTTATCTCTGGGTTGTTGCCCGTGCCACGTGATAGTGAGACGAGGAATAGGGAGAGAGAGCAATTAAACACGTGGCTACAGGGATGGTGCAGGCGGGAGGGATTCAGATTTCTGGATAACTGGGGCTCTTTCTGGGGCAGGTGGGACCTCTATAGACAGGATGGTCTACATCTGAACCTGAGGGGAACCAATATCCTGGGGGGGGGAGATTTGTTAGTGCTCTTTGGGGGGGTTTTAAACTAATTCAGCAGGGGCATGGGAACCTGGATTGTAGTTTTGGGGTACGGGAGATTGAGAGTATAGAGGTCAGGAGCACAGATTTGACTTCGCAGGAGGGTGCCAGTGTTCAGGTAGGTGGTTTGAAGTGTGTCTACTTCAATGCCAGGAGTACGAAATAAGGTAGGGGAACTGGCAGCATGGGTTGGTACCTGGGACTTCGATGTTGTGGCCATTTCAGAGACATGGATAGAGCAGGGACAGGAATGGTTGTTGCAGGTTCCGGGGTTTAGGTGTTTTAGTAAGCTCAGAGAAGGGGGCAAAAGGGCTGGTTTAGCTCACTCAGCTAAATCGCTGGCTTTTAAAGCAGACCAAGCAGGCCAGCAGCACGGTTCGATTCCCGTACCAGCCTCCCCGGACAGGCGCCGGAATGTGGCGACTAGGGGCTTTTCACAGTAACTTCATTGAAGCCTACTCGTGACAATAAGCGATTTTCATTTTTTCATTTCAAAAGAGGGGGAGGTGTGGCGCTGCTAGTCAAGGACAGTATTACGGTGGCGGAAAGGATGCTAGATAGGGACTCTTCTTCCGAGCTAGTATGGGCTGAGGTTAGAAACAGGAAAGGAGCGGTCACCCTGTTGGGAGTTTTCTATAGGCCACCTAATGGTTCTAGGGATGTAGAGGAAAGGATGGCGAAGATGATTCTGGAAAAGAGCGAAAGTAACAGGGTAGCTGTTATGGGAGACTTTAACTTTCCAAATATTGACTGGAAAAGATATAGTTCGAGTACATTAGATGGGTCGTTCTTTGTACAATGTGTGCAGGAGGGTTTCCTGACACAATATGTTGACAGGCCAACAAGAGGCGAGGCCACATTGGATTTGGGTAATGAACCAGGCCAGGTGTTAGATCTGGAGGTAGGTGAGCACTTTGGAGACAGTGACCACAATTCGGTGACCTTTACGTTAGTGATGGAAAGGGATAAGTATACCCCGCAGGGCAAGAGTTATAGCTGGGGGAAGGGCAATTATGATGCCATTAGACATGACTTAGGATGTGTAGGTTGGAGAAGTAGGCTGCAAGGGTTGGGCACACTGGATATGTGGAGATTGTTCAAGGAACAGCTATTGCGTGTTCTTGATAAGTACGTACCAGTCAGGCGAGGAAGGGGTAGAGCGAGGGAACCGTGGTTTACCAAAGAAGTGGAATCTCTTGTTAAGAGGAAGAAGGAGGCCTATGTGAAGATGAGGCGTGAAGTTTCAGTCGGGGCGCTTGATAGTTACAAGGAAGCGAGGAAGGATCTAAAGAGAGAGCTAAGACGAGTAAGGAGGGGACATGAGAAGTCTTTGGCAGGTAGGATCAAGGAAAACCCAAAAGCTTTCTATAGGTATGTCAGGAATAAAAGAATGACTAGGGTAAGAGTAGGGCCAGTCAAGGACAGTGGTGGGAAGTTTTGTCTGGAGGCTGAGGAGATAAGTGAGATACTAAATGAATACTTTTCGTCAGTATTCACTCAGGAAAAAGATCATGTTGTGGAGGAGAATACTGAGACCCAGGCTATTAGAATAGATTGCATTGAGGTGCGTAGGGAAGAAGTGTTGGCAATTCTGGACAAGGTGAAAATAGATAAGTCCCCGGGGCCTGATGGGATTTATCCTAGGATTCTCTGGGAAGCCAGTGAAGAGATTGCTGAGCCTTTGGCTTTGATTTTTATGTCATCATTGGCTACAGGAATAGTGCCAGAGGACTGGAGGATAGCAAATGTGGTCCCTTTGTTCAAGAAGGGGAGTAGAGATAACCCCGGTAACTATAGGCCGGTGAGCATCACGTCCGTTGTGGGTAAAGTCTTGGAGAGGATTATAAGAGATACGATTTATAATCATCTAGATAGGAATAATATGATTAGGGATAGTCAGCATGGTTTTGTGAAGGGTAGGTCATGCCTCACAAACCTTATCGAGTTCTTTGAGAAGGGGACTGAACAGGTAGACGAGGGTAGAGCAGTTGATGTGGTGTATATGGATTTCAGTAAAGCGTTTGATAAGGTTCCCCACGGTCGGCTATTGCAGAAAATACGGAGGCTGGGGATTGAGGGTGATTTAGAGATGTGGATCAGAAATTGGCTAGTTGAAAGAAGACAAGAGGGTGGTGGTTAATGGCAAATGTTCAGAATGGAGTTCAGTTACGGAAGGCGTACCACAAGGATCTGTTCTGGGGCCGTTGCTGTTTGTCATTTTTATAAATGACCTAGAGGAGGGCACAGAAGGTTGGGTGAGTAAATTTGCAGACAACACTAAAGTCGGTGGAGTTGTAGACAGTGTGGAAGGATGTTGCAGGTTACAGAGGGACATAGATAAGCTGCAGAGCTGGGCTGAGAGGTGGCAAATGGAGTTTAATGTAGAGAAGCGTGAGGTGATTCACTTTGGAAAGAATAACAGGAATGCGGACTATTTGGCTAAAGGTAAAATTCTTGGTAGTGTGGATGAGCAGAGGGATCTTGGTGTCCATGTACATAGATCCCTGAAAGTTGCCACCCAGGTTGATAGGGTTGTGAAGAAGGCCTATGGTGTGTTGGCCTTTATTGGTAGAGGGATTGAGTTCCGGAGCCATGAGGTCATGTTGCAGCTGTACAAAACTCTGGTACAGCCGCATTTGGAGTATTGCGTACAGTTCTGGTCGCCTCATTATAGGAAGGACGTGGAAGCTTTGGAACGGGTGCAGAGGAGATTTACCAGGATGTTGCCTGGTATGGAGGGAAAATCTTATGAGGAAAGGCTGATGGACTTGAGGTTGTTTTCGTTAGAGAGAAGGTTAAGAGGTGACTTAATAGAGGCATACCAAATGATCAGAGGGTTAGATAGGGTGGACAGTGAGAGCCTTCTCCCGCGGATGGAGGTGGCTAGCACGAGGGGACATAGCCTTAAATTGAGGGGTAATAGATATAGGACAGAGGTCAGAGGTGGGTTTTTTACGCAAAGAGTGGTGAGGCCGTGGAATGCCCTACCTGCAACAGTAGTGCACTCGCCAACATTGAGGGCATTTAAAAGTTTATTGGATAAGCATATGGATGATAATGGCATAGTGTAGGTTAGATGGCCTTTAGTTTTTGACTTCCCATGTCGGTGCAACATCGTGGGCCGAAGGGCCTGTACTGCGCTATATCGTTCTATGTTCTATGTTCAAGCTCGATGAGGCAAGCTCAAGACTGTGCACCTTCAACACACCCTTCAGCCGTTACTCCTTCCTGCGGTTGCCGTTCGGTATTATCTCAGCATCAGAAATCTTTCATCGAGCCATGGAGTACGTAGTGGAAAGATTACCCGGTGTAAGTGTCTATGTCGCTGACATTAAAATCTGGGGGTCCACGCGTGAGGAGCATGATGCCAGGCTCTTATAAGTTCTCCAAAGAGTCAGCAAGAATGGCCTCAAGCTCAATCAGGCGAAATGCCAAGTCGGCGTTGACACTATTACCTTTCTAAATGTAAATAATCATTATTGTCACAAGTAGGCTTACAGTAACACTGCAATGAAGTTACTCTGAAAAGCCCCTAGACGCCACATTCCGACGCCTGTTCGGGTACACAGAGGGAGAATTCAGAATTTTCAGCTGGTGCGGGAAGGCCGGTATGGGAAATGAACCCGCGCTGTTGGCCTTGTTCTGCATTACAAGTCAGCTGTTTAGCCCACTGTGCTAAACCAGCCGAGGATACAGACTGTCAAAAGGTGTACAACCAGATGATGAAAAAAATCAATGCCCTCATCAAGATCATCAGGGTCTGGTTTAGCACAGTGGGCTAAACAGCTGACTTGTAATGCAGAACAAGGCCAACAGCGCGGGTTCATTTCCCATACCGGCCTTCCCGAACAAGCGGTTATTATTATGTCTACAGGATCTCACCAAGGCTCCTTAGACAGCATCTCTGAAATCCACACCCACTACCATCTGAATGGACAAGGGCAACAGATACATGCGAACACCACCACCTGGATTTTCTCCTCCAAGCCACTCACTATCTTGACTTGGAAATATAATTGGCCGTTTCTTCACTGCCCCTGAAGGTACCAAAAGCCGTTCCCACCCGGCAACTCAAACCAGGCTCGGGAAGCCCTCCTTAATGAAGGGATCCCTAAATCTCTCAATCCCTGCCCATTGCCACCTCCTAAAGCCCCCGTTCAGTCCCTCCGGAACAAACCGGTGATTATCACAGATCGGTGACCACACTGACGTCCCCTCCAATCTCATGTGCTGTCTCCATTGTCCCCAGACCCTCAGGGCTGCTACCACCACCGGGCTTGTGGAGTACCGAGCCGGCGAGAACGGCAGGGGCGCCGTTAGTAAAGCCTCCAAACTTGTACCCTTGCCTCCACTCGCTCCCACACTAACCCCTTCCCTACTTCCTAACCATCTATATGTTGGCGGCCCAGTAATAGTTGATAAAATTCGGAAGGGCCAAGCCCCTCTCCCCGCGCCCCCGTTCTTCACCCTCGGGGTCTTATCAGCCCACGAGATCGCCGTGTTCATCTTCCTGAAAAAAGCTTTAGGGATAAAAATTGGAAGACATTGAAAAACAAGCGGCAACCTCGGGAGGAATGTCATCGCCACAGTGTGTACCCTCCCCGTCAATGACAGCGGGATCATGTCCCACCTATGGAAGTCGCCTTCATTTGCTCGGCTATCCTGCCCAGATTTAACTTATGGAGCCGACCTCAGTCCCTAGCCACCTGGATCCCCAGGTAATTAAGGGGCTGGTTTAGCAGGGGCTGGTTTAGCACAGTGGGCTAAACAGCTGGCTTGTAATGCAGAATAAGGCCAGCAGTGTGGGTTCAATTCCGGTACCGGCCTCCCCGAACAGGCGCCGGAATGTGGCGACTTGGGGCTCTCACAGTAACTACATTGAAGCCTACTTGTGACAATAAGCTATTATTATTATAAGATGCCACGCCCCATGGATAAAAAGTATTGCACATTATAGTCATGATTAACGTTGTGGGAAAGCTCATTCTCAATCTGCCCTCCAAGACGTCACAGCTCAGGGAATCGATTAGAAAGGATGTTGTCTTCCAGTGGTCACCGAAGCATGAACAGGAATGGAAAGCGATTTTCCTTTTCATTTCATTTTATTATTGTCACGAGTAGGCTTCAAATGAAGTTACTGTGAAAAGCCCCTAGTCGCCACATTCCGGTGCTTGTCCGGGGAGGCTGGTACGGGAGTCGAACCGTGCTGCTGGCCTGCTTCAAAAGCCAGTGATTTAGCCCAGTGAGCTCAACCAGCCCATATACCTTGCGCCTAGGTATGTCCTTGGATGCACATCAGAGATGGAGGCAGCCTACTGCCTACCATGTCCCATGGCCTTCGATGCCCTCTGACAGTGCAGTGCTTCCTCAGGGCTGGCCCTCCGACAATGCAGCGCTCCCTCGGGGCTGGCCCTCCGACAGTGCAGTGCTCCCTCAGGGCTGGCCCTCCGACAGTGCAGCGCTCCCTCGGGGCTGGCTGTCTGACAGTGCAGCGATCCCTCGGGGCTGGCCCTCCAACAGTGCAGCGCTCCCTTGGGGCTGGCCCTCCAACCGTGCAGCGCTGCCTCAGTACTGACCCTCCGACAGTGCAGCACTACCTCAGTACTGACCCTCCAACAGTGCAGCGCTCCCTCAGTACTGACCCTCCGACAGTGCAGTGCTCCCTCATGGCTGGCCCTCCAACCGTGCAGCGCTCCCTCAGGGCTGGCCCTCCAACAGTGCAGCGCTCCCTCAGGGCTGGCCCTCCAACAGTGCAGCGCTCCCTCAGTACTGACCCTCTGACAGTGCAGCACTCCCTCGGGGCTGGCCCTCCGACAGTGCAGCGCTCCCTCAGTACTGACCCTCTGACAGTGCAGCGCTCCCTCAGGGCTGGCCCTCCAACAGTGCAGCGCTCCCTCAGGGCTGGCCCTCCGACAGTGCAGCGCTCCCTCAGTACTGACCCTCTGACAGTGCAGCACTCCCTCGGGGCTGGCCCTCCGACAGTGCAGCGCTCCCTCAGTACTGACCCTCTGACAGTGCAGCACTCCCTCAGTACTGACCCTGACAGTGCAGCACTCCCTCAGTACTGACCCTCTGACAGTGCAGCGCTCCCTCAGGCCTGGCCCTCTGACAGTGCAGCACTCCCTCAGTACTGACCGTCTGGCAGTGCGGCACTCCCTCAGTACTGACCCTCTGACAGTGCAGCACTCCCTCAGTACTGACCCTCTGACAGTGTGGCAGTCCCTCTGTACTGACCCTCTGACATGTGCAGCGCTCCCTCATGGCTGGCCCTCCGACAGTACAGCACTCCCTCAGTACTGACCCTCCGACAGTGCAGCGCTCCCTCGGGGCTGGCCCTCCGACAGTGCAGCGCTCCCTCTGGGCTGGCCCTCCGACAGTGCAGCGCTCCCTCTGGGAAGGCCCTCCGACAGTGCAGCGCTCCCTCGGGGCTGTCCCTCCAACCGTGCAGCGATCGCTCGGGGCTGGCCCTTCAACCGTGCAGCGCTCCCTCGGGGCTGGCCCTCCGACAGTGCAGCGCTCCCTCGGGGCTGGCCCTCCGACAGTGCAGCACTCCCTCAGGGCTGGCCCTCCAACCATGCAGCGCTCCCTCAGTACTGGCCCTCTGACAGTGCAGCGCTCCCTTGGGGCTGGCCCTCCAACCATGCAGCGCTCCCTCAGTACTGACCCTCTGACAGTGCAGCACTCCCTCAGTACTGACCCTCTGACAGTGCAGTGCTCCCTCATGGCTGGCCCTCCGACAGTGCAGCACTCCCTCAGTGCTGACCCTCTGACAGTGCAGCGCTCCCTCGGGGCTGGCCCTCCGACAGTGCAGCGCTCCCTCGGGGTTGGCTGTCTGACAGTGCAGCACTCCCTCGGGGCTGGCCCTCTGACAGTGCAGCGCTCCCTCTGGGCTGGCCCTCTGACAGTGCAGCGCTCCCTCGGGGCTGGCCCTCCGACAGTGCAGCACTCCCTCGGGGATGGCCCTCCGACAGTGCAGCACTCCCTCAGTACTGACCCTCTGACAGTGCAGCACTCCCTCAGTACTGACCCTCTGACAGTGCAGCGCTCCCTCGGGGCTGGCCCTCCGACAGTGCAGCGCTCCCTCAGTACTGGCCCTCTGACAGTGCAGCACTCCCTCGGGGCTGGCCCTCCGACAGTGTAGCGCTCCCTCGGGGCTGGCCCTCCGACAGTGCAGTGCTCCCTCGGGGCTGGCCCTCTGACAGTGCAGCGCTCCCTCGGGGCTGGCCCTCCGACAGTGCAGCACTCCCTCGGGGATGGCCCTCCGACAGTGCAGCACTGCCTCAGTACTGACCCTCTGACAGTGCAGCACTCCCTCAGTACTGACCCTCTGACAGTGCAGCGCTCCCTCGGGGCTGGCCCTCCGACAGTGCAGCGCTCCCTCAGTACTGGCCCTCTGACAGTGCAGCACTCCCTCGGGGCTGGCCCTCCGACAGTGTAGCACTCCCTCGGGGCTGGCCCTCCGACAGTGCAGTGCTCCCTCGGGGCTGGCCCTCCGACAGTGCAGCGCTCCCTCGGGGCTGGCCTTCCGACAGTGCAGCACTCCCTCGGGGCTGGCCCTGACAGTGCAGCACTCCCTCGGGGCTGGCCCTCCGACAGTGCAGCACTCCCTCGGGGCTGGCCCTCCGACAGTGCAGCACTCCCTCGGGGCTGGCCCTCCGACAGTGCAGCACTCCCTCGGGGCTGGCCCTCCGACAGTGCAGCACTCCCTCGGGGCTGGCTCTCCGACAGTGCAGCACTCCCTCGGGGCTGGCCCTCCGACAGTGCAGCACTCCCTCGGGGCTGGCCCTGACAGTGCAGCACTCCCTCGGGGCTGGCCCTCCGACAGTGCAGTGCTCCCTCGGGGCTGGCCCTCCGACAGTGCAGCACTCCCTCGGGGCTGGCCCTCCGACAGTGCAGTGCTCCCTCGGGGCTGGCCCTGACAGTGTAGCGCTCCCTCGGGGCTGGCCCTGACAGTGCAGCACTCCCTCGGGGCTGGCCCTCTGACAGTGCAGCGCTCCCTCGGGGCTGGCCCTCTGACAGTGCAGCACTCCCTCGGGGCTGGCCCTCCGACAGTGCAGCACTCCCTCGGGGCTGGCCCTGACAGTGCAGCACTCCCTCGGGGCTGGCCCTCCGACAGTGCAGCGCTCCCTCGGGGCTGGCCTTCCGACAGTGCAGCACTCCCTCGGGGCTGGCCCTGACAGTGCAGCACTCCCTCGGGGCTGGCCCTCCGACAGTGCAGCACTCCCTCGGGGCTGGCCCTCCGACAGTGCAGCACTCCCTCGGGGCTGGCCCTCCGACAGTGCAGCACTCCCTCGGGGCTGGCCCTCCGACAGTGCAGCACTCCCTCGGGGCTGGCCCTGACAGTGCAGCACTCCCTCGGGGCTGGCCCTCCGACAGTGCAGTGCTCCCTCGGGGCTGGCCCTGACAGTGTAGCGCTCCCTCTGGGCTGGCCCTGACAGTGCAGCACTCCCTCGGGGCTGGCCCTCTGACAGTGCAGCGCTCCCTCGGGGCTGGCCCTCTGACAGTGCAGCACTCCCTCGGGGCTGGCCCTCCGACAGTGCAGCACTCCCTCGGGGCTGGCCCTGACAGTGCAGCACTCCCTCGGGGCTGGCCCTCCGACAGTGCAGCGCTCGCTCGGGGCTGGCCTTCCGACAGTGCAGCACTCCCTCGGGGCTGGCCCTGACAGTGCAGCACTCCCTCGGGGCTGGCCCTCCGACAGTGCAGCACTCCCTCGGGGCTGGCCCTCCGACAGTGCAGCACTCCCTCGGGGCTGGCCCTGACAGTGCAGCACTCCCTCGGGGCTGGCCCTGACAGTGCAGCACTCCCTCGGGGCTGGCCCTCCGTCAGTGCAGTGCTCCCTCGGGGCTGGCCCTGACAGTGTAGCGCTCCCTCGGGGCTGGCCCTGACAGTGCAGCACTCCCTCGGGGCTGGCCCTCTGACAGTGCAGCGCTCCCTCGGGGCTGGCCCTCTGACAGTGCAGCACTCCCTCGGGGCTGGCCCTGACAGTGCAGCACTCCCTCGGGGCTGGCCCTCCGACAGTGCAGCTCTCCCTCGGGGCTGGCCCTCCGACAGTGCAGCACTCCCTCGGGGCTGGCCCTGACAGTGCAGCACTCCCTCGGGGCTGGCCCTCCGACAGTGTAGCGCTCCCTCGGGGCTGGCCCTCCGACAGTGCAGCACTCCCTCGGGGCTGGCCCTCCGACAGTGCAGCACTCCCTCGGGGCTGGCCCTGACAGTGCAGCACTCCCACGAGGCTGACCCTCCGACAGTGCAGCGCTCCCTCGGGGCTGGCCCTCTGACAGAGTCACAGACTTTTTGCTGGACTGTCGTGTCTGCACCAGTTCTCCTTAGGAATCCACCTTCTCGCCGATACTCTGCATATTCTTCCTTTTCAGAAACGTACAATTCGCTTTTGAATGTCTCGACTGACTCTGCCTTCACCACACTCGCCGGCAGTGCATTCCAGACATTCACCACTCCCTGCGTGTAAATACTTTTTCTCATGTTGCTTTTACTTCTTTTGTTAATTACTATAAATCTATTCCTTCTTTTTCTTGATCCTTTCATGAGTAGGAGCAGTTCCTCCCAACCTTCTCTGTCCAGACCCCTCATGATTTTGAACACCTCAATCAAATCCCTCAGTCTTCTCTTCACCAAGAAAACAGTCCTAACTTCTCTAAACTGTCTTCATAATTGAATGTACTCATACCAGGGACCATTCTCAAGGACTGTGCACAATATTCCAGCTAAGGTCTAGCTAGTTCCTTAGACAAGGAGACGGTGGTGTAGTGGTATTGCCACTGGACTAAAAATCCAGAGACTGAGTACTCTGGTGTCCGAGGTTCAAATCCCGCCATGCACAGGCTGAAATTTGAATTCAATAAAAATCTGGAATTAAAACTCTAATGATGACCATTAAACCATTGCCGATTGTTGTAAAAACCCATCTGATTCACGAATGTCCTTTAGGGAAGGAAATCTGCCGTCCTCACCTGGTCTGGTCCACATGTGACTCCAGACCCACAGCAATGTGGTTGACTCTTAACTGCCTCCTCAAGGACAATTAGGGATGGGCAATAAATGCTGGCCCAGCCTGTGATGCCCACGTCCCATGAACGAATACAAAATAAATCCCCTCCTTCCTCTGGTACTGTATGTCCATATTAATAAATCCCAGGATACTGTAGTTTTATTAACTGCAATGGTCCCAACCCTGCCTCCAGTCTGAAAAACATCTATTAACCATGACTCAATATTAGGCGGGAACAAAAGATTGGGGCGGATGTTTGAGGGTAAATCAACATCTGACATGTGGAAGGCTTTCAAGTGTCAGTTGAAAGGAATTCAGGACCAGCATGTTCCTGTGAGGAAGAAGAATAAAAACGGCAAATTTCAGGAACCTTGGATAACGAGAGATGTCGTAGGCCTCGTCAAAAAGAAAAAGGAGGCATTTGTCAGGGCTAGAAGGCTGGGAACAGACGAAGCTGGTGTGGAATATAAGGAAAGTAGGAAGGAACTTAAGCAAGGAGTCAGGAGGGCTAGAAGGGGTCACGAAAAGTCATTGGCAAATAGGGTTAAGGAAAATCCCAAGGCTTTTTACATGGACATAAAAAGCGAGAGGGTAACCAGGGAAAGGGTTGGCCCACTGAAGGACAGGGGAGGGAATCTCTGTGTGGAGCCTGAGGAAATGGCAAGATAGAAATGAATACTTTGCATCAGTATTCACCATAGAGAAGGAATTGGTGGATGTTGAGTCTGGAAAAGGATGTGTAGATAGCCTGGGTCACATTGCGATCCAAAAAGACGAGGTGTTGGGCGTCTTGAAAAATATTAAGGTAGATAAATCCCCAGGGCCTGATGGGATCTACCCCAGAATACTGAAGGAGGCTAGAGAGGAAATTGCTGAGGCCTTTACAGAAATCTTTGGATCCTCACTGTCTTCAGGTGATGTCCCGGAGGACTGGAGAATAGCCAATGTTGTTCCTTTGTTTAAGAAGGGTAGCAAGGATAATCCAGGGAACTACAGGCTGGTGAGCCTTACGTCAGTGGTAGGGAAATTACTGGAGAGAATTCTTCCGAGACAGGATCTGCTCCCATTTGGTAACAAATGGACGTATTAGTGAGAGGCAGCATGGTTTTGTGAAGGGGAGGTCGTGTCGTGTTTTTCGAAGAGGTCACAAAGATGATTGATGCAGGTACGGCAGTGGATGTTGTCTATATGGACTTCAGTAAGGCCTTTGACAAAATCCCTCATGGTAGACTGGTACAAAAGGTGAAGTCACACGGGATCAAGGGTGAGCTGGCATGGTGGATACAGAACTGGCTAGGTCATAGAAGGCAGAGAGTAGCAATGGAAGGGTGCTTTTCTAATTGGAGGGATGTGACTAGTGGTGTTCCGCAGGAATCAGTGCTAGGATCTTTGCTGTTCGTAGTATATATAAATGATTTGGAGGAAAATGTAACTGGTCTGATTAGTAAGTTCGCAGACGACGCATAGGTTGGTGGAATTGCGGATAGCGATGAGGACTGTCAGAGTATACAGCAGGATTTAGATCGGTCAGAGACTTGGGCGGAGAGATGGCAGATGGAGTTTAATCCAGACAAATATGAGGTAATGCATTTTTGAAGGTCTATTGCAGGCAGGGAATATACAGTGAATGGTAGAACTCTAATGAGTATTGAAAGTCAGAGAGATCTAGGTGTACAGGTCCACAGGTCACTGAAAGGGGCAACACAGGTGGAGAAGGTAGTCAAGAAGGCATACGGCATGCTTGCCTTCATTGGCCGGGGCATTGAGTATAAAAATTGGCAAGTCATGTTGCAGCTGTATAGAACCTTAGTTAGGCCACACTTGGAGTATAGTGTTCAATTCTGGTCGCCACACTACCAGAAGGATGTGAAGGCTTTATAGAGGGTGCAGAAGAGATTTACCAGGATGTTGCCTGGTATGGAGGGCATTAGCTATGAGGAGCGGTTGAATAAACTTGGTTTGTTCTCACTGGAACGACGGAGGTTGAGGGGCGACCTGATAGAGGTCTACAAAATTATGAGGGGCATATACAGAGTGGATCGTCAGAGGCTTTTCCTCAGGGTAGAGGGGTTAATTACTAGGGGGCATAGGTTTAAGGTGCGAGGGGCAAGGTTTAGAGCAGATATACGAGGAACATTTTTTTACACAGAGGGTAGTGGGTGCCTGGAACTCGCTGACGGAGGAGGTGGTGGACGAAGGGACGTTAGTGACGTTTAAGGGGCATCTTGATAAATACATGAATAGGATGGGAATAGAGGGATATGGACCCAGGAAGTGTAGCAGATTGTAGTTTAGTCGGGCAGCCTGGTCGGCACGGGCTTGGAGGGCCGAAGGGCCTGTTCCTATGCTGTACTTTTCTTTGTTCTTTTGTTCTCTCAGTGTAATTCCTGGATTGTATTGTTCCAGTCTCTCTGGATTGGGACTCTCTGGATTGTGTTGTTCAGGTCTCTATGGGGTGGGACTCTGGATTGTGTTGTTCCAGTCTCTCTGGGGTGGGACTCTCCGGATTGTATTGTTCCAGTCTCTCTGGGCTGGGACTCTCCGGATTGTGTTGTTCTAGTCTCTATGGGGTGGGACTCACTGGATTGTGTTGTTCCAGTCTCTATGGGGTGGGACTCTCCGGATTGTGTTGTTCCAGTCTCTATGGGGTGGGACTCACTGGATTGTGTTGTTCCAGTCTCTCTGGGGTGGGACTCTCACAGGATTGTGTTGTTCCAGTCCCTCTGGGGTGGGATTCTCCGGATTGTGTTGTTCCAGTCCCTCTGGGGTGGGACTCTCTGGATTGTGTTGTTCAGGTCTCTCTGGGGTGAGACTCTCTGGATTGTGTTGTTCCAGTCTCTCTGGGGTGGGACACACTCTCACTGGATTGTGTTGTTCCAGTCTTTCTGGGGTGGGACTCTTTGGATTGTGTTGTTCCAGTCTCTCTGTGGTGGGACCCACACTCACTGGATTGTGTTGCTCCAGTGTTTCTCTGGGGTGGGACTCCCACTCACTGGATTGTCTTATTCCAGTCTCTCTGTGGTGGGACCCACACTCACTGGATTGTGTTGTTCCAGTCTCTCTGGGGTGGGACTCTCTGGATTGTGTTGATCCAATGTTTCTCTGGGGTGGGACCCACACTCTCTGGATTGTCTTGTTCCAGTCTCTATGGGGTGGGACTCTCTGGATTGTCTTGTTCCAGTCTCTCTGGGGTGGGATCCACACTCACTGGGTTGTGTTGTTCCAGTCTCTCTGTGGTGGGGCCCACACTCACTGAATTGTGTTGTTTCATTCTCTCTGTGGTGGGGCCCACACTCACTGAATTGTGTTGTTCCAGTCCCTCTCTGTGTCGGGCTCAATCTCACTGGATTGTGTTGATCCAGTGTCATCCGGAGGTGGGACTATCCGTCACAGCATGCTAGTGTCTCTCTGGGTGGGACACACACACACACACTGGATGCTAGCGTCTCTCTGAGGTGGGACTCATACTCACTTGATGCCAGTGTTTCTCTGGGGAGTAACTCACTCTCACTGGATGCCAGTGTCTCTCTGCATTGGACTCAGTCTCACTGGATGCCAGTAGCCGTCTGGGATGGGACTGACTCTCACTGGATGCCAGTATCTCTCTAGGGTGGGACTCACTCTCACTGAATACCAGTGTCTCTCTGGGGTGGGACTCACACTCACTGGATGCCAGTGTCGCTCTGGGGTGGGACTCTTGCTGGATGCCGATGTCTCTCTGGGGTGAGACTCACTCATTTCATGCCAGTGTCACTCTGGATGGGTGTCACTCACTGGATGGTATTCTCACTCACTGAATTCCAGTATCTCTTTCAGGTGCGAATAACTCACTGGACGCCAGTGTCTCTCTGGGTGGCATTCTCACTCACTGGATGCCAGTGTCTCTCTGAGTGGAATTCTCACTCACTGGATGCCTGTGTCTCTGGGTGGGATTCTCACTCACTGGATGCCAGTGTCTCTCTGGGTGGGATTCTCACTCACTGGTGTCTGTGTCTTTGGGTGGGATTCTCACTCACTGGATGCCAGTGTCTCTCTGGGTGGGATTCTCACTCACTGGATGTCTGAGTCTCTCTGGGGTGGGACTCTCACTGGATGCCAGTATCTCTCTGTGGTGGGATTCTTACTGGGAGACTCTCACTAGATGCCTGTGTCACTCTGGGGTGGGATTCTCCTTCACTGGATGCCAGAGTCTCCCTGGGGTGAGACTCTCACTGGAGGACTCTCACTGGATGT
This sequence comes from Scyliorhinus canicula, assembly GCF_902713615.1. NCBI lineage: Eukaryota > Metazoa > Chordata > Chondrichthyes > Carcharhiniformes > Scyliorhinidae > Scyliorhinus > Scyliorhinus canicula. The sequence goes on along the minus strand of NC_052147.1, from coordinate 275,853,402 downwards.
GTGTCTCTCTGGGGTGGAATTCTCACTCACTGGATGCCAGTGTCTCTCTGGGTGGGACTCTCACTGGGGGACTTCCACTGGATGCCAGTGTCTCTCTGGGATGGGATTCTCACTGGGGGACTCGCACTGGATGCCAGTGGCTCTCTGGGTGCGACTCTCACTGGGTCGCTCACTGGATGGGATTCTCACTCGCTGGATGCCAGAGTCTCTGGGGTGGGGCTCTCGCTGGAGGACTCTCACTGGATGCCAGTGTCTCTCCAGGGTGGGATTCTCACTCACTGGATGTCAGTGTCTCTCTGGGTCGGACTCTCACTAGATGCCAGTGTCTCTCTGGGGTGGGAATTCTCACTGGTGGACTCTCACTGGATGCCAGAGTCTCTCTGGGGTGGGATTCTCACTCACTGGATGCCAGTGTGTCTCTTGGTGGGACTCTCACTGGATGCCAGTGTCTCTCTGGGTGGGATTCTCAGACACTGGATGTCAGTCTCTCTCTGGGTGGGATTCTCACTGGATGCCAGTGTCTCTCTGGGTGGGGCTCACTGGAGGACTTTCACTGGATGTCAGTGTCTCTCTGGGTGGGATTCTCACTCACTGGATGCCAGTGTGTCTCTGGGTGGGACTCTCACTGGATGCCAGTGTCTCTCTGGGTGGGATTCTCACTCACTGGATGTCAGTGTCTCTCTGGGTGGGATTCTCACTGGATGCCAGTGTCTCTCTGGGTGGGATTCTCACTGGATGCCAGTGTCTCTCTGGGGTGGGATTCTATCTGGATGCCAGTGTCTCTCTGGGTGGGATTCTCACTGGATGCCAGTGTCGCTCTGGGTGGGATTCTCACTGGATGCCTGTGTCTCTCTGGGGGGATTCTCACTGGATGCCAGTGTCTCTCTGGGGGGATTCTCACTGGATGCCAGTTTCTCACTGGGGAATTCTCACTAGATGCCAGTGTCTCTCTGGGGGGGATTCTCACTGGATGCCCGTGTCTCTCTGGGGGGGGGGGGGGGGGGGATTCTCACTGGATGCCAGTGTCTCTCTGGTTCTCACTAGATGCCAGTGTCTCCTTAGGGGGATTCTCACTGGATGCCAGTGTCTCTCTAGAGGGATTCTCACTGGATGCCAGTGTCTCTCTAGAGGGATTCTCACTGGATGCCAGTGTCTCACTGGGGGGGGGGGGGGGGGGGGCGATTCTTGCTGGATGCCAGTGTCTCTCTGGGGGGATTCTCACTGGATGCCAGTGTCTGGGGGGATTCTCACTGGATGCCAGTGTCTGTGTGGGACTCCCACTTCGGCCTTTCCCCGCTCTCAGCTCCTTACCCAGATGCTGCTCCAAGCGGCGGCTCTGCTGTCTCCCAGGCCTCTCGGTCTTGCCCCAACTTCGTCCGCGGGAGCTCAGGCCTGACACCTCCCGCCTTATGTCAGGGGGCGGCGGCTGTGGCGGAGAGTCGGCCGGGCTACTTCGGGGGATGGCCGGCTTGCGGGAGTCGAGATCTCCGGCCTGTCACCCCCCACCCCGCCCCCCACGGGCGGACAGGCAGTAGCGCGCAGGCGCAGGCATCCGGCAGAGCGGATGCGCCTGCGCACAGCTCCTTCGCTGCCGGGCCCGGCCACCACGGAACGCGTGCGCACAGCATCTTTGCTGCCGGGCCCGGCCACCACGGAACGCATGCTCACAACGTCTCCTCGACCCGGCTCGCCTCCTCCCCAACCTGTCAGGCGCCTGCGCGCCGCTTCCAGGCTCGCACCTGCGCATTGCGAGCGGCGATCCCCACCTGTCAATCAGTAGCCACGTGTCTTGTGTCTACGTGGTACGCGGAGGCTGCAGCTCCCTGATGGCTTTGCAGAGAGTCTGACAAAGAACATTTATTATTAAAATAATGGAGCTTGAGGCGGAAAAGCTGCTTGCATCAGATAAAACGGTTAGCGGCAAAATCTGCAAAAACCCAAGAATGACACAAATTCAGTTATTTTTCCCAAAACTGGGCCAATATGAAAATATAATAATAATCGCTTATTGTCACAAGTAGGCTTCAATGAAGTTACTGTGAAAAGCCCCTAGTCGCCACATTCCAGCACCTGTTCAGGGAGCTGGTATGGGAATTGAACCCGGGCTGCTTGCCTTGTTCTGCATTACAAGACAGCTGTTTAGCCCACTGTGCTTAAACACATGTGTTCAGCCTGCATTAAACATGGAGGGAGTTTGGCAGGGATTTGCTGATGTGAGGTCTGAATGCTGAGGGTGAAGGTAGTCCCGAGTCCAGAAGTCGCGATGTTTGGAGTTTCAGAAGACCCGGGAGTCCAGGGGCTGGGAGAGGCCGATGTTTTGGCCTGTGCCTCTCTGGTAGCCCGGAGACAGATCCTGTTGAAATGGAAGGACTCGGGGTCGCCAAAACCGGGCGGGGGAGTGGGGGCTCTGGGTGAGCGACTTGGGAAATCCTTAGGTTGGAAAAAAATCAAGTTCGCCTTGAGAGGGACTCTGGAGGGGTTTGCCTGGAGATGGAAACCGTTTCTCAACTTTTTTACATAGAATTTACAGTGCAGAAGGAGGCCATTCAGCCCATCGAGTCTGCACCGGCTCTTGGAAAGCCCATACCCATACCCCTACCCAAGCTCATACCTCCACCCTACCCAATAACCCAGTAACCCCACCCAACATTAAGGGCAATTTGGACCCTAAGGGAAATTTAGCATGGCCAATCCACCTAACCTGCACGTCTTTGGACTGTGGGAGGAAACCGGAGCACCCGGAGGAAACCCACACACACACAGGGAGGATGTGCAGACTCCGCACAGACAGTGACCCAAGCCGGAATCGAACCTGGGACCCTGGTGCTGTGAAGCCATTGTGCTAGCCACAATGCTACCGTGCTGCCCAACCTCTTCAAGGATAGTTAAGAAGTCAGTAGGGGGAGAGGGGGGGACATTGTGGGTGAAAGAAAATGGAGGCAGAGTGGGTGGAGGGTAACAGCAGAGAGGGTGGGGGTGGGGGGTTGGTTATTTATCTGCTTTGTTATGTGCTTTCCTGTCCTCTTTTTGGTTTTGGTTATGTTTGATGTATGTATATGTATGTTGATAAAAACATTTTTTAAAAAATGAAACCTCCTATCGCTTAACTTTAATCTATGCTTCCTGTGAGCTCCTCAACCAAAGGAAAGAGGCCTTCTTGTCTACCTATCCAGATTTCTCATAACTATCACACTTTAATTTACCTATCCAATCCTTTTTCTTATTCTCCAGATTAGGAAACATCCTCATCTGACACACAACATTTTCCAATCCTTCCATATCTGTGGGGAAGACGAAAGACAGGATGGAGGGTAAGATGCCAAACAAGGTGGGAGCTGGGACACAGCCCCCTCCATTTTTTACAAGGGGTGTTGATCTCATTGCATAGCACTTTCGAGACGTTGACACAGGCGCAATGGGCTGAGTGGCCTCCAGTGCTGTACGATTCTGTGACACATGTGACCGCACCCCAGCAAGCAGACAACACACCAGAAAACAATAACATTTCTCAACGTAAACAAATAAAAGTTGTAAAATCCAGATTGAACGCTTTGGGTAGAATTCCTGCTGCGTTATCTCGTCACTGTCACTTGTTCTGTGGTTTTGCACATCTGACATAGGCTTCAATTCATCCAGCACTGTTTCTTCACACACTCTGCCAGGATTACATCACACCAGTGAAGCAAAAATGATTGCAAAGCTCTGAAAATAATTACTACCGTTGCCATATGTTGTCCTTATGCTTCAACATAACCAGGATACTTCAAATCTCCCGACATCTCTGTAGCCTTTATCACTTTTAAAATCCATCCCAGCTGTGCTTTCTGACGATTCCTTGAACCATATTATTTGCTTCCTTACGCACTGTTTCCATTGCAATGAAGTGTGAATAAACCAATAATAACTCTGCGTTTTCATACAGAATCATTTTTTTTGAAGGTCCAAGAGTATGCTCTAATATTTAAGTTTGCTTGTCTCTCCTTGGGGGGGAAAAAAACTTCCCTCGGCATAATATAAGATCATAGGATGTAGGAGCAGAAGTCGGCCATTTGGCCCATCGCGGCTGCTCCGCCACTCAATGAGATCATTGTGGTGATATGCCTATGGGCTATATATCATAGATGGATTTAGCGCGGCCTCCAACCAGCAGCTGGCGATGCAGACATGCGGCGAAACCACTGTGTTGTATTGTGCTGCCACAGTATTACGTGTTGTACAGTATTGCCACGGTTTCGGCTCTGCCCGCGGCTCCTCCCCATAGGGCCTGGGTATATAAACTGCCGACCTCTCACACTGCCTCATTCTGGGGCACACTGCCAGCTGTGTTGTAAGTCAATTAAAGCCATAGTTAATTCACTCTGCGTTCTCCGTCTTAATTCCCGTACCAGCCTCCCTGGACAGGCGCCAGAATGTGGCGACTAGGGGCTTTTCACAGTAACTTCATTGAAGCCTACTCGTGACAATAAGCGATTTTCATTTTTCATTAATTGATGGCATATCAATTTAATTGACTTACATTAAAGAGCTGCTTAACATGGATCCGGATCTCAAACCGGACCTCCTGCAGATAGATCCCCAATCAGCCGACGCCAATGTCAGCTTCGCACACTGGCTACGCTGTCTAGAATCTTTCATCAATTCTGCCGCCGTCGCCGAGGAACACAAGCTGCGAGTCCTCATCTCCCGGGTGAACCCGCAAATTTCTCTCATCTTCCGGGACGCGGCCTCGTTTGATGAAGCCATTAATCTCTTGAAAGGACGGTATGTGAAATGGGTTAATGGACTGTTTGCCAGGCACCTCCTTGCCACGCGGCGTCAGCGCCCTGGAGAGTCGCTGGCAGAATTTCTGCGCGTTTTTCGGGTGCTCGGCGGGGCCTGCAACTGCGAGGCGGTGTCGGCTATTAAGCACACTGAACTTCTGATCCGGGATGCCGATGTTGCCGGCATTGACTCACACTGCGTTCGCCAGCACCTGCTAGAGAGGGAGACATTTGACCTCCGGGAAACGGTGCAGTTTGCTGAATTGCTGGAGGGTGGCCTTCCGTAACACCTCCTTACTTTCTTCATGAGCCGACCATGGGGAACCTTATCAAACGCCTTACTGAAATCCATGTATACGACATCAACTGCTCTACCTTCATCTGCACACTTAGTTACCTCCTCAAATAATTCAATCAAATTTGTGAGGCAAGACTTATCCTTCACGAATCGGTGTTGACTATCCCGGATTAAGCTGCATCTTTCCAAATGATCATAAATCCTATCCTTCAGGATCTTTTCCATTAACTTACCGACCACCGAAGTAAGACTAACCAGCCTATAATTACCAGGGTCATTCCTATTCCCTTTTTTGAACAGAGGAACAACATTCGCCACTCTCCAGTCCTCTGGCACTATCCCCGTGGACAGTGAGCACCCAAAGACCAAAGCCAAAGGCTCTGCAATCTCATCCCTTGCCTCCCAAAGAATCCTATGATATATGCCATCTGGCCCAGGGGACTTGTCGACCCTAAGGTTTTTCAAAATTGCTAATGCATCCTCCCTCAGAACATCTCCCTCCTCCAGCCTTCCCATCTGTATCACACTCTCATCCTCAAAAACATGGCCCCTCTCCTTGGTGAACACTGAAAAAAAGTATTAATTCAACGCCTCTTCTATCTCTTCTGACTCCATGCACAAGTTCCCACTACTGTCCTTGACCGGCCCAAACCTCACCCTGGTCATTCTTTTATTTCTCTAAAAAGCCTTGGGGTTTTCCTTGATCCGACCTGCCAAGGACTTCTCATGCCCCCTCCTAGCTCTCCGAAGCCCTTTTTTTTGTTAGCTCATTCCTTGCTACCTTGTAACCCTCAAGCGACCCAACTGAACCTTGTTTTCTCATCCTTGCATACGCTTCCTTTTTCCTCTTGACAAGACATTCAACCTCTTTTGTGAACCATGGTTCCCTCACACGGCCATTTCCTCCCTGCCTGACAGGGACATACCTATCAAGGACACGCAGTATTTGTTCCTTGAACAAGCTCCACTTTTCATTTGTGTCTTTCCCTGAGATTCTGTTCCCATCTTATGCTCCCTAATTCTTGCCTAATCGCATCATAATTACCCCTCCCCCAATTATAAACCTTGCCCTGCCGTATGGCCCTATCCCTCTCCATTGCAATAGTGAAAGACACCGAATTGTGGTCACTATCTCCAAAGTGCTCTCCCACAAACAAATCTAACACTTGGCCCGGTTCATTACCCAATACCAAATCCAATGTGGCCCCACCTGTCGGCCTATCCGCATATTGCGTCAGGAAAGCCTCCTGCACACACTGTGCAAAACTGCCCCATCCGAACTGTTTGATCTATAGAGGTTCCAATCAATATTGGAAAGCCAAAGTCACCCATGACAACTACCCTGAGACCTCCACACCTATCCATAATCTGAAATTTCTTCCTTCACATCTCTATTACTATTCGGGGGTCTATAGAAAACTCCTAACAACGTGACTGCTCCTTTCCTATTTCTAACTTCGGCCTAAACTACCTCAGTAGGCAGATCCCCTTCGAACTGCCTTTCTGCTGCCATTAAACTATCCTTGATTAACAATGCTATTCCTCCACCTCTTTTACCACCTTCCCTACTCTTACTGAAAACATCTACACCCTGGAACAACCATTCCTGTCCCTGTTCTAACCATGTCTCCGTAATGGCCACAACATAATAGTCCCAAGTACCAATCCACGCTCCAAGTTCACCTACCTTATTCCGGATGCTCCTTGCATTGAAGTAGATCCACCTTCCTGTCTGTCGGTACACTCCTGCGACCTTGATACCCTCCTCAGTACCTCACTACTCTCAACACTGGCTTCTGGACTACAGCTCGTTTTCCCACCCCCCTGACTAATTAGTTTAAACCGCCCCGAAGAGTCGTAGCAAATTTCCCTCCCAGGATATTGGTGCCCCTCTGGTTCAGGTGCAAACCGTCCTGTCAGTAGAGGTTCCACTTTCCCCAGAATGTGCTCCAATTATCCACGTCACTGAAACCCTCCCTCCTACACCATCACTGCAGCCACGTATTTATCTGCACTCTCTCCCTGTTCCTCAACTTGCTAGCACGTGACACTGGCAACAAACCAGAGATGACAACATGGTTTGTCCTGGCTCTCAGCTTCCACCCCATCTCCCTAAATTCCTGTTTTAAATCCCCGTCCCTTCTCTTACCTATGTCGTTGGTACCGATGTGTACCACGACTTGTGACTGTTCCCCCTCCTCCTTAAGGATTCTGAAAACCTTAAGGATTCTGAAAACCAGGCAACATCCTGTCAAACCTCCCCTGCACCCTCTCCAAAGCCTCCACATCCTTCTGGTAGTGTGGCGACCCGAATTGTGCGCAATATTCCAAGTGCGGCCGTACCAAGGTTCTACACAACTGCAAAGACTTGTCAGTTTTTATACTCAATGCCCCGTTTAATGAAGACTACCGTGTCCACTTGTGTTGCCACTTTCAAAGATCTGTGGACCTGCACGCCCAGATCTCTCTGACTTTCAATATTCCCATCTATGTTAGACTTACCAAAATGCATTACCTCACATTTGTCCGGATTAAACTCCATTTGCCATTTCTCTGCCCAAGTGCAGTGGAGTGTCAGCTTTGACATTTGTGTTCAAGTTCTGGTGTGGGACTTGAACCCACAACCTTCTAACAGACACGAATGTTGCCTTTGGGCCATGGCTGACACTGTCACTCATGAGGAGTTTGGAGGAGATATGGTGAATTGCTGAGAGCAAAATACTGTGGATGCTGGAATCTGAAATAAAAACAGAAAATGCTGGAAGCAAACAGCGGAGCAGGAGGCATCCGTAGAACAAAACAGAGTTAATGCTCCGGAACAATGTCCTTCAGTCAGAATTGGCAAAAATTTAAGATATGCAACTGATCCTGGGCACGTACAGTGGCGGGGAAACTGGAAAGCAGACAATGACAGAAGAGAAATAAACGGGAATATCTGCGATAGGTGGAACAACAGGAGTTAAACTGTGGATCACCAGAACTTGGGGCCACTTTTAAAATAAGGAATCGCCCATTTAGGTCAGAGATGAGGAGAATGTTTCTGAGGGTCGTGAGTCTTGAACTCTATTCCTCAAAAGGCAGTGGAGGCACAGTCTTTGAATATTCGTAAGGTTGAGCGAGAAAAATTATTGATTAACAAGGGGGTAAATCACGGCGCCGAGGTCCTAGGTTTGATACCGGCCCCGGGTCATTGTCCGTGTGGCGTTTGCACATTCTCCCCGTGTCTGCGTGGGTTTCGACCCCACAACCCAAAGATGTGCAAGATGGGTGGATTGGCCACGCTAAATTGCCCCTTAGTTGGGGAAGAAAAAATAATTGGATACTCTAAAAAAAATTTTAAAACAAGGGGTGAAAGGTTATTGGGGTAGACGGGAATGTGGGGCTGAGGTTACAATCAGATCAGCAATGATCCTATTGAATAGTGGAGCAGGCTCAAGGGGCTGAATGGCCTACGCCCGCTCCTAATTTATATGCTCGGAATTAACTGCATGCACTCCCTGTATCTGCGTGGGTTTCCTCCGGGCACTCTGGTTTTCTCCAAGTCCCGAAACACGTGCTGTTATGTGAATTGCTCATTCTGAATTCTCCCTCTGTGTACCTGAACAGGCGCCAGAGTGTGGAGAGTAGGGGCTTTTCACATAACCTCATTGCAGTGTTAATGTAAGCCTATTTGTGACAATAAAGATTATTGTGTTGCAAAGTGAAGCGGGGGGGGGGGGGGGGGGGGGGGGGTGTTAAGGCAGGTAGTAACGGCGCAAGTAAATAAACAATTGGGCTGGAACTTCTCAGCAAAACTAGCTTTGCTGTCACAGATTTAATTCTTTTATGCTTCCCTAAAAGACAACGGTTGCAAATTGGCCACTCCCCCGTCTCACAGGATTGAAGCAAAAGTGTTAAGTTCTGGAATGCACTGCCTGGTGGAACACATTTAAATAACAACGTGCAGGATGGAATTTGATGAAATACTTGAAAGGGAAAGTTTTGCAGACATATGAGGGAAAGAGCGGGCAAGAAGGACGGGATGGATCCTTCTCCCATAAGAGCCAGCCGAGGGATAATGGGCTGCATGGCCTTCTTCTGTGGAATCTGATTCGACGAAAAGCTTCTGTCGATAACTGAATAACGGCGGGGGGGAGCAGCCACAATGCAAGGAAAGTGGGGAAAGGGTGAGGTTGGAGATAATCGTGTAAAATATAACAGTAATAATGCCGAGAGGTTTACAATTCCCACAACTATTTACAATTAGATGCAGTGATTGATATAATTCTAACACCCACAAACAAGAAATACTACAATAACGGTGAGGAGAGTGACTCTGAAACAAAATTTTATTTTGGACCTTGAAAAATTTTATAAGTTGGATCTTTGGTTAAAAAGCTCACAAAAATGTAATTTATCACTTAACCTCGATGTAAAAAAAAAATCGATACTTATTAAAATGTCTTGGGAGATTCATGCGTACTTGGGTCAAATTCTATAATGGCAATCCCTCAGGAGTTAGATGGGTTCAAAATGCAACATAAATTAGCAAGACAAAAATTATATGCAGACTAATTTAAAATGAGCTCAATTCAAAGTGCATTTGTAAACAGGGCATGATTATGAAGGAGACGCAGGCAGCTGCTGGCCTTCAGGTCTGAAGCAATAGCTCCCACGACCCCGATTTGAGGAATTAAATTTAGTCTCTGTTCAAAATAATGACGCAACATGTATTTTACTCCCTGAAAACAGTTCAGATATTAACCGTGCTTCTGCCAGAAAATCCCAGCTGAGAAATCCTGGCGCCAAGCAAAGGCACTCCACCCACTCCCACGTCAAAAAGGTCTGACAAGAGTAAGCCTGTTTTTGTACCAAGTAGGATAACTTGAAAACTATCTTGGCCTGGATTTTGCAGTCGGCAGTGAGTTCTAGTCGGTTCTGTGGAGTGGATCTGATCTATCTCAATGTTAATTTCATTGCGGCACCAGTGATAGGGCAGTGGAACAGTGATGTCAGGGCAGCCTCAATTGGGGAGTATGGAGTGCGGTACTGTATAGGGTAAGCGGGACCTTCTCTTGTGCAAGGATGAGCCTGATACAGTTTAAGGTGGTGCACAGGGTGCATATGACTCAGCGAGAAGGAGTGGGTTCTTTCAGGGGGTAACAGATGAGTGTGAGAGGAGTGGGCGGGGGCCAGCGAATCACGCGCACATGTTTTGGGCTTGTGAAAAATTGGGAAGTTTCTGGGTGGGAGTGTTCGCGGTCTTAGCCAGGATAGTGGAGGAGGAGGTGGACCCGGACCCTTTTGGTGGCGCTATTTGGGGTTTCACAGAAGCCGGAGCTCATGGACGGGGGAAGGCCGATTGTGTGGCCTTCGCCTCTCTGATTGCACGCGACGCATTTTGCTGGAGTGGCGGTCGGCATCGCTGCTGGGGGTAGGGGCTTGGTTGGGTGACCCGTTATGGGGCTCAGTATGGGGGTTTGAGAAAAGGTGGAGGATGTTTGTGACCATGTTTGAGGAGCAGTTCGTCACAGCAGGGGGGCGGGGGGAAGGGTGAAAAAGGGGAAAAATCTGTACAAACTGTATAGCTGATTGCTAGGAAGTATGTTTCCCGGGGTGCGTATTTGCTGTAACCTGTTTAGATACATGTTTGGAATAAAATACATTAAAAAAATATCAGGGCAGCCAATGACATTAAAGAATTCACAACAACCGCAAATCAGGAAGTAACAAGCTGGTTTTGTCATGCACTTCCGTTATTTTGCATACACATGGTAACATTTGAAATATCATAATGTGGAGATGCCGGCGTTGGACTGGGGTGAGCACAGTACCAAGTCTTGCAACACCAGGTTAAAGTCCAACAAGTTTGTTTCAAAACACACCTGTTGGACTTTAACCTGGTGTTGTAAGACTTCTTATTGAAATATCATAAGCAGAGGCCTAACGTCATCAAGGTAAAGGAGGTCGCCACTCGGCCCATCAAGTACATCCAGCTTCTGGTAGGCAATCTAATTAGTCCCAACCCCTGACTTTACATCTGTAACCCATATTACACATTCATTTCCCTCAAGTGCCCATCCAATTTCCGTTTGAAATCACTGATCATCTCAACTCAGGGGCAGCACGGTAGCATAGTGATTAGCACAATTGCTTCACAGCTACAGGGTCCCAGGTTCGATTCCCGGCTTGGATCACTGTCTGTGCGGAGTCTACATGTTCTCCGTGTGTATGGGGAGGGGGGGGGGTTTCCTCCCACAGTCCAAAGATGTGCAGGTTAGGTGGATTGGCCATACTACATTGCCCTTAGTGTCCAAAATTGCCATTAGTGTTGGGTGGGGTGACTGGGTTATGGGGATAGGGTGGAGGTGTGGACCTTGGGTAGGGTGCTCTTTCCAAGAGCCGGTGCAGACTCAATGGGCCGAACGGCCTCCTTCTGCACTGTAAATTCTATGAATCTATGAAACTTCCACCACCTTCGGAAGCAGCAAGCTCAATTTCATTACCACCCGCTGCATTAAAATGTACTTCCTCATGTCCCTGCATCACTTGTCCAAAACCTTAAGTAGGTCTCCGCTAATCCATATACTATCAGCCAATGGGAAGTTTTTCTTTGTGTATTTTATCTAAATCTGTCATAATCCTGTCTAACTTTATCAAATCACCCCTCACTCTCCTTTGCCCCAAGGAGATCCAGCTTCCACAGAATCCCTACAGTGCAGCAAGAGGCCATTCGGTCCATCGAGTCTGCACCGACCCTCCAAAAGAGCTGCCTATCTAGACCCACTACCCCACCCTGTTCCCGTAACCCCATGCAACTTGCACATCTTTGAACTGTGAGAGGTAACCGCAGCACCCAGAGGAAACCCGCACAGACATGGGGAGAATGTGTAAACTCCACACACTCACCCATGGCTGGAATCAAACCGATGTCCCTGTCTCTGTGAGGCAGCAGTGCTAACCACTGTGCCACCTTGTCACCAAAACCTCATCACTGGAACCATTCTGGAAAATCTCCACTGCACCCTTTCAAGAACCCACACATCCTTCCTAGTGTGCTGACCGGAAGTGAGTGCACTTTTCCAGCCATTGCCGAACCAGAGCTTTGTAATGTTTGAGCACAACCTCCCTGCTTTTCCCCAAAAAAACGAGTGGCCTTTTTGTGATTCTATACCAGTGAACAAAACTGGACAAAATAAACTTGCACAAATGGACCAAAGCCAAAGGCAGCAGTGATTGACTTGACCGAGGAGTGGAAGGTCCCAACAGAGCACACTAAACGGGGACGGAGATGACAACTTAGGACTCCCATTGATGTCCCTGATAGCTTACTCCACTTTATCCTGAGCGCAGCTCCTTCATCAGGTAGACTCACCTGAGGAAGGAGCTGCGCTCCGAAAGCTAGTGATTCCAATCAAACCTGTTGGACTTTAACCTGGTGTTGGAAGACTTCTTACTGTGCCCACCCCAGTCCAACGCCGGCATCTCTACATCATCAATTTATCCTGGTGTTGAAAGCAACACAATAAACTTATATTTTTATATACAAGGGACCATATGTTCGGTCCATGGGAGCTTGGTCAGTAGCGGAATATATAAAACCAGGGCAAGTGAAACACAAGAACATTTTATTAGATTTTTCAGCAAAGATCACCTTCCATATTCAACATGCAATCCAAAAATAATCAGTCATTACTAGACCAATACACAAAGTCTATAATTATACCCATGATCATTTCCATTTTCTCTGATCTCCTACCTGTTTAATTTAGCATCCCAAATAATCTCAGAATTAAAAAATAATCACATTTGACGTGCTATTTTCTTTTGGAACTTCCTCGTGCCATCCCTGAGCAATTTGATTAAAACTTTTAACCTACCCCCTCCAAGACATTAACCCCCAAACCTCCCCAGCCCGAAATGAAAAACCTGGCAACATTAGGCAATCTCAGCCGATTTGGTGGACCTTAATACAGAAAATCCACAACTACAAAATATTTGCATAGAAGACGAGCTAGTGATCGGTGATGAAGTCCAGTTCCACTGCTTGTTGGCTGTAATTGGTCCAGCACAAGGTTGGTCTATTCTTGCGCAGCTAATAAGGCGGATGCTTTAAGCCTCGCTTCCCAGTCGAGGCATAATTACACTTCCGTCTTCCAAGCTGTTTGAAGGAATGGCTTTATCCTGCATTTATTGAACCCCCTACCTTTTTTAAAATCTTGTTTAAAAAGTCATTAGAAACTGGAATATTGCAGTCAGTAGGGGCACTGACAACACTGGCACCAGGATGCTTTTGTACTAGTCAATCACTAGTTACAAGCATTGTACTTGGACACAACAGTGAGGAAGGTGGTACTGAAACTCTAGTTGTATTCGTCTCATTATAGAGTGCGGTCCTTTTAAAAAAAGGAACTGCGAGTGGTCCACTTATTACAACATTTTTCTTTAATAATTGGGCACTTTTCATTTAAAAAAAAACAAAGCTCTCAGTCTAAGAAAGTGGGTTGTTTCAGTGATGAGAGTAGGGACCATTCACAGTGCAGTGGCAAGCTTGAGGTATCCAACGTTACAACTCCTCTTTCCTCTTTGCAATCTTCTCATGGTCCAGCCCTCTCATTCCTCTGATGTATTCAATGAAAGCAGCTCCCTAAGGAAACAAATGGAAGTAACTTCATTTGAAGCCTACTTGTGACAATAAGCGATTTTCATTTCATTTCAGAAAGGAAACCCAATCAATATTTTGTAACTCTGTTAAGCCGTTCCTCTGACAGAGAAAACTTTGCACCCAAACAATTTGCGGGTAGTTTGTGCAGGAGAATTGCAAGCTCTGTAGGAAAGATTCAAAGACGTTCTCCCGAGATCCCAGGGAGCAGCTAAAGAGAGTGCTCACAACTCTAAAGCTCAGCAAGATTTTACCAGATTGCAGAGATGCAACATTAAGCTCAGCTATCGGAAGCATAGCTTCCTTGCCTTGTGGAAGTTGTGTTTGTTGGGTGGAACTACGTTACTAATGAGGAATAAATCACACTCGCCTTGGGCCAGTATCAAAGCGTTCAGACAAGATACAGCAGGGTAAAACTGTCTCATATGCCTCAGCAACCTGTCCCAGACATGGTCTTGGGAGACTTTACCAGTACCTTCGCCCATTTCCCATGCCGTTTCTCACTCCATAGCTCTTCTAAACATGATGGTAGAGTGAGAGGAATTGGTGCTGAATTAAGAGGCAATACTATTATCGTTCTCTAGTCTGCTAGGAACCGCCCAAGCACATTGCACGTGTGAATCTTACAGCCAGCAGAAGAGTCTGGATTGCTGCCCAGAATGCCTAATCCATTGCATCATCCAGTCCTTTGTTTTCTTTAAAATTAGCCAAAAAAGCTGCGATTCAAGATGTTGAAACACTTTCTCCAAAACATTCCTGCATAATACTCACGCCAGCATGGAATCTCCTCTCTCTGTAGTGATTCTATGTGAGGATTTGTTAGGAAATTTCCCCCCCTTGCCTTTCTCACCTCTGTTCCCTCTCACTGCCTCACAGCCGACAGTTCAACAGGAGTAAGGAGTAGGCCATCTGGCCCCTCGCACCTACCCCACCAGTCAATAAGATCATGGTTCATCTGACGGCGGCCACAACTCCACTTCCCCACCTGTCCAATAAGCAGAGACTTCCCTCTATCCCCAATAAGCCGAGACTCCCCCCCTGTCCCCAATAACCCGAGACTCCCACCCCCATCCCCAATAACCCGAGACTCCCCCCCCCCGTCCCCAATAACCCGAGACTCCCCCCCTGTCCCGAACAACCCGTGACACTCCTCGTCCCCAATAACCCGAGACCCCCCTGTCCCCAATAACCCGAGACTCACCCCACCCCCGTCCCCAATAACCCGAGACTCCCCCGTCCCGAACAACCCGTGACCCCCCCCCGTCCCCAATAACCCGAGACCCCCCCGTCCCCAATAAGCCGAGATTCCCCCTGTCCCCAATAACCCAAGACTCCCCCCCCCGTCCCCAATAACCCGAGACCCCCCCCGACCCCAACAACCCGAGACTAACCCCCCCATCCCCAACAACCCGAGACTCCCCTCCGTCCCCAATAACCCGAGACCCCCCCGTCCCCAATAACCCGAGACTACCCCCCCCCCGTCCCCAACAACCCGAGACCCCCCCGTCCCCAATAACCCGAGACCCCCGTCCCCAATAACCCGAGTCTCCCCCTGTCCCCAATAACCCGAGACCCCCTCCCTATCCCCAATAACCCGAGACCCCCTCCCTATCCCCAATAACCCGAGACCCCCTCCCTATCCCCAATAACCCGAGACCCCCCCGTCCCCAATAACCCGAGACTCCCCCCCCCGTCCCCAATAACCCGAGACTCCCCCCCGTCCCCAATAACCCGAGACCCCCCCCGTCCCCAATAACCCGAGACTTCCCCCCTGTCCCCAATAAGCCAAGACCCCCCCCCCCGTCCCCAATAACCCGAAACCCCCCCGTCCCTAATAACCCGAGACCCCCCTGTCCCCAATAACCCGAGACCCCCCCGCCCCCAATAACCCGAGACCCCCCCGTCCCCAATAACCCGAGACTCCCCCCCGTCCCCAATAAGCCGAGATTCCCCCCGTCCCCAATAAGCCGAGATTCCCCCCGTCCCCAATAAGCCGAGATTCCCCCCGTCCCCAATAAGCCGAGATTCCCCCCTGTCCCCAATAACGCGAGATTCCCCCCTGTCCCCAATAACCCGAGATTCCCCCCTGACCCCAATAACCCGAGACTCCCCCCCCCCCGTCCCCAATAAGCCGAGACTCCCCCCGTCCCCAATAACCTGAGTTCCCCCCGTCCCCAATAAGCCGAGACTCCCCCCGTCCCCAATAACCCGAGACCCCCCTGTCCCCAATAACCCGAGACCCCCCCCGTCCCCAATAACCCGAGACCCCCCGTCCCTAATAACCCGAGACTCCCCCCCCCCGTCCCCAATAACCCGAGACCCCCCCGTCCCCAATAAGCCGAGATTCCCCCCTGTCCCCAATAACCCGAGACTCCCCCGTCCCCAATAACCCAAGACTCCCCCCGTCCCCAATAACCCACGACTCCCCCCGTCCCCAATAACCCACGACTCCCCCCGTCCCCAATAACCCACGACTCCCCCCGTCCCCAATAACCCGAGACTCTCCCCCCCGTCCCCAATAACCCGAGACCCCCCCATCCCCAATAACCCGAGACTCCCCCCGTCCCCAATAACCCGAGACACCCCCCCCGTCCCCAATAACCCGAGACTCCCCCCGTCCCCAATAACCCGAGACTCCCCCCGTCCCCAATAACCCGAGACACCCCCCCCTGTCCCCAATAACCCGAGACATCCCCCTGTCCCCAATAACCCGAGACATCCCCCTGTCCCCAATAACCCGAGACTCCCCCCTGTCCCCAATAACCCGAGACTCCCCCCGCGTCCCCAATAATCCGAGACACCCCCATCCCCAATAACCCGAGACCCCCCCGTCCCCAATAACCCGAGACTCCCTCGTCCCCAATAACCCGAGACCCCCCGTCCCCAATAACCCGAGACCCCCCCCGTCCCCAATAACCCGAGACCCCCCGTCCCCAATAACCCGAGACCCCCCGTCCCCAATAACCCGAGACTCCCCCCCGTCCCCAATAATCCGAGACACCCCCATCCCCAATAACCCGAGACCCCCCCATCCCCAATAACCCGAGACTCCCTCGTCCCCAATAACCCGAGACCCCCCCCGTCCCCAATAACCCGAGACCCCCTGTCCCCAATAACCCGAGACTCCCCCCTGTCCCCAATAACCCGAGACTCCCCCCGCGTCCCCAATAATCCGAGACACCCCCATCCCCAATAACCCGAGACCCCCCCGTCCCCAATAACCCGAGACTCCCTCGTCCCCAATAACCCGAGACCCCCCGTCCCCAATAACCCGAGACCCCCCCGTCCCCAATAACCCGAGACCCCCCGTCCCCAATAACCCGAGACCCCCCGTCCCCAATAACCCGAGACTCCCCCCCGTCCCCAACAACCCGAGATCCCCCCGTCCCCAATAACCCGAGACTCCCCCCGTCCCCAATAACCCGAGACTCCCCCGTCCCCAATAACCCGAGACTCCCCCCCCCGTCCCCAATAACCCGAGACCCCCCGTCCCCAATAACCCGAGACCCCCCGTCCCCAATAACCCGAGACTCCCCCCTGTCCCCAATAACCCGAGACTCCCCCCTGTCCCCAATAACCCGAGACCCCCTCCCTATCCCCAATAACCCGAGACCCCCCTGTCCCCAATAACCCGAGACCCCCCCTGTCCCCAATAACCCAAGACTCCCCCCGTCACCAATAAGCCGAGATTCCCCCCTGTCCCCAATAACCCGAGACTCCCCCCCCGTCCCCAATAACCCGAGACTCCCCCCCCCCTGTCCCCAATAACCCGAGACATCCCCCTGTCCCCAATAACCCGAGACATCCCCCTGTCCCAATAACCCGAGACTCCCCCCCTGTCCCCAATAACCCGAGACATCCCCCTGTCCCCAATAACCCGAGACTCCCCCCCACCCATCCCCAATAACCCGAGACTCCCCCCGCCCCCAATAACCCGAGACACCCCCCCGTCCCCAATAACCCGAGACTCCCCCCCCGTCCCCAATAACCCCAGACTACCCCCGTTCCCAATAACCCGAGACTCCCCCCTGTCCCCAATAACCCGAGGCTCCCCCCCCGACCCCAATAACCCGAGACTCCCCCCTGTCCCCAATAACCCGAGACTCCCCCCCTGTCCCCAATAACCCGAGACTCCCCCCTGTCCCCAATAACCCGAGACCCCCCCCCGTCCCCAATAATCCGAGACTCCCCCCCCGTTCCCAATAACCCGAGACTCCCCCCCGTCCCCAATAACCCGAGACTGCCCCCCGTCCCCAATAAACCGAGAATCCCCCCCCCCGTCCCCAATAACCCGAGACTCCCCCCGTCCCCAATAATCCGAGACTCTCCCCCCCCCCGTCCCCAATAACCCGAGACTCCCCCCTGTCCCCAATAATCCGAGACTCCCCCCCCCCCCCCCCCCCCCCCCCCCCCCCCCGTCCCGTCCCCAATAACCCGAGACTCCTTTACAGATGAAGAATTTGTCTTAACTCAGCCGTGAATATATTCAATGACCAGTGATG
Organism: Scyliorhinus canicula; assembly: GCF_902713615.1. Taxonomy (NCBI): domain Eukaryota; kingdom Metazoa; phylum Chordata; class Chondrichthyes; order Carcharhiniformes; family Scyliorhinidae; genus Scyliorhinus; species Scyliorhinus canicula. The sequence continues at coordinate 275,835,201 of NC_052147.1, read as the reverse complement.
TTAATTACTCTCTGCTTATCTCGAGTTAGAGGGACGGGGGCAGAAGAGATACATTTCACAAATGAGAATTTATTTGTGAGGAACTTCAAGCTAAATTAATGCCTTTCTCAGCAAAGGTTAGAAGGAATAAAGTAAAGTTCTGTAGAAGAGTTACAGGGACTGAAATGATAACTAATTCTCTCTCTCCAGGCGCTTTCCAGCATCTTCCATGTTGATATTCAGCACCTGCAGTATTTGCTTTTGTTTGAAGGTTAGGAGGAGATTTGACGGAGATGGAGTGCTTTACTAGAAACAATGATGGAACCAGAATCCATTTCTAAAAACGTGAGTTTGTATTGGAATTTTTCTGAAACAAAAATGAGCTGAATGGTCCAATTCTCTGCTATAACATTTGATGATTCTATTTGTCCAACAGCAGGCTGACATGTGGTGTCGGTGGTTATCACACACTAACCTGATCCCTGTTACCACCAAGATTTTAGCACATGCAGACAGTATTATCAGAGACCCAGGCCTTCTTCCAGACCCTCCCATCAGGCAGAAGGTACAGAAGTCTGAAGACTCGCACATCCAGACATAGGAACAGCTTCTTCCCCACAGCTATAAGACTCCTCACCGACTCCCCCTCAGACTGATCTGTTCCCTGTAAGAACACTATTCATGACGCCCTCGGCTGCTCTTGCTCGTGCATTTGCTTTGTTTGGCCCCTTGTTCCGCACTGTAACCAATCACTGTTTGTCGATGTACCATTTGTCAATGTTCCCTGTTGATTACTCTTTTGTCTACTATGTACGTACTGTGTACACTCCCTTGGCCGCAGAAAAATACTTTTCACTGTACTTCGGTACATGTGACAATAAATCTAATCAAATGAAATTCCAGGAAAGGTTGATGGACAGTTATCATGAGTGGGAACCAGGCCTAATTTTCCCATTTCTAGCTCATAGGTCAATTGTGTCCATAGCACTACTCTAACCAAGGTTACAGGATTCATATCAGATATTGCAACAAAAAAAAAAATACTGCATTTGCGCAGAGAGAAGGGAACTGACGTTTCGAGCCTGGATGACTCTTTGCCAAAGCCAAAGAGAACTGGAAACGGTCAGATGTAGCGATAGGTGGAGGTTGACAACGGTGTCGTGGACAGAAAGACAAAAGGAATGCAAATGGAGGTGATTAAGGCTAAGAAGGGTGCTGATAGTGGTATATTAAGAGATTAGAATGTGTGAATGGCAGAACACAGGTGAGCAGTGTTAAAGGGCAACTAGGAACAGGGAACAGATTGGCCAAGTTTTTGGGGGGGGGGGGTGATGGAAGAACAGAGCAATAGAAGAAATAAAAAATAAATTGATAGAAATAAAAATGGGGTGAAGGTGGAGGAGGGAGTTCACAGTCTGAAATTGTTGAACTCAATGTTAAGTCCGGAAGGCTGTAACGTGCCTAATCGGAAGATGAGGTGCTGTTCCTCCAGCTTACACTGGGTTTGACTGGAACATTGCAGCAGGCCAAGGACGGACATGTGGATGTGAGAGCGGGACGGGGAGTTGAAATGGCAGCGACAGGAAGGTCTGGGTCCTGCTTGCAGACGGGCTGAATGCGTTCTGCCAAGCGATCATCGAGTCTGCATTTAGTCTCTCCGATGTACAGTAGACCACACTGGGAACAGTGAATGCAATAGACCAGATTGAAGGAGGTGCACATGAAGCGCTGCCTCACCTGAAAATGGTGTTTAAGCCCTGGGATGGTCAGCAGGGAGGAGGTAAAGGGGCAGGTGTTACACCTTCTGCGATTGCATGGGAAGGTGAGTGGGAAGAGGGTGACGTATTGGGGGTGATGGAGGAGTGGACTAGGGTATTCCAGAGGGAACGGTCCCTGCAAAATGCTGATAGGGAGAGTGAGGGGAAGATGTTTGGTGGTGGAATCATGCTGGTATTGGTGGAACTGGCGGAGGATGATTCTTTGAATGCTGGGGCTGGTGGGGTGAAAAGTGAGGACAAGGGGGACCCTATCGTGATTTTAGGATGGAGGGCAAGAGGTGAGAGCAGAGGTGCGGCCGATGGGTTGAACACAGTTGAGAGCTCTGGTGACCAGTGGGTGGATATTCAAGATTAAGGAAGAATGAAGACATGTCAGCAGCACCATTTTGGAAAGTGGAATCATCAAACAGATGCTACTGAGGTAAAGGAACTGGGAGAACGGGATGGAGTCCTTACAGAATGTGGAGTGTGACAAGCTATGATCGAGGTAGCTGTGAGAGTCAGTGGGTTTCTAATGGATATTAATGGAGAATCTATTCCTAGAAATTGAAATAGAAAGGTCCAGGAAGGGGAGGGAAGTGTCGGTGATGGACCATGTGAGGGGTGGAAATAGGAAGGAAAATTAATACATTTTTACAGGTCCAAATGGGAACGTGAAGCGGCACCGAAACAGTCGTTGATGTATCAGTAAAAGAGTCATGGAATGGGGCTGGAGTAGGACTGGAACAAGAATGTTCCACATAGCCCATAAAGAGACAGACAAAACCGGGACCCAGGTGGGTGCCCACAGCACAACTTTGGTTTGGAGGAAATAAGACATGTTAAAGGAGAAATTGTTCAGTGAGAGGACACGTTCAGTCAGACGGACGAGTGTTGGTGAATGGCGATTGCTCAGGCCTCTGTTCGAGGAAGAAGAGGAAAGCCCTCAGACCATCCTGGTGGGGAATGGAGGTATAGAGGGATTGGACATCCATGGTGAAGAGGAGACGGTTAGTGCCGGGGAACTGTAAGTTGTTGATATGATGTAAGGCACCGGAGGAATCACTAATGTAGGTGGGAAGGGACTGGACAAGAGGAGAGAATGGAGTCAAGATAGGAAGAAATGAGTTAGGTGGGGCAGGATTAGGCTGACACGATGGGCCGACCGGGACAGCCCTGGTTGTCGATTTTGGGGAGGGGGTGGAAGCGGGCTCTCTGGGGTTGGGAGATTGAGGGTCGAAGCTGTGGAGGGAAGATCTCCAGAGGAGACTAGGTCAATGACAGTTCTGGAAACAATGGCTTAATGCTCGGTGATGGGAATAATCATTTGACCCGTTTCTCTATCAAAGGCCACCATTTACACCTCCATAACATCGTACTCCTCCATTCTTGCCTCAGTCCATCCATCTCCTGAGAAAGCCTTCATCGTGCTTTTATTATCGCTGGATTCAACTATTTCAATGCTCGCCTGTCCATCTTCTACCTTCCAGAAAGTTGAGATCATTCAAATGACCCTAGCAGATAAACTGGAATTAAAATTCTCAGTCTTGTGTTTGATTCTTTTTTAACCCCTCTCTGATTCCATAACCTCCGACAACCCTACAAATTGGAGAGATCTCGGCGTTCCCTCAATTCTAGTCTTGCACATCTGATGATTTCTTTCTCCTCATCATAAGCAACCTTGCTGTTAGCTATCCAAGCTCCAAATTCTGGACATCCCCTCCCCAACCCATTACAACATGGAAACAGGCCCTTCGGCCCAATCTGTCCATGCCGCCCAGTTTCTATCACTAACCTAGTCCCAATTGCCTGCATTTGGCCCATATCCATCTATACCCATCTTTCCATATAACTGTCTGAATGCTTTTTAAAAGATAAAATTGTACCCATCTCTACTACTGCCTCTGGCAGCTCGTTCCAGACACTCACACCCTGTGTGTGAAACAATTGCCCCTCTGGACCCTTTTGTATCTCTCCCCTCAAACCTATGCCTTCTAGTTTAGACTCCCCTATCTTTGGGAAAAGATGTTGATTATCTTCCTCATCTTTGCTCCTCATTATTTTATAGACCTCTATAAGATCACCCCTAAGCCATGGCAGCACAATGGCGCAGTGGTTAGCACTGTTGCCTCACGGTACCGAGGTTCCGGATTAGATCCTGGCTCTGGGTCACTGTCCGTGTGGAGTTTGAACATCTCCCCGTGTGTGTGTGGGTTTCGCCCCTACAACCCAAAGATGTGCAGGGTAGGTGGATTGGCCACGCTAAATTACCCCTTAATTGAAAATATTGAATGGGGTACTCTAAATTTAAAAAAAAAGATCATCTCTAAGCCTCCCACGCTCCAGGGAAAAAGTCCCAGTCTATCCAGCCTCTCCTTATAACTCAAACCAGCAAATCCTGGTAGCATCCTAGTAAATCTTTTCTGCACTCTTTCTAGTTTAATAATATCCTTTCTATAATAGGGTGACCAGAACTGTACACAGTACTCCAAGTGTGGCCTTACTAATGTCTTGTACAACTTCAACAAGACGCCCCAACTCCTGTATTCACTGTTCTGACCAATGAAACCCAAGCATGCCGAATGCCTTCTTCACCATCCTGTCCACCTATGACTCCACCTTCAAGGAGCTATGAACCTGTACTCCTAGATCTCTCTGTGCCATAACTCTCCCCAACACTCTACCATGAACTGAGTAGGTCCTGCCCCAATTCGATCTACCAAAATGCATCACCTCACATTTATCTAAACTAAACTTCATCTGCCATTCATTGGCCCACTGGCCTAATTGATCAAGATCCTGTTGCAATCCTATATAACCTTCTTCACTGTCCCCGATGTCACCAATCTTGGTGTCACCTGCAAACTTACTAACCATGCCTCCTAAATTCTCATCCAAATCATTAATATAAATAACAAATAACAGTGGACCCAGCACTGATTCCTGAGGCACACTGCTGGTCACAGGCCTCCAGTTTGAAAAACAACCCTCTATAACCATCCTTTGTCTTCTGTCGTCTAGCCAATTTGGTATCCAATTGGCTACCTCACCCTGGATCCCGTGAGATTGAACCTTATGCAACAACATAACATGCAGTACTTTGTCAAAGGTCTTGCTAAAGTCCATGTACACAACGTCGACTGCACTGCCCTCATCTATCTTCTTGGTTACCCCTTCAAAAAACTCAATCAAATTCGTGAGACATGATTTTCCACTCTCAAGGCCATGCTGATTGTCTGTAATCATTCCTTGCCTCTCTAAATGCCTGTACATCCTGTCTCTCAGAATACCTTTGAACAACATACCCACCACAGACGTTAGGCTCACAGATCTGTAGTTCCCAGGCTTTTCCCTGTAGCCCTTCTTAAACAAAGGCACAACATTTGCTACTCTCCAATCTTCAGGCACCTCACCTGTGACTGAGGATGATTCAAATATCTCTGTTAGGGGACCCAAATTTTCTCCCTAGTCTCCCTTCAACGTCCTGGGATGCATTTCATTAGGTCCCAGGGATTTATCTACCTTGATGCGCTTTAAGACTTCCAGAACCTCCTTCTCTGTAATATGTACACTCCTTAAGACATCACTATTTATTTACCCAAGTACCCTAACATCCATGCCTTTCTCAACAGTAAATACCGATGAGAAATATACATTTAGGATCTCACCCATCTCGTGGATCCCCACACAGATGGCCTTGTGGATCCTTAAGAGGCCCTACCCTCTCCCTAGTTACACTTTTGCCCTTTATGTATTTGTCAAAGCTCTTTGGATTCTCCTTTGCTTTATCTGCCAAAGCAATTTCATGTCCCCTTTTTTCCCTCTTGATTTCTCTCTCAACTCTACTCCGACAACTACTATAGGCTTTAAGGGGCCCACTTGATCCCAGCTACCTGTGCATGGCATGGGTGGCACGGTAGTACATTGGTTAGCACTGTTGCTTCACAGCGCCAGGGTCTCAGGTTTAAATCCCGGCTTGGGTTACTGTCTGTGCGGAGTCTGTACGTTCTCCCTGTGTCTGCGTGGGTTTCCGCCGGGTGCTCCGGTTTCCTCCCACAAGTCCCAAAAGACGTGCTGTTAGGTCATTTGGACATTCTGAATTCTCCCTCTGTGTACCCGAACAGGCACCGGAATGTGGCGACTCGGGGATTTTCATAGTAACTTCATTGCAATGTTAATGTGAGCCGACTTGTGACAATAAAGATTATTATTATGTCATATGCCTCCTTCTTTTTGACCAGGGCCTCAATTTCCCAGAGTCATCTTGGGTTCCCTATGTCTACCACCCTTGCCCTTCACTCTAAAAGGAATGTGCATACCCTGAACCCTAGTTAACACACTATTGAAAGCATCTCACTTACCAGCTGTCCCTTTGCCTGCCAATCAACTTTTGAAAGTTCCTGTCTAATATCATCAAAATTGGCCTAGCCTCAATTTAGAATTTTAACTTTTGGGCCAGAACTATCAATCTCCATAGCCATCTTAAAACTAATGGAATTATGGTCACTGGTCCCAAAATGATCCCTCACTAACACTGCCCCTGCCCTTCCTTATTCCCCAAGAGGTGGTCAAGTTTTGCCCCATCTCTTGTCGGCCATCCGTATACTGAATGAGGAATTCTTCCTGAATACACTCACCAAATTTCCCTCCATCCAAGCCTCTAATGCTATGGCTTTCCCAGTTAATGCTGGGAAAGTTAAAGTCCCCAACTATTCCCATCCTATCTTCCTTGCAGTAATCTCCTTACATATTTGCTTCTTGATTTCCCGCTGATTTCGGGGGCCTATAGTGCAGTCCTATCAAAGTGATCTCTCCCTTCTTATTTTTCAGTTCTACCCATATAGACTCAGTGGGTGAACTCTTGGATATATCTTCTCTCTGTACTGCCATAATATTCTCCTTAATCAAAACCACAACTCCCCCTCCTCTCCTATTCTATCTTTCCTAGAGCATCTGTACCCCGGAACATTGAGCAACCCGTCCCGTCCCTCCCTTAGCCATGTTTCAGCAATAGCTATAAAACCCCAGTCCCATGTACCCATCCATGCCTTCATAGAATCATAGAACATACAGTGAAGGAGGCCATTCGGCCCATCAAGGCTGCACCGGCCCTTGGAAAGAGCACCTCACTGAAGCCCACACCTCCACTCTATCCCCAGCAACCCCACCCAACCCTTCTGGACACTAAGGGCAATTTTGGATGGCCAATCCACCTAACCTGCACATCTTTGGTCTGTGGGAGGAAACCGGAGCACACGGAGGAAACCCAAGCAGACACAGAGAGAACGTGCAAACTCCGCACAGACAGTGACCCAAGCCGGGAATTGAACCTGGGACCATGGAGCTGTGAAGCGACAGTGCTAACCACTGTGCTACCGTGCCGACCTGCGTGCATTGGCCTTGCCCATCAGGCCACTTGCAGTGAAATAAATGCAGTTTAATATAGACTTCCCTTGCTTTCTGACCTGCTTTCTCAGATCATTTGTCCGGTCATGTTTTGTACACTCTCCCTGTCTTTTATTTCTCTTAGCCTTCCTGGGCCCATTCAGCGAGTTCTCCATAGTCACTGTACCCTGTGGCCCTTTTTGATTGTTGACTTTGGTTTCTCTACCTTTCACTTTTCCCCTTACTGCCTTGTGTTTCTGTCCCCACTTTAATTCCCTCTGACTTCTTGCATCGGTTCCCATGCCCCTGCCACATTAGTTTAAACCTTCCCCAACAGCACTAGTAAACACTCCCCTGAGGACATTGGTTCCAGTCCTGCCCAGCTGCAGACTGTCCGGTTTGTAATGGTCCCACCCCCTCCAGAACCGGATCCAATGTCCCAGGAATTTGAATCCCTCCCTCTTGCACCATCTCTCAAGCCACGCATTCATCTCATCCATCCTGATATTCCTACTCTGACTAGCACGTGGCACTGGTAGCAATCCTGAGATTACTATCTTTGAGTTCTTACTCCTAACTCCCTAAATTCGGCTGTAGGATTCAACACATTTTTTACCTGTATCGTTGATGTCTATGTGCACCACGACAGTTGGCTGATCACCCTCCCCTGCCAGAATGTCCTGCAGCCGCTCCGAGACATCCTTGGCCCTTGCACCAGGGAGGCAACATACCATCCTGGAATCATGTTTGCATCTGCAAAAACGCCTGTCCATTCCCCTTAACATTAAGTCCCCGATCACGATCGCTCTGCCACTCTTTTTCCTGCCCTCCTGTGCAGCAGAGTCAGCCACGGTGCCATGAACCTGGCTGCTGCCACCTTCCCCTGGTGAACTACCTCCCCCAACAGTATCCACTGGACGGAGTTGACCACAGGGGAGCCCTGTTCTGCAGTTGGACACACCTCTTGCAGGCGGAAGAGCCAGGGACACCAGAAGGGTCCTTGAATTCCCACATTGCACAAGAGGAGCATACAACGAATCTGGGTTCTCCTGCCATGACTTAACCTTTATGTTAACTTACAACAACTCAATGGCAAGAGAAAAAAGAAAAGTAAAACTACTTGACAGTCACCAGCCAATCACAGGTCGAGGTGACCGAGTTGACATCTCCCAGAAGCCTCTTCTGCCACCTCTGCTGGACGATTTACTGCACACCCTAAAACCTACTTTTTTGACCAAGCTTCTGGTGATTTCTCTCAATGACTCCTTGTTTGGCTGAGTATTAATTGTCACGCAAATGGGAAGCATGATGGGCAGATCATGGCACAATGGTGACGTCACAGGATTAGTAACCTAGAGATGCAGGCTAATGCTCTGGGGACATGGGTTCAAGTTCCACCAAGGATTTTAATAAATCTGGAATATAAAGCGGCTCTCAGAATAGGCGTTTCAATGGTTGCTGAACTATTCGCAGAGTCCGCATTTGGTTCTTTCCATCAAAGGAGGTCATCAACAAAATTAAACAGACACAAAAACTCATCATGAAGTTCCCAGCTCTGTGGAAAAGAGTGCAAAAATGGACAATGAGTAAGGAAGAGGCAGCTTTTCACAGAGCAGGAATTACATTTGCAGAATCTAATCTTTTTTCAAAACCATTCCCCCCCCCCCCAACCTGTCCATACCAGAACGAATTCATTATTTGTATTTTCAAAAATAATTCGAACTGTGAAGCGTTTTGTTGAGGAAAGGCAGCATACAAATGCCTATTATTAAAAATAAAATATTTTACAGGATGAAAACCTATGTCTCTGAATGACTGAAGTTATTTGAAAATGTAATTTCTGTGAGTAGACCGAACTGCTCAATCCTGCGTGGCTGCAGGTCACTTGTATCTAAGACGTTGGCAATTTACTGATCTGAAAATTGCTCTATCGTGCAGTATTTTTTCTTCAGGCTGAGTCCTGTGAATGATAAATGCCAGACTTAAAATCTTTGAGCCAAGCTACCGAGTGCGCTCCACAGGTAGAACTTTTCTTTGCCCGATATTGACTGGTCGGTGCTCTCTTTTCTCCCCCCCCCCCCCAAAGAGATGCACTCCACTTACGAAATGCGACTTGGCCTATATTATGCACAGTTGGGGCTTGGGAAGGATTTACTGAGCTAAAACCGCGCTGCCCAGGAGGGCTACTTGAATGTCCCCTGCTGGGTCTCAGGCTAGGACCACTCGCTTATTAGAAAGACCTGTACGACCTCAGAATGTCCAAGTGCTTTATTGCCAATGAAGTGCTTTTGAAGAGCAGAAAGCGAGGCAGCCAATTTGTGAATAGCAGTGTCCCACGTGCAGAAGAGGTAAATGACCAGATAGTGTCTGTGACAGTGACCTTGGCTGAGAAACATGTCGGCCAGGGAACCAGGGAGAATTCAAAACAAAAACTGAAAATGCTGGAAATACTCAGCAAGTCTGTGGAGACAGAACCCTCCAGTTCTGTGAACTTTCAAGAGAGATTTCACCCACCCCCCCACCCCCGAACAGTGTCATGGGATATTTTACACTAAGGTTAAGCAATGGCGTGGTAGCATCGTCACTGACTAGCAATCCAGAGACCCTGGCGACCTGGGTTCAAATCCAGCCACAGCAGATATTGACATCTGCATTTAATAAAAATCTGGAATTAAAAACCTAATGATGACCATGAAACCGTTGCTGATTGTTGTAAACATTCATCTGGTTCGCTAATGTCCTTTAGGGACGGAAATCTGCCGCACGTGACTCCAGGTCAACAGCGATGTGGCTGATTCTTAAATGCGCTCCAAAATGGCCCGGCAAACCGCTCAGTTCAAAGGCAATTAGGGATGGGCAACAAATGCTGGCCCAGTCAGCGATGCCCACATCCCAATCGAATAAAATAAATAAATTCCACTTGATAGCAGACAGGGATTCAATTTAGGCACTTATTCAAAAAGCAGAACCTCTGACAATGTAGCGTTCCCTCAGTACTGCTAGGTTTTGTGTTCAAGTGCCTGAGTGAGGTTCGGCCCCCACATCCTTCTGATTCAGAACGGAGTGTGTTGGCCACTGGGTCACAGCTGGCACCTATTAGCGTGCTGGCTTACACACATCTGGAGCCAAAAGGGGACAACAGCTGCCCACCATGTCCAGTTTACCCACCGCAGGTTTCATTACACTAGCTGGTCAATCAACAGTGATGCCTGGAAACAGTGAACCAGCCAGATTCAGAAACCACCTCCAGAGTACTGACTTAAATCAGTGCCAACCATTAGGCGTGTTAGCTTGGAGCCGCCTCACACCGACTCCTCCTAGAAGAATGTTGCACTCACCGCTCTTTCCCCACTGTACCTCTCCACAAATTTGCCATAATTGTAATAGCTGATCATGGGGTATCCCTCCACACCTTCCTGCTTGCATAACTCGTGATTCTGTCCTTTAGTGCAATCGACTGCGGCGTAGGCAATCTGCAAGATATAAAATGAAAAGAAGCTAATCCACAAGTGAGATAAAACAGACAGCATGCTTAGGACTGAACGGAGAGCAGTGATAGGATCATGTGGTGCACTGCAGAATTAAAGCCGTTTTATCTTATTGGTCAAGCTCTTTGGGATCAGTTAACTGACCTCTGGGAGCTGGCAACCCCCTCCCCATGCTCACACACAACACACAGAACTGAAAGAAGTTATTAGGACCAACCAATTTGCGCTCCAGCCGATCAGGCTTCCTCCCATCATTCCTCATCATAATCTTCAAATCCCTTCTCCCTTGTCTGCTTAGCCAGTTTCCCCCTTAATCCCAGTGGTAGTGAGCTCCACATTCGTTTACTCCCTGGGGAAAGAGGTTTCTTCTGAATTCTCGCTTTTATTCCTTTACGACTATCTAATATTGGCCTAGTTTTGCTCTTTCTCAAGTGTAAACACTCTGCATTCATGCTATCAGAACCGTTAATGGTTATAAAGACCTCCCCTCTTTCGGCTGACTGCAAGATGGGTGCAAGAGGGCCTGGTTTAGCTCACTGAGCTAAATCGCTGGCTTTTAAAGCAGACCAAGCAGGCCAGCAGCACGGTTCGATTCCCTTACCAGCCTCCCCGGACAGGCGCCGGAATGTGGCGACTAGGGGCTATTCACAGTAACTTAATTGAAGCCTACTCGTGACAATAAGCGATTTTCATTATCATGTAGGCCTGAAAAAGATGTTAATGTTGGTTCTGTGCATCCTGGCAGACTAATATTTGGCCCTATGCATTTAGAGGCCTGGGACAAGAAACATCAGGAAGAGCAAATTATGAAGCCCAAAGAATGTGGGTCCAACATCACTTCCAGCAGGCATCTCCTTTAATTCAAGCACTGTCAACGGCTTGTTGGGGGATTGGTGGGGAGCAAGCAGCGCAAGGGAAACTATGCATTGACCGGTCAGCCTGGCACCCAGTGTAAAAGCGAGGCATGGTTTCCCACTGTGCAGCTCACCAAAACAGGTAGCTCCAGATAGCAAGTTTCATCCTCCCATGCAAAGTGCACCAATGTCAAATTATTAACACAATACATAATTGAAGGAATGCACTTGCTAGAGCACAAGGGAGTTCATATGATAACTATCATTGGCCGTTGTAAAAACCCATAGGGACAGGAAACCTGCCATCCTTATCTGGTCTGACCTACATGTGACTCCAGCCCCACAGCAATGTGGTTGACTCTTAACTGCCCTCTGGGATGACCCAGGAAGCCACTCAGTTCAAGGGCAATTAATAGGCAATAAATGCTGGCACAGCCAGCAACACGCCCATGGAAGAATAAAGAAAGAAAAAAGCTACACAAAACCCTGATTAGACCAAACCTCGAATCTTTCGTTCTGGCGCTGGGCATGGAAGAAGAGATCTGCACAGATTTACCGTAATGCCACCTGAACTCTAAGTTCATAGAATTCCTCTAGTGCAGAAAGGGGCCATTTGACCCATCGAGTCTCCACCGGCCCTTGCTCCGGTAGAGCACCCTACCTAGGCCCAATCCTCTGCCCCTATCCCTGTAACCCCACCTAACCTTTTGGGCAATATGAACAAGGCCAATCCACCTAACCTGCACACCTTTGGATGTGGGAGGAAAGCGGAGCACCCGGAGGAAACCCACGCGGACACGGAGAACACGTGCAAACTCCACAGTCACCCGATGTCGGAGTTGAACCCGGATCCCTGGCACTGTGAGGCAGCGGTGCTAACCACTGTGCCATGACCAGTTAAGTTACCAGTTTAAAAAATAATAATAATTTAGGTCAGCATTATTGCCCTTTACACAATTTTGGGTTGCATTTCCCGAACGTTTAGGGGTGGTTTGATTGAAGTTTCCAAGTTATTTATGAAGACCTGGTTGGTTAGATAGAGAGAGGCCATTTTTGTTGGAACTAGAATATATACCTAAAAAACTAGAGTCAGAAACACTCATACTGCAGAGGATGGTAGCAGTTGGCAACTTTTCCACAAATAGTAGTATTCTAATGAAAAATGAAAATCGCTTATTGTCACGAGTAGGCTTCAATGAAGTTACTGTGAAAAGCCCCTAGTCGCCACATTCCGGCGCCTGTACCAGGGAGGCTGGTACGGGAATTGAACCGTGCTGCTGGCCTGCTTGGGTCTGCTTTAAAAGCCAGTGATTTAGCCCAGTGAGCTAAACCAGCCACGCGATTCGAGATCAGTAGTTAATTTTAAATCTGAGATTGCTAGATTGTTGAGAGATTGTTGTTAGCCAAGGCCATTAAGCGATGCGGGACGAAGTTGCAGACATGAAGCTAGTTCACAGGGTGCTTTTGCGCTTTCATCTGGCACAGGTTCCTGGAAGGAAAGTGATGGCGCATGTTTAAGAAACAGAAGCTAAGCTAAATTGGTACTTTACTTTACATCTTACATTTCCCCCCACTTCCTCCACAGGAATTTTGTTGAGGCCGGAACAGTCGGAAGGGGAAACACTCCCGGGAGCGAGCGAGCGAGAGCTATGTTTGGAATGCAAGTTGCCAATATTGTGCAACAGCAGTAGGCACGTGCACGTGTGTGTAATTCTCTCCGTGCTGATAAAGAGTACGAGACAAAAACACAGAGGAAATTCACCCTTTGACCTGCCAACTGTGAAAATTCCAATAAGCTTTGTAATTACTCTATTCATGCTGCCATCACAATCTTATATCCATGTAAGAATGACATTTGAGCGTACAATAAATTCCGTGCCCAACTAACATTATGGCGTGCAATTCTGATGGCAGGACTGATTAGAAACAAGTGCCATGAAATGCCATGTGATTTAGTTTGCATCTGTCACGATTGCTAAATTTCAAAGTAGTACAGTTCACAGAATGATCAGTCCACTGGAGCAATTCACTTGTTGTGACTAACAGCAAAAGTGCAGAGAGGGGCACTGAACAGCAAAGTGACTGGAGATAGACAAACTTAAATGAGACAGGCAAGTTGTTGCCGCCAATTCCTGTTATTTTATATTGCCAAATGATTTTCTTCTCCCCTCTTGGAAGCATTGAAGGGGCCTTCTGCTACCTCAGCCGTTCTCCATGCGTGAACTCAGCTGTTTGATCGCAGGGATTTTGTGACCGATTTGATCATGCCCTTATCAGATGCCAGTGCCCCCCAACAGGTTCCCTCTCCCTGGCTCAAGCACAAGCGTTTATGCAAGGGTCGTAAGTTAGCAAAGTATCCCTCTTTGCTTCATGTGGCACACATGGAATAGGTGTGGGAGGGGAAGGAGGCCGAATTAGAGATGATTGAAAGCGTTATGAACAAGGCTCACTAAGATGGGTCAAGAGAATTCCAGGGTTGTATAATGTTAATTTGGAGGCAAATATCAAAAGAACTTGCATTTATGTAGCTTCATTCACACCATCAGGATGTCTGAAAGTGCTTTAAAGCCACTGAAGCGCTTTTTAAAGTGCAGGAGGCACATCAGCTAACTTGCACGTAAACCGCCACAAACAGCAATGTGACAATGACCAAATAAGAGATGTTCTCAGGAGTGGGAATGACTCCCTGCGCTGCCAGTGCATGGGTCATTTGGCATTCACCCTGAAGGGCACACAGGGCCTTGCTTTAAGGTCTCAGCCAAAAGATGGTATCTTGGACGGTGCAGCACTCCCTCACTACTGCACTGGGATGTCAGCCGAGGTTTTTGTGTTTACGTCTCTGAACTGGGACTTGAACCAACAAACCTCTGGCTGAACATGCGAGGTCACTATGCACGGAGCCATGGCTGAATGCCTTGCGAAATAGGTGCAACATACTAGATTTGGACGAGGACAAAAACTTGGATGTAGAATTTGAGGCGGCAGAGATAAAGCGAGGCCTTAGTGTGATCCGTAAGTCAGAACCACAATTTTGAAGATTGTAGTGTGCACAAACAGTGAACATTGAGAAAGAAACTGGAATTCACATGACATGGCGAGTCAATGGAAGCCATAGCAACTTGCATTCATAGAACAGGATAAGGGCGATGGAGTAATGAGCTGAAATCTCTTCAAGGTGAAGTTTGGGAGGATGGTGATGGAAGTATTGGGAGTAGATTAGGCCTGGAGGAGATGCAGGCATTGGTGAGGAGATTGCAAATCTTTGGAATTTTCTAGCCCAGAGGGTTGTGGATGCTCCATTGGTGAATACACTGAAGGTTGGGACAGACAGAACTTTGGTCTTTCTGGAACCAAAGGATATAGGTGCTTGTAATGGTTATAGGATGTGCATCGGGGATGGGTTTGAAGCTTAGTTGAGGATCAGACATGGCACGGAGGCAGTGGTATTGTCAATGGACTAGTAATCCAGAGATCCAGGGTAATGCTCTAGAATGGCAGATGGGGGAATTAATTTGTCATTATGGTCTAATGATGACCATTGTGTATTTCTGTAAATAACAATCTGGTTCACCAAGGGGAGGAAATCTGCTGTCCATACCTGGTCTGGCCCACATGAGACTTCAGGCCCACAGCAGTATGGCTGACTTTTAAGTGTCTTCTGAAATGGCCGAGCAAGACAATTATATGGGAATAGAGGGATATGGGCCAAATGACTAGCTTTGTGTTAAAAACTGGGCAGCAGAGACAAGTTGGGCCGAAGGTCCTGTTTCCATACTGTAAACCTCGGACTCTAAGCCACTCAGTTCAAGGGTAATTCAGGGTGGGCAACAAATGTTGGACTACCCAGCGATACTGACATCCCATGAATGAATTTTTAAAAACATGATTGGGTTCACCCCAAGTGCAGTGAAGGTAGGTGCAATTGCATTGAGGTATCAAGCCTCTGACAAGACTTTGGAGCACAGAAGACAGTTTTCCTTAATGTGTCCAGTTTGAGATTAACTAATTCAGCACAGCTCAAGAAGTGGGACATCCTCATGTGCTTACATGCAGTCACTCTCAATCTTGGATCAAGGGAGCCTGACTTATCTGACCAACTTGGTGGATTTTTCAAAGAGGTGACCAGGTGTTGTAGAGGAGGGAAATGCATTTGACGTAGTCTACTTGGACTTCAGCAAGACTTTCGATAAGGTCCCAAATGGGAGACTGATAGCGAAGGTAAGAGCCCATGGGATCCAACAAAATTTGGAAAATTGGAACTAGAATTGGCTGAGTGGCAGGAAGCAGCAAGTGATGGAAGGAGAATTGGAGGCATAGACTATTTTCTAAATAGGGAGATGCTTAGGATATCAGAAGCACAAAGGGACTTTGGAGTCCTTATTCCCGATTCTCAAATTTAACGTGTAGGTTCAGTTGGCAGTTAGGAAGGCAAAATGCAATGTTAGCATTCATGTCGAGAGGGCTAGAATACAAGACCAGGGATATACTTCTGAAGCTGTATAAGGCTCTGGTCAGACCCCCATTTGGAGTATTGTGAGCAGTTTTGGGTCCCGTATCTAAGGAAGGAAAAGCTGGCCTTTGAAAGGGTCCAGAGCAGGTTCACAAGAATGATCCCAGGAATGAACAGCTTGTCATATGAGGAACAGTTGAGGGCTCTGGGTCTGTACTTGTTGGGAGTTTAGAAGGATGAAGGGGGGGGGGGGGGGCGGAGATCTTATTGAAACTTACAGGATACTGCGAGGCCTGAATAGATTGGCCGTGGAGACGATGTTTGCACTAGTAGGAAAAACTAGAAGCAGAGGACACAATCTCAGACGAAAGGGGCGATCTTTTAAAAGAGAGATGAGGATGAATTTCTTCAGCCAGAAGGTGGTGAATCTGTGGAGGCCAAATCACTAGTGTCTTTAAGACAGAGATAGATAGGTTCTTGGTTAATAAGAGGATCAGGGGTTATGGGGAGAAGGCAAGAGAATGGGGATGAGAAAAATATCAGCCATGATTGAATGGCGGAACAGACTCAATGGGCCGAGCGGCCTAATTCTGCCCCTATGTCTTATGGTCTTATGGAAAAAGGGTGCTTTTCTGACTGCAAATTCATGTCCAATGGGGTCAAGCAGGGATCAGTGTTGGGACCCCGCTGCTTGTGATTTATATAAATGATTTAGATTTGAATGTAGGAGGGTTGATCAGTAAGTTCGCAGATGATACCAAAATTGGTGGTGGGGTAAATAGTGAGGAGGATAGCCTTAGATTACGAGGATATAGACAAGCTAATCAGATGGGCTGATCAGTGGCAAATAGCATTCAGTCCCGATAAGTGTGGGGTGATGCACTTGGGCTGGACAAAGAAGGCAAGGGAATATATGATGAACGGCAGGACCTTGGGAAACACTGACAATCAAAGGGAATTTGGTGCACATGTACACCGGTACCTCATGGTAGCAGGGCAGGTAGGTACAATGGTTAAGAAGGCATACGGTATACTTGCCTTTATTAGCCGAGGCATAACGTTTAAGAACGTTAAAATGTTAGTTAGGCCACAGCTAGCATATTGTGTGCACATTTTGGAGGGAAGTGATGGCATCAAGAAAGGGTGTAGAGGAGATTTACCAGGATAGTGCCTGGTATTGAGTTTTAGTTATGAAGAGACATTGGGTAGACTAGGCTCATTTTCCTTGGAGCAGAGGAGACTGAGGGAGTGAAATGATTGAGATGTAGAAAATTATGACAGGAGATAGAGTAGACAGGAAGAATTTTTTTCTCATTAGTGGAGGGATCAATGACCTGGGGACATAGATTTAAGGGAAGGGGCAGGAGTTTTAGCGAGGATGTGAGGTACAACTTTTTCCACCCAGAGTGTGATGGGAGTCTGGAACTCGCTGCCTAAAAGGGTGGTTGGGGGCAGAGGTCCTCGTAATATTTCAGAAGTATTTAGATGTGCATTTGCGATCCCAAAGCAGACAAGTGCTGGAAAATGGGGTTAGAATAGTTAACTGATTGTTTTTGACCGGTGAAGGCACGATGGGCCTTTACTGTGCTGTATGACTCTGTGACAGTGCATTTAGCCTGCTTGAAACGGCCAGGATCCTATTTGTGTAACTGCTTTATTGGCAAAGAGAAAAGGGCCTAATGGAATTGTTATTGACAGTCATGTGGGAAAATAGGGAAAGTGAACAAAGCAGCATAAAATGCATTGATTCTTGCCGCTGTTTGCAAGATGTGCAGGAACAGGCATTGTTTTATTCCATTAACGCTAGTTGCTAATCAATATGTGCTCTGCAAAGCAAGGTTGCGCCGAAGCATAGGTCAATAACCACATCTCTGACACATCACATCATTTTGCATTTAGGTAATCCTGGATTTAGCTTCTTAAAATTGGAATTTCTGCAACTCACTGGTGGCAGTGCATCAGCTAATAAAGGTTAAATTACGAGGTCAACTTGCATAGACCTGGCTTATATTCCCGGGAGTGGAGAAGATTAAGGGGTGATCGAATCGAGGTGTTTAGGATGATTAAAGGATTTGATGAAGTACAGAGAGCAAAACTATTTCCTCTGTTGGTGGTGGTGGGGGGGGGGGGGGGGGGGGGGGGGAATGCAGAACAAGGGGACATAATCTTAAAATTAGAGTTCAGCTGTTCAAATTGAGGCTCGGAAGCACAGCTTCATACAAAGGGCAGTGGGAATCTGAAACTCTTTCCCAACAAGTTGTTGCAGTTGAAGGGGTGAACTGAAAATGGTATAACTGGGATAGGTCAGATGTTTTTGTTATGCAAGTGCATTAACGGTTACAGAATCACAGGATTTAGGAGCAGGAATCGGCCATTCAGCTTGTTCCATCATTCAATGTGACCACGGCTGTGGCCAACTCCACTTTTCAGCGCGTCCACCACAACCCGAAGACTCTAACCCTTGACACCATTGTCTATCAAGAACCTAACTTCACTTTGAATTAATTCAGCGGCCCTGCCTCCACTGATTTTTGCTGAAGAGAATTTCACCTGCTAACATCCCATTTAGAGAAGCATTCTCCTCATCTCAGTCCCAGAGATCCCAGAGGATTGGATGGTGGTTAATGGAACACCACTGTTTAAGAAGAGAGGGAGGTAGAAGAAGGGAAATTATAGGCTGGTTAGCCCGACTTCGGTCATTGGTAAGATTTTAGAGTCTGTTATTAAAGATGAGATCGCAAAGCACTTGGAAGTGCATGATAAAATAGGACTGAGTCAGCACGGCTTTGTCAAAGAGAGGTCGTGTCTGACAAATCTGTTAGAGTTCTTTTGAGGAGGTAACAAGCAAGTTAGACAAAGGAGAACCAGTGGACGTGATTTATTTAGATTTCCAGAAGGCCTTTGACAAGGTGCCGCATAGGAGACTGTTAAATAAGTTAAGAGCTCATGGTATTTAAAGGTAAGATCCTGGCATGGATAGAGGATTGGCTGACTGGCAGAAGGTAAAGAGTGGGGATAAAGGGGTCTTTTTCAGGATGACAGCCGGTGACTAGTGGTGTGCCTCAGGGGTCTGTGCTGGGACCCCAACTTTTTATAATACACATTAATGATCTGGGAAAAGGTACTGAAGGCACTGTTGCTAGGTTTGCAGATGATACAAAGATCTGTAGAGGGACAGGTAGTATTGAGGAAGCAAGGGGGCTGCAGAAGGACTTGGACAAGCTAGGAGAGTGGGCAATGAAGTGGCAAATGAAATACAATGTGGAAAAGTGTGAGGTTATGCACTTTGGAAGGAGGAATCCAGGCATAGACTATTTTCTAAATGGGGAAATGTTTCGGAAAGCAGAAGCACAAAGAAACTTGGGAGTCCTTGTTCACGATTCTCTTAAGGTTAATGTGCAGGTTCAGTCGGCAGTTAAGAAGACAAATGCAATGTCAGCATTCATGTCAAGAGGGTGAGAATACAAGACCAGGGAGGTACCTCTGAGGCTGTTTAAGGCTCTGGTCAGACCCTATTTGGAGTATTGTGAGCAGCTTTGGGCCCCATATCTAAGGAAGGATGTGCTGGCCTTGGAAAGGGTCCAGAGGAGATTCACAAGAATGATCCCTGGAATGAAGAACTTGTTGTATGAGGAGCGGTTGAGGACTCTGGGTCTGTACTCATTGGAGTTTACAAGGATGAGGGGGATCTTATTGAAACTTACAAGATACTGCGAGGCCTGGATAGAGTGGACGTGGAGAGGATGATTCCACTTGTAGGAAAAGTAGAACCAGAGAACACCATCTCAGATTAAAGGGACGATCCTTTAAAACAGAGATGAGGAGGAATTTCTTCAGCCAGAGGGTAATGAATCTGCGGAACTCTTTGCCACAGAAGGCTGTGGAGGCCAATTCACTGAGTGGCTTTAAGACAGAGATAGGTTCTTGATTAATAAGGGATCAGGGGTATGGGGAGAAGGCAGGAGAATGGGGATGCGAAAAAATCAGCCATGATTGAATGGTGGAGCAGACACGATGGGCCAAGTGGCCTAATTCTGCTCCTATGTCTTATGGTCTTTAAAGGGACACCTCTTATTCTTAAACTGTGTGGCCTAGTTCTAGTCTCCCGTACCATCCTTCTTGTATCCACCCTGTCAAGTCCCTTCAATAAGATCACCTCTCATTCTTCTAAACTCTAATGGACTTTAACCTGGTGTTGTAAGACTTCTTACTATTGGATTTCGGCCCAATCTTCCTTCACAAACTAAGATCTTTGTCCCAGAAGTTAGTTGAGTGAAGCTTTTCACAGATTAATACAGTGCAGAAGAGACCCTTCAGCCCATCGAGTCTGCACTGACACATGAAAAACACCTGACCTGCCTACCTGATCCCATTTGCCAGCACTTGGTCCATAGCCTTAAATGTTTTGATGTGGTAAGTGCTCACACAGATACTTTTTAAAGGATGTGAAGCAACCCACCTCTACCACCCTGCCAGTCAGTGCATTCCAGACCCTCTGGGTAAAAATGTTTTTCTTCAAATCCCCCCTAAACCTCCTCCCCCTCACCTTGAACTTGCGTTCCCTCGTAACAGAACCTTCAACTAGGGGAACAGCTGCTTTCTATCCACCCTGTCCATGTCCCTCATAATCTTGTACACCTCGATCAGGTCACCCCTGTGTTCTCTGCCCCAGCGAAAATAACCCAAGCCTATCTAACTTCTCTTCATAACTTAAATGTTCCATCCCAGGCAATATCCGGGTGAATCCTCCAGTGCAATCACATCCGTCCTATAATGTGGCCACCAGAAACGCACACGCTACAAGCTTTTCTGAAATGCTTCGAACAAAAAGTGGGGAAATGAACTTCTGGTGACGTGATGTAGGGGGAAGATGCACACAAGGTGGCTCCCTCTAGAGTACTGTTGTTTTTGCCCTTTTTCTTGGTGTCACAGATCATTTATTCTTCGGAAACCCACTGTTCTTGTAGCAAGAGGTCTTTTATGACTGAAATGTCCAAAAAGATCAAGTAAAAGGCGGCTGGGAGCAGAAACTCATCAACAGAGTCGGAGGCGTCTTCGGAGTTCACTGACAAGTAAAATGGCGGAGTCAGTATCTGATTCTCCATCCACTCGACTACCGGCCGAAGTTCTTTCTGGGACCTTGGTTAAGGAATTTGAAAAGCACTGACGAATTTGTCAGAAGACCTCAAGAAATCAATCGGAAGATTGGCCCCATTTTCAGCAGCTCTCGGGAAAACTAATCAGCCTGTTGGAAGTCCAGGGAGCCACGATCAAAAGTATGAAGGCGTCCTCATCGGACCACAGTGATTGGGGTTGCCGTGCTGGAAATGGGATGGCTTTCGATGACCGTAACAAATAGATCTTCAGAACCAAACATGAATAACCTAGAAAATAGGGTCCACAAGGGAAAATATTCGGATTGTGGGGTTGCTGGAGGCTTTGCGTCCATGGCGTACTTCTCAGGCAATGTTCTGCAAAACGGTGGGTGAGGAAGGATTCACGTTCCCCCCTGAATTGGACCGAGCCCATCGCAGACTTCGGCCGAGGCCCATAGTGTGCGGCAATAGTGAGGTTCCATAGCATCAAGAAAAAAAGGAGGGTCTTGTGATGGTCAAATGAACACCGTGACTTTAAGTGGGAACTCCCCATCATCAGGTTCTTTCAGGGAGCGGGTGCAGAGCTAGCAAAGAAGAGGGCCGCGTTCAATGGAGTCAAGGCCACCCTATAAAAGAGTGTAGTTCTTTGGTTTGGTCCATCCTGCTCGGCTTAGAGTGACTTTGGAGTTCTTTGACGTGCTGGGAGAGGGAGACTCTTTTGTTAAAAGACACACTGGGCACGGAATTGGGCGTTTGGCTTTGTCGACGGGCACGTTGCATTGTTGGGGTTTCATGTCTGTTCGCGTTTTTTCTTATTCTTATTGGGATTGAATTCCTACTAGTTCTTGATTAGAATTGGGACTTTAATAATCCTTATTGACACAAGTAGGCTTACATTAACACTGCAATGAAGTTACTGTGAAAAGCCCCTAGTCGCCACATTCCGGCGCCTGTTCGGGTACACCGAGGGCGAATTCAGAATGTCCAATTCACCCAACAAGCACATCTTTGGACTGAGAGAGGAAACTGGAGCACCCTGATGAAACCCACGCAGACACGGGCAGAACATGCAGACTCCGCACAGACAATGACCCAAGCCGAGAATTGAACCCGGGACCCTGGCGCTGTGAAGCAACAGCACTAGTCTGTTGTGTTGATATGTAGTTCCCTTTCGGTGCGCAAGGTAAATGGGATTTGTATCGATTTTTCTCTTCCTGCAGTTGGGAGTCTCCCTGTTAACTGAAGAGTTAGTTAATGGGAGTGATTTTCTAGGGTCCGCTGCAGCTCTTCATAGTATTTGTTTTAAAGATAAGGTGCTTCAAGTTCCTGTTTTGTTTGGGTTTACTAGACGTGGACTTTAGTAGTCTTTGCTTGCTTCGTTTCTATTTGTATTTGCACTTGGGTGTGGTTACGTTCAATGGTGATGGCGGTGGTGGTGGGGGGGGGGGGGGGGGGGGTGTGGCACAGTGGTCTCTCCTGGTGGAAATGGCTGACTCTGGGGTGGGGAAGGGGTGGTGGGAGACCTCCAATTTGTTTGGTCACCTGGAACATTAGAGGCTTGAATGGCCCAGTGAAAAGATCGAGGGAATGAGTTTAAATTCCAATGTGGTGTTTTTGCAGGAGACCCATTTGCAGGGCAGGGATCAAACTAGGTTGCGCAAGGGTGGATAGGGCAGGATTTCCATTCAGGTTTCGAGGGTAGGGCCAGGAGTGCGGCAATTTTAATTAATAAAAGAGTTCAATTTTCTGTCTCTTTTAAGATTTTAGCCGACCGGTTGATATACGTTGCTGTCTGTGGCTCTCTGGTGAGCACCCCGGTTGTCCTGGTTAACATTGACGCCCACAACTGGGATGATACTAATTGTATTAATTCCCTGCTGGCCTCTCCCCAATTTAGACTCGCATCAGCTTTTTATAGTGGGAACCTGAATAGTGCCTTGGACCCCAGATTGGATCTTTCCAAGCCTAAATCTCTTGCTCTATCGTAGATGACCAAGGCTTTGTTGTCTTTCATGATGCAGATGGGTGATGGGGAATAGATCCTAGGTGGCTTTTTGCACCCAAGCAATTTGATTTTTTCCACATGTCTACCAAGTATAATCGCTATTGGCTTCCTCATTTTAGATAGGTCTCTCCTCCCTTCAGTGGTGGTGGTGACGGCGGAGTATGGAGCAATTGCTATTTCGGATCACACCCCGCACTTCATTGATTTGTTGTCAGAGTCTGGCCCCACCCAATGTTCATCATGGAGATTAGACACAACATGGTTAGTGTCCACTGCCATAGAGGACTATATAGAATTGAACAAAACCAAGTCAATCTCACCTTTCACGTTGTAGAGACCCTTAAGGTGGTATTTAGGGGGGGGAAATTATCTCCGAGAGTGCATCTGCTGAGGCCGACGAGGGTGGGGCAGCAGAGGCTGGTGGACTCCATTGCTTGATCCTACCCCAGTGTTACTGGCAAGTAGGAAAATCTGCAAACATAGTTTGAATTATTGTCGACTAGCAGGGCGGTAAGTCAGTTGCGACGCTCAAGGGGCATGTTTTATGAATACAGGAAGGCGGCCAGTCTTTTTTTGGATCACCACCTTAAAGGGCAAGTGGCATCTGTGAAATAGTATCCACCCTTCCTCAGGTTAATGCGGCCTTTTGAATATTTTTACCGCAATCTTTATAGATCGGAGCCTCCTGCAGATGGGACGGTCATGTCTGACTTTTTGGACGGCCTACTCATCCCAACTGTTGAGGTGGATAGGAGCAGTGAGTTCAAATCCCGTTACATCCTGATGAAATTTTAAAATGTATCGGGCTGATGCAGTCTGGCAAAGCCCCTGGTCCGGATGGCTTTCCGATTGAATTCTGTAAGTTCTTGGAACAGCCTGTGCCTTTAATTCTGGACAAGTTCAATGAATCCCTATCCTGAGGGTCGCCTCCCTCGGCCCTTACTCAAGCCTCTATCTCTCTGCTTCTTAAGAGGGATAAACTCCCGATAGAGTGTGGTTCGTACCGTCCTATTTCTCTAGTGGGTTACGGGTATAGGGTGGATACATGGGTTTGAGTAGGGTGATCATTGCTCGGCACAACATCGAGGGCCGAAGGGCCTGTTCTGTGCTGTACTGTTCTATGTTCTATGATCTGGGGTTGAGAATGACTGGAAGAGTCAGATTTTGGATTCAAACGAATTTGAAAGCTATTAAAAAAAAGAGAGGCTTTAACACACTTACTGGTGGATGTTTGTCAACAATAAGGGGGACAAGTGAGAACTTTAAGGACACAACATTGAGCATGCTATTTGTCACATGAAAAACCTGCGCCAACAAATAAAAAAACCAGGGAGCTCAGTTTTATAATTCGGGGTCACCCTTGTAGGGCAGATGAGGAGAATAGTTCTCTCCAAGGGCTGTGCAACATTAGAATGCTGCCTCAGAAGGCAGTGGAGGCGGGGTCTCTGATTATTAAGGCGGAGATAGATAGACTCCAGAATCTAAGGTTATCGGGGTAAATGGGGAATGTGGAACTCAAGAGAGATCAGACATGATCGTATTGAATGATAGAACAGGCTCAAGTGGCCGAATGGCCTACTTCTGCTTCTATTTTGTATGTAGACCAATTATCAGATCAATCAGAGGTAATATAAGCAACTGGAACAAACACTAAATTCCACATGGGAAAAAGACATGAATACTAGAGCAGATGCAAGCACATTAAAAAAGATCAGGGGTGCAAAGAGGAGATTGGAAGAAAGGACGGCTGCCTAAACTGAAAGTGTTTCTGACGGTGAACAATATGAGAGCAGTTAGAGGAGAGATTAAAAACCATAAATGATGTAGACAGAATGATTTAATCAGTGTCATGTTTGGGAGGACAGGGAAACTGAAGCCCTTTTGAAAGAATGTGTTTAAGATGACTGGAATGGTCTCCCTTGTCAGTATTTACTGTGCTGGAAATAAAGACTTGCATTTATATTTCAGGCTGTCCCAAAGCACTTTACAGCCAATTAAATACTTTCAAAGTGTGGTCACTGTTATAATATAGAAAGTGCAGCTGTCAATTGACACAAAGCAAGATCCACATAAACTGCATTCTAATAATGATCAGATAATATGTTCGTGATACTGGCTATTTTCCACCTTGGAAATCTTGCCTCGACTTTTTTTTTTGAAATAGTGCCACAGGATCTTTCATGTCCACCTGAGAACAGACAAAGCCTCAATTTAACATCTGATCCAAAAGGTAGCACCTCAGACAGTGCGCCATGCCTTCTCTACTAAACTGGATGGTGGGGTCAAGCCCCTTTTTGTCTTTCCCCTGGTTTGGGATTTGAAGCCATGAGGACAAGGCGAGAGTGTTGACTCTGAGCAATGGGCGACGCCTAATGACACCAGCCACAAATTAGCTGCACTGAACTACGGAATCCCTACAGTGCAGGAGGAGGCCATTTGGCCCATCGAATCTGCACCGACCCTCTGAAAAAGCTCCCTACCAAGATGCAATTCCGCGATTCTATCCCTGTAACCTAGTAACCCCACCTAACCTTTTGGACACTAAGGGGCAATTTAGCGTGGCCAATCCACCTAACCTGCACATCTCTGGACTGTGGGAGGATACCGGAGCACCCGGAGAAAACCCATGCAGACGTGGGGAGAAAGTGCAAACTCCACACAGAGGCTGCAATTGAACCTAGGTCCCTGGCAAGGCGAGGCAGCAGTGCTAACCACTGTACCGCCCCTTATGAGAAAATATTCATTTCCCGGGGTGTGTGCGCGCGCAGTGGGAACACCGAACAAGCAGGAGAGAAACCAGGATGAATGATGCCCTTGCCAAATGTAGCACTGGGCAATGGGTCTATGAGCTCACTAAGAAATGGACGAGTTGTGATGTTAGTGTAGAGTATATTTGAAATTCCTTGCCTGCCCATGGGCAGACACGGAGCTCTCCCTGTGCTGCTGGGAATCAGGAGCTCACTTTGTGGGATGCCTCAGTGGGCGATGGCTCCCTTTTGTGCCACCCGATGGGGGCTCGGTGTTGAAGGTTTGAACATTTCAGTCATCAGACTGGAGGAATGGAGCGTGAAGGAGAGAGGCTGAGGAAAGGGAAATAAGAAGGAAGGGAAAGGAATGCAAGCTGGTGATCCAGCTGGGAGCTTCTGTTCCTCGGCTTGTTGGCAAACGCAGGCACAAATACTTCCAATCTCACTGCAAAGTTAATTCCCTCCCAGTTTGCAGAGTCATCAAAATGCCTAAAAACTGCAACTACAAGCACTGCAGTGATCTAAGAAACAAAGACTCTGTCCCTTTGACCACAATTCTAACAGGATGAAGTTTGTCTCATCCTATCTGAGATGGAGGAGGGAGAGAACAGGTTCCTAGGGAGCAGAAACTCTGGCCATGCGCAGTTTCTGTGGAGTACACTGCATATAATTCTATAGCTCAGGGCACAGGCTGCCCAGGGAGAACCCTGGTTACCTGGTGACCCGTAATAGAACAGTACTGCACAGGTGGAGAACATTCAGTCCATTAAGTCTTGTCCGTCTAGGGCGGCATGGTGGCGCAGTGGTTAGCACTGCTGCATATGACGCTGAGAGCCCAGGTTCGTTCCCGGCACCGGGTCACTGTCCGTGTGGAGTTTGCACATTCTCCCTGTGTCTGCGTGTGTCTTACCCCCACAACCCAAAGATGTGCAAGGTAGGTGGATTGCCCCTTCATTGGAAAACAATAATTGGGTAATGAGCAGGTTCTTAGAGGGGGTGGAGGATAGGTGGGAGCGGTGTGCGGGGAGGCCCACCAACCTCTAAAAAGAAAATAATTGGGTACTTTTATATTTAAAAAAAAGTCTGCTCCTGCTCTTTTGTAGAACAACCTGTCAGTCCCACTCGCCTTAATTTTTCCTTCATACTCCAAA
Source organism: Scyliorhinus canicula (assembly GCF_902713615.1). Classification (NCBI taxonomy): domain Eukaryota; kingdom Metazoa; phylum Chordata; class Chondrichthyes; order Carcharhiniformes; family Scyliorhinidae; genus Scyliorhinus; species Scyliorhinus canicula. Next base: position 275,808,289 of record NC_052147.1, on the reverse strand, counting down.
AATGTTCCGTTTCTGTGCAACTAATCTGAAGTGGCAAGATTTCAATGCCCTGGTCTCACATGATGCACGCTTTCCAGCACGGGTAACCATTGAAAGCAGGAAATGAGTGCAATTCCCATTCTTGCACTCCCAAGGGGTGAGAAGGCCAACTTTTAATAATAATCTTTATTATTGTCACAAGCAGGCTTACATTAACACTGCAATGAAGTTACCATGAAAAGCCCATAGTCGCCACCTTCCGGCACCTGTTCAGGTACACAGAGGGAGAATTCAGAATGTCCAAATTATCTAACAGCACGTCTTTCCGGAATTGTGTGAGGAAACCAGAGCACCCGGAAGAAACCCACTCAGACACGGGGAGAAGGTGCAGACTACGCACAGATAGTGACCTATGCCGGGAATCAAACCTGGGACCCTGGAGCTGTGTAGCAAGTGCTAACCACTGTGATATCGTGCTGCCACTGCAGTGCCCCTCGTTGCCACCTCAGCTTAACTCAGCCTTACGCCGAGGAGGATCCTCGATTCGACACTCATCTATGCAGAGTTCCATTTTTTGGTGCATTTAGCCAGTGTGCCATAGGCAGGAAGGTGCACGGGAGGGGTGAGGTGTAGCTTAAACACGTTCATGCAAATTTAAGGTTGAATTGTTTTACACCTGGTTTAGGAGACAGGAACAGTCCCTTAAACCATAAAATTACCTTTCGTTCTTCCTTAAAATGGTCAGCAGCTGTTGTGAAATGTGGGATAGTATTCTTACAGTGAGGGCACCCTAGAACAAAAAACAATGAAAGAGCAGTTCATAAATCACCTTGGGCACAATTGAAAGCTTGATTTGGAAGATTTGATTATGCTGTTAAAAGAAGAGGGAAAAAAAAACAAAATTGAGCTTTCGTTACATCTAGTCACACTAGTGGTATAAACAAAGGGCCAAGCATAATGCCATATTTGTTTCTCCAAAGTTGTGATCAGATTCCTTCAAGTGCATTATACTCATGGGAACTACTTACTTTAGCATTTTATTCGTGGAAATAATTCCCATGTGACATTAAGAACAGATTGGTTGCAGTCTCCAGCAATGTGTGTGGTATTAGCAGCATTAATCGCACTTGCACAAAAGTCTGCGTGGTCCACAAGGCTTTTTCTGATCAAACAGCAAACAAATATCGATGCCATTATGTGTGGTTTACAGGGTTTGGCGGTTATCTATGTTCAGTGAGGCGGAGTCACAAAGACCCAAGTATAGATCATATTTTATTTTAGAGTGTCCCTACAAAATGTCTTGGGACATAGAACATACAGTGCAGAAGGAGGCCATTCAGCCCATCATGTCTGCACCGACCCACTTTAAGCCCTCACTTCCACCCTATCCCCGTAACCCAATAACCTCTCCTAACCTTTTTGGGCCCTTTTTAGCATGTCCAATCCACCTAACCTTTGGACTGTGGGAGGCGCTCGGAGGAAACCCACGCAGGCAAGGGGTGAATGTGCAGACTCCGCACACACGGTGACCCAGCGGGGAATCGTACCTGGGATCCTGGGGCTGTAATGCAACAGTGCTAACCACTTTGCTACCCATCTTATCCCCATACGTTACCACTTTCAATGATCGGTGGATATGCACGCCCAGATCGCTCTGCCTGTCAATACTCGCAAGAGTTCTACCATTTACTGTGTAATCCCTACATGCATTGGACCTTCCATTACCTCACACTTGTCCGGATTAAACTCCATCTGCCATTTCTCCACCCAAGACTCCAACCAGTTTATATCCTGCAATTCCACCAATTTTTGTGTCGCCTGCGAACTTACCAATCAAACCAGCTGCATTTTCGTCCAAATCATTTATATACACCACGAACAACAAAGGCCCCAGAACTGATCCCTGTGGAACGCCGCTAATCACAACCTTCCATTCAGAAAAGCACCTTTCTACTGCTACCCTCTGTCATCTGGGGTAAATCCCATCAGGCCCTGGGGATTTACCTACTTTAATGACCTCTTCTTTATTAATATCAACACGACTCAGAATATCTACACACTCTACTGGATACTCCTCATCCACCATGTCCTTCTCTTTAGTGGATACTGCTTGACGGCCTGGACCAATAGTAAACTGCTGATTTGGGTATTCGGTGGCGGAAGGAAAAAGAATTGACCCTCGTGCTTGGGAAAATCAATATAGGCCAACCTGGAAAAGACAGCTAAATCAAACCAATGGCTGCAAAGAAGCCAACTAGTCACATGAGCTTGGTAACTGGAAATTTTTAAATTATAGGCATGGAAAATGTCACTTCACCTGGAGAGAAAAGATGAGCTGAAAAACTACACTCCATTAAGAAATGCCAAATTCTTATTTTAACATGGTACATTTAATAATAATAATATTTGCTTATTGTCACAAGTAGGCTTCAATGAACTTACTGTGAAAAGCCCCTAGTCGCCACATTCCGGCACCTGCTCGGGGAAGCTGGTACAGGATTTGGGTTCATTTTAAGCATTTTTATATTTTATAATGGATAGCTGTTTTCGCATAATACAAGATTTTGTTGGCCTATCAGCCAGGAGCTGGATATTCGATTTCTGATGGCGAAGGCCAGTTAGAAAGATCAAAATGGTCCCGTGCTGATGATCAGGAGTGACATTTGAACCGTAGCCCAGTGAGACAATTGCTTCAAGATCGGCCACTATTCCAATTCCAACTGTATAAACACCCATAATCATTCACACACTCACTCAACTCTCTCCATTACCAGAGAGACTGTATCCCATTTCCCTCGTGGTCTCCACCAACCATCCTCGTTCATACTCTTCTCCCTCCATTCAATCTGGTTCGCTTTTTCCATTTTGCGTCATCCCCTCCATATTCATGCTGCCATTCATCTTTTCCAACCCAGTTCCAGCTGATATTCTTCATATCCTCCCACTCAAGTTATCGCACATCTTCCAGCTACAAGGCCAATTCAACTTGGTACCCAGTACAAGCTAGTAGCTTTTCTTCCCTCAGATAACAGTGGGGAGCACACACTCATTTCTTCATAACCGCTTTCCTCTCTGCTTCATTTCCCTCCTTCCCTTCTTCCCCCATCCTCGTTCCTTCTCTCACGCCTGCCATTTACTCCTTGGCCCCCAAATAGCAACCTCAAGTCATGTTTCTACCTCTGCCCTGGTCTGATGCCGAGTGATTCTGGCCACAGCATTGGCCACAGGTGCTCCTGCTCTCACGAATTTCCACCCAATGCTGGCAGTGGCTGGAATAATTAAAAAAGAGGTCCTGGGTCAGAGTGGCAAGGAGGGGAGGGTATCAAGGCCCCAATGGGCAGAATGGTAAATAGCAAATAATGATCAATAAGTGGCAGCACCGCCGTGAAACATCACTCTTACTGTTTAGTACAGAAAGTACAGCAGCAAATTCTCGTGCTTCAAATGGACCAGATATTTAGAACATAGAACATAGAACAGTACAGCACAGAACAGGCCCTTCGGCCCTCGATGTTGTGCCGAGCCATGATCACCCTACTCAAACCTACGTATCCACCCTATACCCGTAACCCAACAACCCCCCCCTTAACCTTACTTTTTTTAGGACACTACGGGCAATTTAGCATGGCCAATCCACCTAACCCGCACATCTTTGGACTGTGGGAGGAAACCGGAGCACCCGGAGGAAACCCACGCACACACGGGGAGGACGTGCAGACTCCGCACAGACAGTGACCCAGCCGGGAATTTGGACCACTTTGACACGGATTGTCCAAATCAACACGCAAGCATCTAAATCACTAGTGTATGTGGCATTCTACATCCACATTACAACTATCCAAACTTAATATCTGTGCAAATAAAAACTGTCGTCTCTCCTCAACCCCATAAGACCAAGCCTGTGTTCTGCCAGTTTGAAATCTCTGCTTCCTGGACATCCTATACATGCGTCAGCTGTTCTATTACTGCTCGATGCGTGGCCAAAGGTAGAAAATGGTGCAGTCCTCTTTTCCTTTGCCCCACCTCACCCACAACACAATAGGCCCATTACCAAAAGGATGTGGATGCTTTCGAGAAGGTGCAGAGGAGGTTCACCAGGATGTTGCCTGGTATGGAGGGTGCTAGCTATGAAGAGAGGTTGAGTAGATTAGGATTATTTTCATTAGAAAGACGGAGGTTGAGGGGGGACCTCATTGAGGTCTACAAAATCATGAGAGATATAGACAGGATGGATAGCAAGAAGCTTTTTCCCCCACAGTGGGGGACTCAATTACTAGGGGTCACGAGTTCAAGGCGAGGGGGGAAAAGTTTAAGGGAGATATGCGTGGAAAGTTCTTTACGCAGAGGGTGGTGGTGGGTGCCTGGAACACATTGCCGGCGGAGGTGGTAGAGGCGGGCACGATAGCGTCATTTAAGATGTATCTAGACAGATACATGGGCAGGGAGCAGAGGGATACAGATCCTTGGAAAATAGGCGACAGTTTTAGATAGAGGATCTGGATCGGCGCAGGCTTGGAGGGCTGTGCTGTAATTCCTCTGTTCCTGTGCTGTAACTTTTCTTTGTTCTTGTTCTGGGCACACAGCATGGAGTCAAACAGATGAGGAAGATCCCAGATTGGACTGACTAACCACAGAGACAATCTCTGGGAGGGCAGCATTATATCTGCCCTCTGTTCTTGAGGTTTAGGAAAGAATGATCAGGGTTTCATGCCCCTATGTTTAAACACGCCGGCACGGCTGGAGAATGGGATTGGGAAGAGTGGACAAACAAGGCGAGTGTTACAAAAACTTGCACATTAGTTTAATAGGTGCCAGCTGTCTCACTGACACGGAGTGCTGCACTGCCAGAAGTGTCGACCTTCAGATGCGGTGTTAAATCAAGGTTTCTCTTTGGTGGGCACAAGAGAGCAGAATGTAGTGCCCTAGTCCTGGCTAATATTTACTCCTCAGTCAAAATCACATCACTATTTGTGGGATCTTGTTGTGCACAAATCAGCTGCTGTGTTTCCTACCTTGCCACAGTGACTACATCATCAAAGTAGCAGTTGTTTGTAAATCATTTAGGATATCTAGAAGTCTGGAATAGGTGCGACATAAATGTCAATCTTTCTTTTTAAATATACATATGGGAAGAGGGACATCATCTCATTCAGTCGGTACACCATTTTACTCTCACCTCCTCAGGGCCACTAAAGGCAATATCTACAGCCTCTCCCCCCATTCAGCCAACTCTTTCTCTGAACTCACCTGAAGGCTTGAATCACAGTTCCACGACAGTCCAAATGACCACTATTCATGAGACAGTTTTGACAAGGTCAGTGTGCAAGAGATTCTCCAGCGGGGCCAAACTTGTTCTCACTGAACATTAACAAATAATTTATTGCGAGGGTCACTGGCTAACAGTAAGGAGTTGGAAACTTACCCAGGGCACAGAGATTAATTAGAGTATACTGCCCCAGATCAGTGCTCTCAGTACAGATCAGAAGGTTAAAACAGAGACTGTTCTTGGTCTGTAAAACTCAGCTAGCTATTGGAAAGAATCCACTAAGCCGTCAGCTGAGTTGTCACGGCATTTGTCAGAGGACACTGCATCCCTGAACCAAATCACAGCTATGAACTTGCGTCAAGATCGGGTTTGCTGCACAGTACACCGTCTCCAGCAGACATTTCAAAGCAAAAGCATACAGTGGGGATTCCAACTTGCAGCAACCCACAAAGAAGCACCCCTGGGTGCCCACTTTCCTGGTTAGTCTGAGATTGAATCCATTGAATCCAGATTGCATGGGCCAGACTGCAAGAAGAACATTTATATTTGTGTGCCAGTCCACATTACTTTGCTCTTTGAATTACAGAACCCCCTTCACCAAATACCAATTGAATTCAATCTCCATCAATGATTTCTGAACCGGTCAGTGGGAGATGCACAACTGGCATTTTAAAAGCTCTGTTAATCGAGGCAGCACGGTGGCGCAGTGGTTAGCACTGCTGCCTCACAGCGCCGAGGTCCCGGGTTCGATACCGTCTCTGGGTCACTGTCCATGTGGAGTTTGCACATTCCCCCCGTGTTTGCGTGGGTTTCACCCCCACAATCCAAAGATGTGCAGGCTAGGTGGATTGGCCACGCTAAATTGCCTCTTAATTGGAAAAAATGAATTGGGTACTCTAAATTTACATTTTTAAAAACTCCTTTAATCTAGTTAAATGGCCCAAGGCACATTGCGGGAGTGTTCTCAAACATAAGGCGAGATATTGGTTTTAAGGAGTGCCTTCAGAGATTATTTTTAAAATCTTTGTTGTCACAAGTAGACTTACATTAACTCTGCAACAAAGTTACTGTGAAAAGCCCCTTAGTTGCCACATTCCGGCGACTGTTCGGGTACACAGAGGGAGAATTCAGAATGTCCAATTCACCTAACAATGAAATGAAATGAAAATGGAAATCGCTTATTGTCACGAGTAGGCTTCAAATTAAGTTACTGTGAAAAGCCCCTAGTCGCCACATTCCGGCGCCTGTTCGGGGAGGCTGGTACGGGAATTTTTTTAAAAATGTTTTTATTCCAAATTTTTCAATAATTTTTATAAAACACTACCAAAAAGAAAATAATGCAAAGAGAACAAAGCAATAGATCAACAAAAACCACTTAACCCTCTATCCAGCTAAGAAATTAACAAACAAAACAAAATGGGGGATCTGCGCCTAACAAATAACATGAAAACAGCCCACCCATAAACCCCCCCATCCACACCCCCCCATCCATCCACCCCCCCACATCCATCCACCCCACCCATCCATCCCTCCTCCCCATCCACACCCCCCATCCATCCACCCCCCCCATCCACCCCCCCATCCATCCACCCCCCCACATCCATCCATCCACCCCCCCCACATCCATCCATCCACCCCCCCCACATCCATCCACCCCCCATCCATCCACACCCCCCCCAACAATCCACCCCCTCCAAAAATCCACCCCCCCACATCCATCCACCCCCTCCATCCATCCACCCCCCCATCATCCATCCACCCCCCCCCATCCATCCATCCCCCCCCCCCCCATCCATCCACCCCCCCCCATCCATCTATTTATGGACTGCACCCTGCCCGCCAGGGAGAGTGGCAACACATCCCACCACTAAAGTCCTCCTCCATCTGATCCACCAGGCGTGCTAAATCGAGCTTGATAAAACCCCCAACTCTTGGCAATCTGGATACCCAAATACCGAAAGGTCCTCTTCACCATCTCGAGCGGTAGCTCCCCCAATCTTTTTTTCTGGCCCCTCGCATGCACCACAAAAAGCTCGCTTTTCCCCACATTCAACTTGTATCCCGAGAAGTTTCCAAAATCCCCAAGAATCTGCATAACCTCTCCCATCCCCTCCACCGGATCTGCAATGTACAAAAGCAGGTCATCCGCATACAGTGACACGCGGTGTTCTCCCCCCCCCCCCCCGGCCAATAGGAGCCGCATTGCAACGGGTCCTTATGACGCTTGAGGATAAGCGAGATCAAAGCCTGCGAGATCGTTGGGGGAAAGATTCCCTTTTCCTTAGCCTCGTTAAAGGTTCTCAGCAACAGCGGGCCCAACAGCTCCGAGAACTTCCTGTAGAACTCAATGGGGAATCCATCCGGCCCCTGGGCCTTGCCCGCCTGCATACTCCCCAACCCCTTAGCCAACTCCTTCATCCCAATCGGAGCCCCCCCCGTCCCTCTAACCGCCCTTCCTCCACCTTTGGGAACCTAAGCTGGTCCAGGAACTGTTGCATCCCCTCCCACCCACTCCGGGGGTTCTGACTCGTATAATTCACGATTAAAGTCCTGAAAGACCTTGTTTATTTTAGCTGGACTCCACACTGTGTTCCTCCTCCTATCCCTAATTCCCCCAATCTCCCTAGCCGCCTCCCTCTTCCTCTTTTAGCTGATGTGCCAACATCCGGCTTGCCTTCTCCCCATACTCATACACTGCTCCTTGTAGCTTCCTCAACTGGGTCTCAGCCTTCCCCGTGGTTAGCAAGTCAAACTCCGTCTGGAGGCTCCGGCGCTCCTTCAACAGCCCCATCTCAGGGGATTCCGCATATCTCCTATCCACCCTCAGTATCTCCCCCACCAATCTCTCCTTCTCCATCCTCTCCCTCTTCTCTCTGTGGGCCCTGATTGAAATTAACTCCCCCCTGACCACCGCCTTCAGCGCCTCCCAGACCACACTTATCGACACCTCCTCATTATCATTGGCCTCCACAAATCTTTGGATACACCCCCGGACCCGCCCACAGACCTCCTCGTCCGCCAGTAGTCCCACGTCCATTCGCCACAGCGGCCCCTGGCCTCTCTCCTCCCCCATCTTCAGGTCCACCCAGTGTGGGGCATGGTTCGAGATCGCAATGGCCGAGTACTCCACCCCTCCACTCTCAGGATTAGCGCCCTGTTTACCACGAAAAAATCTATCCGCAAGGAAGTCTTGTATACATGGGAGAAGGAGGAAAACTCCCTCGCCCTTGGCCTAGCAAATCTCTACGGATCCACTCCCCATATCTGGTCTATAAACCTCTCAGAAGCTTAGCCGCTGCCGGTCTCTTACCCGACCTCGATCTAGACCAATCCAGTGTCGGGTCCAGAACCGTATTGAAGACCCCCCCCCCCATTATCAAACTACCTGCCTCCAGATCCAGGATCCTACTCAACATCTGCTTCATGAACCCTGCATCATCCCAGTTTGGGACATACACATTCACCAGCACCACTCGGGCCCCCTGCAGCCTACCACTCATCATAACATATCGGCCCCCTTTATCCACCACAATACCCACCACCTCAAATGCCACCCGCTTACTCACCAGGATTGCGACCCCCCTGTTTTTCGCATCCAACCCCGAGTGAAAAACCTGTCTCACCCATCCCTTCCTCAGCCTAGCTTGGTCCACGATCTTCAGGTGTGTTTCCTGTAGCATGGCTACGTCTGCCTTCAGCCCCTTTAAGTGCAAAAACACCCGGGCCCTCTTGACCGGCCCATTCAAGCTTCCCCCACCTCCCCCCCGCCGACTAGCCATCTCCTTTTTTAGGCCAGCCACGTGCCCACAACTCCCGCACACTCCAGCCCACCAGGTGGAGGCTCCCCGCCCCGACTCTCCCTCTTACCGTCAACTCCCCCTCAATCAGGGGCTGGTTTAGCTCACTCGGCTAAATCGCTGGCTTTTACAGCAGACCAAGCAGGCCAGCAGCACGGTTCGATTCCCGTACCAGCCTCCCCGGACAGGCGCTGGAATGTGGCGACTAGGGGCTTTTCACAGTAACTTCAATGAAGCCTACTCGTGACAATAAGCGATTTTCATTTTTTCATTTCATTAGAACAGCAGCAACCCAGTTCCCCCTCCCAACCCCCTCCTACCCGGCCCCGGCCAAGCAACTGCTTAACCTCCCTACCCCCCCCCCCCCCCCCCCCCCATTGCACTCCTGTAAGTCAGCTGACTCATGCTGACGCCGGCCGCTCCCGCCTCTGCCTCCAATCCCCTTTTGGATTTTCCATCCAAATCACCAGCCCTCCCCCCACCAAACTGGGTAGTGAAAGTCTGCACCCCATATAGACCAAAGCAGATACTGCACACAGTACCGCCCCCACCCGCTTCAGGTACTGCCCCCACCATTTTGCGGGAAAAAGCCACGCTCCCTGCCTGGGCCGACCATGCCCCCTGTGGCGCAGTTCCTTTTAACTGCGACCACACCCCAGTCCCCGAGGGCCCCGGGCTACGGGCCCAACCATTCCCAAGAAGACGTGGGGGAAATTTAAAAAAAAAAAATAAACCCTACCCAAACAAGGGTTTCGCCCCCACTCCCTCACCAACATCCCACATAACACACTGCAAACCATTAATTCAAGTCCAGCTTCTCGTTTTTGATAAAAGTCCACGCCTCATCTGGCGTATCAAAATAGTGGTGTCGATCCTGGTATGTGACCCACAGTCTCGCCGGCTGTAACAGCCCAAACTTCACCCCCTTCCCGTGGAGGATCGCCTTAGTTCGGTTGAATCCTGCCCGCTTCTTGGCCAGCTCTGCACTCCAGTCCTGATAGATACGGATCTCGGTATTCTCCCACCTGCTGCTCCGCTCCTTCTGCGCCCATCGCAGGACACACTCCCTGTCGCTGAAACAGTGAAACCTCACCACCATCGTCCTCGGCGGTTGGATCGCCCTCGGCATCCTTGCCAGGACTCTGTGCGCTCCATCCAGCTCCAGGGGCCTCAGGAAGGCCCCCGCACCCATCAGCGTGCTCAGCATCGTGGTCACATGCGCCCCAGCATCCGACCCGTCCACGCCTTCAGGGAGACCCAGAATCCGCAGGTTCTGCCTCCACGACCTGTTCTCCAGGTCCTCCAGCTTCTCCTGCCATTTTTTGTGAAGCGCCTCATGCGCTTCCACTCTAACCGCCAGGCCCAGAATCTTGTCCTCGTTGTCAGAGGCCTTCTGCTGCACCTCCTTAATTGCCGTCCCCTGCATCTTCTGGGTCACCACCAACCCTTTAATCGACGCCTTCATAGGGGTCAGAATCTCCGCCTTCAAGTCAGCAAATCAGCTTTTTAAAAACTCTTGCTGCTCCCGAGACCACTGGGCCCACGCCGCCTGGTCCCCACCCGCCGCCATCTTGTTTTTTCGCGCCCGTTCTCCTCTCTGCTCCAAAGCCACTTTTTTGACCGCTCCGGGTCCACTCCATACAGTGCTGGGGGACCCTCACTGCTACCTTCCCACACCGGGAATCGTCAAACAAATGCCACTGAAGCTCCTTAAAAGGGCCCAAAAGTCCGTTATTGGCAGGAGCTGCCGACCGTGCGACCTACCCAGGCACAGCCGCAATCAGAAGTCTCGCTGGTACAGGAATTGAACCCATGCTGCTGGCCTTGTTCTGTTTTACAAGCCAGCTGTTTAGCCCACTGTGCTAAACCAGCCCCAGTCCTTCGGGACTTGTGGGAGGAAACTTGAGCACCCGGAGGAAACCCACACAGACACGGGGAGAATGTGCAGAATCCGCACAGAGTGACCTAAGCCAAGAATCAAACCTGGGACCCTGTGAAGCAACAGTGCTAACCACTGTGCTACTGTGGCACCCTAGGGGTGGGAATTCTGGAGTTTGGGGCCCAGGCAGCTGCCAATGGTGAAGTGATTAAAAACTGCGCAAGAGAACAAAATTGAAGGAGAGTAGTCATCTCAGAGGGCTGTGCTATAGGTCAGGAGGAGATTATGGAGATACGAAGAGATTGTTGAGCAAGGATGAGAATTGTAAAATTTAATGCAGTGCCGGAGCAGGTCAGAAACAGCTCTCAACACACCGCTTTCTCATCCCCACCTGATAACGCTTCACCTTAGCAGCGAGGGATCAGAGGTACAAAACTATTTCTCATGACAATGCTGTGTTCCATCACCTGCTACTGTAGATCCTTTCCATGAAGCTGGCTTTGTGAACTATACTTTTAAAGTAATTTTATTTTTTTTAAAGTGCAAGCATATTGCTTTTCACAAGGTGCTTCAGCATTAATGCAAGTGAAATCAAGATGCCAGTGATGGGCTAATATAATACACAAGATATGTTCGGAATAAGTTCATGTCATTAACTCAGCATGACAACATTAGTGTTTCTTTCTTGAGAAATGCAACACACATTCCCGTACCCATACCAGCCTCCCCGAACAGGCGCCGGAATGTGGCGACTAGGGGCTTTTCACAGTAACTTCATTTGAAGCCTACTCGTGACAATAAGCGATTTTCATTCATTTTCATTTCACATTCCACACCGGATTCTTTCTCGGTCTCCTCAGAGCACGGATATCTTCCCTCACAGCGACTCGTTTTCACAATGTTCTTCTTGCTCCCTAATAGTGGGCCCCATTCTAGTAACCAAGCTCGGTCAGGTCACTAAAAAGACACGCACACTCAAGTCGATTAGGTATTTTACATCTGCCTGCATCACAGTAATACATATTCTCCAATGTCGCTTAAACCACCGAGATTGTGCTGGCAAGGAAACCACCCTTTCGTCTGGGCAATAAAATGTGTTTCTCTGATATCGTGCGTGTGCAAGAGAAAGGATTACGGTGGAGCAAAACCAGGCAACGATTCCGGTCTGATGCATTGACTCACCCGTGTGGGCACTTGAGCAAACCGAAATTGACCTGACACGGTGCTGGAAGAAAGCCCAAACCTTCCGATCAGATGAGTGCTCACATTATACTGTTCGCAATCATACGCACTGGCCCCAGATCGAGCTGCCTGGGAGGTCAAACAGTTAGGCATTGTTTTCGACAACAAGCTCCCTTTTCAAAAGGCGGCTCTGTTGAGATTCTTGCTGATTTGTCACTGTAGCAGGAATTAACTGATCCATTCTCCCAAAGACGTGCAGGTTAGGTGGATTGGTCACACTAAAAATTGCCCGATAGCATCCAGAGGTGTGTAGATTAAGTGGGGTTACGGAGATAGGGCAGGGGGAAGGGCCTAGGTAGGGTGCTCTTTCAGTGGGTTGGTGCAGGCTTGATGGGCTGAATGGCCTCCTTCTGCACTGTAGGGATTCTATGATTATTCCCATCTAATCATCTCACCGATTTTCAGTTGTCCCATCTCAACCTCAAGATAATGCAGCCCACAGAGTTTCACATGTAGCTATACGGCTGCACAAGCTTCTGCCCTCAGAGCAACACAATTAGCAACTGCGACATTACTCAGTGGAGGAAAGGTTGTGAAAATTGAGGGGTCCAATAATAGAAAACGGCACTGAAAGTAGGGGCTATAGTCAATCACGGTAAAATGATCAGTTTTGTTTTAAAAGCAAATTACTGCGGATGCTGGAATCTGAAACGGAAAAGACTGGACAATCTAAGCAGGTCTGACAGCATCTGAAGAGAGAGAATGGAACTAATGTTTGGAGGCTGGATAACTTTGACAAAGAGTCATCCAGACTGGAAACGTCTCTCTCCACAGATGCTGTCAGACCTGCTGAGTTTGTCCAGTATTTTTCTGTTTTTGTTTTAAATACTGGCTTTTTGCACAAGAGTTAAGACAAACTAGTTGGAACCCGGGGCTAAGAGACATTCAAGGCAATGGTGTCTGTTATTCACCTTCCACGTCATTTCAAGATTCAAATTGAGCACTGACCAAGGATGTCACGTAGTGGCTGCAGAGCATTCTGAAGAGGGAGAGTGTTTAAACTAGAGTGGGCTCACCAAGGCCCTGCGCAGCTGCAGTAAGACATCTTTGTTCGTGTACTCAAATCCTCTTTCAGTGAAGACCAAAGAACAAAGACAAAAAACAATAAAGTACAGCACAGGAACAGGCCCTTCGGCCCTCCAAGCCTGCGCCGACCATGCTGCCCATCTAAACTAAAATCTTCCACACTTCCAGGGTCCATCACCTCTATTCCCATCCTATTCATGTATTTAAACCATTTGTCCTCCGAATTGCTTTCTGTATCTGAATGTTTGCTTTCAGCAACTGGTGTACAAGGACACCCATGTCCTTTTTGTATTAACATTCTGCCATTGTTATTCCTGCCGAAGTGGACAACTTCACACTTGAAATGAAATGAAAATGAAAATCGCTTATTGTCACGAGTAGGCTTCAATGAAGTTACTGTGAAAAGCCCCTAGTCGCCACATTCCGGCGAGGCTGGTACGGTGATTTAGCCCAGTGAGCTAAACCAGCCCCCTTATCCACAATATACTGCATTTGCCTTGTATTTCCATTCGCAACTTGTCTAAATCACCTTGATACTTGGGTCTATCCTTTATTGGTCCAAATTAGATGACCTTCCATTTACTTTGTTAAAATCAACTCATCACACTTTTTGTCCATTTGCTCAATCTTTCAACATCTTTGTAATTTTATGCTCCCATTCACACTACTTGATATGCCACCAATCTAGTGGTCATTGTCAAATTTGGATATACGGACAGAGAAATAATTTTTCCTCAAGGTCAGGGTGGGGGCTGCTCACTGGGATCATATTCGGCTCAGCTCAAATCCTCTTCCAAATAATGGATCCCATATGAGTTTACAGCACAGGCTTGGGCAGGTACGTAGCATAAATAGTACCTGCCATATAAGCGTTGGGTCATGGTATAATAATAATCTTTATTGTCACAAGTAGGCTTACATTGACACTGCAATGAAGTTACTGTGAAACGCCACATTCTGGCACATGTTGGGGTACACTGAGGGAGAATTCAGAATGTCCAAATTACCTAACAGCATGCCTTTCAGAACTTGTGGGAGGAAACCGGAGCACTCGGAGGAACCCATGTAGATACGGGGAGAACATAGAGACTCCGCAGACAGTAACCCAGTCGGGAATCGAACCTGGGACCCTGGTGTTGTGAAGCCACAGTGTTAACCACTGTGCTGCCGCATTGCAGAGACATCAACATACTGAAAGGGGAGAGTAGGTGGAGATTGGCTGAGGTGGGGGTGGTAACTTTTGAACAGAAATGTAATTGAAATGGCCATTATCAACATCATGGCTACGGAGAACAGAGAAAGGTTGGGGATGTTGTGCTCTGTGAGAACAGACTCACTTCTTGACCTCTAAAAGCCTGCCTACAATCCACAAGGGTGTCAGGAATGTGATGGAATGCTCAGAGCTGGCGAGAATGGATGCAGCTTCAGCAATACTCAGAATGCTCAACATCAGCCAAGTCTGCAATCTACTCAACTGGTCACCCTGCCACCAGATGCTATATCCATTCTCTCTAACTTTGCTGTATTGTGTATTTATCTGTAGCACAGGCTCCCAAATTGGGGTCAGTGAAGAGCTTCCAGGATTCCACGGAGCTGGTGGCCACCATGTGACCAGTAAATGTCAGTTTGAAAGGAGCAACTGACCAATTTCAAACAGAATTACAGCAATGAGATAGGCCAATCAGGCAAGGGGGAGCTCTGGATGCTGATAGGCTGACTAGTCAGACTATCAAAGAACTTAATCAGGTCATCTCACCGTCTTCTCTTCACAAGAGAAAGCAGCCTAGCCTTTACAGATAATTGCACCGTGATTCTGGTATCACTGTGCAAATTCTTTTTGCATTTTGTTCAGTGTTTCTAAATCCTTTTTGTAATTTGGAGACATGAAGAGTGACAGCACCCATGTGGTCCAATGAAGATTCTAAACAGGTCAAAGTTATCTTAAACCAGAGTTAGGAGGTCACAGGTTCATGCTCCAACCCAGAAATTGCTGCAGAATAATTTAGGCGGATACTTCAATGCAATAATTGGATAAAATAATGGATATTTACTGAGTTATAAATAATGGGTGGACCATTTGCTCCTCTTCCAAAATAGTGTTGGTGGATCTGTTGAGGGGGTAGGTGGAATTTGGTTTAATGTCTTTCATTACGATGGTGCCTCCGACAGTGCTGCATTCCCTCAGTACTGGCTTATGGTCTATGAAATGAGACTAGAATCCACAATCTTCTTGTTACATAAATTAAGTTTTTTTTTACGCGTGAAGAACAGATCGATGTTTCCCAAAGGAGCCAGAAGTACCTTCGGCTTATTGCACCCATAAAATGGCACATTTTAGTATGAAACAGGGCACAGTGCATTAGCACTTCAACACACCAACCAACAGGAAAACAAGGGGCAAAATTGTGTATTAGAGCTAAAACAGCAAAACACAGATTTACAAAATTATCCGCAACCTAGTATCTGGATAACGAAGCGCACTTGGGAATCTGCCACTTTCTCCTCCAGAAAGGAGGATCCATCATGGTCAGGCTTTTTGAAACAACCTTGGAAGAGAATTTTGAAACCATGCCACAAATTACATTTCTTCAACACAAAGAGAGATGCCAAATTGAAGGCAGATTATTAATTAGCAAACAATTCCGATACTACAGTTTTTAAAACTAAATTCATTCCAGATGACAGAAACACATTGAGCAGCATCTTTGAGCAGCAAAAACAGACTGACATTGAATTTAGGAACACGCGTGGGCTATGCTCTGCATTACATTTATGCAGAATATTGATTTTTTTTTTTTAAAGTGACGTGCGGTGATAAACTGTTACTTAACTCCAAATACAACCACAACAACTCATTTATATAGCGCCTTTAATGTAATGAAATGCCCCAAGGTGCTTCACAGGAGCGCTATAAAGCAAAATATTACACTGAGTCACACTAGAAGATATTCGGTCAGGTGTCTGAAAGCTTGGTCAAATAATTTAGTTTTAAGGAATATCTTAAAGGAAAGCCATGATGTGGAGATGCCGGCGTTGGACTGGGGTGAGCACAGTAAGAAGTCTTACAACACCAGGTTAAAGTCCAACAGGTTTGTTTCAAACACGAGCTTTCGGAGCGCAGCTCTCCATTCACCTGAGGAAGGAGCTGCGCTTACAAGTGTTGTAAGACTTCTTAACGGAAAACGTGAGGGGCAGGGAGGGTAGCCCACAGCCTGAGACCCAAGCAACTGAAGGTGCAGTCAACAATGATGAAGCAATTATAATTGGGAATGCTCAAGGGCCCTGAATTTGGGAGTGCAGGGAGGGGGTGGGGGAGGGGGGTGGGGGCTGGAGGAGATTAGAGGGGCAGGGAACATATAAAATAAGAGATGTAGGACATTCACGATCCTGCTCTGCCATTCATTAAGATCTTGGCTGATTTATTTGTGCTTTGAATTCCACATTCCCATCGACCCCGATAACCTTTGATCACCTTGCCGAACAAGAATCTATTTACCTCCGGCTTAAAAATATTCAATGGCCCTGCCTCCACCGTCTTCGGAGGAAAAGTGTTCCAGAGACGCACATCCCTCAGAAAATAAATTCTCATCTCTGCCTTAATTTTAAATCACCGTCCCCTAGTTCTGGAGAAGAGGAAACATCCTTTCCACGTCCAGCTTGTCAATACCGTTTACGATCTTATATAGCTCAATCAAGCCACCCCTCAACTCTTCTGAACTCCAGTGGAAACGACCCCAGTCTGTTCAACCTCAAACGCATTTGCTTCCTTCCTTAAATAAGGAGACCAAAACTTCCCATAGTATTCGAGGTTTGGTGCCCTGAATAAGTGAAACATAACATCCTTACCTTTATGTTAGATTTCTCTCATAATAGAGAATAGCATTCCACCAGCCCTCTTGCTGCATCTGCCTCCTAACATTTTGTGATGCATGCACGCGGAACATCTGGATCCCTCTGCACCTCAGAATTCTGTAGTCGTTCTCCATTTAAGTAATGCTCTGCTTTTCGTATTCTTCCTGCCAAAGGGAACAACGTCACATTTCCCTACATCATCCCTCACTCAACCCATCGACATCCGTCTGCAACCTCCTTATGTCCTCTTCACAACGTACTTTTGGACCTATCCTTGTGCCACCCACAAAGTTAGCTACCATGCCTTTGTTCTCCTCATCCAAGTCATTGGGTCCATGGTGGGATTTGAAGACAAGGATGAGAATTTAAAGGTAAAAGTCCTAATTACTTGTGCACCAACCCACTTCCTAGTAAGCTCGACTCGTCAGAACAAAAACATCTGTCCTGATCATTCCAAGATCAGAAGGGCAGTTAAGATATCTGGGAATGCTGGATTATGGATGCCTTTTCCCAAATGTGGATGCCATCCAAGCAGGTTGTTTTCCCTCCCTGTTCTTCCTTGAACGAGTACAAAAGTCATGTTTCACTGATGTTCAGACGTTCATGTCTTTCCTTTAAGAAAGATGTAAATCTAGCTCTACTCAAAATAGGGACGTCCTTAAGAAAACTGCAATTTGATGATTTGTTATAGAATCAAAATATTTTAACTCTGTTGAATTTTACAGCACAGCAGCAGACCACTTCACACATTTGGCCAATGTCTGTGTTTGTGCTCCACACTAGTCTCTGCTTACCTTGTTTCATCTCACACACTATGGACATATTCTTTGATTTCTTTCTCCCACATGCATTTATCTCGCTTCCCCTTGAATGCTTCAATCCATTTTGGAATGAGATGAGGAGGAATTTGTTCAGCCAGAGTGGTGAATCGTTGGACAGCTCACCCGGCATCAACCCAGGCACTGGAAACTACCACCGGCAAACCCAGTCCTTTCGCCCATGCAGAATCTCCCTTACTAACTTTGTGCCAAAGTTGGGAGAGCTGTCTCACAGATCAGTCAAGCAACTTCCTGACATAGTCATATTCACAGAGTCAGACCTTACAGACAATGTCCCAGACATCACTCTCAACATTCCTGGCAATGTCCTGTCTCACCGGCAAGACGCGCCCAGAGGTGGCAGCACAGTGGTATACAGTTGGGAGTTGGGAGTCCTCAACATCGACTCTGGACCCCAGGAAGTCTCATGGCTTCAGGTTAAACATGGGCAAGGAAACCTCCTGTTGATTATCACCCACCATCAGCTGATGAATCAGTACTCCTCCATGTTGAACACCATTTGGAGGAAGCACTCAGGGTGGCAAGGATGCAGAATACACTCTGGGTGGGGGTCTTCAATGTCCAAGAGTGGCTTGGTATTACCACCACAGACTGAGCTGGCCAGGTCCTGAAGGACATAACCGCTAGACCGGGAGTGAGCGAACAAGGGAAAAAATATTTGACCTCATCCTCACCAATCTACCTTTGACAATACCGGAAGAAGTGACCATCACCCAGTCCTCGTGGAGACAACGTCACATTGAGGATACCCTCCATCGTCTTGTGTGGCACTACCACCATAGGCTTATAGCATATCTCGCAACTAAAGATTGGGCATCTATGAGGTGCTGTGGCCATCAGCAGAACCAGAATTGTATTCAACCACAATCTGCAAGCTCATGGCTTGGCATATCCCCCACTCTACCATTACCACCAAGCCAGGTAATCAACCCTGGTTCAATAAAGAGGCAGGACAGCATGTTAGGAGCAACACCAGGAGTACTTAAAAATGAAGGGTCAACCTAGTGAAGCTACAACATAGGAGTACCTGCCTGCCAGACAGCATAAGCAACAAGTCATAGACAGAGCTAAGCAATTCCGCAACGATACATCAATTCTAAGCTCTGCAGTGCTGCCACATCCAGCGGTGAATGCGGTGGACAATTGAACAACTCACTGGAGACGGCGGCTACACAAATATTCCATTCTCTATGATGGAGGAGCCAAGCACATCTGTGCAAAAGACAAGGCTGAAGTAACCCCAATAATCTTCAGCCAGAAGTGCTGTGTGGATTTCACCTCCGGAGGTCCCCAGCATCACAGATGGCAGTTTTCAGCCAAAACGGTTCACTCCATGTGATAGCAATAAATAGCTGAAAGCATTGCAAAGGCTCTGGGCCCTGGCAATAGTGCTGAAGGTTTGTGCTCCAGACTGCAAGCCAAACTGCTACCACACTGGCATCTACCCGGCAATGTGGAAAATGGCCCATGTGCATCTTGTACACAAGAAACAGGCCAAATCCAACGCGGCCAATTACCGCCCTATCAGTCTACTCTCCATTATCAGCAAAGTGATGAAGGAGTTATCAACAATGCTATCAAGTGACACTTACGCTGCAATAACCTGCTCACGGTCACTTAGTTTGGGTTCTGCCAGGGTCACTCAGCACCTGACCTCATTACAGCCTTGGTTCAAACATGGACAAGAGCTGAATGCCAGAGGTGAGGTGAGAGTGATTGCCCTGGATATCAAGGCAGCATTTGACCGAGTATGGCCTCAAGGAGCCCTAACTAAACTGGAGTCAATGGGATCAGGGTGAAAAACTTCCACTGGTTGGAGTCACATCTGACACAAAGGAAGGTGGTTGTGGTGGTTGGAGGTCAATCATCTCAGTTCCAGAACGTCACTGCAGGAGTTCTTCAGGGTAGTGTCCTAGGCCCAACCATTTTAGCTGCTTCACAATGACCTCCCTTCTATCATATTGTCAAAGTGGGGCTGTTCGCAGAGGACAGGGTACAGAAGAGGTTTACCAGGATGTGGCCTGGTCTGGAGATATTAACTATATGGAGAGGTTCGATAAACTAGGATGGTTTTCACTGGAATGACAGAGGTTGAGGGGCAACCTGATGGAGGTTAACAAAATTATGAGTGGAATGGACAGAGTGGATAGTCAGACCCTTTTTCCTAAGGTGGAAAAGTCAATTACTATTGGACATAGATTTACGGTGTGAGGGGCGATAGTTTAGAGGAAATGGGTGATGTAAGTTTTGTTTTTTAAAACACAGGAGGGTGGTGAGTGCCTGGAACGTGCTGCCAGGGGAGGCGGTGGAAGCAGATATGATTAACTATCTAAGAGGCATCTTGACGAATACATGAATAGGATGGGAATAGAGGGATACGGGCCTCGAGAGTCCAGAAGGTTTTAGTTCAGACAGGCATCGCCATCAGCACAGGCTTCGAGGGCCGAAGGGCCTGTTCCTGTGCTGTACTGTTCTTGTTCTTTGACTACACAATGTTCAGCACCATTCGCGATGACTCAGATAGTGAAGCAGTCCATGTCCAAATGCAGTAAGACCTGGACAAAATCCAGGCTTGGGCTGACAAGTTACATTCACACCACACAAGTGCCAGGCAATGACCATCTCCTACAAGAGAGGATCTAACCATCGCGACCTTGACATTCAGTGGCATTACCATTGCTGAATCCCCCATAATCAACATCATGGGGCCACCATTGATCAGAAACTGAACTGGACTAGCCATATTAATACTGTGGCTATCAGACTAACTTCCCTCCTGAACACCCCCCCCCCCCCCCCCCCCCCCCCCCAAAAAGCCTGTCCACCATCTGCAAGGTACAAGTTAGGGGTGTAATGGAATACTCTTCACTTGCCTGGATGAGTGCAGCTCCAACAACACCCAAGAAGCTAGACACCATCCCAGGACAAAGCAGCTCATTTAATTGGCACCCCTCCTACATTCAATCCCCCCACCACCAATGAACAAAGGCAGCCGCATGTGCCATCTACACAATGCACTGCAGTAACTCACCAAGGCAGCACATTCCAAACCCATGACCACGACAATCTAGAAGGACAAGAGTAGCAGATACCTGAGAACCCCACCACCTGGAGGTTCCCCTCCAAATCACTCACCATCCTGACTTGGAAATGTATCGTCATTCCTTCACTGTCACTGGGTCATACTCCCTCCCTAACAGCATTGTAGATGTCTCTACACCTCGGGGACTGCAGCGGTTCAACGAAGGCAACTCACCACCACCTTCTGAAGGGCAATTAGGGATGAGCGACGTCTACAGCATAAATTAATTTTAAAAAATCTCGACCCCTGAGGAACGTCACCATCTAACAGTAATCTAATCGTTCAAGAAGTAGGGTCACCCACTGGCAGCGTGGCCGGTCCACATTTCCACTGGAAGCAGTTTACCCAATAAAACGGAAGTGAGTGGGACTAATTGGGATTGCTTTTTGAAAGAGCCAGTTCAGACTCAATGGGCCAAATGGCCTCCTTCTGCATTGTATTACTGCATAATGCTAGGATAGAGCACAAAACCAGGGAGGGGGATCAGAGACCTCCCTAGGCAGCCATGTGATCGGCCCCACTCCTTTACTGCATAAGATCCCCAGTAACAAGATTCCTCTGTTCGTAGTAACTAAGGAGGCCAGCAGATGATACCATGTTTAGCTGGTTTTGGAAACCAGCTCCTCAATTAAAATAAAATAGCTGCCAATCACCAACACATCGACGTCAGAAACAGTTGTTTTTGGCCCGGGGGGGGGGGGGGTTGGCCTTTGCAGGTGGACGACAATCTACATTTAAAATAACCCACTTGCAGGGTTAGAATCTTTTCATCCATCCTGTACACACAAGCGGCCTTATATTATCGCCAAAGTAAAAGAGATGGGCTACTTGCAAATTCATGTACAAGTTCAGTTCAAGGTCTGATATGGTTTCGGAGAACTGATGTTACCCAAAGTAGATATTGTTTTTGACACAAATCCAAACAATAAGTGCTTGATTTAATCCCTTTACAGAGGAAAGTTTCTAGAAGTTAGTCCATTAGACTTCAGTGCCTTCAGCCAAGTGAAGTGAATTTACACCCGTCACCATGTTTAATAGTCCTTCTAAAACACATCTACTAACACAGTGACAGCCAGCCAATGTTTTATTGTCAAATTAATCGAACTATTTATATTTACACAAATCTTCAACGTCTACATTTAAGATCAGGACAATGAAGGGCAGAACATAATGAGACTCGCTGAGCTTGAGAGCTAGAAAAGATTTGCTTTGCATCATAAAGATACACCATCCATTTAAGGGACTAAAATATCGCGACATTTTTAGACGAGAAAGAGATAACCAATCTACTTGTTGAGAGACAGGCAGCAAAGAAAACAATGAAGAATCCAGGTTGCAGTTGAGCCCAGTGAGCTAAGGGTTTCATTAACTATTTGATCTCCATGTTCGGAGAGGGCGCAGGGATGTCTTGGTTACTTCTTTCCCAAAAAAAAAAGGCCATGCCTTTAGCATACCATGAAAAAAGTACTTGCAAATTGCCAAGACAGAACCCAGCCTTGAATACATTTGAGGCCCACGAAACAAGCTGAGTCCTCTCCCTCCCACACTCCAACAACAAAGTAATTTCAGCACCTAAACCTCATACATGATAAATTACCTGTTCTTGAATTTTGAATATTTGCTGCTATTCCAGTAAGTGGTATATAGAACAGTTACCAACCTTGAAGAAGTTCCATGCAGAATGAGATCCAAGATGGGCTGATACTTCCTCAATGTTTTGAAACATTCATTTTTTTTGGTGCACCAGACGCAACTCTTTGGTCACAGGCTGGAACAACTAGCACAAGGGGGCAAGACACTCTGATAATTAAGACCCATTCGTACAATTGGTTCTCTGAATTTGGGAGGTTTCTGGATTATTCACATTTCCCTGTCCACGGACACATTGGGTTGGGCTCAAGAGCTAAACCTTGCCCTTTCAGGACAGGAGTGCACTGTTGGCCTCTGGAGAGACCCGGCCACACGGATAGAGATTTGAAGCTGCAGTGTCAATATTGTAGCTGACCACGATTGCCACCACTGCAGCTTAGCGAAGCAGAGAAACACATCCAGTACCTCTAATTTTACAGATACCAAAGGTCTATATGAGGTTTTCACTGGGGTGAAAAGGAATCATAGAATTTATAGTGCAGGAGGCGGCCATTTGGCCCATCGAGTCTGCACGCTTGGAAAGAGCACCCTACTTAAGCCCACGCCTCCACCCTATCCCCATAACCCAGTAACCCCACCTAACCTTTTTTGGACACTGAGGGCAATTTATCATGGCCAATCCACCTAACATGCACATCTTTGGACTGTGGGAGGAAACTGGAGCACCCGGAAGAAACCCATGCAGACACGGCGAGAACGTGCAGACTCCACACAGACTGTGACCCGAGTCGGGAATCGAACCTGGGACCCTGGAGCTGTGAAGCAACTGTGCTAACCACTATGCTATTGTGCTGCCCACAGTACTTTAATAAATTGCAGAATTGAACAATATATATGAACATACAAATGAGGAACAGGAGTAGGCTACTCGGGCCTGCTGCGCCATTCAATAAGAGCAACCCAATCTGATTGTAACCTCGACTCCACATTCCCGCTTACCCCAGATATCCTCTCACCTCCCGCCCCCCCCATGCTTACCAAGAATCTATCCACCTCTGCCTTAAAAATATTCAACAACTCTGCTTCCACCACCTTTTGAGGAAGAGAGTTCTAAAGACTCACTAACCTCACCAAAAAATGTTTCATCTGCCTTAAATGGGCAGTGACTCCTCGTTCCCGATTCTCCCACAAGAGGAAACATCCTCTCGAAATCCACCTGTTTAGACCCTTCAGGGCTTTGTGTTTCAATCAAGTTGCCTCTTTTTTAAACTCCAGCAGATACAAGCCTCGTTCTGTTTGACCTTTCCTCATAAGGCAACCCTTCCATTCTGCATGCAAGTCGAACAAATCTTCTTGGAATGCTTCCAGTGCACAGAATAAAATATAAATATAGCTTTACAATGCTAGCAAATCCATACTTTAAAAGCTTAGATAACACCTTTCCCAATCACAGGCTACCCCCAAAATATTTTGTAGCCAATGAAATACATCTGAAGTGCAATGGCGGATAAGCAGCTGCCAATTTAAGCACAGCAAGATCCCACAAACAGCGCTACAATAAAGACCAGATATTCTGTTTGAGCAAGCTTTGTTGATGGATAACTGTTGACCCGAGCACGAGAAAACCCCTGCTCTTCTCTTCTTCAAATTACACCACAAGATCTTTTACCCGACTCGAGGGGTCCCCCAGATTGATACTCACCTGAATGATGGTACCGACGACAACAGGGCACCCCCCCCCCCCCCCCCCCCACCACCCCCGGCCCGGAAACGTCACCTAGATTTTGTGCTTCAGTTTCTGAGAGTGGGAACTGGAACCCAGAACCTCTTGCTTCTGAACACTGAGCAATGGCTGGTACAAGAAAAAAAAAAATCTCTTCCTCCTTAGCAACACACAGCATCGTGCCCTCTTGGTTATTGCTCTGCATACCCACAAACTAAAATATTAGTGCCATAAGCTGTAGTGCCACTGAGGCACTCTGGGATTTTTTTGGACATGCTTTCCAATAATACGGCTCGAAGAGTTCTTTTCCTTAATCACATCATGCAGATTAAAGTTCTTCTGCAGGAAGGAACTCTCACCTTTGGATTAGTATTTTGCCATTTCTGCTCAATTCATTTCTCTCATTGTTCAGCCTACAAAGACTGCTGGGTATGGCCAGAATACAGGGTCAATTTGCATATGAATTGAGACTCGGACAAAGGGGCCCATGAGGCTCAACTGATAATATTCCAAAAGGAATTTCATGAAATTTTTAAAGGATAATCTTTCTTTGAGAAGGGAGAGCTCTAGCAAGATATTTTAATGGGGGAAAAGTGCAGTTCTCATTCCCCCCCCCCCCCCCCCCCCCCCCCCCCAACACAAATATGGGGCTGGTTTAGCACAGTGGGCTAAACAGCTGGCTTGTACGGCAGAACAATGCCAGCAGCGCGGGTTCAATTCCCGTACCGGCCTCCCCGAACAAGCGGCGGAATGCGGCAACTAGGGGCTTTTCACAGTAACTTCATTGAAGCCTACTTGTGACAATTACCGATTATTATTATTCATAATAATGGAAGGATTTGTTACAATAACCAAAATATTCAGCGCTCCATCCTGTTACATCCTTGTTGGGATTGAGAAAAGCAAAAGGATTTATAATTTAAATTAGGAACCAGGTGGTTCAGAGAATTCAGCCTTTTCTTTTTGCAAAGTTACCACAAGGACATCCGTGTCACATTTTACAAGGCTGTCATTGGCCGTTCAATGTTTCTCTTCAAAAATTTGTAACTTTGACAAATGTTCAAAATTGCTTTTCTCACAAATTAGCTCATTCGAGGCTGTGCATCTCACTAACTGTATATTAATGTAAAGTACTCCACAAAAAATATAAATCCGAACCACTACAGGCAGTGAGAGACTTGCAGGAAGTATCTGCTACATGTAATGATTTTACCATTATCTGGGACTTAAACATCTCTATTGTCTGGTACAAAACTGTGCATCCTCCAATATGGTGGCACGGTGGTTAGCACTGCTGCCTCCCAGCTCCAGGGACCCAGGTTCAACTGCAGCCTCGGGTGACTGTCCGTGCGGAGTCTGCACGTTCTCCCAGTGTCTGCATGGGTTTCCTCCAGGTGCTCCGGTTTTCTTCAGTCCAAAGATGTGCAGGTTAGGTGGATTGGCAACGCTAAATTGCCCCATAATGTCCAAAAGGTGAGGTGGGGTTACTGGGTTACGGGGATAGGGTGGAGACATGAGCTTAAGTAGGGTACTCTCTCCAAGGGCTGGTGCAAGCTCGATGGGCCGAATTTCTTCAGCCAGAGGGTGGTGAATCTGTGGAACTCTTTGCCGCAGAAGGCTGTGGAGGCCAAATCACCGAGTGTCTTTAAGACAGAGATGGATAGGTTTTTGATTAATAAGGGGATCAGGGGTTATGGGGAGAAGGAAGGAGAAAGGGGATGAGAAAATATCAGCCATGATTGAATGGCGGAGCAGACTCGATGGGCCGAGTGGCCTAATTCTGCTCCTTTGTCTTCTGGTCTTTTTAGGGGAAAGAGCAGCAGCAGCAGCCAGAGGAGTAACACCACGGCTGGCTTTGTTGTTAAGCAGGGAGGGACAAAGCACAGAAGAGCAACAGGTAGTGGACTCTACAGTCAGGGAAACAGATAGACACTTCTGTGGAGGTGAAAGGCTTGAGTATGATATTTTGCCTCCCTGGTGCCAGGGTCCAGGATGTCTCTGAATGTGCAGGGGGCATTCTGAAGGGGGAGGATGAACAGCCAGAGGTTGTGGCACATATTAGTACTAACAGCATAGGCAGGAAGTGTGACGAGGAACTCCAGCCAGAGTTTAGGGAGTAAACAGGACGTTGTAATCTTGGGATTACTCCCTGTGTCACGTACCAGTGAGGCTAGAAATAGGATGATAGTGCAGCTAAACACGTGGCTAAACAGCTGGTGTAGGAGGGAGGGTTTCAGATATCTGGACCATTAGAACCTCTTCTAGGGTAGGTGGGACTTGTACAAGAAGGACGGGTTGCATCTAAACTGGAGGGGCACTGATATCCTGGCCGTGAGGTTTGCTAGTATCACACGGGAGGGTTTAAGCTAGTGTGGCAGGGGGGTGGGAACTGGAGCAATCGGTCAGAAGGTGAAATAACTGAGGGGCAAGTAGAGAATAGGGCCGGTAAGACTGAGAGGAAGAGCAGACAGGGAGATGTTGCTGAACACAGCAGGACTGGTGGTCTGAAGTGTATTTGTGGCAATGCGAGAAGTATAACAGGTAAGGGGCTTGATTAAGGGAGGGACAGGATTGGCAGCTAAACGTTACAGGATTTCGAGGTTTCAGGTGGGATGGAGGGGAATGTAAAAGGGGTGGAGGATTTGCACTATTGGTGAGGGAGAATATCAAAGCTGTAATGTGGGAGGACACCTCAAGAGGGTTCATGCAGCGAGGCAATATGGGTAGAGCTCAGGAATAGGAGGGGTGCAGTCGCAATGTTGGGGGTTTACTATAGGTCTCCCAACAGCCAGCAGGAGATAGAGGAGCAGATATGTAGCAGATTTTGGAAAGGTGTAAAAGCAACAGGATTGTTTGTAAGGAGCATCCAGGAGGGCTTCTTGAAACAATATGCAGATAGTCAAACTATGGAAGGGGCCATACTGGACTTGGAATGAGCCCGGCCAGGTGGTCGAAGTTTCAGTCTGGGAGCATTTCGGAAACAGTGATCACACTTGGAATATTGTGTTCGATTCTGGTCACCACACTATCAGAAGGATGTGGAGACTTTCGAGAGGGTACAAACAAGGTTTCCCAGGATGTTGCCTGGTATGTACGGCATTAGACATGAGGAGAGGTTGGATAAACTCTGTTTGTTCTCAGTGGAACGAAGGAGGTTGAGGGGTCACCTGATACAAGTCTACAAGCTTATGAAGGACATGGACAGTGTGGATAGTCACAAGCTTTTTGGGCCAGGGAGGAAAAGTTAATTACTAGGGGACTTAGGTTTAAGGTGTGAGGGGCAAAGTTGAGAGGAGATGTGATAGGGAAGTTTTTTTTTTTACACAGAGGGTAGTGGGTGCTGGAACTCGCTAGCGGAGGTGGTGGTGGAATCAGGGGGCATTTTGACAAATACATGAATAGGTTGGGAATAGAGGAACACAGACCTCGGAAGTGCAGAAGATTTTAGGTTAAACAGGCAGCATGGTCGGCGCAGGTTTGGAGGGCCAAAGAGCCTGTTCCTGTGCTGTACTTTTCTTTCTTCTCAACCAGGTGCAATGATTCATCTCACCTAAATCCTGTGGTACGTTGCAACACATTTCTGCACAAAGAATTTCTCCTTATCTCTCTCCTTACCCGCAGGAAAAATGTTTAAATTGAAGGCTCCCAACATACAATCACTTATTCCCTGAACTTTTCTGTCTTCTCACAAGTACAATGTCTAACACATGCTTCAGCGAATCCCTAAAGTGCAGGAAGAGACCATTCCGGCAATTGAGTCAGCACTGACCCTCCAAAAGACCACCCTACCTAGACCCAATACCTTGCCCTATCCCCGTAAACCCACCTAACCGTTGGGACTCTGAAGGGCAATTTAGCACGGCCAATTCACGTAGCCTACACATCTTTGGGAGGGAACCGATACAGACATGGGGAGAATGTACAAACTCGATACAGACAGCCACCCGAGGTTGGAATCGAACCTGGGTCCCTGGCGCTGTGAGGCAGCAGTGCTAATCACGGTGTCACAGTGCCGCGTTATTTTCTTGTGTCCAACATGTTGAAATGCATCATTCCTCCCTAAAACGTTGGAAATTTTACTTATCTCCGGCGTTCTTTTCTCGTCCAACTTGCAGCCATTTACAATGGAGCCATCCTATCTTTACTCCCAATTTACCGCATCTTTTAATATCGTGTCGCTTCAGTACATTGAATGCAGAGTTCATTTATAACTTTCTTGTCCAATAGACTCTTCCCATGTCCTTTCTCCTCTTCCCCCCATCCCCCAGCAGCTGTGTTAATCCTCAAATGCAATGAAAACTAAATTGATTTCCAATCTTGGCAGGATAAGCAAGCAATATTATTAATATCTCTTGCAATTCAATTTTCCTTCAAGATTCATCAATCCAGCTTCCTTTCTGTGTGGGCATGCCTCCTCTGAACATCAGCTTTGCTAACATAGACAATTAATATAATGCAGGATTGAAAATGCACTGTACTGAGTTTTAAGAGGGCAAGGGCACGCGAGCTTGTGTCCAGGATGCTCGGCTGTGAGCTTGACCCGTCTAACTATACCGAAGCAAGGTAGTCCGGACTTTTGACCTTTCCCCCACAGAGAGAGGGGACCAGTAATTCTACAAACCGTTCACATAAATCCTTCAACCATCAGTCACAAGCCTATTTCGAGGAGAAATCAGTTCAGGTGATCAGAGCATAGAAACAGGAGACTAGTCAGCCCCCCAAAGAACAAAGAAAAGTACAGCACAGGAACAGGCCCTTCGGCCCTCCAAGCCTGTGCCGACCATGCTGCCCGTCTAAACTAAAATATTCTACGCTTCCTGGGTCCGTATCCCTCTAATCCCATCCTATTCATGTATTTGTCAAGATGCCCCTTAAACACCACTATCGTCCCTGCTTCCACCACCTCCTCCGGCAGCAAGTTCCAGGCACCCACTACCCTCTGTGTAAAAAAACTTGCCTCGTACATCTGCTCTAAACCTTGCCCCTCGCATCTTAAACCTATGCCCCCTAGTAATTTACCCCTCTACCCTGGGAAAAAGACTCTGACTATCCACCCTGTCTATGCCCCTCATAATTTTGTAGACCTCTATCAGGTCGCCCCTCAACCTCCATCGTTCCAGTGAGAACAAACCGAGTTCAGAGAGAGAAAAGCAATTAACTACGGATGCTGGAATCTGAAACGAAAGGGAAAATGCTGGAAAATCTCAGCAAGTCTGGCAGCATCTGTAGGGAGAGAAAAGAGCCAACGTTTCGAGTCCGATGACTCTTTGTCAAAGCTTTGACAAAGAGTCATCGGACTCGAAACATTGGCTCTTTTCTCTCCCTACAGATGCTGCCAGACTTGCTGAGAGTTTCCAGCATTTTCCCTTTCGAGTTTATTCAACATCTCCTCATAGCTAATGCCCTCCATACCAGGCAACATCCTGGTAAATCTCTTCTGCACCCTCGCTAAAGCCTCCACATCCTTCTGGTAGTGTGGCAACCAGAATTGAACACTGTACTCCAAGTGTGGCCTAACTAAGGTTCTATACAGCGGCAACATGACTTGCCAATTTTTATACTCAATGCCTCGGCCAATGAAGGCAAGCATGCCGTTTGCCTTCTTGACTATCTTCTCCACCTGTGTTGCCCTTTTCAGTGATCTGTGGACTTGTAAACCTAGATCTCTCTGACTGTCAATACTCTTGAGGGTTCTACCATTCACTGCATGTTCCCTACCTGTATTAGACCCTCCAAAATGCATTACCTCACATTTGTCCGGATTAAACACCATCTGCCATCTCTCCGCCAAGGTCACCAAACAATCTAAATCCTGCTGTATCCTCTGACAGTCCTCATCGCTATCTGCAATTCCACCAACCTTTGTGTCGTCCGCAAACTTGTTAATCAGACCAGTTACATTTTCCTCCAAATCATTTATATATATACACGAACAGCAAAGGTCCCAGCACTGATCCCTGCGGAACACCACATCACAGCTCTCCAATCAGAAAAGCACCCTTCTATTTCTACTCTCTGCCTTCTATGACCTAGCCAGCTCTGTATTCATCCTGTCAGTTCACCACTGATCCCGTGTGACTTCACCTTTTGTACCAGTCTGCCATGAGGGACCTTGTCAAAGGCCTTACTGAAGTCCATATGGACAAAATCCACTGCCCTACCTGCATCAATCATTTTTGTGACCTCCTCGAAAAACTATCAAGTTAGTGAGACCCAACCTCCCGTTCACAAAACCATGCTGCCTCTCGCTAATACGTCCCCCTGCTTCCAAATGGGAGTAGATCCTGTCTCGAAGAATTCTCTCCAGTAACTTCCCTACCGTAAGGCTCACTTGCATATAGTTCCTGGATTGCCCTTGAAACAAAGGAATAATATTGGCTATTCTCCAGTCCTCCGGGACATCACCTGAAGACAGTGAGGCTCCAAAGATTTCTGTCAAGGCCTCAACAATTTCCTCTCTTGCCACCTTCAGTATTCTGGGGTAGATCCCATCAGGCCCTGGGGACTTATCTGCCATAATATTTTTCAAGACGCCCAACACCTCGCCTTTTTGGATCTCAATGTGACCCAGGCTATCTACACGCCCTTCTCCAGACTCAACATCCACCAATTTCTTCTCTTTGGTGAATACCGATGCAAAGTATTAATTTAGTACCTCGCCCATTTCCTCTGGCTCCACACATAGATTCCCTTCCCTGACCTTCAGTGGGCCAACCCTTTCCCTGGCTACCCTCTTGCTCTTTATGTACGTGTAACCTCTTCAACAAATCACTTAAAATTACTAATCAGTATCTTAACTCTGTTTACACGTCTTGGTAAAATATGTGGGCAGTACGGTAGCACAGTGGGCAGCACAAGTGGATAGCCCTGTGGCTTCACAGCACCAGGGTCCCAGCTTCGATTCCCCGCTGGGTCACTGTCTGTGCGGAGTCTGCACGTTCTCCCCGTGCCTGCGTGGGTTTCCTCCGGGTGCTCCGGTTTCCTCCTACAGTCCAAAGACGTGCAGGTTAGGTGGATTGGCCATGATAAATTGCCCTTAGTGACCAAAAAGGATTGGGAGGGGTTGTTGGGTTACGGGGATAGGGTGGAAGATGAGGGCTTAAGTGGGTCAGTGCAGACTCGATGGGCCGGGTGGCATCCTTTTGCACTGTATGTTCTATGTCTACCCCTCATTTTCCTAATCTAACAAAAGGATTAAAAGGATCTAACAATCCCGGATCTTTGCAGGAGAGAAGCGAAGAGATTTCACTCCTTTTTGCACTTGCTATGATGTTACAATTGCGCCCCTCGTCCCCACAGAGGAAATAGGTTCTCATTATGTACCTTTGAAAATCCACTAATCATTTGAAAACACCTTAAATAGGTCACCCCTTAATTTTCTTCACTCATAGGAATATAAACCTAGTCTATGCAACTGGTCTTATGGTCAGTTCCAGCCCACCTTTGCAAATGGGAAAAGTCATGACAGAACTCAAAAGTAGGGTAACATTAAAAAGTTCAACATCACATGCAAAAATATACAAACGTTAACTTACAAGGAGCATAGAACATGACCAAGGCTTGCTTCTTTTTCTTCATGAATTCCTTAAAATCTTCAGCACCGAGGTGGGTGACACTGGTCTGCTGCTCGTCCCAAGACTGTTCTGGTGGTGGAGGGGCTTGAGGACTATTGGTGGGGTGGGGGTGAAGAGGAGATGATTGGGGGCGGGGGGGGGGAAGAAAAAAAGAAAGAGGAAATGAAAGTGCATTCCAGGAAAACAACTTGAGATTCTTGTCTGTGCTTCACCATCCTAACTCGGTTTCAATCCATCGTATTCAAGTGGCCTCCTCCATTTCTACACTCTTCCTTCCAAACTGGATGAACTCTTCGTTCCCCTAGATTGATGTGGGTGATCACTTGTTTTAAGGTCTACTTTCTGTTCTGGAAATCCCTCCTCAATCTTGCCCTCTGGCCACCTCCTACCTGGCTTCCTACAAGCCCTCATTTACAGCTCTTTCTGCTTTTCTTGCTATTCCACCTTTTTCCTACTGCCCCGCAGAGTATTTAAGACACTGGAAGAGATTGGTCTGCTCTGGAAACATTACCGATGGTCGTCTAACAGTGTAAAACGTGAAGGATGGGCCTATAGTAGTCAAATTTAGATCCTCTGCATTTGGAACCCGGCGATTTGTGCATGGAACCTGTTTTTTGCCCGCAACGTGGCCTAAAGCATACACAGACATTCCAATTTGCATTAAATGGCCCAGTTGTGCATTTGCCATCCAACTATTTTACCCAGGTGAGCTGACCAGGCAACAAATAAATCTCAACAAAATGTGCTGGAAAGTCTCAGAGGTCTGGCAGCGGCTGTGGAGAGAGAAACGGGGTTAACATCGAGGACGTGCAGTGCCGCCATACGCAATTTTTCCACCACTTTGTTCTTTTTCTTTCAAATCGCTAGCATCCGCAGTATTTTCATTTAATTTTAATAATGAAATCATATTCATGCAACATGCTTGCAAACAGAGTCAGGTTAATAGATGGATCCCTCCACACATGAACAATTACCGTCATGATCAGTAGAAATCCAGGTAATACTGGGTCTATGAGCAATTGGAATTATTTCAACTCATTAATGGGTAATTGAGTAACCAGGACTTACGACAACATTGACTTTGAACAAGGTCAAGTTAGACCACATCATTTTTCTTAGAAGCCAAACTAGCCACCTGCATACAAATCAAGTTTCTAGTGCACAAAGAGGAAGTCAAGTGAACAGCAATCAGTTTAACGTGAACATTGCAGCACGGATCAATCCAGATCACTGTACCCTCTCTGCATCAGCACCAACTCAAAACGTATTTTTCTGTTCCTACTTGTTTGGGCTGCGAACTATACTCCGATCGTCAAACAGTGCAGGAGAAGATGGCCAATCATCCTGGACAGCCCTTTGAAAGAGCTATTCAACTAATCTCCCTTTACTCTTCTATGAGCCCTGAACCCTTCGTGCACATGAGCAGTGTTGCCCTTTTCCGTTTCTCCCGGCTGGTGAACTTACTGTAAATGAGCAGCCAAAGCGTTACAGTACATCTGACATAGGAAGTGGGTGGACTGACCAGGTCTTCAACTAGTTTAGGGTCAAGCTCTGGAATTGTTTTCCAAAACCTTCCCGTCTTTTCCTCCTCCTTTAAAGAGTGGTCTTATCTCTCCAATCAAATGATTGGTCACAAGTCCCAAGACAACAACAATTCACAGTTATTAATTTTACTTATTCATTCATGAGATGTGGCTAAGCCAGCATTTATTACCATTCCCTAATTGCCATGAAGGTGGTGGTGCTGTGCGGCCTTCCTGAGCCGCTGCAACTCGTGTGGTTCAGGTACATCCACAGTGCTGTTAGGGAGGGATTTCCAAGATTTTGACCCAGTGACAGTGAAGGAACAGCAATATAGTTCCAGGTCAGGATGGTGAGTGGCTAGGAGAGGAACTTGCAGGTGATGGTTCCAATGCATCTGCTGCCATTGCCCTTCTAAGTGGTACAGGTTGTAGGTTTGGAAGGCGGTGTTGAAGGAAACTTGGGAGAGTTGCTGCAGTGCATCTTGTAGCTCAGGCAGATCATTGCCATTGTGCGTCGGAGGGAATGAATTTTGACAGTGGTGGGTGGAGTGGGGTGCTAATCGCGTGGGCTGCTTTGTCCTGGATGGTGTTGAGCTTCTGGAGTGTTGGAGTTGCACTCATCCAGGAAAGTGGAGAGTATTCCATCACACTTCACTTGTGCCTTGTAGATGGTGGACTGGCTTTGGGGAGTCGGGAGAAGGGTTCCTATCCTTTGACCAGCTCTTGTAGCCAGCGTTTATACGTCTAATCTAGTTTAGTTTCTATTCAACCCACAGGACGTTGATAGTGGGGGATTCTGCGATGGTAATGCCATTGAATGTCAAGGGAAGGTGGTTAGATTATCTCGTTGAAGATGGTCATTGGCTGGTACTCACTACTTATCAGCCTGAACCTGCATATTGTCCATGTCTTGTTGCATTTAGACGATTGCTTCAGTAGTTGACGAATCAGGAATGATGTTGAACATTTTGGAGACATGGTGAGAGCAGGGACAGGAATGGTTGTTGCAGGTTCCGGGGTTTAGATATTTCAGTAAGCTCAGGGAAGGTGGTAAAAGAGGGGGAGGGGTGGCATTGATAGCCAAGGACAGTATTACGGTGGCAGAAAGGACGTTTGATGAGGACTCGTCTACTGTGGTAGTATGGGCTCAGGTTAGAAACAGGAAAGGAGAGGTCACCCTGTTGGGAGTTTTCTATAGGCCTCCGAAAAGTTCCAGAGATGTAGAGAAAAGGATTGCAAAGATGATTCTGGATAGGAGCGAAAGTAACAGAGTAGTTGTTATGGGGGACTTTAACATTCCAAATATTGACTGGAAACGCTATAGATCGAGTACTTTAGATGGGTCCGTTTTTGTCCAATGTGTGCAGGAGGTTTTCCTGACACAGTATGTAAATAGGCCAACAAGAGGCGAGGCCACATTGGATTTGGTACTGGGTAATGAACCAGGACAGGTGCTAGATTTGGAGGTAGGTGAGCACTTTGGTGATAGTGACCACAATTCAGTAACGTTTACTTTAGCGATGGAAAGGGATAGGTATATACCGCAGGGCAAGAGTTATAGCTGGGGGAAAGGCAATTATGATGCGATGAGCCAAGACTTAGGATACATAGGTTGGGGAAGGAAACTGCAGGGGATGGGCACAATTCAAATGAGGAGCTCGTTCAAGGAACAGCTACTGCGTGTCCTTGATAAGTATGTACCTGTCATGCAGGGAGGAAGTGGTCGAGCGAGGGAACCGTGGTTTACTAAAGTAGTTGAATCACTTGTCAAGAGGAAGAAGGAAGCTTATGTAAAGATGAGACGTGAAGGTTCAGTTAGGGCGCTCGAGAATTACAAGTTAGCGAGGAAGGACCTAAAGAGAGAGCTAAGAGCCAGGAGGGGACATGAGAAGTCTTTGGCAGGTTGGATTAGGGATAACCCTAAAGCTTTCAATAGGTATGTCAGGAATAAAAGAATGACGAGGGTAAGAGTAGGGCCAGTCAAGGACAGTAGTGGGAAGTTGTGAGTGGAGTCTGAGGAGATAGGAGAGATGCTAAATGAATATTTTTCGTCAGTATTCACGCAGGAAAAAGACAATGTTGTTGAGGGGAATACTAAGTTTCAGGCTACTAGACTATAAGGGCTTGTGGTTCATAAGGAGGAGGGGTGTTAGCAATTCTGGAAAGTGTGAAAATAGATAAGGCCTCTGGGCCGGATAGGATTTATCCCAGGATTCTCTGGGAAGCTACGGAGGATATTGCTGAGCCTTTGGCTTTGATCTTTATGTCGTCATTGTCCACAGGAATAGTGCAAGACTGGAGGATAGCAAATGTTGTCCCCTTGTTCAAGAAGGGGAGTAGAGACAACCCCGGTAATTATAGACCAGTGAGCCTTACTTCTGTTGTGGGCAAAGTCTTGGAAAGGTTTATAAGAGATAGGATTTATAATCAACTAGAAAGGAATAATTTGATTAGGGATAGTCAACACGGTTTTGTGTAGGGTAGGTCGTGCCTCACAAACCTTATTGAGTTCTTTGAGAAGGTGACCAAACAGGTGGACGAGGGTAAAGCAGTTGATGTGGTGTATATGGATTTCAGTAAAGTATTTGATAAGGTTCCCCACGGTAGGCTTTTGCAGAAAATACGGAGGCATGGGATTCAGGGTGATTTAGCAGTTTGGATCAGAAATTGGCTAGCTGGAAGATAAAGGGTGGTGGTTGATGGGAAAGGTTCAGCCTGGAGTTCAGTTACTAGTGGTGTACCACAAGGATCTGTTTTGGGGCCACTGCTGTTTGTCATTTTTATAAATGACCTGGAGGAGGACGTAGAAGGATGGGTGAGTAAATTTGCAGATGACACTAAAGTCGGTGGAGTTGTGGACAGCGCGGAAGGATGTTGGAGGTTACAGAGGTACATAGATAAGCTGCAGAGCTGGGCTGAGAGGTGGCAAATGGTGTTTAATGCAGGAAAGTGTGAGGTGATTCATTTTGGAAGGAGTAACAGGAAGACAAAGTACTTGGCTAATGATAAGATTCTTGGTAGTGTGGATGAGCAGAGAGATCTCGGTGTCCATGTACATAGATCTCTTAAAGTTGCCACCCAGGTTGATAGGGTTGTTAAGAAGGCGTACAGTGTGTTAGCTTTTATTGGTAGAGGGATTGTGTTTCGTAGCCATGAGGTCATGTTGTAGCTGTACAAAACTCCAGTGCGGCCGCATTTGGAGTATTGTGTGCAGTTCTGGTCACCGCATTATAGGAAGGATGTGGAAGCATTAGAAAGGGTGCAGAGGAAATTTACCAGGATGTTGCCTGGTATGGAGGGAAGATCTTATGAGGAAAGGTTGAGGGACTTAAGGCCGTTTTCGTCAGAAGGTTAAGAGGTAACTTAATTGATACATACAAAATGACCAGAGGATTAGATAGTGTGGACAGTGAGAGCCTTTTTCCTTGGATGGTGATGGCTAGCACGAGGGGACATAGCTTTAAATTGAGGGGAGATAGATATAGGACAGATGTCAGAGGTAGGTTCTTTACTCAGAGAGTAGTAAGGGCGTGGAATGCCCTGCCTGCAACTGTAGTGGGCTCGCCAACATTAAGGGCATTTAAATGATCATTAGATAAACATATGGATGATAAGGGAATAGTGTAGATGGGCTTTAGAGTGGTTCCACAGGTCGGCACAACATCGAGGGCCGAAGGGCCTGTACTGCGCTGTAATGTTCTATGTTTGTATAATCAGTGATTAGCGAACATCCCCATTCCTGACCTTATGACGGAAGGAAGGTCATTCATGATGCGGTTGAAGGTGGTTGAGCCTAAAATACTACCCAGCAGGAACTTCTGCAGTGATGTCCTGGAAATTAGATGATTGACCTCCAAAAACTGCTACCATCTTTCTTTCTGCCAGGTAGAACTCCAAACCACAGAGAGATTTCTCCCCGAATCCCACTGATTCCTGTTTTGCTCGGGCTCCTTGATACCATACTCGGTCAAATGCAGCCTGGATGTCAAGTGCAGTCACTTTCACATTTAGTCCATGGTTGGACCAAAGCAGCAATCAGGCCAGGAGCTGAATGGTCCTGGAGAAACCCGAACTGAGCGTCCATGAGCAGGATTGCTGTGCGAGTGCCATTGGATAGCATTTACACTATTTTTATTGATGATGGAGCATAGACTGATGGGACGGTAATTGGTCTGGTTGGATTTGTCCTACATTTTGTGAACGGGACATACCAGGGCAATTTTCCACATTGCCGGGTAGATCCCAGTGTTCGTTATATGGGGACGACTTGCCTAGGGGCACAGCTAGTTCTGGAGCACAAGCCTTCAGTATTATTGCTGGAATATTGTCAGGGCCCATAGCCTTTCCAGTATACAGTGCCTTCAGCCGTTTCTTGTTACAAGGCGAGTTAATCAAATTGGATTGGATTGGATTGGTTTTGTTTATTGTCACGTGTACCGAGGTACAGTGAAAAGTATTTTTCTGTGAGCAGCTCAACAGATCATTAAGTACATGGGAAGAAAAGAAAATACATAATACGGCAACACAAGATATACAATGTAACTACATAAGCACCGGCATCGAATGAAGCATACAGGGTGTAGTGTTAATGAGGTCAGTCAATAAGAGGGTCATTTAGGAGTCTGGTAACTGCGGGGAAGAAGCTGTTTTTGAGTCTGTTCGTGCGTGTTCTCAGACTTCTGTATCTCCTGCCCGATGGAAGAAGTTGGAAGAATGAGTAAGCCGGGTGGGAGGGTTTTTTTTATAATGCTGCCCACTTTCCCCAGGCAGCGGGAGGTGTAGATGGAGTCAATGGATGGGAGGCAGGTTTGTGCGATGGACTGAGCGGTGTTTACGACTCTCTGAAGTTTCTTGTGGTCCTGAGCCGAGCAGTTGCCATACCAGGCTGTGATGCAGCCTGATAGGATGCTTTCAATGGTGAATCTGTAAAAGTTGGTAAGGGTTAATGTGGACATGCCGAATTACCTTAGTTTCCTGAGGACGTATAGGCGCTGTTGTGCTTTCTTGGTGGTAGCGTCGACGTGGGTGGACCAGGACAGATTTTTGGTGATGTGCACCCCTAGGAATTTGAAACTGCTAACCATCTCCACCTCGGCCCTGTTGATGCTGATAGGGGTGTGTACAGTACTTTGCTTCCTGAAGTCAATGACCAGCTCTTTAGTTTTGCTGACGTTGAGGGATAGATTGTTGTCACTGCACCACTCCCCTAGGTTTTCTATCTCCCTCCTGTATTCTGACTCGTCGCTGTTCGAGATCCGGCCCACTATGGTCGGATCGGCAGCAAACTTGTAGATGGAGTTGGAACCAAGTTTTGTCACGCAGTCGTGTGTGTACAGGGAGTAGAGTAGGGGGCTAAATACGCAGCTTTGCGGGACCCCGGTATTGAGGACTATTGTGGAGCAGGTGTTGTTGTTCATTCTTACTGATTGTGGTCTGTTGGTCAGAAAATCAAGGATCCAGTTGCAGAGTGGAGAGCCAAGTCCTAGGTTTTGGAGCTTTGATATGAGCAAAACTAACATCTGTTATGCTCAGGACCTTGGGTGTTGGCCAAGTTGGTTACTTCTATCATTTGCTGCTTATGCTGTCTGGCGGCAAGTAGTCCTGTGTTTTAGCTTCACCAGGTCGACACCTCATTTTTCAGTACGCCTGGTGTTGCTCCTGGCATGCTCTCCTGCGCTCTTCATTGAACCAGGGGTGACCCCTGGCTTGGTGGGAAGGGTAGAATGGGGGATATGCCAGGCCATAAGATTACAGATTGTGGTTGAGTTCGATTTTGCTGTAATGATGACCCACAAGGCTCGTTGCCCAGTCTGGAGTTGCCAGATCTGTTTGAAATCTTTTCCATTTATCACAGTGGTAGTTCCACTGGAGAGTATCCGCAATGTGAAGACTTTGTCTTCGTCTCCACAAGGAGTGGTCACTACTACCGTTATGGATCGGTGCATCTGCGGCAGGCAGGTTGTTGAGAAGGAGTACAAGTATATTTTTCCCTCTTCTTGGTTTGCTCACCATCTGCTGCATTCATGTCCTTTAGGACTCGACGAGCATGGTCTGTAGTGATGCTAACAAGCCACTCTTGGTGCTGGACATTGAATATCCCCACCCAAGATACACTATGTGTGGTTGGCACCCTCAAGTGCTTTCTCCAGGTGGTATTCAACATGGAGGAGAACTGATTCATCAGCTGCGGGGAGGGGGTGCAGTCGGTTTTAATCAGCAGGAGGTTGCCTTGCCCGAGACCTGGAGCCATGAGGCTTCACAAATCTAGTGTTGGTCTGGAGGAGAGTCAGTGCAGAATTGAAGGGAAGAATGGCCTCCTTCTGCATTGTAGGTATTTTATGAATATTCTTCTATGGTTGCATCACACATAGGCGGGTATGGTGGCGCAGTGGTTAGCACTGCTGCCTCACAGCACCAGGGACCTGTGTTCAATTCCGGACTTGGGTCACTGTGTGGGGTTTGCACATTCTCCCCATGCCTGCATGGGCCTCACCCCCACAACGGAAAGATGGGTAAGTGGATTGGCCACGCCAAATTGCCACTTAATTGGGAAAAAAAAGAATTGGGCACTTTAAACTTTTTTTAAAATGGTTGCATCACACAGGATGGAAGGTATCTTCAATGTGAAGATGGGACTTTGTTTCCACAAGGACTATGTTGTGGTTACTCCTCCCAGTATAGTCGTGGACAGATGGCTCAGCGGCAGGTAAATTATTGGTGTTCTTTTCCCTCTTGTTGGTTCCCTCACCGTCTGACAAAGACTGAGTTCAGCAGCTATATACTTTTTGGACTCAGCTAGCTTAGTCAATAATGGTGCGACTGAGGCATTTTTCTTTTTCACTTCTCCCACCTGGAGTACATTCTGTGCCTTTGCCACCTTCAGTGCATCTTCCAATTGGTATTCAACATGGAGGTTACTTTCCCACATTTCACTTTATGTCATGAGACTTCACACAGTTAATGTTGAGGAAGCACAGGGTGGGCAGCACGGTGGCACAGTGGGTTAGCCCTGCTGCCTCACGGCGCCTAAGGTCTCAGGTTCGATCCTGGCTCTGGGTCACTGTCCATGTGGAGTTTGCACATTCTCCCCGTGTCTGCGTGGGTTTCACCCCCACAACCCAAAGATGTGCAAAGTAGGTGGATTGAATATGCTAAATGGCCCCTTAATTGGAAAAAAAAATGAATTGGGTACACTAAATTTATTTTTATTTTTTTTAAAAAGAGGATACACAGGGTAATTCCCTCCTGAATGTGTACCACTGAGCCACCACCACTGGTGGGTCCTTCTTGCTGTTGGGACAGGATATAACCAGCAATGGTAGCGGTGGTTTATGGCACAATGTTTGTCAGGTATGATTCCGTTGTCCAGCTGTTGCTCGACTAGTCTGTGGGGCAGCTCTCCCAATTTTGGCAGAAAAATTACACAGCTGCCTCTGTGGGATTTGAACCACTATTCCCAGGGCCTGGGTTTCTGGAATAAGAGTCCGTGACATAACCACTATGCCACCACCACTCCTTTACATGGCATCTTTAACACACTAAATGTTCCAAAAGGCCGTGCAGAGCATTATCAAACATATTTGACGATGAGCTACATTAGGAAATACAGGCAAGAGGTAGGAGGAGAAGGAGGGGTGGTGAGTTCCAGAGCTTCGTGTCCAGGTAGTCGACGCCATGGTCATCAGTGTTGTAGCACTCCGATCGGGAGAGAGTGATATCTTCTTCTTTGGCTCTGTGCCAATATTTGTTTAATTGTGCCTCTGCGAAGTGCCGTGCAATGTTCCATTGGCCAAAGGCGCGGCACAGATGAAAGTTGCCGCTACACCAGTGCTTTGTGGGCAGCTGGTCTCTGAACCCAAAACAATCTGGAATGCCAGCCCTAGTAGCGGGTCTTTCCAGTTGCATCTGTCTCATTCACACTTGACGTACGAGTGCTCGTTGCAGATGTGGAGGACAAGGTTGGGGAGCAAAAGGAGAGACAAACCTAGGTTTTCCAGGACTGTCTGCTTCACAACACCCCCCATCCCAACCAAACAAATGGGATTTTTTTATTAGTGAAAATAAACTTGCTCCAGCCCAGTCAAATTCTCCTTCAATCATTTTCAATCTATATTCAGAGAGCGCTTCCATAACCACCAGTTTGATATGATAAAATGCTTCCAATACTTAGCAGCGGCAGAGGTAGAAAATGTCAAGTGTAGAATTTGGATTTCCTGCCAGAAGCTGCTCGTGGATTTTAATAAAACAGTTCTCCGAGCCAGCTGCAGCTCTTGGTTATGCTTTTAATAGATCAAAAAAAAACATTGAGAATTCTGAACAGGGTGACTGCCAAATAGCAGGAGACTGAAATTTCCATACATTTTCCACAAACCGAATGGATTTGACCAAGTCGCTTCCCTTTCCTCACACAATTTAATTAAAGGTTTATAGCATTGAGGATTCGCTCCTCACCCTTTTGTCATCAAAATGTCAAATTAAAAGTAATTAGTTCCACCGTGGTTCCTGGTGAGTGGCACTACGTCTGACACAGTCACTTATCTGCAGGCTGCCACTGAAGCAGTAACTATTGGGCGATTTTGTCACAATCAAAGAGCACATCGATATCACCCCTTGAACCATCAAGGACAATCAGCAGCTGGGGAGGGGGGGGGACTTGTATGGAAAGCAGCGTCGAGCTCAGTGACGACAGGCATTGCCTGTCAGTGTACCTGGGATAGTAAGGTTTGCATTAGCAATTCCAATAATCTCCTGGCTTGCTCTGCACCGTCCGTCAATCAGAGTTCATCCAAAATTCTACTGCCCACAAATTGCCCATATTACCGTTCACTATTCTCATGTGCTACATTGGCTCCCAGTTCAGCAAGACTTGTTGTTTTCAAATTCTTCACCCATGCTTTCAAGATCCATTGAATTGTGGACCTAACTCAGGCATCAACTGAGGTGCAGAAATCTTTTGCCCAGTGATATACACAGCTGTGCAGCTGAGGTACCTGCTCAAGCGCCTGTAACTTCAGTCAATCACTGATTAAACACAAACCTGGGATCCATCTGCCAATCATTCCATCTGTGCTATTCACTCCACCTTCGACATATAGAATTTACAGTGCAGAAGGAGGCCATTCGGTCCATCAAGTCTGCACCGGCCCTTGGAAAGAGCACCCGACTTAAGCACACACCTCCACCCTATACCCATAACCCAGCAACCCCTCCCAACCCTTTTGGACACTAAGGGGCAATTTAGCATGGCCAATCCACCTAAATCCCACATCTTTGGACTGTGGGAGGAAACGACGGAGCGCCCAGTGGAAACCCGCACAGACACGGGGAGGACGTGCAGTCTCCGCACAGACAGCGATCCAAGCCAGGAATCGAACCTGGGACTCTGGAGCTGTGAAGCAACAGTGCTAACCACTGTGCTACCATGCCACCTTCTGCGGTGTCCTGTACCGCAAGTCTTCCAGATGAGGACAGTACAGTGGCGTGGTGGTTAACACTGCTGCCTCACGGCACCAAGAACCCAGGTTCAATCCCGGCTCTGGATCGCTGTGCATGTGCAGTTTGCACATTCTCCCCATGTTTGCGTGAGTTTCGCTCCCACAACCCAAAGATGTGCCGGTTAGGTGGATTCGCCATGCTAAATTGCCTCTTAATTGGGAAAAATGAATTGGGCGATCTAAATTTTTTAAAAGTCTTGCGGATGGATTTGTCATAGAGAGAAATGCAGTACAAGCAACGATAAATGTTGGTGGAGGCCAAGAACGTACTTGTAGATCCACTCGATAATCTTGTCCTTGGTCCGCAGATGCGGGAGCGTCCATTTCTCTTCAGTATTTTCAAAGTACTTTAGTGTTGGGAAGCCAGTAATTTGATACCTTTCACCCAAGTACTTCTGAGCTGTGACGTCAACTGCTGCCAACACGCCTGGACTCTAGGTTAACAAAGCAAAACAGTAAGTGGAGGAGCAAGCGAGCAGACGGGAAGTTAAAAAGGCACGTGACATTTTGTTTTTTAGAAGTGGCTATAAGCAATGGCATCTTTATTTCTCCTTTCTAGGCGCGCCAGCTCCACCAACCAATAACTCCGGCTGAAGTTTCAGGAAGAACACCAACATTTCCTTACATCACTGTCATTACTCAGCACCTCAGCAGCTTCCTCGTAATCTGGCTTCATCTTCTTACAGTGACCACACCCTACAATCGGAAACAGAACCAAGGTTCAGAATGCATCCATCTCAAGAGAGGCTTTATAACTGCAACTGCACAAAATGTCCACCCCAGTCCAGTCATTATTTCACAGCAACCACAGAGGGTGTAAGCAAATATTTTTTTAAAAAGCAGAGGGAAAGGAAACGGACTGTGACAAACTGGGCTTGGAAGAGGAATGTACTCTACAGTAAATCACAGACATGGGTTAAATAGTAGAGATGCAAGGAATATTCTAGGATTAATCACCCAGCAATGAGTAAACATCTCTACAGGATCTTTCTTCAGGAGATTAAATGGGTGAGATAGAGTGCACCCTAGAGTGTGCATTATACCGGGGATATAGAAGGAGATTAATTGGATGAGGGAGTAGAGGCCACAATAGAGTAGGTTGTATATGGGGCAAAGGAGGAGATTAATTGGGCGGGATTGAATTCAAGATAAAGTACATGCATGGATGGTGGAAAAAAATGTCAAGGGCCAAATTATGTATTTCCCAATCTACCGTTCCGGCTGTTATTTAAAAAAAGATGAAAACTGGTACATATTTGAATGTTTTCTCTTCCCTTTCATTGTTAGTTAAATTCCCCTCCCTAGTGGGCTAAACAGCTGGCTTGTAATGCAGAACAAGGCCAGCAGCGCGGGTTCAATTCCTGTACCGGCCTCCCCGAAGAGGCGCCGGAATGTGGCGACTAAGGGCTTTTCACAGTAACTTCATTGAAGCCTGCTTGTGACAATAGGCGATTATTAATTTAAAAAACTTCCTTAATATTAAAAACATTAGAGTATTTCTTGTTCTTGCCACTTGCTTTCCAAAAAAAAAATCTTTGGTTTATGCAGCACCTTCCGCAACCCAAAGTGCTTCACAGCTAATAATGTACTTCTGAAGTGTATTCACTCTTGTAATAGAGGAAACAGCAGCCAATTTGCACACATAAAAAGAGAGAGAGAGAGAGAGAGAAGTGTGCTGTTCGATAACAATTCCTCAGTCAAAATTGCAAAGAGATTATCCAGTGATTATCACATTGCTGTTTTTGGGAGAGTGCTGTGCACAAATTGGCACACTCAAAGGTACTTCATTGGCTGTAAAGTGCTTGGGATGTCCGGTGGTCGTGAATATATATAA
The DNA here is from genome assembly GCF_902713615.1 of Scyliorhinus canicula. Lineage (NCBI taxonomy): Eukaryota > Metazoa > Chordata > Chondrichthyes > Carcharhiniformes > Scyliorhinidae > Scyliorhinus > Scyliorhinus canicula. Next base: position 275,763,589 of record NC_052147.1, on the reverse strand, counting down.
ATAAAAGTCTTTTTTTTTCTCCCCAAAGAAAGCAGGGCTCCATAGGGACAGACAAACAGAAGATAAAGTGATGCACTTGATGTTAGTTTTGGCAACAAACCAAACAGAACAAGTTGCTAAAATGCTGTTAATCAACACAAAACAGATTATTGACCCTCTATAATTGACAGTCCATGAATTAAGGACAATTGGGAACTAAACATCAACAGAATGCTCAATGTCATTTCAGTAATAATTGGCCAGCTGACTCTGCCTCAGCATTAAGCAGAAAGGTTTATTCTTCAGCTATTATTTCCATGTTTAATAACTTCCTGTCACTGTAGCAATTACCAGCTGTCACCTCAGCGGTGCATACAGTTTTATTAACACACACCTGTCACTGTTCAAATGCACTTGAGAGAATCTCCATTTAAAAACTCTTTAGAGAGGCCAAGGGTGGAGGTATTTTTGGCTCGGTTTTAACAGATTGCACCTGTTTTTCCAAAACTCTGTATTCATCCACCTTCTTGCCAAATGAACCCCTAAATTCATATGTTATCTTACAGCACAAGAGTCCATTTTGTCTCTGAAAAAACTACCAATTCGTTCCATTCCCCCGTCTTTTCCCCTTTGCCCTGCATATCTTTCCTTTTCCAGTATATCCAGTTCCCTTTTGAAAAAAAAGCAGCTCCCTTTCAGGCAACGTATTTTAGATTTTAACTCAATCGCATGGCTACATTTCTCATCCACTCGCAGCTTCTATTTTCAATTGTCTTAAATCCGTGACACGTCTGCGAGTGAATTTCATTCCTCCCATCTCGCACAAACCCCTCCCGGCCCAAACTGCTCTCTCAGACTCTCTTGCGGTTTTGAATTAAATCACTTCCTAACCTTTTATTTAATTCTTTTACTGAATGTGGGCATCTCTAGCTAAGCCAGCATTTTCATTGCCCATCCCCAATTGTCCCGGGATGATGGTGGCGAGCTATCTTGAAACGCTGCGGTCCATGTGTAGGTACACCCTCAATGCTGCTAGGGAGGGGGTTTCAGGATCTTGAATCAGGCACAGCTATATATTTCCAAGTTAGGATAGTGTGTGGGTTTTTGGGGGGGGGGGGGGGGGGGGGGGAAGGAGAGAGAGGAGAGAGTTACAGGTGGTGGGTTCCCATGCATCTGCTGCTCTTGGTGGCGGCACGGTAGCACAGTGGTTAGCACTGTTTTTTCACAGCGCCAGGGTCACAGGTTCGATTCCCAGCTTGGGTCACTGTCTGTGTGGAGTCTGCACGTTCTCCCTGTCTGCGTGGGTTTCCTCTGGATGCTCCGGTTTCCTCCCACAAGTCCCGAAAGACGCACTGCTAGGCAATTTGGACATTCTAAATTCTCCCTCCGTGTACCCGAACAGGCGCCGGAATGTGGCAATTCAGGGCTTTTCACAGTAACTTCATTGCAGTGTTAATATAAGCCTACTTATGACACTAAAGATTATTATTATTGTCCTTCTGGGCAGTAGTGCTGGTTTGGAAGGTGCTGTCGGAGGAACTTTGGGGAGTTGCTTTGTTCAGATAAGAGTAATCCCAGCTACTTCACATAAGTCGATTATAATTAACAATTTATTCGTGGCACCTTTCACGTGGAACCAATTGCCAGCTTCTCAAAGGACATTCACTGCTTCACCTCTGAGTAAACAAGTTAATCTACTGGCCAGAAGAGCTAACCTGGAGAGTAATTGTAGTAACCTGGAGGAGATTCCTGCTCAAAGGGTTGTGAATCTTTGGAACTCCCTACCCAGAAGAATGTGGAAGCTCAATGACTGAGATCGATAACTTTAGATTTTAAGGGAATCAATGAATATGGGGGTAGAGTGGGAAAGTAAAGCTGAGGCAAATCAGCCGTGGGCGTATTGAATGGCAGAGCTGTCTCGAGGGGCTGTCCAGTCTATTGCTGTTTGCAAATCCTTTCCTCAAAAGGCAGTGGGAGTTGAGCCTTTGAATGTTTACAAAGCTGAACCACATAGGTTCTTGATAAACAAGGGGGTGAAAGGTTATCGGGGTTGGCAGGCGGTTACAGTCAAATCAGCCATGATCTTACTGATTGGCGGAGCAGGCTTGAAGGGCCCAGTAGCCTACTTCTAACTCATACATGTGTATTTTTTAAATTGACAGTGGGAGGAGACGGTGGTCCAAATTAATAATTCTGGCATTGAAAGCTACTCTCAGTTAAACTATCACTGATCATAAAATCCCATCAGGCTCACCAATGCCCTTTAGGGAAGGAAATCTGCCAGCCTTACCCTATCTGGGCTACATGTGACTCCAGACCACATTCATGTGGTTTGACCCCTTTGAAAGGGACAGACAAGGCAATCAGTTTAAGAGCAGTTAGGGATGGGCAACAAATGCTGGCCATGCCAGTGATGCCACACCCAGTGACATAATTTAAAAAATGAAAAGCTCCTAAGGATTTCTTTCATTGATTAGCACATTTGTAGTGTAGCTGATTGAACCAAACAGACTATGATGGGCATTGGGTGAGGCCTTCACTGAGGCGCCCACCCCACCCAACTGAGCAGCCAATAAGCTTGCAGACATTCACTCATGGCTGGCAAATGAATAGTGTGCATATGTGTGGCATGGGGGGGGCTAATAACTGCAATGGGCCTTTCTACAACAAGTAGCCATTGCCCCTGGAAAAGGAAGAGAGGGGAGAAAATTCATAAGCAAGTTAAAAATTTAAACCTATCAGGCAACCTTGAATTAGATTGGTCTTTTTCATTAAGAAAAGCAAAGGCCTAGGGATGATCTGTTGAGGTCATGCGAGACAAGAACTAAGAGCCATAAATGTAAGATAGTCACTAATAAACACAACAGGGAATTCAGGAGAATCTCCTTCATTTGGAGTATGAAGAACGTGAAACTCACTACCACAACATGTACGTATATATGTACATGCGAATTAGGAGTAGGAATAGAGCATTCAGCCCACGAGCCTGCTCCATTGTTTAATTAGATCAAGGCTGCTCTGATTGTGCACTCAACGGCATTTTTTTTCTTCCTACCCCCAGACCCTTTGACTCCCTCGTCAACAAGAACCTTTTGAAAAAACTTTGGAGCACCCGATTATAATTTTTTTTCAATTAAGGGGCAATTTGGCCAATCCAACTAGCCTGCACCACTCTTGGGATGAGATCCACACAGACACGGGGAGAATGAGCAAACTCCACACAGTGACCCAGGGCCGGGATTGAACCCGGGTCCTCGGCGCTGTGAGGCAGCAGTGCTAACCACTGCACCACCGTGCCGCCCAGTCAATCAAGAATCTGTCGAACTCAGCCTTAAAACTATTCAATGACCTCCACTGCTCTCTGGGAAAAGTATTCCACAGACTAATGACCCTCAGAAAATAATTCTCATCTCTCATCATAAATGGGTGACCCCTTATTTTTGCGTCCCCTGGTTCTCGTCTCTCCCATGAGGAGAAACATCTTCTCAGCATCCATCCTGTCAGGTCCCCTCAGGATCTTACATGTCTGAATATCATGTCTCAATCTTCTAAACTCCAATGGTTAAAGGCCCAACCTGTCCAACCTTTCCTCAAAATACAAGATACGCTACAAGTTGTAGTTGAGGTGAACACCATAAATGTAGTCAAGAGAAATCGAGACCTATGAATGGAGTAAGGAACAGAACAATATGCTGAAATGGTTGGGTGAAGTAGAGCGAGAGGAAGCTTGTGTGGAGCACAAACACCGGCATTAACCCATTGGGCTGAATGGTCTGATTCTACATAGTACATTCTGCATAATTCTAAGCAAACCTTGTTTCTTCCTTACCAAGTTTTCCTCCCATACTAATACCCTCGATTTCCATTATATTGAAAAATTAGTACCTGGAGCACAGATGGTCAGTGAAAACAGAAGACTATTGGCAGGGTGCAAAGCACAAATGCACTGCATTTTCACTGCCACAGTTTGATCGAGAATGTGGCTTTGTGCAGCGGCCCCACACCAACTAGGTGCTGCTTCGATAATAACCAAAAACTCATTTCTTATTAAACAGTGAAATAATAGACAGTGAGAACCAATCCTCCCTTGCCTCGTCTACTTACAGCCGAGCCAGTGCGACTTGGCCAGGTTTGATGGCACTTCTTGCAGAAATGAGATTCAGCAAATTGTGTTGCTGCTTGGTTATCAATGGTCCTGATTTCACGGACTGTCAACTGTAGGAGGTCAATGATAAGTCATGTTGATTAGCAGCATTTTAAAGACTGTCTTTGGCATGTTGACAAAGCTGACTTGATGCTGCGCTTCACTGCGCGTCACTGTTGTTCAGTGTCTAAGGAGTTTAAACCCCCTTAATCCCAGGGGTACGTACAAGCCAAGGTACAAAGGCATCGGTGGTACCAGTCCAAGCAACCTCCTGGAGGGTCACAGAGGAAATTCCCAGAATTTTCTTTCCTTAAATGGCCTAAAGATTTCTTTCTCATCAGAGGATGAGATGGCGGGAGGGGGGAGAATGTGGCGGAGTTAACTGTGGACAGAGGCCAGCTGGTTGTTTCCTGTTCATATACAAAATTGGGGTTTGCACAATTAAAAATCAGTACCTTCCTCCCAGTTTTAAGAAAAACGCAACTGCTTTTAAAACTTCTGTTCTTTCTAGAACATCTTAAGCAATATTTAAAAGCAGTGTTTATCGGGCAACATGGTGGAACATGGGTAGCACTGTTGCTTCACAGCTCCAGGGTCCCGGGTTCCATTCTCGGCTTGGGTCACTGTCTGTGCGGAGTCTGCACGTTCTCCCCGTGTCTGCGTGGGTTTCCTCCGAGTGCTCCGGTTTCCTCCCACAGGCCAGAAGACGTGCAGGTTAGGTGGATTGGCCATGATAAATTGCCCTTAGTGACCAAAATGTTAGGAGGGGTTATTGGGTTAGGGGGAATAGGGTGGAAGTGAGGGCTTACGTGGGTCGATGCAGACTCAATGGGCCAAATGGCCTCCTTCTGCATTGTATGTTATATATTCTATGTTTTTTAACAGAAAGGTCAGTGATTAGGGGTCATAGATTTCGTGATTGGTAGAAAGATTAGACGGGAGGCCAGCAAAGACTTTTGCACCCAGAGGATGGTAGGTGTCTGGACCTCAGTGCCTAAAACACATGCATGCACCCAGGGAGAGAGGTGATGGGATTGAAGGAGGAAATCGCAGATTCTAGTGACTTGAGTTTCGAGCAATTATCATTGAAACCCACCATATTTCAGTTAGGCATGTCAAGAAAGCTCCAGAACAAACATGCAATTAATAAAAGTGAGTGGTGAACCATTGAATTTCCTTAGCCCTTGCAGGGCATGCACACAAGCGACAGATAACGGTCTTCTTGAATTCAGACTGCAACTTACACGGCGCATAAAACATAACGAGCACTGACGAATGTTCCTTCACGAACCCATCAAAGCTATCGTCGGTTAAATGCGACACTGCAGACTCCTGTTCTGCCCACGGGACCTCTGGGGCTTTTAGCGGCACTGCTTGCGGACTGGTGGCAGAAAGGAACGCAACGGCTTTATAGAGCTGAATGCACCAGAGAGAATGTACCAATGCTTCAATTCTCACCAACACCCCCCCACCCCCCCAACCCCCACCACCGACCAATGCATCTCTTTGCCAGGCAGATTACGAATAACTTCTTATGGTTCAGTGCATTTAGCCTGGCTGCATTTAAGTTTGTGGCCAAGCGAAAGATGTAACACAAAGAATCTCATTCTAAAAATGTTCGTCATTAAGCAGTAATTTGTTTTGTGCTTTTGGCCTTTCGGATTGCTTAGATCCAGTAACAAAATACTTTCAGACAATAAACTATTAGTAAATATTTGTTTAGATGAACGATAAAGGATATAATTAATGATAGACTATGTGTTTGAGTTATTCTGAAAACATGCCCAACATAATTAGACTAACGGCAAGGTTTAAGAGGATTCATAATCTCAGTGCAATGAACCATTCATGTTGCCAATGTATTAAAGTAGCCCGCGAGGCAAGAAAAAAAAATCCTCTTTTGTATCCATGGCAGTAGCGTCAGTAAGATAAGGCACACGTAATTTTCTTTATACATACAACACTTAATCGTACTCACTTTTTCATCCACTCAACAAAATCTTGGGCAGTAGCTCCGTAGTTTTCAAAATTAAATAGAAACTTTCCCTTCCTTTTGAAAGAAGCCAAAGAAAAAATAAAACTCAATTATCTCGTAAACCATGCAGCATTGCACAAAACTCTTCCTGATGAAGGATGGGGAGTCATGGGATTAAATGGGCCGAAGGGGCCTCTTCACACAAAGACATCTGGCAAACGTATCGTATTGAAATGGGAGCTGTCATTATGTTTGATAAAAACAGAAAACGCTGGATAAACTCAGCAGGTCTGGCAGTATGTTCATCCAGTATTTTCTGCTTTTTATTTCAAATTTCCAGCATTTCGCTTTTATTTGACTTGTCATGTTTCACATTTTCTATCGCAAAATCCAGTATAATAGCACCTCAAATTTTTATTTTACTACCTACACATAAATAAACAGTGCGGCAATTATGCCCGAAACAAGTTCCGAGAGTTGTCTGACAGGAACAAACGTAGAATTTGTTTAACAAAAAAATACTTTCTTCCCTTTGCAACCAGGAGTGCTGACTCAGTTTGAGCTAGAGTTCTAAGACCATAGGAGCCCTTCAATACTTCAGGCAAAGAGCAATTATTTCTGGACAAATGAATGCTGTTCAACCTGGAGTACAGTTTGTTTCTTTCTCAGACGTTGAGGAAAATCAGCTCAATGGCCAAGTCACGTCTTCTGGCAGATGCATTTGCTTTCCTGCAGCTGCCAATGGATGAGCTTGAAGAGCAATATCGCTAGCTGACTCTTTCGATTTGCCGTAGCAAGCTCACTTGAGTCAGATGTTTATGGGTTCAAATCCCACTGCCAGCACTTAAGCACATAACCTAGGCCAGCAACCTAGTGCAGCACCTGAGGGCTGTACTTTTGGAGATGACATCTTTCAGATGAGATGCTAAATCAAGGCCATGTCCACCCGGGTGGATGCACAAGATCCCGTTGCACCGTTTTGAACAAAGAACAACACAGCACAGGAACAGGCCCTTCGGCCCTCCAAGCCTGTACCGGTCATGATACCATCCTTGTCCAAAACCCTCAGCACTTCCTAGTGCCGTATCCCTCTATACCGATCCTATCCATGTATTTGTCGAGATGCCTTTCCAATGCCATTAACGTATCTGCTTCCACAACCTCCCCTGGCAACTTGTCCCAGCACCCACCACCCTCTTGTGTAAAAAAAAAACTTGCTTCGCACATCTCCTCTAAACTTTGACCCACGATCCTTAAACCTATGCCGCCTGAACGACCCCTCCACACTGGGAAAGAGTGCCTGCCCATCCACTCTATCCATGCCCCTCATAATCCAGTGGGCCCCTTGAAGAGAGGTGGGGTTTTGCCCCTGGTATCCTGACCAGCATTCATCCTTCATCCCACATCACTAGAACAGAGAGCCTGAGGCCATACTAGACATTTGCCCATGAAAGCCATCAAGAGGACCTTGACCTAAAGTAACTATTGAAAAAAAAACTACAGATCTTCACAATCCATCGCAAATATCATAGCAGTGGGAATTTACAAAATCACATCCAGATCTGATCGGTCAACTAAGTCGCGCACTCATTAGCACAGAATCAGAGAAGACGGCAAAGTCATGAACAGCAATTAGAAGCATTCAACATAAAAACAAATGCCAATTTTTGTTTTGTTAAGTGAAGGCTATATCACTCACTTTCAATTCTGCAGACAGAAAACCCAGAAAGTCATGCATTAAAAAAAAACACTTTAAAATTCATAATTTGACAGTTGCTGTGAAATGATTCTTTCAGCAATTTCTGAAAACAGAATTTTAAATAGGTCCTCAGGAAGCTATAGTAATTTTAAAACAGCTTTTATAGAGATCAATTTTAAGCAACTCTATAAACATCATTTTATAAATATACTTCAGAAACATTTTCTAATTTGCTCAAATTAACAAATGGCAATCAGTCTAGGCAAAGTTCCAATTAAAGTTCATCGACATTCCCCAAAGGATCATGCTCTGCTACAGTAATTACCATCTTTAATGTTAAAAATCATCTTTTTTCCTCGGCAAATTGTCATATGCAAATCGCTTTTCTCCAGTCTCAAACTTTAGACTGAATTGCTCCAAGAAGCGAGAAAGACTGCAAGGCAGAAAATAAATATTGATCGGTTGGATTAAGCAGGTTTTTCTCCAGTGCATTCCTATTTGTCTTTCAAACTAAATGTTCGCAACTGGTGTACAAAATTTACTGCCTGCCAAAGGATTATTGTTTCTCTCTTTCCAAATCTTTTCCTCCATTTACAAGGCATATGGGATCCGGGGCTTTATAAATAGAGGCACGGAGTTCAAAAGTAAGGAAGTTGTACTGCATCTTCATAAACCACCATTTATGCCTCAACTGGGAGGGGGGGGGGGGGGGGGGGGGAGGCTTGGGTACACAGAGGGAGAATTCAGAATGTCCCATACACCTAACAGCACATCTGTCGGGACTTGTGGGAGAAAACCAGAGCACCCGGAGGAAACCCACGCAGACACGGGGAGAATGTGCAGACTCCGCACAGACAGTGACCTAGCCGGGAATCGAACTTACGACCCTGGTGCTGTGAAGCAACAATGCTAACCACTGTGCCTCCGTGCTGCCCGGGACGGTGTGCAATTCTGTGCACCACACTTTTAGGAAGGATGTCATGATCTTGGAGCAGTTTTTGTACAGGAGATAGAACCTGAGAAGAGGGTTTTCAGTTATGTGGGAGACCAAAGAGGCCAGGGTTATTTTCCTTGCAGGAGATTTAAGCGAGATGCAGAAAAAATTGCAGGATATGGATAGAAGAAAGAAGAGAATCTGCTTCCACTGGCAGGAGGGCTGATATGTAGAAGGACAAGTTTAGGATAATTGGCAGAAGATCCAAGGTGGAGATGAGGATAACTTTTTTGAATGTTGCATGCCGCAGGTTGGTGCGGGCTTTCCTCCCCCCACCGCCCCGATTTGCAAGCCAATGTTTCCATTTGTAATTGATTGTGGTCTAGTGACAAATCCCTTGAAAAATGAATGTGTAAATGTGGCGCAGAGCTTGAGTCAAACTCACCTGTACTGCCACACACAGCCAAACTGCCTGCTAACCTCAAATGATTCAGCGAACAAGAGGAACGGCTACTTGCAGGATACTGCGAGGACTGGATAGAGTGGACATGGAGAGGATGTTTCCACTTGTAGGAAAAACTAGAAATAGAGGACACCATCTCAGACTAAAGGGACGATCCTTTAAAACAGAGATGAGGAGGAATTTCTTCAGCCAGAGGGTGGTGAATCTGTGGAACGCTTTGCCGCAGAAGGTTGTGAAGGCCAAATCACTGAGTGTCTTTAAGAGAGAGATAGATAGGTTCTTGATTAATAAGGGGATCAGGGGTTATGGGGAGAAGTCAGGAGAATGGGGATGAGAAAATATCAGCCATGAGTGAATGGTGGAGCAGACTCGATGGGCCGAGTGGCCTAATTCTGCTACGTCTTATGATCTTGTGCAAAATATGCTAAGTAGGCCAAAATATGTGCAAATCTATCTCGATGCAAGCCCCAGCGCCTTTAGTGGAGGGACAGGAGAAAAGTCAGGTCGGAGAATATTCAGTATTTTGTTTTGCCCACCTGCAATTTGTTTAATATTTGTATTGTTCTGTGGGAGCGCAGATGGAGCCTCATTACGACAGTAAACACAGAAGCAGCGATGGCTTTACAGACCAGAAGAACTAAATCAAATGGAATCTTTCATACCCTTAACACATCCTCTCATCTGGGCAATGATACATTCTTCCCCAGTCACATATTTTGCAATGGTTGGGCAGGTTTACAACAATCCCTAGGCTATTTGCTGATGTGGCCACGGCAATGTAAAAAAAAATATTATAATAAACAACATTCTCGCCAGTGAGAAGTGAAGGAAACAGACTGGGGCGGAATATTTATTATACCCAATGGTCATAAGCATCATTCTGTATCTCTCCTACACCGAATCCTCAACCTCCTCCAACACTGATTGGGGGGGGGTCAGTGATGATACTTTTAAAACTGAATATCTAGAATGTCACTAGAGTAGTTTTACTACTAGTTACTTTATTAAGGATTGAGATGAATTATAGGTTTGAGTAACCATTAAACATGTATTTTTAGGACATAGCAGAAATAAGTAATCAAATGGGATTTAGGATAGCTAACTTGACCAAAAGGACATCACTTCTGATATCTTGTCTTTGTGAAACAATCCAGGATGAGGGTTTTGCTGCCCTGCTTCTCACAGACAATGAATGCTCAGCAAATTACTAGTAAGCACAGCTGTCAGGATGAGGATCAATCATGCGCTGCTTGCAATTCTATTGGGTGAAGTTTAAACATTGCTTGCAATTCTATTGGATAAGTTTAACCGTAGCAGCTTCAGGGATTAGATCGCGTCCAACTGGGATGGGCTATTTATTTTTGAACGTTGTATAAGTACCGTGTTCTGATTTTTGTTCAGAAGAACAGATCTTGGCAGATATCCAGGTCTGTTCTCAGTGTACACGTAACAAGCTTGATTAAATAGCCATCTTGTCGATGAGTCTTTTCCTCTCTGTACTGAGTTGAGCGACAGGGAGTAACCCCACGTGGAAGCTGACTCAATGCACAGGTCTTGAAACCGCTCCGACAAACACCATCAAACCTCATTGAACACCAACGTCCAGGCCTCGAGAAGAGCACTAATCTATTGGAACGCCACCAAGTTCCCCTCCAAGCCACTCGCCATCCTGACTTGGGAACATATCGCCGTTCCTGCACTCCCGCTGCGTCAATATCCTGGAACTCCCTGGCTAACAGCACTCTGGGTGCACCCACATCATGTGCACTGCAGTGGATCAAGGCGCCGACACTCCACCACCTTCTAAGGCAATTAAAGATGGGCAACCAATGATGGCTTAGCCAACAACGCCCACACCCCGTGAAAAAACAAAATCCCAATTCCGGTAGAGTGAACAAACAGAAAGACAGATTTTCACAGATATAAACACTGTCTGTTCTCAAAGTATCTGAAGCCACTTTAAAAAAATTGAAGAGATCAGAATGCAATGACTATTTCTGATTATATTATGTTGATCGTGTGTTTCACTTCTAACTTAATCTTTTTCCTCTTTGAGGTGTCATTTAATTAGACAGGAAGAAAATGCACACATCTCTTATCTGCAATTCAATCTGTTAATATTGTAGAATCCAGCAGTGCTTTCACTTCCTGTCATATAATACATTGCCTCTGGAATTCCACATAAACCTATCATCTGATCCTTTATTTTTCTACGTCCAACCCCCTTGGCAATGGTTTCTGAAGACTCCGGGTCAGGTTCCATCCGTATGCTCACAACACCCAGTTGTACCTCTCCATCGCCTCTCCAAGCTTCCTCCAGCGCGTGACTTTGTCAGGATGCTGGCCAACATCTGGATGATCTTCCCTTTACCCCAGTTAAGCATCGGGAAGACTGCTTTGGCACACATGACAAAATGCAGGCCTTGCCACTGTTCACCACCCTCTCTCTGCCCACTGTCTCAAGTCAAACTGATTGTTCATATTGGACACAGTTTCTGACCAGTTCCTCACCCCAGCTTAAACTTCAACTGGACACTGCCCATCTTTGCCCACGTGTTGATTAAATCCTCGTCGTATTGACTACTGCAATACTTTCTTGGCAGCCTCAACATTCCTCATCCAAAGCTTCGCTGCCCATACCCTATTCCACACCGTCTCGCACTCACTTACATACAGTAGTTCCCAGCACCTTAAATTTCGATAGACCATTCACAGAATCGTTACAGCACTGAAGGAAGTCATTTGGCCCATCGTGTCGGCACCAGCTCTTCAAATGGGCATTTCATCGAGTGCCATTCTCCCACCTTCTCAACATTGTCCCTTTTCTAATAATAATCTAATTCCCTCTTGAATGCCTCGATTGAACCTGCCTCTACCTCACTCTCAGGCAGTGCAATCCAGACCCTAATCACTTGCTGTGTGAAATTTTTTTTCCTCATATCGCTTTTACTTCTTTTACCAATCACCTTAAATCTCTGCCCCTGGTTCTCAATCCTTCGGCCAATGGGAACGGTTTCCCCCTAGCTACTCTCTCCAGGCCCTCAATATTCCAAATACTTCCCAAATCTCCTCTCAGTCTTCTTTTCTCCAAGGAAGAGAGTTTGGGCTTCTCTAATCCATCTTCAGAACTGAAGTTTCTCACCCCTGGAATGCTTCACCTAAGTGTCTCTCTCCAACACCATCATATCCTTCCCAAAATTAAATCCACACTATTTTTCCTCCTTCACTTCTCCATAACCTCCTCCAGTCCTTGGAGGTTGCGAGAGGCACTATACAAATTCATCTTTCTTTTTTTTTTGCCTGCTGACAAATATTTTAGCCAGATACCATTTTTGTCCAATTATTCTGCTGTCACGTGCCTTTGGAAACTTAACTGCGTCAAAGTTGCTAAGAAATGCAGGATAGTGATGAAACGCATTTGTATCCAGAATCTGTTTTGGGCATACTTTCTTTTGAGGAGTGAGGGGGGGGGAGGAGTTGAGGAAAAAAAAGAGGAAGTCTCAGCACTGATTAAGCCATCCAATTTTATAAAGTTGTCTAACTTAACAACGTCACACAAGATTGTTAGGACCGGATTAGTTATACCGTACTGATGTATCAAGAACTTACTCAAAGTAACAGAAGGTTGGATATCCCTTAATGTTAAATTCCTGTTTGATTTCATCAAATTCAGATGGATGGACATTCATCCCAGCCATTATCTATAAAGGAAACATTTAGCATTAAAATTGGTGCACAAAAGGGCTGCATGTTTAACGAATACTAGATGAATTCATAGACATAGTATTTTAAGACGAGGCAATCTTCCCGAATCATATTCTAAGTTAGGGTTGATCGTAATATCGAATTCTACTAGGGATTCAGTAAGCAGTAGGTTGTTCACCCTCCGTCCCAGATCCCCAAACTCAAGATAGGATGGTTCTGTTCAGTCTTGGTTAAGCTAACAATTGAAACTCCCACTTGTTTATTTTGCTTCAATCACTGAACAGACTGGGTGATGCAATGAGACCCGAGCTGGGAAAGACCAGACCAAGACTGGGTTAATGGAGCTGTGAATGCAAAGTCATGAACAAAACATCAACAGGCAGTTCTGGGATCTGGGGGAAGCGACTGTAGCCTACACAGTGTAGGAATGCTCTCATGTTATTTTTACTTCGCTCCTACCCTTCATACTAATCAAAATGCCAACACAGCTCAATATCAGTCACGTATCCACCTTCGTTTTGAAAGGGTCAACCCCGATGCATTCAACATTCTGGGATATAATCTATTCTAAAAAAGCCTTAAAAAATATCACAGGATGCGGCCATACTGATTTACCATCCCTAATTGCCTCAAGGTGGTAGCGAGCGCCCTCCGCCTGGGAGCTGTACAGTCCGTTTGTTGAAAGTGTTCTCAGAGTCCCATAGTTCACAGGATCAAAGTGTGAGAGATACGAACATCTGGATTAGGAGCCTGCTCCACCATTTGAGAAGAACATGACTGATCAGATTGTGGTCTCAACTCCCTTGCCAGCCAAGAACCTATCTAACTCACTTAAAAAATATTCAATGACCCCCGTCTCCACTGTTTTCTGGGGAAGAGCATTCCACGGACAGCCAACCATCTGGGAGAAATAAATTCTTCTCATCTCCATCTAAAATAGGAGGCTCCTTATTTTTAAACTGTGTCCCTACTCCCATGAAGGAAGACATGCACGCTATCAAGTACCCTCAGAATATGATATCTTTCCGTAAGATCACCTCTCATTCTTCTGAACGTCAATGGTACTGGCCCAACCTGCCCACCCTTTCCTTGGAAGATAACTACTGATTGTGTGTCCACATCAGGGTGGTGAGTGACTTGCAGGGAAACTTGGAGCCGATGGTGCTCCCAGTGTTCCAGGTGTTGGGAGTCATGGGTTGGGGGGTTCTGCCAAACACATCCTGGCCAGTTTCTGCACAGCGGCCAGAGTTCGCCATTGTGAAATGCATGGCTCAAAGATTAGCGAGGGAGAAATGGGTTTCTATTCCTTGGACACTGGCACCAATACTGGGAAACGTCAGAGTGATATCTTTGGGACAGACTTCAACTGAACCGTGCTGGGAGCAGTGTTCTTGCAGGTCATGTGAACAGGGTCGAAGAGAGGACTTTAAATTAAATACTGTGGTTGAGGAATCAAGTTTAGGAAGATGTGATATCTTAAAGAGGGAGGAGAAAGCCAGAGAGCAATGTAGCAATCAGGAAAATGGTGGTTAGTGTGTGGCAGGAAGGAACAGGGCATGAAAACTTAAGTGTCTGCTGGCAGATAAGGATAGAAGTTGCAAAATTAAATAAAAAGACAGTTTAAGACACAAGCTGAATGCACACAGCATTTACAATGAGGTAGATAAATTGACAGCACAAAGAGAAATAAACAGATATAACCGAATTGACATTAGAGACGTAGCTGCAGGGTGACCAAGGTTGGGAGCTGAATGTTCAAGGATGGTCAACACAAAGGAAAGAGACAAAAAGGACATGGGACAGCATTATGAATAAAGAATAGGATCAGTACATTAGTGAGAGAGGATCTCAGATCAAGACTTACCACGTTGACCAGACTGATTCCTGGGATGGCAGGATGGACGTATGAGGAGAGATCGAGTGGGTTAGGATTGTATCCTGAGTTCAGAAGAATGATTGGGTGGGGGGTCACGGTCTACGGATATTTAGGACACAGATGAGCAGAGGTTTCTTCACCCATAGAGTGGTGAGCCTGTGGAATTTGTTTACCATAGAAAGTAGTTGAGGCCAAAACATTGTATGGTTTCAAGAAGCAGTTAGATGTAGAACCTGGGACAAAGGGAATCAAAGGATATATGGGGGGGTGTGAGGTTGCCACCCAGGTTGATTGCGTTGTTAAGAAGGTGAATGGTGTGTTGGCTTTCATTAACAGAGGGACTGAGTTTAAGAGCCGCGAGGTTTTGCTGCAACTTTATAAAACCCTGGTTAGACCACACTTGGAATATTGGCCGGGATTCTCCCCTACCCGGCGGTGCGGGGGATCCCGGCGTAGTGGAGTGGCACCAACCACTCCGGCGTCGGGCCTCCTCAAAGGTGCGGAATTCTCCGCACGTTTGGGGGCTAGGCCTGCGCCTGAGTGGTTGGCGCCACGCCGACTGGCGCCAAAACCGGCGCCAACGGCCGTTGACGCCCGCCGCCGGGGCTGGCCGAAAGTCCTTCGCCGGTTCGCGCATGCGCCGTCACCACCGGCGCATGCGCGGTGGAGGGGGTCTCTTCCACCTCCGCCATGGTGGAGGCCGTGTCGGCAGCGGAGGAAAAAGAGTGCCCCCACGGCACTGGCCCACACGCCGATTGGTGGGCCCCGATCGCGGGCCAGGCCACTGTGGGGGCACCCCCGGGGTCTGATCGCCCCGCGCCCCAGGGGCCCGCTCAGCCGCCAATCCCGCCGCCACCAGAGGTGGTCGAAACCACGTCGCCGGGATTGGCCTGTCAGTGGCGGGACTTCGGCCCATCGCGGGCCGGAGAATCGCCACGGGGGGCACGCCGATCGGCACGGCACGATTCCCACTCCTGGCGATTCCCGGGTGACGGAGAATTCCGGCCACGGCAGGGGAGGGATTTACGCCGGCCCCGGACGATTCTCCGACCCTGCGGGGGTCAGAGAATTTCGCCCATTGTGTCCAGTTCTGGTCGCCTCATTATAGGAAGGAAGTGAATGCTTTGGAAAGGGTACAAGGGAGATTTACCAGCATGCTGCCTGGACTGGAGGGCATGTATTATGAAGAAAGGTTGAGGGAGCTAGGACTTTTCTCACTGGAGCGAAGAAGGAAGAGAGATGACTTGATGAAATGAAAATCGCTTATTGTCGCAAGTAGGCTTCAAATGCAGTTACTGTGAAAAGCCCCTAGTCGTCACATTCCGGCGCCTGTTCTGGGAGGCTGATACGAGAATTGAACCGTGCTGCTGGACTGCCTTGGTCTGCTTTCAAAGCCAGCGATTTAGCCCTGTGCTAAACCAGCCCCTGATTGAGGCGTACAAGGTGATGAGTGGCATGGATAGAGTGGATAGCCAGAGACTTTTCCCCAGGGCGGAATGGTGTCACAAGGGGACATAATTTTAAGGTGATTGAAGGAAGGTATAGGGGAGATATCAGAGGTAGGTTCTTTACACAGAGTGTGGTGGGTGCGTGGAATGCACTGCCAGCGGAGGTGGTGGAGTCAGAATCATTAGGGACATTTAAGTGACTCTTGGACAGGCACATGGACAGCAGTAAATTGAAGGGGTGTAGGTTAGGTTGATCTTAGATTAGGATAAATGGTCGGCACAACATTGTGGGCCAAAGGGCCTGTACTATGCTGTACTGTTCTATGAATTAATACATGGTCAGCAACAAATACATATTCCTTTGAGACACAAAAAACCAACAGGAAAGGTAATTCAAGCATGGCTAACAAGAGAAGGTAAAGATTCTGTTAGATCAAAGGAAGACGCTTATAAAGTTGCCAAAAATAGTAAGGCATTTTAGTATTTAGCAAAGGGGAACCAAGAAACTGATGAAGAGGAAATAGAATATGAAAGTATACTGGCGAGAAACACAAAAACGGACACAAAAATTTCTTTACTATCAAAAAAGGAAATGACTAACAAAGACAAATGTGGGCCCATTAGATAAAGCAGAAAATTTATAATGGGAAATAAAGAAATGGCAGAGAAGCCAAATAATGATTGTGTCAGTCTTTACTGCTGTGCAAAAAAAAACACACCTCCCTGAAATACTGGAAAACTAAGGCACTAGTGAGATCGCGGATCTGAAATAAATTAGTATTATCACAAACGCAGCACTGGAGAAATTAAATGGGACTGAAAGTTGATAAACCTCCTGGATCTGATTATCTACCACCCGGAGTGTGGACTCTACAACCCTGAGCGATACGGGTATGATCATCTTTCAAAATTCAATAGATTCTGGAGCAATTCCTGCACATTGGAAGGTAGCAAATGTCACCCCACCATTTAAAAAAGGAGGGAGAGAGAAAGCAGACGACAGACCTGTGAGCCTGACATCAGTAGTAGGGAAAATGCTAGAATCTGTTATAAAGGATGTGATAACTGGGCACTTAGAAAATAATGTAGAGTTGACCAGGGAGATCCAGTGGATGTGCTTTATTTAGACTTTCGGAAGGCTTAACAAAGTCTCACATTGCAGATTGTTATGTAAAGTTAAAGAGCATGGGATTGCGGGTAGCGCCTGGAGATGAATAGAAAGTTGGTTAGCAGTCAGGAAGCAAAATTATTTGAATGGATGTAAATTGAGAGAGGTGGATACCCAGCGAGACCTTAGTGTCTCCATGTATCAGTCACTGAAAGTAAGCATGCAGGTACAGCAAGCAAAAGAAGGCAAATGGTATGTTGGCCTCCATAGCGAGAGGATTTGAGTATAGGAATAGAGATGTTTTACTGCAATTGTATAGGACATTGGTGAGGTCACATCTGGAATATTGTGTGCAGCTTTGGTCTCCTTATTGGACCCCCAGAACTAGGGGTCATAGTTTGAGTATAAGGGGTAAACCTTTTAGGACTGAGGTGAGGAGAAAGTTCTTCACTCAGAGAGTGGTGAGTCTGTGGAATTCACTACCACAGAAAGTAGTTAAGGCCAAAATGTTGTGTAATTTCAAGAAGGAATTAGATGTAGCTCTTGGGGCTAAAGGAATATTTTTTTTGGGGGGGGGGGGGGGGAAATCAGGGATTGAACTTTATGATCAGCCATGCACATAATGCATGGCGGATCAGGCTCGAAGGGCAGAAATGCTCCTCCTGCTTCTATTTTCTATGTATTGATAAGGTATGATTGGTAGAGACAACATAGATTTATGAGAGGGAAATCTTGCTTGACAAGCCTGGAGTTTTCTTGAGAATGCAACTAGAATAGATAAGGAGAAACCAGTGGATGTGGTGAATTGGGATTTTCAGAAGGCTTTCGATAATAACCTCTTACATGGGACCTTAAGAAAAATTAGAGATTGGGGACAATATACTGCATGGATTGAGGATTTGTTAACAGACCCCAAACAAAGAGTAGGAATAAGTGGATCAGTCTCAGGACGACAAGTTGCAATTAGTGTGGTAGATAACACAAGGATCAGTGCTTGGGTTCCAGTTATTCGCAATCTATGTCAATGATATGGATGTGGGGACCAAATGTAATATTTTGGTGTTTGGTGATGATGCAAAACTAGGAGAAATGTGAGGTGTGAGGAGGATGCAAAGAGGCTTCTAGAAGTTGTAGACAGGCTGGGTGAGCAGGCCAGAACATGGCAAATGGAATGCAAGGTACAAAAATGCGAAATGGTCCACTTTCGTGGGGAAAACATAAATGCAAAATATTTATCAATGGCGAGAGATTGGAAAGTTGTGTGTTCAAAGGGACGTGGGTGTCCTTGATCGTAAGTCACTGAAAGCAGACATGCCCTCCAAGCCTGCACCGACCTGCCTAAACTAAAACCGTATGCACTTAAGAGTCCATATCCTTACATTTCCACCCTATTCATATATTTGTCTAGCTGCCCCTTAAATGCCACTATCGTACCTGCTCCACCATATCCGCAGGCAGCGAGTTCCTATATTTACCACCCTCTGTGTAGAACACTTGCCTCGCACATCTGTTCTAAACTTTTCCCCGCGCACTTTAAACCTATGTCCCCTAGTACTTGGCTCTCCTACCTTAGGAAAGAGCATCTGACTATCCACTCTGTCTATGCCACTCATAAATCTTCTATCATGTCGCCTCTCAACCTCCATCGTTCCAGTGAAAACAGACCGAGTTTACCTAACCTCTCCTCATAGCTAATGCCCTCCATACCAGGCAACATCCTGGTAAACTGCTTCTGATAATAATAACAATCGCTTATTATCACAAGTCGGCTGCAATAAAGTTACTGTGAAAAGCCCCTAGTCGCCACATTCCGGCGGCTGTTCGGGGAAGCCAGTATGTGAATTGAACCCGCGCTGCTGCCTTGTTCTGAATTACAAGCCAGCTGTTTAGCCCACTGTGCTAAACCAGACCCTGCATTATGTACCAGCTTCTGTATCCTCTCCAAAGCACCACGTCCTTCTGATAGCATGGCGGCCAGAATTGCACACAATATTCCAATACGATCAGGAAGGATGCGCCCCCTGACTTTTGGGGGGGGGCAGTTGCGGTGATCTAGAAGTTCATCTATTCCGTATATTCAAGACAGAGATGGGCAGATTTCTGAATATTAAAGATATCATGGGCTATGAGGATGTTGTGGGAACGTAGCATTAAAGCAGATCAGCTATGATCTAACTGAATGGCAGAGTAGGAATGAGCGGTTGAATGGCTACTCCTGCTCCTGTGCTCCCATATCTTGCGAGCAAAATCAATATCCCAGAATTAACTTTAGAGTCCCTCCACTCTGCAAAGTGCATTTGCAGTCCGAGCGTGAAGTAGCATCAATAATAGCTGGCCACTCACACACCACCTGAGAGGTAAAAGAGCCCCGTGGCACCTGTTAAACACCGGCACCAAACGAGAAACGGGTATACGGCAGGACAAACAATCCTATAGTGAGATGGCAAGGCTGTGCATTGTTTAGCGATGAGTTACCGATCTGGCTTTGGACGGGACCTGTTCCAGTAAATGCACATTTTATAAATTGGGGTTACATACGGGAAACAAATCGTATAAAAGCTCCTCACTCAACATAATTAATTGGAAGACTCAGTGGAAGACGGTGTCATGGGAAACTGTGCGTCTTGAGGCTCCTAACTCCATCTCAAGATAGCCTGTTTGCCACTGTGCCAGAGGCCAAGGCTCTCGCATGCTCAACATGGGGGTTACACAGAAATATCCAGGCGTATGTGGCGCTAATGCGCAGCAGCAACACAATGAGAATGCAGGATCCTAATTGAAGAGCAACGTTGACGCAAATTGTGCAGGATGATGTTAAGCGGCGACATCCTGTCTAGTATTTGCCTGCTGGGCTTCACAGACTCTAACAAAATGAAGCAGAGCCTTACATTTCATTATGGATATCATTCCCACATCTTCCTAAATAAAACGTCTGACTGAAAAACCTGAGCAGAATAGCTGAATCTGACTAAACTGAATTTACACACACACACAATATAAAAATGAGAGTGTCTCTATTCGGGATGCTTTAAAATACATTTTTTTTTTAAAAATCGTCCAGCTAAACTGCAATACTTACATAGGCTCCCTTCAACTCTGAGGCAGCTTGTTGGAAGGCTGGCATCATCCGCTTACACACTCCACACCCTGACTCATTGGGCAAAAGGGCAGGTCAAAGGCAGCAGCAGAACAATGAACAGAAAGAAAGAGAGAGACAAACATTGTACTAAACGAGTCAATGACAGCTTTAACAAAACCATTTCACCGAATGACATTCCGTGGACATGACAGCACACAGCAAGTTGCCAGCTCTCCAATTAAAAATGTCCAATCCAATCACTTTCCTTTAGCCTCTCTCGATATTTATTCAATTTTAAATGCCATTCTATGGGGAAATCAGAATACGTAAGACGTGGTGACTTGGATACAATAATATGGGGTTTTGATTAAGTAGGAAGGAACAGTTCCCACTGGTGGGGGCAGAGCATCCAGAGATTTAAAATAATTGGCGAAAATAAAAAGGGAAATGAGAATTCTATTTACACAGGATTGTTAACATCGGCAATGCAAAACCTGGAAACAGATTCTGCAAGACGTTTTGAAAGGCAATTAGATATTTTACTTGATCAGAGCTCATCTGCAGATGTGCGAGAAAAAAGCTGGGTGCGGGACTAAATTGGACAACTATTTCAAAGAGCTGGCATAGACACAATGAGCTGAATGGCTTATTTCTGTACTGTAAGATTATACCACTCAATTCTTCTAGCCCTCGTCCCCAATTTAAACCCAATTATTCATGATTCGCCAATCAGTGGAAACTGTCTTTCACCATTTATCTTCCATCATTTTGAAAACCTTTATTAATTTGTCCCTTGATTAAGCTTCACTATACCAATTAAAATAATGTCCAAAATTGCTCTGCCTTTCTTCACAAATCAGAGATCCTCAATCAATTACATTCTATTCAATATAATTCAGCTATTTATTTTCTATGGCTTTAACATTCTTCCTCACCAGCTCCTTAAGACAAAAATCAACATAGTATCATATCTCAGGAATCTATTTGTCTTTTTACATCCTCTTCATCCATCTCACACCATTAGAAAGGCCCAGAAATCAGATTTCTGCATTTCTCCACTCGACTGCAGTTCGGGGACATTAAATTATTTCACTATTTCTTCCCAAAAATCTACCACTTCGTATTTGGCCGACCGACATCTGCCACCTACCTGGCCTCCTGCAGGGCAATTGTTGAAATGTTAACTATGCTTCTCTCCACTGATGTTGCAGCCGACTTACT
Source organism: Scyliorhinus canicula (assembly GCF_902713615.1). Lineage (NCBI taxonomy): Eukaryota > Metazoa > Chordata > Chondrichthyes > Carcharhiniformes > Scyliorhinidae > Scyliorhinus > Scyliorhinus canicula. Next base: position 275,741,958 of record NC_052147.1, on the reverse strand, counting down.
GAGCGTTTCCAATATTTTGTTTTTAGGTTTTCAGAACTGGTGGGATTCCCCCCTCCTACAAACTCTTCCCACATTTACTCCATCAGCAAACTTCAATAGCATGCCTTTAATGCTTAAAACCAAACATTGACCGGCATTGGCACCCTAAACAAAGGTTGCTCCAAGGACAAGGGAATTGTTACAGTGCTTTGCACACGTCAGAAGACAGCCTATAACTCACCATCAGTCAGTCGGGAGCTGAACACAGTTGGTGAATAATCTGTTCGCAGCTCACCTGATTAGGCCTAGTTCACTACTCAATGTCTTGGGTGAAGGAGTTACATCTGAAAGTTTAACCAGTCTTTCTCCCCAGATCCTGATCAGCCTACGGTGCAATTCCAGCCCTTTTCCGCTTTCAATTTAGGTTTCTATCATTTCGGTCAATACCTATTGCAAACTGCCCTATTCACTCAGTAGGAGCATCGTTGCTGGACAAACATCAAGCCCCCCTTTAAATCAATGCAGAACAGCATATGCTCAGTGAACTGCAGATCCTTACTTCTCACATTTCCATTGTGCAGCCGTCTAATACAGGTATAAAAATGCATCACAGAGTTACAGATATAGGTTGATGGTCACGATCCTCCACAACTAGGATGCAACAGGAACATAACCAGATGCATAGTTCATTCTCAAACCCTGGGAGGTGGTGGTGCAGTGGGGGTAAGGGAAGAAGCCTGGAGCTAAAAGAAAGAGGAAAGCGCCTAAGAGCCAAATTGCACAATGGAGTGGAACAGACAGAATGGGAAGAAGAAATGCATCCTGCGCGTCACAAAAAATTACCAAAAAAAGATCCTGCAAGCTCTGGCAGCACTCACTTTATTCAATAAATGTACCAACTGTACAGGTTCTTTCAATTTGAAGACAAAAAAACACAAAAGAACTAGCATCTGTTCCAGAATTAAAATAAGTCACAAAGCAACAAAACACTGACTGGGTAACAGAAGGCAGAGAGGAATCGTGCTGCTTCATTATCATCAGGGGTTGCAGCAGTGAAAACATTGTAAAAAGTATTCTTTGCAAAAATAGAACGGAGTGTTTTTCTAAGATGACTGAACGAGGGATGCTACAATTTCCTTTCCCTCGTTTTGTTCCCTCCTGGGCTTCAGTACGGATCCACAGCAGGCGGGAGGGGCCTATGTCACCCCACCAAAGCAGTCACGCTTCAAGTGCGATGTAGGAACGTGAAAGTCCATTCTGCCCCTCGAGCCCGCTTCATCATTCAATCACCTCATGGTTGATCTGTATCCCAACTCCATTGACCCACCTTCAATTTGTAGACCGCAATATGCAATACACAACATTTAACAACCTCAGTCCTGAAATTTTCAATTAATCTCCCAGCCTCAAGAACTTTTTTGTTTGTGTGGGGGCAGGGTGACCAGGAGAAGGCATCCTGGCTGATACCCACTCCACATATCCCCAAACCCCCGCCACAAATTTCCTCTCTTTGTGCTTTGTATGGCCCTTCGGGTGGTCTTTCCTTTAAAGATATGGGCGTATAAAAGGAGTTGCGGGTTAGTTATCCAACTTCCCAGCAAGGTGGTCCCTCACTCCTGCTGCCAAAGCAGTTGGAACATGCCAATCGCTCTGCACCCTTGAGCTGACGGGAGAGAAGAAACATACAGTATTGCTACTACCGACTGCCAAGAATGCGAATGTGCGTGAAGAAAAACTTACATGGGGCGTAGAAAATCATAAGAACTGGTCGCTCCTCCTTCTTCATCAATTTTCTGAATTCCTAAGGAGACAGTGAACAGCATGGCCAAGGAAAGTAAATCAATACTTAATACATTGGAAAGCAGTGCATCAGAGATGAGAGAAAAGGCAAAAGAAGCCTATAGAAATGTAGTACCAAACCGAATGTAGTACGGAGATAGTGATGTGCTGTCAAGAGTCAAACATCTTTTGCTTAAGGCAATAAACAGAGCTGCTTACCAAGGTGGGCTCAAAATATCCCCTTGGTACCACATGAAGAGTGGGAGAATCTTAGCCATCACGTCCTATTCCTCATCCAATGTTACTGAAACTAACTGCATGGTCATTTACCACACTGTTACCGGTATATAGATTGGATGTTACATTTGCCTGCAACCAAAAGTCTTCACGCTTGTGTGTGTGTGTGTGTGGGGCGGGGAGATTCAATTGATTGCGAGACAGCTTTAGAATGCCCTGGAGGTGACAGGGATTCAATAAAAACAGTTTCCACGTTTTTATTTTAAGTATATTGTGTCTCCCTGAAACCAGAAAGACTTACGAGAGGAAAATTGTCCACCCCCCCCCCCCCCAAATGGTTCAGCAGATGTCTTCTCTGCTCAAAATAAAGAATCGCATTGTTTTTTGGCACACTTCTCGATGTTCGCATTGGATGCTCAAAATGATTCCCCATACTATTTAAAATAAAACCCTTACAGAACCCCTCTTGCTGATCCTCCAACACTCAAAACTGTCCTGGGTGTAATATGTGTGCAAGAATAAAATTAATCTGTCTGCGTACATGGCACTGACTGTGCGCGGCACTGATATTTTGGACTCTGGAGTTTATATTTGAAATTGGGTGCTTTGGGGGAAGTGGGAACAGATCGTTGTGACTAACAGGAGAAGGATAAAACGCAGACAGGTAATAGCGGTGAGTGACTTTGTGCTCCAGAATCCCACTATGTTTGGGACACAAAGAAACAGCAGATATTAAAATTGCTCCAGGTTTACCTTTGGATGAAACTTTTGGTGCCTCAAGATGACTCCCTCACATCAACAATGTAACCTGTTAACCTTGTTCATTCCAAGACAGGGTGGGTGCTGAGCACCACAGGCACATATGCAATATAGCTTGGGGCTGTCCCAACCTCAAGCTGTTCCTGAGGAAGGGATATAATGCTTTCTATTTTTTCCTTTGTTTATTTTTGTCCCTCTCTGTGACCGGCAGGAAGGAAGAGTAAAAACAACAAAGATAGTGCTGGCCGCAACAACGCCATATATCCGGTAGAACTGCAGCATTTCCAGCCCTGGGTCACTGTCCGTATGGAGTTTGCACATTCTCCCTGTGTCTGCGTGGGTTTCACCCCCACAACCCAAAAGATGTGCAGGATAGGTGGACTGGCCACGCTAAATTGCCCCTTAATTGGAAAAAATAATTGGGTACTCTTAAATTTATTTTTTTTAAAAGAACTGCGGCATTTGAACAGCGGTAAAACAGCTTTGGAATATGCATGCTGGAAAGGCAAGCCTTGGAAAACTGTCTATATTCAATAAGACCGTGGGAAAGATGAAGCCAACTTCACGTCTCCAGGCCCCAACCACTTCTTGTGCACAATGGACATCTAATCCCTCTACGGTCAACACCGTCCTCCCGCTCTCCTCTCCTTGCAACCTTCCAAACCTGTGCTTCCAACAGGTCTTCCTTTTTCCTCTACGGAGGATTCCCACCATTTGCTCTCACCGTTTCCCTCTCCCCCTTTCTCACGTTCCATCCCACCAGCCTCCAGTTCAACGCATCCCCATAGAATTTACAGTGCAGAAGGCGGCCATTCGGCCCATCGAGTCTGCACCAGCCCTTGGAGAGAGCACCCTAATTAAGCCCACACCTCCACCCTATCGCTGTAACCCAGTAATCCCAGCTAACCATTTTTTATAAACACCAAGGGCAATTTAGCATGGCCAATCCACCTAACCTGCACATCCTCTGCCATTTACATGATGCAAACAGATCTTCCCCTGCCCTACTCTTTCAGCATTGTGGGGATTGTTCCCTCCTCAAAAACCTAGTCCACTCCTCAATCACCCCAACATCCCCTCCCTTCCCAATTTCCAGGAGGCCGAGGTAGGGTGCTCTTCGAGTGTCGGTGCAGACTTAATGGGCCGAATGGACACCTTCTGCACTGCGGGAATTTGATCCTATGTCTTGCATGCTAGTCACTCCACCTTTCTGTATAAAATGTGTACTTGAACCCAGGACATGCACATGTTACAGTGCATACGTGCCTGTGGTGCTCAGCACACTGCCCATTTTGGAGTGACCAAGGTTAACAAGTTAAAGTGAAATGGTGCGAGGGTGTCATCATGAGGGACCAAAAAATGTATCAAAAGGTAGGCCTGGGGCCATTTTTAAATCTGCTATTTTGTTATGTCCCAAGCACGGAGAAATCTAGAGTCCCAAGTCACACACAGTCCTTACATGTTCATTTCAACTATTACTGCACCACGAATATTACCTAGTGTTGGCAAAAAAAAAGTTGAACAGTTTTAAGGGGATACGCCATGCTTAGAAGGGGGGAAAAAAGGTAAGATTTTCATTTACGAGAACCATCATATCTCTTAAACATCCCACAGCAGATACATGGAACTGAACAACCCATGAACAATCAGATAAATAGCCAGTCAATCATGTTTTTGGTGATGATTGGGTTGGATTTGTTTATTGTCACGTGAGGTACAGTGAAAAGTATTTTTCTGCGAGCAGTTCAACAGATCATTAAGTACATGGGAAGAAAAGGGAATAAAAGAAAATACATAATAGGGCAACACAAGGTACACAATGTAACTACATAAGCACTGGCATCGGATGAAGCATCCAGGGTGAAGTGTTAATGAGGTCAGTCCACAAGAGGGTCATTTAGGAGTCTGGTGACAGTGGGGAAGAAGCTGTTTTTGACTCTGTTTGTGCGTGTTCTCAGACTTCTGTATCTCCTGCCCGATGGAAGAAGTCGGAAGAGTGAGTAAGCCGGGTGGGAGGGATCTTTGATTATGCTGCCCGCTTTCCCCAGGCAGCGGGAGGTGTAGATGGAGTCAATGGATGGGAGGCAGGTTCGTGTGATGGACTGGGCGGTATTCACGACTCTGAAGTTTCTTGCGGTCCTGTGCGAAGCAGTTGCCATACCAGGCTGTGATGCAGCCCGATAGGATGCTTTCTATAGTGCATCTGTAAAAGTTGGTAAGGGTTAATGTGGACATGCCGAATTTCCTTAGTTTCCTGAGGAAGTATAGATGCTGTTGTGCTTTCTTGGTGGATGATGATGGAAGGAGTGCCATCAAAAAAAAAGAAAACAATCTGCCATCCACCGTACGGATCCTGGAGAGTCAGAAGGAAATCAGGACACCAACACTTCAGACTCCCAAACTCGAGACGGCCTGCTCAACGCACGGGCCGTCCGTCAGTCTCCCGATTGGCAATTGGCATCCTTGATGCCAGATGCAGATCGAGGGAGGAGATAAAAAGAAAAGCACCAATTACTGGAAACCCAAACAATATAAGCACAGCTCTGCTGAAGGGGTTACAATGCTCAGCTTCCCCTTTCAATCACTGAAATCCAATCCAATATGCTGTGTATGTCCAGAGCTTTCCATTTTTAACTGTAAAGTCAAGCTTGGCTTATTTTGCTTCTGGCTATGAAATGTTCATCCCACACTGTGTTGTCCTTGGAACTCTGCCCCTTATACACTGCAGCATGAATGGGGAGAATCTGCAGAATCAGGGTTGTGGGCGCTTACGCTGATCTACGAGATAGTCTGCCATTTGCTCCTTCATGAAAATGCAATGAAATGAAATGAAAATCGCTTATTATCACGAGTAGGCTTCAATGAAGTTACTGTGAAAACCCCCTAGTCGCCACATTACGGCGCCTGTTCGGGGAGGCTGGTACGAGAATTGAACTGTGCTGCTGGCCTGCCTTGGTCTGCTTTAAAAGCCAGCTATTTAGCCCAGTGTGCTAAACCAGCCCCTTTTCATTTCATTGAACTTGGAGCCCTACCCACACTTGGACCCCTACCCACACTTGGAGCCCTACCCACACTTGGAGCCCTACCCACACTTGGAGCCCTACCCACACTTGGAGCCCTACCCACACTTGGAGCCCTACCCACACTTGGAGCCCTACCCACACTTGGAGCCGTCCATTAACCGGCAAGGTTAAGACTTTTCTGACATTTTTCCCTATTGGCAAATCGCTCCTTCCGTGCAGTTGCAAAGAAATCTTTCAAGACCCCAGGACACCCAAAAGTGCTTTACAGTCAATTGACCTTTTAAAGTGCAGTCACTGTTGTAATGTAAGAAACGTGGTAGTTAAAAATTGGACACAGCAAGCTCTCACAAACAGCAATAGCCAGATAGTGTGTTTTTATGTGCTGGTCGAGCGATAAATAATCAGCCAGTTAACACTGAGGATCCGGGTTCAATCCCAGTCCCGGGTCACTGTTCGTGTGGAGTTCGCACATTCTCCCCGTGTCTGCGTGGGTCTCATCCCCACAATCCAAAAGACATGCAGGGTAGTTGGATTGACTACGGTAAATTGCCCCTTAATTGGAAAATAAAGAATTGGGTACTCCAAATTGAAATAAATAAATAATTTGGCCAAGGCACCACGGGGAACCGCATAGTTTTATTTCAAATAATGTTGTGGGATCTTTTATGCTCAACTGAGGGGCCATATAGAGCCCTCATTTACTGTTCCATTAAAAGGACGGCACATCTGACAGTGCAGTGTTCCTTCAGATCTGCACTAGCAGTATCACTAGTAGTGGCTGGTTGAGCTCACTGAGCTAAATCGCTGGCTTTTAAAGCAGACCATCAGCACGGTTCGATTCCCTTACCAGCCTCCCCCGGACAGGCGCCGGAATGTGGCGACTAGGGGCTTTTCACAGTAACTTCATTGAAGCCTACTCGCGACAATAAGCGATTTTCATTTCATTAAGTATTGCCGGCTCAAGTCTCAGAAGTGGGTCTTGGATCCAGACCTTCTAATTTGGAACAGTGTGCTGCCACTCAGCCAATGCTGACATAGAAAAACACACAATTCCTTTGTGGTTGCGACAAAGAACATTACAGCACAGGAACAGGGCCTCCAAGCCTGAGCCAATCAGGATGCCTATCTAAACCAACACCTTCCGCACTTCCAGGGTCTATATCCCTCTATTCCTGTATTCATCAAGATGCCTCTTAAACGGCACTATCGCAACTGCTTCCACCTCCTCTCCCAGCAGTCACCGCCCTCTTATGTAAAAAACTTTCCCCCTCACACCTTAAACCCAATTGATTTTCCGCCCTGAGAAGCAGCAGCTTGACTATCCATTCTGTCCATTTCCCCCACAATTTTGTGGACCATATCAGGTCGCCCCTCAATCTCTCATTCCAAAACAATGAATTTATCCCAACCTTTCCTCATAGCTAATACCCTCCAGACCAGGCAACATCCTGTAAACCTCGACTGTACCCTCTCCAAAGCCTTCACATCCTTCTGGTAGTGCGGCGAGGTGACCAGAATTGTACGCAATACTTCAAATATGGTTCTGTACAGCTGCAGCATGACTTGCCAATTTTTATACTCACTGCCCTGATCGATGAAGGCAAGCATGCCGTATGCCTTGACTACTTTATCCACCTGCATTGCCACTTTGTGATCTGTGGGTCTGTACGCCCAGATCTCTCTGCCCGTCAACACCCCTAAGGGTTCTGCCATTCACTGTACAATTCCCACCTCTATTAGACCTTCTAAAATGCATTACGTCACATCTGTCCAGATTAAACTCCATCTGCCATTTCTCCGCCCAAGTCTCCAACTGATCGATATACTGCTGTATACTCTGACAATACGCTTCACTATCCACAACTCCACCAATCTTTGTGTCGTCCACAAACTTACTAATTAGACCAACTACATTTTTCTCCAAATCATTTAGATATACTATGAACAACAAAGGTCCCAGCACTGATCCCAGGAAACACCACTGGTCACAGCTTTCTAATCAGAAAAGCACCCGTCCACCGCTACCCTCTGTCCTCTATGACTGCCAGTTCTGTTCCATCTTGCTAGCTCACCTCTAATCCAATGTGACTTCACCTTTTGCAACTTGTCAAAGTCCCTGTAGACAACATCCACTGACCTATCTTCCATCATCTTGGACACTTCCTCATAAAATAACTTGATCAAGTAGAGAGACACAACACCTCCCTTCACAAAGCCATGCTGCCCATCATTAATAAATCCATTTGTTTCCAAATGTGAGCAAATCCTGTCCCCAAGAATCTTCCTCAATAATTTCCCTACCACTGACGCAAGGCTCACCGGTCTAAAATCCCTGCTACCTTTCTTAAGCAAAGGAACAACATTGGCAATTCTCCAGTCCTCTGAGTCAGAGTACAGGAGGGAGATAGAGAACCTAGTGGAGTGGTTCAGCAACAACAATTTCTCCCCCAACATCAACAAAACTAAAGAGCTGGTCATTGACTTCAGGATGCAAAGTACTGTACACACCCCTGTCAGCATCAACGGGGCTGAGGTGGAGATGGTTGACAGTTTCAAACTCTAGGTGTGCACATCACCACAACCTGTCCTGGTTCACCCACTTTGACGCTACGGCCAAAAAAGCATAACAGCGCCTATACTTCCTCAGGAAACGAAGGAAATTTGGCATGTCCACATTGACTCTTCCCAACTTCTACAGATGCACCATAGAAAGCATCCTATCTGGCTGCATCACAGCCTGGTATGGTAACTGCTTGGCCCAAGACAGTAAGAAACTACCGGGAATAGTCAACATAGCCCAGTCCATCATGCGAACCCGCCACCCATCCATTGACTGTCTACATCTCCCATTGCCTTGGGAAAGCAAGCAACATAATCAAAGACCCCGCCCACCCGTGTTATTCTCTCTTCCAACTTCTTCCATCGGGCAGGAGATGCAAAGCCTGAGAACACGCACTAACAGATTCAAAAAACAGCTTCTTCTTTTACCAGTGTCCTGAATGACCCTCTTATGGACTGAGCTGATCTCTCTACACATCTACTCTACTGAGTATTATACTCACCCGATGCCTGTGCCAATGTATTTACATTGTGTATTTATCATATGTCCTATGTTTTTTCATGTATGGAATGATCTGTGTGGACTGCATGCAGAATAGTATTTTTTCACTATATCTCGGTACACGTGACAATAAATCAAATCCCCCCCCCGGAACAGATAGTAAAATTTGAATTAAATTTTTTAAAATCTGGAATTAAGTCTATTGTCGACCATGAAACCATTGCCGATTGTTGCAAAATGCCATCTGGTTTACTAGTATCCTTCAGAGAAGGATATCTGCCGATACAAAGGGTCATCTGGACTCAAAACGTTAGCTCATTTCTCTCCCTACAGATGCTGCCAGACCTGCTGAGATTTTCCAGCATTTTCTCTTTTGGTTTCAGACTCCAGCATCCGCAGTAATTTGCTTTTATTAAGGGTATGGGCGGCACAGTAGCACAACGGTTAGCACGGTTGCTTCACAGTGCCAGGGTCTCAGGTTCGATTCCCAGCTTGCTCACGGACTGTGTGGAGTTTGCACATTCTCCCCATGTCTGCATGGGTTTCCTCCAGGTGCTCCAGTTTCCTCCCACAGTCCAAAGATGTGTAGGTTAGGTGGATTGGCCGTGTGAACACAGTACCCTCATGGTCCTAAAGTCCACCCTGTTCGTTTGTTCACTTCCTCAGCCGTTCTAAATTGCCATTAATGTCCAAAAATCGTTCAGTGGGGTTACTAGTTATGGGTATAGGGTGGAGGTATGGGCTTAAGTAGGGCGCTCATTCCAAGGGCCGGTGCAGACTCGATGGGCCGAATGGCCTCCTTCTGCATTGTAAATTCTATGTAATTCTATGTAAATTCAAATCTCACCTGTAGCCAATGAGGATACAAAGATTGCTGTCAAGGTTCCAGCAATTTCCTCTCTTGCCCCCCTCAGTATTCTGGGGGAGATCCCATCAGGCCCTGGCGACATATCTAATGCATTTTATGACGCCCAACACTGCATTTTTGATATCAACATGACCCAGACTATCGACACACCCTTCCCCAGACTTATCATCCACCAAGTCCTTCTCTTTGGTGAATACTGATGTAAAGCACCCATTTAGTACTCGCCCATTTCCTCTGGCTGCACGCATAGATTCCCTCCTCTGACCTCGAGTGGGCCAACTTTCCCTGGTTATCATCTTGCTCTTTATATACACGTCGAAAATTCCTTGGAATTTTCCGTAATCCTGTTTGCCAATGACTTGCTTAAGCTCCTTCCAACTTTCCTTGTATTCTCCAAGGGCTTTGTCTGTTCTCAGCCTTCTGGACCTTACGAATGCTTTTCTTTTTGAACCATCCTCACAATACTCAATTCAAATACTAGTGTTTTGTGTTTAAACAAGGGAGATTACAAGGGGATGAGAGAAGAACTAGCTAAGGTAGACTGGGAGCTAAGACTTTATGGTGGAACAGTTGAGGAACAGTGGAGAACCTTCCAAGCGATTTTTCACAGTGCTCAACAAAGGTTTATACCAACAAAAAGGAAGGACGGAAGAAAGAGGGAAAATCGACCGTGGATATCTAAGGAAATAAGGGAGAGTATCAAATTGAAGGAAAAAGCATATAAAGTGGCAAAGATTGCTGGGAGATTAGAGGACTGGGAAATCTTTAGGGGGCAACAGAAAGCTACTAAAAAAGCTATAAAGAAGAGTAAGATAGAGTATGAGAGTAAACTTGCTCAGAATATAAAAACAGACAGTAAAAGGTTTTACAAATATATAAGACAAAAAAGAGTGGCTAAGGTAAATATTGGTCCTTTAGAGGATGAGAAGGGAGTTTTAATAATGGGAAATGAGGAAATGGCTGAGGAACTGAACAGGTTTTTTGGGTCGGTCTTCACAGTGGAAGACACAAATAACATGCCAGTGACTGATAGAAATGAGGCTATGACAGGTGAGGACCTTGAGACGATTGTTATCACTAAGGAGGGAGTGATGGGCAAGCTAATGGGGCTAAAGGTAGACAAGTCTCCTGGCCCTGATGGAATGCATCCCAGAGTGCTAAAAGAGATGGCTAGGGAAATTGCAGATGCACTAGTGATAATTTACCGAAATTCACTAGACTCTGGGGTGGTCCCGGTGGATTGGAAATTAGCAAACGTGACACCACTGTTTAAAAAAGGAGGTAGGCAGAAAGCAGGAAATTATAGGCCAGTGAGTTTAACTTCGGTAATAGGGAAGATGCTGGAATCTATCATCAAGGAAGAAATTGCGAGGCATCTGGATAGAAATTGTCCCATTGGGCAGACGCAGCATGGGTTCGTAAAAGGCAGGTCGTGCCTAACTAATTTAGTGGAATTTTTTGAGGACATTACCAGTGCAGTAGATAACGGGGAGCCGATGGATGTGGTATATCTGGATTTCCAGAAAGCCTTTGACAAGGTGCCACACAAAAGGTTGCTGCATAAGATAAAGATGCATGGCATTAAGGGTAAAGTAGTAGCATGGATAGAGGATTGGTTAATTAATAGAAAGCAAAGAGTTGGGATAAATGGGTGTTTCTCTGGTTGGCAATCAGTAGCTAGTGGTGTCCCTCAGGGATCCGTGTTGGGCCCACAATTGTTCACAATTTACATTGATGATTTGGAGTTGGGGACCAAGGGCAATGTGTCCAAGTTTGCAGATGACACTAAGATGAGTGGTAAAGCGAAAAGTGCAGAGGATACTGGAAGTCTGCAGAGGGATTTGGATAGGTTAAGTGAATGGGCTCGGGTCTGGCAGATGGAATACAATGTTGACAAATGTGAGGTTATCCATTTTGGTAGGAATAACAGCAAACGGGATTATTATTTAAACGATAAAATATTAAAGCATGCCGCTGTTCAGAGAGACTTGGGTGTGCTAGTGCATGAGTCACAGAAGGTTGGTTTACAAGTGCAACAGGTGATTAAGAAGGCAAATGGAATTTTGTCCTTCATTGCTAGAGGGATGGAGTTTAAGACTAGGGAGGTTATGTTGCAATTGTATAAGGTGTTAGTGCGGCCACACCTGGAGTATTGTGTTCAGTTTTGGTCTCCTTACTTGAGAAAGGACGTACTGGCGCTGGAGGGTGTGCAGAGGAGATTCACTAGGTTAATCCCAGAGCTGAAGGGGTTGGATTATGAGGAGAGGTTGAGTAGACTGGGACTGTACTCGTTGGAATTTAGAAGGATGAGGGGGGATCTTATAGAAACATTTAAAATTATGAAGGGAATAGATAGGATAGATGTGGGCAGGTTGTTTCCACTGGCGGGTGACAGCAGAACTAGGGGGCATAGCCTCAAAATAAGGGGAAGTAGATTTAGAACTGAGTTTAGGAGGAACTTCTTCACCCAAAGGGTTGTGAATCTATGGAATTCCTTGCCCAGTGAAGCAGTTGAGGCTCCTTCATTACATGTTTTTAAGGTAAAGATAGATAGTTTTTTGAAGAATAAAGGGATTAAGGGTTATGGTGTTCGGGCCGGAAAGTGGAGCTGAGTCCACAAAAGATCAGACATGATCTCATTGAATGGCGGAGCAGGCTCGAGGGGCCAGATGGCCTACTCCTGCTCCTATTTCTTATGTTCTTATATCCCTTATTACCCAAGGTTCCTGAAACTTTCCAAACTTATCCTTCATCCTCACAGGAACATGCCAGTCCTGAATTCTAATCAACTGACTTTTGAAAGACTCCCACATGCCAGATGTCACATGTTGATTTATCTTCAAACAGTCGCCTCCCCAATATAAATTCTTCAGTTCCTGCCCTTCGACTTTAAAATACTGACTTCAGTCATCAGTAAAACTGCATTCTGAATTACAGGTGTACAGAAACACCAAAAGCTGGACCTCATTAGCTGGATAATCATTATAGTCTTTATTAGTCTCACAAATAGGCTTACATTAACAATGAAGTTACTGTGAAAAACCTACAGTCTTCACATTACCGCGTCTGTTTGGGTACACGGAGGGAGAATTCAGAATGTCCAATTCACCTCACAAGCACGTATTTAGGGACTGTGGGCAGAAACCCACACAGACACAGGGAGAACGTGCAGACTCCGCACAGGCAGTGACCCAAGCTGGGAATCGAACCTGGGTCCCTGCACTATGAAGCAACAGTACTAACCACTGTTGGATTGGATCTTGTTTATTGTCACGTGTACCAAGGTAGAGCGAAAAGTATTTTTCTGCGAGCAGCTCAACAGATCATTAAGTACATGAAAAGAAAAGGAAATAAAAGAAAATACATAATAGGGCAACACAAGGTACACAATGTAACTGCATAACACCGGCATCAGATGAAGCAGACAGGGTGTAGTGTTAATGAGGTCAGTCCATAAGAGGGGCGTTTAGGAGTCTGGTAACAGTGGGGAAGAAGCTGTTTTTGAGTCTGTTCGTGGGTGTTCTCAGACTTTTTTAGCCAGATGGGAGGGATCTTTGATTATGCTGCCCGCTTTCCCCCCGACAGCGGGAGATATAAATGGAGTCAATGGATGGGAGGCAGGTTCATGTGATGGACTGGGCTGTGTTCACGACTCTCTGAAGTTTCATGCGGTCTTGGGCCGGGCAGTTGCTGTACCAGGCTGGGATGCAGCCAGATAGGATGCTTTCTATGGTGCACCTGTAAAAGTTACTAAGATTTAATGTGGACATGCCAAATTTCTTTAGTTTTAGTGCTTTCTTGGTGGTAGCGTCAACGTGGGTGGACCGGGACCGATTTTTGGAGATGTGTACCTCGAGGAATTTGAAACTGCTCACCATCTCCACCTCGGCCCCATTGATGCTGACAGGGATGTGTACAGCACTTTGCTTCCTGAAGTCAATGACCAGCTCTTTAGTTTTGCTGACGTTGAGGGATAGATTGTTGTCGCTGCATCACTCCCCTAGGTTTTCTATCTCCCTCCTGTATTCTGACTCGTCGCTGTTCAAGATCCGGCCCACTATGGTCGGATCGGCAGCAAACTTGTAGTTGGAGTTGGAACCAATTTTTGGCACGCAGTTGTGTGTGTACAGGGAGTAGAGTAGGGGGCTAAGTACACAGCTTTGCGGGACCCCGGTGTTGAGGGCTATTGTGGAGCAGGTGTTGTTGTTCATTCTTACTGATTGTGGTCTGTTGGTCAGAAAATCGAGGATCCAGTTGCAAAGTGGGGAGCCAAGTCCTAGGTTTTGGTGCTTTGATATGAGCTTGGCTGGGATTATGGTGTTGAAGGCGGAGCTGTAGTCAATAAATAGAAGTCTGATGTAGGAGTCCTTGGTGTCGAGATGCTCTAGGGATGAGTGTAGGGCGTGAGAGACGGCATCTGCTGTGGACCGGTTGCGACGGTATGCAAATTGCAGTGGATCAAGGCGTTCTGGAGTATGGAGGTGATGCCCTTCATGAACAACCTCTCAAAGAACTTCATTATGACTGAAGTCAGGGCCACGAGACGGTAGTCATTGAGGTACGTTGCCTGGTTCTTCTTTGGCACTGGTATGATGGTGGTCTTCTTGAAGCAGGTGGGAACCTTGGAGCGGAGTAGGGACAGGTTAAAGATGTCCGCGAGCACATCTGTCAGCTGGTCCATGCAGGCTCTCAGTGCACAACCAGGGACCAGTCCACTGTCTCCAAGCAGTCACTTAGGACTCTTCTGTTTCCTCGGACCAGCACTGCACGACCTTCTTAGTTGGATTCTCCCGCTTGAGTTTCTGCTTGTATGCCGAGTCCGTCGCCTTCCGAGGGTTCACTTTCAGGAAAGGCGATCTGACTTCGGAAGCTGTGATGGTGGGTATGGGTGTGTTATGAGCTGCTGGGGCACTCGACAGCGGATCGTTGGTTCCATGCTCGAACTGAGCATAGAATGCATTGAGTTCATTGGGGAGGGGTGCGCTGCCGCTGGAGATACTGCTCAGCTTCGCTTTGTAGCCCGTTATGTTGTGCTAGTTTGTGACTCTAGCTTGGTCTGATATTCTCTCTTGGCAGCTCGGTTAGCTTTGCAGAGATAGAACCTTGATTTCTTGTATAGGTCAGGGTCGCCTGATTTGAACGCCTCAGACCTGTCCTTCAGTAGGGAATCAATCTCGCCACTGAGCCATGGTTTCCGGTTGGGGAACGTACGCATTGCTTTCTTTGGCAGGCAGTCGCCAACACATTTGCTGATGAAGTCTGTGACGGTGGTGCCATACTCATTTAAGTTGGTTGCTGAATTCTTAAATATGGACCAGTCCACTGTCTCCAAGCAATCACATAGGAGCTCTTCTGTTTCTTCGGAACAGTACTACGCAACCTTCTTAGCTGGATACTCCCGCTTGAGTTTCTGCTTGTATGCCGGGAGAAGGAGCACCGTCTTATGGTCTGATTTCCCAAAGTCCGATCGGGGGATGGAACGGTAGGCGCCCTTGATTTTTTTGAGCAGCAGTGGTCAAGAGTGTTGTTACCCCTGGTAGGACAGGATATGTGCTGGTGGATTTTGGCAGTACACTCTTGAGGTTGGCCTTGTTGAAGTCCCCGGCCACGATGAACAAGGCGTCCGGGTGTTGTTTCGTAGTTGTTTATGACTGTAGACTGTGCTACGATCTCAAAGATTCTTGCGGTTATCTTCTCCCTGCTAGAAAAGTGAAATCATTGAAAACTCCGCTGCCTGTAACCTCACACCAAGTCCTAATCAGTCGCTATCCCACATACTGGCCGACCTGTGGGAGGTGGTGGTGTAGCGGTATTGCCACTGGACTAGCCATCCAGAGAGCCATAGGAATGGTGAAATTAGAATTCAGTAAAAATCTGAAATTAAAAGTTGAATGGTGACCATGAAACCATTGTTGATTGGTGTAAAAACCCATTTGGTTTACTAATGGCCTTAAAGGCAAGAAATCTGTTGTCCTTACCTGGACTGGCCTACATGTGACTCCACATCCGCAACAACGGTGGTTGATTCTTAAATGTCTGCTCAAATTGCTGAGCAACCCACTCTGTGCAAGGGCAATTAGGGATAGGAAATAAATGCTGGCACATCCCAAAAATGGGTGGCATGGTAGCACAGTGGTTAGCACGGTTGCTTCGCAGCTCCAGGGTCCTAGGTTCGATTCCAGCTTGGGTCACTGTCTGTGTGCAATCGGCACGTTCTCCTCGTGTCTGCGTGGGTTTCCTCTGGGTGCTCCGGTTTCCTCCCACAAGTCCCGAAACACGCGACGTTAGGTAAATTGAACATTCTGAATTCTCCCTCTGTGTACCCGAACGGGAGCCAGAGTGTGGCAACTAGGGGCTTTTCACAGTAACTTAATTGCAGTGTTAATGAAAGCCTACTTGTGACAATAATTATTATAAATTTCTGCCAGGTATCACCAATACCTCGCATTTGTATTCAAACCCTTCCATGCATCCCCCCCCCCCCCCCACACTCTACTCCCTGCTGTCTCCGGGTCCCATCCTAGGCCCTTTCTTTCACCATAGGTGGTTTGTTTGGCGTTTATCTTATTCTTAAGGTTTTGTGATGGACCCTCTGGTCCCCGTGTCAGTCTCGCCCCTGGCTCCCCTTTGGCGTTTCCTTGGGTCTCTTCCCCGTTGCCCCCTTCTCGTTCCTGCCTGCTTTCTGTAGCCCTGGTGGCTCCCGTGCATCCCCCCACCCCCACAGCTGTTGGCTTCAAACAGAAGTTCCAATAGGTCTGCCAGCCAGACCGCAGCTGTGGGTGGTGCTGCTCATCGCCAGCCGAGCAGGATTCTCCGGCGGGCATTGAGGGAAGCAAAGGCCAGGGCGTCAGCCCTCTTCCCCATATGGAGTTCTGGCTGGTCTGATACCCTGAAGACTACTACTCTCGGGCAGGGCTCCACCCTTACATCCACAACCATGGACATTGCCTCGAAGAAGGCTGTCTAGAACCGTGTGACAATAAAGATTATTATATACATTAAACACGTAATCCCTCACAGCATTTGTGCATCTCCTCACCCCAATAGGAAGCCTCCCCCTGCGTAGACTGCACAAGGAAACAGCTATTCCAATATCAAAGGAAAGTATTAATTGTTTAAAAGGACCTTATGAATGTCCAAAGACTGCTCAAAATGAATTGTACAGCATGTACAGGACGTGTTGTGGTCAGCAGTGCGATATCTGTGCCTCCATTTCCGTGGTTTCTCAGATTTTACTTGAGACATTTATCTGGTCTTCCAGCTGACTGTGATACACTCTGTGGTTGGGCTTCGAGCACAGTTGGGCTGAGAGAAGTTTTGTTTTAGGTCCAAGAAATTTACCCTTTGATGTCATTTTAGCTGTCTGTAAAGTTTTTAAATCTTCTCTCTCTTCTTCCCCCCCCCCCCAACACCATAGAAATGTAAACATTGACAGCAAGTTGGCCAAGTTGAAGAAATGGGTGCAGGCTTGCGTGGAACATGATCATTGACATGAATGGGCTCTGATGAAAGGCCATCATAGAATTTACAGTGCAGAAGGCGGCCATTTGGCCCATCGAGTCTGCGCCAGCCCTTGGAAAGAATACCCTACTTAAGCACATATCCCCGTAACCTAGTAACCCCACCCAACCTTCTGAATTCTCCCTGTGTGTACCTGAACAAGTGCTGGAATGTAGCGATTAGGGGATTTTCACAGTAACTTCTTTGCAGTGTTAATGTAAGCCTACTTGTCACAATAAAGATTATTAAGATGCTCAGGTCAGGCGGATTGGCCGTTCCAAATTGTCACTACGCATCCAAAGGGTGGGTGAAAGGGCCTAGGTAGGGTGCTCTTTCAGAGGGTCGGTGGCGATCAGATGGGCCGAATGGCCTCCTTCTGCACCGTAGGGATTCTATTCTATCTCCAGCATTTCCATTTTTTTTTCCAGATTTGCAGCATCTGCCGTATTTGGCTTTCATGTTAAGCGGGAGGTTGCTTGGGGCAGTTTCCCAGAAGGAATATTGACACATAGTACTCCAAATAACAATCCCATCCTACTGTGCTGCAAATCTCTGTGGTTTTGTGATCATCTTATTGTGACTTTCCAAAGAACATAGAACATTACAGCGCAGTACAGGCCCTTCGGCCCTCGATGTTGCTACTTCAGATTTCCAGCATTAAAAAATTACTTTTTAACACCACATTAGCATTAAATCACAATATGCATTTACATTTCTTTCTTGAAACCTTCCGCATGGACACATAGACCATTCCAAGAACTGCCTTTTTAAAAAACAGATAAAGCAAGGTCACACCGTGTTGCATGCACTACATGTCCTTTATGCAACGATCTAAAACACTTGACAGCACTCACATTCTCGTGCGCACAAATAAAATAAAGCAGCATTATTATCACCATTGAGTATCCTATTTCCCAGCCAAGTCCATTATCAGGAATAGTGTCAAACCTTCTCACTGTCAATGTGAACCACATCCTTTGCTTCGGGATTCTCCTCCCACAATGGAGCACCCTCCGGATCCCTCATAAATGCCACCATTGACTGTGAACAATCAGAAAAGAGTGCAGAGTTCATGAGTTTCAAAGCTCAGGAGCAGAACCTCAAGTTTTGAATACACAAATTATTTGTGGTGGCATGGAGGATTAAAGGAAAAGAAAAGACTATTTGCATCTAAAACTTCTTGGGCTCATCAGTGGTATTGTGCTTATTCCAGCCTGGTCCCAAAGAGGTTTCTCACAGACTGGCAGGGGATGGGGAGGAGATTACATCAAGCATTACAACATGGAACAGGCCAACAGATGAGGTTTCAGCAAGAAACGTATGAATCGGGTTACCATCCGACGCCCCCCCAGCCAGAACACTCCCGCTTCCAACGAACAGAGGAAATTCCAATTAGGGCTCAGTTTGCAAGTGTTAAACTGCATGCAAAAAAAAAAAACGGTGGCCGCTTTTGCAAGCTTCCCGGCATCAAGCGCAGAGTTCTGCTCGAAAGCTGGTTTTTGCCAGAAAGTAGTTTTTGCTATGACGCAAGGATTACTGCTCTGCAGCCGGCTGCCAAGATACCCCTGCCACCAGAGCCTGAATACCACCATTCTCCAGTCACTGGGCATTAGTACACTCGTGAGCTAGACCACCAGACCTTTCACAGACATTCTGTAAAAGAGCCAGAGAGTGGGAATCCCCAGGGGATGTACCAAGAAAGATTCAAAACTTTAACTCAGGAGAGAGAGAGAGAGAGTTGTTTAAAGATCGTAAACAATTGGAAAAAAAACTCGAACACTAAATCAGTGGGAGAATGGGAAGCAAAGGTAGTGGGCAGGAGGGAGGGCGGTGAAAGGAGGGCAGAAGAACAGTGGAGAGGACAATTTAGGAGTGATAACAGAGGGCTCTTCATGGTGGTAAGTGATCAGCAAATAAAATAGGTTTATGACTGGGCAACTTTGGAAATCATTCAAGGATATTAATACATTTTTTAAAAATCAGATGTTGCGGCAGTGCAGGAGGGTTTCACGTGGCAGCAGGCAGATTGTAGATTTTGGATGGACCAAATGTGAACTTTACTTATGCAAATACGGAAGCTGGGTCGCAAAAGGGCAAACATTCTGAAGCATTGTCATTTTAAAAGACATGTACAAAAAAAAAGCAAGGTGGCCCAGTGGGTAGCACTGTTGCCTCACGGCACCGCGGACCCAGGTTCGATCCCAGCCCGCTGTCAGTGTGGAGTTTGCACATTTTCCCCGTATCTGTGTGGATTTCACCCCACACAACCCAAAGATGTACATCCTAGGTGAATTAGCCACACTAAATTGCCCCTCAATTGGAAAAAAAGAAATTGGGTACTCTAAATTTAAAACCAAAACAAAAATAAGCAAATGTGGTTTACCTCAGGCCATGTTGCAACCTGACTGTCACGGAAACTATACATCTTACACAACATCTGTATTGAGTCAAGTTAACTGAATGACATCCGCTATTGTGATGTGGTTTATCTTCAACCATAAAAAGGGATGTAATTTTAACACCTCCTGCCTTTAGATCTTTACATTAAACACCTCGTTGCCCAGTTTTACATGGACTTTCCTTTTTAAACAAAAACTACTGGGCAAGGTTGGTTGGGTCTCTTCCGCAGCTTTTAAAATATTCCTATTCGAACGGTTGGGGGGGGGGGGGGGGGGGGTGGAAAGAGAGAGAGAGAGAGAGAGAGAGAGAGAGAGAGAGAGAGAGAGAGAAGTGCAAAAAGGCAGGTTTGTCTTGTGCTAGGATTAGCTGATTTCAGCCCAGGTACCAATTGGCTTCAGCAAGTCAGGGATGTGGAGGAGCAGGGTGACAATAAAACTAACAGCCAGCTTTCCCTCGATATCCAGAGATGTCTATTGTACAAGGCATGCGTGGCTGATAGGGACGGGCAGATCAGGCTCATATACAACCACCTCCACGGCTGAATAGCTGCCAAGGTTTACTGCCACTAGATTCACATGACGAGTGGACAACTGGATCAATTACTGGATGACGGTGCATGTAAACATTTCCTGGCAGGAGTTCACAATTTCAGGAGAATAAGGAAGAAAATTTGATGCCCCGCTGGGACAAGAGGTAACTCAGGAAAACTTCACCCAAAGCTCTGGGTCAACCTTGAGCGAGTCATTGAGGAGTCAACAGTAGCTTGGGGTTTGCTACCTATCCCACATCTCACCCTTATTTAAAAGTTTATAGTCATGATTGCACGTAGCATTTTTCATCAATGACTTGGAACAGCTGGAAACGGGAATTTTTATTTTCTACATAGCCACAATAGTGGGGACATCCACTGATAGGCGGATTAGGTTTTTCAGAAATACTGCTCAAACAATTGCACTATTATGAAGTGAACTGGGAGTCAGACTACAATAGATTGCAGCAAGCTAATTGTACAACTGCGAGAGAGGGCAGTGAGGTTAAACAACACAGATGAGAAACACAAGCCAAAGGAATTTATTATTCCCGTTTCTCTGCTGGAGATTGTTCAGGGATTAGCAATAAAGCTAAGAGTGCACATGGCGTTTGTGTATAACATGCATGCGTGGTGCGTGCGCATGTGCCCATGTATGCTTGCGAACATACATGGAGGGCACTTGGTAAAGTGTTCTTACAGCATAGAGGTGAAAGCATTGTCACTTGCAAATGAAGCAGAGACTCACCCAAAGGAACCACTTGGCCACAGTAATTGCCAATGGAACCTCTGAATTTTTAGTTGGAGAGCTCGGTTGTGGAAGAACTGACCAGTGTGCACGGGGTCTTTCGTTTTGTTGCGTGGCCACATAGGTTAGAGGGAAAACTGGTTCATCGCTCGGTTCTTTTCCGTAAACCAAAATGACAAATGCAAGTCCGATTTATACACTGGAGCTTCACTGACTGAAATTAACCAAAACAAGAGTATTTGAAGAAGGCAATCGCTTGAGCAATTCACGCTCCCTCAAGCCCAACACATCAAGACTTGTAGCCAAAGATATTCCAAATATAAGACAATGCACCGTCCAATTAATCATGTGGAGGTAAAGCGGCATATAAATGACCACAGACGCTTGGAAGAAACATTTATTACCTTGAATGTTTCAGGCCTTTCATATTCAACATGGAAAGCTCCGTCCCTAGGCAGTCAGAAACAGGCAGATATCAGTACCTTGCAGCACAATTATCAACATCCTTCTCCCTTGAAAAACGAATACAACTTCCCTCTCATTGTTCTCCTCAAAACAGAGACACCGATTAAGAGACGCAAACACCCATCTGGCATATCTTCAAAATGGCAAGAAGTGATTCAACCAGTTTCTCAGAGTGAGATGCCCTGGAATTGGCTCTAACTATTGCATGTTCTAAATTGAAGTTAAATACACCATTAGCACCAGCATCAGCTGGGTTGGCAAGAGAGTATTTACTGTGAAGACAGCGTTCCTGAGCTTGACAGGGGAAAGAACATGGAGTACACCCATTATGTCCAGGGATCACTGTCCAGAAATCCCTGCTCCAAGTGCTTTCAGCTGCTTAACCATGATGGCTGAACACCACTGAACAATCTATGCTCATGTGTGGCTATTTAAATAGCTGTTCAGGGTGGGTAACCACCTGCCAAACGTAAGTACAGCATGGGAAAGGACAACGAGACAGAAAACTATTTTTTTTCAAAAACAATGTTTAATGATTCTTGGTATGAACCAATCTCTCATATACTTTGATTACTTCATAAGCAGGGCCGAGTACGATTGGCTGAGGATTTCAGTTATGCCTTTCTTCAGCACATAATCCAACTTACCCCAATAACTAAGTGTAGCGCCTTCTTCAATAAAACAGACCGCACCATATCTTGAGAAATAGGACCCATGTAGAAGGACTTAAAACACTGAGTCAGACTTCAAAATCATTCACTTTCATGCCCGTCAGCCTCATTATCTTTTGGCACAGATAGCCTGTCAATGTCTTGTTAAGTTTTCTTTAAAGGCTGACAGGTGTAATGTACTAATCTTTGCTTTCATGCCAGGATGGAGGTGTGAGATAACTTGTATAGTAAGGTTTCTGCTCAAGTGGACCCAATCGAGTTAAACAGAGCAGGAAGGTCCCAAATCTGACCCCTGTTCCCTTCTGAACTAGCTGCAAGTCAACCAGGGTTGGGATGAAGCCATTTTGATGGCTCATTTAGCTACAGAGGGGTGATATATCAGCCAACATTTAAGCATCTGATGGAAAGTGTATGTTTGAATAGGATCACTTATAATGTCCCGCCAGTCGAAAATCCTGCTGGCACTTACCTGGCCTCTCACCCAAAGGACAGCGCTCAGCAAAGTAACCAAAGCTCTCGATTAGAGGCAGCACATTCACCTCGGAGCTAGAAAGTTGAGGTGAATGTCCCACACTCGAGACTTCAACACGCAAGCTAAATGGTGTGCTGCACCGTTAGAGGCGCCACCCCCGAGACCAAGACCTGCTTGTCCTCTCAGGTGAACTTAAAAGATCTCATGCTGCTATTTAAAGAGGAACATGGCAAGTTCTCCCTGTGTACTGACCAACATTTATGCCTCAACCGAAACCTAAAACCAACAATCTGGCTGTTTCTGGGACCTTGTTGTGCACAAATTGGTTCTTGCACACCTAATGATACTAAGATTGCAGGAGTTGCGGATAGTGATGAAGATTGTCGGAGAATACAACAGGATATAAACAGACTGCAAAATTGGCAGAGAAATGACAGATGGAATTTAACCAGGACAAATGCAAGAGATCAGGGTGTGCAGGTCCACAGATCCTTAAAAGTGACAGCACAGGTGGAAATGTTGGTAAAGAAAGCATATGGCATGCTTGCCTTCATAGGACGGGGTATCGAGTATAAAAACTCGAAAATTATGTCACCATTATATAGAACGTTGATTGCCCAATTCTGGTCACCGCACCACCAGAAGGACGTGGAGGCTTTGGAGAGCGTATACGGTTTACCAGCATGATGCCTGGTATGGAGGGTATTAGCTATGTGGAGAGATATTGAATAAACTGGGGTTGTTCTCTCTAGAGAGACGGAGGCTGAGTGGCGACCTGATAGAAGTTTATAAAATTATTAGGGGTACAGATAGGGTAAACAGTTGGAGGCTTTTTCCCAGGGTGGAAATGACAATTACAAGGGGCATAGGTTCAAGGTGAGGGGGGGGAAGGTTCCAGAGCTGAAGGGGTTGGATTATGAGGAGAGGTTGAGTAGACTGGGACTGTACTCGTTGGAATTTAGAAGGATGAGGGGGGATCTTATAGAAACATTTAAAATTATGAAGGGAATAGATAGGATAGATGCGGGCAGGTTGTTTCCACTGGCGTGTGAAAGCAGAACTAGGGGACATAGCCTCAAAATAAGGGGAAGTAGATTTAGGACTGAGTTTAGGAGGAACTTCTTCACCCAAAGGGTTGTGAATCTATGGAATTCCTTGCCCAGTGAAGCAGTTGAGGCTCCTTCATTAAATGTTTTTAAGGTAAAGATAGATAGTTTTTTGAAGAATAAAGGGATTAAGCGTTATGGTGTTCGGGCCGGAAAGTGGAGCTGAGTCCACAAAAGATCAGCCATGATCTCATTGAATGGCGGAGCAGGCTCGAGGGGCCAGATGGCCTACTCCTGCTCCTAGTTCTTATGTTCTTTATTACTTTTTAAGGCAGCGACTCAATACTGTGCCTTCATAAAAGACAGGTGACAAAAACAAGGGGTAAAGCAATTTTTCAAAACAAATGTCAAGTTACAGGAGCATGATGGCAGAGTGTGCCACAATTGACGTGCGCCGTTGAGCCACACTGATATGGGCAAGTGCCAAGCTGGGAAGACAGGAGATATAAAAAAAAACAGGAAGAGCAACTGCAGCTGGCTTCAGAGCAACACTTGCGGAAGTCATGCAGCAAGGCACCCATCTGCTGCTCTCAGTCAGAGGATGATCTGTGGCTTCGGGAGAAAACGGCACGAAACAGTAACTGTGGTCCCACAAAAAGAAAACGCCTCGTCGGAAATGCTAACCCTCATCACTGAAAGGACTGGGTTTCGGCTTACTTGTAATGCAACAACTCAACGCCATTTTTCTTTGAGGCCGGTTCCACTTTCATCTTCTTGCACAGCTTCCTGCTTTCACTGTTCCTGCAAGAAGACAGCAGCATGATTTGACTGCAAATGGGAGAATCTCTTAACTGCGACAATACTTGAAATTCCTCCTCCACAAAAAAAAAGCCAAAAATTCTTAAAAGCGCAGAGCTGTCTGCCAAGTGTTCTCATAAATTCAGCTGCAGAAGATTAAACTAATATCTGGGCTTAATCTATCTCAGGTTGCCAGCAGGTAGCAGCCATAAGCTTGCCTGGCAGGAGGAGCTCCGTCGACGCGACAGCAAGACAATTATCATTTCATCGGTAATCAAGGTCAGTTGTCGCAAATCAGAGGCACTGAAGCAGCAATTAGCCAATCTGTGGGAAACAATTTGGACACGGCTACTTATCCAGTTTCTAAAATGCACCTGCTGTGCATTACAACTTTTTTTCCCCCCCCCCATTTCAAGTAACACCACACAAGCTCCTCTGCCACTTTGCAAATGGACGAGCTTAAAAGAAAAAGTTTAGACAAAGACAGGTGGGAGAAGGCTCAAGTGGAACATAAACAATAGTACAGACTGGTTGAGCCCAATGGCCTGTCTCTATACTGCAAATTGCTACGGAAATGACAAAGGGAATTGACAGGGTAGGAATTAAGCACGCCTGTGGTTGGAAAACCATATCAAGAAATACTAACAAATTAGCATGCACTGCCCCGGAAGGTGTAGTCAATCCAGGTGTTCTGCAGGAGATAGCTACTTACTTCAGAAGTAAATGGAAATATGAAGGAAAGTGGGAAATTAAGATTAAACTATTGATCTGTTGCCATGGCTGGCACTTTAGAATTTTTGATGAGCTAAATGGCCTATTCATGTCCCAAAATAGACTGTTCAAAGATAAATATATACAGAATAAATATATGAATTAGGAGAAGGCATCGGTCCATCGAGCCTGCTCCATCATTCAGTAAAAACATCGCTCATCTAATGGATAGTCTCAACTCCACATTCTCACCTATCCCGATAACCTCTTCACCCCCTTGCTTATCGAGAATCTGTCTACCTCTGCTTTAAAAATACTCAAAAGGCTAAGCTCATCTTTTGAAGAGGGTTCCTTCAGAAAGTAAATTCTCCTCTTCTTTGTTTCAACTGAGCAGCACCTTATTTTTAAATCGTGACACCCCCCACCCCTAGATTCTCCCAAAAGGGGAAACATCCTAATAATAATCTAATCTGTATTAGTGTCACAAGTAATGAAGTTACTGTGAAAATCCCCTAGTCACCACATTCCGGCGCATGTTCGGCTACACAGAGAGAGAATTCAGAATATTCCAAATTACCTAACAAGCATGTCTTTGAGGACTTGTGGGAGGAAACCAGAGCACCCGGAGGAAACCCATGCCGACACGGGGTGAACGTGCAGACTCCACAAAGACAGTAACTCAAGGCAGGAATCGACCCGGGTCCCTGGCGCTGTGAAGCAGCAGTGCTAACCACTGTGTTATCATGCCGCCGCCGCTTCACATCCACCCAGTCAAGAGCCCTCAAGTCGCCTCTTATTCTTCTAAACTCCAGTAGATCCAAGCTGAGCCAGTCCAACCTTTCCCCACCAAACAAAATCCCTGATCAATGCTGATCAAATCCCTGATCAGTGTACCTGGCTCAAGTAGGATGGGATAAAATAACAAGTTCACATTCCTGATTGATAAATACTGGCCTCTATTGGGCCATGTCTACTATGCTCAAATATCAGCATTACTCGAGTAAAATATCAACGTTTTGGCATGAAGAATACCGTTAAACAAAAGAATTGATTTGCATGGCAAATTAAGTGCTGCTCCCTGTTGCGCTGTATGAACAAATTATCCTCTCTGTACAAGCTTAAAATGTAACTGTTGTAAACTATTATCCCTGCTTCCCCACCCACTTCCCACACCACCAAATGAATGCTGAATCTTGGCTGTGACATTGACACTGGTATCTCACTTAAGTTGTTATTACTCAATGAATGAGTGTTACAGCTGGCAGAATATCTGACCACCAGAATGTTGGGGGTAAGGGGCAGAGAGAAAGAGAGAGAGGGTGGGGGATTGTCATCAGTGCCATAGCCAAGTGTCCAAGCATGCATTCCCAGCATTGGGAACAGTGATCAGAAACAGAAACGGAGGCTGTTTATGGAGCGTAATGGAGGATCTGCCTCACAGGCGAGGTTAAAACCGGCCCTTCCGTTCCTCCGATAGGTCATCGATCTGAAACGTCAAGTCTCCAGCCGGATCTGCTGAGTTTTTCCAGCACTTTTCTGCTTTAATTTCATATTTCCGGAAACCACAATAGTTTGCTTCCATTTGGAACAAAAAAGATACATGACGTATTTGAATGCACGTCATCGCCACCATTCAATGTGTTGCAGCAACTCTTACCTCAGCAATCAAAAATCAGTTAAGATTGTATACACTGGCGGCACGGTGGTGCAGTGGTTAGCAGTGCTCCTCATGGCACTGAGGAGCCGGGTTCGATCCCGGCCTTGGGTCACTGTCCATGTGAAGTTTGCACATTCTCGGGCGGCACGGTAGCACAGTGGTTAGCACCATTGCTTCACAGCTCCAGGGTCCCAGGTTCGATTCCCAGCTTGGGTCATTGTCTGTGCAGAGTCTGCACGTTCTCCCAGTGCCTGCGTGGGTTTCCTCCGGGTGCTCCGGTTTCCTCCCACAGTCCAAAGATGTTCAGGTTAGGTGGATTGGCCATGATAAATTGCCCTTGTGATCAAAAAGGTTAAATGGGGTTACTGGGATAGGGTGGTGGTGTGGGCTTATGTAGGGTGCTCCTGCCAAGGGCCGGTGCAGACTCGATGGGCCGAATGGACTTCTTCTGCACTGGAAATTCTATGATTCTCCCCGTGTTTGCATGGGTCACAGTCCCACAACCCAAAGACGTGCAGGGTAGGTGAATTGGCCACGCTAAATTGCTCCTTTATTGGAAATTTAAAAAAATTGGGTACTCAAAATTTATTTTTAAAAAAAGATTTTATACATTGTGCACATGCCTCACTCATCTCCCCAAAAGAAAACCAATTAAATGAAACACTGAAAATTAAGAAATGGAATAGGAAAAGTAAATACAAAAATTTAAAGTGGGCAAAAGAGACACGAGGTCAAACAGCACTTAAGCCAGGAAATGTTTGCTCACACTAAAGAGCAGATCAGCTATGGATATGGTATGAAGGCAAACACTGAAATCTGGATACTGTGCTGGGAGGACTGCTGTCGGAGGGTAGAGGATTGCGATGGGTTGATTTGCTATTCATCTCGTGATCCAGTGCACTGAATCACTATAACTTCAGGATGGTGCCAACTCTTCACCTCTCTCATCCTCCATTTCTCACAATCTAGACACGCAAAGCTTGAGCTTGACATCAGCCACCCACAACTGTGTGTTTATCTCACCTTCTCTCCTATTCTCTCGAACCCTGTTAATCTGCACAATGAGTCTTGATCTTTCAGCTAATGTTCTTAGCTGTAAAAGAAATCTAGTGCAGAGGTTGAACACTTATGATGTTGGCACCATTGCGGGCAGAGCACCAACTTTACTGCATTTTCAGAATATAAATGGTAGAAAACAACTGAATCTCTTACTGACTTTGAGGAAATAGGACAGCTTAAATCAATGCCATAGACTCAAATCTATAAAGTACACATGCATGTGAGACTAAACAAAACCACCCTCTAAAGAGATAGCACAGGCATGTCTAGCCGAATGGCTTCCCTCAGTTCTGTAACTTTCTACGAGTCTGTGACAATGAATTAAGTTGTTACACCGTTGCCCAAAGTCAGTTTTTTTTTTTAAAAAAGCATGTTTTTATTTTTTGGGCTTATAGAGTTTTCATAGAATTTACAGTGCAGAAGGAGGCCATTCGGCCCATCGAGTCTGCACCGGCTCCTGGAAAGAGCACCCTACCCAAGGTTAACACCTCCACCCTATTCCCATAACCCAGTAACCCCACCCAACACTAAGGCCAATTTTGGACACTAAGGGCAATTTATCATGGCCAATCCACCTAACTTGCACATCTTTGGACTGTGGGAGGAAACCGGAGCACCCGGAGGAAACCCACGCACACACAGGGAGGATGTGCAGACTCCGCACAGACAGTGACCCAAGCCGGAATCGAACCTGGGACCCTGGAGCTGTGAAGCGATTGTGCTAGCCACAATGCTACCGTGCTGCCCCTTATGCTCCACGTGTCCGGTGAAGCTAGTGTTTTGGTAACAATGAACAAGCTACCCAATTAATCCCACTCCCCTTTTCTTTTCCCATTGTCCACTTTATTCCTTTAAAGTAAAATCCAATTTGTGTTTGGAAGTTACTGCTGAATCTGCTTAGATGACCCTGTTAGACAATGCATTCAGGTCTTCTGTCACTGCATTAAAGCAATTCTCATCTCCTCCCCAGCTCTTTTGCTGATTATCTTAAATCTGTGTCCTCTGGTTACTAACCCACCTGCTGGTAGAAACAACTTCCCCTTATTTATCTGTCAGCCCTACACTCCTCTTTACCTGTAGCTCCCGGAAGCTTTTTTGATTACTAGGTTGTACTGAAGAGGCATTCATAGAACTTTCTAGCAGCATATTATTCCTGGGGATGCTACAAAACTCAGAAGTATAGTTACATTTACAAAATTAAATCACTTAGGTTGGCTGTAAGCATTTTGCCAGTCAAGACAGGTCTCAGACAAAGCTCCGGGTGCGTCTACATAAACACAAGTGGAAAGGTGAAACAATGAATCAGCAGCAAGGCCAATAGAGAAGTAGAATGGGGGATATGTCGACACGCCAAGAAAATCTCTGGCTGGTTAACAGAATTAAATCAACATTCTGGGGGTTATCATTGGCCAGGAAATGAAATAAACTAGCCA
The DNA here is from genome assembly GCF_902713615.1 of Scyliorhinus canicula. Taxonomy (NCBI): domain Eukaryota; kingdom Metazoa; phylum Chordata; class Chondrichthyes; order Carcharhiniformes; family Scyliorhinidae; genus Scyliorhinus; species Scyliorhinus canicula. Next base: position 275,712,763 of record NC_052147.1, on the reverse strand, counting down.
CGTAAACACGGTGGCTACAAATGCAGGTCAGAGGCTGGGACTTCTGCAGTGAGTAATTCACCTTGCGGCTCCCCACTATCTACAAGGCTCAAGTCAGAAGTGCGACAGAATACTCTCACTTGGCTGGATGAGTGCAGCTCCAAAAGCTTGATACAAAAATAGGGCAAAGCAGCCCACCTTCAACATCTACCATCTCCACAACCGATACACAGCGGCAGCCGTGTGTCCCATCTACAAGATGCACCACAGCAATTCACCAAGGCTCCTTTGACAGCACCTTCCAAACCCACGACCTCGCCCACCTAGAAGGACATGGGTAGCAGATGCAAGGGAAACCACCACCCGGAGATTTTCTTACAAGCCACTCACCATCATGACTTGGAACTATGTCACTGATATCAAAATCCTGAAACTGGTCATAAAAATATGAGATCTCAGGGGATACAAGGGATGACGGATTGGATCCAAAATTGGTTAAGTGACAGAAAATAAAGGGTAATAATCAATGGATGTTTTTTCAAATGGAAAACAGATTCCAGTGATGTTCCACAGGGCTGTGTTACGGCCATTGCAGTCTGTCATATATATTAATTTCGACTTAAATGTGGGTGGCACGATCGGAAAATTTGCAGAGAACACATAATTGGCTGCGTAGTTGATAGTGAAGGCTGTTGATTCGAGAAAATATATTAATGGTTTGGTTGAATGGGCAAAGCGGCGACAAATGGGATTCAATCCGAAAAAGTGAGGTAATTCTTGGGGACGGCAAACAACGCAAAGGAATATTAATAAAACAGGAAGATATTGAGAGGTCGAGTGAGTGAGAGACCTTGGGAGTGCATGTCCACAGGTCCTTGAACAGATGGAAATGGCAGTCAAGGAAGCATATGGGATGATTTCCTTTATTGGCTAGGTTGTGAAACAAAAGCGAAAATGCAATGATGGAACTGTATAAAACATTGGTTGCAATAGTTCCACAGTTCTGGTCAACAGATTATAGGAAGGACATAATTGCTCTGAGAGTTACAAGAATTTTGCCAGGGCTTGAAAATTGCAGCTATCAGAGATTTGATGGGCGAGGGTTGTTTTCCTTGGAAGAGAGTTTAAAGGGTGACCTAACTGAAGTGGACAAAATTATAAGGGGCCGAGACAGGAAAGACTTCATTCCCCCTAGCGGTGACAATTACCACAGGGCATAGATTTAAGGAGATTGGGGGGTTGAAAGGATTTGAGGGGATATGGGGAAAAACTTCACCCAGAGGGTGGTGGGTGTCAAGAATTCACTGCGGAAACGCTCAACGCATTTAAAAAGGTATTTGCACCTGAAGTGCTGTAATCTGCAAGGCTACGGACCAGGTGCTGGAAAATTGGGATTAAAATCATCAGTTTGTGCTGGCGCTGCCCAACCTCTGTGGGTGCTATTGGGCTGCCAATGCAGCGATGGTGCATAAGTGGGTAATGGACGGGGAAGGAGCAGCATGGAAGAGGCTGGAGATGGTGTCCTGTGTGGTCACAAGCCTGGAGGCGCTGGTAACGGCGCCGTTGCCGCTCTCTCCAACAAGGTATACCACGAGCCTTGTGGTGGCGGCTACCCTCAAAATTTGGGGGCAATGGAGACTACACAGGGGGAAGGTGGAGGTCTCGATGGGGTCCCTGATACGGGGGAACCCCTGGTTTGTTCCAGGGAGAATCGATGGCGGGTTCCTGAGTTGGCACAGGGCAGGTGTTAGGAGGTTGAGGGACCTGTTTGTAGACGGGAAATTTGCGAGCCTGGGTGAGTTAGAGGGGAAATTCGGGCTCCCCCCGGGAACATTTTTAGGTATATGCAAGTAAGGACGTTTTCCAGGCGGCAGGTGGCGGGGTTCCCTCTGTTGCCCCCGCGTGGGGTCCAGGACAGGGTGCTCTCGGGGGTGTGGGTTGGAGGGGGGAGGATTTCGGACATGTACCAAGTGATGCAGGAGGTAGACGAGGCCTCGGTGGAGGAGCTGAAGGGTAAATGTGAAGAGGAGCTGGGTGAGGAGCTGAGGAGGGCACGTCGGCGGATGCTCTGGTAAGTCTGAACTCCTCCTCTTCTCGTGCGAGGCTTAGCCTCATACAGTTCAAGGTGCTGCATAGGGCTCATATGACCGGGACGAGGATGAGTAGGTTCTTTGGGGGCGAAGACAGGTGTACTAGGTGCTCGGGGAGCCCAGCGAACCATGCCCATATGTTTTGGGCGTGCCTAGCGCAGGTGTTAGGGGAATTTTGGAAGGGGGTAGCAAGCACGGTGTCGAGGGTGGTAGGATCCAGGGTCAATCCAGGCTGGGGACTCGCAATATTTGGGGTTGCAGCAGAGCCGGGAGTGCAGGAGGCGAAAGAGGCCGGTGTCCTGGCCTTTAGGTCCCTAGTAGCCCGGCGGAGGATTCTTCTTCAGTGGAAGGATGCGAGGCCCCCAAGCGTGGAGGCCTGGATCAATGATATGGCGGGGTTCACCAAATTGGAGAGGGTGAAATGTGCCCTGAGAGGATCAGTACAGGGGTTTTTCAGGCGGTGGCAGCCTTTCCTAAATTTCCTGGCAGAACGGTAGGGAAAAAGGCCAGCAGCAGCATCAGCCCGGGGGGGGGGGGGGGTTGTGTGTTTGTGTGTGTTCCGGTGGGTTAGGTTGAAGGGACGTGTACATGTGTTCTTTGTTTATGACGGGTGTTAATCTATTTCTTCTTTTTTGTATTTGCCGTATTTTTTGTATTAAAAAAAAAATCATTAGTTTGTTTCTTTTCCCTCTTTGTTGGCCCGCACAGACACAATGGGCTGAATGGTCTCTTTCTGCTCTGTAACCTTTCCGCGGTTCCCTCCCTAACAGCACCGTGGGTGCATCCACATAGCAGGGACTGCAGCGGTTCAAGGTGACAACTAACCACCATCTTCTCAAGGGCAATTAGGGGATGGGCAATAAATGTTGCAGATGGAAATATATCAGCTAGCGAATGACCTGATCAGGGTATTGAAAATGATAAAAAAGGATCCAATAGAGCAGATACAAAGAAGTTATTTGCTTTGGCGGGCGAGGATATCAAGAACAAGGAGTAAGCATCTTGTGAGGTTTTGCTAGGTTACAGCAGCTACATAAATACCATTTGGTAAAATGTTAAAATTGGAGCTAGTCCATTTAGAGGGGGGGAGGCAATACATCACACAAAGAATAATGGAAATCGGAAATCCTCCCCCATAAAAGGCATTAGACAATGGGGCAACTAGAGCTCCTGAGATGGAGAATAATAGATATTTCTTGGGTGCCGCTATTGAACGACATACAGTTACAGTAAATGGAGGAGATTGGTAATGGACCCCATATGAATGGCCGAATAGACTGGAGCCTGAATGGTCAATTCCAGTGTTCTGAACAGATGAGCGCACAAAAAGCATACCTGGCAGAAAAGGAAAGAGACCTGAAAAGTTGGTTAGATGCCTGTCGACCCCTTTAAAAATGCAAACAGGTCGGTAGCAAAAAAAGATCCAACAGAGGGAAATGATTAGAAATGAGGTGGAAGCACGAGAATGAGAGAAATGGGTTAAATCAAAAAGGTTTTAAGGTGTTTGCAATCATGGCTGTTAGAAGAGAAATAACTTACCCACAATCTACCCAGGCAATGGTGCCCTGCCCTTTCACTGCTTCTGCCACGTCAGAGAGCAGTTTAAGCGGTCGTTCAGCAGTGGCAGCTATCACACAGTAAGAAAGCAAACACGGGCGTTACTGAACATTACTTATCAACATTGTGCTGTGCAGTGAGCTGCAAAGAGTCAGCCTTGTTCAACAGATTATCAAAGTACATTGAGATAACAAACAGACCCTTCAATAATATTACAGTTGCCATATAATCACCAAACCAGGCGCACACTGGCTTCCAGGAGCCTGGTGAAATCTGCCAAACTGGCCTGCACCAGTACAGTGTGGCAATGGCTGAGCACAGCACAGAACAGGATGTAGATAGATCAATGTTGAGCATTCCCAAATCTCTGAATAGTCTTAGCAAAAGGAATTCAAAGGTAGCTAGATGGGGAATATTAAGGCCCAAGAAGGTTGCACTGCAACAGGGGTCTTGGGAGGAGCCAGCGAACCTGGGCTGGGGGAACAGTAGAAGGGCTACAACTCAGGGAAGGGGAAAGTAAGGTTGGGACTGGGGCCGAGTAAAAGACGAAAACGTTAACAACGGGGCAGGAGCTCTGATTGAGCTAATCACTGCTTACTGACTCCAGCTAAAAGTGCAACACCGAAAGGGGAGGAGGAGGAGGAAGGGAGAAAATGTCGAATGAGAATTGCACTTTGCTCCACCGGACCCTTCTCTTGGGCAAATTTCTTACTGTCAATTAACAGGCCTGGTTGGCACTACAAATTTTGAAAGGATAGTCACCCGGCACCACCGCCCTACTCCAGGAACAGTTTGTCTTTTTAAAAAAAAAAAATCAGTCTCCAACCGTGGAAGCTGTTGCGATTGTTGCGAAATGCCAACTTTCCATTTAATTTTTTTCTCCCAAATGCAGTGCAATTTCACAGCAGTCAAATCTCTTCACGCACCTGGCTTACAAAGGTTATCTTTTCGGTATTTGCACAAGTAGTTTCCAAGTAGATGAGCACTAAGTGACTCACACCATGCCTAGGCTATAATTAGAGTGCTTCTACTACGACAGAGTACATTAGTTCAAAATTTGCCACAAAGAATATGGTCTCAGTTCATTCTTCAGATGCGACAGTCACGGGCAAAGCAGGCCTTTATTATCCATCCATGGTCGCCCTGAAATGGTGGTGATACGCCTTCTCCTTGGGCTGCTGTATTTTTGTTTCGTTTCCCAGTGTTCTGACACAGCTCAGTGGCTTGCTAGGTTGTTCCAGAGGCCAGTTGAAAGTCAGGCACTTTGGTGTGGAACTGGAGTCAGATATAGGTCAGGCTGGGTGTTAAAGACAGCAGGTTTCCTTTCCCAAAGGACATTAGTGAACCAGTTGGCTTTTTACAACAATCTCACAGCTTCATGTCACAGCTAATTTTTTTTTTTTGGTTTGCTTTTGAAAGGTTTGCTTCCTTCTTCAATAGTATTCCAGTCAGGAATATATACGGCTTGTGCATCTTCACAGGGAAAGGGACTGCATCCTTACAACGCCTAATTGCTGATTAAAATACAGTGCACACTGCTGTGAGTAGGATTTAGATAAAGCTCAACGTGGGTGTGAAATTTTTATGTTACAGAGACCAGCTGCATATTTTGCTCTCTGTCCAAATCTGGATTGTTCCTGAAGAGAGTTTAGTGAGCTACACAATGCTGGTGGTTACACACCATTACAGCAGCGGTGGGAAGGCACCAACTCATTTTTAAAAACAAGAAATCACGAACTGGGTGACACTGTTAGACATGCTTGAAGCTTGCCACAATCTTCTTTTAAAGGCGCCACCTTCATGAGGAGATTTGACTAACAATTAAAGATAGGGTGCTTGGATTTTCCCATCTTACCCGCTTGGCCCACCTTTCAATTACTGCTCAATTTCCTTTTTCAGCCTTCTGGCTCACGCGGTTCACCTATCTTCCCCAGTGCTACTTCGGGACATGTTGGGGGTGGGGGCAGAGAACTGGGCTTCAGTGGTGCCACATTCAACCTGGAACTCTTTCGGAGAAGGGCCTTCAATTGCGACTTCCAACAAAATAGGAAACTTACCACTTGATAACACACGTAGTAAACCCATACCTAATAACGAGTAACAACGCTTCGGTGAGACCAGAGCAACAATATGCATTTATTTGGTGCTTTTAAGTGTAGTAAAATGCCACCAAGTATTTCATAGGAGCAAACCAAACTTGACATCAAGCCACATAAATAAATGAAAATTGCTTATTGTCACAAGTAGGCTCCAATGAAGTTACTGTGAAAAGCCCCTAGTCGCCACATTCCAGCGCCTGTTCGGGGACGCCGGTACGGGAATCGAACCCGTGCTGCTAGCATTGTTCTGCATTACAACTCAGCTGTTTAGCCCACAGTGCTAAACCAGCCCCGTAATACAGGATTAAGGATGTATTACAGCAGATGGTCAAGGTTTGGTCAAAGAGGTAGGTTTTAAAGATTACCATAAAAGAGGAGGGGGGGGGGGGGGGGGGGGGGGGGGTGCTGGAACAGGAAAGCTTTAAGCCACTTCGAAAGTCAACTGAAAAGTCAATCCTTTTGATGTGGAACTGGAGTTTCAAGTGGGCCAGGTTGGGTGTCAGGCACAGCAGATTTCCTTCCCTAAAGGCATGGCAGCCGAAAGCACAGCTTCTAATGGTGGAGTGCTTAAAATCAGGGATGTACAGGAGAGTGGTGTGACGCAGTACAAATATTTTGCAGAATTGTAGGGCCGGAGGAGGTTGCATAGATGTAGAGGGATTAGAGAACAACCATGAGAATTATTTAAAAAAACACGAAGCACTACTTAACCTGGGAGCCAGTGCAAGTCAAAGACAGCAGGACTTGATACAAGTTTGGATTTGAGGAGCAGAGTTTTAGATTAGTTTGAGGTTATGAAGACAGGAAACTGGCCAGGGCTGCCTTGTATTGTCATCTCAAGACTAGACCATTGTAAGAACGAGGGTTTCAGATGTGCTTAGCCAGTGCACAGTCAAGTGATGTTACAAAGGTGGAATTAGGCAGCCCAATATGGATATGTGGCCAGTAGCTTATGTCAGGATCATATACAATACAGAGGTTGCAAACAGTTCGATTCAGCTCGAACAGATGCCAGGAAGAGGGGTAAAGTCAATAGATAAGGAACAGAGTAAGGGGCAAGGACCGAAGACAATGGATTTGGTATTTCCAATACACCGTTGGGCAATTTCTGCTTATCCGGTATTGGACATTGGAAGGATTGGGAAAGTGAATAGCGAGGTGTCATCAGCGAACATGCAGAACCGGATTGTGTGCTCCTGAATGATATCACCCATGCAGACAAGACACGATATCACTACGCAGGTGAAATGGGATGCGTCGTACAGCAGGGTTTCCAAAGTAACTGCTCCAAGCTATCCGACAAAGATGCAGAATCTGCTCACCTGATTTGGAGTATAGGACCAATACATTATTTCTTGTCCGCGTGAGTTTCTTCAGTTCTTTATGGTCATCAACTTTCTCAATCAGCGGAGACACTTTTGCTGCCATGAGGCATGTGGACAGCATCGCCTTAGGGGGGAAAAACAGGTAAATCAGGCAGCCAGAAATAGGTGTGCTCAAACAGGATAATGCCTGCAATGGTTCCACCAATTTCCCATATATCCTACATCAGCAGAGCTTCAGAGCTTAAATACAGAGGTAGATACAAGTTGTTCCCACTGTAATTTCACGTGACCGGGCTGTTTTGGTTCATTACTGAGAATACTAGCTAGCAGATATGCAAAGGAAAGAACATAATTATGTCAAGTGCAGCAGAAAGGCCTTTGCAACTGAGAGGACCATACGATATTGCTAACGTTGGGTTGCTTTTTGGCTTAACTGAAGGAGATGCCAAAGCTGCCGTGCCAACCAATCGTAGAGCAGCCCTTCTGCATGGAGAAACCAGAAATACTTCATTCGGCATGATCTACACAGTGAAGAAATGAAATGAAATGAAAATTGCTTATTGTCGCAAGTAGGCTTCAAATTAAGTTACTGCGAAAAGCCCCTAGTCGCCACATTCCGGCGCCTGTTCGGGGAGGCTGTAACGGGAATCGAACCGTGCTGCTGACCTGCTTTCAAAGCCAACGATTTAGCCCTGTGCTAAACAGCCCCTTTCAGCAACTGAAGAGAAGGATGAAGGGTTACCCCTTTCCAAACGAGCCAAGACCAAAAGCGACTGATGATAGAAAAAGCTATATTCAGATTTATAACTATTATTATTATAATTATCTCTAAATTTGCAAACTTTTTTTGGAAAATAGCTGCATTGAAATTGTGCTTGTGAATTAAATTACAGTGCTTTTATTAGCAGTTAATATTTTATTCATCAGCAATGATCTTGAATGCAACATTTAGGATTTTGTGGCTGAATAAGTTCTGCAGCAAATTGAGCACCTATGTCTGTTAGCTCAAAATAAATTTCATTTAAATCTGATTTTCTACTTTGAGAGAAATTCATTTTCAAATTTGCTGGTGGGTATGACTTCAGAAAAAGTGACTATCCTTAAATAAGCACCGATTTGTATTGAATTATTTTAGAAAGAAGTAAGACAATTTAGATATCAACAGCTTGCAAGTATCCCTTGTTCAACAAGTATTGGATGTTTTGCAGACAATATAATTATCTGAATCTTATCACCCAACCCTGAACTGCTGTGTGGACCAACTAAGAAAGTTGGTATAAGTTGCAATATAAATACAAGAGCAGGCCGGAGGCTAGGAACCCTGCAGCAAGTAACTTCTGACATCCCAAAGCCTGTCAGCTATCGACAAGGCACAAGGCAGGAGATCGAATACACCCCACTTGCCTGGGTGTGTGCAGTTCCAACAACACTCAATAAGCTCAACACCATCCAGGACAAAGCAGCTCCCTTGATTGGCACCCCGTCCACAGCATTCAATCCCTCTGCCACCAACGCACAGTAGCAGCCGTGTGTACCATCTACAAGATGCTTTGACAGATGCTGTCATACTTGCATCTCTTCAAAACAACATGTTATTGACCCATAGTTTATAAACTACAGCTCCTGCATCATAAACCGTTTGGGAGTTGTGGTGGTCTATACAATCATGACATGTTTTATTCTTTCTGTTGTTGTAGAATAATAAATATAATTGATGTTTACTAAAAAAAAGGCTAAAACTCTATTGCTGGAGAAACCATCTTGTTGTTCAAGAGCAGCTCGCCTGATAGATCAGCATTTACAGTGATTACGCAAAGTTAACTTGTGTAGTGCAACCTAGTGCCAGTTACCCTGATTTTTGGGGATAAATCAATTAAACTTGTATATATTTTTTAATGGGTAATGGGTTTGGAAGGTGCTGCCTTAGGAGCCTTTGTAAGTTCCTGCGGTGCATCCTGTAGATGGTACACACGGCTGCCACTGTGCAAACAAATGTTAGTAATAATTTGCTGGCCTTACCCCCCCCCCCGATTTAGATTGCATCAGCTTATTTTGGGTGGGGGACTTAATCGTGTGCTGAACCCTACCTTGGATAGGTCCAAATCTCTGACTCCATCAGGGGTGGCCAGAACTTTGTTGTTTGTCATGAAACAGATTTTTTGTTTGTTGTCTTTTGGTGGTGGTGGTGGTGGTGGTGGTGGTGGTGGTGGTGGTGGGGGGGGGGGGGGGGGGGTCCTTGACACTTTTTGCTCCCAGAGGATAAAGAGTTTTCATCCCCCCCCCCCCCCCCCCCCCCACATGTGCATCAGGTATACCTGTGGGTCGATTTTCTTTGTGGTGGCAGCTGGTTACTCACTGATTATGCTTTCGGGCCACGTCCCGCACTTTGTTGATTTGACTCTAGAGTCAGGTCCCGCCCAGCGCCCATCATGGAGACTGAACGTGACATTATTAGATTGTGTAAGCGCATGTCCACCGCCATTGGGAAATACATAAGCCAACCTCACCTTCAACACTGTGGGAAGCCCTTAATAATCATCATCATCATCATCATCTTTATTGTCACAAGTAGGCTTGCATTGCAATGAAGTTACTGTGAAAATCCCCTAGTCGCCACATTCCGGGGCCTGCTCGGGTACACAGAAGGAGAATTCAGAATGTCGAAATTACCTAACAAGCACGTCTATTGGGACTTGTGGGAGGAAACCGACGCAGACACGGGGAGAACGCACGGGTTCCGCACAGACTGTGACCCAAGAGTTGTGAAGCCACAGTGCTAACCACTGTGCTGCCTGTGGTTCAGGGGCGGGTGGGGGGGGGGGATTATCTCTTACAAGATGCACATGGTGAAGGCAGAGCGGCAGAGGCTGGCGGGCTCCATTCTTGAGGTGGACCACCAGCACTCACTCACCCCAACGCCAGAGTTGTTGGCAAGTAGGAAAAAGCTGCAGACACAGTCCGAGCTATTGTAGGGGGGGGGGGGGGGGGGTCAGCTGCCATGTTCGAGGGGGTATGTTTTATGAATACAAGGAGAAGGCCAGTTACCTCTTAGCTCACCAATGGAGCGATACGAAGCTTTCCGGGAGGTCGTACAGGTGCGTAACCCGAGCGGCAGCCTGGTTTCTGCCGCCCCCCGAGGTCAATGCAGCTTTCGAATTGTCCTATCAGGGTCTTTCGATAGATTGAAACCTCCGGCTGAGGAATCGGTCATGACTGACCTTTTGGACAACTTATCCATCCCAGCCGTGGAGGGTAGAGGGGTGAGGAATTGGAATCCCCATTGGGACCAGGTGAAAGTATGAAATGCATTTGGTTGATGCAGTCTGGTAACGCCCCTGGCCCAGATGGCTTCCCCATTGAATTTTAGAAGTTTGTGGAGCAGTTGGTGCCTTAAATTTTGCATATCGGTCGAGATTGAGGCGAAGTAGTGGTTGAATAACAAACTGCACACTTCCGGTGGCGGCCATGCGTGGGTAGGTTGCGTTTTTGGCAGCTCCCGCCGCTAATGGACTAACGGGCCCTTTCAAGGGGCTTTGACGGCCCCTTTTCTATGCAAACCGGCGGGCAAACGGCGCGAGAAGGCTCCCCACAGCAGTTTATGGCAGGGACCAGGAGCAGGACGGCCAAACAAACGACCAGTGAGAAGCAGCAGGAACGGGCGCGGGATCAGAAAATGGCGGCCGGCTTGGATCAGGCAGCGTGGGCCCAGTGGTCGCGGGAACAGCAGGAGTTTCTTAGAAGCTGCTTTGCTGACCTGAAACGGAGATTCTGGCTCCAATAAAGGCCTCAATGGAGAAAACGGTTGAGACCCAGAAAATGCAGGACAAGGCGATCAAAGAGATTGAGAAAAAGGTTTCAGATAATGAAGACGAGATACTGGGCCTGGCCGTCAGGTTGGAGGCACATGACGCCCTACACGAGAGGTGGCAGGAGAGACTGGGAGACCTTGAAAACAGGTCCAGGAGGCAGAACCTGTGCATGCTGGACCTACCGGAGGGTGCGGAAGGGTCGGACGCAAGCGCATTCGTGACCACGTTATTGGGGTCCCTGATGGGGCCAGAAGCATTCCCTCGGCCTCTGGAACTGGATGGGGCGCACAGAGTCCTTGCAAGGAAGCTCAAAACGAATGAACCGCCGAGGGCCATGGTGGTACGGTTCCACTGCTTCTCAGATAAGGAACGAGTCCTGCGATGGGCTAAAAAGGAACGGAGCAGCAGGTGGGAGAACAGCGTAATCCGCATCTACCAGGACCTGGGAGCAGAACTGGCCAAGAGGCGCGCTGGATTCAACCGAGCTAAGGCGGCCCTCCACAGCAAAGGGGTAAAGTTCGGGCTGCTGCACGTATCAAGATCGCCACCATTACTTTGATACACCGGACGAGGCGTGGAATTCCATCAAGCAAGAAAAGTTGGACTCAAACTAAAGGACAGTCACACTAGGACGTTACCCTGGTGGGGATGGTAATTGCCGAGTAGCCGGAGGGAGCCACATTATGTTGTTTCCTCTTATTTTTGTTTGTTCCCCGTTTCTTCGGCCACGTTTTCGGGTTTTGTAGAACTCGGCCGCAGAGGGAGGAGGGGGGCCCGACACGTAGGGCTGCTCTCCTGTTTCTTTGGTGGGGCCGGGTTTGTGCCCGGGGTTGGCTGTTTGTTTCGCTGGGGGGAGGGGGCAGAAAATGTTCTTTGGTGGCCGTTGAAGCTGATAAGTTGGCTTTCCATAGGGAGGAAGGGGCCGGCAAAATGAGGCATCTGAGTAATTGGAGTCAGAGGCTGGAGCTGCCAGGGTCAGCATGGGTCAGCTGACTCACGGAAGCGTAATGGGGGGAGAGCCAGTGTCAAGCGGGTGCTTGACATGGGGGTTTGGGGGGGGGGGGGGGGGGGGGGGGGGGGCTCCAATGGGAGGGCTCGAGTAAGCGGGGGATGCAAGGCTCGTGGCTGGCCGAAAAAGGGAGATGGCTAATCAGCAGGGGAGGGGGGGGGGGGTCAGCCCCCCAATCCAGGCTGATCACGTGGAATGTGCGGGGCCCGAATGGGCCGGTCAAGAGGCTCACGTGTTCTCGCACCTAAAGGGGCTAAAGGCAGACATAGCCATGTTACAGGAGACGCACCTAAAATCTGCAGACCAAACAAGATTGAGAAAAGGGCGAGTGGGCCAGGTGTTCCACTCGGGGCTGGATTCAAAGACCAGAGGAGTAGCAATCCTGGTCAGCAAATGGGTGGCTTTTGAGGCAGGGAATATTTTAGCTGACAAGGGGGGCAGATACATAATGGTCAGCGGGAAACTGCAGGGGACTCAGGTGGCGCTAGTGAACGTTTACGCCCCGAACTGGGACGACGTGAAATTTATGAGATGCACGCTGGGTAAAATTCCAGACTTAGACTCACACAATCTGATAATGGGGGGGGGGGTGACTTTAACACAGTTATAGACCCTGTACTGGACCGGTCAAACCCCAGGTTGGGGAAGCGACCAGCGGCGGCTAAAGAACTGAGGAGATTCATGGAACAGGTGGGGGGCGTAGACCCGTGGAGATTCGACCGACCGAGGCCGAAAGAGTTCTCTTTCTTTTCCCATGTCCACAAAGTCTACTCCAGTATAGATTTCTTTGTGATGAGCAGGGCGTTGATCCTTAGGGTGGAGGGGACAGAACACTCGGCCATTGCAGTCTCCAATTCGACCTGCTGACCACTGGGAAGGTGGTAGCACAGCTGAGGAAAGCCAAAAGGGCTGTCTACGAATACAGGAAGAAAGCGAGTAGAATGATGGCTCACCAACGTCGCAAGAGGGAGGCGGCCAGGGAAATACGGGATAAGGAGTTCAACCACGGTCATAGACCTAGAGGGGGTGAACAAAGTCTTTAGGGCATTTAACGGTATATTTTATGAGTCAGAGCCCCCTGCCCCCGGGGGGGAGGGGGGGGGGGGTGGTGGTGAAGCAATTCATGGACCAACTGAGGTTCCCAAAGGTGGAAGAGGATCTGGTGGAGGGACTGGGGGCCCCGATAGAGCTGGAGGAGATGGTAAAGGGTTTAGGGAACACGCAGTCAGTCAAAGCCCCGGGGCCAGACAGCTACCCTGTAGAATTCTACAAAACATTTTCAGAACTGCTGTGCCCACTCCTACCAAGGACCTTTAATGAGGCCAAAGAAGGAGGGGCCCTCTCCCCAACAATATCACAGGCTTTGATTTCACTCATCCTCAAATGAGAGAATGATCCGCTACAGTGTGGATCTTATAGACCGATATCGCTCCTGAACGTAGACGCCAAACTGCTGGCCAAGATCTTAGTTGCTAGGATTGAGGACTGTGTCCCTGGGGTGATGGGGAGGATCAGGCAGGCTTCGTCAAGGGCAGGCAATTGAACTCCAATGTACGGGGGCTCCTAAACATCATCATGATGCCCTCAGAGGGAGGGGAGGCAGAAGTGGTGGCGGCAATGGACGCGGAGAAAGCCTTTGACCAGGTGGAATGGGAGTACCTGTGGGAAGCGCTAATAAGGTTCGGATTCGGTGAGGGGTTCATAGGTTGGGTCCAGCTACTCTACCAGGCAAGTGTGTGCACGAACAGGATGGAATACTTTAGGCTCCACCGGGGGACGAGGCAGGGGTGCCCCCTCTCCCGTTAAGAGTGTGATAGAGCCGCTGGCTATAGCACTGCGGACTTCAAAGAACTGGCGGGGGTTTGTTCGGGGGGGGGGGGGGGGGGATCGGGTCTCGCTTTACGCGGATGATTTGCTCCTGTACATTTCAGACCCACTAGAGAAGATGGGGGAGGTCATGCAGATTCTGAGAGACTTTGGCAATTTCTCTGGGTACAAACTAAACAAGAAGAAAAGCGTGATGTTCGTGATCCAAGCTGAGGGGCAGGAAAATGGACTGGGAGAGCTTCCGCTAAAGTTGGTCGAGAAGAGCTTTCAGTACCTAGGGATACAGGTGGCTCGAAAGTGGGATGCCCTCCACAAGCTTAATCTATCTCGGCTGATAGAGCAGATGGAGGGGGACTTCAAAAGGTGGAACATGCTCCTGCTGTCTCTGGCGGGGAGGGTGCAGACCGTTAAGATGACGGTTTCGATTTGTGATTATCATCTATTTGTGATTTTTATCAATGACTTGGAGGAGGGGGCTGAAGGGTGGGTCAGTAAATTTGCTGATGACACCAAGATTGGTGGAGTAGTGGAGGGGGTGGAGGGCTGTTGTAGGCTGCAAAGAGACATTGATAGGATGCAGAGCTGGGCCGAAAAATGGCAGATGGAATTTAACCCTGATAAGTGCGAGGTGATTCAGTTTGGTAGGAAAAATTTGAATGCGGATTACAGGTCGACGGCAAGGTTCTAAGTAATGTGGAGGAACAGAGAGATCTTGGGGTTCATGTCCACAGGTATCTGAAGGTTGCTACTCAAGTGGACAGAGCCATGAAGAAGGCTTATAGTGTGTTAACGTTTATTAACAGGGGGCTTGAGTTTAAGAGCCGCGGGGTTATGCTGCAACTATTCATGACCCTGGTGAGACCACATTTGGAGTATTGTGTGCAGTTCTGGTCACCTCATTATAGGAAGGATGTGGAAGCATTGGAAAGGGTGCAAATGAGATTGACCAGGATGCTGCTTGGTTTGGAGGATAGGTCTTATGAGGAAAGGTTGAGGGAGGTAGGGCTTTTCTCTTTGGAGCAGAGGAGAATGAGAGGTGACTTAATAGAGGTTTAAGATGATGAGGGGGATAGATAGAGTGGACGTTCAGAGACTATTTCCTCGGGTGGATGTAGCTGTTAAAAGGAGGCATAACTATAAAGTTCAGAGTGGGAGATATAGGAGGGATGTCCGAGGTAGGTTCTTGACTCGTGGTTAGGGTGTGGAATCGACTGCCTGCTGTGATAGTGGAGTCGGACACTTTAGGAACTTTCAAGCGGTTATTGGATAGGCACATGGAGCACACCAGAATGACAGGGAGTGGGATAGCTTGATCTTGATTTTGGACAAGGCTCGGCACAACATCGAGGGCCGAAGGGCCTGTTCTGTGCTGTACTGTTCCTCCCCAGATTTCTGTTCATCTTCCAGTGCCTTCCCATCTTCATCCCTAAGTCCTTCTTTAAGCGGGTGAACAAGATCATCTCGGGATTTGTATGGGCAAATAAGACCCCGCGAGTGAAGAGACTGTACGTAGAGCGCAGTCCGGGGGGGGGGCTGGCTGGCGTGCCGAACCTTTGCAGCTACTATTGGGCGGCTAACATAGCTATGATTAGGAAATGGGTATTGAGGGAGGGGTCGACGTGGGAGCGGTTAGAGGCGGCCTCATGTAAAGGTACCAGCCGAGGGGCACTTGTAATGGCACCTCTGCCATTCTCGCTGGCCCGCTGCTCCTCTAGTCCGGTGGTGGTGGCGGCATTAAAGATCTGGGTCAGTGGAGAAGGGGGGGTGGAGGGAGTCTCAGTCTGGACCCCGATACGCAACAATCACAGATTTGTCCCGGGCAAGATAGATGGAAGGTTTTAAAGCTGGCATCGACAGGCATTAAAAGGATGGAGGAGAAATTCAGTGTGCCCCCTGGAAACACTTTCAGATACCTTCAGGTATGTGCCTTTCTGAAAAAACAGGTGGTATCATTTCCGCTGCTACCCCCAAGCAGGATATAGGATAGGGTAGCCTCCGGCACCTGGGTAGAGGAGGGGAAGATTTTGGACATCTACTGGGAACTTCAGGAGTCGGAGGAAGCCCCAGTAGAGCAGCTTAAGGGCAAATGGGAGGAGGAGCTAGGTGGGGAGCTGGATGCGGGCCTGTAGGCGGACGCCCTAAATAGGCTCAATTCCCCTTCATCATGTGCCAGGTTTAGTTTAATCCAGTTTAAGGTGGTCCACCGGGCACACATGACAGCAACCAGGATGAGCAAGCTCTTTGGGGTTGAGGATAAATATGCGAGAATCCCTGCAGATCTCCATATGTTCTGGGCATGCCGGGCTCTTAAGGGATTCTGGCAGGGTTACGCTAAGGCAATGTCCAAGATCTTAAACACGCGGGTGATGCCGAGTCCAGAGATAGCGATCTTTGGTGTGTCAGACGATCCAGGAGTTCAGGAAGCGAAAGAGGCCGACGTTTTGGCCTTTGCCTCCCTGGTAGCCCGGAGACGGATCCTTTTAATGTGGAGGGACTCAAAGCCCCCCCCCCTGAGTGTGGAGACCTGGATTGGTGACATGGCTGGGTTTCTCAGTCTCGAGAAAATAAAGTTTGCCTTGAGAGGGTCCATGGCGGGGTTCTCTCAGAGGTGGCAGCCATTCCTCGACTTTCTAGGAGAGCGTTAAAATGTCAGCAGCAATTGTTACGCTGTATTGTTCTTTTCTTTGTATATACGGTTAATATTTATTTTGTTCTGTTAATTGTTGCGTACGGTTATGCAAAAATTATGTTTTTGACAAAAATTTGAAAAAAAAAGATTTTTTTTAAAAAATTTGCATATCCCTAGAGTGCAGGGGGCTATTCAGCCCATCGAGACAGCACCGACCCTTCGAATGAACACTCTATCCATTTACACCCTTGCCCACCCACCCTAACTCAGAACTTCACCTGCACTTCCCTGGATCCCTCCGTGGTGCCCAAACTGGAGGTGATTGTTTCCCTAGATGCCAAAAAGGCATAGATAGAGAGGAGTGAAAATATCTGTTTAAGGTTTTGGGGAGGTTTGGATTTGGACGTCTCCTGGATTTGATAACCGTATAGGGACCCCCACTGCTAGTGTTTGTACGAATGCTCTGAACCCTGGCTACTTCTCACTGAATAGGGACACAAGATAGGGGTGTCCACTGTCTCCACTCGTTTGCTTTGGCAATAGAACCGCTTGCTGTAGCCCTGAGGTCCTCTTAAGCGGAAGGAGACAAATCGGGGAGGAGCATTGGGTTTTCCTTTATGCGGATGATCTACTTCTCTGTATTACAGACCAAGTGCTCCCTGTGGATGAGATAATGAAGCTGCTTAGGAGTTATTGCTCCTTCTCTGGGTACAAGTCTAACTTGGACAAGAGCGAATGCTTCCCGATCAACCCCCTGGGAGGAGAGCCCAACGTGGGATGCTACCTTTCGCCGAGCCAAGACAAGCTTCTGTTATCTGGAGGTTTGGGTGGCCCACAATTGGGCCTCGCTTCATATCTTAAATGGTACTAGTCTGGTTGATGATGTCAAGTCCAACTTTCAGAGGTGGGATAATCTCCCCCTGTCAAAGAACAAAGAAAGGTACAGCACAGGAACAGGCCCTTCGGCCCTCCAAACCTGTACCGACCATGCTGCCCATCAAAATTAAAATCTTCTCCACTTCCGGGGTCCATAACCCTCTATTCCCATCCTATTCATGTATTTGTCAAGGTGCCCCTTAAATGTCACTATCGTCCC
Source organism: Scyliorhinus canicula (assembly GCF_902713615.1). Lineage (NCBI taxonomy): Eukaryota > Metazoa > Chordata > Chondrichthyes > Carcharhiniformes > Scyliorhinidae > Scyliorhinus > Scyliorhinus canicula. Next base: position 275,695,343 of record NC_052147.1, on the reverse strand, counting down.
TGCTTCCACCACCTCCTCCAGTAGCGAGTTCCAGGCATCCATTACCCTCTTGTGTAAAATACTTGCCTCGTACATCTCTTCTAAACCTTGCCCCTCGCACCTTAAACCTATGCCCCCTAGTAATTGACCCCTATACCCTGGGAAAAAGTTTCTGACTATCCACTCTGCCTATGCCCCTCATAATTTTGTAGACCTCTATCAGGTATCCCATGAGGCTTTGCTTCAAAGAGATAGGCAGTCTGGGAGTGTGGATTTACCCAATTTACTGTTTTACTATTGGGCAGTCAATATTCAGAAAATATTCATTCAAATGCTGCTTAAATAGCTTACTTCCTTGTCTAAACATCTGATGACCTGTCAGAATCTGTAATTATGCCATCTAGCATCAGATATTTTGGTCCATTCGCGGGTTGTGGGCATCATGGCTCGCCCAGCATTTGTTGCTCATCCCTAATTGAACTGAGTGATTAGCTTGGCTATTTCGGAGGACATTTGAGAGGCAACCACATTGCTGGACACACATGGAGGCCAAACCAGGTATGGACGGCATATTTCCTTCCCTAAAGGGCCATTAGGGAACCAGGTGGGATCTTACGACAATTGTCAATGGGATCATGGTCATCATTAGACTTTTAATTCCAGATTTTTGTTGAATTTGGATGCCACCACTTGCCATGACGAGATTCTAACCAGGGTCCCCAGAGCATACCCTAGTCCAGTAACTCGTCCACTGCGCCGCCACCTCCCAGTCACATTAGGGTGTTTCATCACATTGGAAGGTGGTCTAAAAATGCTCATTGTTGGTGGGCATTAATACTGAACCATTGTCAAATATCCTAATGGTTTTTGTTAAGAACGACTTGCGGTCACGCAACCAAGCTGAGGCACTGGGCGAAAGTAAAATCTGAGGCACTGGTGAGTCGGATACCCTGGACATGGATCCAAATCAACATCGAGTATTTCTGACATGGTGTTGAAGAAAAAGGCCCAAAAACCTGTCAACTTGGAACAAGACCACAATGAATGTGTGGTTAGCCGGCCCCCAACAGCAACACTCATGCTTGCCCTCCACCCAGGAGAAAAATCCACTCATCCTCGCTTCAGTCAGATGCGCCTTTTGCACCACCTTGAATTGGATCAGCATATGAAGACATGGAGTTGACCATCTGAAGGGCCTCACTCCATACCCCATCATCCAGAATGGGACCCATCTCACCCTCGCCTCACCTCACTCAACAGAGCTGACTCCGCTGAGAGGATATGGCCATATGTGTCCAAAATAGTCCCCCCCCCACCACCAGACCCAGCCAAAGATAAAATCCTCTTCAACAGGGAGGAGGGTGGTGCCAAGGAAAACCCTTATGCAAAAAAATTGTGCATCTGAAAAGACTGGAACCAGGCAGTTGAAATTTCTCCATCAGCTCCTTAGGCAAACCTCCCCTCCACAAACAGTCTCCAAACCTGTCCCTTCCCCTCTCGTGACTGAGACGTCGAGTCTAAACCCGCTGGCAGAAAAAGGTGGCTGTTGCAGATGGGGGTTAGTGAAGACAAGGAACTGAACTTAAAATGCTGCCTGAACTGCTTCCAGATTCTGAGGATGAACACCACCAGTGGATTCAGGAAAAATCATACTGGAAACAAAGACAACGATACTGTTACTATTGAACCAAGACTGGGAACTGTGCAGGAGCTCGATCCCATTGGCCTCATATGGAACCAGGATCACTGAACCAGAACAATATCTTTTGAATCCAAAAAGAAAATGCTGGAAAATCTCAGCAGGTCTGGCAGCAGCTGTAGGGAGAGAAAAGAGCGAACGTTTCAAGTCCAGGTGACCCTTTGTCAAAGCTCAATTAAGGGGCAATTTAGCATGGCCAATCCACCTGAACATCTGAGTTGTGGGGGTGAGACCCACACAGACATGGGGAAAATGTGCAAACTCCACATGGACAGTGACCCGGAATCGAATCTAGGTCCTCGTCGCCGTGAAGCAGCAGTGCTAACCACTGCGCCGCCACGCCGCCGCAAGTGGTAGGAAGGTTGAGGGATGAAATTCCAGAACTTAGGGCCTTGGTGTCCAAAGACATGGCCGCCAACGATGGAGTGATTAAAATCAACCGTGCTCAAAAGGCTAGAATTGGAGGGCTCTGGGGCTTGCAAGTCTGGAGAAGGTTACAGAGATGGGAAGGAATGAGGCTGTGGAGGGATTTGAAAAACAAGGATGAGAATTTTAGAACAGGTGCTGCAAGACCAGGAGCCACCAACTTAGGTCACAAAGCGCAGCGCAGTGGTGATGGTGCAGTTAGAGTACGAGAGGCAGGTTTAAGTCAGGTGGGAGATGGAGGCTGGCCAGGACAACCTGAAACAGTCATGTGCAGAGAAACTAACCTGTGCATGAAGGTTTCAACAGAGACGCTGAGTGAGGAGCACAGTCGGGCAATGAGGAAGTCAGCAGTCATGGCATCCCTTTATAAACTAGAGGGCACCTTTACTCGCCCAATGCCTAAATGAGCAACTGCAAGTTCTAGAATTCGAACAGAGCTAATCCTTGCGACTATGCTTCACAATTGCCCAGCCCTTAGTTAATGGAAGATATACTACAAACCAAGGCCTGGTCTATAATCCAATACACAGGTATTTTGGGGGTTGCTAATTTCAAGATGCCAAGTTTCGCCTTTCGGCAGGCTTCAGGCGGACTGTGGACTTACATAAAAAGCAGAACAAGATAGATCTTTCAACATCTCTCAAATATAAATTGAAATAAAATATCTCTAATAATTGCTCGAGTTCATTGTCATTAACAGCTTGTCAATTACCGAAGTTGCTGGCCTTGAACAAGTATCTTTGGCAGTTAGAACAAAGTTTCAACACAATACTCAGGCGGTGCAGTCTGGTTGGGCAAAAGGGTCAAGATAACCAAACTGAAGAGGCATATGTGAGTCAGCTGCTTTGAATTACCTGTGAGAAGGATCCTTCAACAACAATTAACTTAATGGATCATGCGGTCTGTCTTGTTCTGAAGTGTTAAGATTCAAGACTGTGATGTGCATTCCACGTGACAGAGCGAAATGCAGGCACTAACTTATAAAACGTCCTCTAAAGTGTCTCTCTCAGTAAGTCAGACGTCCTCTTTCACTCTGCAATTAGATTTTTGACTGGTGCCCCTTTTCACACCCGTCACTGTGACCTGTACTCCCTGATTAACTGGCCCTCATTGAACACAAGGTTCCATCTCCTGCTGTTGTTAATTTAATCGAACATTGCTTGTGAAAAAGCCTGCCTATTTGAAAAGTGTGTAACATTTCACTGACTCAGCTTATCACGAGGTCATGTGACTTGATCAAATTGGTGTCTTCAAGAGTCTTTGGTCGTAATTAATTTCAGTTTGCGGCTGTCAGCGACCGGAACGAGACGCAACTGAAGCTGAAGCCAACTAGCTTTTTTACCGTTGGTGCCTTTCGCAGCAAGATAAACGCCCTGTTGACTGATACTTGTACTTGCTGAACTGCCAATTCTACTTCACAGCGAATCTGTATTTTATTGTTTTTAAGTGTTTAAATTAATTGTATTGTGCAAGTTCTGTTGCTGTGGCCTCTTGAATAGGTTGTTACTGTAAATGAGAATTGATTCTCAACTGACTCACTCGGCTACATCAAAATTAAATAAATAAATGCAAGTTTCGCCTCTTTCACAGTTTGACATAGAGAGGAGAAAAGTTATAAGGGAGAGCAAGCCAGTGTGAAACCCTTTAGACTGACCACGCAACTGAAAAAATACAAACAACATCTAGATTTATATTTATTTTTCTCTTGGACCAGGCACAATAAATTCATGACAAAAATCACCTAAAAAATCTGCAGCTAAATCATTCAGTGAATAACCAGTTAGCCATTTTTTAAAAATTGCTAGTTAAAAATTCAATGAGTTTTCTGCTGGGCATAAAAGTACAAAGAGGCGCAAAATGAATCAGAAAGAAAGACCACACTCAACAGGTTCTTGAAACACAGTTATCATAGAATCATAAAATTTACAGTGCAGAAAGAGTCCATTCGGCCCATCGAGTCCATGCCAGCCCTTACAAACAGCACCCTACTCAAGCCCACGTCTCTCCCCTATCCCCGTAACCCCCACTTAATCTTTTTGGACACTAAGGGAAATTTAGCATGGCCAATCCACCTAACCCGCACATCTTTGGACTGTGGGGGGAAACCGGAGCACCCGGAGGAAACCCACGCAGACAAGGGGAGAAGGAGCAGACTCCGCACAGGCAGTGACCCAAGCCAGGAATCAAACCTGGGACCCTGGAGCTGTGAAGCAACTGTGCTAACCACAATGCTACCGTGCTGCCCCTTGGAGAATAGGAAGCCAGGAGAAGCATTTCAGAAAATCTGCCCGATTCAACCACAGCAATAAAATAATCAGATTTGAACTAAGTCCCGTGTTGGATGATGTGCGCTGTCAAACGGTAACCCTATGTTAAATTCAGGGTTGCAGAACATTATTCCCAAACTATATTTTATTTCTGTTCACTGTTTCAGTTCAGTCAATGGTTCAGAGTGACGTGCAGGGGTGTGCATCACCCTTGGTTCAGTATTGCATCTCATTTGCTATTTTTGCATGCTATTTTGCATACTCTCCACAAAAAGATACTAATATTCATAAGCACTAGTAGAAGCAGTTGAGACATTATCAATTTCGGCAATTTCAGCTTCAAGATGGGTTGGGGAGAAAAAAAGGGACAAATAATCACCAACATTCTTATCATTGATTCTGTTGGAAGATTTCAGCCATAGACAACATCACATCTGATCTTGTTTTACGTCACCCAGTGCCCTCTTAACAATTTGACAAAACCCTGAACCAACATGTCCACATTGCAGCCATGGGTATTAAACTTAACGCCATTCCCACAACTTTCCCAACCCCATCCCCACAACCTTCCCCGATGTCAACTCAATTCGACAATTCAGCCCCGAGTCTGCCTTGACATGCAACAAGATGAAAATGAAAATCGCTCATTGTCACAAGTAGGCTTCACATTGAGTTACTGTGAAAAGCCCCTACCTCAACTCCACTTTCCTGCCCGTTCTTCATAGCCCTTCAACCCATTACTAATTAAAAATCTGTCCATCTCCTCAAAGTTTGCCCCAACATTCAACACACTCTGGGATAGTGAATTCCAGATTCACAACCCTTTGAGAGAGAGGTATTTCCTTCTCATCTGTTTTAAATCTGCTACCCTGTACCCTAAAATCTCTTGTTCTAGATTGCCCCACGAAGGGAAGAATCCGCTTTACGTCTACTTTGTCAATACCTTATATGATCTCATGTACCTCAACTTGATCTCCCCTCATTGTTCTAAACTCGAGAGCATAGGCCTAAACTGCTCAATCTCTCTTCATAAGAAAAACCCCTCCCCTCAGGAATCAATCCAGTGAATCTCCTCTGAGCTGCCTCTAATACAATTAGATCGCCCCTCAAATAAGGGGACCAAATCTGTGCACAGTTGTACTTTATATAAATGGTGGTAGCCCGCTGAACAAAGGGTTTGCAGGTAGAACTCAAGCTCACGACAAAAAAATGAGCCCTTATGGGGGTGTTGCATTGTTTCAGTTGATACCGTTTGCATGAGCAATTACGAAGGAACAGAAGTGGCCCATTCAACCCCTCAGGCCTGTTGTACCAATTCTGTAGATCATGGCGGATCTGTATCAGAACTCCATTAACCCACCTTCCATAACCTTAATACCCTTATCTAACAAAAATCTAACTGTCTCAGATTTGAAAACTCCCATTGATCCCCAAGCCTCAACAGTTGTTTTTATTGGCGGGGACGGTGTCCAAGAGTTTAACATTTCCACGGCTGTGTGAAGTGCTTCCTGACATTACCCCTGAACAACCTGGCTCCCATTTTATGGTTACGTCCCCTTGTTCAGCAATCCATCCCACCAGAAGGGGGTTTTCTCTATAGACCCAGCAAAATCATATACACCTCAGTTACAATACCCATTCATATTTTACGGTCGAGGGAATACAAGCCTAATGCAGTTTGTGCTTATAATTTAACTCTATTAGCCCGAGCATTCTGGTGAACCAACCCTACGTTCATCCAAGGGGTGTACCTTTCCTAAAGTACGTTCTGTAGAATTGAGCACTGTACTCCAGATGAAGTCTAACCAGTTCAGTTGAGGAACTGCAGATCTATTCAAGTAGATGCAGGCGATGCTTTAGAATTATTGAAATGAAAGTACACAGCTCAACTAGTAACCTAGGCAACCAAACTTCTCCATACAACCTAGACCATGTAAAGATTCCGAAAGTCAAATACTACGCATGGTAGCACAGTGGTTAGCACTGCTGCTTCACAGCGCCAGGGTCCCAGGTTCGATTCCTGTCTTGGGTCACTCCAGTTTCCTCCCACAAGTCCCGAAAGACGTGCTTGTTAGGTGAATTGGACATTCTGAATTCTCCCTCAGTCTTCCCGAACAGGCGCCGGAGTGTGGCGACGAGGGACTTTTCACAGTAACTTTATTGCAGTGTTAATGGCCCATGTCAGGGTTGATGCACTAGTTCTGATGAAAGGTCATCAACCTATTTCTCTCTCCACAGGTGGCACCTGACCCGAGGGTTTACACCAAAATCATCAGGACAATCATTCTATTTGGCATTTAATGTCGTTCAGCTGTATTTAAATAATTTGTCAAGTTTGTCTAGAAAACAGTAAATGTAGTTCAAAAAGTAAAGTTGCCAGTCGCAGATGACCAAAGGCTGCTTTCTCCTTTGAGGGGGAAGAGCTGACGGTGGTGATGATTTAACCAGAGGATCACCACACCTCAGACGAGGGACAAGGCTGAGAAACCAGGCCTTCATGAATAACCTCAGCAAGTTCCCGTACCCGTTTGAAAAAATAATTCACTGGTTTGAGGAATTTTGGGACATTTGAGGATTAGATTGTTCATCCATTTGGTACATACCTCATCCCGCAAAACGGGTTCATTCTGGTGTTTAAGGGCGCCACACTGGCACAATGGTTAACACTGCTGCCTCGGGGCGCCAGGGATCCAGGTTCAATTCCAGCCTTGAGCGACTTGTGTGCGGCCCCAGTGTCGTGTGGGTTTCTTCCGGGTGCTCCAGTTTCTTCCTACAGTCCAAGATGTGCTGGTTAGCAGCGCCGGCCCTAGGGTTGCTGGCGCCCCGGGCAAGCTGAACTTCGGCGCCCTTGGGGGGGGGGGCGAGCCGAGGGGGGCGGACCCGAGGGGGGGGGGGGGGGACCGAGGGGGGGGGGGGGGGGGGGGCGCGGACCGAGGGGGGGGGGGGGGGGGGGGGGCCCCGAGGGGGGGGGCGGAGCGAGGGGGCGGACCGGGGGGGGCGCCTCGGGGGAGGGCGGCCACCGCGCATGCGCTGGTTGGCACTGGCCCAACTGCGCATGCGCGGGACCCGAGTCTCTGGCGCCCCCCAGCACATGGCGCCCCGGGCGACTGCCCGAGTTGCCGGTGCCTTGAGCCGGCCCTGCTGGTTAGGTGAATTGGACACGCTAAATTACTCCTGAGCATCCAACGGTTAGGGGGGTTGCAGTGGAGTGGACCTAGGTAGGGTGCTCTTTCAGCGGATCAGTGCAGACTCGATGGGCTGGACGGCCTCCTTCTGCACTGTAGGGATTCTTTGATCCAGATGAACATTGAGTTCAACAACTTTAAACTGTGACCTTCCACCTCCATCTTGACCTTTTTTTTTTACATGTTTTCGTCCCAATGCAAACGCCCCCTCCCCCACCAGGCTGTCACCTGTTTTTTCTCGCCGAGCACACATTTACTCTCCTATTAATACATTCTGATATGTTACCGTTATGCAACTAATATGCACCTGCTCCTGCCACTAATACTTCCTGTCTCACGACCTGCGCATCTTTGTTGCAATCTGTCCTAGTTTGCACCAATCACTTCTACCCTGCTCTACCCCACCTTATACAGTACATAATCCATCACATTTCTCCCTCTTTTCTTTTAAAATCAAGGGTTTTTTTCTTTATAAATTGAGTATCCAATTATGTTTTATTCTAATTAAGGGGAAATTTAGCATCGCCAATTCACCTACCCTGCACACGGGTTATGGGGGGCGGGACCCACACAGACACGGAGAGAATGTGCAAACTCCACACGGACAGTGAGCCGGAGCCGGGATCGAATCCAGGTCCTGGGCGTTGTGAGGCAGCAGTGCTACCCATTGCGCCGCCGTGCCACCTCACATTTCTCCCTCTTTGGTTCACAAGATTCAATACGGATTCTGAACGGTAATGTTTCCCTCTCCACACATGCTGCCAGACCTGCTGGGTTTTTCCAGCATTTTCCGTTTTTGCTGCATCAACTGGTAGGTCTCTTTTTTTTCTTAAAGAATGACATTTTATGTTTCATATGCTGGTATAGTTAGAATCATACAGCACAGGTGGTCATTTGGCACATCATGTGTGCTGGCTCTTTGAAACAGTTCCCGTCCAACTCGCGTCACTCTTTCTTCATCAGAACCTTCCATAAACTCAGACCTTTATCAGGTCAAGCTTCAGACTTCCTGATCCTATTAGCCTGTTTAATCTTTCCTGATAATAACCACGGATTCTAATATTCCAATGAAGAATTGTTTTTTCCACATTCTCTAGCACCTTACAAACCATCAGTATCCCAAGTGTGGTCTAAGCTTGGTTCTATACCAGTCTAACATAACCTAATTCTATTTTCCATGAAATGAACCCCATTTCTTAATGGCCTTATTCACCTGTCACTAATTTTGAGTATCAGTACCCCCGGATCACTCCGTTTTTCTACCCCCAATTACAAACTTATTTTCCAAGGAGAGTTTGGCCAGCTATTTTTCCCACCGAAATGAACCAAGGTACGATCCTCCTCAGACAGTCCCTCAGGATTAAGAATGACTAGCTTCCGGGGCAGCATGGTGGCGCAGTGGTTAGCATTGCTGCCTCACGGCACGGAGGTCCCAGGTTCGATCCCGGATCTGGGTCACTGTCGTGTGGAGTTTGCACATTTTCCCTGTGCTTGTGTGGGTTTCGCACCCACAACCCAAAGATGTGCAGGGTAGGTGGATTGGCCACGCGAAATTGCGCCTTAATTGGAAAAAATGAATTGGGCACTCTAAATTTTTTTTTTTTTTTAAATAAAAAAAAATGAATGACTTGCTTCCACGAAGGTTTGATGGGTTGTGAGATGGCTGATAGTCCAGACTCTGCCACAAGTGGGACAGGTGGCCCTTAAAGGGTAGAGTAGATAAGTGGTGTGAACTCCCACCGATACCTTAATGTGGTATTCCTGCCATATTCTCTCGATGAGCTTGATGGCTTCCTGGGTGAACCTTCTCAAATCTTCGCTGGTCACAAGCCAGGGACTCATTTGAATCGGTGGGGCTGTTTGCCCATGGAGGACATCCCTAAAGCATGTCCTCCTGGAACTCACCTGCCACAGAGTAAACCAGCCTGGTGTTAGGAGTTCAGGTGTATGAGCAACAAGCACCACCTTGCAAAGCTGATTTTGAAAATGAAATGAAATGAAAATCGCTTATTGTCACGAGTAGGCTTCAATGAAGTTACTGTGAAAAGCCCCTAGTCGCCACATTCCGGCGCCTGTCCGGGGAGGCTGGTACAGGAATTGAACCGTGCTGCTGGCCTGCTTGGTCTGCTTTAAAAGCCAGCGATTTAGCCTTGTGAGCTAATGCATTGACGTAGAAAGTTGGTTTGGTAGAATTGCTGTTGAACCATCTGTCATACCATGGGCAGCACAGTGGTTAATACTGTTGCTTACCGCTTGGAGGTGGGGCTGCTGGCAGATGAGGTGGTGGCCGAGGGGGTTCGGGGGTGTATTGAGAGGTACGTTGAGGCCAACGACAACGGGGAGGTCCAAGTGGGGACGGTCTGGGAGGCATTGAAGGCGGTGACTAGAGGGGAGTTGATTTCCATCCGAACCCATAGGGAGAGGGGGGAGCAGAGGGAGAGGGAGAGACTGATAGGGGAGATGGTGAGGGTGGATAGGAGATTATGCGGAGGCTCCGGAGGAGGGATTGCTGGGGGAGAGGCATAGCCTTCAGGCCAGGTTTGACCTATTGTCCACCAGAAAGGCAGCAGCTCAGTGGAGGAAAGCACAGGGGGGCGCTGTATGAATATGGGGAGAAGGCGAGCAGGATGCTGGCACACCAGCTCCGAAAGCGGGACGCGGCCAGGGAGATTGGGGGAGTGACGGATAGAGCTGGGAAGGTGGTGCGGAGGGGGGTAGATGTTAATGGGGCCTTCAGGGACTTCTATGGGGAACTGTACCGGTCTGAACCCCCGGTGGAGGGGGGTGGAATGGGGCGCTTCTTGGACAAGCTGCGATTTCCGAGGGTGGAGGAGGGGCAGGTGGAGGGACTGGGGGCGCCGATCGAGCTGGAGGAGTTGGTTAAAAGGATAGGGAGCATGCAGACGAGGAAGGCGCCGGGGCCGGATGGGTTTCCGGCGGAATTTTATAAAATGTATGCGGACCTGTTGGGCCCCCTGTTGGTCCGGACCTTTAACGAGGCAAGGGAGGCGGGGGCTTTGCCCCCAACTATGTCACGGACGCTGATTTCCTTGATCCTGAAGCGGGACAAGGACCCTCTGCAGCGTGGGTCATATAGGCCGATTTCGCTGCTAAATGTAGACGCCAAGCTGCTGGCAAAGATCCTAGCCACAAGAATAGAGGATTGTGTGCCGGGGGTCAGACGGGATTTGTGAAGGGAAGGCAGTTGAATACAAACGTACGAAGGCTCCTCAACGTTATTTTGATGCCGGCTGTGGAAGGGGAGGCGGAGATAGTGGTGGCATTAGATGCGGAGAAGGCCTTTGATAGGGTTGAGTGGGGGTATCTGTGGGATGTGTTGGAGAAGGTTGGGGAGGGGTATGTCTGTTGAGTGAGGTTGCTCTATGAGGCCCCGAGGGCGAGTGTAGCCATGAATAGAAGGAGGTCAGAGTACATTCGGCTGTACCGGCGGACGAGACAGGGGTGTCCCCTGTCTCCCTTGCTCTTTGCGTTGGCAATTGAGCCCCTGGCCATGGCGTTGAGGGAGTCAGGGAACTGGAGGGGTCTGGTGCGGGGTGGGGAGGAGCATCGAGTGTCGCTTTATGCGGACGACCTGTTGCTGTATGTGGCAGACCCGGTGGGGGGATGCCGGAGGGGATGAGGATTCTTAGTGACTTCGGGGGCTTCTCTGGGTACAAGCTGAACCTGGGCAAGAGCGAGTTGTTCGTAGTGCACCCGGGGGATCAGGAGGGGATTGGTAGGCTCCCACTGAAGCAGGCAGGGAAGAGCTTCAGGTACCTAGGAGTCCAGGTGGCTGGGAGGCCCTGCACAAGCTCAACCTCACAAGGTTGGTGGAGCAGATGGAGGAGTTCAAAAGGTGGGATATGTTACCGCTGTCACTGGCGGGGAGGGTGCTGTCCGTTAAGATGATGGTGCTCCCGAGGTTTTTGTTCCTGTTCCAGTGCCTCCCCATCCTTATCCCGAAGGCCTTTTTTAGGAGGGTCAACAGGATAGGGGGGTGCTGGCATTGCCCAACCTCTGTGGGTACTATTGGGCTGCCAACGCAGCGATGGTGCGTAAGTGGGTAATGGACAGGGAAGGGGAAGCATGGAAGAGGATGGAGATGGCGTCCTGTGTGGGCAAGAGCCTGGAGGCGCTGGTAACGGCGCCGTTGCCGCTCCCTCCAACAAGGTATACCACGAGCCCGGTGGTGGCGGCTACCCTCAAAATTTGGGGGCAATGGAGACGGCATAGGGGAGACGTGGGGGGCTCGATGGAGGCCCCGATAGGGGGGAACCATCGGTTTGTCCAAGGGAGCATTGATGGCGGATTTCTGGGCTGGCACAGGGTAGGGGTTAGGAGGTTGAGGGACCCGTTTGTGGAGGGGAGGTTGGGGGAGTTAGAGGGGAAGTTTGGGCTCCCCCCCGGGGAACATGTTTAGGTACATGCAGGTTAGGGCGTTTGCCAGGCTACAGGTGGAGGGGTTCCCCTTGCTGCCCCAACGGGGGGTACGGGACAGGGTGCTCTCGGGGGTGTGGGTTGGAGGAGGGAGGATATCGGACACATACCGGGTAATGCAGGAGGTAGACGAGGCCTCGGTGGAGGAACTGAAGGGGAAATGGGAAGATGAGCTGGGTGAGGAGATTGAGATGGGGACGTGGGCGGATGCCCTGGAGAGAGTGAATTCCTCCTCTTCCTGTGCGAGGCTTAGCCTTATACAGTTCAAGGTGCTGCATAGGCCCACATGACTGGGACGTGGATGAGTAGATTTTTCAGGGGCGAAGACAGGTGTGCTAGGTGCTTGGGGAGCCCAGCGAACCACGACCATATGTTTTGGGCATGCCCAGCGCTGGGGGAGTTTTGGAAGGGGGTAGCAAGGACGGTGTCGAGGGTGGTGGGATCCAGGGTCAAGCCAGCCTGGGGACTCGCAATTTTTGGGGTTGTAGTGGAGCCGGGAGTGCAGTAGGTGAAAGAGGCCGGTGTTCTGGCCTTTGCGTCCCTAGTAGCCCGGCGGAGGATCTTGCTTCAATGGAAGGATGCGAGGCCCCCAAGCGTGGAGGCCTGGATCAATGATATGGCGGGGTTTATTAAATTGGAGAAGGTGAAATTTGCCCTGAGGGGATCAGTACAAGGGTTCTTTAGGCGGTGGCAGCCTTTCCTGGACTTCCTGGCGGAACGGTAGGGAAATAGGCCGGCGGCAGCAGCAAGGGGGGGGGGGGGGGGTTGGTTCGGTGGGAGGGAGAACTGTGCACATGGGTTTGTGGGATGTGGCGGGTGTTATCTCTTTCCCTTTTGTTGTTTGGGTTTTTTTTGCAGTTGCTTTTGTAGTTAGGTGTGTGTTGTTCTTGGGTTTTTACCGCGGTTGTTTTGTTAATATTGTTTTGTTGTTTATATTTTGTGAAAACCTTTACAAAAATTATTTTTTAAAAAAAATACTGTTGCTTACAGCACCAGGATCCGAGGTTCGATTCCCGGCTCGGGTCGCTGTCTGTGTGGAGTCTGCACATTCTCCCCGTGTCTGCGCGCTTTTCCTCCGCGTGCACTGATTTCCTCCCACAAGTCCCGAAAGACGTGCTTGTTAGGTGAATTGGACATTCTGAATTCTCCCTCTGTGTACCCGAACAGGTGCCGGATTGTGGCAACTTGGGGCTTTTTAAAGTAACTTCATTGCAGTGTTAAGGTAAGTCTACTTGTGACAATAAAGATTATTAAAATTAATCTTTCTTGCTACTAGATTTCAAGGATCTTGCAATGGCAGCATCTGTGGTACTTGTCCAGTGCTTTGAAGTGCCCACTGTAGGTTGTCCAAGTCTCTGAAGCATGGTGTCGCAGAGAGATCACTGCTGCCCAGTAAACAATTACCGTAGTCACGGTTTCAATCTACCGGTCCTCAAATATTCTTTTCTTCAGTTGGCCAAAGGCTGAACTGGCACATTGGAGGTGATGAAGAATTTCGTCATCTATCTTAGCAGAACCCAAACTGAGTGTCAGTGAGCAGTTTATTGCTAAACAAGTGCCATGTGATAGCATTTTTAACGACCCCTTCCATCACTTTACTGACGATTGAGTGCAAACGGATAGGGCGATAATTGACCGGGTTGGATTTGACCTGCTTTTTGTGTACAGGACATAACTGGGCAATTTTCCCACATTGCTGGGTAGATGCCAGTGTTGTAGCTGCACTGGAACAGCTTGACTAGGGGTGCAGAAAGCTCTGGAGCACAAGTCTTCAGGACTATTGACAGACTATTGTCAGGGCCTGTAGCCTTTGCAGATTCAGTGCCTTCAGCCATTTCTTGACATTATGTGAAGCAAATAGAATTGTCTGAAGACCGGCATTTGAAATGCTGGGGACCTCCGGAAGAAGCAGAGACGGATCATCCACTCTGCATGAAGATTGTTGTGAATGCTTCAGCCTCGTCTTTTGTGGATGGAAAAAGGTGCAGTGAAATGAAAAAATGAAATGAAAATTGCTTATTGTCACGAGTAGGCTTCAATGAAGTTACTGTGAAAAGCCCCTAGTCGCCACATTCCACCGCCTGTCCGGGGAGGCTGGTACGGGAATCGAACCGTGCTGCTGGCCTGCTTGGTCTGCTTTAAAAGCCAGCGATTTAGCTGAGTGAGCTAAACCAGCCCCTAAACGAGCCCCTAGTGCTCTTTCATCATTGAGGAGAGGAATGTTTGTGGCACTTCCACCAGTGAGGCTCTATCTATTATTTGCTGTTAGGTATGCTAGTAGTCTTGTGTTGTTGCTTCAACGGGTTGACAACTCATATTTAGGTATACCTGCTGCTGCTCCTCGCATGTCCACCTGCACTCTACTTTAAACCAGGGTTGATCCCCTGGCTTGGTGGTAATGGTAGAGTGGGGGATATGCCAGGCCATGAAGTTACAGATTATGGGGAGTACAATTCTGCTGTTGCTGGTGGCCCGCACCGCCTCAATCATGGGTTGCTAGATTGGGGCTGGTTTAGCAAAGTATTTTTAAACAAAGAAACTCATTCTGACTATGTAACTTGTTAAAAAGCTAATTGGTAAAAGTTGGCTAAATATTCCTTTTAAGAAGAGGACCAAAAACAGAAACTGTTAGCAATGATAAGCAGATCATCTGAGACAAGAAAAAGAGTTAACATTTTCAGGTCGATGACATGTCACCAACCTGTTTTTCAGTTTCTATTTCAGATTTCCAGCAAGTAAAGTATTTTGATCTTTCACTATGAAAAAGTTGTAGACCTGAAATGTCACTATGTTTCCCCAGCCAGAGATTTGGCATTGGCTTGCAACATTTTGATTTTATGTCATTGTAACAATTCCTGTTTCTCTGCCAAGTGTTGTTTCCTTTCGAGGGGATGTCCACTCAGACACACAGATAAGCTTGCAGACTGTTGAGATGTCTCTCTGGTTACATTGCCAATCTTCAGGGTAAATCATAGAAAATTGACAATTCTACCACCATTTGTGTGCCAGTCAACAAACTACCCTGGCTAATCCCATTTTCCAGAACTAGATCTTGTAGCCCTACAGCTCCCAGCTTTTTAAGTGGACATCAAAGTACTTTTAAAACATTGAGAGTTTCCACTTCTACCACCCCTTCAGGCCCCCACTATCCCTCCAGCCAAATAAACATTTCTTCATTTCACCTTCTACTAATTACTTCAAAATCTACATTGTTAAACTTTTTTAAAAGTTCAACACATAATTTCCTGAATGCACAGGGGCTATGTATTACAACATATATATATACATATTAATGAAGGGCCTTTTGATTCATTGACTTAAGGCACTTGTACAAACATTTGCTTCAGGAAAACAGATGATGAAATAATCTGGCTTCAGAAAGCCAAGAATTGAACAGCTGGGATTTGTTGCAACAAAATGCAAAAAAAAAGTGCAGAACAAAGTTATTAACTGCACAAAGAATTAATTGAACAAAGTTATTAATTACACGAAAAATTAATTGAAGTTATTCACTGCACAAAAAAACAACAAAACAAAGTTATTAATTGCACAAATATTAACTGAACAAAGCTATTAATTGCACAAAAAATAACTGAACAAAGTTATTAATTGCACAAAAAACTGAACAAAGTTATTGATTGCACAAAGAATTAATTGAAGCTTTCAATGGCAAAGATAAAGTTGCAAGCCCGTGGTTTTGCGGGCAGGAGAGGCGATCTGGCAATATGAGGCAGCTGGCGCGACAGGCGGACACCAGCAGGATCCGGGTGGGAGTACAGAGGGTGATCGGTGTCCACCGCAGGTCACTCGCCGCCTGATTCCCCTCCCAGCTCCGCAATAAATCACTGCAACCACCTCTCCCTAATAACAACTATTAAATGTCGCCCAACTGCTTGCATCCTGAGGAAGAGGGAACGCGGCGGGAGACAACTCACCAGCCATAAGAAACAAACGGTTTGCAAAGTCCCGGCGGCGCCCGGAGCGCCGCTCTGCCTGCGCGGCGCCATCTTGCCACGGTGTCGACTCACACCTGCGCAGTGGCGCGGGGGTGGGGGGGGGGGGGGGGGGGGGGGGGGGGGGCAGGACCTGTTGTGGACGCAATGGATCCTGGGGGCTGTGGTCCCCCGCCCTGCCGCTCGGCCTTCAGATTGGGCGGGCGGGGACTACAGATCCCGTCATGCATTGCGCCGCCATGGCGAGGCGCATGCGTGCTCGCGGCCAGCCAGTCGATCCCAAGGAGCCCGACCAGTTGGCCTCTCTAAACAGGAGCAGGGAGGGGGGAACAATTTAAATGAACAAAGGATTTGAGTAAGAGGCAAGAGTAAGGGTGAAAATTGGTGCCAGGAGGAATCTAATTCTTTCTTACAATCTAACAAGTCTCATATTGCTCGGCAAGAAGTAATAAATATGAATGTGTATATTATGTATATTTTCACAGTGTCACCTCTTTGGGAGATGGGAATTGCAATATCCCTGTGAAATGGTTCAGGCTGCGCTGTTGGTGAGAGAGCCATCGCTTTGCAGATTAGTTCTTGTGGATACTGTAACCACGGCGGGCTGGAGAACCACTTCTTAAATACAATCGGGATTAAAGAGCGGCAGAAGGAGGGAAAACCTTAATTATTTAATTAATCGGACAACCATTCTCATGGTGAGCACAACCTTTGGGAAACCGCGTTTTGCAACTTTTGTGATTTAGAAAAAAAAAGTTTGGAAAGTTTCAGAAACTTTTATTGCAACTTCTAATTGGCGCACATTAAAACTTCAAGGCGAAAATACCACTGATCGAAATTGCTGGCGCTTGCTACTGATATATTACATTCAATCTCAAATAGAAATAGGAGTTCCTTGCTCTTTTAACACAATAGATGCAATGTTTTTTGGCAAAAGAAGGCAGCTGCATGCAGTAGCTTCGATGTGATATTTCAACCTTTGTAGGACTGATTGTTTTTTTTGTTTGATGGATTGTCTGAAGGTTTTGTGTTGGTGTTATTTCACCTCTGTTTGTCTTTTGTTGTTTTTTTAAATGATATTGTTGATTTTTTTTAAAAAAATAAACAAGGAGAAGCTGATTCCTTATTGTGCTGTAGGTTTTCGCAGTGTTGTGAGTTGGTGCAGCAAACGGGCATGGATGGAGTTAGCGTAATCCGAATCCCCTTTTCATGCACGCTCTATTCAAACAAGCCATTGAAAGTTGTACGGTTTGCTGGGTTGGGGAGAGAAGGGGGGAGGATTCTTTTCAGGAGCTCAGTGCAAGATTGCGACCGAAAAATAAAGCCTATTGTATAGGAATAACCCGGATAATCACGCCGGTTAATGAATTGCAGTTTTTTGTTTCAACACCTTTGGATTTCCGTCAGAGCTGCTATTCGAGATGGAAAGACAATCTGCTGGCTGCAGATGTTCTTAGTGAAATGCAAGGAACCTCGGCTTTGATGTGAAGCCCCAAAGCGATTGAAAGTTGCGAGCTGGGAGCCCCCCCTTCCTCTCTCTCTCTGTTGTGTTATGTCGGGGGTGTCTGTGGCCAAATCCTCTCCTTATAATCCGCTGTTTCTGTGTTTGGGTCACGTTTGGCTGGGACTATGTGGGGCCGTTGTGCAAACCGAGGGTTTTTTATTGAACGAGATGTAAAAGCTGTACATAATTTACAGACAAGAATATCATCACTTGCATCAGGAAGTCGAAGGGCAATTAAAACTTTTATCCCACGCACCAACATAGCGACGCTCCAGGTATTTAGACGGAGGCGCAGAGATTCTGGGTTCGAGTCTGATTGTGTGGTTAGAAAGGCAGAGGGAATGTGACCTGCTGGAGGGTCCAGATTGGCATCTTGGCGCTCTGCAGTCTACCTGTGCACCTTGTACCTCCTGCAATAAAGGTGCCAGCGCCTCGGTAATCACAGGTCGTTCTGAGCACGGCGGTGCAGTTTTGAGATACCCTTTTGAGCCGCCTTAAGCAATAATTCCAAGTTTTATGGCATGAATCATAATTGATTAATTGACCCTTTCAATTCCCGAATGAGTCGAAACCTGCCTGCATTATTAGTTCCTCTTAGATGTAAGAAATAATGGTTTATTCTTTGTATTGGACCTGTGTTCGCATCTGTGTGTTTGCATGTGTGTGTGTGATTGCATGTGTGTTTATTTGCGTGTGTGTGATTGCATGTGTTTGTGTGATTGCATGTATGTGCATGTGTTTGTATGTGTGTGTATTTGTATGTGTGTTTGCACATGTGTGTGTGTGTGTGTGGCAGAGGGGGTTACTACCTTGGCGTGACCTGCATACAACACACTGGAGGGGGGTCGGCCTGTCTGGATTTCGCCACTGCATGTCTCCAGTCCACTTCCAAAACACTTCTGTGGGAAGTGGCTGGGGGAGAGAGAGTTCAGCTCCGTTTCTCCTCCTGGAGGATTGAGCAGTTCAATTTGTCCACGATCCCCACTGCAGGAGGAATGGGTGCGAGGCAGCCGTTTATTTTGCGTTTAATGTCGTTCGGCGGGCTAACTTTGAAAGTATGCGCGAACTCCCCACTTTACAGCGCTGGGGGTGGCAGTTTTTCAGAAACTGGTTTGGTGTAAACCTTGGGCCAGTATTTAGAAACCACGTTCAGCTGTAATACATTTACAGACATGTGTCAGGCTTGGTTCCGTTTGTAAGACTCTCTTCCCCTCGGTCAGAAGGTTGTAGATTCCAGGGATTTGAGAATAAGGTCTAAATTGACACCTCAATGCGTTGCTGAGAGAATGTTGCATTACCTTTGTGCCAGAACAGGTGGATGTAGAGAAGACCCCGCTGAACAATTCAGCCCACTCGGGTGAACTGACCAACATGTAACCCTGAACCCAACTCACCGCGGGAGATTGGATCAATAGTCAAAGGGGGGGGGGGGGGGGGGGGAAGGTTCTGCAGCGCTATCGGGGAAGGGCAGAGGCTTAACCAGGACTCAGTTGGTAGCACTTGCTGCGTGTGTGACTTCAAGTATTACTCAGGACGTGAAGCAAAAAATTCAACGCTGACGGGTCAGTGCAGTGCTGAGGGAGTGCAGCACTGTCAGTGGTCCTGTATCTGATGTGAGATATTAAGCCAATGTCCCTATCTGACCTTTCAGATGTGCATTATGCTTGCCCCACTGTCCTGGCCAATATTTATCCCCCAATCAATTTTACAAGAACATGTTTTCCTGGTCATTATCACGTTACTACCCGTGAGAGCTTGCCTTGTGTAACTTGCATTTAGAATGCATTTACCTAATCTGAGGGAGTGTCAATGCAGCAGCTAATTTTCACTCAGCACAAATAATAATGATTTTTAAAGTGGCATTCTCTACATTATATCTGCGGCAAGTGCTCACTTGCTGACTCCCCAAAGCCTGTCCACCACAAGGCACAAGTCAGGAGTGTGATGGAATACTCTCCACTTGCCTGGATGTCTGCAGCTCCAACAACAATCAAGAAACTCAACATCATCGGGGACAAAGCAGCCCCCATTGATTGGCACCCCGTCCACAAACATTCACTCCCTCCACCACCTGCGCACCATCACAGCCGTGTGCACCATCTACAATGCATTGCACCAAAGCTCCGACAGCAGCTTCCGATCCTGCAAATTCTCCCACCTAAAAGGGCAAAGGCAACAAACTCATGGGAACATCATCACCTGCAAGTTCCCCTCCAAATCCCTCGCCATCCCCTCCAAATCCCTCACCATCCCTCCTAATTCCTCGCCATCCCCTCCAAATCCCTCACCATCCCCTTCAAATCCCTCGCCATCCCCTCCAAATCCCTCACCATCCCCTCCAAATCCCTCGCCATCCCCTCCAAATCCCTCGCCATCCCCTCCAAATCCCTCGCCATCCCTCCAAATCCCTCGCCATCCCCTTCAAATCCCTCGCCATCCCCTCCAAATCCGTCACCATCCCCTCCAGTCCCTCGCCATCGCCTCCAAATCCCTCGCTATCCCTCCAAATCCCTCACCATCCCCTTCAAATCCCTCAGCATCCCCTTCAAATCCCTCAGCATCCCCTCCAAATACCTCGCCATCCCCTCCAAATCCCTCGCCATCCCCTCCAATTCCCTAGCCATCCCCTCCAAATCCCTCGCCATCCCCTCCAAATCCCTCGCCATCCCCTCCAAATCCCTCGCCATCCCCTCCAAATCCCTCGCCATCCCCTCCAAATCCCTCGCCATCCCCTCCAAATCCCTCGCCATCCCCTCCAAATCCCTCGCCATCCCCTCCAATCCCTCACCATCCCCTCCAAGTCCCTCGCCATCCCCTCCAAGTCACTCGCCATCACTGTGGGTGTACCTACACTATGTGGACTGCAGGGGATCAAGAAGGCAGCTCACCACCTTCCCGAGGGCAATTGGGGAATGGTCAACAAATGCTGACCTGGCCAGCGATACCCACATCCAGTGAACAATTAAAACAAACTACAGCAGGGACCACGTGTTAAAACTATTTCATTTGCTGTTAAATGTTGTGGGGAAAAAGTGAGTTGGAAGGCGCTTTATAAAAGCAAGCCTTTCTTCTTAACTGTATAGTGGTATAGTCATGATGGGCTCATTGGCCTCCCTCCAAGCTGTAATACTTAATGATACCTTAAATGGTCTAATTGTTAACCCTGATTGGTAGGGGCAGCATGGTGGCGCAGTGTGTAGCACTGCTGCCGCGCGGCACCGAAGTCCCAGGTTCGATCCCAGCCCCGGGTCACTGTCTGGGTGAAGTTTGCACATTCTCCTCGTATCTGCGTGGGTTTAGCCCCCACAATCCAAAGATGTACAGGGTAGGTGCACTAAATTACCCCTAAATTGGAAAAATGAATTGGGTACAATAAATTTATTTTTTTTTAAACTCTGATTGGCTCTTCTGTTTGCCAACAGTGGCTACATTAAGGGGGGGGGGGTAATTTATTAGTTGTGAGGCACTTCGGGGTCCCGTGGGGTTGTGAAAGATACTCTGTAAATACAGTTGTTTTTTTAAACTGCGATAGATTGGATCAGTTTGCAGATTCCAGAGGATTCAGTTGAGCTAGGGTGTTAAACCTTGTCCTGACTTTCACATTTTGACTTTTGCCTGGCTGTGTTGAGACACATTTCAAAGGGCAGGGGGGGAAATTACTGGTATTCTGCTTCCACAGAGATATCCCACCTGGTCGTAACCTCATTATGGGTTAAAAAGAATTTCAAAGTCTCAGACACATTTTGTGCTATATCTTTAAATCCACATTTATTATAGATTTGCAGCTGAATTACTTCAAAGCATCAAACGTCGACAACAGTAAATAATACCAAGCTATCACACATCAAGGTAAAAAATCCCACTTTCTCCTTTGGTGCAGACCTGGACTGTGAAGTCAAAGATTCACATCAGTTTGGTATCACTTCTCTCTCTCTCTTGTGCCTGCTCACTGGGTAACTCTCTCATTGCTGACCCAGATTGTGAGCTTAAATCCCCACGCTAGAGGTATGAGCACAAAAGCTCTCGGCTCACACTGCCAGTGTAGTACTGAGGGAGTGCTGCACTGCCGGAGATACCATCTTTCCGATTAAGATGCTAAACCCAGGCTCCCTCTATCCTTTTGAGTGGACACAGTTCTGCACGCATGAGTGCGGCCTCAACCGGGACCTGGGATTCATGTCACATTACATTCATCCCCCACCATCTGGCCTGGGCTTGCAAAATCCTACCAACTGTCCTGGCTTGAGACAATTCACACCTCTTTAACCTGGGGTTACACCTCTCTCTGGATCTGTAAAGATTTAATTACCTACAAATGCTCGCATTCTAAGCATCTTTGAATTTGTCTATGTATGTGTTTCTGGAACATACCTCTTCATTCACATGAGGAAGGAGCAGTGCTCCGAAAGCTCGTGTTTGAAACAAACCTGTTGGACTTTAACCTGGTGTTGTAAGACTTCTTACTGTGCTCACCCCAGTCCAACGCGGCATCTCCACATCACGGCTTTTGAGTGGATGTAGACAATCAAAATGCATTATTTCAAAGAAGATCCTGGAAATTCTCCAAAATGCCCTCCGTCAACATCTCTTTTATTAGTAAGCTTACTGCAGTGAGTTTACACTGAAAATCCCCTAGTCACCACACTCCAGCGCCTGGTCGGGTAAACTGAGGGAGAATTCAGAATTCCCCGTGTGCAGACTCTGCACAGACAGTGACCCAAACTGGAATCGAACCTGGAACGCTGGCGCAGTGAATTAACAGTGCTAACCACTGTGCTACCGTGCCGCCCACGATTTTTATGGTCATTATAACATTATCATTTGTCAGACCTTGGTGTCGCAAGTTGTCTGCAGTATTGGGGCTCCCTGACATCATGGAAGGTGCTATATAAATACAGATCATTATTTTGTTCCCCCTTTGGCCTGAATGGTTTTGTTGAATTACATAGAACAGTATTGAACAAAGTTGCACCTTTATTGGATCAAGTCTGAGAAATGCAAAGCTTTTGGCATTGTTTTGCAAATTGGTTGAGTTAGCAGTTCTGTGAGGGATATAAACAGCAGCAGTGGGTGTCGTTAGTGAGTTGATTTTACTTGTGCACTTAATAAACTTCTCTATTTATCATGTACTGTTGGAAGTTTCCACTAAATCATAAGCAGTGCGTTTATATGGGTGAAAGTGCTGGAACACAGATAATTAGCATTTTATAGCTGAACATTTATCTCACTTTAGATGTTGATTTTCAGTATTGTACAGTGTTTCATATGACCCTGTTGTTGTTTTGCTGGTGCAGGTAGAGGACACAATGAGATCAGTGGAATGATTGTACATATTAGTATCTTTTTAAATGCAGCCTTTGGGGTACAGCTTACACATCCCACTTTGTACGAGACCCAGGCTTTTTTACAATTGAATTTTTAAAAAGAAACATGCTTTAAAGAAGAAAATCAGTTGCTCCCTGGTCTTTTTAGTCTAACCTTGAGAAAAACCTGGCATCTTCCCAAGGAGCTGCCAGGACGCGCGCACACACAGACATTTCCAACAGCAACAATAATTAGTAACTTATTGGTCTCTTTACGTGCTGTTCGATTGCTGTGAGCATCAGCCAGATTGAAGGAACAGACCAGGTGGGCAGCTGAACATCACGCCATGCTCTTGGACTGCCCTCAATGAGCAATTCCAATGGGAGATAAGCTATCATCATCACCCTGCTTAAAAACCCATATCTGTAATGTAGTTTTGCCAAAGCAGACCACCAATGAGATTTAAAAGGCACAGATCTGCATTGCAGGAGTTTACGCAGAGTCAACTGTCACATGCACTGCAGCTTGAACTAATTCTAGGCATCCCTCATTTTAATCCATTGGTAGCTGTGCCATCAACTGCCTGCGACCAATGTTCTGGAATACCCTTCCCTAAATCTTTCTGCCTCTCCAGCTCACTTTCTCCCACTAAGATGCTCCTCACAAATAGAGTTTCAAAAGACATTCTAAGTGGTGATTGACTGGATCTTGCCGCGCCGGGGTAATCTGCTTCAAACCTTTAGTATCTTGCCACAGGTTTTAGGTCATCTTGAATATTTCACAAATAGGTCAAATTCATTTCGTTCGTGACCTTTTCAAAACAGTCTTTTGTTTGGGGGAGTATGTTGTTGCACTGTGTTTGATGGCATCATGGTTTTCACTCCCTATCGCAATCCACCCCCTTCCTCCCTCCTCATAATCCATAAGCCCCTAACATGAATTCATCTCTGGAATTCACGACAGATGTGCTTTCCTGGAAACCACAGCTGCCCGCATCCTAACTCACCCATCACCTCAGTACTCGCTGACCTACATTAGCCGAAGCTGAGGCTTCATGTACAAGGCGTGTCCTTGTTTTCCAATCCCTCCGTGGCCTCACCTCTTCCCTACCTCTATAACCTCCTCCAGCCCTGCAACCTCCCAAGATCTCACGACCCATCAATTGTGGCCTGTTGTGCGCCCACAATTTCTTTTGTCGCGCTGTTGTACCTTCAGCTGACTAGGCCCCAAGGTATGGAATTCTCTTTGCTAAACCTGTCCCGACTCTTCTACCTCGCTCTCCCTTTAAGGTGCTCCCTTAAGATCTACTTCTTTGACCAAGCTTTTTGTTTTAATATCCACTTGCCTGGCTCAGTGTGAAATTTTGTGTGATTACGCTCCTGTGGAGTGACTTGAAATATTATGCTGCATTCAAAGCTTTATGTATATCCAAGCACTTGTTGCTTTTGCACTGATTTTAAAGTGATTTTGCCATTACTGGAAACAATTGCCTTGAAATGATGTGTGGCATTGAGTGAAGAATCCTGGATGGACAAACGAGAACATACAAATATGGGGATAAAGTACTTGCCACCACAGTGCCTCTGTCCATCAGATGGCTGGGACATTCAGAATAAAAGTGCTTCTCCATGACTGTAGCTAACTCTAAATGCCCCCAGCCAACATGCCCATCTTCCAGCCGAAGTTGTCCCATGATTGATGGAGCAAGAGTCGGCCCATCGAGCCTTCCACCACCGGTTAGATCATGGTCGATCTGTATTGACACTGAGTTCCACTCTTGGTCCTGTAATCCGAAATGCCCCTCGCCGAATAAAAATCTATCAATATCAGCTTTGACGTTTACAATTCCAGGCCCTTGTCTGTGTGTCAAAGGGTCATGTTCAAATCTCTCTGTGGGACACGAGTACAAACCTTGAGTCCGCCTTTCCTGTGCAGTACTGAAGGAGTGCCGCACTGTCAGAGGGTCAGTACTGAGGGAGTGCCGCACTGTCAGAGGGTCAGTACTGAGGGAGCGCTGCACTGTCAGAGGGTCAGTACTGAGGGAGTGCTGCACTGTCAGAGGGTCAGTACTGAGGGAGTGCTGCACTGTCAGAGGGTCAGCACTGAGTGAGTGCCGCACTGTCAGAGGGTCAGTACTGAGGGAGTGCTGCACTGTCAGAGGGTCAGTACTGAGGGAGTGCTGCACTGTCAGAGGGTCAGTACTGAGGGAGTGCTGCAATGTCGGTGGCTCTGACTCTCTGTTTCAAATTAAATTTAGAATACCCAACTATTTTTTTTCCAATGAAGGGGCAATTAAGTGTGGCCAATGCACCGTGGCTCCGATTCCCGAGACATTAAAGCAAGACCCCATATGCCCTCTCAGATTTAAAAAAAAAATCATTCTTGGGATGTGAGCATCACTAGCTGGGCCAGCATTTGTTGCCCATCCCTAATTGCCCTTGAACGGAGTGGTTTGCTGAACCAATTCAGTAGGGGGGCAGTTAAGAGTCAACCACATTGCTGATGCAGAGGATCACATGAGACTTTTTGAAAAGAGCAGGGGAGTTATCCCTGGAGTTCTCACCAATTATTACCCTTCAGTCAACACCAATTAAACATAAACAGACTATCTGGTTCTCAGATTATTGATTGTGGGAGCTTGCTGTGCACAGATTAGCTGCTGCGTTGCCTATATGGGTGGCATGGTAGCACAGTGGTTAGCACTGTTACTTCACAGCTCCAGGGTCCCAGATTCGAATCCCGCTTGGGTCACTGTCTGTGTGGAGTCTGCACATTCTCCCCGTGTCTGCGTGGCTTTCCTCCGGGTGCTCCGGTTTTCTCCCACAAGTCCTGAAAGGTGTGCTTGTTAGGTGAATCGGACAGCCTGAATTCAGTCTCCGTGTACCCGAACAGGTGCCAGAATGTGGCGACTGGGGGATTTTCACAGTAACTTCACTGCGGTGTTAATGTAAGCCTACTTCTGATAATAATAAAGATTATTATTGCACTGACATTGACTTCATTTGTAAAAAAGTACTGAATTTGCATTTGGTATGTCGTGCAAGGGACATTATAAATGCTTTTTATTGACACTATCAAATCCTTGAAAGCCACAATTAGATCCCCTCTTTGATCTTCTTACCCTCAAAAGAAATACAAGCCACATCTGTGCAAAGCAATTCTCCTAACGTAGCCCTGGAATCTGGAGAAGCCCTGAGATTCCTGCTTCCGCCACCCCCGCACCCTCTCCCTGCCTACCCCAGGGGACGGTGAAGCGAATTGCTACACTCCCGATTGCTGCCTCAGCCAAGGCAGTTCAAGTTGTCAGAGCCTGCCTGAACTCCGGAATCTGATGATGAATTTAGCACCTGGTTTGTGTGTCTGGGCACGCAACAAGCTGCAAGTGTGGGCAAACTGAATAGTCTCGGTGGAAGAGTGATGTTTGTGTGTGGTTCTCTTTTCTCAAACATACCAACACTTTGTTGATGAGGGGCAGCATTAAGCTTTGCTAATACCAACGAGACTTGTTCATTTGAATGGGAGATTTCATGCTGCTGTTTGCTAATAAGGACGAGATTTTTTTAAAGGTTTTTTATGAGGCCTGTATGGGCTGAACCCAGCACTGCAAATGCTTTGTAGGGCAGCACGGTAGCACAAGTGGCTCGCACTGTGGCTTCACAGCGCCCGGGTCCCAGGTTTGATTCCCCGCTGGGTCACTGTCTGCGCGGAGTCTCCACGTTCTCCCCGTGTCTGCGTGGGTTTCCTCCGGGTGCTCCGGTTTCCTCCTACAGTCCAAAGACATGCAGGTTAGGTGAATTGGCCATGCTAAATTGCCCTTAGTCACCAAAAAGTTTAGGAGGGGTTATTGGGTTACGGGGGTAGAGTGGAAGTGAGGGCTTAAGTGGGTCGGTGCAAACTTGATGGGCCGAATGGCCTCCTTCTGCACTGTATGTCCTATGAGTGATTAATGGTGGGGAGAGGGTCCAAGTTTCTACCAGCTTTTCACAAATCTATTTCCGCCCTCTCTCAGTTGTCTTCATTTTTTAGAAAAATCTCCTCCGATTCTCTCTTTTTATTTCTGTTGGCAGCTGAACACACACACGGATATGATAACAAACAAGTTCAATCAGCAGCGAAACGGGAAGCGTAATTAGCTGTCCTGAACTTGATTAAAATTCAGCCCATGGATTGGGAGGGAGGGAGGGAAAGAGGTAGAAATCCTTGATTGTTTATTTTTGGGGGGGGGGGGGGGACGAATTTCTTGAGTTTTGTTGACATGTACATCTTTTTAAAAAGCGTATCTAAAGATTTCCTCGCCATTGCAGCCTTTTTGCAGGCTGTCAAATGGTAGAGGTAAGTTGATTCCCCCCCCCCCCCCGCCTTCCATCTTCCCATTGCGTTGTTGAGACTCCTGTAGTGATTAACCGCCTTTGTGTCATCACAGAGCTGTCATCTCTTTGAGTGACAGGCTTGGCAGTGTGCAGCCAGAGAGCAATAATGTATTCTATTATCTACATCAAAGGAGTTGTGTGTGTGTGGGGGGGGGGGGGCAGGAATGTTAAAATAGCATAAATTAGGGGTTGGGATAACTGGGAGAACGATCAGGTTGATGCTCAGTGCAGTGAACTCAAGTGACTTCTAACACGGTGGCATTGTCACCATAGCAGAACGCTGCATTTTAATATTCCAAAGAGGCTATTTATGTATGTGTTGCACCAAGGAAGCATAATATCTCCCATATCTGTGTTTAAAAAAAGCACTTTCTTTACATAGCATTCCCAAGGTCCATTTGCATGTTATCCCACAGTCAGCTCTGACATGCACAGGCTGTGACAATATTGCTCCGAGCTAATTTATAAATGTGCTTTTCTTGTGATTTCTGTATTCTGAACTATTCCAATTGAGTTTTTTTTTCTCTTTAAATAAATGTACGTGGTTCTTTTTTTTTTCCCCCTCAGTTCTGAATCCGCCACGGTTTAATGGGGTTGAAGGAAGGTTAGTGCTGGCGTTCGTGTGTGAAATACGAACGACATTCTTCTCGGAGTTTCTGAGAGGTAGTTATCCACCATCCAGGCAGGGACCAGTGCGGTATTCCCGAATAAAAATTCCGCTTCATTCCCTGCCCGTGAATCAAGTTGAGTGCGTTGTGTTTTGTGAACTAACGTTTACTTTTCGAAGTGGAAAGCTCTCTCCAAAGTTGGGTTATTTGACAATGCACTGCTGGATTGAGAATTCAATCCTCATAATTTTTTGTTAACCCTCTTGCCTCCACTCCCATCCTGGCAGCAGTGAGCTCCTGTCATTTATAAGCATCGCCAATCCTGCAGCAATCTGTTTGTAACTGCGAGCATTAATGGGTTATTCCATTGTAGAATGCACTGGAAGGGTGCAACACAGTCAATCTGCACCCAGTTTACATGTCTGTCAGGGGTGGCTTGATTTGCATAGGAGAGCCCTGGATAATTTCCATTTGCTTCCTTTTTCTCTGAAATGAAGAGACACTGAGGATAATCGTTCCTCCTCCACTACGGAGTTGGCTGAGAGTATCATCCACCATCAACCTGTCACAGAATGTATTTCTAACTGATAAGACATTAGGGAATCATAAAATGCCATATTTCTGTCAAACAAGTTTAAACAATAGAATCAAATAGCACGGAAGGAGGCCATTTGGCAGTGGTTAGCACTGTTGCTTCACAGCGCCAGGGTCCCAGGTTCGATTCCCGGCTTGGATCACTGTCTGTGCGGAGTCTGCACGTTCTCCCCCGGTCTGCGTGGGTTTCCTCCGGGTGCTCCGGATTCCTCCCACAAGTCCCGAAAGCCATGCTTGTTCTGTGAATTGGACATTCTGAATTCTCCCTCTGTGTACCCAAACAGGCGCCGGAATATGGCGATTAGGGAATTTTCACAGTAACTTCATTGAGGTGTTAATGTAAGCCGACTTGTGACAATAATAAAGATTATTCTTGTGTGGCTGTTCTAGAGAACTATCCAGTTAAACCTACTTTCTTAGCTGCTCATTTCCTTAGCCGTGTACATTATTACTGTACACTAAATGTTTAGGGATTTAAGTTGAGATCACGTGGGACTCTGACCAGTTGCATTATAGCTTCTGCTTGTGTAGTTTATATTTGGGCATAAAATATAATGGAGACATGGTTTCATCAGAGAATCCACCTCGCGCACATTTGATGTTGCTCATCAGTTAAAATTAATTTATTTTGTTGAACTAAGGCAATGTCTGCTTGTTAAGGTGAACATTGGGAAAGTAGTTCACCTCCTCTCCTGTGTAAGTGACCAGCACTGCTACAAAAGAAGAGATAACTGGTTAAATGCACCTATCGCAATTTGGAAGACCACTGTTCTGTACAAAATGGCTGCAATGTTTTCTTGTAGAGGTAGCTGCACTTCATGTCTTGGATGCTTTGAGACACCCAGTAAGGCATCTTATCAAGCAATGTTTTTATTTTGTCCTCGCCTTTTTAGAATTAATTTTACAAAGCTTAATTTATCACTAGTTTTACTAGTTTCAATTCCTTGATGTTTTAAGGCCCATGCATTCCCT
Organism: Scyliorhinus canicula; assembly: GCF_902713615.1. Taxonomy (NCBI): domain Eukaryota; kingdom Metazoa; phylum Chordata; class Chondrichthyes; order Carcharhiniformes; family Scyliorhinidae; genus Scyliorhinus; species Scyliorhinus canicula. Next base: position 275,666,045 of record NC_052147.1, on the reverse strand, counting down.
GGTCAGAGGGTTAATCTGGTAACCTTGTATTTTTACGTGAAGCCACTGAGAGATGTGCAAGAGTCTCCTTCTCTGTTACAAGGTTTCCTGCATCCATTGCAAGAAGGCTCATTTACACCTTCAGATGAATCCCTCAACAGTCTGGATGAACTCTGGAACTCTTCTCCTGGGGAACTATGTGAATCGGAAGTCCTTGAGAAGGAATTCCAAAGGCTCTGGGCCTTGGCAGCGGAAAGTACGACCAACAACGGCAGGGGATTAAAATAAGAGATGCGCGAGGCAACAGCACATTGGTGGAGAGCAAAGATCTTGGTGGATTATAGGGCGGGATGGAGGAGGTTTCAGAGAGAGGTTTGTAAAGGTCTAAATTAAAATTACAGTGTTGCTTGACTGGAGCCAATGGAGGTCAGCAAGCACGGGGGGGGGGGGGGGGGGGGGGGGGGAGGCAAACATGACCTGGTATGAGTTAGGATGTAAGTAACAGAGAGGGTGTAAGATGGGAAAGAGGCCAGGAGTGTATTGGAATGGGCAACCCTAGAGGTAAAGAAGGCATGACAGAGGGTTTTGGGATAAGGTGAATTGAGACAGGGGTCCCAGGTTCGATTCCGGCTTGGGTCACTGACTGTGCGGAGTCTGCATGTTCTCCCCGTGTGTGCGTGGGTTTCCTCCGGGTGCTCTTGTTTCCTCCCACAGTCCAAAGATGTGCAGGTTAGGTGGATTGGCCATGATAAATTGCCCTTAGTGCCCAAAATTGCCCTTAGTGTTGGGTGGGGTTACTGGGTTATGGGGATAGGGTGGACGTGTTGACCTTGGGTAGGGTGCTCTTTCCAAGAGCTGGTGCAGACTCGAAGGGCCTCCTTCTGCTCTGTAAATTCTATGATAAGAGTGGGCAATGATATGGTCTTGGAAATAGATGCTCTTGGTGATGGTGCAGGTATGTGGTCAGGAACTCACCTCGAGGTCAAGTCCAACACCAAAGTTGCAAACAGTCCAGCTCAGCCTCAGAGAGAGTTGCTTGGAAGAAGGATGGAGTCAGTGGCTTGGGTCAGTGTTTGTGGTGGGGACATCATTGGTGACCATCGACTGACCAGGCTCCCAGCTCTGGAATTTGCTCCCTAAACTTTTCTATTGCTCTAACACTTTCTCCTCCTCTAAGACACTTCTCAAAAACCTATCTGTTTGACCAAGTATTTAGCCATCTGTCCTAATGTCACTTTACTCAGGGTCAAATGTTGCCTGACAATGTGCACTTACAGTATTTTACTGCATTAAAGGTGCTATATAAATGCAATCATCTACAGAAAACTGCTAAAATTAAACAGAAAAACTAAGGACTATTCAGCCCCTCGGGGCCTACTCTGCCATTCAGTTAGGTGTTGGCTGGCCTGTATCTTAATTCCACCTAATCCTCTTTGCTCCACATCCATAAGACCATAAGACATAGGAGCAGAATTAGGCCGCTCAGTCCATCGAGTCTGCTCTGCCATCAATCATGGCTGATATTTATGTCATCCCCATTTTCCTGCCTTCTCCCCATAACCCCTGATCCCCTTATCAATCAAGAACATACCTTTCTCTGTCTTGAAGACACTCAGTGATTTGGCCTCCACAGCCTTCTGCGGCAAAGAATTCCACAGATTCACTACCCTCTGGCTGAAGAAATTCCTCCTCATCTCAGTTTTAAAGGATCGCCCCTTTGTCTAACTTCCTCGTTACTTCCTCAAAGAACTCTAACAGATTTGTCAGACATGACCTCTCCTTGACGAAGCTGTGCTGACTCACTCCCATTTTATCATGCACTTCCAATTACTCCGCGATCTCACCTTGAATAATGGACTCTAAAATCTTACCAATGACCGAAGTCAGGCCAACCAGCCTATAATTTCCCATCTTCTGCCTCCCTCCCTTCTTAAGCAGTGGTGTTACATTAGCCACTTTCCAGTCCTCTGGGACCCTTGCTGCCTCCAGTGATTCCTGAAAGATCATCACCAATGCATCCACAATCTCTTCAGCTATCTCTTTTAGAACCCTGGGGTGTAGTCCATCCGGTCCAGGTGATTTATCCACCTTCTGACCTTTCAGTTTCCCCAGAACCTTCTCCTTAGTAATGGTCACTGCACTCACCTCTGCCCCCTGGTTCTCCTGGAGCTCTGGCATCCCACTGGTCAGCATATCCCTTGTGCACCAACCAACAACATCTCAACCTGTGTCTTGAAAGCTCCAGTTGACCCCCAGCATCGACGACCTTCTGAACGTGAAAATTTCACATTGTGCTGCCCGTATTGTGGAAAGAATGCTTCTTGATTTTGCACCTAAATAGCCGAACTCTTAATTTTCAAGATCATGTCCCCCTGTAGTTAGATTCCCTGTCAGAGGAAATAGCTTCTCAACAGTGCTGCAAAATCAATTTAATTAGTGTCTCTACAGAACAACCCAGTGGATGTGAGAAATGTTCCGAAATGTAGGTCAGGGTCGAGGTTGAGTAGAGAACATTATTACCAATGATTGAATTGGAGTTGGAGAGAAGACGAGTAAATTGAAGAGTACCTTCTTGGCGATGCTTCACTTAGATTTAAAAGCCTGCAGATTCGAGGAGGGAAGGAAGATGGAGGCATAAGATTTTTCTGTGTTATAGGGTTTGACTTTCTTTTTTTTTGTTACTCCCATTAAGCTGTTGGACTTGGAAAATCAGGCAAAGGTGACACATTAACCATAAACACAAAAAGCAGTAGAAAAGTACCATGCAGGTCATGAAACAATGCACAGTCCGGGGAGCCAAGTAATCAACTTGTAACATAATCCTGACTGCAGTGTAAGCAATGGTCCAAAGGAGCCAACATAAAGAGCCAAGTACCCAGAGAAAACCCTTGCATAAAATGTGTAAATGTTTGGCTATGTATGCGGGCTGAAACAGTCATGAACATTGATGTCAGGAAAGTTAGGGAGCGTCTATAAATGCTTGTATCGACCGACACACAGTGTACAAATAAAAAGGGGCTCTTTAAAAATGATGCAGGGATTCAACAGATGACACCAATATGTGATAATGACGATCATGTTGCATTGACATAAGACACTAGTTCGGCCTTGTTTGGAGTAAATGGGTGCCACACTTGAGGAAGGATGTGACGACATTGGAGAGAGGACAGAGGAGATTGACAAAAGCGATTCCAGGAATAACCGACTGGAGCTATGAGGATAGATAAGGGAGGTTGGGTCTGTTTTCCTTGGAGAAAAGAAGGCTGAGAGGAGACTTTATGGAGGTGTTCAAGATCCTGAGGGGTATGATGGACAGGGTATGCAATGGGAAAGTGTTCCCTCTCAAAAGTACATAAAGAACGAGGGCACAGATTGAAAATAATGGGCAAAAAGAGTTGAAGTGATGCGAGGCTGGTTGGAGTCTGGAACAAACCTCCTGAAAGAGTGATGAAGGCAGGTTCGATCGAGGTATTCAAAAGGCAATTGAATTTCTATCTGAGAAGAAAGACTGTGAAAGGTTACGGGTATAAGGCAAGGGATTGAGCCTGGGTCCAATGCCCTTTTGGTGAGCCAGTGCAGACTGGATGGGCTAAATGGCCTCCTTCAGCACTGTAGGGATTCTGTGACAAATAAATCCCACAAGGAATGTAACAGAAAACTTCTTCATAAGGCAATAGAAAGGCTTGCATTTATATAACCATTTCTCTGACCACAGGATATCTTAAGGCACTTTATAGCTCATGAAATACTTTTTGAAGAGTTGACATTTGTAGTGAGGTAAATGTGAGAGACAATTTGCACACAGAGAGCTCCCACAAACAGCCATGTCATAATAAGCAGATAACCTATTCTTCTTTGTGACATTATTTGAGGAATACATGTTGGCCAGGAGACTGATAACTCCCCTGCACTAGTGCCTTGGGATCTTTTACATTCAATCGAGCAGGCAGATGGGGCCTCGGTTTAAGAACACGTCCGACGGACGGCACCTCTGACAGCGCTGCACTCCATCAGTCCTGCACTGGAGAGAGTGGTGAGAATTTGGAACCTTCCAAAGTTGAAGTGAATAGCATTTTAAAAAATTCATCTTGGGGTGTGGGCGTCGATGACTGAGCCAGCATTTATTACTCATCGCTAAATTGCCCTTGAGAAGGTGGTGGGGAGTTGCAGTCTCGAACCATTGCAGTTCCTGGGGTGTAGGTACACCCACACTGCTGTTAGGAATGGTTTTCCAGGATTTCGACCCAGCGACAGTGAAGGAACAGCCGATATATTTCCAAGTCAGGGTGGTGAGTGGCTTAGAGGGGAATCTCCAGGTGGTGGGGTTCCATGTATCTGCTGTACTTGTCCTGGCAGAAGGTAGCATCGATGCATTTAAGGGAACGTTAGCATCGCATATGAGAGACAGGAGGTTATATTGATCGGGTTCCAAGGGCGGAATTCTCCGCAACGGCCGACGCCGTCGTGAAACCAGGAGTGTTTCACGACGGTTTCGGGGGCCGCTCCTCGCCCCCTATTTCCCCCCCCCCCCCCCCCCCCCGCGGGGGGGGCTAGGAGCTTGGGCGCCGGGCCTTGACGCTGACGTCAAGGCAGCGCGCCGAGAATGACGTGGCGGCGGCGCCTAAGTGACGTCAGCCGCGCATGCGCAGGTTGGCCGGCTCCAACCCGTGCATGCGCGGTTGCCGTCTTCCCCTCCGCTGCCCCGCAAGATGTGGCGGCTTGATCTTGCGGGGCGGTGGAGGGGAAAGAGTGCGTCTCTTGGAGACGCCGGCCCGACGATCGGTGGGCACAGATCGCGGGCCAGTCCCCTCCCGAGCACGGCCGTGGTGCTCAATCCTCTCTCCGCCCCCCCACAGGCCCCAAACTCATCTTTCGCGCGATGTTCATGATGGCAGCGACCAGGTGTGGTTGCCGTTGGCGTGAACCCGTCGGGGTCGTCAGGCCGCTCGGCCCATCCGGGTCGGAGAATCGCTGGTCGCCGGGAAAAGTGGCGATTCTCCGAGCGGGGGTGGGAGAATCGCGGGGGGTGCCAGAGCGGCCCTCCCGCGATTCTCCCACCCGGCGTGGGGAGCATTCGGGCGGGAGAAGGCTCATTGGCGGGTTTCTGTGCAGTTACCCGATGTGAATACGAAGATGCACGATCTGAATAGAGTGGGATTTCCCATTTTCAACCTTGCCAGGATGAGAAAATGTGCACTTCAGTGAAAAAGAGTTCAAGTAAACCTGTGGGTTAGTCACCTTGCGCTCTTGGTGCTAACCTCCAAATGACCAGTCTAAGAGCGCTACCAGTGATTGCAATCAGTATATTTCCATGCAGTTCTGTTGAGTAGAGAAAGAGCACAATCTTCCAGAAAAGAACAGGAAAATAACAAGTGAGAGAAACAAAAAAAAATGTCAAATGTAAATAATTATCACATCTCCAACCTACACAAGTGCAGGAACTGAATAATGTCAGAATGCTAGGCTGGTGCATTCTGTCGTCAAAATGTCTCCTTCAATGTTGGGAAGTTTTCCAAAAAAATGAATATATTATACGTACCGAGTGGTTTTCAGTAAATGGGGGTTAAGAGGACGACATGGTAAGTATTCTGATGTGCTTCAATCCAACGCATATCTGTGTAGTTTTGAGTATATTGCCTGCGCATTCCTGTCACACTGACAGTGTTCCCAGGAGTCCAACAACCCACAGGATTGATGTACACGACCTACTCCACTGGGTCCAGACCGGCAAAGCAAATGCAAATTCTAACATGTGAATGCTACTGATGTTCTTAAAGGAGGATAAAAACATTACATTTATACGGTGTCTATCACAATCCTGGGACATCTAAAGAGCCAATAAGGTTCTTTAGAAGTATAGCCTCTGTATTGCAGGAAAGACTGCAGCCAATTTATGCACAGGAAGCTCTCACAAACAGCATCACCATGAAATGAAAATCGCTTATTGTCACAAGTAGGTTTCAAATGAAGTTACTGTGAAAAGCCCCTAGTCGCCACATTCTGGCGCGTGTTCGGGGAGGCTGGTCCGGGAATTGAACCGTGTTGCTGGCCTGCCTTGGTCTGCTTTCAAAGCCAGCGATTTTAGTCCTGTGCTAAAACAGCTATATAATCTTATAATCTGTTGTCGTGGAGTTGACCCCCTATTGCTCTTCAAGGTAGTGGCATGGGACCTTTCTTTTAGGTGCACCTCAGAGGGCGCACAGCAGTGTCGGGCAACCTAAGCCAGTGAGTGGGCCGCATGAGTGGCCCTCTTTCATCTCAGTGGGCTGCAAGATTGAAATTTAGCGACATAGCAGCACAGTAGCTGGCACCATTGCTTCACAATGCCAGGGTCCCAGGTTCGATTCCCGGCTTGGATCACTGTCTGTGCGGAGTCTGCACATTCTTCCCGTGTCTGACGTGGGTTTCCTCCGGGTGCTCCGGTTTCCTCCGACAAGTCCCGAAAGACGTGAATTGGACATTCTGAATTTTCCCTCCGTGTACCCAAACAGGCGCCAGAGTGTGGTGACTGGGGGCTTTTCACAGTAACGTCATTGCGGTGTTCATGTATGCTTACTTGTGACAATAATAAAGATTATTATTATTATTAATAAAATCGGGCATGTTCACCAACCGTGACCCATGAATAAGATTAAATACATTTAATACATGCTGAATATTTCGTAACGAGTTGTAGAAGAAGCTTAATCATTTATATATTAGAACTATCAGCTTCAAATGGAGATAACAAAATAAGTATTTGTACATTGGATACAGAGGGAGGGCCCGGCTCTCACAGTCGATGTTGTGAGCAACCAGCACACACCTCACTTCACTCGCCCTCGCTCTACGTGAGAGTCACTTCAGTCAAACCGGTAGGAAAAAACAAACCAAATGGAAATCAGCGGAATTTGGCAACTCTGCGTGTGAGCAACGGTCAACAAAGTGTCTCGTGAGCCGCACTCTGAAGCCAGATGGGCCGCATGTGGCCCCCAGGCCGCATGTTGCCCACCATGACGTAAAGTGTCTCAGGTTGACATGTTATTCAGAAGACGGTGCCTTCAACAGTGCAGAACTCTCTCAGTATTACGTTTGCTGCGTCAGCCTCGATGATCTCCTCCAATTCCTGGATTGGAGTTTAAAGCCATGACCTCTGAACTAAGAGGTGTGACCAATGTGTGACACATTGAGCCAAGCATATGGAGGATGAGGCTGTAATTCAGCCAATGGCGTGTTTAGTGATACAACTATCCAAGTGTCGCAGATCAGATACAACAGCAGTGTTAGACAACATGTACGTGTATATGGTTGGGGAGAGACAGGGGTAGAGTAGGTCTGGTTAACTCAACTCATACCAATACCTCTGTAAATATTTCTGGAAAAAGATTGCCACTTCAGGTCCAGCAGTGGAAGAAACAGGAATTAAAACGAGAAAGTGCTGGGAAACCTCAGCACTTCTCTGTTCCGAACATTAGTCATACCAGGCTCACAGCATTAGCTCTGTCGTCTCGACACAGATACTGCGAGAACCTGATGAGTTTTTCCTGTACTTTCTCCCTTTGTTTCAGATCTCTTGCAGTATTTTGCTTTGACCAGAAACAGAGAGTTTGGTTCACGGCCAGAGGTCGGGTCGAAATGACTGGGCTCCCTGTCATGATAATCTGCCTGCCATTCACAGTGGAGTTTTGGCACGGATAGTAAATGGACCAGGGCGCACCTTGTCTGGTGGTGGTAGTGATGGGAGGTTTTGGGGGGGGGGGGGGGGGATTTTGGCTGATATCTCAGTTCACGTTATGAGTTGGCTTAAGATTATGCAGCAGATTTGTGAAATGTGTGTGCGGTGGGAGTGAATTCTGATGCCGAGCCAGACTTTGTGGAGGAGTCCTGTACCTCCACATCGAAGGGTGGCTTTCCAGAGGTCGCTTTTGGGTTTCGTTAAAGGTGAGCAAGGAAGTGGGTGGCTTTAAGTGGGAGAATTTCAGAGGAGCAGGGATGTGATAGCAAAAGCTGCCATCGTCAGTGCTCCATCTGGTAGGTCAGTGAGGGGCATGAGCGGAAATTGTCCAGCTTTAAAGAATGGCAGATGTGAGGGGCGGGGGTGACAAAATGTTGGAGGTGGATGGAAAGAGGCCAAAAACCATGTTCTGGGAGATGAGATCCAGAGGAATTCGTCACAAGCAGGAGTGATAAATGGCAGCTGACTGGAAAGTGGCGTCAGTCATAGAAAAGTGAATGGAAGGGATAAAAAAGCAACAGACTTAATAACATTTATATAACACCTTTCACGACCATAGGAACATGGCAGCAGCCCCTCGAGGCTGCTCCACCATTTAAATAAATCATGGCTGACCTTCCACCTGGACGGCACGGGAGCACAGTGGTTAGCACTGTTGTTTCACAGCACCAGGGAACCGGGTTCGATTCCCGGCTTGGGTTGCTGTCTGTGCGGAGTCTGTACGTTCTCCCCGTGTCTGCGTGGGTTTCCTCCGGGTGCTCCGGTTTCCTCCCACAAGTCCCGAAAGACCTTGGCCGGGATTCTCCAATCCTGTGGCCAGGTTCTGACGCTGGTGTGAAAACGGCGCGAGCCACTTCGGGTGGTGCCGGAGTGGTGTCCGCAGCTCCGGCATCCGAAAGCCGGCGCGCCACGTCCGGCACGAGTTTGCGCATGCGCGTGGGTTCCCATCTCCGCGCCGCCCCCCTGGGCAATATGGTGGAGCCCTACAGGGGCCCGGCGCGGAGGAACATAGGCCCCCATGGAACTAGCCCGCCCGCCAATCAGTAGGCCCCGATCGCTGGCCAGGCTACCGTGGAGGTCCCGCCGGGGTCGGATCCCCCCCCTCCCACCAAGACGGCCCCCGCAGACAGAACGCCGAGGTCCCGCCGGATGGGACCATACGTAACCCACGCCGTATTGGCCGAACTCAGCGGAGAATCGCTGAGGGATCCGCTTTCAACGGCTCCCGACTGGTGCGGTGGCGATCCCACGGTTGCCCGAGAATTGGCGAGTCGGGGCGGCGTGGCGCGATTCTCCGACCCGGCGCGGGGTCAGAGAATCCCGACTCTGCTCGTTAGGTGAATTTGACATTCTGAATTCTCCCTCTGTATTTTCTCCCCGTGTCTGCGTGGGTTTCCTCCGGTTTCCTCCCACAGTCCAAAGATATGCAGATTAGGTGGATTGGCCATGCTAAATTGCCCCTTAGGGTGGGGGATTGGACCTGGGATGTTCTTTCGAAGGGTCAGAGCAGACCCGATGGGCTGAATGGCCTCCTTCTGCACTGTAGGGATTCTATGATTCCCGGTGCAGTTTCACCAAAGCTCTGTGTAATTGCAGCAAGATATCTATACTCCTGTACTCAAATCCTTTTGCAATAAAGGGCATCCCAAAGTTCTGTACAGCAAACATTGAAGTATTGTTCCTGTTGCAATGTCGGAAACATTGCAAACAGCAGCTTCCCACAAGCAGCCAATTAATATGAACAAACAACCTGTTCCCATGGCGTTGGTAAATATTGGCAAGAACACCAAGGATCAGCCCCTGACTCTCCGTTAGAATATTGACATGGAAGAGCAGCACGGTGGCACAGTGGTTAGCCCTGCTGCCTCACGGCGCCGAGGTCCCAGGTTCGATCCCGGCTCTGGGTCACTGTTCGTTTGGAGTTTGCACATTCTCCCCGTGTTTGCGTGGGTTTCGCCCCCACAACCCAAAGGTGTGCCGGATAGGTGGATTGAACATGCTAAATTTCCCCTTAATTGAAAAAAAATGAATTGAGTGCACTAAATTTATAAAAAAAGAATATTGACATGGAATGTTTTATACACACCTCAGTTTATTGTCTGAGCTGAAAGATAGTACATCCAACTGTGCAGCACTCCCTCAGTACTGCATAAAAGCATCAAAAATAGGAGTGGGAGGAGGCCATTCGGCCCTTCGAACCTGCTCCGCCATTCATTATGATCATGGTTGATCATGAGACCATAAGACGTAGGGTCAGAATTAGGCCACTCGGCCCATCGTGTCTGCTCCGCCATTTAATCATGGCTGATATGTTTCTCATCCCGATTCTCCTGCCTTCTCCCCAGAACCCCTGATCCCATTATTAATCAAAAAGCTTACTACAGTAGTCCCCCGTTATACCGCGCTCCGCGGTTCGCGATATACGGCGGGGGGGGGGGGGGGGGGGCTTATGGACCCCAACTGTCAGCTTCCCTCTCCAGATCAAAGTGAGCCGGCCGCTGAAATTGACACTGCCGGCTGCTCTCTCCCTCCAATCAGCCGGCAGTGTCAATTTCAGCGGCCGGCTCACTTTGATCCGAAGAGGGAAGCTGCTCTCTCACTGAAACAATCAGTCAGCCGCTGAAATTGACGCTGCCGGCTGCTCTCTCCCTCCAATCAGCCGGCAGTGTCAATTTCAGCGGCCGGCTCACTTTGATCCGGAGTGGGAAGCTGCTCTCTCACTGAAACAATCAGCGGGCCGCTGAAATTGCCACTGCCGGCTGCTCTCTCCCTCCAATCCAACTTTTAAGTTGTTAAAAATGCAGCAGTGCTTGTTTTAATTAGATCCACGATGGGGGTTTTAAATTTATTTAAAAATCTATGCATGCGCTTCCCATTGTGAGTCTACAGGGGGTCTGACCTCTCCCCCGCCCCCCGTAATCTCACAATGGGAAGCGCATGCATAGATTTTAAAATAAATTTAAAACCCCCATCGTGGATATCCGCGGCTCGGATGCAAGTGGCTGTCTTGGACCCCAACACCCGCGTTATAAAGGGGGACTACTGTATTGTCTTAAAGACACTTCAACTCAATAGCCTGTTCCCACCTTCCCTTCCCTTCCCGCCCCAAGAGCTGTATCGAATTCCTTCTTGAAAACATAGTGTTTTGGCCTCAACTACTTCCTTGTCGTGGTAAATTTCAAGACTGGCCACCTCACCTTATCTCAGTAATAAATACCCAGAATCCTCAGACTGTGACCCCTGGTCTGGGCGCCCCCACCATGGGGAACATCCTTCCTGCATCGACCCTGCCTAGTCCTGTTAGAATTTTTACAGGTCTCTATGGGATCCCTCCCTATTCTTCTGAACTCCCATCGAATATAATCCCAACCGACTCAATCTCTCCACATATGTCAGTCCTGCCATCCCAGGGATCAGACTGGTAAACCTTTGCTGCATTCCCTCCCTAGCAAGAACAACTTTCCTCAGACCCTTATCCTCAGATAAGGGGCGCAATCTAACCGATTTGCAATAGAGTCCGCGTCGAGTGCGTTTAGCCAGGTGTTTCCCGGCACCGCGCTATTGAATGGGATTCTGTTGCAATCCGGGGGCTGAGTGGCCAATGCCTCGCTGAGTCCCGGTTTCCTGCATTAAGGAGCTCCACTCGCCAGAACTCCTCGGTGTCGGAGGAGATCCGATCTCCCACCCCGATGCGACCCCACCCCCAAGCTCCAACTCACCTATAAGGGGGTCCTTACAGGAGCACGGCACCTAACCCTGCCAGTGCCACCTGGGCACCTTGGCAGTGCCAGGCTCACACCCAGGTAGCGGTGCCAGGGTACCCAGGTGACACAAGCAGTGCCAGGGTGTCACTCCGCCGAGGGGACAATCACCCATTAGACCTCGCAAGGCGTGGCGAGCCATGTAAATCTTGTAAGAAGCCTCCCCCGGCATCTACCAGCCGTGTCGTGCCTCCATTCGGGCGGGACATGGCTGGTCGATCGTGCAGAAGGTGACCAATATCCCTGGTGTGGTCTCACCAAGGCCTGGTATAATTGCAGCAAGACAGTCCAGCTTCTGTACTCGAATCTTCTCGTTATGAAGATCAACACACCATTTGCCGCCTTTGCCACCCGCTGCACCTCCGCACTTACCTTCAGTGACTGGTGTACGAGGACACCCCGAGCTCGTTGCACATTCCCCTCCCTCAATCTATAGCCATTCCGATAATAATCTACCTTCCTGCTTTGGCTATGAAAGATGCATTATACTGCATCTGTCATTAAATTGCCCACTCACTCAACTTGTCCAAATCACAGTGAAGCATCTCTGCAGCCTCCTCACAGCTCACCCTCCCGCCCAGCTCTGTGTCATCCCCACTGGCGCATTCATTGAGATTTTTGTGCTGACGCTCCGGGAGTGGGGACCTGAACCCCCAAATCTCTGACTTCGAGCGGGAGCACTACCCACCGGGCTATGACTGACACAGTAAAGTACCGGTTGTCTTGGACCTGTGAAAGCTGCACGTCAGGAGATAGTCTGCGCGTTGCGAGCCTGGGTGAGCTGGAGGAGGAGTTTGAGCTCCCCCCCCCCCCCCCCCCCCCCCCCCCCCCCCCCCACGGGGAATATGTTCAGGTACCTTCAGGTCAAGGCGTTTGCTAGGCAGCAGGTGGAGGGGTTCCCTTCGCTGCCCCCGCTGGGGGGTAAGGGATAGGGTGCTTTCGGGGGTGTGGGTCGGGGATGGGAAGGTGTCTGACATCTACCAGGTGATGCAGGAGGTGGAGGAGGCGTCGGTAGAGGAGCTGAAGGCTAAGTGGGAAGTGGAGCTGGGGGAGCAGATTGAGGAGGGGACATGGGCGGACGCCCTGGAGAGGGTGAACCCCTCCTCTTCATGTGCGAGGCTTAGCCTCATCCAGTTCAAGGTAATGCACAGGGCTCATATGTCCAGGACGAGGATGAGTAGGTTTTTTGGGGATGAGGACAGGTGCATTAGGTGTTCGGGGAGCCCAGTGAACCATGCCCATATGTTTTGGGCATGCCCGGCACTGGGGGAATTCTGGCAGGGGGTGGCGAGGACGGTGTCGAGGGTGGTAGGGTCCAGAGTCAAGCCGGGCTGGGGACTCGCGCTATTTGGGGTTGGGGTGGAGCCGGGAGTGCAGGAGGCGAAAGAGGCCGGTGTTTTGGCCTTTGCGTCCCTAGTAGCCCAGTAGAGGATCTTGTTGCAATGGAAAGATGCGAGACCCCCAAGCGTGGAGACCTGGATCAATGACATGGCGGGATTCATTCAGCTGGATGAGGTCAAATTCGCCCTGAGGGGGTCGGTACAAGGGTTCTTTAGGCGGTGGCAGCCTTTCCTCGACTTTCTGGCTCAAAGATAGGGAACTAGGTCAGCAGCAGCAGCAACCCGGGGGGGGGGGGGGAAGAGAAGGGGAGAGGAGGGGGGGGGAGAGAAGGGGAGAGGAGGGGGGGGGGGAGAGAAGGGGAGAGGGGGGGGAGAGAAGGGGAGAGAGGGGGGGGGAGGGGGGGGGAAGAGAAGGGGGGAGAGGGGGGGGGAGAGAAGGGGAGAGAGGGGGGGAGAGAAGGGGAGGGGGGGAGAGAAGGGGAGAGAGGGGGGGAGAGAAGGGGAGAGAGGGGGGGGAGAGAAGGGGAGAGAGGGGGGGGAGAGAAGGGGAGAGAGGGAGGGGGAGAGAAGGGGAGAGAGGGGGGGGAGAGAAGGGGAGAGAGGGGGGGGAGAGAAGGGGAGAGAGGGGGGGAGAGAAGGGGAGAGAGGGGGGGGAGAGAAGGGGAGAGAGGGGGGTGAGAGAAGGGGGGAGGGGAGGAGAGAGAAGGGGGAGAGAGAGGGGGGGGGAGAGAAGGGGAGAGAGAAGGGGGGGAGAGAAGGGGAGAGAAGGGGGGGAGAGAAGGGGAGGGGGGGGAGAGAAGGGGAGAGAGGGGGGGGAGAGAAGGGGAGAGAGGGGGGGAGAGAGGGGGGAGAGGAGAGGGGGGGGAGAGAAGGGGAGAGAGGGGGGGGAGAGGATGAGAGAGGGGGGGGGAGAGAAGGGAAGAGAGGGAGAGAAGGGAAGAGAGGGGGGGGGAGAGAGGGGAGAGAGGGGGGGGAGAGAAGGGGAGAGAGGGGGGGGGGGGAGAGAAGGGGAGAGAGGGGGGGAGAAGGGGAGAGGGGGGGAGAAGGGGAGAGGGGGGGGAGAAGGGGAGAGAGAGGGTGGGGGGGAGAAGGGGAGGGGGAGGGGGGGGGGGGAGAAGGGGAGAGAGAGGGGGGGAGAGAAGGGGAGAGAGAGGGGGGGGGGAGAAGGGGAGAGAGAGGGTGGGGGGGGGAGAAGGGGAGGGGGGGGAGAGAAGGGGAGAGAGGGGGGGAGAGAAGGGGAGAGGGGGGGAGAAGGGGAGAGAGAGGGTGGGGGGGGAGAAGGGGAGAGAGAGGGTGGGGGGGGGAGAAGGGGAGAGAGAGGGTGGGGGGGGGGAGAAGGGGAGAGAGAGGGTGGGGGGAGGGGAGAGAGAGGGTGGGGGGAGGGGAGAGAGAGGGTGGGGGGGGGGAGAAGGGGAGAGAGAGGGTGGGGGGGAGAAGGGGAGAGAGAGGGTGGGGGGGGAGAAGGGGAGAGAGGAGGGGAGAAGGGGAGAGAGAGGGTGGGGGGGGGGGAGAAGGGGAGAGAAAGAGAGGGGGGGGGGGAGAAGGGGAGAGAAAGAGTGGGGGGGGAGAAGGGGAGAGAGAGGGTGGGGGGGGAGAAGGGGAGAGAAAGGGTGGGGGGGGGAGAAGGGGAGAGAGAGGGTGGGGGGGGAGAAGGGGAGAGAGAGGGGGGAGAAGGGGAGAGAGAGGGTGGGGGGGGAGAAGGGGAGAGAGAGGGGGGAGAGGGGGGGAGAAGGGGAGAGAGGGGGGGAGAAGGGGAGAGGGGGGGGGAGAAGGGGGAGAGAGGGGGGGAGAAGGGGAGAGAGGGGGGGAGAAGGGGGGAAAGGGGGGGAAGGGGATGGGGGAGGGGGGGTTTCAGGGGGAATTGTTATGTTAATTAAATTTATTGTTAATTTATTTTGTTGTTTATTGGGTGGGGGGGTTTGTTATATGCGTTGTTATGGGTGCCGGGGGGGGGGGGGGGGGGGGGTGTTTATTATTGTTATTATTATTGTTCTGTTGTTATACATTTTTCAAAAATCTCAATAAAAATTATTTTTTAAAAAAAGGAAATAGCCTGCGAGGAGCAGAAATATGGAGACTTGACAGTCTAACAATAAATTCTGCAGGCGAGAATTTAAAAGTGGGGTGGAGAATGGTAGCAATGCAGTTTCTGATTGTTCAACCATTGCAGAGATTTGCTTTTGAAAGGCAGGGACTAGAGGCAGTTGATAACTTTTGTGATGTTGACATTCCCTCACTGGGTCAGATTTTGTTGCTGACAACGGGAACTGTGTGAGGCAGCTTTGCAGGTGATATTATCAATGGTAATTGAGTACAGTCCACTGGGTACGGTTAAAAGGTCAGCATTGGAAGCCCAATGTACTTGCGTTCGGATGGTTTATATAACATTACCAGCGCAGGGAGACATGGGCAAAGATATCCCCGGGGGCTTTGGGGGCCTAATGATGGGATCAAACGGCCACCCCGATTCCTCGCTTGCCAACAGTGAGTCCAGCTCAGCCTCCTCATTGGCTGCCCCTGCACATGGCAGGGTGGGCTCCCAATGCTGTGGGCCCAATCTCTGGGCCAGCAGTTCTTCATTCTCGGCCATTGCAGCGGGAAAGGTGGTCACCGTTGAGGCCGGCCGGGAACCATGAGGGTACCTCAAAGGGACCAAATTAATTTATTAAAGCAGGGGAGGGGGAAACCTCTCCAGATGGCTCACTGGGGAGCTCTGGGGCCTAACAATTGTGCTCACAGCTCTCGTTGGGCCTTGGAGCCTCTCAAGGCCCCGGCCTGCCACAGGGTGGCTGCTTCCATCGAGCTGGCAGGAGTAGGCCTGTCCACTGGCAATATGGTGCAGAGGCAGCAAGGCCACCCCGATTGGATCCTTGAGAATATAAATTGGCCATCTGTCTGCGCAATTTCAAGCTCAGTGAGCTGAAGGAACAGCAGCACCAAATCTTCTGATTGGGCACTTTACATCCTTCTGGACTCAACATTGGGTTCAATAACTTTACACCATCCTCACATTTGCTTTTTTTTTTGCCAAGAGGCCCGGTTTGTATGTTGTCCTTCTTCATGTTTTTGCTTTCAGGCGGGAACTGTCCATTATTCTGCCATCGACACTGACCCTCAACCAATGTTTTGTTTCTTCACGGCAACCATTAACACTCCTTTTGTCTTTTGTTGATAGAGACCTTTGTTATTCAATCTCTCCTGCCCTCTAACCTATCCCAAACTTCCCCTTTTGTTCCACCCCCCCACCGCCGAACAACATAAAACCCATCACATTTCAACCTCCCTTCAGTTCTGAGGAAGAGTCATATTCGACTCGAGTTTCTCTCTCCACAGATGCTGCCAGACCTGCTGAGTATTTCCAGCCCTTCCTGTTTTTATATTTGCACCACGTTGCCACTGGCCGTGGGGAACTTTGCCAGCAGCAGGAATGCGTCTGGTCGCCCCCCCCGGCGCGGTTTCGCTCTGAGTCTCCTTGCCGCAGCGCGCCTCCACGCCCGCTCCTCCTAGAGTGGGAAAATTCAACCCAAGGGTGTGTGTCCCCTTTTGGAATCTGCACTGTGCCCCCTGGCCACAGAGGGCGCTGTTCAGCTGCCGGGATGGAGAAGTCTCAAGCTGTGTATTTGTAATTCACCTACGTTTCCTGTCGTCATGTCAAAGTGGAGCAAAAGCTTATCTTGGAGGATCGTAATGTGTATCTCCCCACCCCTTGGCAGATTGACCATTACTGTGGCATTGTTTGCAAAGAGGGAGTGGAGCAGCGAATATTGCGGCTGTCAGAACTGAACCTCGGTGTGAGATTGTGCACTTCAAACCCCAATCCAGGTTCACTCTGAGAGGGCAGTTGCTCTGGTCTTTGTCTGTTAAGAGTTTACCGTAACAGCCAGTTTTTGATGGTGGATTTGTCTATTATACCTCCCGAATAAACTGGCCCTCCCGACACTCTCCAACTGTACTTCCTACAACAAAATATTGTGAAAGCCAAAAGTTTGTTGCTCATGTCCTAACTCGCACCAAATCCTGTTTACCCTTCGCTCCACATGCTGGCTGCCTTACGCAGGCTCCTGGCCCGCCAATCACATTTATCTTCAAATCCTTCCAAGGCCGCAGCCCTCCCTATCTCTGTAGCCTTCTTCAGCCCTACAACGTTCTCTAATGTTTTTTGCGCACCATCGATTTTAAGCACTCCACTATTTGCACCTGAGAACATAGATCATAGAATTTACAGTGCAGAAGGAGGCCATTCGGTCCATCGAGTCTGCACCGGCTCTTGGAAAGAGCACCCTACCCAAGGTCAACAACTCCACCCTATCCCCATAACCCAGTAACCCCACCCAACACTAAGGGCAATTTTGGACACTAAGGGCAATTTATCGTGGCCAATCCACCTAACCTGCACATCTTTGGACTGTGGGAGGAAACCGGAGCACCCGGAGGAAACCCACGCACACATGGGGAGGATGTGCAGACTCCGCACAGACAGTGACCCAAGCCAGAAACGAACCTGGGACCCTGGAACTGTGAAGCAATTGTGCTATCCACATTGCTACCGTGCTGCCCCCATAAGACACAGGAGCAGAAGTCGGCCATTCAGCCCCTGGGTCCGCTTCGCCATTCAATGAGATCATCACTGATGTGATATGATAATCCTCAACTCCACTTACCACCTTATCTCCATATCCCGTACTGATCAAAAATCTGTCTGTCTCAGCCTTGAACATACTTAACGACCCAGCCTCTGCAACTCTCTGCGGTAAAGAATTCCAGAGATTCAGTAACCTCAAAGAGGAAATTCCTCCTCATCTCTGTCTCAGATGGGTGACAACTTACTCTGAGATTCTATCCTCTGGTCCTAAACTCAAGGAAAGACAACCTCTCAGCATTTACCCTGTCCAAGCCCTGTGAGAATCCAATATGTCTCTGTAAGATCGCCTCTCATTCTTCTAAACTTCAATGAGTTCAGGCCCTTTCTACTCAACCTCTCTCCATCAGAGAAGAAAGAAGAAAATTGCTTATTGTCACAAGTAGGCTTCAAATGAAGTTACTGTGAAAAGTCCCTAGTCGCCATATTCCGGCGCCTGTTCGGGGAGGCTGGTACGGGAATTGAACCGTGCTGCTGGCCTGCCTTGGTCTGCTTTAAAAGCCAGCGATTTAGCCCAGTGAGCTAAACCAGCCCCTAAGAAAATCGCTCCAAACCAGGACCAACCTCATGAACCTTCCCTGGACTGCCTCCAATACCAGAATATATGCCAATGTCCCTCATCTGTCTAGGCCCTAAGGTCTGGAATTCCCTTATTAAATTTCTCTGGCACTCTCTCCCCCTTTAAGAAGTTCTTTAAAACCCACCTCCTTGGCCAAGCATTTGGTCACCTGAGTTGATGTCCGGTATTGTGGGGCAGCACGGTGGCACAAGTGGATAACACTGTGACTTCACAGCGCCAGGGTCCTAGGTTTGATTCCCCGCTGGGTCACTGTCTGTGCGGAGTCTGCACGTTCTCGCCATGTCTGCGTGGGTTTCCTCCGGGTGCTCCGGTTTCCTCCCACAGTCCAAAGATGTGCAGGTTAGGTGGATTGGCCAGGCTAAATTGCCCTGAGTGTCCAAAAAGATGAGCAAGGCTTATTGGGTTACTGGGATAGGGTGGAAGTGAGGGCTTAAGTGGGTCTGTGCAGACTCGATGGGCCGAATGGCCTCCTTCTGCACTGTATGTTCTATGAACTGTGGCTGAGGAGGTGGCACAGTTACACAGTGGTTAGCACTGCTGCCTCACAGCACCAGGGACCCGGGTTCGATTCTGACCTCGAGTGACTGTGTTTGCACATTCTCTCCATGCCTGAGTTTCGTCCGGGTGTTCAGGTTTCCTCCCACAGTCCAAAGATGTGCTGGTTAGGTGAACTGGCCGTGCTAAATTGCCCCTTAGTGTCCAAAGGTTAGGTTGGGTTACGGGGTTAGGGCAGGTGATTGGACCTGGGTAGGCTGCTCTTTCAGAGGATCGGTACAGATTCAATGGGCCAAATGGCCTCCTTCTGCACAATAGGAATTCTATGATACTATGAAGGCCTCAAGTCTTGTTGTTCTAATGCTCCTGTGGACTGCCTTGAATATTTTACTCTGTTAAGTCATGATAATGAATGCAAGTTGTTGGGAGTCAATGTTCATCAGATGTACTTCACAAGGAATGAAGCCTGACATGATAGTTAATGCTTGTACATTATACATCAGTTAACAATGCTTACTTTGGTATTTTAGGATATAAATCAAAATCCCATCTGAGGAACAAGCTGTGGTGGAGGTTGACTGTTAAACATTTCCCCACATGGAACTAACCTGTCACGGGTGACAAAGTGGTGACATCTCTGCAGGCTCAATCTCTCACCTTGTTTAACTGATTGGGAAGCATTACTGGCAAAGCCAGAATCTGTTGCCCGTAGTTTTAAAAGAAGTGACTGCAGTGAATGCAAATACATCGATTGTAACCTTCCAGAATTCCCTAGATTCTGGAAAAGTCCCAGCGGATTGGAGAGCAACAAATGTGTCACCATTATTCAAGAAAGGGGGGGGGGGGGGAGACAGATAGCAGGAAACTACAGGCCAATTAGCCTAACATCTGTCATTGGGAAAATGCAAGCTTCTGCTATTATGGAGGTGGTAAACCAGGGGCTGGTTTAGCACAGGGCTAAATCGCAGACCAAGGCAGGCCAGCAGCACGGTTCAATTCCCGCACCAGCCTCCCCGAACAGGCGCCGGAATGTGGCGACTAGGGGCTTTTCACAGTAACTTCATTTGAAGCCTACTTGTGACAATAAGCGATTTTCATTTCATATTTAGAAAATCGTAATACAGTCAGACTGAGTCAAACTGGTTTTCTGAAAGGACATTTGACTGATTTCTTGGAATTCTTTAAGGCTGTAACAAATGGCGTGGATAAAAAGGATCCAGTAGATAATGGGGCGCGATTCAACGGCCTCGTCGCTCAGTTAGCTCGGCAGCTGGTTCGTGATGTCGAGCGAGGCCAGCAGCGCGGGTTGAGGTTATTCATGAACCTTCAACCTTGCTCCTCGCCTGAGGAGTGGTGATCCTCAGGCTAAATCACCACCTCTCAGCTCTCCCCCTCGAAGGGGAAAGCAGTCGATGGTCATCTGGGACTACGGCACCTTTACCGTTACCTTTTCTATTCGGGCTGCATTGTAACCAAACTTGCTGATGATACAAAGTTAGACAGGAGGGCAAGTAGTGAAGAGTCTGCAATGGGCAAGTGAGTGGGCAAAAACCTGACAGATGGAGTTTAATATGGGAAAAATGTGAGGTTGTCCACTTTAGCAGAAGAAATAGAAAAGCAGAATGTAAAATGATGGCCTGAGGCTGCAGAATGCGGAGGTCAAAATGAATCACAGAAAGTCAGAATGCTGGTACAAGTGATTAGGAAGGCTAATGGAATGTTGGCCATAATTGCAAGAGGGATGGATTGTCAGTGTAGGGAAGCCTTGCTGCAGCCATAGAGAGCATTGGTGAGACCACACTTGGGGTACTGTGTACAGTTTTGCTCTTCTCACTTAAGGCGAAATATACTTGTACTGGAAGCAGTTCAGGGAAGGTTCACTCCACTGATTCCTCAGAAAAGGGGGGTTGTTTTATGAGGAAGGGTTAAGCAGGTTGGGCCTATATTCGTAGAGATTTAGAAGAATGCGAGATGGTCTTATTGAAACATAAGAATCTGTGAGGGCTTGACACAGTAGATGCCGAAGGGATCATAGAATCATAGAATTTTCAGTGCAGAAGGAGGCCGTTCGGCCCATTGAGTCTGCACCATCCCTTGGAAAGCGCACCTTACTTCAGCCCACACCTTCACCCTATTACTGTAACCCAGTAACCCCACGCACCCCCTTTTGGACACTAAGGGTCATTTAGCATGGCCACTCCACCTAACCTGTACATCTTTGGACTGTGGGAGGAAACCGGAGCACCCGGAGGAAATCCACGCAGACACGGGGAGAACTTGCAGACTCCCCACAGACAGTGACCCAAGGCGGGAATTGAACCTGAGACCCTGGAACTGTGAAGCGACAGTGCTAACCACTCTGCTGTGTTTCACCTTGTGGGGCATCTAGAAGACGCGGACATTGCTAGTCTCCCATTCAAGATATAAACAAGGAGGAAATGTACCTTTCAGAGATAATTAATCCTTGGAGTTCCCTTCCACATGGAGCAGTGGAGGTTGGGTCATTGAATACATTCAAGGCTGAGTTTGGTAGATTTTTGATTAATATGTGAGTCGAGGGTTACAAGGAAAGGCAGACAAATGGAGTTCAGGCCGCAGTCAGCTCAGCCATGATCTTATTGAATGTTCGAGCAGGACTCAATGGGTCAAATGGCCTACTGATGCTCCTATTTCTTAGGATCTTGTGATTTCACCCCCCACCCCATCCCTTTCTTAGACCACTGCAGTCTGTGTGGTCTACGTACATCCACAGTAGCTGTTGGGAAGGGATTTCCAGGACTTTGACCCAGCGACAGTGATGGAATGGTGATATAGTTCCAAGTATGGATGGTGCGGGGAACTTGCAGCTGGGTGGTGTTTCTGTACACCCACTGCCCTGGTCCTCCGAGGCAGTAGAGGTGACATTTTTGGAAGGCGCTGTGGAAGGCACTGTCAAAGGCGCGTTCTGTACCATGAGCTTGTCGAAGGCATTGCTGTTCGAAAGAGGCAGAGGGCGGCACGGTAGCACAGTGGTTAGCACTGTTGCTTCACAGCACCAGGGTCCCAGGTCGATTCACAGCTTGGGTGACTGTCTGTGCGGAGTCTGCACGTTCTCCCCGTGTCTGCGTGGGTTTCCTCCGGGTGCTCCGGTTTCCTCCCACAAGTCCTGAAAGACATGCTGTTAGGTGAATCAGACATTCTGAATTCTCGCTCCGTGTACCCAAACAAGCACCGGAATGTGGCGAGTAAAGGATTTTCACTGTAACTTCATTGCAGCGTTAATGTAAGCCTACTTGTGACAATAATAAAGGTAATAATAATAATCTTTTATTGTCACAAGTGTGAAGTTACTGTGAAAAGCCCCTAGTCGCCACATTCCGGCGCCTGTTCGGGGAGGCCGGTACGGGAATTGAACCCGCGCTGCTGACCTTGGTCTGCATTACAAACCAGCTGTCTAACCCACTGAGCTAAACTGGCCCATATTATTATTATTGTTATTAATATAGGAGACTTGATGGAACGAATGACCTCCCTCCATGCTCTGTTGTTGTGTTCTATCAGCAAAGAGTGATGCTCATCAGTTTAAAAGGAAATGATTTGGAGGGAGCACTTTACCACAATATTACCTTAAAAGCAGTAAAGATGGGCGAGGTGATCGAGATTAATTTTGAATCAGATATATTAAGCAGAGCTGTAGCATCCTGTAACAGTTATGTAACAGGAGCAAGAATCCAGAGGCTCAGACTAATGATCTGGAGACTTGAATTGAAGTCCCACCATAGCAGAGAGACAATTTAAATTCAGTTGATGAATAGATCAGTAATGGAGATCATGAGAAGGTCACACTGGTAGACAAATCTTGTTACCTAGGAAGTGGTGTTAACCTTGGATAGAAAGTGTGACTCAGAAATAAGACGAATTATTGGAATGTCCAAAAGTGCATTTCAAAATTTTTTTTAAAGTGATGCTCAATTGAAAATGAACCATGGAAACAGAATCCCAGAATGAGACACCACCCCAATTTTTGGATAAGGATGCAAGTGCTGGACGATCATTTCAGCAACACAGAGAAGAATTGAAGTTGAAGAGTTGTGGTTTTTGGGACGAACAATGAAGATACCTTGAACGCGCTTACACAACTAGTGAGGAGGTGTGAGTAAAATCCACGAGCAAAAGATCTCTGCTGACTAAGGTCAGGAAGAGACTGTTGGAATTTCGTTGACGCAATAAGGAATTATGATTTAGAAAGTCTGATGCCGATGGGAAAGATGGATGGTAAAAAGGATCACATTAGACAAAGAGCCACCTTTCTGAAGAACCTCGCAAACTGGATGAACAAAGATGATCCCCTGTGTTAATGGATCCCGGCAGAGCAATACAAATAAACAATCTAAATCTCCGCTTTGAAACTGCCTCGACCTGTCAATCAATGAGCTTTTTGGAGGCAGCGGTGTGTGAAATTGAATGTGAACAATGCAGTTCAAAGCTTTTAGCCTTCTCGGCATACAAACGGGCTTCTATGCTTTAAAGGGCAATTAAATTGACGGTGAGACAATCACATCAAAATGTTTCTACCACATTAAAGGAATTATTTTTACCTTCATCTCACAGGCTTTAAACTTGGCATACTGACAGACCTTTTCATAGGGAAATGGAAAATGGAAAATCGCTTATTGTCACGAGTAGGCTTCAATGAAGTTACTGTGAAAAGCCCCTAGTTGCCACATTCCGGCGCCTGTCCAGGGAGGCTGGTACGGGAATCGAACTGTGCTACTGGCCTGCTTGGTCTGCTTTAAAAGCCAGCGATTTAGCCGAGTGAGCTAAACCAGCCCCTGGGCACCATTTTCAATTTAGGAGAAAACTTAAATTTTTACATACATACTGTTTGATGGGTTTAAAGGTTGCAGATGGGAAGAGCGGAATAGCTCTAATGATCTGTTTGGATGTTCCCGCTGGGTCGGGGTGGGTAGGTCATTGGGGACACCAGGAAACCTGTTACGGCCGGCAGGGTGGGCCAGGAGACTCCCGACTGGCCTGACACGGGATTCAAGCAGGCCATCGTGAATGCTGCGGTTAGCGAATCCTGGACAATGTAATTACTGAAATGTTGTAAAAGCCCATCTGGGTCACTAACACCCTTGAGGGAAGGAAATCTTCCATCCCCCAGTTCGACTTATACGTGACACCAGATCCCATGTGGTTTAGGTGCTCTCTGAAATGACCACTCGGTTGTTAAGAAGACAGCTCCCCACCACTTACCAAACGGCAATCAGAGATGGTCAATAAATGCTGGCTTTCCCAGTGATACCAAAAATCCCGCGATAGAATTTTTTAAAAAAGCAATGAAAGAGCAGCAACGGTTTGGTGCCTGCTTTTTAAAGGGGTGTTATTGCTGCATTCGAACTTGGTGTGGGCTCAATTCCTGTTTTCGTTAATCAGAAAGAAATGGGCGGTTTCAGCTGAAGAACCTTGGATGTCGGAAAGTACAGCTGTAAAAGTTGAAAAACGTCAAAAACTTGAATTCTTAATCGTGAGGCATGGCAGGAGGAAATAAATCACAGCACATCCTTTTACAGCCTCAGGATGCACCAACGTGGTTCACAGCCAGTGAAATACATTCTAAAGTGTAGTTAGTCACTGTTGTATTGCAGGGCAACACAGCGGCCAATTCGCACAATGGGGCATCAATTATATGGGGGGAGGGGGGAGGCTGGGGGTGGGGGAACGGTGGGGTAGTGACAGTGTAACTGAATAAGTAATCCAATTATATACCCGGACTCCTGCTCCGGAGTCATGGGTTCAAATATGGCAACTGGTGGAATTTAAATTCAATCAGTAATTTGGGAATATAAATGGTGACCACATGTAACTCTCGCTGGCTGTTGTAACGATTCATCTGGCTCCATAATGTCCTTTAGGGAAGGAAATCTGCCACCCTTGCCTGGTCAGGCCCACTGTGTGACTCCTGACCCCGCAGTGGGATGACTGATTCTTGTCCTCTGAAAGCGTTCAGTTCAAGGTCAGTCAGGGACGGTCAACAAACGTTGACTTTGCTGCAATACCACATCCCGTGAAAGAGTGAAGGAAAGGAATGGTGGGCGGGGTTTCCCACTTCCTCCCCCGCCCGCGGCGTGTTTCCAGGCGGCCTGTCACTGGCCGATGGCGAGAGCGGAAGATTCCGCCGCATGGCAGTGGGGTTTCTGACTCTCTGCGCCCCACGCCACCAGGAAACCCGTGACAGGGATTCTCCGTCGGCGGGGCCGGAAGATGCGGCCGGCGAGAACGCCCGGAATTTCCCGGCCCATGTATTTTTAGTGAGGGTTGAAAATCGGCTAGAGGCACAGAGGAGTACTGATTTCAGGAGCAGTGCATTGAAATCTTTTGCGTCCACCCGAGTGGACAGAAGGTGCCGCGCGTGGTTTAATGCGTCTTCCGCGAGATGGCTCCAAAAATGGTTTTGAGATCCTGGTAAAGAACTATTTGGAGTAGAGCACAGTGTGACAATTCCTGAAAGAATTGCGGTGCCATTAAAATGCTCCGGTGCTCTTTCTGATGCCTCGCCATAATGGAAGGGAGTATAACTGAGAGCAATGTCCTGCATAGACTGCTCAAACTCCCTCTAATAATCTCTCCAGGTTTGTTTGCCTGGCAACCGAGTGAGCTATATTCGCTCTGTCTCGCTGAATTAGAAACCCGTTTGTCCCTGAGCCTTTTGAGGGGTGTGGGGCGGGTGAGGATGGTGTAAAATCGCAACATTGGAGCCGCAAATCATTGGGAGACCAGCAGTTGGAATTTGCTCTTTAGCTTTCAAGCTGGAGGCCTCAGTGTCCTGATTTTCCTGAATAATGCTATAGCGTGAAGAGTAAACTTTGATTAATAGCCTTCGCTGTCTCAGTGCGTCGCACCTTCCCAAAAAAGTCAACATTGTGGTTTCCCCAGGAGGCTGTTAAAATGCAGAGAGAGAGAGAGGGAGAGAATCACTCGTTTATTTGCTTGTTGATGGGGAGATATAAAAGTTGGGGAGGAGGAGAACTAGGCGTTCTGGGACTTGCTAAAGCTCCTTTTCTCGGCCGCAATTCTTGAATCATGGCATGGTTACAATACAGAAGGGAAGATCTTTTGGCCCATCGAGTCGGTGCTACCTCTCTGCATGATCCTGCTTTTCAAAATGTCAATATTCTTAACCTGGTTTTGAAATACCTTCATTTTAGAACATTTTTTCAATTAAGGGGCAATTTACGGTGGTCGTTTCACCTACCCTGTACATCTTTGGGTTATGGGGGTAAGCCCCACACAGAGATGGGGAGAATGTGCAAATTCCACACAGATAGTGACCCGGGGCCGGGAACGAACCTGGTCCTCGGCGCTGTGGGCAGCAGTGCTAGCCACTGTGCCGCCGTGCCGTCCTTTCAAATGCCTTCATGATCGCCCCACTCCCCGTCTCTGTAACCTACTCAGGTTTGCCAAACAGGTAAGGTGGATTGACCTTGCTAAATTGCCCCTTGGTGTCCAAGATGTGGGGTTATGGGTATAGGGCGGGGTGTGGGTCTAGGTAGGGTGCTCTTTCGGAGGGTGCAGACTCGAATGGCCTCTTTCTGAAGTGTAGGGATTCTGTGGATTGGCCTGTAGCCTCCATGGATTAAGGATGAATCTCCGGGACACTACTGTTTACAACCCTGGGGAAATATCACAAAACATGGATACATTTTCATTGAACAAACGTGTCAGGGGTATGCAGCAAATGGAGGGTGGGAGCGAGTAAATGGGGTTGAGGTACAGATCAACCATGATGTAAAAGACTGAAGGGGCTCCTAACTGAATGGCCTTCTCTTCTTCCCACCACTATAACCCCGCAACCCCTCCCTCCCCAACTCTTCAGAATCAACAAAAGTTCTCTTTCGGTTTCACTGGCAGCTTGGAACTGTAGCTCTGAACAACTGTCGCGGTTCTGACTGACCCGCACCACATTCCCGGCAATTTCCGATTTTTGGTTGAGTTGCATCACACTTGGGAAGGGGGGGAGGGGTTGGAGAGGGGGAAGGGTGGAGAGGGGGTGGAGAGGGGGGAGGGGATGGGGAGGGGGTGGAGAGGGGGGGAGGGGGTGGAGAGGGGGGGAGGGGGTGGGGAGGTGGTGGAGAGGGGGGGAGGGGGGTGGAGAGAGGGGGAGGGGGTGGAGAGAGGGGGAGGGGGTGGAGAGGGGGGAGGGTGGAGAGGGGGGAGGGGGGCCAGGGTGGAGAGGGGGGGAGGGGGTGGAGAGGGGGAGGGAGGAGAGGGGGGGAGGGGGCGAGGGGAAATCCTATCATGAGGTGTCAGCGTCGCCGGCAGTTGTCCATCCCTAATTGCCCAGGCTCGCAGAGGGATGTTAAGAATCTACTGCATCGCCGTGGGTTTGGAGTCACATGGAAAATGAAATGAAAATCGCTTATTGTCACAAGTAGGCTTCAAATGAAGTGACTGTGAAAAGCCCCGAGTCGCCACATTCCGGCGCCTGTTCGGGGAGGCTGGTACGGGAATCGAACCGTGCTGCTGGCCTGCTTGGTCTGCTTTAAAAGCCAGCTCTTTCGCCCTGTGCTAATCTGGGCCAGACCAGGCAAGTCCAGCCGATTTCCCAGCCTAAAAGGGCATTAGCGAACCAGATGAGTTCTTCTGACGATCGATTACTGTTTTCGTGCTCACCATTACTGAGACTTACTTTGTAATTCCAGATTTACTCATCGAATTTAAATTCCTTCAGCTGCTGTGGCAGGGATTGAACCCGGGCCCACAGAGCATTAGCCTCTGGATGATTAATCCAGAAAAATATAGCTACGTATGTGGGTGTGCATTTTGAGAGGCTGGAGAAATGCAAATTATAATGATCAGAGCACAGCCCATGGGGAAGCACTTTGTTAAAAATTGGATTATGCGTACCCGAGGAGCTGACACCTGTTGGTCTTTCATGGAGCTGCTCAGAGAGTCAGTCCTCAATATTTCCCGGGGTAGGAAACCGAAAGGTGAGACACGAGTTCACATTTAAAAGCAGTGATTTTCATTTGAAAACCTCGGGGCGTTTCAGTCTGTGACTGTTTCTACAATGGTTAATATCTTTCCCAGAGCTCGGGGAGCGTGGGAGATTTTCTTTGCTTGTGTGTGAGTGGTGTGTACTGGTGGGTGGAATTGTTGGAAGCTCTGTCACAGCTTCCACCCCATTGGTCAATAACCCGTCCAATGGAATGAGTTGAATAATGGGTGCACCCACTGGAGGTGGAGCCCGGGCCGAGGGGGGGAGGGGTTGTGGACTGGGCTGCTTATAGTCACAGCACTAAATTGGAAATGGTTGGTTAATTTATCTCGTCAATCGTGCCTGGAGCTGATGGATGGATTGTATGAACACAATCGGTATGTGACTATCCTCCACTCCTGCATTTAACTGGAGAAATCACCCAACTTTTATCAGGACATGCTGTCGTAACTTCTGTCACGGGTTCTGATTGCTGTAGTTTACAGAGTAAGAAGTCTTACAACACCAGGTTAAAGTCCAACAGGTTTGTTTCAAACACGAGCTTTCGGAGCAGTGCTCCGAAAGCTCGTGTTTGAAACAAACCTGTTGGACTTTAACCTGGTGTTGTACGACTTCTTACTGTGCTCACCCCAGTCCAACGCCGGCATCTCCACATCGTAGTTTACTGTTAAAAACAAAATAGACTCTGTAGACTGTTTGCTGTAAGTCTTGCTGTAAATCACAACACGCATGTAATTCACTGGCTGACTCAGTGATGTCAATAGATGATGTGGGGTGAACTTGTCCACCTCTCCATTACAACAGTGACCACAGTTTTAAAAAGTATTTCATTGGTTGCAAATTCATCAGGTGGGTTAGCATAGTGGCTACATTGCTAAGCTGGGTTCCAGGTGCTGCAGGAGTGCCAGTTTCTTGTGCTAGTTTCCTGTTGATGAGCTCGGCAGGGGTAAAGACTCCATGTACACTCATTGCTAAACCACCATTGGCATCTGTACTGGCCTGGGCATGTTCTTCGGACGGATGCTGACTATATACCCGTAGACCTTGTGTACCCTGAACTGGCCACTGCTTCAAGGCCTGGGTGTCCATACGTACAGCTCCAAGGACACCTGTAGATGAGACATGAAGATGGTGGACATTTACAATAACAACTGGGAGACACCCGCTGATGACCGTGACATCTGGAGTCTGTTTGGAAGGGCATTGAAAGAGGTGGTCATTAACCAAAAGCTCAGCTGTCCGAGAAGGGAGCTAGAGAACTCCTTCTCAGCCCACTCTCATCCTCCATGGCAAATGCAGCAGAGAAGCAGAGACCGTCAAACCACAGTGGGGCCCCCGAGCCACACTGGGTAATCCTTAACACAGAGTTGACCACCACGGCGCAAACCAGCGTCTCAACGTGACACAGTGGCGTGCAGAGGTCTGGTGATGCCCGGGGCAAATCTTGATTGTATGCCCCAAAGACTCAAGTATAAGGCCTAATATACTGAGAAATATTATGAGAAAGGAAAACATTTTGAATATATAAACACAGATGAAACATGAAATAAACGCTTTATTCGATTTTAATATAAATCAATCAAATTTATTAAGTTCTTTTCCCCAAATGATACCTCCTGTCACAAAACACCTGAACTACTTCACTTTTTACATCAGCTGTGAGAAATTCTTTTTCAATGCTTATTAAAGCCAGGTTGGTCAGGCGCTCCTGTGACATAGAAGACCTCAGATATGTTTTTATTAATTTCAGTTTTGAAAATGACCTTTCACAGCTTGCGACTGAAAATGCGATTGTAAGCAGTAATCTGTATGAAGCACACAGCGTCGGAAAGACATCCCTCCCATACTGCAGTAAAGACTCCAGAGCATCTTTAGGATCAGGGGGATCTCTATTCCCTCCAGCTCGAAGGAGCATCACAAAATCAATAATTTTGTCATATAACTGAATTGCAACCACATCATTGTCATAATAATTTGCAAAGTCTGAACATTCCTTTTTTAATTTCTCTCTTTCTTGTTTATCTTCAATCACTCCTGAATTCAAGTTCAGAAGAAAAGAAAATCGGTCACTGAGTCTTTGAAGCCGGACACTGCGGTCTTCAATTTCAGTTTTTAATCTGTTCACAATCTCTACCATTACTCTATTCATTTCTTCTTGTGCCGTCAGTCCACTATCTCTTGCTGACTCTCCAGGCATTATTCTGCTTCTCCTTGTTCGTGCAATTGGTATTCCCCAATTTTGACAATATTCATTGGCTAAATCTATTGCATTGTGGATAATTTCGTCATTCTTCAAATTCAAGATATGAATAAGTCCTCTCAGATCACAAGAAGCTTCATGGAACCCCATTTTCGGATCCTGCAAACGTTTTGAGACTTTATCCACTGATGATAAAACTGAGTACCAAAAATTTAATAAAGCTATAAACGGGAACTGTTGAATAGAGTTCAGTAGCGATCCTGCATCAGATTTAGTTTCCCTTGAAAATTCTCCTTCCAGCAGGTGTTGAAGGCTTGCAATATCGTTGTCACACTCTTCGTGGATTACTTGCACAGCATCATGGCTGGAACTCCATCTTGTGTCACACTGTCTTTTCACAGTCCGAGTGACAAATGATTTTAACACTTCCCAACGAGAAGTAGATGAAGAAAAAAAAGTAGAGTTTTTCTGGAATGCCAAAAAATGTAACAACAGGTTGCACCTCACTTGCATGGACACAGGACAAATTGAGGCTGTGGTTCTCGCAGTTCACAAACACAGCTATTGGGTTAACTTCAAGAATTTTTTGTTGAACACCTCCTCTCACTCCAGCCATAACTGCTGCGTTATCATATGCTTGACCACGACGGTCATTCATGGAAATTTTGTCTTCTTCCAATTTTTCCTGAATTTTATTTACCAGGCTGACTGCATCTTTCTTGTTGACTTGAAAAAATCCCAGAAATGTCTCCTTTATTTCTACTTTTCTGTTTTCATCAATATGAACGTAACGCATAATTTCAGAAACCTGATCTTCATGGGCAATATCTGGAGTTGAATCCAGCATTATGCTAAAATATTTTGCGTCCTTAATTTCAGAAATTATATTTTTCTTGACAGTTTCACCAAGAAGATTGATTATTTTGTTTTGAATTCTGTTGGACAAGTAGGTGACACTTTTTGGTTTCTCTTTCCCTCTCTGCAAGTGTTTTGCTAAGATGTCATCATATTTGGCCAAAAGTCTGATTGTTGGTAGAAAGTTTCCTGTATTTTCACTGACTGTCTCCCCTGGCTCTGATAACCCAGATATTCCTTCTCCTCAATGTCCACGATGGGCCAGATTCTGTTTTGCCAGAAAGGATATAACCTCGACAATCCGTTCAGTTATAGCTTTCCATCTTTTCTTTTCAGCAGACATTTGCTGTTGAAGTTCAGCATCTATCGTAGTTGAATGATGGAGTCGATCTACAAGGTTCAGGTATTCCCTCATGTGAGCTCTATGAGAAGGGCTTTTCTCATGGTCAGGTATTGTTGGATTTAGTTTTCTCCAAGTGGAGAAACCGTCTTCCTTTCCAAAGTTTGACACAGACGACAAATGCTCCTTTGAAAACAAAAAGCAAACAAAACAGTAGCATGCTTTCCGATATGGAGAGTATAACAACCATTTCCTCTCCACAATTTCTCCGTTTGTGGAAACTTTATCAAACCACTGTTTGGAAAATGATCTCCCATCCTTCTCAGCAAATGGACCACTTTTATTCTGATATCTTTCAGGGCCATGTTGTAATATTGTCATCTTCAAATGATCTGGAATCGGTTTCTTCAAACAGCCAAAATCGCTTCTTTGCAAAAATATGCAAATATCTTCTTTATTTTCTTCACATGGATCATCATCCTGACAACGAGACTGAGGAGAGAGAGTATTATGTTCTGACCGAGCTGAATCCGTATCAGAAAAATCCTTCTCTGCACCCACATCATCTTTTACTTCTCCAGGTTCTCCTACTTCTTCTTTACTTCTTTTTATCCATGCATCTAATGCCCCTCTTTGATGGGACTCTTCTTCGACTCTGGCCCTCTTTTTTTTTCCTGTTCTGTGCTCCACTCGGTTGTACACGAAATACTCGTAACATTTCATTTTCTATCTCAAAAACCGTAAGACGCATGAGAAAATGGGAAGAAAATGGTAAACAATCGGTCAGTTGCAGACGGATAAACCATATTTCATTTCTTTGTTCCTTCGTATCAAATTATTTCACACTGATTCTCCACTGATAATTTTATGCAATTTATATCATAGACTTGCAAATTAGTGGTATCTGTATTCGAATATTAGCATGTTAAGGAATAAATGTCTCCTATTCCGAGATTAAATGCCATAGCAGTCCTCTGATCATCCAGGCTTCACTCTTACTACATCCCACGTAAATATTTCTTAAATATCGCCAAAAAACCTATAAAAACCGTAGTTGCACCTGTTCTAGAGCTATTCACTGACCTGAGTAGGTAAAAGAACTAATCTAGATGCACAAAAAGCTGAAGAAAAGACGAGTTATGACTCGAGGAAACGCAGGAACGAACAGCCACGTTTGCTTGTTGCTTTTGATGGTTGCACCACGTACATCATCCGCATGCGTGTGGGGGGATGGGGAGAAGGACCATTTTCTCTAGACAGAAAGGGTACACCATGTTAAAGGAATCAAGGGCTAACAACTGCCTCTGCAGTGTGGTGAGCCTCCAAAAATTGATTTATCACCGCTGAAATTTTAAAATTACTATCTTATTTCCTTCTCTGGGGCAGCACGGGTGGCCTAGTGGTTAGCACAACCGCCTCACGGAACTGAGGTCCCAGGTTCGATCCCGGCTCTGGGTCAATGTCCGTGTGGAGTTTGCACATTCTCCTCGTGTCTGCGTTGGTTTCGCCCCCACAACCCAAAAAATGTGCAGAGTAGGTGAATTGGCCAAGCTAAATTGCCCCTTAATTGAAAAAAATAATTGGGTAATCTAAATTTAAAATTTTTTTTAAAAAAAAAACAATTTTTTTTTTTTTCCTTCTCTGATTGGCTGCCCCCATCCAATGGATGCCCGGGGCCAATGCACCGTCGCCCCCCCCCCCCCCCCCCCCCCCCCCCCCCCCCCTCTGCACGCCACTGACGTGACAGAAGGCTGCCAAGAGAGTCCAAAGACCCAGGCTGATGATCTGGGGAAGTGAGCTCAAATCCCCCCATGACCTCCTGGGGAATTTAAAATCGATATTGGAATATTAATTAAATAAATCTTGAATAAAGAGCAAGCATTGGCAATGATGACCATGAAACTACCAGATTGTCACTGATAAACCACATGGGTTTTTAATGTCCTTCAGGGAAGGAAATTGGCATTTTTACCTGGATTAGCCGATATGTGACTCCAGGGCCACAGCGATGTAGCTCTTAACTACCCTCTGATATGTTAATGAGCCTTTCAGTCGTACTAAACGCACCATGGCAGTCTGCAGCAGGTCAGTTCATGCCCACGCACCACCACCTCCTCAAGGGCAATTAGGGATGGGCAACGATTGCTTGCCTTTCCAGTGACACCTGCGTCCTGTGAATAAATAAAAGAATATTACTTTGAGGCTTTCTGTAAGCCACTCTG
This sequence comes from Scyliorhinus canicula, assembly GCF_902713615.1. Classification (NCBI taxonomy): domain Eukaryota; kingdom Metazoa; phylum Chordata; class Chondrichthyes; order Carcharhiniformes; family Scyliorhinidae; genus Scyliorhinus; species Scyliorhinus canicula. The sequence continues at coordinate 275,632,940 of NC_052147.1, read as the reverse complement.
TAAACTTAAGTCCTTTTTTTTCCCACCACCCAACTCCCCATTTGGAATGCCAAAGAAGAGTCATATTGGACCCGTTGTTTCTCTCTCCACAGATGTTGCCAGACCTGCTGAGCATCCCCAGCACTTTGTTTTTTCCCGGTGATGTTTCTCTGTATGAGAGGTCATGCCTGTGCCTGATTAGCAAGTTTGCGGATGATACTAAGATTGCAGGAGTTGTGGATAGTGATGAAGATTGTCAGAGAATACAACAGGATATAGATAGGCTGTAAAATTGGGCAGAGAAATGGCAGATGGAATTTAACCCGGACAAATGCGAGGTGATACATTTTGGTAGATTCAATTCAGGTGGGAGCTATAAAATAAATGGCAGAACCATCAGGAGCAGAGAGACACAGAGAGATCTGGGCGTGCAGGTCCACAGATCCTTCAAAGTGGCAGCACAGGTGGAAATGGTGGTAAAGAAAGCATATGGCATGCTTGCCTTCATAGGATGGGGTATCGAGTATAAAAGCTTAAAAATTATGTTACAGTTATATAGAACGTTGGTTCGGCCACATTTGGAATACTGTGTCCAATTCTGGTCACAGCACTACCAGGACGACGTGGCTGCTTTGGCGAGAATACAGAAAAGGTTTACCAGGATGTTGCCTGGTATGGAGGGTATTAGCTATGTGGAGAGATTGAATAAACTGGGATTGTTTTCCCTAGAAAGACGGAGGCTAAGGGGCGACCTGGTAGAAGTTTATAAAATTATTAGGGGTATAGATAGGGTGAACAGTTGAAGGCTTTTTCCCAGGGCGGAATTTAAAATTACATGGGGGCAAAGGTTCAAGGTGAGGGGGGGAAAGGTTCAGCGGAGATGTGGGGGGGAAGTTTTTTACACAGAGGGTGGTGGTGGAATGCACTGCCAGGTGAGGTGGTTGAGGCAGATACGTTAGCGACCTTTTAAGACTTATTTGGATAGACACATGAACAGACGGGGTATAGAAGGATACAGGCGGTTTGGCTAAATGGGACTCGTGATCGGCGCAGGCTTGGAGGGCCGAAGGTCCTGTTCCTGTGCTGTATTGTTCTTTATTCCTTGTTGTTATATGCATAATGTAAGTTTGTACATAATGTTATGCGTGACCTCCGACCACTAGGTGGCATTGTAAACCCATCACGACACCATGTGATCTGGGAGTTGGTCGTGATGGGTGATAGACATATTTGCAGTAGTTTTACTGTAGTTGTTTAGTGTTGGTTGTTGATTATTTTATTTATCTTAGTTATCTTACCACACAGTTGTCCTACAATAAATTATTTTAAACTACATGGCCTGTAGTTCATCATTCCCTTCGGCCAGTCCACAGAACATGACAGTGCCTCTGTGTTGGGTTGTGGCTACAGGATAGCTGGGGTCGACACGATGGGCTGGATGGCCTCCTTCTGAGCTGTAAATAACAAAAAAAAGGACAGTTCAGAAAAGATCACTCTTGTAGATAACGCCAAGCATTGCTCAATAGATGGATACCTAATTTGTAACCAAAACTGTTCTTATGAAGTTTCTCCTTTGGGAGATTGGCAAAACGTTGCTGATCGTGTTTAATTGACTCTTTATGTGTTTTATATAGCAGTGTAACTAAGGCCAATAAACTGAAGAAGTTAGCGCAATTGTTTCCCCTTCATGTTTTCCTCTAACTGAATCCCATTATATGTAATAACGTTGTAAGTCTTAATGTGTCGAATTTAAAGACAATATGGGTGGCTTCAACAGAGTGCCTTGTTATTCCGAGATTCACTTCCCAAACACTGACCTTGGCCATGTGGAGACAGCAGGCCAATAAAATCTGTCCTTCCTTTGAAAGCATTAATAAGGTAGAAAATAAAATGAGAACACATAATTATTGAGAATAATGCTTGGATGCTTGAGTGACTTTAATTGTAACGGGTTGTTCATTTAAGTTCGCCGTTCTTATCTACATGCCAGGGTCCAGGTCCCTGGTGAGCTTTGCACTGACTGGCCACAAATGGCCAAGTTTAGACAGCCGTGTGGCTTCAGATGCTACCGAAAGGCCCTTCCACTCCATAAGACCAGAAGACATAGGAGCAGAATTAGGCCACTCGGCCCATCGAGTCTGCTCTGCCATGCAATCATGGCTGATATTTTTCTCATCCCCATTCTCCTGCCTTCTCCCATAACCCCTGATCCCCTTATTAATCAATAATCTATCTATCTCTGTCTTAAAGACACTCAATGATTTGGCCTCCACAGCCTTCTGCAGCAAAGAGTTCCACAGATTCACCACATTCTGGCTGAAGAAATTCCTCCTCATCTCTGTTTTAAAGGATCGTCCCTTTAATCTGAGGCTGTGTCCTCTGGTTCTAGTTTTTCCTACAACTGGAAACATCCTCTCCACGTCCACTCTATTCAGGCCTCTCAGTATCCTGTAAGTTTCAATAAGATCCGCCCTCGCCCTTCTAAACTCCAAAGAGTGCAGACCCAGAGTCCTCAACCGTTCCTCATATGACAAGCTCTTCATTCCAGGGATCATTCTTGTGAACCTCCTCTGGACCCTTTCCAAGGCCATGATCGTGATGAATGGCGGAGTGGGCTCGAAGGGCCAAAAGGCCTCCTGCTCCTATCTTCCATGTATCTATGTATGTATTTACATTGAAACTTTATTTCCAACACCTGGGGCGGGATTCTCCGCAAACCGGCGGGACGGGCAATTCCGGCGCAAATCCTCCGCACCCTCAGGGGCTAGGCCGATGCCGGAGTGGTTTCTGCCATGCCGTCTGGCGCGGAAGGGGCTTGCCACCACGCCAACCGGCGCCGAAGGGCCTCCGCGAGTTGGCGAATGTGCGGGGGCGTCAGCGTATGCTGGCGTCATCCCAGCGCATGCGCAGGCGATTCATCTCCAGGCGTCGGCCATCTCGGAGGTCCACAGCAGTCGACGCGGAGGAATAGAACGCTCCCACGGCACAGGGCTGCCCGCGGATCGGTGGGCTCCGATCGCCGGCCAGGCCAACTTGGGGGCCCACTCCTGGGGCCAGATTCCCATGTGCTTCCCCGAGGACCCCAGAGGCTGCCCGCGGTGCCAAGGCCCGCCAGCAAGTACCTGTTGTAATTTACGCCGGCGGGACCGGCCGTAAACGGGCAGCCACTTTGCCCATCGCGAGCTGGCGAATCACCGGGGGGGGGGGGCCGCGCTGCCAACGGCTCCCGAACGGCGTGGCGTGATTCCCGTCCTCGCCAAATCCCCGGCGCCGGAGAATTCGGCAGCCGGCAGGGGCTGGATTCACGCCGCCCCCTCCTGCGATTCTCCGACCCGGGGGGGGGGTCAGAGAATCCCGCTCCTGATTTTTCCAAGTTTATGACGTTTTACTACTGAAACTTAAAACAATTTCAGTTGAACATGCGCATCCTTACATTAACACACAAACTTTGTTTTAAATATGTTCCCATTTCTTTAGAAATTTAAACAAGTATAGAAAAAAGTACAATCTTGTTTTGACTTTACGAACTATGACTTCATGCGAGATGAAGTAACTTGTTAAGCACACACAATGTCACAATATTTCTCACTGGTTCCACTGCATCGCACTATCCAAACAGCCAAGTTATCTCCTTCTCCATTCTCAGCAAAAGCTCTGACTTCCTGGTTTCCAGAAAGTGGCCACACAAAGTGATGACTGTAGGTTACTTCCAGTGTTGACATGTGTCAGCTGTATTGACTGGCCTTGTTTGATCGGTATTCCTGGCCGACAAAGCTGTCCAGGCTTCCCTCTCACTGTCCAGTAGCTGATTCCACCCCAGTCACAGACTGCTGACCACTTCCTGACCAGTACTTCAGATCATAGGAGTGCAAGTGGCCATTGTACGAGCAGTGTGCAGAGGATGAGCTCCGGAGAGGAGCTCCAAACTGGAGCCACCACTGCTAGCATCGCGCACCCACGTGGATGCCCGTCAGCCCCTGACCCACCCGCACACGCGGGGTGACCAGCACACAGCCCAGCTTTGCGCCGCCTCCTCAAATGCTGCAACCAATCAGGGACTGCCAGCGGCTGTTGGGATTTCTTCCCATGATCAGAAACGCCACAACCGATCGCTCCGCGACCTTCCCAACACCCGCCCACGAATCACCCGCAGGTCGCAACCCTGAGTTTGATAAACCCTGTTTTAAATTGTCTCTTTAATTTAAGATAGCACAGCATGCTTGGAAATGGGGGGGGTGGGTGGTGTGGAATTGTGCCCAGTGTTTAGCTCACGTGACCTGTTTGCCATGGGGACGTAGGCCCAGGTCAAAGGTCAGGCGCGAGCTTTAACATCTGGACACAAGGGAAAAGGCAGCTGGTTTTGCTGCAACCCACACCAGATCCACAGACTCTCAAGTACTGAAGGAGCTTGGCCAAGAGAACCCACAACAGGTGATGCCAAGCCAAGCTGAATAAAGAGGCTGCTTTTGGGTTCACCGCAAAGCAAAGGCCTTGTGAGGACAGAATCCATGCTCACACCCAGATGAAACCTCACAGCAGGAAGTTCATTCAATTATGCTCAAAGGGTTGAGTGAAGAGAACTTGGTTTAAAGGGACAGAGATTCATCTTGGGGAAGCCCAGCCCGATTTATCACTGCTCAAAAAATGCCAGCTTGGCACCTTGGCAGTGCCAACCTGGCATGCTGGCAGTAACCTTGCCAGCTGGCAGTGTCACCTGAGAACCTTGGCAGTGCCAACCTGGCATGCTGGCAGTAACCTTGCCAGCTGACAGTGTCACCTGAGAACCTTGGCAGTGCCTGGCTTGCACCAGGTGGCACTGCCAGGGTTTCCAGGTGGCACCAGCAGTGGCAGGGGACCACCCTGTCCAAAGGGCATGTACCGGGGGGGGCCTCCGATCCCCATGAGTGCTGTTCCGTACTGAACGGCGCTCGCCCGAGATCTCGGAGGTGAAGAGGATAGATCCCAACACCTCGGGTACCTCGAGAATCTGCATGTTACAGTGAGACCAGCTGTCTTGCTCCAATATGCAGATTTGCCTAAAGGTGATCCTGCCTACAGTGGGCAGGATTTACATCGCAGCATCTGGCACAATCATGTTGGATCTTGCAAGGCATTGCGAGCCGGGTAGATCCCGGGAGTGGGGTCTCCCGACTTCTATTGGCCACACTGCACAGCGGCAAGCTGCTTTCCAGGTGCAACGTGGTCATTCGATCGTGCCCTTCATGTCTATGGAAAGTGTGGTATCATCTATAAACTTGGTGTGGGGCTTTTCATTGCATTAAGAAATTAAAGGAAGATACACTAATCTACAGGTAAGATATTAGTTGCCTGCTTAATAATGTATTCCTGAGTGCTAACTGGATTAAGATCGGGAATGTTTTCATAGAATCATAGAATTTACAGTGTAGAAGGAGGCCATTCGGCCCATCGAGTCTGCACCTTGGAAAGAGCATCCTACCCAAGCCCACACCTCTACCCCATTCCATAACCCAGTAACACCGCCCAACACTAAGGGCAATTTTGGACACTAAAGGCAATTTATCATGGCCAATCCACCTAACCTGCACATCTTTGGGCTGTGGGAGGAAACCGGAGCACCCGGAGGAAACCCACGCAGACACGGGGAGAACCTGCAGACTCTGCACAGACAGTGACCCAAGCCGGGAATTGAACCTGGAACCCTGGAGCTGTGAAGCAATTGTGCTATCCACAATGCTACCGTGCTGTTGTTTGAGTGGGAATAAAGATAGCAGTTAAGGGTTACTGTGCCACTTTATTAATTAACATTGTTTAAGGAGTAATTTTAAGCTTCGATGTTAAAGATATTTTAATGTTGTGTTAGTAATATAGTTTGTTTTAATATACCACATCCTTATTTTGTATGAAATCTCTCCTGGAGCACAGCGTCCTTTCCTCACAGTCTGACAAAATAAAACAAAACAAAATATTGGGGTTTCTGTCCAGTATCCTAGCCACTTTTTGGGTCTGGTCTGGAATCGTATTAGAAGGTGGCGATGAGTAGGTTCCTGGAACTGCTGCAGTCCCTGTGGTGTAGGAGCACCCATAGTGCTGTTAGGGAGGGAGTTCCAGGATTTTGCCCCAGCGACAGTCAGGGGTGGTGAGTGACTTTGGAGGGGAACCCCCAGGTGGTGGGGTTCCCAGGTATCTGCTGCTCTTGTCCTTCTAGATGGTAGTGGTCGTGGGTTCGGAAGGTGCTGTCTAAGGAACCTTGGTGAGTTGCTGTAGTGCACCTTGTGGACGGTACACACGGCTGCCACTGTGCGTCGGTGCTGGAGGGAGTGAACGCATATGGAAGGGTGCCAATCAAGTGGGCTGCTAATTAAATTGCGGTACAGACTTGAGGGGCCGAATGGCCTCCTGTTTGGAATTTCCTTTGCCAAAATATTCCTTATGTAAAATGGTAGCTTTCTAAAATATATGAATAACAGTTCAAGCTGACATTTCATCAAGTGGATCCACTTGATGCACACTACACATGCTATTTTAGGGATATTTGCAGTATACATGAGCATCTCACAACAAACATTCTCTGGTGCATACAGCTCAAGGAGTTTTATACTATTTCCAACCCCTCAGTGCACAATGGGTGAAGGGCTTGAGGGAGTGACCTTTTGCTCATTGAATCTTTGAGATGGCTTCCCCGAACTTTAGTGCGTCCCTCAGCATGTCTAGTGCTGCAGCTTTCAATGTGCCTGTCTGCAACAATTGGCCTTTGACAGATCTTTGCACAGAGAAGCAGGTATTGGGCAGACCTAAGAGCGTATTTCACCCACAGTTGGTTTTTGCCCTCATGTGCATCCCTTGGGAACAGCCAGTGGAGTACTGAGCCACTCCTTCTACTCTTCCTTTCGTAGCTTTCCCTCTTCTTTTCCCATCACACTACCTAAATATCGCTGAAAATATTCTGGTAACTTTGCCCTTTGTGGTTTTAATTTGGGATGTGGTGGGAGGCTGAAATAGAATCCAGATTTACCATTTCTATTTCACTTCAACTTCCTAATGGGAGTTACATGAACAGTTAGTTTGACGGCCCACGTTACAGCGCCGGAATGACTTTTCACCCGTTCTTCAAATAACGGTCGTGTTTCATGGAAACGGAATCGCGGTGACTTTGGTTCATGTCTCATCCCTGCCTTTTCTCTTTTTAAAAATCTTTTCCAATTAAGGGGCGATTTTAGCGTGGCCAATCCACCTACCCTGGGTTGTGGGGGTGAGACCCACGCAGACGCGGGGAGAATGTGCAAACTCCAAGCGTACACTGACCCGGGGCCTGGATCGAACCCGGGTCCTCGACGGCGTGAGGCAGCAGTGCTAACCACTGCGCCGCCGTGCCACCCTTTCCCTGCCTTTCAACAAAGTTCACCCCCCCCCCCCTCGCTGACACAAAGGCCAGTGCTGGCAGCTGAGGGATTTTAAAGAAGAGACTCCCCCCCCCCCCCCCCTCCCCCCCCCCCCCCCCCCCCCCCCCCCGCCGCACTCATAGGTATCTCTCTTTTTTATAAATGCACCGTTAGCCTTCACGAGCCTGGGAACACACCCTGCCGACTGGCATGTGTTGTCGTTCGCTGTTTCGTACGCTCTCCATTGACTGGGACTAGGCAGCGTTTGAAAGGCTATTAATTATCCATCCCCTGTTTTCCCCACGCAGCCCCCGAGAGATTTAGCTGCCTTGGTGACCTCTTCACGGCTGCTCTGTTTACATTCCCAGAGCCCTTCCAGACAGTTTGGAGAGAAATAAAAGCAGCATGGCTTGTTGCCTGTGTGATGTATGGCCCTATTACTGGAGATGGCGGATCAGCCACATACTGAATCCATTTACCACCAAATGGAGAGACAGTTGTCAGCTGCCAACCTTCCTGGATTGCCCTGGACTTCTCAGGAATTAAAGATAAATCTCCAGGACACCGCTGCCAAGGGAAAAGAATCACACAGGCCTTAAAATAACTTCTTTGAATGCTAGTTATATAAATATTGGATATTGGAGGGGGAGGGGGAGAAAAGACTCTGACTGATAGTCAAAGGTCAGCCAATCATCTCACGAAGGGGCTGTTCATTGTCTGATCAATAAAGGAAGGGGGGCAATTATTGGGCAGGGGTCAGTTGGAAACGTTTAGCGATGTGCAAGGGAAGTTTTTTTACACAGAGGGTAGTGGGTGCCTGCCAGAGGAGGTGGTGCAAGGAGGGACGATAGTGACTTTTAAGGGGCGTCTAGCCAAATACATGAATAGGGCGGAAATAGAGGGCTACGGACCCCGGAAGTGTAGAAGGTTTTAAGTTAGACGGGCAGCATGGTCGGCGCAGGCTTGGAGGGCCGAGGGCCTGTTCCTGTGCTGTACTTTTCTTTGTTCTTTGTCCAGGAAACGTCCTGGATTTGGCAACCTTAACATGGGGGATGAGCAACGAAGAAATTATCAGGTGAATTGTCCGTTCTGCGTCAAACTAATATTAGAGTTTGTGTTTCTTTGAATTTCATTGTGGGATGTGGGCATCGCTGACCCAGCCAGCAGTTATTGCCCTTGAACTGAGTGGCTTGTTAGGCCATTGGGGCATTTAAGCGATTTACCCTTGAGGAGCACAGAAGCCCTACTTTGATCCCCGGCCTGCGTCTCCAGAATATATCACCTATCTTGACCCCTGCCTCAGCAGTGTTGATGCTGGAACCTTCATCTTAGCTTTTGTTGCTTCGGAACGTAACTATTCCAATACTCCCCTGCTGGCCGGCCTTCCGACCTCAAACTTGATCTCCTCCAAACACCTTCTGCCTGCATCGTAACTCACACCGAGTCCTGTGCTCGTTGAACCCCAACAGGCTCCTGGCCTGCGAACGTCTCTAATTTAAATTGTTATCTTTCCGTACAGACCCCTCCGCGGCGCCGCTGAAACCTCCACCAGATTTACAACAGTCTGAGATTTCTGCGTTCCTCCATTTCTGGGCGGCACAGTGGTTGGCACTGTTGCTTCACAGCGCCAGAGTCCCGGGTTCGATTCCCGGCTTGGGTCACAGTCTGTGCGGAGTCTTCAGGTTCTCCCCGTGTCTGCGTGGGTTTCCTCCGGGTGCTCCGGTTTCCTCCCACAAGTCCCGACAGACGTGCTGTTAGGTGAATTGGACATTCTGAATTCTCCCTCCGTGTACCCGAACAGGCGCCGGGGGGCTTTTCACAGTAACTTCATTGCAGCATTAATGTAAACCAACTTGTGACAATAATAAAGATTATTATTATTCCGGGCTCTTGTGCATTCCACCGTCCTTCACCTCACTACTGGAAGCCATACCTTCAGCTGCCCAGGCCTTTGGCCAGTGAATGGCAACCTGGGCTAGTGAGTGGGCCGCATGAGTGGCCCTCCTTCAGCTCAGTGGGCCGCAAGATTGAAATCGGGGCTTGTTCGCTAAGCTTGACCCCATGAATAAGGTTGGACACCTGAGGAAGGAGCAGTGCTCCGAAAGCTCGTGTTTGAAACAAACCTGTTGGACTTTAACCTGGTGTTGTAAGACTTCTTACTGGGATACATTTAAGACATGGAGAATATGTCATAATTGCTCATAGAAAATGTTTAATCACTCATATCTCAATGAAACTCTCAATTTCAAATGGTATGAACGAAATAAGTGTTTGCCCTTTGATTGGACATCGAGGCGCACGGCTCTCACGGTCAATGTTGTGAGCAATCAGCCTGCACCTCACTTCACTTCCCCTTGCTTTACGTGCAAATCACTTCAAACATGCCGAGAGGAAAATAAACTACGTGATGGAAACCAGCGGAGTGTGGCAACCTTACGCATGGGCATGGGTCAGGAAAGTGGCTTGTTGGCCGTACTCCGAGCCATGGGCTCCCTTTGAGGTGCTCCTTAATCCCTACCTCTTTTGCCAAGCTTTCGGTCACTTGTCTTGACACTGAGCCAAAGGAGGAGATGTTCAATTATATTTGACTGATGTTGTGACAGTGAAGAACCTTGGAAAGTTTTACTGTGCTAAAGGCAATTTGTGTGCACACTTGTTATTGTTGTCAAGTTGGCTGATCTTGGAGAGAGAGAGGCTTATGTTGGTCTCGGTAAAGTGCTGACCACTTTAAATCTATGCCCCCGAGTCACTGACCTCTCTGCTGAGGTAAACAGGCCCTTCCCATCCTCACTATCCGGGCCCCTCAATTTTCCACACCTCCATCAAATCTCCCTTCAGCCTCCTCTGTTCCAAGGAGAACAACTCAAGCCTATCCAATCCTTCCTCATAGCTGCAATTTTCCATTCCTGACAACCCCCAGGTGTTGTTTTCCTTTGAGACGTGAAGATTTGATTGACATATTTAAAATCATGAGGGATCTGTACAGGATAGATTGGGAGAAACTGCTCCCAGGTGGCAGAAGGATCAAGAACCAGGCGACATTGATTGAAGATGATTGGGAAAAGAAGAAGGGGTGACATGAGGAAAAACATTTTTTCTTCCGGTGAATGGTTAAGATCTGGAATGCACTGTCCAAGATTGTGGTGGAGGCAGATTCAATCATGGCTTTTGTTATGGGCCAGGGTTTAGAGAACCCCAAAGTGTATCATGGAGTTCATCTGACCCCCAACTTTTAATAGATTGTGGTATGGGGAGCACACGGCCCACTCTACAGGTGTGGTACAGCAGAAATGGAAAAGTATTTGTTAAAGCAAAACAATGTTTATTCTATTAATTCAAGTTAACCTTTTTTAAAACATACAGTGAACATCTTAGCAACCATCAATTCAAATACAACCCCAAAGAATACAACACTAAGTAATCAATTAAGCTTCCTTTTAACATTCAAAGGATTAAAACACCTTTTACCAGAAGCACATATTAGGTTTACATTTACTACTGAGAACATTTATAATTCTGAATTCACCAAATGATTCAGAGATAGTCTTTTGATGGCAGAGAGGTCAGCAGTACAGCTACTCCGTCTGGCTTCAGCTCCAACACTGAAAACGAAACTAAAACACACCCTCCAGCTCCACCCACTCTCTGACATCACTGCAGTAATAAACACCCATTTCTTAAAGGTACTCTCACTGCAGATATTTGTATACACACTCATTTATAAACACCCATTTCACATGACACTTTCAAAAGGAAATTGGATGATTATCGGAAGAAGAAAAACATTTGCAGGAAAGGAGTGGGGTGTGGTGAGACTTGCTGAGATGCTCTTGCAAAGAGCTGGCACAGACGCAAAGGACTGAACGGCCTCTTCTTGCACGGGAACAATTCTATGATTCAATGGGTGCGATTCTCCTGAAAAATGACTGATTCTCCCAAAATCTGACTTTGGTGGGTTTGCAGAGGAGTTTCACGTCTGCCCTTTGGGTGAGACTCAGACCTGGATTCACTCCCGCTAAGTCACTTTTTTTGGGGTTTGGGGAGTTTGTCACCGAGATCTTCTTTCTGGAGTGGGGAACTAAACTCTCCGGCCAGACCAGCTCCTTGCCGATCAGAGCGCCATTTTGAAAAGGTGCTCTGATTTCTAAGTGAGCTGGAGGGTCCCCTACACCATCAACCCAATGGTCAATTACACCCCCTCCAAAGTGAGCACACCCTGCTGTGGAGGTTGCTGAGGACCCCCGCACCTATAGGGACCACCCCCCCAACTTCGCTCCAGGAGTGATTTCATGCAAAAATAGGGATATGGTACACTAAAACAAATTTTATTGATAACATAGTATTTAAATATCTTTAACATCGCACAAGAAAAGAACATACAATTACCCTTACAATGTTAATCAGTACAGTGACATAATTACCCTCAAATGCTATCTTTATTTCCACTCAAACAACAGAACCAATCCCGATCCCAATCCACTTTTGAATACGGTTAGCACTCAGGAATACTTGCTGTAGAGGGATGTCTTGAACGTTAGCTTTGGAAAAATAATCTTTTGAGTTTGCTTTAAAGAAAGAGACCTGGCCCTTTCAGAACAATGCAGGATATATAGCTGAAGTGCTTCAGAACTTGACGTCCGGAACCCAACTGAAACTCTGAACTGCTTTGAAAGAAATAATCCACCAACAGATCTTTAACTGAACTGTATCGAGAGCAGATGCTTGATTTCTGTTTACATCCCAATCTAAAACCTAAAGTGAAACCTCAACATCTGACTGCTTCAGCTCCTACCAGTAACTGCATCATATTACTAACTATACACAATGGGGCGGGATTCTTCAGAAACCGGCGAGGCGGGCAAATCCGCCGTGAAGGAGTGGCGTGAGCCATTCCGGCGTCGGTCCGCCCCGAAGGTGCAGAATCCTCCGCACCTTCAAGGGCTAGGCCGGCCCCGGAGTGAATTGCGCCGGCCGGCGCCGAAGGGGCTTGGCGCCACGCCAACTGGCACTGAAGGGCCTTCGCCGGCCGGCGCGAGTTGGCACATGCGCGGGCGCGCCAGCGCATGCTGGCATAATCCCAGCACATGCGCAGAGGGGGTTCGTCTCTGCACCGGCCATGGCGGACCGGTACACCAGCCCGCTCGGAGGAATAGAGTGCCCCCACGTCACAGCCTGCCCATGGATCGGTGGGCTCTGATCGCGGGCCAGGCCACCATGGGGGCCCCCCCCCCCCCCCCCCCCCCCGGGGCCAGATCCCTCCGCATTCCCCCTGGACGCCGCCCGTGGAGACAGGTCCCGCCGGTAAATACCTGTCGTAACATACGCCGGCGGGACCCGCCGAAAATGGGCAGCCACTTGACCCATTGCGGGCCAGAGCATCACCAGGGGGGCGGCTGCCAATGGCCCCCGACCGGGGCGACGCGATTCCTGCCCTCGCCAAATCCCCGGCGCCGGGGAATTCGGCAGCCGGTGTGGGCGGGATTTACGCCGCACCCCAGCGATTCTCCGCCCCGGCGGGGGCGTCGGAGAATCCTGCCCAATGTCTCTAATTAAATACTCCACAGGGAACCCTTTTTAGACTCCATTTACACTTAGACTCCATTTACACCTCCCGCTGCCTCGGGAAAGCAGGCAGCATAATCAAAGACCCCTCCCACCCAGGTTATTCGCTCTTCCAACCTCTTGCACAGGCAGAAGATACAACAATTTGAGAGCCTGCACCAATAGATTCAAAAACAGCTTCTTCCCCACTGTTACCAGGCTCCTGAATGACCCTCTTATGGACTGTACTGATCTTATGGGCTGAACTGATCTCTCTACACATCTTCTCTACAGTTGTAACACTCTGTACTGTATACTTCACTTGCTGTCTATGCTTATGTATTTTCATTGTGTATCCTCATGTATTTATCTTATGTTCTATGTTTTCATGTGTGGAATGATCTGCCTGGACTGTACGCAGAACAATTCTTTTCACTGAACCTCGGTACACATGACAATCTAATCATCTCAGTTCTAAATGGCCAACAGCATATTCGGAGGTGGGGGGGGTGGGGGGGTGGGACTCTCTGACTCCCTGCCAGGTTGGAGAATCGCTGGGGAGGGCGTGAATCGTGCCCCGCCGCTCCGACACCGGCTGTGGTTTTATGCCGGGGGCGGGGATCATTTTGCGCCAGTCGGGGGCCGTTGGCAGTGGCCCCCCCCCCCTCCCCAGCGATTCTTCGGGCCCCGATGGGCCGAGTGGCCTCCTGTTTTCGGCCGGTCCCGCGGGCGCGAAATACAGAAGGTCCATACCGGCGGGACCTGGCTCTGAGGGCGGCCTGCGGAGTCCTCGGGAGGGGGGGGGGGGGGGGGGGTTCGGGGGGGATCCTGCCCCGAGGGGGGCGCTAGAGGATCCTGCCCCAGGGGGGGGGGCCCCCACAGTGGCTTGGCCTGCGATTGGGGCCCACAGATCTGCGGGCGGGCCTGTGCCGTGGGGGGCACTCTTTCCCTCCATGCCAGCCTCTGAAAGCTCCGCCATGGCCGGCGTGGAGAAGAAACACCCGGCGCATGTGCAGGGATCACGCCAGCGGTTCTGCGCATGTGCAGGGATCACGCCAGCGGTTCTGCGCATGCGCCAACATGCGCCGGAGGTGGAGGCCCTTCGCTGCAGGTTGGCGCGGCGCCAACCACTCCAGCGCTTGCCTAGCCCCCGGAAGTGCAGACGATTCCACAACTTTGGAGTGGTTCACGGCACTCTTTGGCGCCGGTACGGCCCGCCCGCCGGTTGGGGGAGAATTGCGCCCCTGGTTCTTGACTCTCCAACCTGGAGAAGCATCTAACCATAAGAATGGTATCAGTTTCAGTGAGATCACTTGTTATTCGTCTAAACCCCAGGGAATACAGACCTAATCTACTCAATCTCTCCTCATGGGACAATATCCCATCATCCTGGGAATTGGAGCATGAACGTGATCAATAGTGATGTCAGAGTGCAGTGACGAAAAGGGGAAGAGAGCACTCAAAATGTGTGCACAGCTTCGAACAATGTGATAGCTATTTGTTTTAGTATAATTATTTATAATTCCTAATCATGGCCAATGAGTCTGCAAGTAAAGGACGTATCTTTGTCACTGGTGTGCTACTCTCTCTTGTATGATTTGTGAGTTGCTCTTTGGGGGGGGGGGGGGGGGGGGGGGGAGGGAAAATGGTTCCATCTACAATCTCTGCACTGATCCTATGAACTGGAATACAATTTAAATTCCTCTCCATGCTTCCTATTTTCCTGCAGAGTGCCTCATTGTATTGAGCACAGTGATGGGACTTTGCTGTGAGCGAAGATCATTCCAGCCATTGATCTGGACACACACAAATATACACACTCACACTCACATACACACATATATATATACACACACTCACATACACACATATATATATACACACACACAAATATACACACTTACATACACATATATATATATATATATATATACACACACACAAATATACACACTCACATACACACATATATATACACACACTCACATACGCACATATATATACACACACACAAATATACACACTTACATACACATATATATATCTGCACACACAAATACACATACATATATATATATATGCGCACACACAAATATACACACTCACACTCACATACACATATATATATACACACACACAAATATACACACTCACACTCACATACACATATATATATGCACACACAAATATACACACTCACATACACATACACATATTTATATGCACACACACAAATACACACAAATATATACACTCACATACACATATATATATATATACACACACACAAATATACACACTCACACACACATATATATGTACACACAAATACACACACTCACATACACATATATATACACACACAAATACACACAAATATACACACTCACATTCATATATATTTATATACATATACATACACACAAATATTCACACTCACACACACATATATATATACACACATATATATATACACACAAATATACACACTCACATTCACATACACATGAAAATGAAATGAAATTAAAATCGCTTATTGTCACAAGTAGGCTTCAATGAAGTTACATATATATATATATATATATATATGCACACACACAAATACGCACACATAAATACACACACACAAATATATATGCACATACACAATTATGCATATACCCAAATATACACACACAAATATAAATGCACATTTATACAGATGAAAATGAAAATCGCTTATTGTCACAAGTAGGCTCCAAATGAAGTTACTATGAAAACCCCCTAGTCGCCACACTCCGGCGCCTGTTCGGGAAGGCTGGTTCGGGAATTGAACCCCCGCTGCTGGCCTACCTTGGTCTGCTTTCAAAGCCCGCGATTTAGTTGTGTGCTAAACCAGCCCCCAGGTACAAGGTACACATGCACACATATATAATACACTCAAATAAGCACATGCACACTCAATATATACAGACAAAAGCACATGCATACAAATATACGCACATACACATGCACAAATACACGCACATGCATACACAATATACATACACGCAAATACACATACATGGCACACACAATACACATACGCACATACTCAAATATACACACACAAACGCAAAAATACACACATACATAAATACACACACACACAAACATAAACACGCACAAATAAACAAATATGCACACACACAGCGGCGCATTGGCACAGTGGTTAGCACTGCTGCCTCACAGTGCCAGGGACCTGGGTTCAGTTCTGGCCTGGGGTGACGGTGTGCAGTTTGTACATTCTCCCCCTGTCTGCCTGGGCCTCCTCCTGGTGCTCCGGTTTCCTCCCATAGTCCAAAGACGTGTACTTTAGGTGGACTGTCCATGATCAATGCTCGGAGAGAGTGGGCCTTGGTAGTGTGCTGACTGGATGGGCTGAATAGCTTCCTTCTGCACTGTAGGGATTCTGTGGATTCGCTCATATACACATATGCACAAATATACATACACAAATGCACACACACCCGAGACATACACTGGGAGGCATCCAGTAGTTAACAAAGGGGTTGATTGATGACAGGCAGTTAGCCAGCAGGCACAAACACTATATAACAGGTCTGTACACGGCTCTGTGGTACACAACCCGGGGTCCCGCTACCAGGGCCCAGTGCAAACACCCTATTGGCCGGGGCTTGCACCCTCCCATGCAATTAGTCCTGAGCCGGTTACCTGGTCCGTGGAGCCCGCCCCCTTAAAGGGGCAGCACTACCACACATACACGCACAAATATACACACACACACAAATATCCACACGCATACACACAATCCTGTGTTCCTCTGGGGAGCGTTAGTCCAGTCTGGCATTTAGGCCGTCTCGAGTGGAGCTGGTGTGGGAGTTATCGACTTGCCTTCTGTTTGCAGCGAGCTAGTGTGAGAACGGCTTCTGGCACATTATCCTTTGGTCATCTTTTTTTCCCTTTCTTTTGGTCGCTGCATGAGAAGCGACTGACAATGGCACTGCACAATGGGGGAAATAGAGGAGCTTTGCTGGCTTTTGCAGCGTGACTGATTAACAGACTCTCTCACCCAATACTTGCCCTGGTAAGTGGCTGGCTGCAGTTTCAACCTTTGAAGTATTCAGAAATACTTTGACGTAATTCTTGCAGGATGACTGATTCCTTCTCTAACTTGCTGTTTAAAGATAACTGTACTGTTGCTCGTCAGGCAATCCTCAGAGTGGGTGAAATCTGTTTGCTCATCCATCACAGGGCACTTATTTTTTGTGCCCAATTCTCGACATCTGCTTTATTACAACACTGGTGTTGCTTCATAAATCACTGGCCCAGGCCTCGGCTGGAGCACTCTGTCCAATCCTGCAGGCCACACTTCAGGCACCCTTGGAGACGGTGCAGAGGAGGTTTATCAGGCATGAGAAAGGTTAGACAAAGAAAATCTGTTTCCATTACCCCATGGTACAATGACTAGGGCCGCAGATTTAGGTTTATAGGCAAGAGTACAGGAATGAGATAGAGAATCTGGTGAACTGGTGCAACGACAATAATCTCTCCCTCAATGTCAACAAAACGAAGGAGATTGTTAGCGACTTCAGGAAGTGCAGTTGAGAACATGCCCCTGTCTACATCGATGGGAACAAAGTAGAAAGGGTCGAGAGCTTCAAGATTTTAGATGTCCAGATCACCAGCAGCCTGTCTTGGTCCCCCCCATGCCGACACTATAGTTAAGAAAGCCCACCAACGATTACTTTCTCAGAAGACTAAGGACATTTGGCATGTCAGCTGCAGCCCTCAACAACTTCTACAGATGCACCACAGAAAGCATTCTTTCTGGTTGTATCACAGCTTGGTATGGAGCCTGCTCTGCCCAAGACCGCAGGAAACTACAAAAGGTTGTGAATGTAGCCCAGTCCATCACGCAAACCAGCCTCCCATCCATTGACGCTATCTATAATTCCCACTGCCTCAGAAAGGCAGCCAGCATAATTAAAGACCCCACGCACCCCGGACATACTCTCTTCCACCTTCTTCTGTCAGCAAAAAGATACCAAAGTTTGAGGTCACGTACCAACCGACTCAAGAACAGCTTCTTCCCTACTGCCATCAGACTTTTGAATGAACCTACCTCGTATTAAGTTGATCTTTTCTCTACACCTTGCTATAACTGTAACATTATATTCTGCAGTCTCTCCTTCCTTCCCCGTGTACGGTATGCATTGTTTGTACAAGATGCAAGAAACATAGAACATAGAACATAGAACATAGAACGATACAGCGCAGTACAGGCCCTTCGGCCCTCGATGTTGCACCGACATGGAAAAAAAAAACTAAAGGCCATCTAACCTACACTATGCCCTTATCATCCATATGCTTATCCAATAAATTTTTAAATGCCCTCAATGTTGGCGAGTTCACTACTGTTGCAGGTAGGGCATTCCACGGCCTCACCACTCTTTGCGTAAAAAACCCACCTCTGACCTCTGTCCTATATCTATTACCCCTCAATTTAAGGCTATGTCCCCTCGTGCTAGCCACCTCCATCCGCGGGAGAAGGCTCTCGCTGTCCACCCTATCTAACCCTCTGATCATTTTGTATGCCTCTATTAAGTCACCTCTTAACCTTCTTCTCTCTAACGAAAACAACCTCAAGTCCATCAGCCTTTCCTCATAAGATTTTCCCTCCATACCAGGCAACATCCTGGTAAATCTCCTCTGCACCCGTTCCAAAGCTTCCACGTCCTTCCTATAATGAGGCGACCAGAACTGTACGCAATACTCCAAATGCGGCCGTACCAGAGTTTGGTACAGCTGCATCATGACCTCATGGCTCCGGAACTCAATCCCTCTACCAATAAAGGCCAACACACCATAGGCCTTCTTCACAACCCTATCAACCTGGGTGGCAACTTTCAGGGATCTATGTACATGGACACCGAGATCCCTCTGCTCATCCACACTACCAAGAATTTTACCATTAGCCAAATATTCCGCATTCCTGTTATTCTTTCCAAAGTGAATCACCTCACACTTCTCCACATTAAACTCCATTTGCCACCTCTCAGCCCAGCTCTGCAGCTTATCTATGTCCCTCTGTAACCTGCAACATCCTTCCGCACTGTCTACAACTCCACCGACTTTAGTGTCGTCTGCAAATTTACTCACCCATCCTTCTGCGCCCTCCTCTAGGTCATTTATAAAAATGACAAACAGCAACGGCCCCAGAACAGATCCTTGTGGTACGCCACTCGTAACTGAACTCCATTCTGAACATTTCCCATCAACTACCACTCTCTGTCTTCTTTCAACTAGCCAATTTCTGATCCACATCTCTAAATCACCCTCAATCCCCAGCCTCCGTATTTTCTGCAATAGCCGACCGTGGGGAACCTTATCAAACGCTTTACTGAAATCCATATACACCACATCAACTGCTCTACCCTCGTCTACCTGTTCAGTCACCTTCTCAAAGAACTCGATAAGGTTTGTGAGGCATGACCTACCCTTCACAAAACCATGCTGACTATCCCTAATCATATTATTCCTATCTAGATGATTATAAATCGTATCTTTTATAATCCTCTCCAAGACTTTACCCACCACAGACGTTAGGCTCACCGGCCTATAGTTACCGGGGTTATCTCTACTCCCCTTCTTGAACAAAGGGACCACATTTGCTATCCTCCAGTCCTCTGGCACTATTCCTGTAGCCAATGATGACCTAAAAATCAAAGCCAAAGGCTCAGCAATCTCTTCCCTGGCTTCCCAAAGAATCCTAGGATAAATCCCATCCGGCCCCGGGGACTTATCTATTTTCACCTTGTCCAGAATTGCCAACACTTCTTCCCTACACACCTCATTGCCATCTATTCTAATAGCCTGGGTCTCAGCATTCTCCTCCTCAATATTATCTTTTTCTTGAGTGAATACTGACGAAAAGTATTCATTTAGTATCTCGCTTATCTCCTCAGCCTCCACACACAACTTCCCACCACTGTCCTTGACTGGCCCTACTCTTACCCTAGTCATTCTTTTATTCCTGACATACCTATAGAAAGCTTTTGGGTTTTCCTTGATCCTACCTGCCAAAGACTTCTCATGTCCCCTCCTTGCTCGTCTCAGCTCTTTCTTTAGATCCTTCCTCGCTTCCTTGTAACTATCAAGCGCCCCAACTGAAACTTCACGCCTCATCTTCACATAGGCCTCCTTCTTCCTCTTAACAAGAGATTCCACTTCTTTGGTAAACCACGGTTCCCTCGCTCGACCCCTTCCTCCCTGCCTGACTGGTACGTACTTATCAAGAACATGCAATAGCTGTTCCTTGAACAAGCTCCACATATCCAGTGTGCCCAACCCTTGCAGCCTACTTCTCCAACTAACACATCCTAAGTCATGTCTAATGGCATCATAATTGCCCTTCCCCCAGCTATAACTCTTGCTCTGCGGGGTATACTTATCCCTTTCCATCACTAACGTAAAGGTCACCGAATTGTGGTCACTGTCTCCAAAGTGTTCACCTACCTCCAGATCTAACACCTGGCCTGGTTCATTACCCAAAACCAAATCCAAAGTGGCCTCACCTCTTGTTGGCCTGTCAACATATTGTGTCAGAAAACCCTCCTGCACACATTGTACAAAGAACGACCCATCCAATGTACTCGAACTATATCTTTTCCAGTCAATATTAGGAAAGTTAAAGTCTCCCATAACAACTACCCTGTTACTTTCGCTCTTTTCCAGAATCATCTTCGCCATCCTTTCCTCTACATCTCTAGAACTATTAGGTGGCCTATAGAAAACTCCCAACAGGGTGACCTCTCCTTTCCTGTTTCTAACCTCAGCCCATACTACCTCGGAAGAAGAGTCCCCATCTTGCATCCTTTCTACCACCATAATACTGTCCTTGACTAGCAGCGCCACACCTCCCCCTCTTTTGCCCCCTTCTCTGACCTTACTAAAGCACCTAAACCCCGGAACCTGCAACAACCATTCCTGTCCCTGCTCTATCCATGTCTCTGAAATGGCCACAACATCGAAGTCCCAGGTACCAACCCATGCTGCCAGTTCCCCTACCTTATTTCGTATACTCCTGGCATTGAAATAGACACACTTCAAACCACAGACCTGAACACTGCCGCCCTCCTGCGAAGTCAAAACTGTGCTCCTGACCTCTCTACTCTCAATCTCTCGCACCCCAAAACTACAATCCAGGTTCCCATGCCCCTGCTGAATTAGTTTAAACCCCCCCAAAGAGTACTAACAAATCTCCCCCCCAGGATATTGGTGCCCCTCAGGTTCAGATGTAGACCATCCTGTCTATAGAGGTCCCACCTTCCCCAGAAAGAGCCCCAGTTATCCAGAAATCTGAATCCCTCCCGCCTGCACCATCCCTGTAGCCACGTGTTTAATTGCTCTCTCTCCCTATTCCTCATCTCACTATCACGTGGCACGGGCAACAACCCAGAGATAACAACTCTGTTTGTTCTCGCTCTGAGCTTCCATCCTAGCTCCAACAATACTTTTCACTGAATACCAATACATGTGACAATAATAAGTCAAATCAAATCAAAAGATATGCAAGGATGTGAGGAAGAACCTTGTTATGTGGCATGTGGTAATGACCTGGAATCTTTTTCTGCCCCCCGTCTTTCTTCTCTCCTCTCTTTTCTCTTTACCCGCTCTCTCCCTTTTCGCTCCTCTTTCACAGAATCCCCACAATGCAGAAGAAAGTCATTTGGCCCATTGAGTCTGTGCCGACTCTCCAAGAGAGCACCCGACCTAGGCCCAAATCCCCGCCGTAACCCCACCTAACCTCCACATCTTTGGACTGTGGGAGGAAGCCGGAGCACCCGGAGGAAACCCACGCAGACACTGGGAGAACGTGCAGACTCCACAAAGGCATTCACCCAAGGTCGGAATCGGACTCGGGTTCCTGGTGTTGTGAGGCAGCAGTGCTAACCACTGTGCCACCGTGCCGCCCTCTCATTTCTCTTTCCCGCTCACTTTTCTCTCCTCTGTTTTTTCTCTCCTCCGACTCTTTCTTTTCTCCTCTCCCTCTTTTCTCCTCTCCCTCTTTTCTCCTCTCTTTTCTCTCTATATACAGACTCAGTATTTCCGCAGGCGGACTGTATATGACTGCGGCTTGAACGTGCCACCCAATGCCTTTCCAAAATAGCCGAACCCATAGCCACGGCCATACAGAATGCCGGACCTTCATGGATGGTGGAGCGGGCGAGGGGCACAGACGACACAGAAGTTGACCCTTCGCAATCACTGGGCACAGGTTGAAGTGCCCGGAGATCACAATCCCCAGTGCCATCTTGAGATATCCCAAAGTTAACAGCAGGGATCGGCTGTCTCATGTTCTTGGATATCATGTCATCTGGACTGATGTTGGGAAAAATAGAGAAGTAAAGGGTTGAGAGTGTGGTTGACAAAGCAAACAGTATCCGCGGCTTTATTAATGAGGGCATAGTGAGGGGTTATATTAAGAAGGGCCTGTTTTGTGCTGTACTGTTCTATGTTCTATATATCAAACACCAGTTTAGCGCCAACTAGAGCATTGTTTTTCAAACGTTATTTCCTGGAGACCCACTTTTGCCAACCGGCCGACCTTCGCAACTCACACCAATACAAGTGTTGAAGAAAAGAAAACACGTATGAGATATGATATGATGCCCAGAAACAAACGTATCCACCAGTGGAAGAAGCCTTTTCTGAGTCAGGTACATACCTCTCCAGGAGAGTGTCTGCCTCGCCAGGTTGTAGAAGTGATATTTTCCATTGAGAGCGATTTGCAGAAGGGCAGTGTCGATCTTCCCAGAACCAATTCTTTTTTTGTTAAGTGTGGACTTGGTACTGTTGAATGCATATCGTCCCTTAGCCAGGTCCACGCTCATGTTTCAGTATATCCTAATTGAGTGGCCCTGGTAGCTGAGATTGCAGTGAGCTGTCACCCATCGGAAGACCAGTGGCTGAATACTCTGATTCTGGGTCCATGTTCCCACGCCGGCGTCGGAACGGTGGCGTTTTATGCCAGATAAAATGGCACAAAACGGCCACTGATTCCCTGTTTTGCTGGGGGCTAGCAGGACGGCAGTGTAGAGCACCCGGCTCTGGATGCTGATACGGCCTGGAGAATTGCCAGGTCCGTGGCCACGTATGCGCAGTGCAATGGCCTGCAGTGGCCGTGTCGTGCCACGTGACGCCGGCCGCTCGCGCAATAGTCCCCCCCCTTCGGGCGGCTCGCACGCCCCGGACCACCCCCCCACTGTGCCCCAGGCCCGAATAATGTCCCCTCCTGCCCGTGTATCAGCCCCCCCCCCCGACTGTGGCGGCGCTGGACTGAGTCCGCAGCCGCCACACCGAGTTCCCGACGGTTGAGACCACACGTGTCCCACGCCGGCGGGAACTCGTCCGGTTGGGGACGGAGCACACTAAAGGGGCGTTGCCCCCAATTTGGTTGGGAACTCGGATTCTCCAGCCAGTCGCCGAATGCGATTTCGGCGTCGGCGACCAGTCGATCCAGCCCCAGCTCTTTGTCTTTGGAGCTATGGTGTTATATGGCCAGGGTTTAGAGAACACCAAAGTAAATTATGGAGTTCACCTGAACTACAACATTCAATGGATTGTGGTTATGGGGAGCACAAGGGCCCACTTTACAGGTGTGATGCAACAGAGAACTAAAAGTTTTTAAAACAAAACAATGTTTATTCTATAAATCCAGTTAACATTTTATAAACCCACAGTAAACATCTTACCAACTGCCAACACTGATAACCCCCACAGATACAATACTCTATAGGTAACCCTTAGTAACTTTCCTAACAACATCCATAAGTCAAAAAAAAACCTTTTTAACAAAGACAGTAGGTTTGCATTCCTTACAGAAACAGGTATAACTTTGAAATCATCAAGTTATCTGGAGACATTATAGAACATAGAACATGCAGTGCAGAAGGAGGCCATTTGGCCCATCGAGTCTGCACCGACCCACATAAGCCCTCACTTCCACCCTATCCCCGTAACCCAATAACCCCTCCTAACCTTTTTTTGACACTAAGGGCAATTTATCATGGCCAATCCACCTAACCTGTTTTGGACTGTGGGACGAAACCGGTGCACTCGGAGGAAACCCACGCAGATACGGGGAGAACGTGCAGACTCCGCACAGACAGTGACCTAGTGGGTAATCTAACCTGGCACCCTGGCACTGTGAGGCCACACTGACATCGCTGCAGCTATTTGATAAACACCCATTTCTTAAAGGTACATCCACCTGACAATGGGGAGTCACCAGGACGAGGTTCCAGCTGGAAGGGTGCAGTAGGCCCAATCCAACTTCGGGGGCTCTGGGAACGTGTCTGCACCCACCATATTGTTAAAGGTTTGGATGTAAACTGAGTAAGGGTGCGGCCTTCAGACCCCTCTGCTAACCCCACAATCAGTTGGTTCTGTCGTCTGAACTGGTTCTCCAGGTTATCGACCCAATCCCTCAGCTCTACATTCTCTTTACTCCCCGCAGCCAGCTCAGACTCCAGTGCGCTGATCCTGTCGCTGTGGCCAGAGAGGCCGGCTCCATTTTGGTGCTGGTGGTGGCGAGGGAGTCAATGGTTAGGTGAGTGGAATCGAGGGTGGATCAGTTGGGGTGGGGCAGTGCCTCCTCCACTTAGTTTTTCAGCTCCAGAACCAAACTCCATCGAGATTTGTCCAGCTAAGTGATGGGGATTTTGCTCGGAGTGTCGGATGTTCGAAGCACGGGGGAGGTGGCGGCCATCTTGATTGTGTTCGGATCAGCAGCCATATCTACTTCAGTTGAAGTTTATTGGCTAAAATACTGAACTGTTTTGGCATTCTTAAGAAGTTAGATGCTTACTCATTTACAATGTTTTCTCACAGTCTCGACTGTCGATTGGTGGCACTATAGAAGGAGGGGAGACACGGCGTGTCCTCGGTTTCTCCAACCTAACCCGGTAGCTAAAACCCCCTCAGCCCTGGAGCTGTTCTGCAAAATCGCGTCTGCACCCACAAAGACCCTCACATCCTTCCTGAAGTCTGGTGGCCAGAACCGGACACAGCTTTGGGGGATTCAGATCCGGGCTGTTGACTGGGTGCAGGATAGAAGCATTTATTTCTCATTCATTGTCCACTTGGAATTTAGAAGGATGAGGGGGGATCTTATAGAGACATTTAAAATTATGAAGGGAATAGATAGGATAGATGCGGGCAGGTTGTTTCCACTGGCGGGTGAAAGCAGAACTAGGGGGCATAGCCTCAAAATAAGGGGAAGTAGATTTAGGACTGAGTTTAGGAGGAACTTCTTCACCCAAAGGGTTGTGAATCTATGGAATTCCTTGCCCAGTGAAGCAGTTAAGGCTCCTTCATTAAATGTTTTTAAGGTAAAGATAGATAGTTTTTTGAAGAATAAAGGGATTAAGGGTTATGGTGTTCGGGCCGGAAAGTGGAGCTGAGTCTGCAAAAGATCAGCCATGATCTCATTGAATGGCGGAGCAGGCTCGAGGGGCCAGATGGCCTACTCCTGCTCCTAGTTCTTATATTCTTATACTTCTATCCCCTATTATGTTGCTGCTGTAGCCAGATCATCATAGAATTATCATAGAATTTACAGTGCAGAAGGAGGCCATTCGGCCCATCAAGTCTGCACTGGCTCCTGGAAAGAGCACCCTACCCAAGGTTAACACCTCCACCCTATCCCCATAACCCAGTAACCCCACCCAACACTAAGGGCAATTCATCATGGCCAAACCACCTAACCTGCACATCTTTGGACTGTGGGAGGAAACCGGAGCACCCGGAGGAAACCCACGCACACACGGGGAGGATGTGCAGACTCAACACAGACAGTGACCCAAGCCGGAATCGAACCTGGGACCCTGGAGCTGTGAAGCAATTGTGCTATCCACAATGCTACCGTGCGACCCAGTCAGATGTGTGACTGATCGGTTGGGAAGTGTTTTCCCAACCGCTATCAATGCGATGTCTTACTTTAAAGAAAGGGGGTGGAATTCTCTGATCCTGAGGCTAAGTGTTGACGCCGTCGTAAACGCCGTCGCGTTTTACGACGGCATCAATAGGCCCCTAGGAGCAGCACAGAGGGCCAGCACGTAAGTGGAGCGACTCACACAGCTCCAGCTGCCAAAACCAGCGTCAGAACGGGTGCCGTGGGTTTGCGCATGCACGCTACGGTCGGCGCGGGTTTGCGCATGCACGCTACGGCAGGCGTGAATTTGTACATGCACATGGGTTGCCTTCTCCGCGCCTGCCCCAACGCAACATGGCGGAGAGCTACAGGGGCCTGCGCGGAGGAACATATATTTCCAACCATATTTCCATATTTGGATGGGGAGAGCAGAGTGCGACCGCGGTGAAGCTGAGGAAGCTGGATAAATGTCGAATTCCTACATAAAAGGTTATGTCGCGGCGTCAGAATGGATTTTTAAACCATTGTCGGCTGCCTGGGGATATTGGGCCATTTCTAGTGGTTAAAGAGCCTGGATTGGATGGGAGGGAGGAACTATACGGAGGGAAGGATTGGGAAGGGGAAGATTGCAAGTGTCAAGGTGGGTGGGTAGGGTGCTGTAATACCCTGTTTTGTTTTAGTGGTAACCACTTTTGAGCCTCAAATAAATCATGGATGAATCTCTATGTGCCCACATCTGTGCGCACACACATGTGCCCACACATGCCAACACATGCACCCACACACGTGCCCACAAACCCACCTACACATCCACCCACATCCCTGAGTCGAGGAAAATTGACAGGAGCGGGAAACTGTCTGGCGTTTTTATTAGTTGGCTCTTCACAATTCAGACGCTTCGTGGCCTCAGCGATCCAGAGAGCATCAAGAAAGGGGTTGGGGCTGGGGAGAGGGGGAAAGAATCCTTTCCCTGACATTTTGGTGGATTTATCGCGTTGGTTTAGCCCGAGTTTCAAATGCAATCATTACAAAGCTCACATGGAGCAAATGTGTCAAGCGTGTGTGGGCTATTGAAAAATGTCGCACCTCAGTGTGCATGGTCCATTCGCCCGCCCCTCCTCCCCGCCCCTCTCCATCAACATTCGCAGCACAAGGAATTTGCGCTCAGTGGGCAATAGTTTGGAACAGATAGCTGAATCAACACCATAAAAAAAAAAACAGCATCTGTGTGGAGCCAAGTCAGTTTAATATAAGGCTGACACTTTCGTCAAGAGCTGTCGGGGATACAAAGACATAAGAAATAGGATCAGCAGTCAGCCATTCGGCCCCTTGAGCCTGTCATGGCTAAATCCATCTTCCCTCTCGGGCGGATTGAAAAGATGCTACGACTACTATTTTGAAGATGAGCAGGGGAGGTCTCCCCGTCATTCTGGACACTGTTTGTCCTTCAACTAACCTCACTAAAGCACAGCCTGCCATTTATGTCATTGTTGTTTGGAAGGCCCCTGCTGTGTGCAAATTGCCTGCCGTGTCTCCCTCCGGTGCAACGGTGATTTTTTAATGATATTTTGGCACAATTTAAGTGTTTCTGAATTTCAGCCGTTCTTTACTGTTTGCAGGTCTCAGAAGTTAATGACTTTTTTTTAAGCAGATGTATATGTGTGCTACATCAAAGAATGCAGGCAGAGGGATGCTGCTGTGCTACAGCTCGGTAATGTGCCTCAGAGACATGGACAGCAAGCAAACAGCATGTTGATAAGCTGAATGCATTCGAGAAGTGGGCATACAGGAGGATGTTCCGCACTTCCTACATGGCCCGGAAGACCAATGAGGAAGTGCTGGAAATGGCCGGAGAAAAGAGGAAACTAGTGCATAGCACCAAAGAGAGAAAGATACAATACTTCAGTCACATCCTTAGAGCTGACGGTGGACTGGGACAGTTATCGCAGGGGAAATCGATGGAAAACATGCAAGAGGGAAGCAGAGGAGAAAATGGATGATGAATATAATAGGCTGCATACAGTTGACTTTTGTGGAATTATAAAAAAATTAATTTACAGGGTTTGGGCCTCGCTTCTCGGCCAGAATTTACTGTCCATCCCCAGTTGTCCATCAGAAGGTGGTGGTAAGCTGCCTTCTTGAACCACTGGAGTTCCATGTGTTGTAGGTACACCCAGTGTGCTGCTAGAGAAGGAATTCCAGGATGTTGCCCGAGTGACAATCAAGGAACGGCGATATATTTGCAAGTCAGGGTGGTGAGTAACTTGAAGGGGGATCTCCAGGTGGTGGGGTTCCCAGGTATCTGCTGCTCTTGTCCTTCTAGATGGTAGTGGTTGTGGGTGTGGAAGGTGTTGTCTAAGGATCCTTGGTGAGTTACTGCAGTGCACCTTGTAGATGGTACACATGGCTGTCATGTTTTGTCGGTGATGGAGGGTTTGAATGTTTGTGGAAGGGGGCGCAATCAAGCGGGCCACTTTGTCCTGGATGGTGTTGAGCTTCTTGAGTGTTGGAGGTACTACGCAGCCAAGCAAGTGAAGAGTATTCCATTACACTCCTGACTTGTGCCTTGTAGATGGTGGACAGGCTTTGGGGAGTCAGGAGGTGAGTTAAGCACATATCCTCCACTAGGATTCCGAACCTTTGATCTGCTCTGGTAGCCAAAGTATTTATATGGCTAGTCCAGTTCAGTTTCCGATCAATGGTAACTCCCAGGATGTTAATTATGGGGGATTCAGCGATGGTAATGCCATTGAATGTCAAGGGGTTATGGTTGGATCCTCTCTTGTTGAAGATGATCATTACCTGGCATTTGTGTGGCACGAATGTAACTTGCCACTTGTCAGCCCAAGCCTGGATATTGTCCAGGTCTTACTGCATTTGGACATGAACTGCCTCTGTTTCTGCGGAATCACAAATGGTTCTGAACATAGTGCTGTCGACAGCTAGCATTCCCGCTTCTGACCTTAAGATGGAAGGGAGGTCATTGATGAAGCAACTGAAGATGGTTGGGCTTAGGACACTACCCTGAGGAACTCCTGCAGTGATGTCCCGGGACTGAGATGATTGACTTGCAACCACCACAACCACCTTCCTTTGTGCCAGATGGAGAGTGGAGGGTTTTCCTCCTGATTCTTGTTGACTCCAGCTTAGCTAGGGCTTCTTGATACCAGACTCGGTCAAATGCTGACACTCTCACCTCTCCTCTGGCTAATATTTTTCTCATCCCCATTCTCCTGCCTTCTCCCCATAACCCCGATCCTCTTATTAATCAGGAACCTACCTCTCTCTGTCTTAAAGTCACTCATTGATTCGGACTCCACAGCCTTCTGCGGCAGAGTTCCACAGGTTCATCACCCTCTGGCTGAAGAAATTCCTCCTCATCTATGTTGTAAAGGATCTTCAGCTTGAGGCAGTGCCCTCAGGTTCTAGTTTAACCTAGTAATGGAAACATCTTCTCTACGTCCACTCTATCTAGGTTCTCAGTACACTGTAAGTGCCTTCTAGGCATTAAGTTCTGAAATTCCCATCTCTGCCTCTCTCCCTTACTTTCAGAAGCTCTTTAAAATCTACCTCGTGACCAATATTTTGGTCACCTGTCCTAATGTCTTTTACTCTGGCTGGGTGCCAAGTCCTCTCTCCCGCTCCTGTGAAGTGTCCTGAGACGATTAACTATCATTAATGGTGCTCTGTATAAACTCAAGTTGTTGTTTGTTGAAGTAAAGTGTCTGGCATTAGTGATACTGTCATGTGTCTGTACTGTCCAGGCAGGGCCACAGAATGGGAAAAGGAGAGAATCTTTGGGAAGGAATTAGGATCTTTTCATTCATGTGATGCAGGCATGACTGGCAAGGCCGGCATTTATTACACATCCCAAATTGCCATTGAACTGCATGGTTTGCTCGGCCATTTCAGGAGCCAGATTAGGGTCAGCCACACTGCTGTGCGCCCGGAGTCACATGAAGGCCAGATCAGGTGAGGGTGGCAGATTTCCCTTCCTGACAGGGTTTCCATGACAGTCAGGGATAGTTTCACAGTCACTGCGGCAAGCTTTTAATTTCAGGTTTGTTAATTGAATTCAGCAGCCGGTAGAATTTGCACCTATATCCTGAGAGTTAGGCCCAGACCCACGGGATTGTTAATCCAGTAACATTATCACCAGGCCATCGACACCCCTGAACTCATCTCTTGTTTGTCGTTTGATCAGAAGCTCATTCTCTGAAACCGCCCTATCATGCTCACACCCTGGAGGAGTTAGTTATCAGTTCTGGCTGCAATGTGCATGAAGTTAGCTTGAAGAATTAACCAGCCGTAATGGTCAAGGTCTTCACTTCAGGATTATTCTCATCCTTGTTCCATGTCGACATCTGAATGGAAGGATTTTTTTCTGGTTTTTGCAGGCATTTTTTTTTAATACTTCACTTGGATAGCAAATAGATTAATGCTTCTTTAACGGAAATCTTCAAAGTATTATATATTGCAAACCCTACTGGAGTGGAGAAGACTTAGTGAGCAAGGTCACCTTTATTGGTCAGCCCCTCTCGATGAATTGATTAAGAGCTGATTTTTTTTTAAAAACCAGAGAACAAGTGACATGCTGCGTTTACTCTTGGAATGGTCTGTGGCCCAGAGTTTCAAGAAGATTTAAAACTGGGTTTCCCAGGGCGGCGCAGTGGTTAGCACTGCCGCCTCACGGCACCGAGGTCCCAGGTTCGATCCCGTCCCCGGGTCACTGTCCGTGTGGAGTTTGCACATTCTCCCCGTGTCTGCGTGGGTTTCGCCCCCACAACCCAAAGATGTGCAGGGTAGGTCAATTGGCCAAACTAAATTGCCCCTCAATTGGAAAAAAAATTATTGGGAACTCTAAATTTGTTCAAAAGAATGTAGATTTCTGTCCGACATTTGAAGGGGGAGAAAAAATCAGGGTTATGGGGAAGAAAGTCGAGGGCTGGGACAACTTGGATAGATCCACAAAAGTAAGGCTGAATGGCCTTGTTCTGGGTGATTCTATAATTTAAAGGCCTGCATTGCCTGCGGTGCCTCATGTACGCCGTTGCCTCGGGTACGATTGATGCATTTCGCGCCACCTTGAAGTTATCAAATGGCGTCAACTCATCTCAATAGCTAAGTGACGCGCAGACGCTAACAGTTGGTGGGGCGTTAAAGAAGCCCCTTCAGAGGTCTTGGGCCTGCTTTAAACACTCAAGGTGACTGAATTAATGCACAGCATGTACCCAGGGTGAGAAAGAGATTCACAAAGGAAACATAACCTCAATTACACACTTAAGCAAGGAGCGGTGCCAACGTTTACACAATCTACTGAGCCTCGCCTGTGATCCTGACTGATGCGTCTGACGGATTTAAAGTTTTCAGGTTACTTATCGCCAAGACTGTTTGAACTGCGGTTTGTTTATTAGAGCAGAGAATTGAGGTCCTGCACTGTGTGTTTATTTTAATTTAAAATGGATGCTGATCTCTGCCACTCGATGCAAGCTCCTGGCTCTGTGATAAGAGGCGACCTTCAGCAAGGCCTCTGGGAAGCTCCTGGGCAGAGGAGTGAGTATGAGAAATAGGAGCAGGAATATATGGACCATTCAGCCCCTCGAATCTGCTGCACCGTTCAACACAAACATGGCTGATTAGAATTAGAACAGTACAGCACAGAACAGACCCTTCGGCCCTCGATGTTGTGCCGAGCAATGATCACCCTACTCAAACCCACGTATCCACCCTATACCCGTAACCCAACAACCCCCCCCCCCCCCTAACCTTACTTTTTAGGACACTACGGGCAATTTAGCATGGCCAATCCACCTAACCCGCACATCTTTGGACTGTGGGAGGAAACCGGAGCACCCGGAGGAAACCCACGCACACACGGGGAGGACATGCAGACTCCGCACAGACAGTGACTCAGCCGGGAATCGAACCTGGGACCCTGGAGCTGTGAAGCATTTATGCTAACCACCATGCTACCGTGCTGCCCATCAGCACGGTTGATCTTCGACCTCAACTTCACTATTACACCCCCCCCCCCTCCCTTCCCATATTCCTTGATGTCCTGAGAGGCAGGATGTTCAGGGGCTGTTGCGATGTCCTCAAATTCTATCCCCAGTTGTCAGTTTTGCAAACAATCAAGCACAAATCTTAAAACTGGAAGAATGAAGAAAGTGCGGATCTGACAGGAAACCCACAACACTGCTTGTTGAACCATCAAGATGGACATTGCTCATTCTGTTACTATAAATATAGAATGGTAAACTTGCATTTATATAGCGCCTTTCACAACCCCTAGATATCTCTGTGGTGAATGTGATTCACACCGGATTATAATCTGTATATACATGTGTCTATATTGTAAGTGCAGTTGCACTACCTGACCACCAGGGGGAGTAGCTCTGGGAATGCGCAGGACTTGTGCTGGGCTTCTCCCTTGGCTCCGCCCAGGACTCCTCCCCCTGGAGCTGCTGTATAAAGATCAGTGCCACAGGGTCAGCCGGCCAGTTCACCGAAAGTTCAATGGCTAACAGGCTGGCTCTGTTGTGAGTATATTAAAACCGCTATTCTAATCCTACAAGCACGTGTCCGTAGAATTGTTGGTTCCAACAATCCCAAAGTGCTTGACAGCTAATTAAGTATTTTTTAAGGTGGTGGTCCATTGTCCAATATGGAGGGTGTTTGGCGCAGCGTCTCGTGTTTCTGACTCTGAGCCAGAAGCTCTGGTTCAAGTCCCACCCCACGACTTGATGTCCAAGGAAAGGGCGTTCATAATGCAGCCAAGCAGGTTGAACATCTGGTGCATAGCAGTTCCTCCCAGGGCTCAGTCTGAGTTTTAAAACAAAGTTCTTCTTGATTCCACAGCAATCTGGTTGACTCTTGCCCTCTGAAATGGCCCTAGCAACCCGCTCGGTTCAAGGGCGATTAATGATGGGCAACTAATCCCGGCCTTGCCAGCGATGCTCCACAAAAGAATGAAAAAAATAGTACATGTTTTGAAGTGCAGTCCCTGCAGCAGTGTGGGAAACAAGGCCGGGATTGTGACGGGATACTCTCCACCTGTCTGGATGGCCCGCAGCTGCAAAGGTGTTCAAGTGGCTCGACCCCCATCCTGGGCAGAGCAGCCCGCTTGGTGATCACCTCTTCGGCCACTAGCTCACTTTGACTCTCGTATGCCGTGCCTTCAGGATGCACTGCAGCAAACCTCCAGGGCTCCTCCGACAGCACCTCCCAAGCCCATGGCTGCCGC
Source organism: Scyliorhinus canicula (assembly GCF_902713615.1). Classification (NCBI taxonomy): domain Eukaryota; kingdom Metazoa; phylum Chordata; class Chondrichthyes; order Carcharhiniformes; family Scyliorhinidae; genus Scyliorhinus; species Scyliorhinus canicula. Next base: position 275,599,900 of record NC_052147.1, on the reverse strand, counting down.
CATCTTGAAGGACGATGGCAGTAGGTTGCACGGGAACATCAGAACCGGCAAGTCACAGTCCTCCTCAATTGGAAACTCCTTCAATTAGTGACGTTTCTTCCATTTAGGATCCAATAAAAATTCTTCCGGCCTTACTCTTTAGATCCCAGCCAAATGTACAATTACATTTCTCTCCCATCCCCCCCCCTCCCCCAACCACTAACCCACCACCCCCTAAATGACATGCTTCATTTATAATTCATGTAAATTTAGGGTGGAAAGGCGGGAGGAAGATCAACCTGGATTTCCACTCTGTGTCAGTGTCTGGAAAGTCCAGCTGGGAAGTTTAAGTAATGCACATTCCTTTCAAAGAGGCGCAGGTTACAAGTGGCCCCTGTGGTTAAACACTCTACCCACACGCATTAAGTGATTCACCCGTGAAGGACGGCGTCTTTACCAATAGGACAGGCCATTGCTTCCAAAGCAGGGGTGGTGGAGGGTCCCATACCGAGAGACAGCAAAAGCACAAGAAGAAGAATTCTTTGATGGTGACAAAACTTGGGTTTTGTGTTGCTCAGGCCCCAATAGCCCTGGTGCGAGCGACCCAATCAAGTCGTGCTTGCTGCTTAGAAAGGATTTTATTCTCTCCCATGACTACATCAGCTGCCAAGCTACTAAAGAGTAGCCACTGCACGCACACTCATTACACACATAAGCTCCCGAACTGGCAAGCTTAACCATTCTAAATGCATCAGGCACAATGCACAGCACTGTTACCATGCGGCCATCAATGGATTCCATGGGTTCTGAATTCACCTTGTGAATGGCCTTGATCGCGTAAATAAGGAGAAACTATTTGAAGTGACCATAGCCAGCAGACAGATAATTGGCAAAAGAACTAGAAACAACGTGGGGACACATTTTTTTTTTTTTGCAGCCGGTTGCTACGATCTGGAAGGTGCTGCCTGAAAGGGCAGTGGAAACAGATTCAACAGAAAGGATTCCCAAACGAGGCCTAGATGAATACTTGAAAGGAGTGAAATAAATTACAGGTCTATGGGATAAATGGGATCTCACCATCAAGGATCTAGCACAGACACGATGGGCTGAATGGCCCCCCTCCTGTAATGGGAGCACAACATAGACGACGGCGTTGGGGGGTAGGATCAGTAGGTTTGCGGATGACACGAAGATTGGCCCAGTGGTCAACTGTGAGGCTGAGAGTTGTGGGTTACAGGAAGATTTCGATGGGATGGTCAAATGAACAGAGAAGTGACAGATGGAATTTAACATTTGGGAGACTGATAGAGAATATAAGAGCCCACGGGATCCAAGGAAATTTGGAAAATTGGATCGAGGATTGGCTGAGCGGCAGGAAGCAGAGGGTGATGGTCGAGGGGTGTTTTTCTGACTGGAAGCCTGTGTCCAGTGGGGTCCCACACGGATCAGTGTTGGGACCCTTGATACCTGTCATCAGGATTAGAGGGAAACTTGGTGTGCATGTATATCCGTTCCTTAAGGCTGCCAAACTGGTGGATATGGTGGTTAAGAAGGTATATGGGGCGGGATTCTCTGATCCTGAGGCTAAGTGTTGATGCCGTCGTAAATGCCGTCGCGTTTCCTGACGGTGTCAACATGGCCTCAGGAGCAGCAATTCTGACCCCTACAGGGGGCCATCCCGGCGTCAGATGGGGGCCGCGGGTCTGCCCATGCACAGTGGGACTGGCGCGATTGCCGCGCATGCGCGGTGGCTCCCTTCTCCGCCCGGCCCCGGCGCAACATGGCGCAGGGCTACAGGGGGCGGCGCTGAACAAAGGAGGCCCCCAGCCTGAGAGGCCCCGATCGCGGGCCAGGCCATAGCGGAGGCCCCTCCCGGGGTCGAACCCCCCCCCCCCAACAGGCCGCCCCCGGATCCATTCACGCCGAGGTCCCACCTGGTAAGACCAGGTTAGAAGGGCGCCGTCGGGACTCGGATTTTTTTGTACCGTCACTCTGCCCATCCCGGGCCGAGAATCGGTGGGGGGGGGGGGGGGGGGGGGGGGGGGGGGGGTGGGGGGGGGCGCGCATAGAGCGACCCCCGACCGGCGCCTCGCCGACTGTGCCGGCGCCAATGGCGCTGATTCTCCACTCTCCGGTGAATCGCGTCCCGGTGCCGGAGCGCCGTGGAAGGATTCGCCAGGGATTCTCCGACCCGGCGCAGGCTCGGAGAATCCCGCCCGTGGTATACTTGCCTTTATTATTCGAGGCATAGAGTTTGAGAGCAGGGAGACTTTGCTGGAACTGTATAAACCGTTGGTTAGGCCACAGCTAGAGTGCTGTGTGCTGCTCTGGAATCCACATTGTAGGAGGGATGTGATTGCACTGGAAAGGGTGTAGAGGTTGCCTGAGCTGGAGAGTTGGAGTTATGAAAAGAGATTGGATAGACTTGGATTTATTTTCCTTGGAAACTGAAGGGGGCCATGAGTGAGATGTATAAAATTATGATGCGCATAGATAGAGTAGACGGGAAGAAACTTTCCTCCTTGGTGGAGGGTCAGTCACGAGGGGACACAAGTTCAAGGTGAGGGACAGGAGGTTCAGGAGGGATGTGAGGAAAACCCTTCACTCTCCAGAGGGTGGTGACGGTCTGGAATGCATTGCCTTGTAGAGGCGGGTTGCCTCACATCATTTAAAAAGTACCTGGATGGGCACATGGCATGTCATAACATTCACGGCTCTGGGCCAAGTGCTGGCAAATGAGATTAGGTAAGTGAGGTCCGGTGTTTTACACGTGTTAGAACAAAGAAAATTACAGCACAGGAACAGGCCCTTCGGCCCTCCCAGCCTGTGCCGATCCAGATCCTTTATCTAAACCTGTCTCCTATTTTCTCTCTGTTCCCCGCCCGTTCATATACCTGTCTAGATGCATCTTAAATGATGCTATCGTGCCCGCCCCTACCACCTCCGCTGGCAAAGCGTTTCAGGCACCCACCACCCTCTGCGTAAAAAACTTTCCACGCACATCTCCCTTAAACTTTCCCCCTCTCACCTTGAAATCGTGACCCCCTTGTAATTGACACCCCCACTCTTGGGAAAAGCTTGTTGCTATCCACCCTGTCCATACCTCTTATAATTTTGTAGACCTCAATCAGGTCCCCCCTCAACCTCCGTCTTTCCAATGAAAACAATCCTAATCTACTCAACCTTTCTTCATAGCTAGCGCCCTCCATACCAGGCAACATCCTGGTGAACCTCCTCTGCACCCTCTCTAAAGCATCCACATCCTTCTGGTAATGTGGCGACCAGAACTGCACGCAGTATTCCAAATGTGGCCGAACCAAAGTCCTATACAACTGTAACATGACCTGCCGACTCTTGTACTCAATACCCTGTCCGATGAAGGCAAGCATGCTGTATGCCTTCTTGACCACTCTATCGACCTGCGTTGCCACCTTCAGGGTACAATGGTCCCGAACACCCAGATCTCTCAGTTTTCCCCAGAACTCTTCAATTGACCATATAGTCTGCTCTTGAGTTAGATCTTCCAAAATGCATCACCTCGCATTTGCCTGGATTGAACTACATCTGCCATTTCTCTGCCCAACTCTCCAATCTGTCTGGTACAGATGCGATGGGCTGAAGGGTCTCTTCTCCACTATATATTTCTGTGAGAGTTCCAAAGACTCCCAACACTCTGAGAGAAAATAATTCTCATTTCATCTTAAATGAGAGACCACTTATTTTGAAACTGTGTCCCTACTTCTCGCCTCTCCCACAAGAAGAAGCATTCATTCTGCATCCCTCCAGAAAGTCCCCTCAGGGTCTTCCTTGTTTCGATATGATTGCCTCTCATTCTTCTAAACTCCAATAGATATAAGCCCAGTTTAATCAGCCTTTCCTCATAAGAATAACCCTTTAATCCAGTTATCAGTCGATTAAACCTTTTCTGTGCTGCCTCTCACACGTTTACATAATTCCTTAAACAAGGAGATCAATACAGTGCACAATACTCCAGATGGAGCCTCACCAACACCCTGTACAACTGTCGCAAAACATCCCTATTTTTATATTTCTGTTCCCTTGCAATAATGACAACATTCTATTTGTTTTCCTAATCGCTTGTTGTATCTGCAGATTATCTATAATAAAGTTCAGAAAGGAGTCCACACTGACCTAGAGTAATGAAATGAAATGAAAATCGCTTATTGTCACAAGTAGGCTTCAAATGAAGTTACTGTGAAAAGCCCCTAGTCACCAGATTCCGGCGCCTGTTCGGGGAGGCTGGTACGGGAATTGAACCGTGCTACTGGCCTGCCTCGGTCTGCTTTAAAAGCCAGCTATTTAGCCCTGTGCTAAACCAGGAATGAGCTTTATTTTGCATCTAACCATACTATTATTTTAACTTGGACAGCTTAAAACTGAAATGGAGGGTGGGGGGGGAGGGAATTAATAATAATAATCTTTGTTCGTGTCACAAGTAGGCTTACATTAACACTGCAGTGAAGTTACTGTGAAAAGCCCCTAGTCGCCACATTCCGGCGCCTGTTCGGGGAGGCTGGTACGGGAATTGAACCGTGCTGCTGGCCTGCTTTAAAAGCCAGCAATTTAGCCCAGTGTGCTAAACCAGCCCCTAAGTACAGAGCAGTTACTCTACTACAAGGGGCACTCATAGTTCATGATCTTCCGGTTTTATACAAGATGTGGAAGGGAGTGCCCTGCCCCTCAGTGAAGGGGTGTATTCCCCATAGTCCTTTGGGAATATCAATCCCCCAGTCTCATAAGTGTCCCATGACCTGTCGAAGCTTTCATTAGTGTCCCAGGATATGACACGATCCTTTGGTGATTCATGTACCAGGTCACCCAGATCCCTCTGCATCTCAGAGTTCTGAAACCTCTCTCCATTTAAATAATTTGCTGCTTTTCTATTCTATTCTTCCTGCCTGATGCGACCATCAATTCACACGAGACGAGTAGTAGAAGTGAACAGTGGTTTGAATCAGCTAGATCTGTGCCTGCCTGCGACTGCTCTGTACTGAGTGGCGCCTACAGGCTGCAGGTTTATATACCACCCCTGAGGGGGCGGAGCCACAGGCGGAGCCCACAGCGGCATCAACATAGTACAGTACAATACAGTGGTGAATTGCAGTAGCAATACGTTCACCACACTTCCAAAGTGGATACGTTCACATTTTCCGACATTATACTCTACTCGCCAAATTTTTGCCCACTCACTTAACCTACCCGTTGCAGCCTCCTTATGTCCTCTGTGCAAGCTGCTTTGCTGAGGACATTTAAGAGTCATTGCTGTGGATCTGGAGTTACATACAGGCCTGACCCGAAAGGACATTAGTGAACCAGATGGGTTTTTTTTTTTGTACGATAATCAGCAACGGTTTCATGGTCATCATTAGACTTTGATTTCAGAATCTATTGAATTCAAATTTCACCGTCTATCCTGGTGGGATTTGAATCCGGTTCCCCAGAGCATTTCCTGGGATCTCTGGATTACTCGTCCACTACACCACTGCCTCCCCCTCATGTTGCCAACCAGAAAATGACCCATTTATACCTATTCCTGTCAGCTGACGAATCCTTTATCCATTGAAACATTTTGCCCTCTACACCAAGAGCTCTTACTTTGCATAGTAAACTTTCATGTGGCACTTTGACAAATGGCTTCTGGAAATCTAAGTGCACCACATCCACAGGTTCCCCTTTATCCTCGTTGCTTGATAAAGAAGTCCAATAAATTAGTCAAACATCATGTCCCTTTCACAAAACCATGTTAACTCTGCTTGATTACATTGTGATTTTCAAAGTGCCCCGCCATAGCCTTCTCAATAACAGATCTCAACAATTTCCCAACGACAGATGTTAAACTAACTGGTCTGTAGTTTCCTGCTTTCTGTCTCTCTCCTTTCTTGAATTGATTCTCATTTTGCGATTTCTCAATCTGATGGAACCTTTCCAGAATCTAGAGAATTTTGGAAAATTGAACGTCTGCTATCTCAGCGGCCACTTTTAAGACCCTTGGATGAAGTCCATCAGAGACTGAAATGAAATGAAATGAAAATCATTTATTGTCACAAGTAGGCTTCAAATGAAGTTACTGTGAAAAGCCCCTAGTCGCCACATTCCGGCACCTGTTCGGGGAGGCTGTTACGGGAATTGAACCGTGCTGCTGGCCTGCCTTGGTCTGCTTTCAAAGCCAGCGATTTAGCCCTGTGCTAAACCAGCCCCTGGAGACTGTTCAGCTTTTTGTTCTAAGAATTTTCCCAGTACCCTTTCCTGATGATTGTGAATGTTTGAAGTGCCTCCCTCCTTTTCACAATTATTTCTGGAATGTTACTTGCTTTACGCTGCAGTGAAGACAAACACAAAATATCTGTTCAATTCATCTGCCAATTCCTTATTTTCCACTGGGGCTGGTTTAGCACACTGGGCTAAATCGCTGGCTTTGAAAGCAGACCAAGGCAGGCTAGCAGCACGGTTCAATTCCCGTACCAGCCTCCCCGGACAGGCGCCGGAATGTGGCGACTGGGGGCTTTTCACAGTAACTTCATTTGAAGCCTACTTGTGACAATAAGCGGTTTTCATTTCATATTAATTCCGGCCCGTTCTTACTCTCTCGAGGACCAACATTCACTTATTTAACTTTTACCTTTTTAAATACCAGTAGAAACTCTTACTATCTGTTTTTAAACTTCTAACTAGCTTTCTCTTGTACTCTTTCTCCCTCCTTATTAATCACTTAGTCATTCTTTGCTGATCTTTATATTCTGTCCAATCCTCTGACCTGCCACTCACCTTTGTGGAATTACATGTTGATCTTTACTTTCCTTAGTAAGCCACAGATGGAGTGTCCTTCTTTAAAGTCTTTCTTTCTCACTGAAATGTATCTTTACTGAGTGTTATGAAGACTGCGAAAGGTTACGTGGATAAGGCAGGGGAGTGGGGCTAGGTAGAATGCTTTTTGAAGGCCAGTGCAGTCTCAATGGGCCGAATGGACTTTTTGTTGGAATTTTCCGTTGGAATTTAGAAGGATGCGGGGGGGATCTTATAGAAACATATAAAATTATGAAGGGAATAGATAGGATAGATGTGGGAAGGTTGTTTCCACTGGCGGGTGAAAGCAGAACTAGGGGGCATAGCCTCAAAATAAGGGGAAGTAGATTTAGGACTGATCTCAGGAGGAACCTCTTCACCCAAAGGGTTGTGAATCTATGGAATTCCCTGCCCAGTGAAGCAGTTGAGGCTCCTTCATTAAATGTTTTCAAGATAAAGATAGTTTTTTTGAAGAATAAAGGAATAAAGGGTGTTCGGGTGGGAAAGTGGAGCTGAGTCCACAAAAATTCAGCCATGATCTCATTGAATGGCGAAGCAGGCTCGAGGGGCCAGATGGCCTACTCCTGCTCCTAGTTCTTATGTTCTCTGTTCTTACGACTGGCCTCCTTCTGCAATGTAAAGATTCTGTGATGATTTTCACCATGCATTTCTCACAAGCCCTCATTATCTCCTCTTGTATATATAGTCCTGGTTACTGTTAAGGGATCTAAAAACTCCACAAGCGACATCTTATTGTCACTATTTCTCATCTGTACCCAAACTGATTCAGATGGGGACCGTCCCAACGGAACAGCACCCACTTTCTCCAGTACTGGTGTCGGTGTCCCATGAGTTGAAATGCTAATTCTCCAACATCAATCTTTCAGCCAGACATTTAAGTCTCTAGTCTTATGACCCTATGCCATTTTGCTCATGGCTCAGGTGGATTATTACCTTTGAGGTTCTGCTTTTTAATTTTGTTCTTAGTTGCTCATATTCCCTCTGCAGAACCACTTTCTTATTTTTACCTGTGCCATTGGTACCTTGGTGGACCATGGCCACTAAGCTCTTCCTCTCAAACTGCAGGTTCCTCTCCAGCCAAGAGCAGATACCCTGAACCCTGGCACCAGGAAGGCAACAAAGCCATCGAGGCTCACACCCTGAGCTGCAGAAAACTGTGCCTATTCCCCTGACAATGCTCGCCCCTACTTTCACTACATTCCCATTAACACGCACTACTTGAATGGCTTCCTGGATCCTGATGCCATGGTCAGATAACCTATCCACCTCACAGTCCTCGCTTTCATCTGGAGGGATTGCAAGAACCTCCCTCCAACCTGTTGGACAATTTCAAAGGATGAGGTTCCTCCACTTTTACTTTCTGGATCCCCTTATCTGCTCAACCTGTAGTCACACCCTCCTGCCCCTGACCGTGGGACACATCAGAAGAGCCTGTCTTAAGGGGTGTGACCGTCTCCTGATACATGTCCAGGTAACTTTCACCCTCCCTGATATGTTGTAGTGTCTGTAGTTCAGCCTCTAAGTCAATGACTCAATGAGGGCAGTGCGGTAGCACAAGTGGATAGCGCTGTGGCTTCGCAGCGCCAGGGTCCCAGGTTTGATTCCCCGCTGGGTCACTATCTGTGTGGAGTCAGCACTTCTCCCCGTGTCTGCGTGGGTTTCCTCCGGGTGCTCCGGTTTCCTCCCACAGTGCAAAGACGTGCAGATTAGGTGGATTGGCCATGATAAATTGCCCTTAGTGTCCAAAAAGGTTAGGAGAGGTTATTGGGTTACGGGGATAGGGTGGAAGTGAGGGCTTAATTGAGTCGGTGCAGACTCGATGGGCCGAATAGCCTCCTTCTGCACTGTATGTTCTATGTTCTATGACACGGAGCAGCAGCAGACACCTACTGCAGACATGTTTATCCTGGATCACACTGGCCTGCAGGAGCTTCCACATTCTGCAGTTTCAACACATCACTTCCCCAGACTCTGATCTTGGCTTTTAATCAGCATCTTAAAGGAAGGCAGGGATTCGGAGAGGTTTAAGAAGGGAATTTCAGAGCTTAGGGCCCAGGCAGCTGAAGATAGAGGACGGGATTCTCCGATCAAGTCGGCCCGGCTAAGGTGGATGGATGTCTCCATTGTCGGCGTCTCGCCCGCTGCGTTCCTGCGGTGGACGGGGCAGGGGAAGCCAGCCCAGAGCTGCCAGTTGGAGAAAAATTAAAATCAAGGATGAGCAAGTGGCCAGACTTAGCAGAACGCAGAGTTCTCCCTGCTGTTCTGGGGCAGTATTTTACTCTCAACTGACATTGACAAAAGCAGATGAATTTGACCGTTGTCACCTGACCTCTGTTGGACCATATAGGGGATACATTAGCTGATGTTACATATATTACTACAATATTTCATGATGTGGAGATGACGGCGTTGGACTGGGGTGAGCACAGTAAGAAGTCTTACAACACCAGGTTAAAGTCCAACGGGTTTAGGGGCAGCAGGGTAGCATGGTGGTTAGCATAAATGCTTCACAGCTCCAGGGTCCCAGGTTCGATTCCCGGCTGGGTCACTGTCTGTGTGGAGTCTGCACGTCCTCCCCCTGTGTGCGTGGGTTTCCTCCGGGTGCTCCGGTTTCCTCCCACAGTCCAAAGATGTGCGGGTTAGGTGGATTGGACATGCTAAATTGCCCGTAGTGTCCTAATAAAAAGTAAGGTTAAGGGGGGGTTGTTGGGTTACGGGTATAGGGTGGATACGTGGGTTTGAGTAGGGTGATCATGGCTCGGCACAACATTGAGGGCCGAAGGGCCTGTGCTGTACTGTTCTATGTTCTATGTTTGTTTCAAACATGAGCTTTCGGAGCACAGCTCCTTCCTCAGGTGAATGGAGAGGTATGTTCCAGAAACATATATATAGACAAAGTCAAAGATGCCAGACAATGCTTGGAATGGGACCATTTGCGGGTAATCAAATCTTTACAGATCCAGAGCTAGGGGTAATCCCAGGTTAAAGAGGTGTGAATTGTCTCAAGCCAGGACAGTTGGTAGGATTTTGCAAGCCCAGGCCAGATGGTGGGGGATGAATGTAATGCGACATGAATCCCAGGCCCCGGTTTAGGCCGCACTCATGCATGCAGAACTTGGCTATAAGTTTTTGTTCGGCAATTCTGCGTTGTCGCGAGTCCTGAAGGCTGCCTTGGAGAACGCTTACCCGGAGATCAGAGGCTGAATGCCCTTGACTGCTGAAGTGTTCCCCGACTGGAAGGGAACATTCCTGCCCGGTGATTGTCGCGCAATGTCTGTTCATTCATTGTCGCAGCGTCTGCATGGTCTCGCCAATGTACCACGCTTCGGGACATCCTTTCCTGCAGCGTATGAGGTAGACAACGTTGGCCGAGTCACACGAGAATGTACCGCGTACCTGCTGGGTGGTGTTCTCACGTGTAATCATGTTGTCCATGTCGATGATCTGGCACGTCTTGCAGAGATTGCCATGGCAGGGTTGTGTGGTGTTGTGGTCGCTGTTCTGAAGGCTGGGTAGTTTGCTGCAAACAATGGTTTGTTTAAGGTTGCGCGGTTGCTTGAAGGCAAGTAGTGGGGGTGTGGGGATGACCTTGGCAAGGTGGTCATCTTCATCGATGATGTGTTGAAGGCTGTGAAAAAGATGTCGTAGTTTCTCCGCTCCGGGAGAGTACTGGACGACAAAGGGTATTCTGTCGGTTGTGTCCCGTGTTTGTCTTAGGAGGTCGGTGCGGTTTTTTGCTGTGGCGCGTTGGAACTGTCGATCGATGAGTCGAGCGCCATATCCCGTTCGTACGAGGGCATCTTTCAGCATCTGTAGATGTCTGTTACGGTCCTCCTCGTCTGAGCAGATCCTGTGTATATGGAGGGCTTGTCCATAGGGGATGGCTTCTTTAATGTGTTTAGGGTGGAAGCTGGAGAAGTGGAGCATCGTGAGGTTATCCGTGGGCTTGCAGTAAAGCGAAGTGCTGAGGTGACCGTCCTTGATGGAGACGAGTGTGTCCAAGAATGCAACTGATTTTGGAGAGTAGTCCATGGTGAGTCTGATGGTGGGATGCAACTTATTGATGTCATCGTGTAGTCGTTTCAGTGATTCTTCGCCGTGGGTCCAAAGGAAAAAATTGTCATCATGATCTGGTGTATAACGTCGGTTGAAGGTCCTGTGCAACTCATTCTCGCCCGAGTCATATTCACACTGTGCACCACCTTAAACTGTATCAGGCTCATCCCTGCGTAAGAGGAGATCCCGTTTTCCCTTTGCAGTGCCTCACTCCATACTCCCCAATTGATTTCCCTCCCAACTCCCCTTTCCATTTCTCCATGATCTTCACCATCCGCTCACCTCCCTGCTCCCCCAGTCACTTGTATGTATCCCCAATTCTTCCCTCCCCTTCCACATCCGGGAGCAGCAGTCGCTCCAGCAGGGTGTATCCCGGCAACCTAGGGAACCCCATCCAGACCTTTTGCGCAAAGTAGTAGGTAACCTGCAGATACCTGAACTCACTCCCCCTCATCTGCTCTACCCTCTCCCTTAGCTCCTCCAGACTGGCGAGTCCTTCCTCCAAATACTGATCTGGATTGCTAAGCAAGATATGAAAAATGAAATGAAATTAAAATCGCTTATTGTCACGAGTAGGCTTCAAATGAAGTTACTGTGAAAAACCCCTAGTTGCCACATTCCGGCTCCTGTTTGGGGAGGCTGTTACGGGAATCGAACCGTGCTGCTGGCCCGCTCGGTCTGCTTTCAAAGCCAGCGATTTAGCCCTGTGGTAAACAGCCCCTGAGACGGAATGTTGGGTCAGGACCTCATCATCGAGGTCAAATATGGGGGCGACGACCTTAACTGCGTGGAAAGCAATAACCAGGAGTGATTGTCCCCTGAATTGGCCAATTAGTGGCCAGAAAGCTGGCTTGCCATCCAAATTAGGATTAGGTAGGGCGCGCTTTGAAGCGTGAGTCCGATCAGAAGTTCCTGAGCGGGAAGGAGTGGCAGCCTGCAGTTCAGAGAGAGCCCTCCATTTTGAGACAGCCCCTCCCCAACGTTTAAAAGTTTAAAATTTCTAAATGGCCTCCGAAGCCGGGCCACCATTTTGGAGGGAGAAACCTCCGCCAGGGCAGCCCAGCAGAGGATGCCAGGCAACCCGCACAGCTTTGGACTGTGGGAGGAAACTGGAGCACCCGGAGGAAACCCACGCAGACACAGGGAGAACGTGCAGACTCTGCACAGACCAGGCCGGAATTGAAACCTTTGCACCCTTCTGTCTTGGTGCGCGTCCACATAGTTGGGTGAAAACTCCGCCCACAGTTGACTTCCTTGGTGCTGATCGTTTGAGAACGATTACCTCGGGCACTTCTCTGCGAAATCGCTACAGATGCCACGGAGAGAGTGGACAGAAATGAGAATGGATTAAAAGATATAAAATGAGTTGGGGGGTTGATGGATGGTATTGTAGCTGGAGGGCAGAGGGAGATGAAGTGGCTACTTTATTTCTTGGCTTGGTCCACTTATGCAATCTGAGAGAAAGGTGCAAGTAATCTGTCACTGTGCGGACACATTCGAACGCAGGTAATCTGTGCCAACAACGGCTGCTTTCAGAATCTCATGTTGCGTCCTGATTATTGTTTCAGCCTGTTGATGAATAATGTAATTACAATAAGAGGCATGATTCTGCCGTTGCAAATAAACATTCTCTGGGATGGTGACAGAGAGCCCTTGGAGGATTCCTCCTCCATTCAGCAGGATAATCAGAAGCAGCTTTTTTTCCCAACACCGATATTGCGCTGAACACTGTTGGAACCTTCAATGCTTCCGTCTTTCGTAATTTCTGCGAACAGAAGTTAATTCAGCTTTCGCTTAATGGAAATGTGGGGGACTTTGTGTGTGAATAATTAAAAGCCTAATGAAACCATTGTCAATTGTCATAAAGACCCATCTGGTTCACTAATGTCCTTAAGGGAAGGAAATCTGCCGTCCTTACCCGGTCTGGCCCACATGTGACTCCAGACCCACAGCAATGTGGTTGACTCTTAACTGCCCACTCAAGGACAATTAGGGATGGGCAATAAATGCTGGCACAGCCTTCCCCAATCAGAGATCAATCAGGCTCTACTTTCGGCATTTAACAAAACGTTTACTTTTAGATGTGATTCTGCGATTGGGCAGTTCTTGCTGAACAACCCCAAATGTGCTAATCGCGACACCAACAACAAATTTAAGATAATCAGTCCAGCTCGTAACGTGGCTCGATTACAAACAAAGAACAAAGAAAATTACAGCACAGGAACAGGCCCTTCGGCCCTCCCAGCCTGTGCCGATCCAGATCCTTTATCTAAACCTGTCTCCTATTTTCCAAGGTCTACTTCCCTCTGTTCCCGCCCATTCATATACCTGTCTAGATGCTTCTTAAATGATGCTATCGTGCCCGCCTCTACCACCTCCGCTGGTAAAGCGTTCCAGGCACCCACCACCCTCTGCGTAAAAAACTTTCCATGCACATCTCCCTTAAACTTTCCCCCTCTCACCTTGAAATCGTGACCCCTTGTAACTGACACCCCCACTCTTAAGAAAAGCTTGTTGCTATCCACCCTGTCCATACCTCTCATAATTTTGTAGACCTCAATCAGGTCCCCCCTCAACCTCTGTCTTTCCAACGAAAATAATCCTAATCTACTCAACCTTTCTTCATAGCTAGCGCCCTCCATACCAGGCAACATCCTGGTGAACCTCCTCTGCACCCTCTCCAAAGCATCCATATCCTTCTGGTAATGTGGCGACCAAAACTGCATGCAGTATTCCAAATGTGGCCGAACCAAAGTCCTATACAACTGTAACATGACCTGCCAACTCTTGTACTAGAAGCGACTCTTGTTGCTAGAAGTGACGCACATTCATACACAGTGACCCATACTCTGCACACAAAAGGAATATGTTCAAGTTTTGCATATTCTTTGAATTACCTGGGAGCTTGGGCAGCCTATGGTTCCCCGTTGCTTTATCCGTGGCAATGCTTCAGCTGATCAGAGTGGACTTCCCAACCAATTGGAAGACTTGGGCGGCGAGATGGCAGATGAAGTTTAATCCGGACAAATGTGAGGTAATGCATTTTGGAAGGTCTAATGCAGGTAGGGAGTATACAGTGAATGGTAAAACCCTCAAGAGTATTGACAGTCAGAGAGATCTAGGTGTACAGGTCCACAGGTCACTGAAAGGGGCAACACAGGTGGAGAAGGGAGTCAAGAAGGCATACGGCATGCTTGCCTTCATCGGCCGGGGCACTGAGTATAAAAATTGGCAACTCATGTTGCAGCTCTATAGAACCTTAGTTAGGCCACACTTGGAGTATAGTGTTCAATTCTGGTCGCCACACTACCAGAAGGATGTGGAGGCTTTAGAGAGGGTGCAGAAGAGATTTACCAGGATGTTGCCTGGTACGGAGGGCATTAGCTATGAGGAGAGGTTGAATAAACTCGGTTTGTTCTCACTGAAACAAAAGGAGGTTAAGGGGCGACCTGATAGAGGTCTACAAAATTATGAGGGGCATATACAGAGTTTTCTGGTTTGAAATTTGGCATTCTTGTGTTTGTCCTGATAAGTGTAAGAAGAGCTTTTCAGCAGGATTCAAGTGAAAGCGCTTCTCAACTGTCAGTCAAACAGACTTTCCCACCAACACCCACCCCAGCAATATTTCCACAACCATGTGAGAAAAATGTTCAAAGGGAATTTTTAAATAAAATACACCTTTTTTTTTCCTGCTGGTTTTTTTTTCGATGATCTTTCCCCAGGTTTTGCTTGCTACCTTGGAGGTGCATTTTTTAATCATGAAATCTCCAGGGAAACCCTGGAGAATTGGTAACTCTCCTTGTAGCCCTGAACTCTCTGGTGAAGGGGGTTGGGAAATGGCTTGGATGCCAGTCAATGACTGCCTGGACTGAATGAGCCTGCAGGCTGTGGGGCGATATACACAGTGGTGGAGTGGTACTGTTGCTGGGTTAGTAATCCAGAGATTGACGAAGTGCTCTGGTGACGTGGGTTCAAACCTCGCTGCCGCACTCGGTGGAATTTAAATTCAATGAATAAATCCGGAATTGAGAGCGAGTCTCAGCAATTCTAATTCCGGTTCGCCCGTTTCCAGAGTTAGTAATTCCCGGGACAGGTCGCTAGTCCGCCGCCAGAGGCTTGTAGCTTGAGGGGTGCCCCTCCACAATAAGAAGGAGGTGGAGGGAGTACAGAATAGGTTTACCAGGATGTTGCCTGGTATGGAGGGTATTAGCTATGAGTATAGATGGAATAAACTGGGATTGTTCTCGCTCGGGAGATGGAGGCTGAGGGGCGACCTGATAGAAGTTTATAAAATTATTAGGGGTATAGATAGGGTGAAAGGCTGGAGGCTTTTTCCCCGGGCGGAAATGACAATTACAAGGGGGCACAGGTTAAAGGTCAGGGGGGAAAGGTTCAGTGGAGATGTGCGGGAAAGATTTTTTTACACAGAGGGTGGTGGTGGCCTGGAATGCACTGCCAAGTGAGGTGGTTGAGGCAGATACGTTAGCGACCTTTAAGACTTATCTGGATAGACACATGAACAGATGGGGTATAGAAGGATACAGGCGGTTGGTCTAGATAGGACAAGTGATCAACGGAGGCTTGGAGGGCCGAAGGGTCTTTTCCTGTGCTGTATTGTTCTTTGTAGGCGTGGTTGACCAGGAGTCTCTCTCGCTCTTACCGCCGGCCAATGGCGTGTGTTTGGAAGGATTTTACAGAATGTCACTCACCCTGTTTGGTTGCATTGTGAACGCACGTCCCTCAGCGTTGGGACTCAGTCTCAAACCCAGACCCTCTGGCTTAGAAGCAGGAACGCTACCCACTGCGCCACAAAGACCTCCTCGTCTCAGTAATAGTGGTCATGAAACTATCATTCATTGACATAAAAACCCACCTGGCTCACTAATGCCCCCTTAAGAATATAAGAACTCGGAGCAGGAGTAGGCCATCTGGCCCCTCGAGTCTGCTCCGCCATTCAATGAGATCATGGCTGACCTTTTGTGGACTCAGCTCCACTTTCCGGCCCGAACACCATAACCCTTAATCCCTTTATTCTTCAAAAAACTATCTATCTTTACTTTTAAAACATTCAATGAAAGAGCCTCAACTGCTTCACTGGGCAAGGAATTCCATAGATTCACAACCCTTTGGGTGAAGAAGTTCCTCCTAAACTCAGTCCTAAATCTACTTCCCCTTATTTTGAGGCTATGTCCCCTAGTTCTGCTTTCACCCGCCAGTGGAAACAACCTGCCCGCATCTATCCTATCTATTCCCTTCATAATTTTAAATGTTTCTATAAGATCCCCCCTCATCCTTCTAAATTCCAACGAGTACAGTCCCAGTCTACTCAACCTCTCCTCGTAATCCAACTCCTTCAGCTCTGGGATTAACCTAGTGAATCTCCTCTGCACACCCTCCAGTGCCAGTACGTCCTTTCTCAAGTAAGGAGACCAAAACTGAACACAATACTCCAGGTGTGGCCTCACTAACACCTTATACAATTGCAGCATAACCTCCCTCGTCTTAAACTCCATCCCTCTAGCAATGAAGGACAACATTCCATTCGCCGCCTTAATCACCTGTTGCACCTGTAAACCAACTATTTGCGACTCATGCACTAGCACACCCAGGTCTCTCTGCACAGCAGCATGCTTTAATGTTTTATCATTTAAATAATAATCCCGTTTGCTGTTATTCCTACCAAAATGGATAACTTCACATTTGTCAACATTGTATTCCATCTGCCAGACCCGAGCCCATTCACTTAACCTATCCAAATCCCTCTGCAGACTTCCAGTATCCTCTGCACTTTTCGCTTTGCCACTCATCTTAGTGTCATCTGCAAACTTGGACACATTGCCCTTGGTCCCCAACTCCAAATCATCGATGTAAATTGTGAACAATTGTGGGCCCAACACTGATCCCTGAGGGACACCACTAGCCACTGATTGCCAACCAGAGAAACACCCATTATTCCCCACTAGAGAAGGAAATCGGCCATCCTTACCGGGCCTGGCCGACATGCGACTCCAAACCCACAGCAATGTGGTCTACTCTTAGCTGCTGTCTGGAATGGCCGAGGAAGGCAGTTCAAGGGCAGTTCGGGGTGGAAAACAAAAGCTGACCTTGGCAGTGATGCCCACGCCCCACGAAGGAATAAAGAACTGTGCGTTAAAAGTGACAATAAACCCGATGTGTGCATTTGAAGAAAATCGCTTTCTTATTCACCTCAGCAAATCGTAGCTGGCGCAGACAGATAATTCGACCCGTAAAGTGTAAAAATAACTCTGGAATCACACCACCTTTGCAGAAATAACACATTTGAACAGGTAATTTTGCTAGTCAAATTAATTTTCTGCTGCAGCTTTACCAATGAGGCCAAATGCAGCACAGATGGCAGCCACTTGGCCCATCGTTCCTGTGTTGGCTCATTGAAAGAGCAATCCAATTCGTCCTACACCCTTTCCTGATAACAGTTGGATATTTAATTTAATGGATCTTGGAGCAATGCAGACACTCGTTCATACGACCGTGATTTTTCAGTCCCGCCTCTGGCGGGCATCGTTGTGGGCGGGACGGGAAAATGTGGGAGAGTGACCTCGGATTTTCCCAGCCTGCTCGAAGTACCGGGGGATCCATCGCATTCACCCGAGCCTAGGTTTAACGGCTCGTCTGAGAGGCGCTAACACCCATGAATGCAGCGTTTCTCTACTCCTGAACTGGAGCGTCTGCCAGTCTGGATTTCTGTGCTCAAGGCCTGGAGTGGGATTTAAACCCGGCGGTGGCTTCT
Source organism: Scyliorhinus canicula (assembly GCF_902713615.1). Taxonomy (NCBI): domain Eukaryota; kingdom Metazoa; phylum Chordata; class Chondrichthyes; order Carcharhiniformes; family Scyliorhinidae; genus Scyliorhinus; species Scyliorhinus canicula. Next base: position 275,582,271 of record NC_052147.1, on the reverse strand, counting down.
TCTCGAAGTGCTGCAGTCCATGTGGTGTAGGCACACCCACAGTGCTGTTAGGTAGAGAGGTTCAGGATTTTGACCCAGCGACAGTGAAGGGACGGCGGTATAACTCCCAAGTCAGGATGGTGTGTATCTTGAATGGAGGGGGCAGGCGGGACTTGCTGGTGTGGTGTTCCCATGCCCTTGCCCTTCCAGCTGGCAGAGCTCATGGTTTTGGGAGGTGCTGTCGAAGGATACTTGCCGAGTGACTGTAAGTGCTTGCATTTTGTGGGCAGTACAGACGGCAGTTTCTGTGTGTCAATGACAGGTGCAGTGAGCGTTTATGCTGATGGATGGGACGCCAATCAAGCCGTCTTCTTTATCCTAGATGCTGTCGAGTTGAATTGTCGGAGCTGCATGCCACCTACAAGCTGCGTTTCGATACTCTCAGTGGAAATGACAGGAGTTTAAGGGCAGCATCTCGTGTTGATAAGGCTGTAAAAAAACAAGTTAATGAATTGCTAGGTTTTATCACTAGGCGCATAGAATATAGAAGCAAAGAAGTGTTGATAAGACTATATATAACCTGAAGAAGACCTCAATTAGAGCGCAGTGTGCAGTATTGGAATGTATGTGAGAGAAAGGATGTTGACGTTCTAGTGAGGCTTCAATGCAGGTCCACTTGGGTGCGGCCTGGTGTGTGGCAATATAATTCTAAAGAAAGGCTGGAAAAAAAGGCTCTTTCATCATTAGAATAACTCAGATTGCCAGGTGGTCTGATACAAGTGCTTAAAGTCACAAGCGGACAGGTTAGGTTAGATAGAAGCAAATTTATTCTGGCAGTCAATGAGAGTCTGTAACCAGGGCTCTCAGTTACAAGATGAACTATAAGGGATTTAGAATAGTTTGAAGGAGAATCCTTTTCACAAAGAGAGCTGCAGAATTCACTTCCAGGGTTAATGGTCAACACAAATACTGTGTCGACATTCAGGATTAGACCAGACAGGTAGATGAAGGAAAGGATGATAAAGGATGTGGAAACTGGGTGGGTTATTTACCCGTATGCGGGGTCAACGCTGGCAAAGGTTGGTTGGCAGAATGGCCAGTTTCTGTATTCTGACTCCTCCATTAGTCCGCTGCTGAAACTCTGAACCACGTTTTTGTTATTAGCGGATGTGACCATTGCCACGCTCTCCAGGATGGTCGCCCACCTTCAACCCTCTAATCTTCAGTGCATCCAAAACTCTGCTGCCCTAATCTTAATCTGCGCCAATGTCTGTTCACACCCTGTGCTTGCTGACCTACATCATAATAATAATCTGTATCGTCACAAGTAGGCTCACATTAACACTGCAGCGAAGTTACTGTGAAAAGCCCCTAGTCGCCACATCTCTGGCGCCTGTTCGGGTACACAGAGGGAGAATTCAGAATGTCCAATTCACCTGACAAGTACGTCTTTCGGGACTTGTGGGAGGAAACCGGAGCACCCGGAGGAAACCCACGCAGACACGGGGAGAACGTGCAGATTTCGCACAGGCATTGACCCAAGCCGGGAACTGAACCCTGGCGCTGTGAAGCAACAGTGCTAACCACTGTGCTACACACTAACTTACACTAAGATACTACATGCTCACCCGAGGAAGGAGCTGTGCTCCACAAGCTAGAGAACGTGCAGACTCCGCACAGACAGTGACCCAAGCCGGGAATCGAACCTGGGACCCTGGCGCTGTGAAGCCATAGTGCTAACCACAATGCTACCGTGCTGCCAACATTGGATCCCAGTACAAGTAGGCGTCCTTCTAAAAATTCTTTTGCTCTCCTCCAGTCGTACAAACCTCCAAGATCTCTGCGCTCCTCCAATTCCGGCAATTTCAACAAGGCCGACTTCCCTTGTCCCACCATTGGCGTCTGTGCCTCCCGTGACCCCAAGTTCCGGAAGGCCCTCTTCCTCAACCTCTCTGCCTTCTTACCGCTCTCTGCTCATTAAAGTCGCTCCTTAAAAATTACCTCTTTGACCAGGTTTTTGCTCACCTGTTCTGAAGCTTCGTTAGGTGGCTTCATGTCAAACTAGGACTGAGCGTGGAACTGTAAAACTAGGTCAAAAAACACTTTATAGCATTAACATCCATCAGCATACAGACTGGGATTAAAAAAATGTGACGGACCGGCCAAATGTCCGTTGACCTCGGGCGCCACGGAACCGGAACCCCCCCCCTTGCCGCATAATCTCTTTCGCTGGTATCAGAGCCCAGTGTTAACGCCAAATATTCGGGTGCGGACGGGTCGTTTATCCATGGAGGGAACCTGTTAGGGATTTTGCCCCTGACTGTTGTTTGGGGCTGTACCTGTTGAACATTGACATTGTACATTGACATTGTTAGCTGTCTTTCTGCTTTTGTTTCGTCTTGTGCTAATTTGTGTAAAATTTGAAAAACTCCAATAAACAGACGTTTAAAAAAAAAATAAGTGGTCCCTCATTTAAGATGGAGGAGAGGCGACATTTCTCCTCGCAGACGGTCGCGAGCCTCTTCCTCAAAAGGCAGTGGGAGCGGAACCTTTGAATATTTTTAAGGCAGGGCTTGATAGGTTTGTGATTAACAAAGGGGGTGAAAGGTCATCAGGGGCAGGCAGGAATTGAGGGCACAATCAGATCGGCCGTGATATTATCCAATAGCGGGGCAGGCTCGAATGGCCGAGTGGCCTATTCCTGCTCCTAATTCATATGTTCGAATTTTACCTGATTTGGGATGATTCTTATAATTTTAATGTAGCTTCAAAATTTGAAAATGCTCTTTTCCAGTGTCCTCAGTTAGGTTTCATCTCCTCAGATTGTCGGGCAAAGCCCAGGAACATGATGCATAAATCTAGCAGCATTGACAAAAAGAGACAAAGAAAACTTTATACAACAAACAGCTTGCCATCTCTCAGATCACCTCACATTCAATGGATTTCTTTGAGCAATGGTCTAGAGCAGGCTGATGTTTCATGTTAAAGTTTGATATTGCTGACCTTGGCAGGATCAACCAATTCAATGCCAAACGTGGAATCATTTCATGGACAAAAGCGAAATAACTGCGCTTGCTAGAAATCTGAAAGAAGAGCAATAAATGCTGGAAATGCTCAGCAGGTCAGGCAGCATCTGTGGAGATAATGGCCGGGATTTTCTGAGCCCGTGCCGGCTCGGAGAATTGGAAGTGATGCCGAGACGTCGGAGAATCGCCGCCAGCCACGCGCGCGGTCGACGCAGTGCCGGCCGGGAGCCTGAAAGAGGTGATTCTCCGCGGTCGACCGGCCGAGTTCCCGCCGGCGTGGATCAAACATGGTTCAACCTGGCGGGAGCTCGGACCTGTGGCCGCAGTGGCTGTCCTGCTTGGGGGGGGGGGGGGGGTCAGACCCTGGGGGTGGGGGGGGGCCTCCACGATGGCCAGGTGCGCGATCGGGGGCCACCAATCGGCGGGCGCGCGCGATCCGGGGAGGGGCCTACCTCCTTGCGCGCCGACCCGCAGTGTGGCTCCGCCACAGTGTTGCTGCCGCGCATGCGGCTTCCGTGTGCATGCGCGGACCCGCGGCCGGCCACCGTGCGCATACGCGGTCCCACAGTGAGCAGTGCAGGGCCCTGCCCTCTCCCTTCAGCTCTGTGAACTTACAACAGAATTGGAGAAAGGCCACAGACTGGAGACATGAATTATGCTCTTCCCTATTCACAGAGTGCTGAGTACTCCCAGTATTAATATAATTTCCTGGATCCCCTCAGCTGAGCTTTTCAATTGAGCTCCTTAGAATAGGAGAAGGCCACTCAGCCCCTCAAACCTATCCCCACATTCAATTAGATCAGTACTGCTCCGTACCTCACCTCTATTTACCCACGTTTGCTCCATACACCTTACCTTACCCAACAAAAATCCTATCGATGTCAGACATAGGATCCCACAGTGCAGAAGGAGGCCATTCGGCCCATCGGGTCAACACTGATCCTCTGAAAGAGCGCCCTACCAAGGCCCACTCCCCCTCCCTATCCCCGTAGTCCCACCTAACCTGCACATCTTTGGACACTAAAGGTAATTTAGCATGACCAATCCACCTGAGCTGCACATCTTGAGACTGTGGGAGGAAACCGGAGCACCCAGAGGAAACCCATGCAAACTCCACATAGACAGTGACCCAAGGCTGGAATTTATCCTGGAGTCCCTGGCACTGTGAGGCAGCAGTGCTAACCACTTTTTTTACAATTTTGAAGACCAGAATAACTCAGAAACTTCGTGGGCAGTGACTGATATCTCTTCAGAGTCATTGAGGTGGCGTACTGGGAGAGTCGATGCGTCTCACTCGAGGCCAAGGCTTTGTGATACAAGCTTGTGTAGTCACAACAGGTTAGGCAGCTCAGACTTGCAGACGTGAGCCCGTGTGCCTGTTTTGTGTTTCTCAGGAACGGTTTGTTCTGGAGGGTTCACCGCCTTTGGCTATCGCACATAAAAATTAAACCTTGACTTTACGGATAGAGCTCACCAGAATCCCACGCCGGAATCACCAGGGCGATAGCTGGGCTAATCCGAGGGCGAGATTATGATGACGTTTTGCATCAGCTTAACCCTTATTCATTCCCTGGGGCTCAGAAGCCTGAATCCTAGGCCTCGAAGGGCCAAAAGGCCTCCTCCTGCTCCTATCTATAGGATAGATGTTCAGAAACAATTTCTTTCTGATGGGTGCAATCTAGAACAAGGTGACATAGCCTGAAAATTAATTGAAATCAGGAGGCTTTCTTTCACTGGATAAAAGCAAATTATTGCGGATGCTGGAATCTGAAACGAAACAGAAAATGCTGGAAAATCTCAGCAGGTCTGGCAGCATCTGTAGGGAGAGAAAAGAGCCAACGTTTCGTGTCCGATGACTCTTTGTCAAAGCGAACAGACAGAGAAAGTGGGAAATATTTATACTGTGGAGTGAGAATGAAAGATGAGTCATAGCCACAGAAACAAGGGGAAAGACACCCCCTTTTCCAGCATTTCCCCTTTCGTTTCAGGCATTCTTTCACACTCTCAGACCGTGCATTCCCGATCTGAACAACTCGCTGCATATAAATATTTCCTCGGGTCACCTTTGGTTCTTTTGCCAACCCCCTGAACCCCCTATAAAATCTGAAACTCACTCCCCGCAAAAGGATTTGGGGTATCTGGAATTAGTTGGGAGCTTTCAAGTCTGCAATCGACAAGGTTTTTGTCTATAAAATAATGAGGAGCATAGATAAGGTCGATAGTCAACATCTTTCCCCAAAGGTAGAGGAGTCTAGAACTAGAGGGCACAGGTTTAAGGGGAGAGGGGAGAGATACAAAAGAGACCAGAGGGGAAATTTCTTCATACAGAGGGTGGTGAGCATCTGGAACGGGCTGCCAGAGGCAGTGGTAGAGGCGGGTACAATTTTGTCTTTTAAAAAGCAGGTAGACAGTTACATGGGCAGGGTGGGTATTGAGGGACATGGGCCAAATGTGGGCAAGTGGGGCTAGCTTAGTGATAGAAACTGGGCGGCATGGACAAGCTGGGCCGAATGACCTGTTTCCATTCTGTAAACATCTATGACTCTATTAACATACGACTCTATGTTGGGTGAGTGTATCAAGGGATATGGAGCTAAGCTAGGTAACAGGAGCTGGGATACAGGCCAACCATGGTCAATCAAAGCAATGGTGGACAACCTGCGACCTGGGAGCCACATGCGGCCCATCTGGGCTCTGAGTGCGGCCCACGAGACATTTTGTTGACCGTTGCCCTGACGCATTGTTGCCAAATTCCGCTGATTTACGCCCATGTCAGTTTTTCCGGTTTGACTGAAGTAATACACACATAAAGCAAGGGAAAGTGAAGTGAGGTGAATGCTGATTGCTCACAACGTTGACCGTGAGAGACTTTGGGTTCAATGTGTGAATATTTATTTTGTTATTACCATTTGAATTTGATGACAGTCTGATTAATATATAATTGATTCCAATTTTCTACAACTGGTTATGAAATATTTATCGTGGATTAAATGTATTTACCTTATTCATGGGGCATGCTTGGTGAAAGGCCCAATTTCAATCTGCGGCCCACTGAGATGAAGGAGGGACACTCAGGCAGCCCACTCACTGGCCTAAGTTGCCCAACACTGATCTGAACGGTGGCCTTGGGTCTCTATAGGGGAGGGGTGGGAAAAAATTTACAACAGTTCCTGCTTCTGATTTGAATCCAGTGATGTCTATTGGACGTACATATGTGCGGATTATAAGGAATATTCCCTGATCCCAGCGCACCAGTTCAGTGAGCTTTTTGGTGCACTGCCTCTCGGGCAAGTATGAAGGGCTTGTCTTATGAGGAGCGGTTGAGGACTCTGGGTCTGTACTCATTGGAGTTTAGAAGTATGTGGGCAGATCTCATTGAAACTTGCAGAATGCTGAGAGGCCGAGAAAAAGTGGACGTGGAAATGAGGTTTCCACTCGTAGGAGAAACTGGAGCCCGAGGGCACAGCCGCAGACTGAAGGGACGATCCTTTAAAACTGAGATGAGGAGGAATTTCTTCAGCCGGGGGGGGGGGTGTGAACCTGTGGAACTCTTTGCCGCAGAAGGCTGTGGAGGCCAACTCACTGAATGTCTTTAAGACAGAGATAGATAGGTTCTTGATCAATAAGGGGATCAGGGGTTATGGGGAGAAGGCAGGAGAATGGGGATGATAAAAATATCAGCCATGATTGAATGGCGGAGCAGACTCGATGAGCCAAGTGACCTGATTCTGCTTCAAGCTTTCTGGCAGTGTTTCCTTCCAAATGTTGCCATGTCATTTTTTTTTAAAAGAGCTGATCCTGATAGTTGGCAACCATCTGGGGAAGGCCTCCAAGTCCGAGTGGGATTTTGTTATTCTTCATTTTTGTCTCTCTCATCTCTGTCACTGCAGCAACCATTTGCAGGATTTCAGGCGAGCAGAGTGTGTCCTTGAAAAGCGGCAGAACCTTTATTCCTTGTTACCCCGTTTAGTCTTAACCTTCGTGTCAAGGCATGAGACACAAGAAAGGATTATGAGACCTACTCTACCCCCTGTACACACACGACTGCATGGCAAAACTTGGTTCCAACTCCATCGACATGTTTGCTGACGATACGACCACGGTGGGCCGGATCTCGAATAACGACGAGTCAGAATACAGGAGGGAGATAGAGAACCTAGCGGAGTGGTGTAGCGACAACAATCTCTCCCTCAATGCCAGCAAAACTAAAGAGCTGGTCATTGACTTCAGGAAGCAAAGTATTGTACGCACCCCTGTCAGCATCAACGGGGCCGAGGTGGAGATGGTTGGCAGTTTCAAATTTCATGGGGTGCACATCTCCAAAAATCTGTCCTGGTCCACCCACGTCGACGCTATCACCAAGACAGCACAACAGCGAAACGAAGGAAATTCAGCTTGTCCACATTAACCCTTACCAACTTTTACAGATGCACCATAGAAAGCATCCTATCGGGCTGCATCACAGCCTGGCAACTGCTTGGCCCAGGACCGCAAGAAACTTCAGAGAGTCGTGAATACCGCCCAGTCCATCACACGAACCTGCCTCCCATCCATTGACTCCATCTACACCTCCCGCTGCCTGGGGAAAGCGGGCAGCATAATCAAGGATCCCTCCCACCCGGCTTACTCACTCTTCCAACTTCTTCCATCGGGCAGGAGATACAGAAGTCTGAGAACACGCACGAACAGTCTCAAAAACAGCTTCTTCCCCACTGTCACCAGACTCCTAAGTGACCTCTTATGGACTGACCTCATTAACACTACACCCTGTATGCTTCATCCGGTGCCGGTGCTTATGTAGTTACATTGTATATCTTGTGTTGCCCTATTATGTATTTTCTTTTATTCCCTTTTCTTCCCATGTACTTAATGATCTGTTGAGCTGCTCGCAGAAAAATATTTTTCACTGTACCTCGGTACACGTGACAATAAACAAATCCAATCCAATCCAACCATCAGTGAAGTTTAGACCATAAGACCATAAGACATCGGAGTAGAATTAGGCCACCCGACCCATCAAGTCTGCTCCACCATTCAATCTTGGCTCATATTTTTCTGATCCCCATTCTCCTGCCTTCTCCCCATAAGCCCTGATCCCCTTATTAATCAAGAACCTATCTATCTCTGTCTTAAAGACACTCAGTGATTTGGCCTCCACAACCTTCTGCGGCAAAGAGTTCCACAGATTCACCACCCTCTGGCTGAAGAGATTTCTCGTCATCTCTGTTTTAAAGGATCGTCCCTTTAGTCTGAGATGGTGTCCTCTGGTTCTAATTTTTCCTACAAGTGGAAACATCCTCTCCACGTCCACTCTATCCAGGCCTCGCAATATCCTGTCAGTTTCAATGAGATCCCCCTTCATCCTTCTAAACTCCAATGAGTACAGAACCAGAGTCCTCAACCGTTCCTCATACGACAAGCTCTTCATTCCCGGTATCATTCTTGTGAACCTCCTCTGGACCCTTTCCAAGACCAGCACATCCTTCCTTAGATACAGGCCCCAAAATTGCTCGCAATACTCCCAAATGTGGTCTGACCAGAGACTTATACAGCCTCAGAAGTACATCCCTGACCTTGGATTCTCGCCCTCTCGACAGCCCTGTTGGAAGTATTAAGTGGCATTGACGTTTTGGCGATCGGGAATATTAGCTGACGGTTAACTAGCCCGTTGGGACAAATCATTAGTGGGTAGTAAATCTATTTCATAGAATTTACAGTGCAGAAGGAGGCCATTCAGCCCATCGAGTCTGCACCGGCTCTTGGAAAGAGCACCCTACCCAAGTTCAATACCTCCAGCCTATACCCATAACCCAGTAACCCCATCCAACACTAAGGGCAATTTTGGACACTAAGGGCAATCCACCTAACCTGCACATCTTTGGACTGTGGGAGGAAACCGGAGCACCCGGAGGAAACCCACGCACACACGGGGAGGATGTGCAGACTCCGCACAGACAGTGACCCAAGCCGGAATCGAACCTGGGACCCTGGAGCTGTGAAGCCATTGTGCTATCCACAATGCTACCGTGCTGCCCATTTGTTTGGAGTTCAGAAACGATAGAGGAGCTGCTTTGTGTATTTTATAGGCCATCAAATGAAAGACAGAAAACAGAGGGGCAAAAATGCAATGAGATTACTGAGAGGTGAAAGGATGTGTGATAATGGAAGAGTTTGACCAGCCCAATACTGAGCGGAACAACGATTGCGTCAAAAGCAGAGAAGGGAGGAATATTTGAAAAATGTTCAAGAGACTTTTCTTGAGCTACGTGTTTGTTCACCCAACAAGAAAGGAGAATGATTTTTATTATTTCACGGGATTGCTGAAAAAGCCAATATTTGTTACCCATCCTTGTTTGGAACTGAGTGGCGTGCTGGGCCATTCCAGAGGGTAGTTAAGAATCAACCACATTTCTGTGGCTTTGACGTCACATGGAAGCCAGACCAGATCAGATAAAAATGGCAGATTTAGTCCCCCAAAGGCCATTAGTGAACCAGGTGGGTTTTTTTTTCAATGATGGTTACCGATACTGAGACTAGCTTTATATCCCAGATTTATTAATTGAATTTAGCTGATGCGATGTGATTCGAAGACATGTCCCCAGAGTATTCGCCGTGGCCTCTGGGTTGCTAGTCCAGTGACATTCACACTCCGCCACAGTCTCTCCTGAATCTAGAATATATATATATATTGAAGTTTAAAGAGGCTAACAGGACACAAGATTAGCAAAGAGTCCATTTAAAATGTAGGTGAGGGCAATAAATGCTTCTTCCGGCAGGTCAGAATGATTGACCAGATGCAGGAATGGATCAAAGAGATGAGTGGATTTCATAATGCACATGCTTGCTGAGCAGCGTGAGTTCAAATAGAAGACAGATGACAAGGTGCATCCCACTTATTGGAAAGATAATCAAAACAACTGATGGTTCTGATCATTACCTCACAATTTAGTTGTAATTGGAAAGTCTGATGGGATACTGAGTCAAACCTAACAGGACTGTCCTAATTTCAGTACCTGGACAGTTCTACGACAGTTGACCTTAGCTGAGGTGGTAAGTTGGATAGTACAGTAGGCCTTTGTGGGCTGTGTTGGGTTGGGGGCAGACTGGTTCGAGGTAGCAATAGGGAAGACCATCAGCAAAGGTACCTGTGCTTGATTTTATCTGGAGCTTTTTCTCGGCAATCGTGTCCAATCATCGAGAGGATATGGCTCTATGGTAAGGTCCACCAAGACTGCTTGACCAGCGGGCTAAAATGTATTATGTTGAGTCATCTAAAAAAAAACAGCATTCTGGGTAACGTGACCCTGTGCAGGATTTGTGTTTCCACTAAGAACCTAGAAGGTTCTACCGGATACTCTGCATTGTGTACTTCTTCCCTTTGTTCAGTATGCCATCCCACTCCCCAACCACATCGCACCCCTCAGTCAACCCGACTAGGCACAGGAGCCAGTCGAATTTGATCAAAAACTATGGGGGATAGAATCCGCGAGGGTTACCCAATCCCCTGCTCTAAAATCGAGCCAATTCCTCTTCCTCTGGGGTTTGCTCTGAAGTTAGGGCAGGGAATTCGGGGATCCTGGCAAAATTTTAACCCAATAAATTTAACTTGCCACCCAAGTGGTCTCATCACATTAAATCAGGCAAACAGCGCTGCCGTTTATAGACTGATGGAAGTAGGGTTGCCAATTCTGGTCGAGTGTATTCCTGGAGGTTATGTCATAGAACCACTATAATGCCATCCTAACCCTTTGGACACTGAGGGGCAATTGATTATGGCCAATCCACCTAACCTGCACATCTTTGGACTATGGGAAGAAACCGGAGCACCCGGAGGAAACCCATGCATTCACGGGGAATAAATGCAAACTCCACACAGTCACCCGAGGCCGGAATTGAACCCGGGTCCCTGCAGCTGTGAGGCAGCAGTGCTAACCACAGCGCCACGTACCACCATTCCCACACCCACTCTTACAATTGGTCCATCCCCTGAGTGCATAACCTTCCAACTGGAAAGCAAATGAACGTCTTGATGCCCAATTAGATTAATCCTGACTGCTCCCAACTCCAATACCTCTTCAACAATATTGAAATGAAAACCAAAAAGAAACCACCGTTTTATTTTAAATTCCGTTCTGAGTTTTCTCAGTGCTCTGGGGATTCATTTTCGATTCCTGGAGACTCCAGGCCAATCCCGGAGGGTTGGCAACCCTGACTAAGAAGCCGTGTTTCACTGCCCGATCAGAAGCTAAACCGGAGACCAAGACATCCCGGCATTGAGAATGGGCTCAGCTGTTTGCCCTGGCCCAGGATCCTACTTCGATCAATTGAGTGATCTTTGACTGTCCTGTACTCGCATTCTTGTGAGAGAGAATTGTCGGACAGTCCAGAGCTGCTTTTTTTCCCCTCAAAAATGACCTTAAAATTAAAACCAATATTGTAGATTAGGCCATAATTTTGTACGGAATCCGAGTATGTCCAAAGAAGGGTCAAATTGGACTTGAGATATTAAAAGTGTTTCTCCCTCCCCAGATGGGCTACATAGCTGGCTTGCTATGCAGAACAATGCCAGCAGCGCGAGTTCAATTCCCGTACTGGCCTCCCCGAACAGGCGTCGGAATGTGTGAGGGCTTCACTTCTGGTGTCAAGCTGAGCCCTGGGGCATCTGAAGGCAACGGTCAAGCAAAAGAAGAGAGTGATCAAGAGGGTCACAGCGTGTTTGCTGGGTTAGCGGACCGCTCGAGGTTATATAGATCGAGTGGGATGAAGCCACAGACGGATTTGAGCACAAGGAGGAAAATTTTGCAATCAAGGCAGTGCACAACCAGGGCTAGTGTATCATAGAAATAGAACATGGAACAGTACAGCACATTACAGGCCCTTCAGCCCATAATGTTGTGCCGACCATTTATCCTAATCTAAGATCAACCTAACCTCCACCCCTTCAATTTACTGCTGTCCATGTGCCTGTCCAAGAATTTCTTAAATGTCCCTAATGTCTGACTCCACCACCTCTGCTGGCAGTGCATTCCACACACCCACCACTCTCTGTGTAAAGAACCGACCTCTGATATCTCCCCTATACCTTCCTCCAATAACATTAAAATGATGTCCCCTTGTGACAGCCATTTCCGCCCTGGGGAAGAGTCTCTGGCTATCTACTCTATCCATGCCTCTCATCACCTTGTACACCTCTATCAAGTCACCTCTCTGCCTTCTTCGCTCCAGTGAGAAAAGCCTTAGCTCCCTCAACCTTTCTTCATAAGACATGCCCTCCAGTCCAGGCAGCATCCTGGTAAATCTCCTCTGTACCCTCTCCAAAGCATCCACATCCTTCCTATAATGAGGCGACCAGAACTGGACACAATATTCCAAGTGTGGTCTAACTAGAGTTTTATAAAGCTGCAGCAAAACCTCGCGGCTCTTAAACTCAATCCCCCTGTTCATGAAAGCCAACACACCATACGCCTTCTTATTAGCCCCATCAACCTGGGTGGCAACTTTGAGGGATCTACGTATGTGGAGCCCAAGATCCCTCTGTTCCTTCACACATCCAACAATCCTGCCTTTAACCCTGTATTCCGCATTCAAATTCGACCTTCCAAAATGAATCACTTCACATTTACCAAGGTTGAACTCCATCTGCCACTTCTCAGCCCAGCTGTGAGTGAGCGAGCACAGGACGGGGGCAGTGGGAAAGTGCGACGTAGTCGATATACTGGTGGCAGTTCACACTGTAGTTCATCAACACTGTTAGCATGGACAGCAAGATCACACATTGAATCAAAGGCGCTATATTGTCACATTAGCCGCACTGTAGTCTGTGAAAAGCTGAACTCTTGGAATGGAATCACAGAATGGTTACACTGCAGAAGGAGACCATTTGGCCTGTTGTGTCTGTTCTGGCTGTCTGAATGGGGAGTATCCCGCTCTTGGATTTTATGGATCGTTGTGTGCAGTGGGGAGCATGTGTGGAAACTGAATTCACATCATTGATCTCAAGTTGGTGGTTCTTGGTGTTCGAACTTGAGTTTTATTCAGCATCTAAACATTAGCAGAAAACACATTCACCAGACAAAATTCATCATAGGAGATAGCACCAAATCCGCAAATACACAGCGGGTTGCACGGATAATCCTGCCCCGGTCTCAAATTACTTATATACCGTATCCCAGGTTATTATATTCTGAAATAAACCTACTGCATTTGAATGAAGTAATACTAACTACATCCACCATCTTTCAAGGGAGCCAGTCCCATCACTCACTGGCGGGATTTTCCAGGACCCTGTTGTGAGCTATCTGTGTGTATAATATAATAACCAAACTGGACATAAACATTCGTGCCTGTATGTATAGATTGCAATTCCAGCATCCGACCACAGGTGGCATGGCAACAGGAGAACGTTACTGGAACACAGACATATGTGCCTGCATGTATAGATTACAATTCTAGCATCTGACCACAGGTGGCGTGGTGACAGGAGTACATAGAACATAGAACAGCACAGCACAGAACAGGCCCTTCGGCCCTCAATGTTGTGCCGAGCCATACTCAACCCACGTATCCACCCTATACCCGTAACCCAACAACCCCTCCCTTAACCTTACTTTATTAGGACACTACGGGCAATTTAGCATGGCCAATCCACCTAACCCGCACATCTTTGGACTGTGGGAGGAAACCGGAGCACCCGGAGGAAACCCACGCACACAGGGGGAGGACGTGCAGACTCCACACAGACAGTGATCCAGCCGGGAATCGTACCTGGGACCCTGGAGCTGTGAAGCATTTATGCTAACCACCATGCTACCCTGCTGCCCCTAAGTACGTTACTGGAACACAGACATATGTGCCTGCGTGTATAGATTACAATTCTAGCATCCGACCACAGGTGGCGTGGCGACAGGAGAACGTTACTGGAACACAGACACATGTGGGGCAAAACGTGGAGAGCAGGCGTGGAGTCCATCGCCTATCGAGTCGTTCCTTAGTCAGTAGTAATTAATACTAGCTAATCATCGTTATTTGTATTTAGACACAGTATCCAACAGTAATCGTAGTAGACATCATAGAAACCCTTTAGTGTTTTAGTTAGTTAGTAAACATTTTTGTTCATTTACAAAGCCGCGTGTTCTCTGATCACTTCAACAATAAAGATATCGCCATCCGTGCGTACAGAGAACATTACACCCGTGGCGTATTGTCTGCTGGCGGAGGCAGTCTGCTATTGGCCATCAGGTTGTTTCTTCTCATCCCGCTGATGTCTGTGGGGTATTGCATGCCCGTACCCTCCACTGCCGGAGGGGGAAACATGCTGTGGGGGGGGGGGGGGGGTTTCCATCGGCGGGCCTGGAAGGTCCCGCTGGTGGGAAGGGCCGGAAAATTTCAGCCATCGCTTTTGTAGATGCATTTTAGCATTTACCCCGCTTTCATACACAAGCTGTGTGCCCTCTAGTTCCACCGTCCCTGGCAAGGTGAAAGAGCTCATCGAATTGCAACATTACCTCAGGTCTTTAGAGTCCTGAAAAGCAACAATCACATCGCTTTCCAGCCTACTCTCTTCCCGTGACTGCGTACCCAATTTATGTAATCGCTCATCATAATTCAATCTCTTCATCCCCTCAATGATTGCGGCTGCCCTGCTTCTGTATCCTTTCAACAGCTGCATTATCCTTCATGTACTGTGGCGACCAGAACAGTGCACGGTGTTTTAAGTGTGGTTACACTGATGATTTATTGCCGTCATCTCTATCAGCTTTTTGCATACGCTGTGGTTATAAGCCCTTAAGATCCAAGCTGCAGCCTGTATTTTTCAAGAAATAACAGGTGCCGCGTGTTCTGGGCTATAATTCAACCTGCGCTGGCGTCCGTAAAATGTTGAAGGCTCCTGGTCATAATTTACACCTGACGTTAGAGCCACTGATCTGAATGACAGTCTTATAATTCGTCCCCACCATCTCTTAATCTTTACGCCTGCAACTGAATTTATTGTTAGCAGCTTATTACAGCAAATGAAATTTGATATATAGAGTTGAAAAGGGAATATAAAATGACTACAGGGCTCTGGAGAAAGAGCAGGAGACAGGACTAATTGGATTGTTCTTTCAAGAAGCTGGCCAAGGCATTAAGGGCTGTGTGTTGTTTCCTTCTGTGCCTTATAGAGTTGTACATAGCGTCCGTCAGTCCGCTGTGGTTTATTTGGTAGCTCTCTGGCCTCTGAATCACAAGGTTCCCGGTTCAAGGCCCACTCCAGGGCTAGAGCGTGAAGTTAATGAAGGCTGATGCGACACTGAGGGAGCACTACACTGGCAGAGGGGGCACTACACTGGCAGGGGGAGCACTGCACTGGCAGAGGGAGCACTACACTGGCAGAGGGAGCACTACACTGGCAGGGGGAGCACTACACTGGCAGAGGGGGCACTACACTGGCAGAGGGAACACTACACTGGCAGAGGGAGCACTACACTGGCAGAGAGAGCACTACACTGGCAGAGGGAGCACTACACTGGCAGAGGGAGCACTGCACTGGCAGAGGGAGCACTACACTGGCAGAGGGAGCACTGCACTGGCAGAGGGAGCACTACACTGGCAGGGGAAGCACTACACTGGCAGGGGAAGCACTACACTGGCAGAGGGAGCACTACACTGGCAGAGGGAGCACTACACTGACAGAGGGAGCACTACACTGACAGAGGGAGCACTACACTGGCAGAGGGAGCACTACACTGGCAGAGGGAGCACTACACTGACAGAGGGAGCACTACACTGACAGAGGGAGCACTACACTGGCAGAGGGAGCACTGCACTGGCAGAGGGAGCACTACACTGACAGAGGGAGCACTACACTGGCAGAGGGATTGTTCATTGATTGGGCTGATGTCGAATCTTGATATTGTCGTGTGACAAAGAACGTTAGACATTGTTTTATAAACAAAACTGTTTATTACTAACACTACTCGAAAGGATTACTATAATGTCTAAGATTAATACAGTTGGAAATAATAATAATCTTTATTAGTGTCACAAGTAGGCTTACGTCAACGCTGCAATGAAGTTACTGTCAAAAGCCCCTAGTCGCCACACTCCGACGCCTGTTCGAGTGAGAATTCAGAATGCCCAAATTACCGAACAGCACGTCTTTCGGGACTTGTGGGAGGGAACCGGAGGAAACCCACGCAGACACGGAGGGAATGTGCAGACTCCGCACAGACAGTGACCCAAGCCGGGAATCGAACCTGGGACCCTGGCGCTGTGAAGCAACTGTGCTAACCACTGTGCTAACCAATAAATTACACTAAGATACTACAGAGCGACTCTTAAGATGCGACTGCTATCCTTACTCACACCTTGTCCTGTAACACATGGTGTGTCCGGGACACATGCCTGCATACTCGCATCACCTGCTGGTCGGATGCTAGAACTACAACAGTAAAAGATATAACTTATAATACACATGCAGATGATGATGATTGACTAATATGTGCAGATGTTAGTCTACCTATCATCACGGAGACCCTCACCTGCCTGCTCAGGGCGATGTAACGATCCCGTGGCACTATTTTTGAAGAGGAGTACCTTGGCCAATATCTATCCCTGAGTCAAGATCATGAAAAACAGCTTACCTCTGGTCATTATCAAATTGTGATAAAGCACAGCCATAAATGTTGGTGGAATACAGGCGTGATGCTGACATAACCAAAGCAGAAAAGGATAAGGTTCTTGTCCCTGCCTCTGAAGGTTGTGGCATCAATTTCCCATTTCTGAAAACACAATCCAGGCCGACCCTCCTGCGGACTGCCAACGGAGTGCTGTCCTGTCAGAGACGCTGCTGTCGTTTGGATGTGACAATACCCAGTCTGCCTTTGCAGGTGGAGAAGATACTATTTGGAAATGAAAATGAAATGAAAATCGCTTAGTGTCACGAGTAGGCTTCAAATGAAGTTACTGTGAAAAGCCCCTAGTCGCCACATTCCAGCGCCTGTTCGGGGAGGCTGTTACGGGAATCGAACCTTGCCGCTGGCTTGCCTTGGTCTGCTTTCAAAGCCAGCGATTAGCCCTGTGAGCTAAACAGCCCCTTTCTAAGAAGAGCTTAGAAAGTTCTTGCATGGACAGCCTTAACCAACGCACTCTTCCCCCAACCCGCCTTGTGCTCATTTAGAAGATGACTATCAACGAGGTATTTGACAAGTGGCATTGGACGGAGCATTCCTAGGGAGCTCCGCACCATCTCTGCATATTATAAACATTGAAAGAAAGACTTGCATTTATATAGCACCTATCATGACCTCAGGACATCCCAAGGCTTTCAGCCAATACTTTTGAAATGTCGTCACTGTTGAAAAGGGCAGCCAATGTGCACACTAGCAGGGTCTCACAAACAGCAACGGGACAATCTGATTTTCTGACATTGGCTGAGGAATAAATATTGGCCAGGGCACCAGAGTTCAGGGGGTTCTGTACGCCCAGCTGAGAGGGTAGACAAGGCCTCAGCTTAACATCTCATCCCAAAGGGCTGGTTTAGCACAGGGCTAAATAGCTGGCTTTGAAAGCAGACCAAGGCAGGCCAGCAGCGCGAGTTCAATTCCCGTACCAGCCTCCCCGAACAGGCGCCGGAATGTGGCGACTAGGGGCTTCTCACAGTAACTTCATTTGAAGCCTACTCGTGACAATAAGCGATTTTCATTTCAAAGTCAGCATCTCTGGCAGCGCTGCACTTCCTCAGTGCCAACACTGGCATCTAGGCCTTGATCGTGCCTGTGGAGCAGCTCTTGAATTCACCACCCTCTGACCTTGAGGCGAGAGTGCGACCCATCTTATTTCTTAATATTTCATTGTTTTTAGTTTTAAACACGTGCTGGGGGCTTCCCTTTAAGAGCAGAAATGTGGCGATGGATTGGGGAGTGGCAGCGGGTGGGGGGGGGGGGGGGGGGTGGAGACATCAGTAATGAAACTGAAGTTCAATAAGACACTTTGCAAGTGACCTAGACATTGCTATTACTACCATAGGATGTGTATATTCTGAGTAATTAATCAACTCATTATTGCTTATTTCACAGGGGAAGTATGTTACGAGTTTGCAGGCTTGAGATTGTCCTGCTAAATCTTATTCTAGCCGAGGGTTTTTTTTTTGAGGGTTTGATTAGCCAGAGATGTATAGTCTTGGCAATACCTCAACACTGTTCTATTGGTTGTACTTAAGTTGAATAATGAACAACCGGCAGTAGTTTATGAGTACTGCAGATGGCTTGGCTATATATCCCAGTAAAGAATATTGCCAGTTCCTATCTCGGCAACTCTCTCTCTCTCTCTCTATCATTCCTCGCTGTTGCAGAGTCAAGGGGAATGGAGCCCAGGGTCAGACATCCATTCTCCTGACTGTTGCCCCGAGGAATGGTGTCATGCATGGCCCAGCGCCCGGTCCTAAGCAAGCACTATATTGTGGCGAGGGTGGGGAGGGGGGACAGAGAAAGAGAGACTTTGCCCCAGATAGAGAGAGAGGGGGGGGGGGGGGGGGGGGGGGGGGGGGGTGGTGGAGGTCTTGGAGTATCTGTTTAGAAATAGCGGCAGGAAAGGGCAGCCCATGGGAGGATTATCAGTCTAATTTTCTCCAGAAAAGGGAAGACTGACGGAGTGACCTGATCAACGTCTTTAAGATTGAGCAGACAGGGTATACAGAGATAAAATGCCCTGCTTGTGGCTGAGACCAGAACTAGGGGCATCGGTGTGAGGGAGTCACTGATAAATTCAGTCAGGAAATTCAGGAGCAATTTCTTTACCCAGAGATTGGCGAGAATGTGGAATTTGCTGTCGCATAGAATCATTACGGCACAGAAGGAGGCCACTCAACTCATCGAATCCATATCAACGCTGCACTGGACAGCATAGTAGCACAGTGGTTAGCACTATGGCTTCACAGCGCCATAGTTCCAGGTGCGATTGCCGGCTTGGGTCACTGTCTGTGCGGAACATAGAACATACAGTGCAGAAGGAGGCCATTCAGCCCATCGAGTCTGCAGCGACCCACTTAAGCCCTCACTTCCACCCTATCCCCGTAACCCAATAACCCCATCTAATCTTTGTGGACACTAAGGGCAATTTATCACGGCCAGTCCATCTAACCTGCATGTCTTTGGACTGTGGGAGGAAACCGGAGCACCCGGAGGAAACCCACGCAGACACCGGGAGAACGTGCAGACTCCACACAGTCAGTGACCCAGCAGGGAATCGAACCTGGGGCCCTGGCGCTGTGAAGCCACAGTGCTAACTACCATGCTACCGTGTTGCCGCAGTCTGCACATTCTCCCTGCGTCTGTGTGGGTTTCCTCCGGGTGCTCCAGTTCCCCCCCATAAGTCCCGAAAGATGTGCTGTTAGGTAATTTGGACATTCTGAATTCTCCCTCTGTGTACCCGAACAGGCGCCGGAATGTGGCGACTAGGGGCTTTTCACAGTAACTTCATTGCAGTGTTAATGCAAGACTACTTGTGACAATAAAGATTATTATTATTCTGAGTAGTTGATGCAAAAAACAAAGATGTATTTAAGGGGAAGCCAAGTAAATGAGTGAGGAAGAAAGGAATAAAAAGATACGTTGATGGAAGAGGTGGAGAGTGTTGGGAGGAGGCTGGTGTGGAGCATGAGCACTGGCATAAAGACCAGTGGGGCCGAGAGGCCTGATTCTGTGCTATAAATGTTTTGTAATACTTTGTAATTTAAGCATGTTCTGAATAGGCTGATGGAGGACGAGGAGGAGGTGTTGGAAGGTGCTGGGTTTGATTGGGGGAGGGTGGATAGGGAGCAAGACCAAATTTCTTCATTCCTGAGGGTATGAAAATCTGAGGGAATAACTTCTCCTGACTATACTTCTGGAGCAGAATTGTAATCAAAGTTCCAGCCGCACTGCCTCGTCATTCACCGGCACAACTCCGTTTGTAAATGTACTTCCATGTTTGCGTTTAAAAAAATTTTTATTTAAGGGATGTGGGCATTGTTGGGGAGACCAGCAATTATTTCTCATCCCTGACTGTCCTTGAAAGGCTGAGCCGACTTCTTGAACTGCTGCTGTCCTGGTGCTGTCGAGGGAGTTCCAGGATTCTGACCCGGGAACAGTGATATATTTCCAAATCTTAGAATCCCGACAGTGCAGAACGAGGCCACTCGGCCCATCGAGTCTGCAACGACCCTTCAAAATGTGCAGTCCACCCATGTCCACCCGCCCCACCCCTCCCCACCCCTGGAAACCTGCACATCCCTGGACACTGAGGGGCAATTTATCACGGCTAATCCACCTACCCCGTACATCTTTGGACTGTGGGAGGAAACCGGAGCGCCCGGAGGAAACCCACGCAGACACGGGGAGACTCTACACAGGCAGTGACCCAAGGCCACAGTTAAATCTGGGTCCCTGGTGCTGTGAGGCAGCAGTGCTAACCACTGTGCCACCAGGATGTTGTGTGGCTTGGAGGGGAACTTCCAGGTGGCGGGGTTCCCATGCTTATGTTGCATTTGTCCTTCCAGCTGGCACTGGTCGCGGATTTGGAAAGAGCTTTGGGGAGTTCCTGCAGTGCATCTGGAAGATGGTGCACACGGCTGCCACTGTGTGTCGGTGATGGAAGGAGTGAATGTTCAAAGTAATGGATGGGGTGCCAATCAAACGGGTTGCTTTGTCCTGGATGGGCCAAGGTACTTGAGTGTTGTTGGAGCTGCACTCATCCAGGCAAGTGGAGAGTATTCCATCACACTCCTGACTTATGCCTTGTTTAGATGGTGGACAGGCTCCGGGGGAGTCAGGAGCTGAGTTACTCACCGCAGGATTCCCAATTTCTGACCTGCTCTGGTAGCCCACAATATTTATATGGCTATTCACGGTAGCATGGTGGTTAGCATCAATGCTTCACAGCTCCAGGGTCCCAGGTTCGATTCCCGGCTGGGTCACTGTCTGTGCGGAGTCTGCACGTCCTCCCCGTGTGCGGGTGGGTTTCCTCCGGGTGCTCCGGTTTCCTCCCACAGTCCAAAGATGTGCGGGTTAGGTGGATTGGCCATGCTAAATTGCCCGTAGTGTAAGGTTAATGGAGGGATTGTTGGGTTACGGGTATACCGGTTACGTGGGTTAAGTAGGGTGATCATTGCTCGGCACAACATCGAGGGCCAAAGGGCCTGTTCTGTGCTGTACTGTTCTATGTTCTAGTCCAAGAAGTCACTTGGTAGTATAGATCTTGAGTATTGCTGACAAAAGGGACATGCTGTTGGAGTTTGTCACCTTGCACACTTCGGGACAGCTCCAAGAGTACTAAATTTAAATGAGAGCGGCAATTTATACTGCACATGAGCAGAAACCCTTCTTTTTTCATGCAGTATGAATTGTCATTCCTTTGAAATTTGGTACTCTTGCAATTGTCCTAATCAGTGCATTATGAAAAACTTCGGCAATACTGAATTGACTGATCCAGTTAAATATCTGATGACTCCCCAGGCTGTTGATGGTGGTGGTGGAGGGCCGGGGGGGGGGTGGGGGGGGGGGGGGGGGGGGGGGGGGGGTGGATTCCATGATTTATTTAGTGTTTGTCAACCCTTGTACATGGCATCCTTTGCACCCAAGTTTCAATTAAAAGCAGCAGGACTGATGCCCTGTGAAGGAAAAGGTGCTGAATCATTACCAGCCACAAACAGGGTTCGAAGTTATTGAGGGTAGGTGTAAACTGATGTGATCAAATCAACAGAGGGGTGACATGGTTGAAGACGCCTGAGTCGGGCAGCAAGGGAAAGTGGAGAGGTGACGAATGTTACCTGGAGGTTAAGATGACACGGGGGAGGCATAGCTTTGAGCAAGTATCCAGATCTTCAGTTTAAGGTTAGCTTTGGGGAAATCAAGGAGTATTCATCCAGAACTCTTCCTCGGGTGAGGAAATTATGTAGATAGAACTCATGATTTGATAGCTAAGGAGCCTAAAGTGGAAAGCTGTAAGGACTGTCATTGAGACAAAGCGTACTTGAAGCATAGGTTGTATGGCCAACATTAACCATTGAAATCAAGTCGATCGTGACATTTAAGAGTGAGTTAGGTGAATCATTAGACTATGAGGCAAGGGCAGGCCCAAAGAGCAAATATGGAGGAAGATATTTTACCCAGTGAGTTATAATGATCTGGAATAAACTGTCTGGTAGTGTGGGAGAAGCAGATCAGATAGTAACTTTCAAAAGGGAATTTCAACCCTTGGAAAGGAAAAATATTTCAATGGCTATGGGGAAAGAGCAACAGGGGAGTGGGATTAAATGGGTAACTCTTTACTGTGCCTTTGCAAAGGAGGGCTAAAAAGAGATGAGGTGCCTTTTGTCAGCGTTCTGCCTGAGCATCCCCGTGACGCAGGACTCGACTGCTCTGCGGACTGTGCTCCAGGGGCGCACACCGAGAGAAACATCAACTGCGGCTGGAGGACCCTAAACTGGGAGTGGCGCAATTCGGTCTGCCCGAAATCTGCTACTTCTCCAGTGCAAAGAGTTGCCCACGACGAGGTGTTGTCGACGAGCGCATTCCAAAGGTCCAGGACTCCGTGCTGGGGGGGGGGGGATGGACTACAGCTTGGGGCAGAGGCGTAATGAGGGACAGGCCAATAACCGAGGCCCTTCAGCCATGGTTTACTGAGGGGTAAAACCCTACGCCTGTATGTTTGATATGACATGAATATTGTAAATGTTTGTAAACGCAATGAGTAACATGTAGCATTAGAAGGAACTGAATTGGCTTTGCACCTCGTGGCACGTCAACTTTGATTGATCGTATCATATTCTGAATAAAGTATACTTTCAGGATACACGGCCGACACTGCATTGGGGTCACGGAGTCTATTGTATTGTAAGGGGGGGGGGTTGTTGGGTTACGGGTATATTCGGAAGCAGCAGCTCAATCGCCCCACATGGCCTTGTACTGGATGCCAGCCTCCTTATTCCTTTTTTTTTTACCAACATTTTATGAAGGCATTTATGGTTTTATAACAATAAAAGATACACATACAAGTGTAAACATAGTTCAGTGCGTAACACATCCCTCCATCTCCCACTATTCCTGCCGAGTCTAAGCCTAACGCAGGGGCTAGTTTAGCACAGTGGGCTAAACAGCTGGCTTGTAATGGAGAACAAGGCCAGCAGCGTGGGTTCAATTCCCATCCCAGCCTCCCTGAACAGGTGCCGGAATGTGGCGACTAGGGTCTTTTCACAGTAACTTCATGGAAGCCTACTTGTGACAAGCAATAATATATTAACTCCCCTTACCCCCTAAACCCCTCATTGAGTCTGCTGACAGTTTAGTTTTCTCCGAAGAAGTCGATAAAGGGCTGCCACCTCTGAACGAGCCCTCACGTTGATCTTCTCAGAGCGAACTTAATTTTCTCAGGTCTGAGAAACCCGGCCACGTCGCTAACCCATACCCCCGATTTCGGGGGCTTCGAGTCCATCCACGCAGGTAATATCCATCTCCGGGCTACCAAGGAGGCAAAGGCCAAAACATCAGCCTCTCTCGCTCCCGGGTCTTCTGACACTCCAAAGATCGCCACCTCTCGTTTTTAGTACCATGGACAGTCCAAAGATGTGCGGGTTAGGTGGATTGGCCATGCTAAATTGCCCGTAGTGTCCTAAAAAGTAAGGTTAGGGGGGGGGGGGGGTTGTTGGGTTACGGGTATAGGGTGGATACATGGGTTTGAGTAGGGTGATCATTGCTCGGCACAACATCGAGGGCCGAAGGGCCTGTTCTGTGCTGTACTGTTCTATGTTCTATGACATCCGCAAATTCCTGTCAAAATCCCCGAAGCTTCGGGCACGCCCGACACATGTGAACATGGTTTGCGGGAACCTCATTCCTTCTGACGGTGAATGTGTAACGCAGAGGGAGTGAGGCTGCTTCGGGGGGAGATGGGGAGGGTGGGGCGGGGGGGGGGGGGGGGGAGGTGCTCTTGGACCTGGCTAATTTCCTGGGGTAGCTGGGAACAGCAGCAGCCTCAGGAAACTGAAGAGGTGGCCTGCGGACTACCACTTTGGTTGCCATGATTAAGTCAGCACTGCGACAGGCCAGCTATTTTGAGACGCGGAGAAATCCTCCTGCTGTAATTACACTTCACGTCAAGTGGGAACAGTTAGACAGCCACAACGCATGCCTGATCAGCTTTACTTTATTTACAAGCCCAATAAACATGCTCTTGCGAAACAAATTACCCAGCAACAACATTTCTTTAAAACATATGTTGATACTAATAATTAGAATTGATTAAACTGTTTATTCAAAAAATGGGGTCTGGGAGAAAAAGCAAAAGAAAATACTTCAGCAAGATCAGTTTAGTTTCAGAATGTGTTGGGACATTGGAAACAAGAGCCTGGTGGTCAATCCATGCAGGTTTATGAAGTGATAAGCCAGATAAAAGCAAACCCGTTTGGTTTGGTGTTTTTATAGAGTGGGAGTAAATAGGAAAGATGGTTTAGTTTGGAATTCCACGCGGGAAATGAAAAAAAATGAAAATCACTTATTGTCACGAGTAGGCTTCAAATGAAGTTACTGTGAAAAGCCCCTAGTCGCCACATTCCGGCACCTGTTCAGGGAGGCTGGTACGGGAATTGAACCGTGCTGCTGGCCTGCCTTGGTCTGCTTTCAAAGCCAGCGATTTAGCCCTGTGAGCTAAACCAGCCCCTACAAGTTAACGCAACAAATTAAATTTAAGACTTCATACCCAGCTGCTTGCCTTTGACACAGTAAAATGTCCCAAAGTGTTTCATTGAAGCATTATCACTCAAATCCTGGCACTGAGTCAACGAAAGGCACGTTTGTGCTCAAAGACTTGAAGGCGCGATTCAGCAACCGTGTTGCTCCCGGCGCGAATCAGGACGTGCCGTGCGAATAGCGGGAAAGGCAAAATCGAGATTCGTGTCCGGCGCAATCCATTTTCCGATTCACCCCACCCTCTCCCAATGGCGAGTTCCAGATCTCGCCCCAAAATGGTGAGAATATCGTTAACCCTCTCATTTGCATTCTTGTCAATCTCCATTACCGAGATTGAAGACGAATGCAGCGGCCTCCCGGCAATTACCCAAGACCCCAGCGGTTTCCTCCCACAGTCCAAAGATGTGCGGGTTAGGTGGATTGGCCATGCTAAATTGCCGTAGCGTCCTTAAAAGTAAGGTTAAGGGGGGGGTTGTTGGGTTACGGGTATAGGGTGGATATGTGGGTTTGAGTAGGGTGATCATGGCTCGGCACAACATCGAGGGCCGAAGGGCCTGTTCTGTGCTGTACTGTTCTATGTTCTATGTAAGTCAAGGGGGCGTCGTTTACTACTCCTCCTTCTCAAAAATGGCAACCTGGCACAAAGGCTACTGAGGGGAAGTGAGGAACCATTTCCATTTCCCGGCCCTGCAGCTGAATGGCGCAGGGACTGCTACCTCAGTGCTCGGGAACACCTCAGGGGTTTGGGCTTAGTCAGGGGGCTGAAACGTCCCAGGTCGGGGGTCGGGGTGGAAAGAGGGAAGGGGGAAATCATCCAGGGTTCCCATTCCCAGTTCCCATCCAGCTGGCTGGCGCGGACAGCGATCCGAGATTCCCATGGAGGAATAGCCTGCAGCTCCGGGAAGGCAACAGTGTCCGAGGGAACTAAATCCGAGCATGTTCCAGAGAGAGGGGGGAGGGGTGGGGGAGAATGAAACGTTAGATTGCCCTTCGAATAAACAGCTGAGAGATGGTACCGCTGCCAGCTAAACTGTGGTTGCAGCTGCAGGTTGCAATTATTCTGTTCACAGACTGGGCTAATGCCAATTGAAGATAACAATCTGTTCATTATTATTTCAAATTAAACCTACAAACGTTGCAAAAACCTCTCTCACCCAGGAGCTGCGATTCAGGCTCCGAAGCCCAGGGATTCCTGAGAGTGCGGGTGGTGGGTGGTAGAGGCTAGTTGGAGGCATAAATAAGGCATTAAATGATTGCATGCAAATTACAGGAGCGGGTGCATTTTGCGTCTCCGCTTTCCAGCAACCGAATCCTGGTCATAAAATGCTAGCTCGTGGATCGACAGATTTAGCCATCTGTTGGTGGCACAGACCAGAGGTGGCTTTCAACGTGAAGAAAATTAATTTTGTTTGTGCGGTTATAACTGTCTCGCTATCACACCAAAGAACCAGGAGGATGTCGGTCAGCTGGGCTTTCATTTCTCAGGCCTTTTTTGTACAGCCCGTACGCAGGCCATTCAGCCCAGCTGGTTTGGTGCTGGATTCTTTGAAATGAAATGAAAATCGCTTATTGTCACAAGTTGGCTTCAAATGAAGTTACTGTGAAAAGCCCCTAGTCGCCACATTCCGGCACCTGTTCAGGGAGGCTGGTACGGGAATTGAACTGCCTTGGTCTGCTTTCAAAGCCAGCGATTTAGCCCTGTGCTAAACCAGCCCCTGCTCGTCCCGCTACCCTCTCTTTCCTTTATTACCTTCCTATCTTCTTTCCCCTCTAAGTATTTACCCAATTCCCTTTTGGAGGTTACTGTTGAATCTGTTTCCGCCGCACGATTTAAAAAAAAAAAAATCTTCATTTCCTGGCAAGACCCAAATTTATTGTCCGATCCCTAATTGCCCATGACTTGTTGGGCAATTGGTGAGGGCCGTTAAGAGTCAGCCACCTTGCTGTGGGTCTGGAGTTGCATGTCGGCCAGACTGGGTAAGGACGGCAGATTTCCCGCCAAACACCATTTCTGAGACTAGCTTTTGATTCCAGATTTATGAATTGAATTTAAGTTCTCCCTGCTCCCATGATAGGATTTGAATCCTTCTCCTCAGAACATTCTATGTTATTATCCTGAGGCCTCTGGATTATAAATCCAGTGGCTTTAACACTGCGCCGCCATCACCCCCAAGAGAACACATTCAAATCGTAATAGAAACATAGAAAATAGGAGCAGGAGGGAGCCATGCCAGCCACCAAGCCTGCTCCCCCATTTATTTATTTAAAAAAAATTTTTTTTTTTAAGAGTACCCAATTATTTTTTTTTCCAATTAAGTGGTAATTTAGCCTGGCCAATCCACCTAGCCAGCATATCTTTGGGTTGTGGGGGTGAAACCCACGCAGACACGGGGAGAATGTGTAAACTCCACATGGACAGTGACCCAGAGCCGGGATTCGAACCCGGGTCTTCAGCGTCGTAGTCCCAGTGCTAACCACTGTGCCACGTGCCGCCCTCGCTGCTCCGCCATTTTTGATGGTCATGGCTGATCATCCAACTCAATAGCCTAATCCCACTTTCCTCCCGTTTCCTTTAATGCTCTTCGCCCTAAGTGCAATGCAATATGCAAATATGCAATGTTTTGGCCTCAACTACTTCCTGTGGTAACGAATTCCACTTTCTTGGTGAAGAAATTATTCCTCATCTCTGCCTGGAATGAGTCTACCCCTGTTATGACCCCCTAAGGGGCCAGAACCTACATTGTAACAGATTCCTCTCTATGACCAATGGTTCTGGACACACCCACCATTGGGAACATCCTTCCTGCATCTACCCTGTCCAACCCCGTTCGAATCTTATAGGTTTCTATGAGATCTCCCCCCCCCCTCAGTCTTCTGCACTCCAGCGAATACAATCCTAACTGATTCAATCTCTCCTCATACGTCAGTCTCGCCATCCCAGGAATCAACCCGATAAACCTTCTCTGCACCCCCTTTACAGCAAGAACATCCTTCCTCAGATAAGGAGACCAAAACTACACACAATATTCCAGGTGTGGCCTCACCAAGGCCCTGTATATTTGCAGCAAGGCATCCCTGTTCCTGTACTCGAATCCTCTCGCTATGAAGGCCAACATACCATTTGTCTTCTTTACCGCCTGCTGCACCTGTATGCTTATCTTCAGCGACTGGTGTCCAAGGACACCCAGGTCTCGTTGCACATCCCCCTCTCCTAACTTATGGCAATTCGGATAATAGTCTGCCTTCTCGTTTTTATCACCAAAGTGGACCACCTCTCATTTCTCCAAATTATACTGCATCTGCCATTCATTTGCCCACTCACTCAACTTGTCCAAATCACACTGAAAGATCTCTATGTCACTGGTTGTGTAAAAGTGTTATTTCTCATGTTTTCTTTGTTGTTTTTTCAGTCACCTTCAATGTGTGCCCCCTGGTTACTGACCCTGAAATCAGTGTCCCTTCACCCCCTTGATCCCAACCGCTCCTGGATTAGAAACCCCTCCATGAAATCTCCTCAGCCTCCTGTGCTCCAAGGAGGACAACTTCAGCTTCTCCAGTTTATTTGCATATTTGAAACATACAATACCCAGAGGGGACTTGAAATGAAATGAAAAATGAAAATCGCTTATTGTCACAAGTAGGCTTCAATGAAGTTACTGTGAAAAGCCCCTAGTCGCCACATTCCGGCGCCTGTCCGGGGAGGCTGATACGGGAATCGAACCGTGCTGCTGGCCTGCTTGGTCTGCTTTAAAAGCCAGCGATTTAGCCTGGTGAGCCTGGTGAGCTAAATCAGCCCCACAGGGTGGATACTGAAAAGATCTTAACCCTTGTGGGGAATTGGTTTAGCTCACTGGGCTAAATCGCTGGCTTTTAAAGCAAACCAAGGCAGGCCAGCAGCACGGTTTGATTCCCGTACCAGCCTCCCTGAACAGGCGCCGGAATGTGGCGACTAGGGGCTTTTCACAGTAACTTCATTGAAGCCTACTCGTGACGATAAACAATTTTAATTTTTTCAATTGTATCCCTAGGGGGACACAATTTAAGAAATGAGGGGTCTCCCGTTTCCCATTTACGACAGAGATGAGGGAAAATTTCCTTTCCTCAGAGGGCCATGAGTTTTTAGAACTCTCTTTCCCTGGACCATGATAGAGGCAGAGCCGTTGGATATTTTTACAGCGGAGGTCGATAGATTCTTGACTAACAAGGGAACCGAAGGTTCCTGGGGTGGGCAGGGATGTGGGTGGCACAGTAGCACAGTGGTTAGCACTGTTGCTTCACAGCACCGAGGGCCTGGGTTCAATTCACGGCACTGTCTGTGTGGAGTCTGCACTTTCTCCCCGTGTCTGCGTGGGTGTCCTCCGGGTGCTCCGGTTTCCTCCCACAAGTCCCGAAAGACGTGCTAATTGGGTGAATTGGACATTCTGAATTCTCCCTCTGCGTACCCGAACAGGCGCCGGAATGTGGCGACTCGGGGCTTTTCACAGTAACCGCATTGCCATGTTAATTGGCCTACCCCTGCTCCTAGTTTCTATGGTTACAGAAGTGGATTAGCAACCTAGGCAGTGAGATTACAGTCCCACCATTGGCGAGCTGTGGAACAAAATTCAATAAAATAATTTTAATGCGTTGATTTCCATGGGGGAAAAGAATGATCATGGAAACGTACAAATTAAGAGCAGGAGTAGGCCACTCGCCCCCCCCCCCCCCCCCCCCCACCCCTGCCTGCTCCGCCGGCGGCATGATATCATAGTGGTTAGCACTATGGCTTGACATCGCCAGGGCCCCAGGTTCGATTCCCGCTTGGGTCACTGTCTGTGCGGAGTCTGCACGTTCTCCCCGTGTCTGTGTGGGTTTCCTCCATCAAGTCCTGAAAAACGTGCTGTTAGGTAATTTGGACATTCTGAATTCGTCCTCTGTGTATCCGAACAGGCACCGGAATGTGGCGACTAGGGGCTTTTCACAGTAATTTCATTGCAGTGTTAATGTAAGCCTACTTGTGACAATAAAGATTATTGTATTAAGATCAGTGGTTTTCAAACTTTTTTTCCCGGGACCTCAAAAGCTCATCTTTATACGGCTTTGTTCCCGATTTCAGATTCTTCTTAATTGTTTGTTCACGGGAGATCTTGGGAGTTCTGCATACAGCTCACACCAGCACTGCTCTGTCCTGCCGTGGACTCTCCTGTGAAGCTCTCTCCATCGGGTTCAGTTGTGAGGTCCTGGCATGTCTCTGGCCCTCTCTTCCTTATTACAGAAAGATCCATCTTCAGTTCTTCGCACAGTCCTGTTGCTTGCTTGCTGGAAGGTACAAAATGGAGGAATTTCTCCTCTTATGATTTTGCGCCCAAAGCACGTGACCCTCTCTCTGCCACCGTTTCTGTCGGGAAGACTCCATCAATTTTTAAAAATATCTGTTCCTGGGACAGTGCGCTGACATCAGGGGGAAGCGGTCTGCCCTGCTGGGCTCCGGGCCTATGCACTGCTAGATCGGGCTGAGGGGGCGCGCCTGCGTGAGATGGCTGGCATCCTTGAAAGTTTTTTTTTAGGAAACATTTTATTGAGGCATTTATAATTTTAACATTGAAACATATTAACATGGTTAATGGTCAATTTTCGTTGAAATCGATGAACGGCTGCCATCTCCGAGCGAACCCCGGTATCGAACCCCATTAAGGCGAACTTAATCTTCTCTAGCCTGAGAAACTCACTGACCCACCCCAATTTTGGAGGCTACGAGTCCCTCCACCCCAGCAAAATCTGTCTCTGGGCCACCAGGGAGGCAAAGGCCAACCCCCCCCCCCCCCCCCCCCCCTCCCCCCGCCTCCCCCCGGCTCCCGGATCTTCCTATACTCCAAATATTGCCACCTCTGGACTCGGAGTCACCCTCCCTTCCAGGACCTCTGACAGGCCATCTGCGAATCCCTGCCAAAATCCCCTCGGCCTCGGGCATGCCCAAAACATGTGTACATGATTCGCCAGACTTCCCCCACACCTCCTCCACCTCCTCAAAAAACCTACTCATCCGGGCCACAGTCCTACGAGCCCTGTGGAACACTTCGAACCGGATCAGGCTAAGTCTGGCACACGACGAGGATGCATTGACTCTCCTCAGGCCCTTCCCCCATAGCCCAACTTCCAACTCCCCCCCCCCCAACTCATCTTCCCACTTCCTCTTCACTTCCCCGATTGGGAATTCCTTATATATTGCTGAGACCCGTTTTAGACATCACCTTATCCTGTAGTCCCCTTAGAGGGAGGTGAGGGAAGCTTGGAACATGCCTCCGGACGAAGTCCCGTACATGTAGGTACCGAAATTCGTTCCCACCCGGTAACTCAAACTCCTCTTCTAGCTCCTCCAGGCTCTGGAAACCCTCCTTAATGAAGAGATCCCCTAAATCTCTCAATCCCTGCCCGCTGCCACCTCTTAAAGCCCCCCCCCCCCCCCCCCCCCCCCCTCCCCGGAGCGAACCGGTGATTGGCACAGATCGGTGACCACAACGATGCACCCTCCAGTCTCATATGCTACCTCCATTGCCCCCACAGACTCGGGGCTGCCACTACCACTGGGCTTGTAGAGTACTGAGCCGGCGAGAACGGCAGAGGTGCCGTTAACAGAGCCTCCAGACTCGTGCTCTATTAGCCACCCAATAGTAATTAATAAAGTTCGGAAGGGCCAAGCCTCCCTCCCCACGCCCCCGCTCAAGAAGGAACTTCTTCACACTCGGGGCTTTCCCAGCCCATATAAAACCTGAGATCACCGCGTTCATTTTCCTAAAAAATGCCTTGGGGATAAAGATTGGGAGACACTGGGAGACACTGAAACACAAACAGCAATGACAGCAGGAGCATGCACCACCTGCGGAAGTCTGCTTTCAATCACCCTGCCCAAATTTAGTTTATGAAGCTGACCCCAGTCCCTTGCCACCTGACTCCCCAGATACCTAAAACTCCTTCCCAGCACTTTGAACGGCATCTCCCTCAGTCTCCTCACCTGCCCCCCTTGCCTGGATCGCGAAGACCTCCCTCTTGCTTATGTTTAGTTTGTAGCCTGAGAACCGGCCAAATTCCTCCAGTATTCCCATAATTCCTGCAATCCCCCGCAACGGGTCTGTTATATACAGGAGCAGATCGTCCTCATAGAGCGAGACCTTGTGCTCCACCCCCCACCTCTCACTGTCCCCCCTCCAAATATTCAATGCCCTCAGCGCCATTGCCAAAGGTTCTCTGGCCAAGGCAAACAGTACTGAGGAGAATGGGCACCCCTGCCTTGTCCCCCTGCACAGACTAAAATATTCTGACCGGACCCGGTTGGTCCTTACATTCGCCACTGGTGCCTGATGAAGCAACCGGACCCAATCCACGAATCCCTGCCCGAACCCAAACCTTCCCAGTACATCCCACAGGTACCTCCAGTCCACCCATGGCCACCACCACCTCGACCTCGCGCCCCTCCGCGGGCATCATTATCACGTTTAGGAGCCATCTAATATTGGATGTCAGGTGTTGACCCTTCACAACTCCCGTCTGGTCCACCCCTATTAGCTCTGGGACACAATCCTCTGTGCACATGGTCAAGATCTTTGCCAGCAATTTAGTATCTACATTCAACGTGGAGGTTGGTCTATACGACCCACAGCTCTCCGGGTCCTTATCCCGCTTCAAAATAAGGGAGATCGATGCCCGAGATAACATTGGGGGAGCACTCCCAGCTCCTTGGACTCATTAAAAGCCTTTAGCAGGAGCGGCCCTAGCAACCTGGAAAACATTTTATAAAACTCAACCGGGTATCCGTCAGATTCCGGGGCCTTATCCGATTGCATCGCCCCCAACCCGTCTATAACCTCCCCAAGCCCAATTGAGGCTCCCAAACACTCCACTAATTCCTCATCTATTCTTGGGAACTCCAGCCACCCCCCCCCCCCCCCCCCCCCCCCCCTCCCCAGAAATCGTTTCATACTCTCCTCCCCGGCTGGGGGTTCTGATGTATGCAATCTACTGTAAAACTTCCGAAACACAGCATTCACCCCCGCCGGATCCAAAACCAACTTCCCCCCTGTATCTTTTACTTTCCCAATCTCTCTCGCCGCCTCCCGTTTCCTCAGCTGGTGCATCAACATCCTGCTGACTTTTTCCCCATATTCATACACCGCCCCCTTCACCCTCCTCAGCTGTCCCTCCGCCTTACCTGTGGACAGGAGCCCAAATTCCAGTTGCAGTCTTTGACGTTCTTTCAAACGCCCGTCATCCGGAAACTCCGCATACCTCTTGTCCACCTGTAAAATTTCACCTACCAGCCTGTCCAACTCCGCCCGCTCAGCTTTTTACTTTCGTTTTAGGCTGTTTGCTGCAGGGTGTGTTTTAGTTTCGTTTTCAGTGTTGGAGCTGAAGCCAGACAGAGCAGGTGGACTGTTGATCTCTCTGCCATGAAAAGACTATCTCTTGATCATTTGGCGAATTCCGAATTATAAATGCTCTCAGTAGTGAATGTAAACCTAATGTGCTTCTGTTAAAAGGGGTTTCTTAAGTATTCTGGATGTTAAAAGGACAGCTTACGGATTAATTAGTGTTGTATTCTTTGGGGGTTGTATTCGAATTAATGGTTGCTAAGTTGTTCACTGTATGTTTTAAAAAAGGTTAACTTGAGTTCATAGAATAAACATTGTTTTAATTAAAAAGTACTGTAAAGCTCTGTTTGCACCATACATGTAGAGTGGGCCGTGTGCTCCCCATAACCATAATCTATTAAAAGTAGTGGGTCAGGTGAACTCCATGATACACTTTGGGGTTCTCTGAACCCTGGCCCATAACACTCCTTACGGATCCTGGACCGTGTTGAAATCTCCCCCCATAATCAGTCGATATGAATCCAGGTCTGGGATCTTCCCCAGCACCCGTCTGACAAACGCAACATTGTCCCAGTTTGAGGCCTTTATATTTACCAATACCATGGCCATTCCCTCCAACTTCTTACTAACCATAACATTTCTCTCTCTCTCTCTCTCTCCTCCTCTCTCTCTCTTCCCCCCCCCCCCCCCCCCCCCCCCCCCCCCCCGGAGCCGACTTGACCTTATTAAAGCTTGCCCTCCTCTTCGCAAACTCTGCTCCCAGGTGTCCTGGTACACCCGTATCTCAACCTCTTCCCACATACATCGCCTCGTTTACTTGGCCCACCTCATAATGCGTTCCTTGTCCAGGAACCGATGTAATCGCACCACCATCACTCACCCCCCCCTGGAGTTTGTGCATCAGCGCCCTGTGGGCCCGATCAGCCTCCAGCGGTCGATCAAACGCACCTTCCACAAGCAGCTTCTCCAACATCTTCCCCACATATGCGCCAGTGTCCGATCCTTCGATCCTCTCCGGCAGACCCACGATCCAAATGTTCTGCCTCCGAGAACAATTTTCCAGGTCCTCCACTTTCTCCAGGAGCCTCTTCTGCTGTCACGCAGTATCATAATCTCTACTGCCATCGAGCTGGACTGGTCCTCATGCTCCCCCGCCAGCTCCTCCAACCTCTGGATTGCCTGTCCCTGGGCTGCCAGTTTCGTCTTCATGCGGTCAACCACCACCTTGATCGAGACCAGGACCTCCTCTTCCGCGCTCTCCTTCCGTTGTTGAGTGAACTTCTCATTGAAGAAGCTCCACCAGCTGGTCCATCAACCACTGAGCTGACGGGGTCCGACCCTGTTCGTCCGCCATCTCACGCGCATTGTCCACCGCCTGGTTTGTTCTTTTCCGATGACTTCTGGGCCACAGGTCCATAAACTGTGGGTCCCTCCTTCTGTTCTTGTCTCTACACCCTTTCTCTACAAATTTTCTGCAAGAATCCGGCTTAAAAGCAACACAAAGTCCACCATGAGCGGGAGCTACCACATGTGCGACCGTTCACTCCATGGCCGCCACCAGTCGGCATTCTTGAAAGTTGATCGCAACGGCATTTTTAAAAGTTGGTCACGGCTGTTGGGCACTTCTTCCCGCGTTCGAGAGGGCCGCGACCGATCGCTCCGTGACCCTCCCGTGGGTCGCGACCCTGAGTTTTAAAATGACTGAATAAGATCATCGCTGATCTGATTATAACCTCAACTCCCACATTCCTGCCTACCCCCGATAACCTTTCACCCCCTTGTTAATCAAGAATCTATCTAGTTCAGCTTCAAAGATATTCCAAATCTAAACATCCAGATTGTCTTGGAAAACCCAACTGGATGCCTTCTGGGCGTTGGCATATTGCTGTTTGTGAGAGCTTGCTGTGTATAAATTGGCTGCCCCTTCATTACAACAGTCATTATGCGTAGAGAAAGTACTCTGTTGACAATAAAACACTTTGGAAAGCCTTAAGTCATGAAAGGAGCTTCATTCTTCCTGCTGTCTCCACTGATCCTCATGAATATACTCGCTCAGGCGGGATATTGAGGTAGCTCAGTGCGATCGGATTGTAGCAATGCCTTTCGAGAAAGGTGGAGGTCAATTAACTCATTTCACATTGCTACATCTCTGTTAACGCAAATTCCAAATGTATAAGTTGATCGTTACTGTTGGAGCGATCCTATACTGCCAATATTGGGAGTTCCTTTTCGTTGGGTATCCTAGTTTCCAGAAACAAGGAATTTTAGCTGAAAGGGTAGGTTGGAGAAGCTCGGACTGTTCTACTTGGGGCAAAGGAGATTAAGGAAAGATTTGATCGAGGTGTACAAGATTGTGACAAGTTTAGATAAGATGAACAAAGACAAACTGTTTCCATTAGCTGATGGTACACAGATGATTTGGAGTTGGGGACCAAGGGCAATGTGTCCAAGTTTGCAGACGACACTCAGATGAGTGGTAAAGCGAAAAGTGCAGAGGATACTGGAAGTCTGCAGATGGATTTGGATAGGTTAAGTGAATGGGCTAGGATCTGGCAGATGGAATACAATGTTGACAAATGTGAGGTTATCCATTTTGGTAGGAATAACAGCAAAAGGGATTATTATTTAAATGATAAAATATTAAAGCATGCTGCTGTGCAGCGAGACCTGGGTGTGCTCGTGCATGAGTCACAGAAAGTTGGTTTACAGGTGCAACAGGTGATTAAGAAGGCAAATGGAATTTTGTCCTTCATTGCTAGAGGGATGGAGTTTAAGACGAGGGAGGTTATGCTGCAATTGTATAAGGTGTTAGTGAGGCCACACCTGGAGTATTGTGTTCAGTTTTGATCTCCTTACTTGAGAAAGGACGTACTGGCACTGGAGTGTGTGCAGAGGAGATTCACTAGGTTAATCCCAGAGCTGAAGGGGTTGGATTACGAGGAGAGGGTGAGTAGACTGGGACTGTACTCATTGGAATTTAGAAGGATGCGGGGGTATCTTATAGAAACATATAAAATTATGAAGGGAATAGATAGGATAGATGCGGGCAGTATGTTTCCACTAGCGGGTGAAAGCAGAACTAGGGGGCATAGCCTCAAAATAAGGGGACGTAGATTTAGGACTGAGTTTAGGAGGAACTTCTTCACCCAAAGGGTTGTGAATCTATGGAATTCCTTGCCCAGTGAAACAGTTGAGGCTCCTTCATTAAATGTTTTTAAGGTAAAGATAGATAGTTTTTTGAAGAATAAAGGGATTAAGGGTTATGGTGATCGGGCTGGAAAGTGGAGCTGAGTCCACAAAAGATCAGCCATGATCTCACTGAATGGCGGAGCAGGCTCGAGGGGCCAGATGGCCTACTCCTAGTTCTTATGTTCTTCTGTTGTTATGTACAAGGATTAGGCGTCACAGATTTAAGTTTCTTGGCAAGAGATGCGTGGGTGGGGGGGGGGGGGGGGGGGGGGTGTTGGGTAAATGGGGGGGAATTTGGGGAGGGACCTTTTCAGGATGTGAGTGATAATGATTTGGAACTTGCTACCTATGAGGATGATGGAAGGAAAGATGATGATGGCGGAAGGAAATTGGGTTGGCACTTGAGGGAAACAGTGTCACAGAGCAGGCGGAACGAGACTGACTGGATTTCTCCACGGAGCCTGGAGTCGATGGGCCAAAGGCCCCCCCCCCCCCCCAACCCTGTGCCATGATGACTTTACGTTTCTCTTCTAATCTGATT
Organism: Scyliorhinus canicula; assembly: GCF_902713615.1. Classification (NCBI taxonomy): domain Eukaryota; kingdom Metazoa; phylum Chordata; class Chondrichthyes; order Carcharhiniformes; family Scyliorhinidae; genus Scyliorhinus; species Scyliorhinus canicula. Next base: position 275,545,490 of record NC_052147.1, on the reverse strand, counting down.
CAAACTGAAGGAACCATTTTACCAAAGGAACTTTCCCCACTTTCTCTTCCAGGTCATACGGGAGCCTACAGACGAGAGTTACGACACATTTGTGATGCAGCTACGGTAAGAGTTTAAACCCCTTTTCACTTCGGCAGACTAGCAAATCCTGTCCTTTGGCTTCATCAGTCTGTGCGCCATCATTAGTCATCGCAATTTAGCATGCCTCATTGTGGGTGAGGCGTGGAGAATTAGTTGCCTTTTTCACTGGTCACATTGCTCCTATTGATTTGTAAAAGAGGGGGGCCCCTGTGGCAGAAACTTGGCAAATCAGACATAGAGAGTATTCACAGAAAGGAGAAAGTGACTTAATGAGGAGGAACAGTGTGAAGACTTTGAAAGGTATGATGAGATATGTTAAGCATCCGACCGTATCTAATGAAATGATTGGTCAGCCCCAGATACGTTCAGGGTGAAAGAGGAAGCAACCAATGCATTGGGTGAGAGGGTTGACAGTTTGGGGTTGGGATATACTTGTTGCCCAGGACTTTGTTGTGTTTTTATATCTCTCTCTTTGCTTTCCCTCTCCCAAATCTGCTCGCGGACTGTAGAGTATAGACTAATGGGCTGGGATTCTCCGATCCTGCGGCCAAGTTCTGACGCCGGCGTTGAAAGCATTGCGAGCGACTCCGGCTTCAAAGGGCCTCCAGGCTCAGGCATTCACCCCTTCCTAGGGGACTAGTACAGTGGCAGAGTGATGTCCGCTGCTCTGGCGCTCGAAAGCCGGTGCGCCACGGCCGGCGTGGGTCCGCGCATGGGCGGCATGGTTGGCGTGGGTCCGCACATGCACGCCACGGCCGGTGCGCGCATGTGCGGGTTGCCGTCTTCACGCCGGCCCCGGGCAATATGGCAGAGCTCTACAGGGGCCCAGGCAGAGGAACATAGGCTCCCCACGGAATTAACCCACCCGGCGATCGGTAGGTCCCGATCGCAGGCCTGGCCACTGTGGAGGCCCCACCCGGATCCCCCCCCCCCCCCCCCCCCCCCACCAACCAGGGCGGCCCCCGCAGCCAGAACTCCGACATCCCGGCGGGTAGGACCATACGTAACCCACGCCGGCGGGACTCGGCCGAACTTGGTGGGCAGTCGACCCGTCGAGGCACGGAGAATCACCGGGGGGGGGGGGCTGCTTTGAACGGCCCCCGGCCAACGCGGCAGCGACCTCTCGGGCGCGATTGCCGCCAATTCTCCGATCGCTGGAGAATAGGCGGCCCAGCGTCGGGAGCGGCATGGCACGATTCACGCGCCCCCCTGGCGATTCTCCGACCCGGCGCAAGATCGGAGAATCCCGGCCACTGGCTTTGACAGCCTCTGTACTCATTTCACGTCGTCAAAGTGGATGATTGCAATTGATGAGGAATCAAATGCGGTTGAGCTGAACTTAATCCTTTCTTTATTTGTTCACGAGCTGTGGGCAGATCTAGCAAGCTCAGCATTTATTGTCCATCGCTGATCGCTCATTGAGAAGGTGGTGCAGAGCCGTCTTCTGGAATGGCTGTAATTTGAAGGTACACCCACAGTGCTGCTCTGGAGGGGGTTCCAGCATTTTGATTCTGTGACAGTGAAGGAATAGTGATATTTTTACGAGTCAGGATGATGTGTGGCTCGTAAGTAAAGTTGCAGGTGGGAGGCTTTGGAGAGGGTTCAGAGGAGGTTTACCAGGATGTTGCCTGGTCTGGACGATGTTAGCTATGTGGAGTGACTGAATAGAATCGGATTGTTTTCATTAGAAAGACGGAAGTTGAGGGGTGACCTGATAGAGGTGTACAAGATTATGAGGGGCATGGATAGAGTGGATGGGCAGACACTCTTTCCCAGGGAACAGTAGTCAGTCACCAGGGGGCATAGGTTTAAGGTCCATGAGGCAAAGTTTAGAGGAGAGGTGCGAGGCAGGTTTTTCACACAGAGGGTGGTGAGTGCCTGGAACGTGTTGCCAGGGGAGGTTGTTGAAGCAGCTACATTAATGACGTTCAAAAGGCATCTCGACAAACACATGGATAGGATGGGTATAGAGGGATATGGCACAAGGAAGTGCTGAGGGTTTTTGCAAAGGGTGGTATCATGACCGGTACAGGCTTGGAGGGCCGAAGGGCCTGTTCCTGTGCTGTATTCTTCCTTGTTCTTTGATCTGTTGGCTTTGGTCAGCACTTCCTGAACTATTTTCCAATACGAGCCCATTTTAACACTTGAAAATTGATGCGACCCTAGACACCAACAAAAGCAAAACAATAATAATGCAGCATGGTTTATAATGATTAAATTTGGTCAACATATAATACATCATATAAACCTGAAAATTTGTGTCTAAAAGTACTTTGTAAAATGTAATTATTTTATGTACTCACCAGACCATTATTTAATCTGATCCGCTGAATACTCATGAACTTTGGTCAGGAATGAGTGTGAGTCACTCAAACCCTAGTCTACAGTTGCAGATGGAGGAATAGCATCACACAGCAATAAAGCCTCTATTGTACTTGTCTCTCGTCTTTGAGTATAATTGTTAGCGCCACAACCAGGTAAAGACAACCAGATCTCTAACACGCATCCCGTGGAGAAATAGGGTCCAAATTTATGCGAGGACACAAGAGGGCTTCCAGATTTAAACATTTCTCAGAAGCACAGGCATGTGTCTGCAGGAATGGAACATATTGGAAATGCTTGAGGTATATCCTACTCCTGATTGCTGGGGATAATATTTAAAGTGTGTGGGCAGTAGGTGAGATCTGGATTGCGTTCAGATGTGATGTGAACTCCTTGCCTGAGTTCACACAGGAGGTTGCTGGAGGGTTACAGGCAGTCACATAGAACTGTACAGGATTCCACAGTACAGGAACAAACCATTCAGCCCAACAGGTTTACACTGGTGTTAATGCTGCACATCAGACCTCTTCTCCTGTACCTCATCTAACCTGATCAATACCTCACCTCCTTTTCGTTTCCTTTAACGAAGGTAACCCTGAGCGCAACCTGTTCCTTTCTGAGTTTTGCAAAGAGTGTAGCAAAACTCCCCCAGCTCTCAATTAATTGTTGCAGGGCATTTGTTACTTTACTTGCTCCTCACAGTAGAGGGAGCACTGTTCCCGAACTTTCCGGGCAGAGCACATGGCAAGCTTCTTTTGATGCCGTTTAGACCAAAACCTTGGTTTAAATTTTGGTTCCTTCGATGGTTGCTGCTCTTATTTGGAATCCCTCCATAGCCAGCTTTGTTGTGGTGATGTTTTTATCTTCTTAATCCCTTTTGGATGGCTGTGCGCAGATCGTAGATTTTTCTTACTCCACCAGATTTCTGAAGTTCATTTTCGGGTGCTTGCAGTGCCGATCAACCACCTCGTCGCCTGTTTCCTTATGGTATTTTTAAAGGGTAGACTTATAGACGACGAAGGTACAAACAAACAGGGGTTTTAGCCGAAAGGTGTCTTCTCTACAGTCTGGATTGACTGTTATCCGACCCAGACTGCCGATGTCATCATCAATACATCATGTGATCAAACTCTTAAAGTGACCTTGTTCCAACTAGGAAAAAAGACATCAATACATAACACCCATAACCCTTGATTCCGTTACTGATTAAAAATCTGTCTATCTCAAGTCCTTTGGTGGTTGCCACATTGAAGATTTGGAAGCAATTTTGGCAGAACTTTAGGTTGGGAGTGGGGTCAAGGCCGATGCCGATCCGGGCAATCATGGATTTGAGCCGGGGGAGGATGGATGCGAGGTTCTGGAAATGGGAAGAGAGAGGGGTGAAGGAGATGAAGGATTTGGTTTTGGAGGGGCAGTTTGCAAGCTTGGAGGAGCTGAGGGGGAAGTTTGGGTTTCCATGTGAGGAGGGTTTTCAGTTATGCAGGTGCGGGACTTTGCTAGAAAGGTTTCCCCGACCTTTCTGATAGCGCCGGCCTCCTCGTTGTTGGAGGAGGTGCTGTTGGTAAAGAGGATGGAGAGAGAGGTCGTCTCGGCAAATTATGGGAGGATTTTGGAGAAGGATACGGTGACTATGGACGGGGTTAAGGCCAAGTGGGAGGAGGAGTTGGTGATGGGGCTGGAGGAGGGACTGTGGTGTGAGGGGCTGCGGAGGGTGAATGCCTCAACCTCGTACGCGAGGCTGAGGTCGGTGCAGTTGAAGGTCGTGCACAGGGCGCATTTGGTGAAGTCAAGGGTGACCCGGCTGTTTGAGGGGGTAGAAGACACTTGTGAGCGGTGTGGGAGGGGCCCAACTAATCATGTGTACATATTCTGGTCCTGCCGAAGATGGAGAAATATTGTGGGTTGTTTTCAGCACCATGTTGTCGATCCTGTATGTGGATTTGGAGCCGGTTCCCCTGGAGGCCATATTCAGGGTGCCGGGCTTACCGGTGTTGCAGACAGGAGTGTTGTGTTATGTAATTTAGAATAATACAGGCCGCCACTTGATGCAGTTTTGAGTGAAAGATGCTCCAGACTTTGAAGTGAGTTCAATGTGTTTTATTGAACTATTAGCACAGTTCTCAATGAGTTCGACTCTCTGCTGATCTAAATGTAGTAACTCAGTCTAACTGAACCAGCCTTACTCTGAGCCACGTGCTGGGGTGTGATGCTGAGGATACGCCCTGTCTCACTCTGTAGATGTTGGTCTGTGGAAAGAGGCGGGGTGTGAGCGCCTCATCCCCTTTGATAGTGAGATACCACCCCTGAGTGTCCTGACTGCTGATTGGTCGTGTCCTATTCTAAGTGTTCATTAGTTGCATGTTTGCATATCATGGCAAGGAATGGGGCAGATGTTTTGGCCTTTGCCTCGTTGACCGCTCGCAGGCGGTTTCTGTTGGGGTGGAGGTCAGCTTCTCCACCCTGTGCCTCGGCGTGGCGGGGGGATCTAATGGAGCTCTTACACCTTGAGAAGAGGAAATTTTCCCTAAGGGGGACAGATGAGGGGTTCCACCAGAGATAGGGTTTGTTTATTTTGCATTTTGGGGTGCTAGTTACCGTTAACTGTTAGGAGGGATGTGGGGTGGGTTGGGGGGGGGGGGGGGGGGGGGGGGGGGGGGGTGGTGCCAGGTTTATTGTATTGGGGGTGTAATGTTTTTGTCTTGTTTTCTTTTATAAAATGTAAAAATGCTAAAAGTTTGAATAAAAATACTTCACAAAAAGTAATCAAATCTGTCTCGCTCAGTCTTGAACATACCCCCAGCTCTAAAGCTCTCTGCGGTAATAATTCCACAGATTCACTAGCCCCTGGGAGAATTATACAACCGCAGAAGTACCTTTCTGGTCTTGTATCTCTTTATCTCTTTCTCCGTGCCCCACCCCTAACACCCCACCCTTCATTCAACCAAAAGAAAGATTTACGTTGTACACGTTACTCAGGGTCACCAGACATATCAAAGCTTTTGAAATTGTGGTTGCTGTGATCATGTAGGATACACGGCAGCCATTTTGCACAGCAAACCCCCGCAAGTGGCAGTGTGTCAGTGACTGTTTTGGTGACGTTGATTGAGGGGTGAATGTTGGTCAGGACACCGGGAAACCTCTGCTTGCTCTTTTCGAAATAGTCCCATGGGATCTTACCCGTCCACCGGCAGGCAGATAGGGCCCTCTCAACTGAAATAATTTTCAACGACATGGAGCTTTTTCACGATGTTAGGACAATGTGAGACATTCTTAGCCAATGAAGAACTTTTGAAACACAGCCACTGTGGCGATGTGTGAAACATGGCAACCAATTTATGGACAGCAAGCTCGCATAAACACCAGTGAGACAATAATCGGATCGTTTCGCGTTATTATGCAGCTGGGAGGAATGAAGATTGGCACAGCACTGGGAGAACATCCCAGCTCTTCTAATAGTGCCATAATCCTCCATTCACCTGAGGGGGAAGGCAGGACCTTGGTTTCAGTCTCACCTGAAAGACAGCACCTCCACATTGCAGGACTCCCTCGGTACTGCACTGGGAGTGTCAGCCTGCTTGTGTGCCCAAAGCTCTGGAGGGAGACATGAACTCATGACCTTCTGGTCATTTGTTGCCCATCCCAAATGGTCCTTGAATGGAGTGGGTGGTTAGGCCATTTCAAAGGGCTGTTAAGAATCAACTGTGGATCTGGAGTAACGTGCAGGTCAGACCAGGTAACGGATGGCAGATTCCCCTCCGTAACCAGAATGGATCTTTACAACAATTCGCCATTACTGAGACAAGCTTTCAATTCCAGATATATTAATTTATGGAATTTAAATTCCACCAGTTGCTGTGGTGGGATTTGATGGGGGAGGCGGTGGCGTAGTGGTATTGTCACTGGACTAGTAATCCAGGGACCCAGAGTACTCTGGGATCTCAGGTTCAAATCCCGGCACCACAGATGGTGAAATTTGAATTAGATTAAAATCTGGAATTAAAAGTCTTATCGATGCCCCTGAAACCATTGGCGATTGTCGTAAACACCCATCTGATTCACTAATGTCCTTTAGGGAAGGAAATCTGCTGACCTTATCTGGTCTGGCCTACATGTGACTCCAGACCCACAGCAATGTGATTGGCTCTCAACTGCCCCTCAAGGGCAATTAGGGATGGGCAATAAAAGAACCCATGCCCCCCAGAATGCCCCCTGGGTTTCTGGATTGGAAATCCAGTGACAGTACCACTGTGTCACCATCGGCCCCTTACTATAGGGGCTGGCTTAGCTCACTGGGCTAAACCGCTGGCTTTTAAAGCAGACCAAGGCAGGCCAGCAGCACGGTTCGATTCCCTGTGCCAGCCTCCCCGGACAGGCGCCGGAATGTGGTGACTAGGGGCTTTTCACAGTAACTTCATTGAAGCCTACTCGTGACAATAAGCGATTTTCATTTTCATTTCATTTCACATCATACCTGGGGACGCTCCGAGGTTTAACGCAGGTAAACCTACACTTGAGCTCGGATTATGTAACAAACTGTCAGAGTTACAGTTTCTGCCCCTCACTATGTCAATGCCATGCTCGATGATGCTGCATAATTGAAGTGCACTTACTTACAATTTCATCATCCCTGTTGCTTTTCCCTCCCTTCCCGAAGACATTGGCTCTTCCAGCCATATAGTTATATCGGTGCCAGCTTGCCCTGCAGTATCTTCCCAAGTGGCTTCTCTTCATACAGAATAAGTGCCAGTTGGCCGGTGGTCAATGGGCGCCATCCCAGTTGAACCAATCTCGTCATGGCCTGGCGCTACCACCTGGCAGAGGAGATCCACCTGGACATACGATTGGCAAGCGAAGCCCAGGCTTGATTGAAGTCCATGCAGGGAAAAAGGGAGAAAGTGTAAAATGGGTTGCCAAGTTGTTACTGCCCATTCTGCACTCTCTGACAACGTTCAAGATCTATCCCTGTTACGTCTCCAAAATCCATCACCACGGGGGGGGGGGTCAAGGAATTTGCTGGGGGGGGGCAAGTCAGCTTTGAGCACAGAAATTGTGATGTGCCGCAAGAATTTCCTTTCATCAGGCTGGGTCCTGCACAACTTGATTTACTCAGATTATCATTCCAAAGCTCCTGGTAATTGCACAGGTTCTGTGCCAGGAAAAAAAAATATCTCAATTGGACACTATTCTCTGTGAATGTGTGTGTGTGCGTCGAATGCGGAGTTACTGTCAAACAATGTGGATAATTGAAAATTGGCTCACTCTGCAATTTACATTGGAAGCCCAGACTCACTGCGTACTCGAGATTGCAATAGCTGTTCATCTATTGCGACCAGAGATTAACCAGTTCTGTACCTTGGACGATCCGGAACATTCTGCCGTTGCACAGTGTCCCTTGGGAGAAGCTTCTAGAGGAGCGGAAGGTCCTCCCATTTTCGAGAGGAAGAGCCGTGTGTACTGAATAAAGATTTGTTGGGACACCGTAATGGATGTTTGGCCTTGTATCAAGTGTTTAGAAAGCTTGCGGCTTATTAAATTGGAACTTTTGCCTTCTTGCCTGCCCCAAGTCCCACAGAAGCACAGAACTGTTGCAGCGCAGAAGGACGCCAATTGGTCCCATTGTGTCTGCACTGAGACTTCAGACTCGTTATGGACATTAAAATACTTTTGAGATGTAGTCTCTGTGGTAATGTAGGAAACGTGGCAGCCAATTCACGCACTGAGTTCTGCACTATCAATAAACAACCTGATGTCTTGTTCTTGCATTGGAAGTTAAGGAATAATATTGGCCAGGACATCAGTCTTAATTGTACAGCAACTGACTACTTAATTGTATTTAGGTGGTGGGATTCACTTTTGTTCCGAGAAGCAGGAATAGACTGAAACTCTGTGATACACGATCAGTCACTACTGAAGCGAGATTGTAGTCCAATTGAAGGCTTTAATGAACAAGTAGTTACCCCAGCAGCTCCAGTACAGAATGACTGCTGTGGGTGAAACACAGACTCTTATGCTCCGCCTGCTGGGCGGAACCAGCAGGCAGGTTCTACCACTCATACGACAGTATAAGGTACATCCCACCTCGGTACCGCGATACCCCAAATATAGCCTACCACACCCTGGTTGTTCAGTTTGGAAATATGTGTTTATCTCCGTAAATAAAAGTTTGCAAAGGACAGTATTTTTCTGATAGTAGGATAGGAAACCCTTAAGTACCCAAAGGGTCAGTGGTGCACGCATTCCCGCCAGTCACAGCATTCGCACACCTATTTAATATTTGAGGTAGTCCCGGTGGGCAGCTCTGTAGCCCCAGCAGTGCCACTGGCAGCAGTGGCTAGGACTGGTACTGCAAGTAGTCTCCAGATTCTAAGTCACAGAGCCCAGGGCCCTCGAAGTGGGAGGAGGGGGTCCCATGATGGCTGGGGATGGGGAAGCATGGGGAGGGGATCTTTTTTTTAGAAAATATTTTATTGGGGCATTTATAATTTTAACCTTCTAAACAACAGAGTGGTCCAACACACGCAAAACCCCCACAATAACACACCAAACGTCCCCCTGTCCTAACTCCCAGCTACCCATATATTAGACTTCCATGCCTCCCCTTCCCCCCCCCACCCCATCCCCCCCTCCTTTTGATGGTCAGTTTTGTTTAAAGAAGTCGATGAATGACTGCCACCTTGCGAACTCCTGTAATGAACCCCTTAAGGCGAGCTTAATCTTCTCTAGCCTAAGAAACTCTGCCATGTCACTGACCCACATCCCCGACTTTGGAAGCTCCGTGTCCCTCCATCCCAATGAAATCCGTCTCCGGGCCAAAATGTAGGCCTTTCTTCCGCCCTGGGCTCCCGGATCTTCCGACACAAATATTGCCACCTCTGGACTCGGAGTCACCCTCCCTTCCGGGACCTCTGACATGACATCCGTGAATCCCTGCCAAAATCCCCTCAGCCTCGGGGAATTCCCAGAACATGTGCACATGATTCGCTGAACTTCCCCCACACAGCCCACATCTGTCCTCCACCTCCTCAAAAAACCTACTCATCCGGGCCACAGTCATATGAGCCCTGTGAACCACCTTGAACTGGATCAGGCTAAGCCTGGCAGACAGCGAGGATGCACTGACTCTCTCCGGGGCCTTCTCCCATAATCCGACTTCCAACTCTCCTCCCAGCTCTTCCTCCCACTTCCTCTTCACCTCCCCGTTTGGGACCCCCTTCCCACTCCATCAGTTCCTTATATATTTCCGAGACCCTCCCCTCCCCAACCCCTGTTTTAGACATCACCTTATCCTGTAGCGTGGGGGGGGGGGGGGTGGAGAACAGGACACTCAATGGGTAAGAGGTTTCTTGAAGAAGGTGCTTCCTGCTGCCCACCGATGGGTGACCTATGAACTTTCCCACTGCCCTGATCTCCTCCCAGCAGCCTCAAACTTTCGAGGGAGGTGGTGACCTAATGGTAGTGTCACTGGACTGGTGATCAAGTGACCCATGGTAATCCTCTGGGGACCCGGGATCTGTTCCATAGTCACAGGGAGTATACCCTTTGTTTTCATTCCATTTCATTTTAACTGTCTTTTAAATGTTATTTCTGTCGTGTCTTTCTATATATGGATCTTCCCCCCCCCCCTTATCTTATCCCCCCTTTCCTTACCTTTCTCCTTTTGGCTTCCCCGTCCCCTCTCTCCCACCTATGCCCCCCCCCCCCCCCCCACCCCCTCCCCCCACATCTACATCTGTCACAGTTTACCCTCTGATGTTAGTTTCTCTGCTGTTTGGCCTTTCACACCTTTTGTTCTCTCTGGGGATTGCCGTCAGCACTTGGTTTCTGTGGCTATGACTCATCTTTCATTCCCTCACCCCACAGTATAAATATTTCCCACTTTCTATGTCTTTTAGCTTTGACAAAGGGTTATCTGGACTCGAAACGTTAGCTCTTTTCTCTCCTTACAGATGCTGGCAGACTTGCTGAGATTTTCCAGCATTTTCTCTTTTGCTTTCAGATTCCAGCATCCGCAGTAATTTACTTTTGTACCAAATGGGATACATAATAATAATAATCACTTATTGTCACAGGTAGACTTCAATGAAGTTACTGCGAAAAGCTCCTAGTCGTCACATTCCGGCGCCTGTTCGGGGAGGCCGGTACGGGAATTGTACCCGCGCTGCTGGCCTTGTTCTGCATTATTCTGCATTACAAGCCAGCTGTTTAGCCCACCGTGCTAAACCAGCCCCTAAACCAGCACATTCAGAACAGATTTAGAAACTCAAGACTGGGCATCCATGAGGCGCTGTGGGCCATCAGCAGCAGAGTTACACCCAGCCAAAATCATTAACCTCGTGGCCGGCATATCCCCCACTCTCTACCATTCCCACCAAGCCAGGGGACCGACCCTGCTTCAATGAAGAGAGCAGGAGAGCATGCCAGGAGCAGCATCAGGCAGACTGAAAAATGTGGTGTCGACCTGGTGAAGCTACAACACAAGCTACAACTTGTGTGCCCAACAGCATATGCAGCAAGTGATAGAGCTAAGCGATTCCACAACAAATGCATCAGATCTAAGCTCTGCAGTCCTGCCACATCCAGCCGTGAATGGTGGTGAACAATTAAACAACTCACTGGAGGAGGAGGCTCCACAACTATCCCCATCTTCAATGATGGAGGAGCCCAGCACATCTGTGCACAAGACAAGGCCGAGGCATTCGCAACAACCTTCAGCCAGAAGTGCCGAGTGGATGCTCCATCTCAGTCTCCTCCGGAGGTTCCAGCATCACAGATGTCAGATGTCAGCCAATACGATTCACTCCATGTGATATCAGGAAATGGCTGAAGGCATTGGATACTGCAAAGACTATGGGCCCTGACAATACTCCAGCAATAGTACTGAAGACTTGTGCTCCAGAACTTGTCACACCCCTAGCCAAGCTGTTCCAGTACAGCTACAACATCCGGCAATGTGGAAAATTGCCCAGGTGTGTCCTGTACACAAGAAACAGGACAAATCCAACGCAGCCAATTGTCCATCATCAGTAAAGGAGTCATCAACAGTGCTATCAAGCATCACTTACTCAGCAATAACCTGCTCACGTATACTCACTTTGGGTCTCGGCTCCTGACCTCATTACAGCCTTGGTTCAAACGTGGACTAAAGAACTGAATTCTAGAGGTGGGGTGAGAGTGACTGCCCTTGTGGCACCAAGGAGCCTTAGCAACACTGTAGTCAATGGGAACCAGGGGGAAAACTCTCCCTTGGTTGGAGTCATACCCGGCACAAAGGAAGATGGTTGTGGTGATTGGAGGTCAATCATCTCAGTCCCGGGACATCACTGCAGGGCTTCCTCAGGGTAGTGTCCTAGGCCCAACCATCTTCAGTTGCGTCATCAATGACCTCCCTTTCATCATAAGGTCAGAAGTGGGGATGCTTGCTGATGACTGCCCAACGTTCTTAACTATTTGTGATTCCGCAGATACAGAGGCAGTTCACGTCCAAATGCAGTAAGACCTGGAAAATATCCAGGCTTGGACGACAAGTGGCAAGTTACATCCATGCCATACAAATGCCGGGCAATGGCCACCTCCGACAAGAGAGAATCTAACCATCACCCCTTGACATTCAATGGCATTACCATCACTGAATACCCCACAATTAACATCCTGGGGGTTACCATTGACCAAAACTGAACTGGACTAGTTTACACAAACAGTGCCACCTTTGAGTCTGAGAAACCCAGCCATGTCGCGGAACTCCCTCCCTAATAGCATAGTGGGTGTACCTACACCACATGGACTGCAGTCGTTCAAGAAAAAACTCACCACCACCTTCTAAAGGGATGGGCATCAAATGTTGGCCACATCTCGTTAAAATTAATAATATAAACAGCTACCCTTGAGTGGGCCTGTGGTGGACTGTAAAAGTCTGCCCGGACGTGTAAAAATTAGGGATCGGATTTTCCAGCCCCACCCACCACCGGGATCGACCGGTCCTGTTGAACATCTATGGATATTGACTGCGCTGCCGAATTCCATGGGCAGCACGGTAGTATAGTGGTTAGCACTGTGGCTTCACAACGCCAGGGTCCCAGGTTCGATTCCTGGCTTGGGTCACTGTCTGTGCGGAGTCTGCACGTTCTCCCCATGTCTGCGTGGGTTTCCTCCGGGTGCTCTGGTTTCCTCCCACAGTCCAAAGATGTGCAGGTTAGGTGGATCGGCCATGATAAATTGCCCTTAGTGACCAAAAAAAAGGTTAGGAGGGGTTATTGGGTTATGGGGATTGGGTGGAAGTGAGGGCTTAAGTGGGGTTGGTGCAGACTCGATGGGCCGAATGGCCTCCTTCTGCACTGTATGTTCTATGATCCCTGTGGGACTGGAAAAACCTAGCCAAGGCTCCAGTTCTATCCTACACCACCTGACTTTCTGGAATAGAAAACCAGGAGGGAATCCTCCTGTTCATTCTTTGAATAGTCATGATGTGGAGATGCTGGCATTGGACTGGGGTGAGAACAGTAAGAAGTCTTACACCAGGTTAAAATCCAACAGGTTTGTTTCAAACACTAGCTTTCGGAGCACTGCTCCTTCCTCAGGTGAATGAAGAAGTATGTTCCAGAAACATATATATATGGACAAATTCAAAAATGCATGACACTGCTTAGGATGCGAGCATTTGCAAGTAATTAAGTCTTTACAGATACAGAGATAGGGATAACCCCAGGTTAAAGAGGTGTGAATTGTCTCAAGCCAGGACAGTTGGTAGGATTTTGCAAGCCCAGGCCAGATGGTGGGGGATGAATGTAATGCGACATGAATCCCAGGTCCCGGTTGAGGCCGTACTCATGTGTGTGGAACTTGGCTATAAGTTTCTGCTCGGCAATTCTGCATTGTCGCGTGTCCTGAAGGCTGCCTTGGAGAACGCTTACCCGGAGATCAGAGGCTGAATGCCCTTGACTGCTGAAGTGCTCACCGACTGGAAGGGAACATTCCTGCCTGGCGATTGTCGCGCGATGTCCGTTCATTCGTTGTCGCAGCGTCTGTATGGTCTCGCCAATGTACCACGCTTCGGGACATCCTTTCCTGCAGCGTATGATGTAGACAACGTTGGACGAGTTGCACGAGTATGTACCGCGTACCTGCTGGGTGGTGTTCTCACGTGTAATGGTGGTATCCTTTGAATAGTGCCTTGGGATCGTTCACATCCACTTTGTGAATGCTTCAATGGAATCTGACTACTACGCTCTCAGGCAGAGTAACTTTTTTACACCGGCAGGAGGTTCGGTAACTGGTTAAGATAATTGGCAAGGGAGGCAGGGTGGGCACGAGGAGAATACTTTTATGAGGTTTATGATCTGTAACTTGCAGAAGGGAATTGAAGAATGATTGAAGAGCAGAACTTTGGCGAGAGATACTAATTGCATAGCTACTTCACAGAGACAGCAAAAGGAAAATGGACCGAAAGGCCTTCTTCTGTGTTGTATGATTCTGTGCTTCCCTTGGCTCACAAACAATCAATTAGATTGTTTCTCTGCACTTCGACTGCAGGTCTCACTCCTTTTAGCCAGCAGCACAGAGCAGGGATTAAATTACCCACACCTTCTTCATGCATTAAGAGGATTTTGGAGACTTCCATTGGGGTGGCCCATGATTATGCTTGGCAAAGTACATAGAACACACAGTGCAGAAGGAGGCCATTCGGCCCATTGAGCCTGCACCGACCCACTTAAGCCCTCACTTCCACCCTATCCCCGTAATCCAATAACCCCTCCTAACCTTTTTGATCACGAAGAGCAATTTATCATGGCCAACCCACCTAACCTGCACGTCTTTGGACTGTCGGATTTACAGCCTCCCTGACTAGGAAACTTTCCCACTCCTACAGCCTGCCAACAGGTGTATTGGAAGGACTCCCAGGCTGATAATTGACATATTTGGCCTTGGTATGAATGCACCTTCCAGGGCCATCAAGTCTTGGAGTGGGACTTGAACTTGGAGCTCAGAGGCAGCAACACGACCCAAGGTGGCACCACCGACTAAGTCAACAGAATTCAACTTTTTGAAGTTTCTTCCCTCCCTATGATTGGAAACTTTGGGTGAGAACAGGTTACGGTTTTGAATTCCCCATCGGTCGGGTCCCCTCGCCATCTGGGCATGAGGAAATTTCACTGGCGGTCAGAAATCAACAGCCTCAGGGAGGAAGGGGAGAACACTTTGAGGGAAGGAAAAAAGCTGCCTTGGTATAGCACCTTCCGTGACTTTGGGATGCCTCAGAGCGCTTTCCAGCCAATGAGGTACTTTAGACGTGTCATCAGTGTTGCAGTGTCGAGAAACATAGTAAGAAGTCTTATAACACCAGGTTAAAGTCCAATAGGTTTGTTCCAAACACCAGCTTTTGGAGCACTGCTCCTTCCTCAGGTGAGAAACATAGGGGCCGTTTTTTTGCACAGCAAGCTCCCACATACAACAATAAGATAATATTGTCCAAGGAGGGCGTTGTCACTGGAGAGGCGATCGAGAGGGAAAAAAGATCAAAATCTGAAGTTATGCCGTGGGTTACAGTTCCACAACAACTGTCCCTGGATAACCAGAGGGAATGTCGCAGCCTCTTAGCTTGAGCAATGGGCCATTTTGTAAAGTTGTGGTTAGATTGGGACAGCCAAGTCCTTCGATATTTATTGGAGGTTTGTGCCCTGACTTGCCCGATGCAACTTTGATTTTACAAGTGGCTTCCTTTCTTCACTCGCCCACACCTTCCATTTTAATTTGTTTTAATTATCGCAAATACTTACGCCAAACCTTGAATCAAGCCATAATCGGGACGTTGACTTGGCGTTGCGTTTCTTTGCCAGTGTGTGTTGCGGTTCGACCATCCATTAGTAAAGCCTGGTCGGTCTTCAGTGACACCGACATGACGCAGCCCTTGCCTGGTGATATAGCACAACAGGTCCGCCACCTGGGTGAGTTAATACCTCGGCTCAGGCACTGGGGCTGCCGGTTTGAGTTTGCCGTCTTCCGCGTGTTTTATTTCTAACTCAGTAAGAGTAAGAGGGGAAGGGCTTTAAGTTGCTTTTGCACTGAGTTAACGCCCATGCAATTGGCACGAACCTCTGGGGTTTGCCGAGGCTGGGTGCACGCTGGCACTGTCTCTGCCACTTGAAATGCTTGACGCAGGGATCAGTGGCACGGTTAAGGGTTGGTAAGGGCTTGATGAATGCATGAGTGAATTGAGAAACACGGGAGCTGGGTGGGAGAGAAAAATTACTTTTATTTGGAACTTTTCACAGCCTCAGGTTTTCACAGCCTCTGGCGGAAGCTCCAGGTTTGAGTCCTGCCCCAGGAATTGACAGTCAAGAGAGCTGTGTTCCTAGCGTGGCCAACCAGGTTGAGTATCAACTTGCCAATCCTTCCGCCACATGTCAATGGAAAAAATGAAATGAAAATTGCTTATTGTCACGAGTAGGCTTCAGTGAAGTTACCGTGAAAGCCCCTAGTCGCCACATTTCAGCGCCTGTTCGGGGAGGTTGGTACGGGAATTGAACCGTGCTGCTGGCCTGCCTTGGTCTGCTTTAAACGGCAGCGATTTAGCCCAGTGTGCTAAACCAGCCCCAATGGCAGGTGCTAAGAGCGGGAGGGATTTCAGGTCAGCCGTATGATGGAAAGAAAGTTGCAACCTCTGCCGTCACTATCCATAGCTCCGGACTGCAACCTGAATGTACTGGAATGCGCCACCACCTGTCGAATTTCCTTTCAAAATTGTTGAGCCATTTGCTTCAACCACCTCCTGTGGTGGTCAGTTTCACATTCCAATCACTCTTTGAGTAAAAAATAACAGTTATTTCCCTGTTGGATTTATGAGTAAGTATCTTGCATCTATGACCTCTAGTTCTTGAGTTTCCCACAAGTGGGACCATTAATCTCCACATCTGCCCCAATCCAACCCATTTGAAAATTACAAACGCCTCCTTTCGGGGGGAAATGGACTGTTTCTGAACAGTAATTCTGAAAGTAAAGGTTTCCAGGTCCTCCGGGTGCTCCGGTTTCCTCCCACAAGTCCCGAAAGACGTGCTTGTTAGGTGAATTGGACATTCTGAATTCTCCCTCTGTGTACCCGAACAGACGCCGGAATGTGGCGATTTTCACACTAGCTTCATTGCAGTGTTAATGTAAGCCTCCTTGTGACACTAATAAAGATTATTATTATTATTAGTGTTAGACCAGCAGCTGGAAGATTTCTATTCATGAGCTTAGTTGAATGAATGCCACTCTCATGGGTCTTGGGCAATCTAACAATGATATTTGACTGAGTGGAGTGTGTCACTGAGATGGACACCTTGTACACTCATGCAATGCTGTTCTCAATATGGCTCTTTCCCGCCCCCCGCCCCCACATTTGGCCCTTTGAGCCTGCACCGCCATTCAAACAGATCATGACTCCTCATCTGCCTCGACACCATCTTTCCCCACTGTCCTCGTATCTCTTGGTATCCGGAAATCTATCGAGCTCTGTCATGAACAGGCTCAATGATTGAAACTCCACAACCTACCGGGGTTGGAAATTCGAAAACGTCCTGGTTAATTATTCAACCGTAGAGGGTGTTGCCACCAGACCAGGCTCCATTTTCAGGGGAGCGGGAAATGGAGGCAGATTGGGATTTGTGGATGCGGATTTCGCAGATGCAGCTACTGATATAAATGAGCAGCTGCCTCCACTCGTGTCTAATTTTGGTGACCCAGGAGTGTGAAACACACTGTGCCCTTGAAGGAGCAGAGCTAACGTTGCCGAGTCCTTTTGGAGAGGTGTGGTACACTTTTGGAGACGTAGCATAACTCTTTGGATGTGGTGCCAGGACACCTTTGGGGAGGTCATGTGCC
This sequence comes from Scyliorhinus canicula, assembly GCF_902713615.1. Classification (NCBI taxonomy): domain Eukaryota; kingdom Metazoa; phylum Chordata; class Chondrichthyes; order Carcharhiniformes; family Scyliorhinidae; genus Scyliorhinus; species Scyliorhinus canicula. Next base: position 275,528,234 of record NC_052147.1, on the reverse strand, counting down.
CTTTAAGGACGGTCAGATGCCCCCTGAGATTGTTAAAAGTAGACATGAATGTGTGTAAATAGTACATAAACGCATTAACTGTCAAATCATTACAACTGTCAAAGGGGTCAAACTCAGTTGTCAAAAGTGTCAAAATGAGCTGTGAAAAGCTACTTTCAAAGTATTTAAAACACCTGAAGTGTTTTTTGTAAATCATTCCTTGCTATTGCACTCCGTCTGTTGATATAAGCCTGCGTGCTACCATTACTAGATTAGTGTTACAAGACGGATTTCGCAACCTTCCATTACCTTCCAGCGTACTAGCCATTTCACAGCTTGATTTACAACTCCAAGTGGTGATAGGCTCTTGAAGTTGGACTATGAATTCCAATTATTCTTTTTATAAGGAATTATGCACATGAATGAATATTGTAATTGAAGGAATTTAGAGGCAGTGAATGGGTTTTTATGATTGAGCATGTTTCTTTAAAGTCTGAGGAAGTCATTCACCTGAGGAAGGAGCAGTGCTCCGAAAGCTAGTGTTTGAAACAAACATGTTGGACTTTAACCTGGTGTTGTAAGACTTCTGGCTGTGCTCTTTAAAGTCTGTAATGGATAATTAAAGCTGTATTTAATCTCAGCATGGCTCCTGAGGTCTGCGCATGGTGGATACTGGGCGAGTTGGTAGATTACAGGAAAACGGTGGTGGGTGGGGGGCATGGGTTGGCGCGTCTCGGCACTGAGTTGGCATAGAGGCTATGTAGAGCCATGAGGAGCATAGGTTGGCACCGGTGGTTTGAGGGGCCATGGGGGAGGGTGAGCAGGGGAATGTCACCGGCAAATTTGGGGAATGGGGAAGTACGTGTGGGGGCTGAGAAGGTTTGAGGACTGGAGAGCTGTTTTTCGTTTTAATGCCTTGAAAAAAGGCTTTGGCACAGCGCTGGCACCGAGGCAGGCCTTCCATCCAGCCCGCTTCTGCACCCTGCACCCACCCTCTGCACACTTTCCAGGGTTAGCCGGTCTGATTCCCAGGGAACCGCACCACCCCGGAATAAAAATTCCAACTTCCCGGGCACTTTCTCCCGGATGGAGCCTACAAACCGGGTCATGTCCTGACCCTGCACCCCCGACTTGAGAATTAAATTCCGGCCTATGTTTATTGGTCCCCACTGAGAGAGGCGTTATGGTTGGAAAACTGTGCTATCGTTAATATTTAGAGTGCAAGTAACAGACTTTTTACATGAAGTATAGGGTTACACATTTTTCTGAACATTGTTTTATAAAACAAATATATGGCTGGGAAGCCAGGGGGCTGCTCTGAGAGTCAGATTCTGGAACCTGATAATGGTCTGGAATTTCTGAAACGCCGCAATAATATTTTAATGTTTGGTAGTTATACTGAATATTCAATGGTTGGCGGAATTGTAGTTCCCCAAATGCTGAATGATGGTTTGTGCTTTTTATTGAATCAGTTGGAGCAATCCTGTGTTTTGCCTAAAGCCCGTGGGGTTAGAATTTCACTCGCTGTCTTACTCCTTCTCCACTGCCTTCTGCACGCAGTGAACAGTGACCAGTGCACCCGCTCTTCTCCTGCCCCTGCCGCAGTTAGAGAGCCATAGAGGTCTACACCATGGCCCTTCGTCCATCGCGTCTGCGCCAGTCAAAAACAATCACCTAAGAATTCTAATCCCATTTTCCAGCACTTGGCCCATAGCCTTGCCTGCCTCGGCATCGCAAATGCACATCTAAATACCCCTTCAATGTTATGAGGGTCTCTGCCTCCACCACCCTTTCAGGCAGCGAGTTCCAGACCCCCACCACTCTCTGGGTGAAAAGGTTTTTCCTCACATCCCCTCTTAAACCTCCAGCCCCTCATCTTAAATCCTTGCCCCCTGGTCACTGATCCCTCCACCAAGGGGAAACGTTTCTTCCTGTACTCTATCTGTGCCCCTCATAATTTTATACATCTCAATTATGTGCCCAATCTGTCCCCTCTGTTCCAAGGAAAACAACCCCAGTCTATCCAATCTCTCTTCATAGCTAAAACTCTCCAGCCCAGGCAACATCCTGGTAAATCTCCTCTGCTCCCTTTCCAGTGCGATCACATTCCTCCTATAATGGGGAGTCCAGAGCTGCACACAGCACTCTAGCGGTAGCCTAACTAACGTTTTATACATCCCAGCATAATCTCCCTGCTCTAAAACTCTCGACCTTAGCTAATAACGGCATGTATACCATATGCCTTCTTAACCACTGTATCCATCTAGTCTGCTATCTTCAGGGATGGGTGTACATGCACACCAAGGTCCCTCTGATCCTTGGTGCTTTCCAGGGTCCTGCCATTTGTCATGTATTTCCTTGCCTTGTTTGTCCTGCCCAAATGCATCAGCTCACCCTTATCCAGATGAAATGAAATGAAAATCGCTTATTGTCACGAGTAGGCTTCAATGAAGTTACTGTGAAAAGTCCCTAGTCGCCACATTCCGGCGCCTGTTCGGGGAGGTTGGTACGGGAATCGAACCGTGCTGCTGGCCTGCCTTGGTCTGCTTTAAAAGCCAGCGATTTAGCCCAGTGTGCTAAACCATTGAGTTCCATTTGCGATTGATCAGCCCACCTGACCAGCCTGTCTATATCTTCCTGTCATCGAAGGCTATCCTCCTCACTATTTACCACTCCACCAATTTTCATATCATCTGCAAATTTACTGATCACCCCTCCTACATTCGTATCTGAACCATTTATATAAACCACAAACACTGCCCCCTGCAGGACCCCACTGGACACAGGCTTCCAGTCAGAGAAACACCCCTCGACCATCACCCTCTGCTTCCTGCCACACAGCCAATCCTGGATGCAATTTGCCAAATTTCCTTGGATCCCATGGGCTCTTACCTTTGCTGTCAGTCTCCTATGTGGGACTTTATCAAAAACTTTGCTGAAGTCCAAGTAGGCTGCATCAAATGCATTTCCCTCATCTACACACCTGGTCACCTCTTCGAAACATTCAATCAAGTTGGTCAGACATGACCTCCCCTTAACAAAACCATGCTGACTGTTCTTGATTAATCCCTGTCTCTCCAAATGCAGATTGATTGTGTCTCTTTCCCCATCACTCTGGTTTGACTGACTGGCCTGTAGTTTCCTGGTTTATCCCTTCCTCCCTCCTTGAATAATGGTACCACATTGGCTATCCTCCTGTCCTCTGGCACCTCTCCTGTAGCCAGAGAGGAATTGAAAATTATTGCCAGCACACTGCCATTTCCTCCCTTGCCTTACTCAACAGCCTGGAATACATTTTATCTGGTCCTGGAGGTTTGTCTACTTTCAAGCCTACCAGACTACTCGGAACCTTCTTTCTGGCTATGTTAATGACTTGAATTTTATCACAGCCTTTCTCCCGGATATCTATACCCACACTATCCCTCTCCCTAGTGAACACCGACACAAAGTATTCATTTAGAACCCTACCTAAGTCCTCTGGCTCCTCACACGCATTACCACAATGGTTCTTAATGGGCCCTACTCTTTTCCCAGGTTTCCTTTTACCCTTAATGTGCTTGTAAATCAACATAGGATTTTCCTTTATTTCACCTGCCAATGTCCTTTCATGTCCCATTTTTGCTCTTCTAATTTTCTTTTAAAGTTCCCTCGTGCACATTCTTTACTCCTCCAGGGCTTCTGCTGTTTTGTGCCACAAACCTACCACAATATCTACCACAAACCTCCCTTTTCTTTTTTATCCAAAGCAGTATATCCTCAATATCCAGGATTTACTGGATTTGTTGATCCCACCCTTTATCTTGATTGGAAGAATTGGCCCTGTACTGTCCCTCTTTCCTTCTTGAATGCATCCCACAGTTCTGTCACAGATTTACCGAAAGGTATCTGCTCCCAGTCCGCTCTGGGCCTAATCATATCTGATCTTATTAAAATCGTCCTTCCCCAGTTTAGAACTTTGATCTCAGGCCCATCGTTGTCCTTTTCCACAACAATCTTGAATCTAACCGAGTTATGATCACTGTCTGCAAAATGCTCCCCCACTGATACTTCAACCACTTGTCTGGCTTAGTTACCAAAAATGGAGTCCAGGACCACCCCTTCTCTTGTAGGACATTCTACGTATTGGCTTAAAACATTCTGGATGCATTTTTTAAAAGATTGCTCCCTCTAAGCCTATGGTTACCCCAGTTAAACTTGAGAAGTTGAAATGCCCCACTATCACCACACTTCTCTGAAATCTGCCGACATATCTGCTCTTCTATTTCTAATGTGCACATTTTAATGGGAATCGCTGACTAGTGATTTGGATAGCGAACCTTGGCTGACTCACCACCCGTAGCCGATTATAATATCCCAACCACTCTCCCCAGCCCTTGGCAGCTGAGGATAGAGTAACAGTTCAATGCGAGTCATGGCCGTTACCATCTCTGTATTTGAAATATTCCACTCACTTACCAAATATTTGGCGGGTTAAAGCTAGTGATTCCTGGATGGCGGTCTGGCAGGTGGAGGAATAAGCAGATTGCGGTCCTCATCCCTACTTCTGTTAAGCGCAGCACGGTAGCATTGTGGATAGCACAATTGCTTCACAGCTCCAGGGTCCCAGGTTCGATTCCGGCTTGGGTCATCCTTCCCGTGTGTGCGTGGGTTTCCTCCGGGTGCTCCAGTTTCCTCCCACAGTCCAAAGATGTGTGGGTTAGGTGGACTGGCCATGATAAATTGCCCTTAGTGTCCCAAATTGACCTTAGTGTTGGATGGGGTTACTGGGTTATGGGGTTAGGGTGGAGGTGTTGACCTTGGGTAGGGTGCTCTTTCCAAGAGCCGGTGCAGACTCGATGGGCCGAATGGCCTCCTTCTGCACTGTAAATTCTATGAAATCTTCAGAATCCATTGTTCTCCCACAAGCCTTAAACCCTTAAATAAAACAGAAACAGGGAGTTCATCCAAAATGTTCTGCCCACATCATTTTGCCCATCGCCCCCGTGGTCACTGATCTACAATGCCTGCTGGCCCACAATGCTGTGATTTAACAATTCTCACCTTTGGGTTGAAATCTCTCAATTGGCTCACCGCACTCTGGACTAGAGTTTTGCAGAATGATGGGTGGAGGGATTGGAAACAGATAAGTGGGAGTTCTCCCGGCGTCATCCTCCTGTCGCCTGAAGAATAATCCAGCCACCCCTCTTTTGAGCATATTGTGCAACACCTTGAGAACGCTTGTGTTCCTCCAACTCTGGCTTTTTGTCCCTCCCCCACTTCCAATGTTCCAGCATTGGCAGCCTTGTCTCCCACTGTCTAGATCCTAACCTCAAAAAAAATTAATTCTGAGACCTCCCTGCTTCTCCATTCCCTTCTCTTTCATTCCTTAGAAGCTACATCTTTAGTGTCATAGAGGTTTTCAGCATAGAAAAGGCCCCACGGCCCATCGTCCCTGTGCCTAATCATGAAATCCCCTTATTAATCAAGAGCACCAGATTTGTGCTTGAGGCATTGCTACCTACAGGGCTACAGATCAAGAGCTGGAAGGTGGAATTAGGCAGAAGAGCTTTTTCTTAGAACTTTAGAACTAGCAGCTGGAGTCTGCAATTTAGCCTCTTGAGCCTCCTCCACTGTTCAATTTGATCATGGCTGATCTCAACTCAACAAGACCACATCCCTACCATGCCCGTTCTCCTTTTGGTTACCTCTTCTAATGTCTCCTGCTTTGATTTGCTGCCAGCGATTAACAGAATGCAGACCTCAAGATGAAGCGCTCTTGGATGTTTTACTACTTTAAAGGTGGTATATAAATGTGAGTTGTTGAGGTAAACCCTTCCGACAGAGGAAAGGCCTTTTACTTGGAAGGTTGTGTGATTTTCTTTGGGAAATAAATATGAAATGTTGCACGAATTGTAAATTTGATTCGAGCCCTAACCCGAACCTGTGGCGGTGTCGCTGAATTGTTAGAAGCTCTTTGATTAACTTTACTGAAGCATTCTCTGACTCTGCTCGAATGCACACTGGGGACCTATTAATACACAACGCCTTGGCTAAACATGCAGCATTAATTCATCATGTGTAATTTGTGCGGATTGCCTGACATTAGGCTGTGTTCCTGCTAAGATAAAGCGGCCTGTGTTTGCAATGCAGATGTGCTATTCTTACAGGCTGCACGTTTTTGCATTGATTTTCTTTTTAAAGCAAAGTCTTTCCTATAAAGAGCTTTCTAAATCCTGTCTTTCTGATCTGTCCTCGCTTTGTCTTACGTAAAGTTCCTCTTCCCATTTCAACAAGTGACCCCCCCCCCCCCCCCCCATACCTTCAGAATTGGGCAATGGTTCAATAGAAACAGTGACGCCTTATATTTGGAAAAGGTTTGTAGGGTATTTTAACTCCTTCCTTAATACTTGCACATTTGTAACAATACAAACTGTCCTCTGCACGCAAGGGGTTGCACTTTGTGTTGCGAATCCAGTGCATTATGAGGTGCAGACATTAGGAAGTAACTTTCCCCTCTTTATAAGCTCGTAGAGTTCAGAGTTCCCCAACAGTGCAGAAGGAGGCCATTTGGCCCATTGGATCTGCACCGACCCTCTGAAAGAGAACCCTACCTAGGCTCACTTCCCTGCTTTATCCACGTAACCTCACCTCACCAGCACAACATTGGACTGTGGGAGGAAACCGGAGCACCCGGTGGAAACCCACGCACACACGGGGAGAACGTGCAAACTCCACACAGACAGTCACCCAAGGCCGGAATTGAACCCAATCCCTGGAGCTGTGAGGCAACTGTGCTAACCACTATACCACCATGCTGCCCCTAAAATTTAGAGTACCAAATTTTTTTTTTCCTAATTAAGGGGCAATTTAGCGCGGCCAATTCACCTAACCAGCGCATCTTTGGGTTGTGGGGGTGAAACCCACACAGACACGGGGACAATGTGATAACTCCACGTGGACAGGGACCCAGGGCCGGGATTGAACCTGGGTCCTCGGCGCCATGAAATTGTTGAACTCGTTGTTGACGTTGCGAGGCTGTAAAGTATCTGGATCAGGTAGTGTTCTCTAATTCCCATTGAGCTTCCTGTAGAATTGCACAGAAAATGCAGCACGGAAACAGGCCATTTGGTCCAATAGCACTTGGAAAATTCAGCACAATCAGGCAGAGTCAACATGGTTTTGTGAAACGGAAATCCTGTTTAACCGATTTAGTGGCGTTCTTTGAAGAAATAACATATGCCAGTAAAGGGGAACCAGTGGATGTACTGTATTTAGATTTCCAAAAGGCATTTCACAAGGTGCCACATCAAAGGTTATTGCAGAAAATGAAAGCTCATGGGGTAGGAGGTAACATATTGGCATGGATATAAGATGGGCTAACAGGAGATAGAGAGTAAGCATAAATGGGCCTTTTTCTGGTTGGCAAGATGAAACGAGCGGTGTCCCACAGTGATCAGTGCAGGGGCCTCAAATTTTTATAATTTGTAAAAATTAATCGAATGAAGGAAGTGAAGATATGATCGCTAAATTTGCTGATGAATTACAGATGGGTAGGATAGTAAGATGTGAAGAGGATACAAGGAGTCTACAAAGGGATGTTGATAGGTTAATATCTGGCAAATGGTGTATAATGTAGGAAAATTTGAAATTGCCCATTTTGGCAGGAAGAAAAAAGAGGGGCGGGATTCTCCCCTACCCGGCGGGGTGGGGGGTCCCAGCGCCGAGCAGTGGCGTGAACCACTCCGGCGTCGGGCCGTCCCAAAGGTTTGGAATCCTCCGGCTAGGCCGGCGCCGGAGTGGTTTGCGCCCCGCCAGCCAGCGGGGAAGAGGCTTGGCACCACGCCAACCGGCACCGAAGGGCCTCCGCCGGCCGGCGCATGGGCGGGAACGCCAGCGTGTGCCGGCGTCATCCCAGCGCATGCGCAGGGGGGATCATCTCCGCGTCAGCCATGGCGGAGGACCACACCAGCTGACGCGCACAGGCCCTCCGGCGGATCGGTGGGCCCCGATCGCGGGCCAGGTCACCGTGGGGGCAACCCCCGGGGCTGCCGTTCAAACAAGCCCGAAATAAATTCCGCTACCTGGGGATCCAAATAGCCCATGACTGGAAAGGGATCCACAAATGGAACCTCACCAGTCTGACAGAGGAAGTAAAAAAGGACCTGCAAAGATGGAGCACACTCCCACTCTCCCTCGCGGGGAGAGTCCAGGCGATCAAAATGAATGCGCTGCCCAGGTACTTCTTTCTATTCAGATCCATCCTGATCTACATCCCCAAGGCCTTATTCCAAGCAGTAGACAAACTAATCATGGCGTTCGTATTGGGGGGGGGGGGGGGGGGGGGTGTGTTCTGCAAAAAACAAAATCCGGGGGGGGGGGCTAGCCCTCCCAAACCTACAATTCTACCACTGGGCGGCGATGGCCGATCGAGTAAGGGGATGGATCCAGGAGCCAGAGGCCGAGTGGGTGCGTGCGGAGGGGGCCTCCTGCATGGGGACCTCCGGGCCCTCGCCACGGCAGCACTCCCATCCCCACCCAAAGAACACTCCAGCAGCCCAGTGGTGACAGCCACCCTCCAGTCATGGAAGCACCTACGGCAGCAATTTGGCCTGACCAAAATGTCAGACAAAGCTCCCATCTGTAACAACCACAGGTTCACACCAGCACTGACTGACGCCACCTTCAAAAGGTGGAGGCAGGACGGAGGAACACTGACAGTCAGGGACCTATACATGGACGGCAGGATTGCAACACTGGACAAACTGACAGAGAAATTCCAGCTAGCCAGGGGGAACGAGCTAAGGTACCTGAAGCTCAAAAACTTCCTACGAAAGGAGGCAAGGACGTACCCACAACCCCCACGACAGACACTACTGGAAGACCTACTGGGCGCAAGCATACTAGATACATGAAACTGTAGCGACATGTATGACCGACTGACAGAAAGGGCCGACACCGTACTGGACGCAACAAGAAAGAAATGGGAGGATGACCTGGGGATTGAGATAGGGTGGGGACTCTGGAGCGAAGCACTGCATAGAGTCAACTCCACCTCCACGTGCGCAAGGCTCAGCCTGAGGCAACTAAAAGTGGTACATAGAGCCCACTTAACAAGAAACCGTATGAGTAGGTTCTTCCCAGAGGGGGATTATAGATGTGAACGGTGCCAAGGAGGCCTGGCCAACCATACCCACATGTTCTGGTCATGCCCCAGACATGCGGGGTACTGGACAGCCTTCTTCGAGGCTATGTCCAAAGTGGTGGGGGTGAGGGTGGAGCCATGCCCGATAGTGGCGGTCTTCGGGGTCTCGGACCAGCCAGATCTATTCCTGGGGAGGAGGGCGGACGCCCTTGCCTTTGCCTCCCTGATCGCCCGCCGTGGAATCCTGTTTGGCTGGCGGTCAGCAGCACCGCCCAGAGCTGCAGACTGGCTGTCCGACCTCTCGGAATCTCTCCAAGTGGCGAAAATCAAATTCGCCATCCGAGGGTCGGACGACGGTTTCCACAGAACGTGGGAACCATTCACCCAATTGTCCCGGGACCTGTTTGTGGCCAACGAGCAAGCAGAAGAATAGCCGGGTGGCCAAGAATCAGGGGAAAGCGGCCAAAGCATGAGAGGGAGAGATAGATCGGGGGGGGGGGGGGGGGGGGGGGGGGGGGGGAAGCAGCTAAACCTAAGAGGAAAGAAAGGTGAACCACAGGAGAAGAGGCGGAGGGGGCAGAAGCGGGGGGAGGGGGGGGGGAGAGGGAAGAGACAGGGAACAAGAGAGGAGAACCAGGGAGGTGGGTGGGAGGCAGGGAAATGACAGTCGGAAGGAGGGCACGGGATATGATAACAAACTTGGCATCTCCAGGAACAGAGAACAAGGAGAATAAAGACAAAAGAGGGGAGGAACGGCTGAAGCGGAGGTGAGCGCGAGACGGCAGCGAAATCTGTCCGGGAGAAGCAAGCGACAACATCAACACCAGACCCATTCGAGTATTGCCCACTGCAATTGTTTCTCCTTCACCCAAATGTATATTTACCTCCCCAGTCTCCACCGCACACCCCCCCTAACAAACAGTCGCCTACTTATGTATTATAAATAACTTTGACAGTTGTACAGAGTTGCTGCTGTTGAGCTGGTGCACAATACCCCAGTTATTCTATTTTATTTTTTATTTTACTTTTTTTTGGGTATGTTTGGGTGTGCCCTTCTCTTCTATATATGTATATATACATATATTTCTTATTCTGTGTACATAACGGTAAATATACTTTGTTCAAAGACCCAATAAAAAACATTTATAAAAACAATAGTGGGAGGTTTTACTTCAGTTACACATCCCATTGTTGGGCCCACACCTGGAATAGTGAGTATAGTACAGGGCTGGGATTCTCCGAGCCTCTGCGACAAAATGGCGCTCGGCGTGGGGGCACAGAATGAAAATGATGAAAATCGCTTATTGTCACCAGTAGGCTTCAATTGAAGTTACTGTGAAAAGCCCTTGGTTGCCACATTCCGGCGCCTGTTCAGGGAGGCTGGTACGGGAATTGAACCGTGATACTGGCCTGCCTTGGTCTGCTTTCAAAGCCAGCGATTTAGCCCAGTGTGCTAAACCAGCCTCTGCATCAGACCTGCGATCGGGTCCGACGCCGGGACGTTATTCTCCGGCGACCGGGGAATCGGCGGCAGTCGCGCGCGCGCTGTTGATGGGGCGCAGGTCAGGGGGCCGTTGAAGGAGGCCCCTGCGGCGATTCTCCGTGGTCGACCGGCCAAGTTCCCGACAGCGTGGTTCACATATGGTTCCACCCGCTGGGAGCTCGGCGTTGCGGCTGCGGTGGCCGTCCTGGCGTTAGAGGGGGGGGGGGGGGGGGCAGGGGAATCAGTCTCCGGGGGGGGGGGGGACCTCCACGACGACCAAGCCCGCGATCGGCGGCCACCGATCAGCGGACGCGCGCGTTCTGGCGGGAGCCTACCTTCTTCCGCGCGGCCCGCTGTATGATTCCGCCATGTTGCGCGGAAACACTCGGACCCTCAGCCAGCAGTGCACGGTCACGCTCGGCAGCTGGAGCAGCGTGGAGCACTCCGTCGCCGTGCTGGCCTCCTGTGGGCTACAGAATCGCTGGGCCAAGGGGCCCATTGACGTCGGCGTGAAACACTTAGCCGCGTTTTTGGAGAATCCCGGCCCAGATCTCCGCAGTTCAGAGAAGGTTTACTCAACTAATAACTGGATTGGGTGGCTTTTTCTATGAAGAAAAGTTGGGCAGGCTAGACTTTTACCCCAGGAGTTTAGAATTGTAAGAGGCGACTTGATTGAAACATATAAAATCCTGAAGGATCTTGACAGGGTGGATGTGGAGAGTATGTTTCCTCTTGTGGGAGAATCTAAAACTGGGGTCACTGTTTAAAAATAAGTGGTTGGTCCTTTAAGACAGATGAGGAGAAATTATTTCTCTCTAAAGGTCATGAATTTCTGGAACTCACTTCCTCAGAAAGCGGTGGGAATGTACATATATATATATTTTCTTTTTTCTAAAAAAATTCATTTCATGACCCAATTCATTTTTTTTCCAATTGAGGGGCAATTTAGCGTGGCCAATCCACCTACCCGGCACATCTTTGGGTTGTGGGGATGAGACCCACGCAGACATGGGGAGAATGTGCAAACTCCACTCGGACAGTGACCCGGGGACGGGATCGAACCTGGGTCCTCTGCACCGTGAGGCAGCAGTGCTAACCACCGGGCGGCCCCGTAGAGCGGCTCCCGAGCGGCGCCGTGCCATGCCCACGGCACCGATTCTCCGTGCTCCGGAGAATTGGCGGACCGGCGTCGTGGCGCGATTCGTGCCGGTCCCGACGATTCTCCAGCCGGGCCCCGGGGTGAGAGAATCCCGGCCCATATGTTAGTATATTTATATCGAGTACATGCTGGCATTTATGCTCTGTTAGTGACTTAACCCATCCTTCCATATCTAACTTCCTATCAGCACCACCTTCTATTCCCTTGTGATATCCATATCTAGACTCTAAGGTGCACCTCTACTATTGACTTCAACACCTCCCATTCTCACCATGCTCTGGGTAAAGATGATGAAGAGCTGTCGTGTGATTGGATCCCTCCAACCACCTTGCAAGTAAATCAATTTGTTTCTTTTCAGGCACGTCTCCCAAGTCCCACCACCCTGGTAGCCAAGACATTCAACCATGGGTGCATCACGGTTGGTGGCCTGCTGTCTGTCTGTCCCATGTGTTCTACTTATCATCAGGTGCAACCTCACGGCCTCCCACAGTTCGGAACACCTTCGGGAGAATGAGCTTCCGTGTGACAAGAAGGACCATCCAATCGTGCTTTTTAATGGTAAGAAATTAGAATCAAATGATGCTAATGATTTTCGGAATGTCTTTCGGAAACTTCTCTGCTTGTTGACATGCGTGGTCACCCTTGCTGGGGGAAACAGAGCACATTTCTAATTTCTTCACCCAGCTTTACCATCTTCTGTATATTCATATAAAGCTCCACTCTGGGGGGGGAAAAAAGGCCGAAAAAAGAGACAGATCGCTGGAGCCTTTTGTCTCGCATTCATGAGAATAAATGCAAGAGTGCCAAATTTCAAAGGCTCACAATTAATGCTTCAGGGGGAAAAGGTGCTGATTGGTTGGTAAGTCAACTCTGATTGGCTGAGATGTTGCCATGGAGAAGGAAAAGGAGAACTACCCAAACTCCTGAGTAAAAGGTGCAAGGCTTGAGCATGTTCCTTTTGTTTGCCGGCAGCGGGTCCTTGTGGATGAATGTTTGTTGCTTCTCGTAAGCGTAAATTGGACATGGGGTAGGATTCAGCGGACTCAAGTTAAAGCCCCTGAATGGTACGTTTTTTTTAAGTAAATGTTTTTATTCTCCATTTTCACATTTTCCTTCAAAATTGACACCCCACCCACAGACAGTAAACGATAACAAATACAAAATACCTACACCCCAAAGAGCCCTCACTTCGAGTGAAAGTCCCATCACTTCCCTTGTCCAAATATATACAACATTGGCTCCTTTAGCCCACACACCCGCACGCAGTGAAACAAACAAACAAAAAAAAAGAAAATACAGTCATGAGGTTACATCGGCACATGGCCATATCTCAATTTCTCAGTTCTGCCACAGTCCTTCTGCCTTCGCAAACTCCTCCGCTGCTTCTGCCATTCCAAAATAAAAGTCCTTGAGCTTGTAAGTCACCCTCAGCTTTGCTGGATATACAATGCCGCACTGCACCTTGCTAATGTACAGGGCCCTCTTCACCCGGTTGAAAGCAGCCCGCCTCCTCACCAGCTCCACCGTCAAGTCCTGGTATACACGTATACCAGCACCAGCCCACTGCACCACCCGCTTCTGCTTGGCCCAGCACAGGACCTTCTCCGTCACACTGTACCTACGGAAGCAGAGTCTTCTCTTGGCGGTTCACTCGCCTTTGGTACAGGCCTCCACGACCGATGAGCCCGATCCAGTTCATATCGTGGGGGGATCCTCCCCCTCCCCCAATAGTTCCGCCAGCATTGCGGCAAAATACTCAGTCAGCCTCGGCCTTTCAACTCCTTCGGGCAGCACCACAATCCTCAAATTCTGTCGCCTGGATCTGTTTTCCGGGTCTTCCATTTTTCCTCGCAGATCCTTATTAATCTCCATAACCTTCTGCATCTCCTTCCCCATCGACGTAAGTTGATCACCATGCTGCAGTAATGTCTCCTCCACTTCCTTCAGCGCCTCCCCTTGCTCCCGCACCTCCGCCACTGCGCTCGCCACCGCCGTCATCACCGGGGTAATCGCCTCCTCCACCAGCCACTCAAAACCTCCCTCATCTCCTTCCTCATTGCCTCCATGTGTTTTGTAAACTGCCTTTCGAGTTCCGCAGCCATCGCCTTAGTTATTTCTTCAGCCGTAAGCAATACGGCCTCCCCTGGTGCTGCAGCCTCCATTTTCCTTGGTGACCCCGCGGTGACCTTTCTACTCCACGACGAACTTCCAGCTGTTTTCACAGCCGTTTTCTTACTGGTCCTCGACATATCCCTTCCCTGTGCTTTCTCCTGGCCTTCACCGCCTTCGCTGCCCCTAGGATCGGGCGTCAATCCCCGACAATACCGTTCCCGAATGGGAGCCCTCCAACGGGCGGCTGCCTCCTGCCCGCCATCACCAGAAGTTCCCCTGAATGGCACGTTTAACGGGCTGTTTCTTGGTGGCTGCAACACTGGGAAACACCCTGCTGTCCAACGTCACTTTGTCGGGTTTTATGGCCCATTAGAGGGTGGTATTGACAGGGTGTCCAGGTGGCTCAACCAGGGTGCCAGGCTGGCACTGCCAAGATGCCTGGGGGAGTACCAGGGTGAATCATAGAATTTTCAGTGCAGAAGGTGGCCATTCGGCCTATCGAGTCTGCACTGACCCTTGGAAAGAACACTTACCAAAGCCCACACCTCCATCCTATCCCCACAATCCAGTAACCCCACCTAACCTTTTTTATGGACACGAAGAACAATTGATCATGGCCAATCTACCTAACCCGCCCATCTTTGAACTGTGGGAGGAAACCGGAGCACCCGGAGGAAACCCACGCAGACACGGGGGAGAACGTGCAGACTCCGCACAGACAGAGACCCAAGCCGGGAATCGAACCTGGGACCCTGGAGCTGTGAAGCAACTGTGCTAACCACTGTGCTACCGTGCTGCCCAGGGTGCCACCCTGCAATGTCCCCGATCTTCCGGGTTGTCTCCAATGGCCTGAGAGACCCTCCAGGGGCCGAGTGGCCTGGTCCACGTTTGTGCGGACCAATATTGAGAGACGCCCTGACATGGTCTCCCTGGCGTGGCCAGTGAGTCCCGATTTGAGGCTAGCCCGCGAATCGGCCTGGATCCGCGTTGGGCACAACGGGGTCGCTGAATCGCTCCCACGGTTTGAGCCCGAACGATATTTTTACAAACGGTTTTGCATTTACGTAGCATATTTTGCAACCTCTGAACAAAGTGTTTTACAAGCAAAAGCTAACTTTCTGTTAGCCAGTGTTGTAATGTAGGAAGCCTGGCAGCCAATTTGCACACAACAAACTCCAACATTACGATAAATGATCAGTACATCTCTCTTAATGATTCTGGTTGAGGGATACACATTAGACAGCACATTGGAGACACTACCCCTGCTGCTCTGTTTCGCAATCAGATCCTGGACTCTTGGGATCCTTCACATCCTCCATGAGAGACTTTGGCAGAACATCTCATTTGAGTTTCTGGTTAGTGGACCGCCTTGCCCTTATGGTCACCTCGGCGATCTACGCCTGCTGCAATGTTCCAGTGAAGCTCAACAACAGCCTGAGGAACATCACCTCGTCTTCCGATTAGGCACCACACAGCCTTCTGGAGTCAACACTTGAGTTTCTGACTTTGAGCTCTGTCCTCCATTTTGATTCTTTTTTTTTTAAGCCTGGTTTCTGCTTGTGGAGATTATGGGCTGAATGGCCTCTTTCTGCACCATAACGTTGCTGCGTTTTGGGCTGAATGGCCTCTTTCTGCACCATAACGTTGCTGTGTTTCTCTGGTTCTATTGTTCTGCCATTTGTACCTGCTCGGGACAAATGCTTTGTTTCTTTACTGCAACCATTACCACTCCCTTTGCCTTTTATTCCACGACATCGCTGACTGTGCTGAGCTCTCTCCATACCTCCAGCTCCACGTGGTTAATTTCTGTGAACGTGAATTATGGGCATATGAATTAGGAGCAGGCGTAGGCCCCTCGAGCCTGCCTATTCCCACCTACCCCCAATAAACTTTCACCCCCCCCCCCTTTGCTTACCAAGCAACTATCTCGCTCTGCCTTAAAAATATCCAAAATATCCAAATATGCTTCCACTACCTTTTGAGGAAGAGAGTTCCTCAAACTCTCAAAGACCTATGGCCCTCTGAAAGAAAAGATTCTCCTCATCCCCTTATTTTTAAACAGTGACCCCCGGTTTTAAATTCTCCCAACATCCTCTTGCTTGAGGGGCCGAATGGCCTACTCCTCCTATTTTCTGATTTTTTTTTTTTTTTTAACAGTACAGCACAGAGCAGGCCCTTCGGCCCTCAATGTTGCGCCGAGCCATGATCACCCTACTCAAACCCACGTATCCACCATATACCCGTAACCCAACAACTCCCCCTTAACCTTACTTTTTCTAGGACACTACGGGCAATTTAGCATGGTCAATCCACCTAACCCGCACATCTTTGGACTGTGGGTGGAAACCGGAGCACCCGGAGGAAACCCACGCACACAGGGGGAGGATGTGCAGACTCCACACAGACAGTGACCCAGCCGGGAATCGAACCTGGGACCCTGGAGCTGTGAAGCATTTATGCTAACCACCATGCTACCCTGCTGCCCCTATTTCTATGACCCCCTCAGAATCTTTTACGTTTGAAACAAGTTGTCCCTTACTCTTCCAAACTCCAGCAGATACACGTCTAGCCCGTCCAACCGGTCCAATAATTTATGGCGTGGAACCTGAAAAAATGAAATGAAAATCGCTTATTGTCACGAGTAGACTTCAACGAAGTTACTGTGAAAAGCCCCTAGTCGCCACATTCCGGCGCCTGTCCGGGGAGGCTGGTACGGGAATCGAACCGTGCTGCTGGCCTGCTTGGTCTGCTTTAAAAGCCAGCGATTTAGCCGAGTGAGCTAAACCAGCCCCTTATCAGATGCCTTCTGGACGTCAACATCCCTTGTCAGTCCCTGTTGATAATGCTAGTGACCGCCTCAAAAATGCAACTAGATTATTCAGGCATGATCGATCCTTTATAAGTCCATGCCGACGCTCTCTGATTAACTCACACTTGCACAGTCTAGTGACAGAAAGCAGTAACCCTCTCAAAATTGATGTTAAAATTACAACTCGCTAGTTGACTAGTTTCTCACTCCTTGATTATCCCCTTGTTAAATAGTAGAGTCACATTTGCAGTTTTCCCGTACAGGTGCACAATTCCTGAATCTAGAAAGCTTTGGAAAATTACAGTTTCTCCATCTATTTCTTGAAGCACTCTGACGTGGAAATCATCAGATCCTAGACTATTATCTATCTTAAGTCCCGTTATTTTCTCCATCGCCATTCTTACATGCATTAAATTAATAAACTCTTTTGCACCACTGTTTTATGTTTATCCCCTTCCTCCATTGCAAACATGAATGTGAAGAACTAACTTGACGAGCCAGCCATTTTCTCACTATCCCACTATGGGTTAATCGGTAACCGCTCACTTGGAGTCAGAACGTTGTGGGTTTAAGACCTACTACAGAGACATAAGAACATAAGAACTAGGAGCAGGAGTAGGCCATCTGGCCTCTCGAGTCTGGATACCTGAGGTTGTGAAAGGAGTGATATTGGGCAGCACGGGAGCACAGTGATTAGCACGGTTGCTTCACAGCTCCAGGGTCCCAGGTTCGATTCCCGGCTTGGGTCACTGTCTGTGCGGAGTCTGCACGTTCTCCCCGTGTCTGCGTGGGTTTCCTCCGGGTGCTCCGATTTCCTCCCACAGTCCAAAGATGTGCAGGTTAGGTGGATTGGCCATGATAAATTGCCCTTAGAGTCCAAAAAGGTTATGTGGTGTTACTATGGGCTTAAGCGGGGTGCTCTTTCCAAGGACCGGTGCTGAATCGATGGGCCGAATGGCCTCCTTTTGCACTGTAAATTCTAAGATTCTATGATAATGCAATTTGTTTCCTCTGTTTCATCCTGAGAACTTTCTATAACACTGCCTGTATGCCTGACGTTTAACACACCGACAGCGATGTGTAAGAGCAGGGTCAAGGGTTGGAGGGAAGAGGTTAAAAAGAAAGCAAGCAAGAGGTTGCAGACCTGACCTCCTTGAGAAAGGTTCACCTCCCTTAAATCCTTCAGAGGTTGGAAAACAGCGACACTTCCCATCTAATCGGGAACGTGGGGTTTGACTTTCGTGGATAGTTCAGGACTTGACGCGAGGATTAGATCCGTTCAGAAGGATGTCACATAACAACAGGATGAAGTAAAGATTGGTCTCAGATTGTCGAAGATGAGTCAAAATATATTGCTTTCAGCTCTTGGTAAAAGCACGTGGTTGCCATGGTAACTCCCTTTGGAAGACATAGCCAGGTTTTTACAGTGTGGGGCGTGGCCATCATGATGACGATTTGACTTTTCCCGCTGACTTCCCTCAGCGTTTCTTTTTTTTTTCCTTTTCAAAAAATTTAGATGACCCAATTATTTTTTTTTTCAGTCAAGGGGCAATTTAGCCTGGCCAATCCACCTAACCTGCACATCTTGGGTGTAACGGGGAGAATGTGCAAACGCCACACGGACAGTGACCCAGGGCCGGGATTCGAACCCGGCTCCTCAGCGCCGCAGTCCCAATGCAAACCACTGCGTCATCATGCCGCCCTCCCTCAGCGTTTCCTGATGGTGTTTTCTGAAACTTAGCCCTGAAAATAAATAGTCTCTAGTTTTCAGGCCTGGTGCCAGTTGTCAACGTGAGTGGCAGTGTGTGTGTTTACTTTTATTTTCTCGTCTGGTCGTTCGGTTATCTATTACTGGTGTACCGCGCGACAAGGTGTTTCCTGACTTTGATCGGCCTTAATTTTAAGCTTATATCCTGCCCTCCCACTTCTTGTATGGTAGCGGCATTTAAGGGACATCTAGACAAATATATGAATAGGGTGGGAATGGAAGGATACGGACGTGGGCAGCACGGTGGCACAGTGGTTAGCACAGTTGCTTCGCAGCTCCAGGGTCCCAGGTTCGATTCCCGGCTTGGGTCACAGTCTGTGCGGAGTCTGCGCCTTCTCCCCGCGTCTGCGTGGGTTTCCCTCCGGGTGCTCCGATTTCCTCCCACAGTCCAAAGATGTGCAGGTTAGGTGGGTTGGCCATGCTAAATTGCCCTTAGTGTCCAAAGAGGTTAGGTGGGGTTACGGGGATAAAGGGGGATGGGGTGGAGGTGTAGTGCTCAAGCGGCGTGCTCTTTCCAAGGGCCGGTGCAGACTCGATGGGCTGAATGCCCTTCTTCTGCACTGTAAATTCTATGATATGATTCTATGACTCCGTAAGTGCAGACGGTTTTAGTTTAGCAGGTACCTGGTCGGCGCAGGCTTGGAGGGCCGAAGGGCCTGTTCCTGAGCTGTATTGTTCTTTGTTCTTTGTTCAGGACACCCCTCACCAGAGGAAACACTCTCTCACCGCCCAGCGTAAGAACTCTATTAGTCACCTCGAACCCCTCAATTCTATCACGACATCACCTTCTCTGCAGACGGAGCCACAGCCCTCGCCTGGGCGGCCTGTTTAAGCCGAGTGCCAGTGTAGTGAACCCCGTAGCTGAATCCCCACCGAGGCCGTTGCCTCTTTCCTGGGCTGCGGTGCCCTGAATTGAATGCGGCTACTCCCAATTGTATGACACGACATGAAAGTCCCGGGAATTAAACCTGTTGCGAGTTAGGTATTATTTTCCGGGGCCAAGTGAGTTGCGTGTCCCAACCACTTATGTCGTTGATCGTACAAAGGGAGGAGGGAATTTGATGCTGCTAAAAGTGCTGGGGGATTGGCAGCTGATGGGCCGAGACGTTGAGAAGACATTGTTTCTTTGTGATAGCCCAAAGGTGCTGACTGGGAGTTGGCAGCCTGCTTTTAACCGTCGCCACGGCAACCCGAGAATCTGTCAGAATTAGAAACCCCTCACCCCGCACGATAAAAGCAGAAAGTGAAGTCTTGGCATTGAGTTTCCATTCGTTTAATTTAAAACCCATGCCATTGACAGATACCAGACTGATATTCCCACAGCCCACGGGTCTAATAAAACTGGTGACAGCAGAGGTTCGTCTTTGATGGGAAGGGTTTCTGGTCCTGTTATAAATTAACTGTGCCATTTGAACTTTACAATTCCTTTTTCATTTATTAAGCACAGAGGTGGGATACAGGACAACTGTGATCTCTTGTTTGTGGCTCAGTTAATAAATTTACTGTCCTTTGTGTAACAATTTATTCTCGGGATGTTCGGGGTGGGCAGGGGGGGGTGAATGGTGGCAGAGATACATTTGTTGCCCATTCCTAAATTGGCTGGAGGAGTTAATCGATTATTCCAATGCTCGACTGACCCAGCTCGCACTTGCTACTAAAACTCAGCTCATCTGAAACTCTGCAGAGTGTATTCTAACCCGTTCATCTATCAGGCCTGTGTTTTTTTTAACATAATTTTTATTGAAAAATTTTGAATTTATACAACAATAACGCACCATAGTAAAATACCAAAAATAACAATAATATTAACAATCATAAACATTCGCCCCATCCCCATGAACAACACAGCATTTTAACAACAACGCAAATTAACACAATATAAAGTTACAGAATAGACACTACAATAAGGAACACCCCCCGGGTTGCTGCTGCCATTGACCAAGCTACCTATCTTTGAGCCAGGAAGTCCAGAAAAGGCTGCCATCGTTTATAGAACCCTTGTGTTGATCCTCTCAGGGCAAATTTGACCCTTTCCAATTTTATAAATCCCTCCATGTCACTGATCCAGGTCTCCACACTTGGGGGCCTTGCATCCTTCCACTGTAGCAGAATCCTTCGTCGGGCTACTAGGGACGCAAAGGCCAGGACACCGGCCTCTTTCGCCTCCTGCACTCCCGGCTCTACCGCAACTCCAAAAATCGCGATTCCCCACCCTGGTTTGACCCTGGATCCAACCACCCTCTACACCGCCCCCGCCACCCCCTTCCAGAATTCTTCCAGTGCTGGGCATGCACAGAACATATGGGCATGGTTCGCTGGGCTCCCCGAACATCTGGTGCACCTATCCTCACACCCAAAGAACCTACTCATCCTAGTCCCGGACATGTGGGCCCGGTGCAGCACCTAAAATTGGATGAGACTAAGCCTCGCACATGAGGAGGAAGAGTTGACTCTCTCCAAGGCCTCCGCCCAAGTCCCGTCCTCTATCTGCTCCCCGAGTTCCTCCTCCCATTTAACCTTCAGCTCCTCCACTGACGACTCCTCCACCTCCTGCATTACCTTATAGATGTCAGACACCTTCCCCTCTCCGACCCACACCCCCGAAAGCACTCTGTCCATCGTCCCCCACGATGGCAGCAGAGGGAATCCCTCTACCTGTCGCCTAGCAAACGCCTTTCTATCAGGCCTGTGTTTACCGACATACATTGGTCCCCGGTCTGGCAATGCCACGATTTTGACATTTGCGTCTTTGTTTTCAAATCCCTCCATGGCGTCTCCCCGTCGCTGTCTCTGCGTCCTCCTCCAGTCCTGCAACGCTCCTGGATATCTGCGTTCCTCCCTCCCGCATGTTGCATATTTTCTTCATTCAAGCATGGGAGGCCATGCCCTCAGCAAGCTGGATCCTAAGCTCCGGAATTCCCTCCCGAAACCTTCCTGTACCCCATTCCCTCCCTCTCCTCAAAACCTAAACCTTCTCCTGTGGCTTGTTTTAAAAAAAAAATCTTTCATGGGTAGTGGGCGTCGCTGGCAAGGCCAGTGGGTGGGTCCATCTCAGATTGCCCCTTGAACTGAGTGGCTTGCTGGGCCATTGCAGAGGGCAGTTCAGAGTCAACCACATTGCTGTGGGTCTGGAGTCACATGTAGGCCAGACCGGGTAAGGACGGCAGATTTCCTTCCCTAAAGGACATTAGTGAACCAAGTGGATTTTTGCAACAGTTCATGATCCGCATGGGCAGCACGGTAGCACAGTGGTTAGCATTGTGGCTTCACAGCGCCAGGGTCCCAGGTTCGATTCCCGGCTTGGGTCACTGTCTGTGCGGAGTCTGCATGTTCTCCCCGTGTCTGCGTGGGTTTACTCCGGGTGCTCCGGTTTCCTCCCACAGTCCAAAGACATGCAGGTAAGGTGGATTGGCCATGATAAATTGCCTTTAGTGTCCCAAAAGATTAGATGGGGTTATTGGGTTACGGGGATAGGGTGGAAGTGAGGGCTTAAGTGGGTCGGTGCAGACTCGATGGGCTGAATGGCCTCCTTCTGCACTGTATGTTCTATGTGCTATGATCCCTCTTACTAAAAGTACTATTAAATCCAGATTTTATTAATTGGATTTAATCCACAGTAGTACAGTGGTTAGCACAGTGGCTTTAGAGTTCCAGGGTCCCAGGTTCGATTCCCGGCTTGGGTCACTGTCTGTGCGAAGTGTGCATGTTCTCTCCGTGTCTGCGTGGGTTTCCTCCGGGTGCTCTGGTTTCCTCCCACAGTCCAAAGATGTGCAGGTTAGGTGGACTGGCCTTGCTTAACTGCCCTTAGTGTCCAAAAAGGTTGGGTTGGGTGGGCTTACTGGGTTACGGGGATAGGGTGGGGCTGTGGGCTTAGGTAGGGTGCTTTTTCTCAGGGCCATGCAGACTCGATGGGCCGAGTGGCCTCCTTCTGCACTGTCAATTCTATGATACCTTCATGATACCTATGAATTGGCCCAAGCTACTGTGGTGGAATTTGAACCCATGTCCACAGACCATTAACTTGAATCCCCTTCCACTGATAGTGTGTTTGATCCCTCTCCTGTGAAACTCATTGCTGGTAAGTTAGCAATATGGAGTAGGAGAGGTTTGGGTTTGTTATGAACACCAAGCTTACCTTGGTGTTCAGGGTGTAGGTCGGGAACTTCAACTCCAAACAAACCTCAGACTTTCCATGTGTGCGCAGAATAGGAGTGGCTGCACATATGCAGCTTGGCAGGGGAAACTCTTTGGGCCAAGCACTGGCCCAGCGTACCCATGCAGAGATGGAAAATGGAACAAAAAAGCAGGTCAGGTGACCGGGAGCAGAACACCATCGAGAAGAAGTGTCCCAGACATGGAACAGGGAAAGATCCCAAAGACAGAATGGACAGGGAGAAATCGCAAAGGGATTGGATGGATTTGTCTATTGTCACGTGTACCGAGGTACAGTGAAAAGTATTTTTCTACAAGCAGCTCAAAGAGATCATTAAGTACATGAAAAGAAAATTAAATAAAAAGAAAATACATAGTAGGGCAACACAAGATACACAATGTAACGACATAACACCGGCATCCGGTGAAGCATACAGGGGTATAGTGTTAATCAGGTCAGTCCATAAGAGGGTTGTTTAGGAGTCTGCTAACAGCTAGAAAGAAGCTGTTTTTGAATCTGTTTGTGCGTGTTCTCAGGCTTTTGTATCTCCTGCCCGATGGAAGAAGTTGGAAGAGTGAGTAAGCCGGGTGGGAAGGGTCTTTGATTACGCTGCCCGCTTTCCCCAGGCAGCGGGAGGTGTAGATGGTGTTATGGGAGCGGTGTTTTCAGAACCCCAAAATGTATCATGGAGTTCAACCAGCCTCGCCCTTTAATGTATTGTTGCTTTTGAAGCACACGGCTTGTTCTCCAGGTGTGGTATTACAATTATGGACACGTGGGTTTTTAAACACAAAACAATGTTTATTCCATGAATTCAACTTAACCTTTCAAATAAACATTGGATCCCTTAACACCCATTACTTAAAATAACACAACACAAGATAATTCCTCAAAATGTTCCTTCAAACCTCCAAAAGACTTAACACCTTCAAACAGAAACACATCAGGTTAAAGACATTACTATTATGAGTTTAAATCATCCAAATGATTCAGAGATAGTCTTTCATGGCAGAGATCACAGCAGACCCAGCTCACTGCAAACATAGACACACCCAAGCTATTTTCCTCAAAACTGGCTTTCTCCTCTCAAAACAGCTCACAGCAAACCAGCCAGGCACTTTTCAGCTCCTCTCTCTCAAACTGAAAACAAAAGCATTGCAAAAAGCAGAAGTGAGCTCAGCAACTCCCCCCACCCTCTGACATCACTTCAGTAATATGAGCTGTTCCATTTCTTCAAGGTACATTGCTTAAACATCCATTTCTTAAAGGTACTCTCACATGACAATGGAGTCAATGGATGGGAGGCAAGTTTGTGTGATGGACTGGGCTGTGTTCACGACTCTCTGAAGTTTCTTGCGGTCCTGGGCCGAGCAGTTGCCATACCAGGCTGTGATGCAGCTTGATAGGATCCTTTCTATGGTGCATCTGTGAAAGTTGGTTAGAGTCAATGTGGACACGCCGAATTTCCTTAGTTTCCTGAGGAAGTAAAGCCACTGTTGTGCTTTCTTGGTGGTAGCGTCGACGTGGATGGACCAGGACAGATTTTTGGAGATGTGTACCCCGAGGAATTTGAGACGGGACAGGGAGAAATCCCAAAGGGAGAAGGGGCAGGGCGAGGTCCCAGAAGAAGAGGGGACAAAATAAGAGTCTCAGGGAGGATCAGGAATAGGAAAAGACTCCAGTTCAGTTCAACAGAGAGAAAGGATCCAAACAGGATAGGGGCTGCGGGGAACAAGCATGAAATGAAAGGGGCTGAGGAGAAACCCCCAAAGTCCAAGCAGGTAGCCGTGTTTCAGTGGCTCGTGCAAAGATACTTCTTTGGAACTGTAGTTATCTGCTTGGTGCAGCTGATTGTGAGTTTGTGTTTGAGTGCATGCTCAGAAATGCAGTGGAACGGAATCTCGGAAAATGAGATTGAAAAACTGAGTTGGATGCGATCTAAGTTGGGGCGACCTTTGGAGCGAATTCCCTGGTTAGACCTTTAGAGGTGAAGACTGGAATCTCTCGTGAGAGAGGCAAAGTTTTAGTGAGAATGGTTGCCTCACAGTGTTACAAATATCTGGGTGGGTTGTTGAGAAATCCGTGGACTCTGTTTTGGTCACATCTACCATTTATTGTGGTGTGTTCGACCAGTGTTGGCTTCTTAAGTCACATGTACATCATCATTACCTTTAATGTTTGATTATAAGATAGAAATTGTAAGTTGTTTTATCTTTACGACCATAAGACATAGGAGCAGAATTAGGCCACTCAGCCCATCGAGTCGGCTCCGCCATTCAATCATGGCTGATACGTTTCTCATCCCCCATTCTTCTGCCTCCTCTCCATAACCCCTGATCCCATTATTAATCAAGAACCTATCTATCTCTGCCTTAAAGACACTCAGTGATTTGGCCTCCACAGCCTTCTGCGGCAAAGAGTTCTACAGATTCACCACCCTCTGGCTGAAGAAATTCCTCCTCCTCTCTGTTTTAAAGGATCGTCCCTTTAATCTGAGATTATCTCCTCTGCTTCGAGTTTTTCCTAAAGTGGAAACTTCCTCTTCATGTCCCCAATCCAGGCCTCGCCTGTAAATTTCAATAAGATCCCCCCTCATCCTTCTAAACTCCAACGAGTACAGACCCAGAGTCCTCAACCGTTCCTCATACAACAAGCTCTTCATTCCAGGGATCATTCTTGTGAACCTCCTCTGGACCCTTTCCGAGGTCAGCACATCCTTCCTTAGAGACGGGGCCCAGAACTGCTCACAATACTCCAAATGGGGTTTGACCAAAGCCTTATATAGCCTCAGAAGTACATCCCTGGTCTTATCTTCTAGCCCTCTCAACATGAATGCTAACATTGCATTTGCTTTCCTAACTGCCGACTGAACCTGCAGATTAACCTTAAGAGAATCGTGCACAAGGACTCCCAAGTCCTTTTGTGCTTCTGATTTCCTAAGCATCTCTCCATTTAGAAAATAGTCCATCCCTCCATTTCTCCTTCCAAAGTGCATAACCTCACATTTTCCAAATTGTATTCCATCTGCCACTTCTTTGCCCACTCTCCTAGCCTGTCCAAATCCTTCTGCAGCCCCCTTGCTTCATCAATACTACCTGTCCCTCTACGGATCTTTGTATCATCTGCAAAGGGCAGCACGGTAGCATTGTGGATAGCACAATCGCTTCACAGCTCCAGGGTCCCAGGTTCGATTCCGGCTTGTGTCAATGTCTGTGCGGAGTCTGCACGTCCTCCCCGGTGCTCCGGTTTCCTCCCACAGTCCAAAGATGTGCGGGTTAGGTGGATTGGCCATGATAAATTGCCCTTAGTGTTGGGTGGGGTTACTGAGTTATGGGGATAGGTGGAGGTGTTGACCTTGGGTAGGGTGCTCTTTCCAAGAGCCGGTGCAGGCTCGATGGGCCGAATGGCCTCCTTCTGCACTGTAAATTCTATGTATCTATGTAAACTTAGCAACAGTGCCTTCAGTTCCTTCTTCCGGATCATTAATATATATTGTGAAAAGCTGCGGTCCCAGCACCGACCCCTGAGGCACACTAGTCACTGGCTGCCATCCTGAAAAAGAGCCCTTTATCCCCATTCTCTGCTTTCTGCCAGTCAGCCAATCCTCTATCCATGCCAGGATCTTACCCTTAACACCATGGGCTCTTAACTTATTTAACAGTCTCCTATGCGGCACCTTGTCAAAGGCCTTCTGGAAATCTAAATAAATCACGTCCACTGGTTCTCCTTTGTCTAACTTCCTTGTTACTTCCTCAAAGAACTCTTAACAGATTTGCCAGACATGACCTCCCTTTGACAAAGCCGTGCTGACTCAATTCTATTTTACCATGCACTTCCATGTACTCTGCGATCTCATCTTTAATAATGGACTCTAAAATCTTACCAATGACCGAAGTCAGGCTTACCGGTCTATAATTTCCCGTCTTCTGCCTCCCTCCCTTCTTAAACAGTGGTGTTATATTAGCCACTTTCAAGTCCGCTGGGATCCTTCCTGCCTCCAGTGATTCCTGAAAGATCATCACCAATGCCTCCACAATTTCCTCAGCTATCTGTTTTCGGACCCTGGGGTGTAGTCCATCGGATCCAGGTGATTTATCCACCTTCAGACCTTTCAGTTTCCCCAGAACCTTCTCCTTAGTAATGGTCACTGCACTCACCTCTGCCCCCTGGTTCTCCTGGAGCTCTGACAACCGATTGGTATCTTCCACCCTGAAGACTGATGTAAATTAACTCTTCAGTTCCTTTACCATTTATTTGTTTCCCATTATTACTTCTCCAGCCACATTTTCCAGTGGTCCAATGTCTATTTTTGTCTTTCTCTTACCTTTTATATATTGAAAAAAACTCTTCCTATCTTCCTTTATATCACTCGCTAGCTTGTACTCGTACTTCATCTTCTCCCCCCTTATTGCTTTTTTAGTTGTCCTCTGGTCGCTTTTAAAGGAGTCCCAATCCTCTGACTTCTCACTAAGCCTCGCCACTTTGTATGCTTTTTCTTTTGTTTTTATACTGTCCTTGACTTCTCTGATCAGCCATGGATGCCTTGTCCTCTCCTTCGCATGTTTCCTCCTCCTTGGGATGAATTTCTGTTGTGCCTCCCGAATAACCCCCCAAATCTCCTGGCTTCTTTTCCAATAAACTCCCTCATGTCTTTGTAGTTAACCTTATTTATTGTAATACCATTCCATCTGATTCCAGCTTCTCCCTCTCAAACTGCAGGGTACATTCTATCATATTGTGGTCCCTGCTCCCTAAGGATTCCTTCACCTTGTTCCCTGATCAAGTCTCCCTCATTACACATCACCAAATCCAGAATTGCCTGTTCCCTATCAGGCTCTGTCACAAGCTGCTCCAAAAGAATCATCTCTTAGACATTCCACAAATTCCATTTCTTGGGATCCACTACCAACCTGATTTTCCCAGCCCACCTGCATATTGGAGTCCCCCATGATTATTGTAATATTGCCTTTTTTACATGCGTTTTCTATTTCCTGATTTATGGGGTCGATTAGGTTTACAAAACGTGGAACACCTTGTACAATAGCTGTGGACACAGATTAGGTCATCGCAGAATTCTAATTTCAAATATTTCTCACTGTCTCAAAAACAGTTTAGTCGTGGAGAATTCATGGCCACATGAGCGAACGATGTCTCAGTGGTAAGACTCTGGTCTCTGCGTTAGAAGGTTTTGGGTTCAAATCTCATCCCGGGGTCTTGAATCTATAATCTCAGCTGATAGTCAATCTCAGTTGGGCAGCACGGTAGCACCAGTGGCTAGCACTGTGGCTTCACAGCACCAGGGTCCCAGGTTCGATTCCCTGCTGGGTCACTGTCTGTGCGGAGTCTGCACTTTCTCCCCGTGTCTGCGTGGGTTTCCTCCAGGTGCTCCGGTTTCCTCCCAGAGTCCAAAGATGTGCAGGTTAGGTGGCTTGGCCATGCTAAATTGCCCTTAGTGTCCAAAAAGGTTAGGAGGGCTTATTGGGTTACGGGGAAAGGGTGGAAGTGAGGGCTCAAGTGGGTTGGTGCAGACTCGATGGGCCAAATGACCTCCTTCTGCACTGTATGTTCTATGATATTTCAGTGCTACACCCGAGTGAGTTCTGCCTTTCACTGGAGAGGTTAAACTGAGAGCCAGTTTGCCTCCTCAGGTGGGCATGTTTCAAAGAAGAGCAGATGTCCCAGCCTTAAACAACACTTGAAAGAGTTTATCTAGTTATTATGGTGTTGCTACTTTGTGGGAGCTTGCTGAGCTCATTGGCTGCGCCGTTTCCTATATTGCAACGTGAAAGGCACTCGGTAATTCTGAGTCTTCCTTTTCTTTATGTATGAGGTCTCAGGCATGTCTTCCCTGGAGTAGATAGTTCCAAGTGTTTGCTTTAATTAGCTGCCTCCTGTGCTCATTCATTAACCTTGTTAGAAACTCTCATTTGCCCTCATTATCCTAATTAAGCAAGCATTTAAATTTTGGTTTCTTTAAAGCACTGTAAATATTGTTTGGAATGCCTTTTGCAGCTTGCTAAGTGAAGGGAAACTGAGTGTTATATTGGATTGGCTTGCAGTTTAGACGGTCAAAGGGAACTCATTTCATACAGAGCGTTGCCCCAGCTTGTACCACCGCTCAATAGAAGGCCATGGCACCTCCCTTCTCCATCCAGCATAGGCTTTAAAGCCGTCCACGCTTTTGAAAGCCTCTATCAAATCGCAGTGGTATTGTCACCGGGCTAGTAATCCAGAGACCAGGGTAACATTTCGGGGACCCCGATTCGAATCCCACCAAGGTCGATGGTGAAAATGGAGTTTAATAAAAATCTGGAATTAGGTGTCCAAGGATATCCACGAAGGTTAGCTCAGTGGACGGGACAGCAGCGGAGCAATGCCAACAGCGCGGGTTCAATTCCTGTACTGGCTATTCATGAAGGCCCCGCCTTCTCAACCTCGCCACTCGCCTGAGGTGTGGTGACTCTCAGGTTAAATCGCCACCAATCAGCTTTCTCCCAAAAGGGGTCCTTGAAACCATCGTCAGATTGTCATAAAAGTCCATGCGGTTCACGATCTGGCCTGCACGTGACTCCAGGCTCGCAGCAACCTCAGCTGAAGGGCAAGTAGGGATGGGCAACAAATGCTGGCCCCCCCACCCAGCCAGTGATGCACACATTCAATGAAAGAAAGAAACTCCTCCTAACTGTCTTCATGACCGCCCCACCCGTGGCGTGTTTTGCAGCGAAAATCTCTTATTGTCACAAGTAGGCTTCAAATGAAGTTACTGTGAAAAAGCCCCTAGTCGCCACATTCCGGCGCCTGTTCGGGAAGGCTGGGAATTGAACCCGCGCTGCTGGCCTGCTTTGGTCTGCTTTAAAAGCCGGCGATTTAGCCCAGTGTGCTAAACCAGCCCCTGGCAGTACCTTCCGATCCCTGCTGGTTTAGCATGACGTATTCATGGCTTGCTCCTATGTTGTATGTTGTGATTGGGTTTTTTTTTGCACTCTGTGCCTCTAATAGGAAAGTCAAGGATCACATATGTCTTTTTCATAGCCATCTTAACTTGCATTGTCACTTTGAAAGATTTATTCATACATACACACACACCAAGGTCTCTCTGCTCCTGCACCCTTTGTGTTGTTTTCTTTATATCGCCTTCTTGTCCTTCTTACCAAAATGGTTCACTTTGCACTTCTCTGTGTTAACTCTCATTTGTCAACTCTCTGCTCATTTCACCAGCCTTCTGTCCTTCTCAATGCTCTTCCTATCCACCTCATTGTTCTCTCCATTTTGCAGATTTGTATATCATCTGCAAACATTAAAGTTATGCACAATCTACCCCAAGCCATTCATATGTATCAAAAGGTACAGTGGGTTTAATGCTGCTTCCTGGGGAACACGGCACAGTATTCCTCTCCCGCCTGTTCATCACTACGATCTGCTTCCTGTCCCTGGTCGAATTGATATGCACACTGCCACTCTCCCTTTAATCCCAGGGGCTTTTGTTTTGCTAACAAGCCTATTATGTGGGTGGCTGGTTAGCTCAGCCAGCTATTGTGCGCTTCAGAATAAAGGCAACAGCGCGGGTTCAATTCCTGCTCTGGCTGAGGCAGACTTCGTAGCTGCCTGCCCAATGCTTGATCTGGAGTGGTGCCCTCGAGCTATCTAACCGCTGGTTGCTCATGGACTGTGGCTAATTACCGACCTGCTTATTATGACGTTCTTTGTTAAATGCCTTTCTAAAGGAAAGTATAAAGTGACTCTGGACACCCTGATGAGGGGAATGACTGTGATGAAGAACACAGTGAAGGAGAACGCTAGGTACGCACTGTCTAAGTTTACGTATGAAAGGTGACCGAGGGGGCAAGGCGCCATAGGTCGAGTAGTTCAGTGTCTTCAGCAGAGTGCAGAATCAAAAAGACAAGGGGGAGCAGGCTGGTCAGTTGCAGCTCCACAGATGACATCTTTGCCGTGACATCCGACACTCCAAAGGGGCTGGTTTAGCACAGTGGGCTAAACAGCTGGCTTGTAATGCAGAACAAGCGTTACAAGCCTTCATTGGCCGGGCCATTGAGTATAAGAATTGGCAAGTCATGTTGCAGCTGTATAGAACCTTAGTTAGGCCACACTTGGAGTATATTGTTCAATTCTGCTCACCACACTACCAGAAGGATGTGGAGGCTTTAGAGAGGGTGCAGAAGAGATTTACCAGGATGTTGCCTGGTATGGAGGGCATTAGCTATGAGGAGCGGTTGAATAAACTCGGTTTGTTCTCACTGGAACGACGGAGGTTGAGGGGCGACCTGATAGAGGTCTACAAAATTATGAGGGGCACAGACAGAGTGGATAGTCAGAGGCTTTTTCCCAGGGTAGAGGGGTCAATTACTAGGGGGCAGAGGTTTAAGGTGCGAGGGGCAAGGTTTAGAGGCGATGTACGAGGCAAGTTTTATTTACACAGAGGATAGTGGGTGCCTGGAACTCGCTGCTGGAGGAGGTGGTGGAAGCAGGGACGTTAGTGGCGTTTAAGGGGCATCGTGACAAATACATGAATAGGATGGGAATAGAGGGATACGGACCCAGGAAGTGGAGAAGATTTTAGTTTAGATGGGCAGCATGGTCGGCACAGGCTTGGAGGGCCGAAGGGCCTGTTCTTGTGCTGTACTTTTTTTTTCTCTTTGTTCTTTGTTAACGCAGCAGCACGGGTTACATTACCCTCCCGGCCTCCCCGAACAGGCGGCGGGATGTGGCGACTAGGGGCTTTTCACAGTAACTTCATTGAAGCCTACTTCTGACAAGCGATTATTATAATGATTATGGGGCTGCTGTGTGGTGCTCTCTTGTGTAACCCCAATGGGCAATGGCTTCTTGGCATTCCACACCATTGGAACAGTCTTTGTTCAGTGGCAGTAATCTTGCTGCTGTACCATATGGTTTCAAGCCTAATTTTGGCCTGAAGCACATGAGCTGGGCTGACACCTCAGTGTTGTACTAAAAAAATGCTACACTGTTGGAGACGCCATCTTTCAGGTGAGATGTGAAACCCGAGGCTGTGTCTGCACTTCCTGTGGATGTTGAAAATCCCATGTCACTATTTGCAAATGTGAATGGGTGTGTAACCAGGTGTCATGGCCAATCTATTTCCCTCAAAAAAGCAACTCTAAATAGATTATCTGATTCTTTACTGCATTGTTGTTTATGGGATCTGGCTGTGTACAAAATCATCATAGAATACACAGCAGAAGGAGGCCATTCAGCCCATCGAGTCTACACCTGCACTGGGAAAGAGCACCCCACTTAAGCTCACCACCTAACCTTTGGACACTAAGGGGTAATTTAGCGTGGCCAATCCACCTAACCTGCTCATCTTCGAGCTGGGGAGGGAACCGGAGCATGGTAGCATAGTGGTTAGCATCAATGCTTCACAGCTCCAGGGTCCCAGGTTCGGTTCCCGGCTGGGTCACTGTCTGTGCGGAGTCTGAATGTCCTCCCCGTGTGTGCGTGGGTTTCCTCCGGGTGCTCCGGTTTCCTCCCACAGTCCAAAGATGTGCGGGTTAGGTGGATTGGCCATGCTAAATTGCCCGTAGTGTCCTAAAAAGTAAGGTTAAGGGGGAGTTGTTGGGTTACGGGTATAGGGTAGATACGTGAGTTTGAGTAGAGTGATCATTGCTCGGCACAACATCAAGGGCTGAAGGGCCTGTTCTGTGCTGTACTGTTCTAAATTCTAAAGTGAAAACTCCACACAGTCACCCGAGGTCGGAATTGAACCCGGGTCCGTGGAGCTGTGAGGCAGCAGTGCTAACCACTGTGCCGTGGCTGCCACCTTTGAACGGTGGTGGCTGTATTTATGTAAGCAGAGAAATGTACTGTGTGAAATGTTCTCTTCGACATAGCCCTGGGAGTGATGAAGCACTTTATAGACACTAATCTTTGATTGCAGTTTTCCAAAGTGAAGGTCGAAGCTAAATTGGAGTTCGAGCTTAACCTTTTATCAATGTTTTAACATTCTGGTTTTATGCTTGAAGGCATTTAGCCACAACATGATAGTACGGACCTCGGGTCACAGGCTTATGTTGAATATTCAACAGTCAAGACCTTAAATGTTTTGTCCATAACGGGGATAAGTCAAAGGTTTCAAAGCATATGTTTCCCTTATTCTGCTTTAGTGGTGCGCATTCATTTTGTGTTATTGCTCCTGCGATGAATGCTGCCAGCATCAACAGAAACCTTGAAGTGATAAGTAATGATGCCGGGAACATTCGGTGCTTTGTCAGACTGATAAAACCATGGTTCATGGCGCAGAATCCTAATGGATCAAACCCCTTCCTATTGACTCCGGCGAGCAGAATTCTAATCGATTAAAGCACTTTCAGCTCCCCCTCCCCAGCAAGACAGAGGCTGCATGGTCACTAGGAGTCCAGGCTAGTGTCTCAAATTCTCATTCTCTGCCCTTTCGATCTGCGGCGAGCATCAGGCAACGGCAGGTCATTCTCCCCTTAGAAACCCGCGAGCTGTGTGTTTGAAGGGCCGATTCAGCTGAATGAGGCTCACACTGAAAAGTGACAGACTGGTGGCTCGAGAAGGCAAACTCGAGACTTGCATTTTTATGGCGCCTTTCACGACCTCAGGAGGTCTCAAAGTGCTTTGCAGTTGATCAAGTAGTGTTGAAGGGGTCACCGCTGTAACGGTTGGAGTGGTTTGAAGAGCTTCCTGCATGAAGAAACGAGTTCAGCATTTAACCGTCATTGATTAAATGTGCTCTCGTGACATTTTCCACCTCCAAATGTTAATCTTTAATAAGGGAATTCTGAAGTTCAGCTGTATCACTGTTTTTCCGTGGCCTTTAGAAGCAGCCTCGTAAACATGTGTATGGGATATGAATGTGTATGGGGAGGCGTGGATGTGTTGGCTAGGTCAGATCATGGATTCAAGCTCAACTCCAGAAACATGAGCACAAAACCGAGGCTGAGGATGAAACCGAGGCCCTGTTGGCTCTCTCAGGCTGGTTGTGAAAGATCCCGTGACGTCATTTTGAAGAAGAACAGGGAGCCTTCTCCCTGGTGTTATGGTCAATATATTTCCCTCAACGAGTGTCACTAAACCGGATGATCACATTGCTGTTTGTGGGAGCATGCTGTGCGTAAATTGGCTGCGGCGTTTCCGACATAACAACAGTGAGTCCACGGTAAAAAATGCTTCATTGACCCTAACCCTAACCCTAACCCTAATTTGGGGGCAGCACGGTAGCATGGTGGTTAGCGTCAATGCTTCACAGCTCCAGGGTCCTAGGTTCGGTTCCCGGCTGGGTCACTGTCTGTGCGGAGTCTGCACGTCCTCCCCGTGTGTGCGTGGGTTTCCTCCGGATGCTCCGGTTTCCTCCCACAGTCCAAAGATGTGCGGGTTAGGTGGATTGGCCATGCTAAATTGTCCTTAGTGTCCTGGAAAATAAGGTTAATGGGGGTTGTTGGGTTACTGGATACGTTGGCTTCAGTAGGGTGATCCTTGCTCGGCACAACATCGAGGGCCGAAGGGCCTGTTCTGTGCTGCAATGTTCTATGTTCTATGAAGGGCGGCATGGTGACTCAGTGATTAGCACTGCTGCCTCATGGCACTGAGGACCTGGCCACCGGGTCACTGTCCGTGTGGAGTTTGCACATTCTCCCCGTGTCTGCGTGGGTCTCACCCCCACAACCCAAAGACGTGCAAGGTGGGGGGGATTGGCTAAATTTCTCCTTAATTGGGGGAAAAAAAGTGCTTCATTGGTCGCAAAGTGCTTTGGGACGTCCTGAATCATGAGAGGCACTATAGATAAAGTCACAGATTCGGGAGGGGAGGCATTAATTATCAGCTGCCCCTTTGAGACAAGGCACACCCCTGTATTACTCACACTTACTTCAACAGCACCTTTCCAAAAGCCAAGACCGCTATCACCGAGAGCAGTGACTGGCAACCTGGGCTAGTGAATGGGCCACGTGACTGGCCCTCCTTCATCTCAGTGGGCCGCAAGGTTGAAATCGGGGCTTGTTCACCAACCATGACCCCATGGATAAGATTAAATACATTTAATACACGTCGAATATTTCACAACACGTTATAGAAAATGCTTAATCA
Source organism: Scyliorhinus canicula (assembly GCF_902713615.1). Taxonomy (NCBI): domain Eukaryota; kingdom Metazoa; phylum Chordata; class Chondrichthyes; order Carcharhiniformes; family Scyliorhinidae; genus Scyliorhinus; species Scyliorhinus canicula. Next base: position 275,493,563 of record NC_052147.1, on the reverse strand, counting down.
TTAATATATTAATAGAACTGCCGTCAACTTCAAGTGGTAAAAACAAAAGAAATTTGGACGCAGAGGGAGGGCCCGGCTCTCACAGTCGATGTTGTGAGCAATCAACACACATCTCACTTCACTCACCCTCGCTCCACGTGCAAATCACTTCAGTCAAACCGGTAGGAAAAAAATTACACGACTGGAAATCAGTGGAATGTGAGAACCGTGTGAGCCTGAAGTTCAGTTACTAGTGGTGTACCACAAGGATCTGTTTTGGGGCCACTGCTGTTTGTTATTTTTATAAATGACCTAGAGGAGGGCGTAGAAGGTTGGGTGAGTAAATTTGCAGATGACACTAAAGTCGGTGGAGTTGTGGACAGTGCGGAAGGATGTTGCAGGTTACAGAGGGACATAGATAAGCTGCAGAGCTGGGCTGAGAAGTGGCAAATGGAGTTTAATGCAGAAAAGTGTGAGGTGATTCATTTTGGAAGGAGTAACAGGAATACAGAGTACTGGGCTAATGGTAAGATTCTTGGTAGTGTGGATGAGCAGAGAGATCTCGGTGTCCATGCACATAGATCCCTGAAAGTTGCCACCCAGGTTAATAGGGTTGGTAAGAAGACGTACGGTGTGTTGGCCTTTATTGGTAGAGGGATTGAGTATCGGAGCCATGAGGTCATGTTGCAGTTGTACAAAACTCTGGTGCGGCCGCATTTGGAGTATTGCGTTCAGTTCTGGTCTCCGCATTATAGGAAGGATGTGGAAGCATTGGAAAGGGTGCAGAGGAGATTTACCAGGATGTTGCCTGGTATCGAGGGAAGATCTTATGAGGAAAGACTGAGGGACTTGAGGCTGTTTTCATTAGAGAGAAGAAGGTTGAGAGGTGACTTAATAGAGGCATACAAGATGATCAGAGGATTAGATAGGGTGGACAGTGAGAGCCTTTTTCCTCGGATGGTGATGTTCAGCACGAGGGGACATAGCTTTAAATTGAGGGGGGATAGATACAGGACAGATGTCAGAGGTAGGTTCTTCACTCAGACAGTAGTACGGGTGTGGAATGTCCTGCCTGCAACAGTAGTGGACTCATCAACATTAAGGGCATTTAAATGGTCATTGGATAAACATGTGGATGATAAGGGAATAGTGTAGATGGGCTTTAGATTGGTTTCACAGGTCGGTGCAACATCGAGGGCCGAAGGGCCTGTACTGCGCTGTAATGTTCGATAACCCTGCGCCTGAGCGACGGTCAGCGAAATATCTTGTGGGCCGCACTCAGAATCCAGATCGGCCGTATGAGACCCCAGACTGCAGGTTGCCCACCACTGTGTTAGAAGGACAAGGACAAGATGGTAAGACCACCACCTGGGAGTTCCCCTTCATGCCCGCACACCATCCTGACTTGGAACTGTAACATAATTCCTTCATTGATGCTGGGTCAAAATCCCTTGCCAACAGCACTGTGAGTAGTTGCACCACATGGGCAGTGCCAATTCAAGGAGGCAAAGCACCACCTCCTTCTAAAGGGCAATTAAGAAGGGCAATACATGCCGGCCTTGCCAGCGGGACCCACGCCCTTGAACACATTTTTAAAATAGACAATGATGGCCTGGCCGTTGTCATTTTAATAATTGCACAAATCTTCCAAGAGAGCCTCCATCCTGATGTGCCCTCACTTTCCAGAGCATTTTCCATTGCCAGAGCAGTGCATACCTTCCCCCAGTGGACCAGCCGGGCACCTATCCCTCCTGCCACCCTCAATTCTGGTGGCAGCCTCCTAATTGGTGAGGTGGTACAGGGGCATGTGCAGCCGGGCATCACCAGCGGGCATGGGCCTTGCTCTTGGTCCGCACCTCAGAGAATCTTTAGAGGTGATATGATTCTAGCCATGATGTGGAGATGCCGGCATTGGACTGGGGTGAGCACAGTAAGAAGTCTTACAACACCAGGTTAAAGTCCAACAGGTTTGTTTCGAACCACTAGCTTTCGGAGCACTGCTCCTTCCTCAGGTGAATGAAGGAGCAGTGCTCCGAAAGCTAGTGTTTGAAACAAACCTGTTGGACTTTAACCTGGTGTTGTAAGACTTCTTACTGATTCTAGCCAGCATTGCAGCTGGGGTTTAACCTGATGATTGACATAGATTCAGGAGGATATTGCTGAAAAGAAAGGCATGTTGCTGAAGCTTTGCTTTTTGCATGCATCGGGACAAACGCAAGAATACCAAATTTCAAACAATCGCAACAACCTATACAAAAGGAGAAATGGTGATTAGCTACGTCGTTACCATGGAGAAAGCAAGAGGGAACAATAGGTTCCCCAAACTCCCAGATAATTCAAAAAAAGTCGCAAAGCTTGAACATTTTCTTTGGGAGCTTGGGGAGCCTATAGTTCTATAGTTCCCCATTGCTTTCTCCCTGTAATGCCTTGTCTGATCAGAGATGACTTGCCAACCAAACAGCACCCTTTCCTCCTGTAGTATCATTCGGTGTGATCATTTAAAATTTGACATTGTGGTGTTTGTCCTGATGAGTGCGAAATGAAAAGCTTCGGCAACATGTCTCTTTTTCAGCAATTTCCAGATTTAGTATAACTTTGTTGTTTCTTCTTGTATTCTATACTACTATTAATTTGCCTCTTGTTGTGATAAATTGCCGTTGCCATTGGCCTTACTCTACCAATCCCTGATTTCTCCTGGCCTATGTCAGTTGCTGTTCAATGCGCTGACTTCTTGGTTCTGATACTTATGACTGAGATCGGCACGCTGTACCGCTCAGATGCATTAAACTGAGGGCATTAGGTTGCTTAATTTGGATCAGGGAATGCAGGAGGTGAGGGCCTAATAAATATCTTTGCTGAAGGCTGTCGTTAATCAGCCAGGCTGTTTGATTCTTCAGGGTGTGATCATCGCTATGGTACAGTTCAGCAGCAAGGAGCGTGGATCCTGGAAGATTTTCTCGATTCGTTTCTGTGGGGCAATGAAAACCAAAGGGTTTCTGGGGACAATGAAAGAAACTGGAATCCATTATTTTTATTCCCCCTCCTCCTGTTTTCGAAGGGAAAGGTTCCTGCTCTTCACTCTTTTCCCTCGGAGTTTGTCTGTGTGAGCTCTGCAGTGGGCGTTGGTAGCCTCTTTGTGGGGGGTTGACTATACCTCACTGGCTGCCAAAAGCCATAAGGAGTGTGGGCGGCACGGTAACACAGTGGTTAGCACTGTTGCTTCACAGCTCCAGGGTCGCAGGTTCGATTCCTGGCTTGGGTCACCATCTGTGCGGAGTCTGCACGTCCTCCCCGTGTCTGCGTGGGTTTCCTCTGGGTGCTCCGGTTTCCTCCCACAGTCCAAAGGCGTGCGGGTTAGGTGGATTGGCCATGCTAAATTGCCCTTAGTGTCCAAAAGGATTAGGAGGGGTTGCTGGGTTACGGGGATAGGGTGGAGGCATGGGCTTAAGTAGGGTGCTCTTTCCGATGGCCGGTGCAGACTCGATGGGCCGAATGGCCTCCTTTTGCACTGTAAATTCTGTGAATTAGACAAATTCGGACGAAGCCAATTTCAACAGAGTCTCACAACTTAAGTTCAGTTTTGGCTTGAGAAGGCATCTGTTTTATGAAGTAACAACTTATTTTTACATAGCCCCCCCCCCCCCCCCCCCCCAACCCCTCAACAAAGTAAAACATTCCAAGGACACTTCACGGGAGTAATTGTCAAATCAAGTTTGACAGTGAGCCAGAGAAGGAGGCCGGGATTTTCTGGTCCGCCGCGGCTGGTTCCACTCCGCCGGATACGGCGAACCGTCCGAATTCCCACCGACTTCAGCAGGGCCAGGAGATACTGACGACGGGACGGGACGGAGGTTTTCACGGAAGACCAGTGAGATGGAGAGGCTTCGGCGAGGGAACTCCAGGGTCCCGGGACCAGTCAGCTGAAGGAACGGCCAACAACGCTGGGGCGAGGGTACCTTGCAGAATTGGAGGAGTGCAGAGGTTTGGTTGACGATCACTGAAGCGGGATCGGTCGGGACTGATTCGGATGCATCGATGGAATTCAAGCTGAGGCTAATTGAAAGATAGGCTCCTGGGGTGCGGATTCCAACATAAGGTCGGCATTCATTGTCTGCCGTGTGTGGCTGCAACTCCTGCCGGGAAACTGTAAATAGGAAACCGCAGCCAGGAAACGAGCATGAAGATGGCAAACAAGAGATTGTTCTTGTCACTGGGAACAAAAACGTCATCACAGATCGGGGGGGGTCCTGAAGTAAAATCACACAGTCTGCACAGCAAACAATAGCGGGAATTCTCCGGCCACTCGCTGGCGGGCGATTCTCTAAATTGCCCTTAGTGACCAAAAAAGGTGAGGAGGGGTTATTGGGTTACGGGGATAGGGTGGAAGTGAGGGTTTAAGTGGGTCGGTGCAGACTCGATGGGCCGAATGGCCTCCTTGTGCACTGTATGTTCTATGTTCTAAGTGAATAATCAAGTCTGCGCTCATCAAAAATGAAACACCCAATGTAGATAAAGAGGAACAGGTATCACGGTGCGCAAAGGCCTTACCGAGTGATTGCCTGGAACTGGAGAGCATTTTGGATTGGGGTACAAGATGGAAACGTTGCACATTGAGAAAAGCGCAAATATCATGACACAGGCAGCACGGTGGTGCAGTGGTTAGCACTGCTGCCTCACGGCACTGAGGCCCCAGGTTCGATCCCGGCTCTGGGTCACAGTCCGTGTGGAGTTTGCACATTCTCCCCGTGTCTGCGTGGGTTTCTCCCCCAAAACCCAAAGATGTGCAGGTCAGGTGGATCGGCCACACTAAATTGCCCCTTAATTGGAAAAAAATAATTGGGCACTCTAAATTTACAGAAAAAAATATATCATGACACAATCTGTGCTGTCGTTTTTCTTTGAATAGAAAGGGTTCTCCTTAGAGCAGAGTGTTAGAATCATAGGACCAAAGAAATGTTTCAGCACAGAAGGATGCCATTCAACCCACCTTGTGCTGGTTAGGAGGATTGGCCATGCTAAATTGCCCCTTTGGGAGGAGTTGCAGGAATAGGGCGACGATTGGGCCCGAGTAGGGTGGTCTTTCAAAGGGTTGGGATCGACCCGATGGGCCGAATGGCCTCCTTCTGCACTGTAGGGATTCTAGAATTCTCTGATTCTATTAAATTAGGGATGGGCAATGACATCCACATCCTGTAAATGAATAAGTAGAGAATACAATGCAAATGGGAGCATGCAGAACAAAACTGCAGTGAAGCTTCTTCAGGACATTCTTAAGTGAGAGACCAAAGAGGGAATCTAGAAAAGGTTCACTAGGTTGATCCCGGGTATGGAGGGGTTTTCCAGTGAGGAGAGGTTGAGTGGGTTGAGCCTGTACTCATTGGAGTTTAGAACAATGAGAGGTGACCTTATTGAGACACACAGGATTCTCAGGGGGATTGACAGGGTCGATGCTGAGAGGTTGTTTCCCCCTGTGGGAGAGTCTAGGACCAGAGGACATAATCTCACAGTAAGGGGGTCGCCCATTTCAGACAGAGATGAGGAGGAATTTCTTCTCTCAGAGGCTAGTGAATCTGTGAAATTATTTACCACAGAGGGCGGTGGAGGCTGGGTCGATCGGTATATTCATTTTCATTTCACATGAAAGGCTGAGGTGGGCAGAATTTTCATCAGGAAGGGAATCAAGGGTTGTGAGGATAAGGAGGGAAAGCGGAGTTGAGGATAATCTCATCAGACCAGCCATGATCTCAGTGAACGGCGGAGCAGACTCGATGGGCCGAGTGGCCCCACTCCTGCTCCCTGTGGTCTTATTCGAGAATGAGCATGAATCAAAGGTGAGGGTGAATCAATTAATGGACCACAAACCGTTCATGATCTTCCACTCAGTGACAGGTTGGGGGTTGCATGAGGATGTGAGGGGTGCTATCTAAATGCAGGTTCCCTCAGGAACAGAAGCAGCTTGGACTTGCTCCCCCATTTAATTAGATCATGGCCATTAATCCGCCTTTTAGTATTATAAATAATAACTATGTTCTCTCCTGGTTGCGTGGACAATTAACCAACAAAATTCTGTCCACCTTATCCCCGAAAGTTTCAGCCAGCCCCAGGACTCGGAGACTGAGTTCCAGACTCCTTTGTGTGAACAAGTCCTTCATTCCTGAGGAATTGTCTTTAATTTTAAGGATGTGCCCTCTTGTTCTGATTCTCTCACCAAAGAAAATAGTTTCGCTCTGCCGACCCTCTAATTAAATACCTCGATTAGATCAGCATGAATTAATAATTGAGGTAATAAGAGAGAAATGTGTTGCCATGAAAATATGGTAATGGCTTCTGTAAATGACAATGGATTGTAGACGGTGCATTGTAATGAGGATAAAATGTGAATGAGGGTTAGATTTAGTTAATATATAAAGGGGGAAGTGCTACTAGAATGAAAAATAATGCACCGTGTCTAATGCTGATCCTCAGCTCGTCCTTCAACAACCAGTAATGGCTATATTTACCCCTACTGTAACAAGATCTGGTAGATTGAAGTGATGAGATTTATTCATTTGACTGACAAAGGAACATGAGGAACAGGAGCAAGTGTAGGCCATACATGCAGCCTGCCGAGCCTGTACTGGCATTTAGCAGAATCACAGAATTGTTCTGGCGCTGCAGGAGGCCATTCGGCCCATTACGTGCCTGCACGTAAGGGGCTGGTTTAGCTCAAGGGGCTGGTTTAGCTCACAAGGCTAAATCGCTGGCTTTTAAAGCAGACCAAGCCAGCCAGCAGCACGGTTCGATTCCCGTACCAGCCTCCCCGGACAGGCGCCGGAATGTGGCGACTAGGGGCTTTTCACAGTAACTTCATTGAAGTCTGCTCGTGACAATAAGCGATTTTCATTTCATTTTTCATTTTTTTCACCAACCCCGCGATTGAGCAGCATGACTTAGTGCCATTCCCCTGCCTTTTCCCCGTACCCCTGCACATTGGGCGGGATTCTCTCACCCCGGGGACAGGCCGGAGAATCGCCGGGACCGGCGCGGATCGCGCCACGCCGCCCGACGCCGGCCCCTGTCACCCTATGCCATGTTGCGTCGGGGCCGGCGCGGAGAAGGGAGAACTGCCCATGCGCGGCAATTGCGCCGGTCCCACTGCGCATGCGCAGGCCCGCGGCGCCCATCTGACGCCGGGGATCAGCAGCTGGAGCGGCGTGGGCCGCTGGAGTGCCGTGCTGGCCCCCTGTAGGGGTCAGAATCGCTGCTCCTGAGGCCATGTTGACGCCGTTGAGAAACGCGACGGCGTTTACAACGGCGTCAACACAGCCTCAGGATCAGAGAATCCCGCCCATTTTTTAATTCAAGTCCATCACCTGATTATCTCGATTGAACCTGTCTCCGCCGCACTCCCAGGAAGAGCATTCCAGACCCGGAACTCGCTGTGTGAAAACGGACCGGGTTCCAATCCTGCCACGGCAGATGGTGAAATTTGAATTCAATAAAAATCCGGAATGACGAAATGGTTGCTGATTGTCATTAAAAACCCATCTGGTTCACTAATGTCCTCTAGAAGGGAAATCTGCCGTCCTTATCTGGTCTGGCCTACATGTGACTCCAGATCCAAAGGACCAAACAAGCCACTCAGTTGATGGGCAATAAAAGTTGACCCAGGCAGTGCCAGCCACATCCCAAGAATGAATGAGTAAAACAAATCACAGGTGCCAGACAGATGCAAGTCTTTGTTGTCGTTCAAGTTTTACTTTGATAACATTCCTGCCTCACTCTCTCCACAGATTTCAGACCCTGGGCGGTGAATTTTAGCTTTCCCGGAGTATATGACTACTCTCAGTTGGCAATTGACCTCAACAGGAATCAGCTGATTATTGGAGCCAGGTAAAGTACAACAACTTGGACTATTTTGTGTTGAAACTCGCTTCCTCCTCAGGCCCAATTGATTCTGCTATTCAATTGCTCACGACAATTTGGCATTTGCGTGGTCCCTGTCACACGGGATTCTCCGCTGGCGGGATTCTCCGTTTTGCCAGCGGCCGCCGGTTTCCCGACGGCGTGGGGCTGCCCCACAATGGGAAACCCCGTAGACCGGGCGGCGTAACGGAGAATCCTGCCGGCGGGTCGGGGCAGAAAAGTGGCGCGGCGGGGCGGAGAATCCAGCCCACTATTCCAGATTTATTTAACAAACTGTATTTACATTACCGAGCTGCCACAATCACATGATAAACATACATCTCTGGGTGCTTAGTTCAAACTCTGTATTATTAATTTAATATGTTACTATTTCCTGTGATATTTGCCTGCCAGCCTTATCATCGTGCTACTCTGCCCATTGCTTTCCCTCATCATCTTTTCAACTTACAGGTATCCTGAACTGTATGCTTGCTCCTTCTTACATCGGGGTTCAATTTTTATTTTAAATCACCATTTAGCTCAGGAGCATTGATAATTCTGCTGATTGTCTAATAGATGTACCAGCCTTCCTGAACAGGCGCCGGAATGTGACGACTAGGGGCTTTTCACAGTAACTTCATTTGAAGCCTACTCGTGACAATAAGCGATTTTCATTCATTTTTCATTCAGATGCAGCAACCTTAATTCTTGTGTGTTACCCGAGGAATGGTCGGCTCCATCATGACTTGCCAAAAGGCCTAACTTTTCAATCAGTGAAGCTTTCATGGACTACGTGGACTACCACAGAATCTATGGAATTCCTACAGTGCTGAAAGAGGCCATTTGGCCCATCGGGTCTTCACCGACCTTCAGAATTACCACTCTACCTAGACCCATTCCCTGCCCTATCCCCGTAACCCCACCTAACATGCACACCTTTGGACACTAAGGGGAAATATATCATGGCCAATCCACCTAACCTGGGAAACCGGAGCACCCGGAGGAAACCCACGCAGGCATGGGGAGAGCGTGCAGACTCCACACAGACAGACAGTCACCCAAGGCTGGAATTGAACCCGGGTCCCTGGCGCTGTGAGGCAGCAGTGCTAACCACTGTGCCACTGCACCGCCCCATAGAACTACCTCCAAAACAGTTTAGGGCATCCTGGGCTGGATGCGACAGCACAGGGCTGAGAGTGTACAGAACAGAAACAGGTCGCCTTGCTCCCACTCTGACCTCACTGTCCTTGGCCTGCTACAGTGTTACATTGAAGCTCAATGTAAATCTGAAGAATAGCACCTCATCTTTCAACTCGGCACTCTACATACAGCCCTGTATGCTCAACTTTCTGTTCAATCCAGCATTTGTTGCCCACCCCTAATTGCCCTTGAACTGAGTGGCTTGCTGGGCCATTTCAGAAGGCAGTGAAGGGTCAACCATATTTCTGTGGGTCTGGCATCACATGTAGGCCAGACCCGGTAAGGACGGCAGATTTCCTTCCCTCAAGGGCATTAGTGAACCAGATGGGTTTTATGACAATCGATGATAGTTCTGGGTCATCATTACTGAGACTAACTTTCAAATCCAGATTGGTCTCGAGGTGACTCGTGCAGTGAGACCACTATCTCATCCTCAGAGGTTTATGTTCCTTGGGAGCCACCCCCATCCCTCTTCATTTAACCCCATCAGCTTCTAATTCCTTCTCCCTCATGGGTGGCACGGCAGCACAGTGGTAAGCACTGTTGCTTCACAGCGCCATGGTCACGGGTTCGATTCCCGGCTTGGGTCACTGTCTGTGCGGAGTCTGCACGTTCTCCCCGTGTCTGCGTGGGTTTCCTCCGGGTGCTCCGGTTTCCTCTCACAAGTCCCGAAAAATCTGCTTGTTAGTGAATTGGACATTCCGAATTCTCCCTCCGTGTACCCGAACAGGCGTCGGCGTGTGGCGGCTAGGGTCTTCTCACAGTAACTTCATTGCAGTGTTAATGTCAGCCTACTTGTGACAATAAAGATTATTAAATGAAATTAATCAGCTTTCTCTTAAATATAACTGTACTATTCACCTCATGAGCTACTCCCTGTTCGAGCAGGTTTTACATTTAACTGTTCTCTGGATGAAGAGTTTTCACCTGAAATTCCTATTGGATTTACTGGTGACCATCTTATAATTATCGCCTCTAAGTTTGGACTCCTCCACAAATGGAAACATCGGACGAAATTCTCCCAGTTGTTGGTGGGTTTCACGGGGCGGGTGAATACTGCTGGGCGGGAGACTGCGGCCCTGAATGGACTACATATATTTAAATTAGTTCAATTGCGTCGGGCAGAGCGGGTCAGGTGCATCGCGCTCGGTGCCCAGTGAGAAACCTGTTTGTGGCATTGCCCGCTATGCACCCAACAACGGGATCGGTGCCGGGCACAACACGCTGGGAAAACCACACCCATCTTCTCCACGTCCACCCTCTCAAACCATTTCATAAAAACCTCCACCGGGGTCACTCCCCTTCCCAAAGCCTCTCAGTTACGGTATCCACTTTCTAAATCCCTGTCGCACCTTCTCCACAGAGATTATTCTTTTTTTTTAATGTAGAGTATCCAATTCATTTTTTCCAATTAAGGGGCAATTTAGGGTGGCCAATCCACCTACCCTGCACATCTTTGGGTTGTGGGGGTGAGACCCACGCAGACACGGGGAGACTGTACAAACTCCACACGGACAGGTAGGCAGCAGTGCTAACCACTGCATCACCGTGCCGCTAAGAGATGATTCTTTTAAACAACTTGGACCCAGGGCTAAAATTTAAACCCCTTCCTCCCTGCCCTCCTCCGGCGGGTTCTGAGATGGTGAGGGGAGGGAGAAATTGCGTGGAGGGTATTACTCCCTGGTTCTCACCCACCCTGACCTGGCAGTGACTTTACATTGCGTTGGGCAGGACCTCAGATGGAAATCCCGCCCTTGCCCCAATTAAGGCCCTTAAGTGGCTACTTACTGGCCACTTTAGAGCCCTTTCCCACACATCCTCAAGTTTCAGGCTAGTGGGCAGATGACAGCTCAGGGAGGGAATTGGATGAATGAACACAGCTGGCTCTCAGGAGGAAAGGGGTCCACCCCTCCATCAGAAGCCTCCTGACTGGAGCGCCCTCCCCTTAAGGCCTGATAACTTCTGGACCTCCCTCACCACCCCACCCTACCTTCCAAGACCCCAGTGGCCCCCCTTGTCACCTCCCAGGCAGCCCCTATCCCACCTGTCCTCCAGTTCCTGGGACTGAGTACCAGGTGCCCCCCCCCCCCCCCCCCCCCCCCCCCCCCCGCTTGCAGTGCCTCTTCCGGCCACTGCAGCGCTGTGCCTGGAGGCTCTGGAGAGCTGCTGGCCAATCAGATTGGCTGGCAGCTCTCCAAGGTGGGACCTTCTCCCGAGTGTGGGTCACAAGTTCTGCCTTATGCCAGTCAACGCTCATTAGAGTGTAACATGGCATTGGACCTGCAAGAGTCAGCAAGGATCTTCCTTGCCACAGTTCCCTAAAACTGTGCGCAGTACCCCAAAGGAATTTGGAGGAAGTATGATGATCAACCTTCAAGTATCATATCTTTTTGCAATGCTAATTATTCAGAATCTGAAAGAAAACAGTGACCAGATTCGAGGAAAATATAAAATATATGGCAACTCTACTTTGATCCAATCAGAATTCAGCATTCAATTGAGGTGTCCAAATGGCCACAAATGACTCCCTTTTTCAGACCAGAACGTTTTCACACTTGGGTCTGTTAGCTCAGCTGGCCGAACGGCTGGCTGATGATGTGGGTTCAATTCCCGTACAGGCTGAGGTTATTCATGAAGGCCCCGCCTTCTGAACCATGCCCCTTACCCGAGGTGCGGTGACCCTCAGGTTAAACCACCACGAGTCAGCTCTTTCTCAAAAAGGCAGAGAGCAGCCTCTGGTCCTCGGGGACTAGGGCGACTTTCATTATATTCTCTGTGAATTAGCGGGATCCTCTGAAGTTCCTTTCTTGTCCCATCAACCGCCTGTACCCCGCCATAGGGAAATGGCCACCATTGATGGCCAGACGCCACTTCTGTCCGAATGAGAAATATGTCCAGCTTAGAAAAACTGGCAAAAGTGGTGTTTGAATGAAAAACACACTTTCCCCACTCAGTCTCTCTTTCGTTAAGAACCCTCTTTAAAATAAGGTGACATTTTCCAGCTGTCTGTGCTGAAACACAGTAAGCGGCCAATTGCATGATTGACTATCAGTCAGACGCTGTCTCTTGTCTTCTGATAATTCTGTTTTCCTGAAGCTGTGCACAAAGCGTGAAATTCCTGAGAGGCTATCACTTGGTCTAGTTTACCTGGTGTAGTTTTAACATGTCTCTCCCTATTTTCTGCCAAGTTAGTTTACCCTTTTGATCTCCCGTATTTTTTTTATTTCCTTCTTCCCGAATCCCTCTTTATCTTTGTTTTTCTCTTTCTCTCTCGTTTGTTCTCCCATGTTCTCCATCTCTCTCTCTCTGATGCCCTCTTTTTATCCAACTCCCTTTCTCTCTCTTTTCGTTTCCATCTCTTTCTTTTCTGATCTTTCTCGTCTCTTTTAATCCCTGTTCTCTTTTTTTTCCCCCTCCCATCCTTTCATCCCTTTCTTTTCACTCTTTTGTTTCTCTTTTTCCTTTTCTCTCTCCTCCTTTCCTTTGATTTCCCCCCTCTCCTGTCTTTCTCTCTCTCTCTCTCTCACTCTCAGATCCTCTTTGCACATTTACATCTCCTTTCGCTTTTCTCTCCCTCTGGTTTTGCCCTCTCCTCTAATCTTTTGCTTTCCTGCTATTTTCTTGTATTTCTTCATCTGTCTATTCTATTTCTTTTCACTCTCGCTCTCTCTCTCTCTCTCTCTCCCTCTCTGTGTTGCCAAGGATCTGTCTTGCTCAGCCCATGCCAAATTTTCCTCCGTGTGACATGCACCGAGGAATTTTGCATTTTAATCATCCTCTTGCCCGCTTTTGATATTTCCCAGAAATGTGAACCCTTATTGATTGTGGAATGTTTACGGTTGAATTCGTGGAAAGCTGCAATGACTTGCAAAATCAATGAGATTGTGTTTGATTTCTTAATATTAGCATGCTTATGTGTGTCTGTTTTTTTTTACAGAAATTACCTCTTTCGCCTCACTCTGGATAACATCTCTCTTATTCAGGTGAGATATTCTGACTCTGTGGCTGTGAAAGGTACCTTGGTTTAACTCGCCCAATGACTTCCACCACCAGGTCAAAACACACTAGGTAACAGCCCAGTCCATCACACGAACCTGCCTCCCATCCATTGGCTTTGTCTACACCTCCCACTGCCTGGGGAAAGCGGGCAGCATAATCACGGACCCCCCCCCCCCCCCCCCGGCTTACTCACTCTTCCAACTTCTTCCATCTGGCAGGAGATACAAAAGTCTGAGAACACATACGAACAGATTCAAAAGCAGCTTCTTCCCCGCTGTTACCAGGCTCCTAAACGACCCTCTTATGGACTGATCTCATTAGTATTGCACTTCTGGATGCTTCACCCGATGCCGGTGTTATGCAGTTACATTGTGTACCTTGTGTTGCCCTATTATATATTTTCTTTTATTTCCTTTCTTTTTATGAACTTAATGATCTGTTGAGCTGCTCGCAGAAAAATACTTTTCACTGTACCTCAGTACACGTGGCAGTAAACAAAATCAAAACAACCAGAATGAAATAAATAAAAACAGAGAATGTTGGAAATACTCAGAAGGCCAGGCAGCGTCTGTGGAGAGAGCAACAAGGCTAACGTTTCAGGCGTATGACCTTTCAACAGGGGCGGGGAAAGAATAGAAGCAGACTATCTGACCCAACTGGTCCATGCCAGTTTTCATGTTCCATGTGAGACTTCCTCTGCTCCTCGAAGGTCATTCAACCCTCTTAGCGTGTCCTTTCGCCCTTGTATGTTTATGCAACCTCCCCTGAAATGCATCGGCGTTATTTCCCCCCCACCCCTCTCCAAACCCCCTCCGGGCAGAGTAGAGAGGGAGAAACTGTTCCCACTCGGCAAAGGATCGAGAACGAGAGGGGCACAGATTTAATATGATTCGCGAAAGAAGCAAATGCAGTGTGAGTGGTTGGGGTTTGGAATGCGCTGCCTGGGTGTGTGGTGGAGGCAGGTTCAATCCAGGCATTCAAGAGGGCATTGGATGAGTATTTGAATAGAAACAATGTGCAGGGGTAGAGAGAAGAGGCAGGGGAATGGCACCTAGTCATGATGCTCGTTTGGAGAGCCGGGGCAGACACGGTGGGCCGAATGGCCTTCTTCGGCACCGTAACAACTCTGTGATTCTGTGAACTTTTACATTTTCACCGTGCTCTGCCTAGCAATGTTTCCCCTGGAATTTGTTAATATATTAAGGTTGCTGGAAAACTCAATATAAGGGGCAAAATAGCTGGGAAAGCACCTGTAGAGAGAGACAGAGTTAATGTTTCAGGTCAATGACCTTCCATCAGAGTTCGAATGAAAGCTCACATTAACCCTGTTATTTTTGTTCTCCGGAATTCAATATTGGTATAAGAAGTTGTTGTCTTGTATATTTATGACCCTTAATTTTGGTCGCTCTGGAAACATCTTCTCTACGTCAAGGCAGTTGAACCCTTTCTAGTCGGAAGAATCCCAGTCTTCTCAGTCTTTGTCGTTAGGCCTAACCGCTCAGTCCTGCTCCTATCCTTCTAAATCAGTTGTGGGAAATCCACGGCTCGGGGGCCACATGAGGCCCATCAGGGTTCTGAGTGCAGCCACGAGACATTTTGTTGACCGTTTCCCATGTGCAGGTTTCCATCACGTAGCTTTTTTTCCTACCAGTGTGACTGAAGTGATTCACGTGTAAAGCGAGGGCGGGTGAAGTGAGGACCGTGCTGATTGCTCATAGCATTGACTCTGAGAGCCGTCTGCGCACAATCGAGCATAAATATTTATTTTGTTTTTAACCACTTGAAGTTGATGATACTTCTATTAATATGTAAATGATTAAGCATTTTCGATAACTTGCTGTGAAATATTCGGCGTGTATTAAATGTATTTTACCTTATTCAAGGGTCATGGTGAGCATCCCTTTAAGAAAGGTTTTGTTTGACCACATGACTTGTAGTGTGGCTTCAGTGATGTCATTTTGTGGGTGGAGCTGGGCTGTGGCTGTCAGCTGAGAGGGGGTTAAGTGTTTGAGGTTTCAGTTTTGGTTTGTTGCTTTGGAGTGCAGGAGAAAAAAAAGCAGTGTTTCCCTGTTTTCATTTTAAAGCTGTTCCATTGAACTGAAAGCACATTGGGTGTGGAAACTGCCTTGGGAACTTTAAAGATAGAGTTGCTTTCCGGAAGGAGTTTTGAATCTGCTGGTTGGAGGCTGGACCAGAATCTCAGGGAATGGACCAGTCCCATTCAAGTGTGATTACAGTGTGCTGGGCCCTGAAAGGGGTTTTGGTTTCATTGGATTTTGTATTGAATTGGAACAGTTACTAAGGGGGGTTAATTAAGAGTTATATACATAGATTACAGTAGCTGTTGTGTTTTATTTCTGTTTGCAATTTTTAACATATTCTTGCTTTCCGTTTTATATATGTTAACTACATTCGTATAATAAATTTTGTTTTGATAAAAGTGCCTCGGAAATCTGTATCTGAATCACACCTGAAGTGAAGACTCTTGTGCCCATCCTAGCCAAACTCAACATCGAAGATATAGGTCAGGTGAACTTCATAATACACTTTGGAGTTTCTAAGCCCTGGTCCATAACAGTTAGTGAACAAGCCGCGATTTGAATCTTGCGGCCCACTGAGATGAAGGAGGCCCCCCCCCCCCCCCATTGCGGCCCACTCACTAGCCCAGATCAGGGTTTTTCGAACTCAGGGTGGCGGACGGATGTCGGGAGTGTCAGCGAAGCAGTCGGCCATGGCGTTCCCGATTTGTGGGAGAAGTGCCCAACAGCCACGACCGGCTTTTAGGGGCTGTTTAGCTCACAGGGCTAATCGCTGGCTTTGAAAGCAGACCAAAGCAAGTCAGCAGCACGGTTCGATTCCCGTAACAGCCTCCCCGAACAGGCGCCGGAATGTGGCGACTAGGGGCTTTTCACAGTAACTTCATTTGAAGCCTACTCGTGACAATAAGCGATTTTCATTCATTTCATTTTTTAAAATTGAGAATGCCGCTGCGAACGGCCTTTAAACACAAACACTGGAGTCTTCTCACTGGAAGCGGCGGCAGAGAGAAGGTCTCGTGCCCAGCAAGTACACTGACATCACGCACCCTGTGTGGATCTGTGCTTTGGGCGTGAAATCACGGAGGAGAGATTCCACCATTTTGTAGCTGCCAGCAAGCAAGCAATAGGACTCTGTGGAGAACTGAAGATGGATTATTTTATTATAAGGAAGAGACACAAACAGGCCAGGATCTCACAATTGAATCCGATGGAGAGAGCTTCCCTGGAGAGTCCACAGCAGGACAAAGCAGTGCTGGTGTGAGCTGTATCCGAGCTCCAGGGCCCCTAGTGAACAACCCATTAAGAATAAACTGAAATCGGGAACAAAGCATAATAAGGATGATTTATTGAGATATGACTTTAATTGTGCCAATGCAAATCAGGATGCAAAGCCCATGTGTGTTATATGCAGGGAAGTACTGGCAAGTGAAATTTTAAAACTCTCAAAACTTCAAAGACATTTGAAGACTAAGCACGGCATGTTCGAGGACAAACCTCTTGATTTTTTTCAAAGAGATCTTAAAGTGTCAGCTGAAGTCTGAAATGTAACATTGAATGACAAAGCAAGTGAGATCGTGAGGACCAAGGAGGCTCACGTGTCGCATTTAAGGTAAGTAAAAATGGATTGTCGTGAGGATCGGCTGGCGTGGGTCCCAAAGGTTACCCGTCGTGGGGCGGGAAGGCCGGCCGGCGTGCGTTGCGAAGGTCGGCCGGTGTGGGTTGCAAAGGTCGAATGGCATGGGTCCCGAAGGTCAGCCGATTGGTAAAAGTAGGTCCTGGTAAAGAAAGTTTGAAAAACACTGGCCTAGGTTCCCCATCCTGGTCTTAATATTTCTCCAGAACTTCGAAGTCAGGAGATAATACTTGGCAAAGTTAGTCAGGTTTTGATTGTTTATGAGGGAACGGTTCAGAGTTAAACTGGTCAGAGTTCAATGAGACCCTCAGGGGACTGATCAAGATTCTAATGCCTTTGTCTATACGGTTTCCTCTTCAATGGTTAATGTTCTTTGAGGCCTACAGAAGGCCGTCTGTTTCCACGGCAATGAGGTATTGTTGGGGTACGGGTATAGGGTGGATACGTGGGTTTGAGTAGGGTGATCATTGCTCGGCACAACATTGAGGGTCGAAGGGCCTGTTCTGTGCTGTACTGTTCTATGTGTAGCCTCGTGCAGATGCTGCCAAAATGGCTGCAGCTCGGAGAGCACACACATTTATACTCCACCTACTGGGCGGAGCCAGCAGGCAGGGATCTACCCCTGTACCTGTAGTACAGGGGCCTTACCGTAATACACCTTATATACAATATATACAATACAACAGTGGTGACTACCACAATGTCATTGTTCCAAAAATGTTATCTGAAAGGTGGAGAAGCCCAAGGAAACAAGTGAAAAACTATCAAACCGCAGCCAGCTGCCCAAAGCAGCAGGACATTGTGCGTGTGTTACGGCTGCTAATTCTGGATGGACCTGGAGGTTCGATTATGCAATCGCTGCCCTCCAACCATGTTCCCCCAAACCCCACCTCTCTCGCCCCCCCTCTCCCCTCTCCAACCCACCCACTCAAAATGGTTAATATATTTTTTGAAACGCACTGTCAGAAAATTTGAAGTGCCTGTGGTTTTTCTTACGAGTTTTGCGCTCAGCAGCATCCAAGAGATTAAGTTCCTGAGGCGCCGGCTATTCAAACATACGTGTGTGCGTGTTAGTATGTACACAGATAGCAACGCGATTCTGTGCTTTCTGTGTACACAATCAAGATAGGACAAGACTGCTCCTGGAGCTTTTGCTCAGCTTAATCTCACTCCTTGCTGTGCTAATGACTGGAACTGACTCACTGGCGTTGCAGTGAGATTCGCCAAGGGACTGGAGACTCCAGGAATTGAAGATTAATATTTGGTTCTCTGCTGCGAGCAAAACGTGTTAGAAAATCGGAGAGATTTTTTTAAAAAAAAGAGGTCCAATCATGGTTAACCATACCTGGTCGCAGCAGAGAAACGGCAGGGAAAGGCAGCTGGAGACAATCGCACACACAGAGAATGTCGGAATATGTTAAACCGAGTTCGAGCGGCCGGCAAACGGTGCAAATGGCCATTGACCTCGAGGTGGGGGGGGGGGATTGGAAAACCCCGCCACCGGCCAATGTCGAGCTGCTTCCTTGCTGGAAAGCAAGCCACGGGCTTGAGGCCGGGGGGAATCCCGGCCATGGTTCAGGAAGTGTTAAAAAAAACAACTTTTCTTTAAAAATGAGGGGGCCACCGGATTCTTCCCTGCCCCACTGGGAAGATCATACAGGAACACAAGAATTCGGAGCAGGAGTAAGGCCATTCAGCCTCTCGGTTCTGTGCCGTCATTCGATAAGATCATGGTTGATCGGATTGTGGCCTCAACTCTATTTTCCTGCCCGTCTCCAATAACCCTTGACCCCCTTATCAATCCAAGATCTATCTAACTCAGCCTCGAATAGGTTCAATGTTCCGGCCACGACTGTTCTCTCTCGAGAAAATAATTCAAAAGACTAACCTGGCCCCCCCCCCCCCCCCCCCCCCCCCAGAGAAGAAATTCAACCGTATCTCCATCTTAAATGGGACACCCCTTATTTTTGAACTGTGTCCCTCCAGTTCTAGGCGCCGCCATAGGTGAAACACCCTCCCACCCTGTCAAGCCCCCTCAGGATCTTGTGCGTTTGATAAGATCATCTCTCATTCTTCTAAACTCCAATAGATACAGGCCCAATCTGTCCAGCCTTTCCAACTGAGATCATTTCCTATCCGAGGAATCAGTCGCATTAACCTTCAATGAATTGCATCTACTGCACTTATACCCTTAAGTCAGGACGCTGTACGCTGGATGTGGTCTCACGAAGGCCCAGAACAACTGTAGCAACACCCCCCTACTTTTATATTCCACCCGCCTAGCAATAAGCAACAACATTCCAATTGCCTTCCTAATCACCTGCTGTGCCTACATACTGACTTTTTGGATCTATGCACCAGGACACCCAGATCCCTCTGTACTTTGGAGCTCTGCAATCTTTGTCCACTTAAATCATTTGCTGCTTTTCTATACTTGTCAAAGTGAATAAGTTCACATTTTCCCACATCATACTCCATCTGCCAAATCTTTGCCCACTTGCTTAACCCATCTTAAGTTCCTTTGTGGATTCTGCACGTCCTCCTCACAACTTCCTTTCCTACTATCTTTGTGTCATCAGAAATTTAGCCACCGCGCACTCGGCCCCTTCCTCCTGGTTATTGTTGGGGCCCACCCCCCCCTCAACTTGTCACTCCCAGTCCCACTGGGACCATTGGACTCCAGCCACCTAAACCCACGCCCCTGCTTGAGGGCAGGTTCCTGTCCGTAGGCCCAGGATTTCCATTGCAGTAGACAATCAGGCTGGTATGATACAACACTGGGATCGGGAAAGTGGGCACACCTTTCGCGACACCTGTCCTCACCTGAGCAACCCTGCCTGAACATTTTGCTTGGGTTTACCTGAAAATCTTACCCCAGGTTTATTTTATCCCATCGTTTCTTCCTCCCCTTATAAGGTAAATCTTTAAAACAAACCCAACCTTGAGGAGCTATTTAGCAATCTTTGAAACCTTCACCATCATCCCAAATCCCACAGTTACAAACCCTGTGTTGATTGCAAATTGTGTTCCCATTCTCAATAAGAAAATGCTCTTCCAGAGAACATTCAACACTATGGTTGATAAGGGGAGGGGCAAGAAGAGATATCCACTCTCTCTCGAAATTTGTTGATGGTCCTTGTGGCCCTAACCACAATGACAGAATCATTGAAATTCCTACAGTGCAGAAGGAGGCCATTTGGCCCATCGAGTCTGCACCAACCCTCAGAAAGGACATCCTACCTAGGCCCACCTCATCCCCTCACCTATCCCCGTAACCCAACCCAACCCGCACATCTTTGGAGACTAAGGGGCAATTTTACCATGGCCAATTCACCTAACCTGCACATCTTTTGGACACTAATGGGCAATTTAGCATGGCCAGTCCACCTAACCTGCACATCTTTCGACTGTGGGAGGAAACCGGACTCCGCACCCGGAGGAAACCCACGCAGACACGGGGAGAAAGTACAAACTCCACAGAGACAGTTACCTGATGCTGGAATTGAACCCAGGTCCCTGGCGCTGTGAAGCAGCAGTGCTAACCACTGTGCCGCCCACTGATCTGCTTTCACAGCATTGACCCACGACAATTTAATTGACGTATCCTGGTTATAAAATGCCATCAGTATTTTGTGCATTAATAAAAATGGACCCAGTTCATCCACACACACAATGACCAAAATAAGATTTTTTGCATTACTTCTGTGTGGGGGAACATTAATTTGCAAATAGCTCCGCAAGTTTGCAATTGTCCAATTGTGTGTGCGTACGTCTCTCTTTCTCTCTCCCTCTTGTCTCCTTCTCTCTTTCCCCATCTATGTCCCTCTTTTCTCCCCATCTCTGTCTTTTATTCTTAAACTTCCAGCCTTGCTTCAGTTGCAACATTTTGGGTTCCGAGTCTGGCATTTCAAGCCCCTCGACAGAGTTCAAAGGCCCAGGGTGACGCTCCCCGTGCTGCAATGCAGGGAGTGCCGCATTGTCAGGGGTACCGTCTTTTGATCGGGCTGTTAAAACAAGGCTCCTGTGTCAGCTCCACATCCCTTGTTGCCCTATCCCAGCTACACTTCATCAATCTCAGTCTTGAATGCTCCCCCCGCCCCCCTCCCCCAATTTCCCACCACTCTGGACTCCATGTTTTGGGGGTGAGAATGCCAGATGTCCACTACCCTCCAGGTGAATGAGCACTCCCTGATTTCCCCCCCTAAATGGCTTTGGTTTAATTTTAGATTCTGCCTCACTTGTTTGCGATTGTCAGAATGGAGGGAATCGCTTCTCTGAGTACATCCAACTTCGGGGAAGGGAAGAAGCCCGACAATATTTGTAATGAAATCCCAGGCCCTGCACAACTACCTCCAAGTCCCTGCAAAATAAGCGAAGGTATTAAGTAGCCAAGTGCTAAATAGCCGACTGTTATTCACAAGACAGTAATTCAATCGAGCGTTTCTGGTGACTATATGGAACTACCCGGGCTTTGATCTCCCTGCTCATAAGATTCTGAAGAATTTAAGGATTCAATTACTGCCTTCAACCAGCTCCAAGACATCTATTATTCGTTACGCACTATTCACTATTTCTTTCTTTCCTCAGTCAGTGAGTGATTCAGAGCCAACTCTACTCGGGTGAAGGAGCAATAAATTGATTGCGAACGAGGAGTTCAGAGCACAGCGTCTCCCGCAATTAGGATTCCGTTGCTTTCTTTTTTTTTTATAATTTAACCCCCTGCCCAAATGTTGTGAGGTGTCAGCTGGGCTCAGCCGGCCACGCAGTGACCTCTTGGGTCCGAAAGTTGAGGGTTCAAACCCCACTCTCGTCTCAGCCATCCGGCCTCCTCGGGGCAGGGTCCATTGCCCATAGTCCGTTGGCTTTCAGCGGGGTCGTACCAATCCTGGCAGGGGGTGAGGCCAAATGAATCCCGCCCTGGGTCAGATAGAAGAACGAAGGGATCGCGGAGTACAAATACATCAAGCAACCGCCAAAAGTTAACGAGGCTACTAAACAGCAGACCGAGCACTAGGATTTATTTCTGAAGGGTTAGTGTTTAAAAAGTAGGGAAGTGATGCCGAGCTTTTATCGATCCTTCCTTCGGCCATATTTAGCGATTGATCGCTATCTTATAAAAAAGGATATCGGTGCACTGGAGAGGGTGCAGAGAAGATTTCCAAGGACGGTACCAGAAATGGATGGGTTTACACATCGGGAGATGTTTATTTTCTCTTGGTGGGGGTGGGGGGGGGGGGGGGGGGGGGGGGGGGGGTAGAAAAAAAGGCAGCGGCATGAATTTATAGAAGTCTTTAAAATTATGAAAGGTTTCGAGGGCAGCACGGTAGCATTGTGGATAGCACAATGGCTTCACAGCTCCAGGGTCCCAGGTTCGATTCCGGCTTGGGTCACTGTCTGTGCGGAGTCTGCACATCCTCCCCGTGTGTGCGTGGGTTTCCTCCGGGTGCTCCGGTTTCCTCCCACAGTCCAAAGATGCGCGGGTTAGGTGGATTGGCCATGATAAATTGCCCGTAGTGTCCGAAATTGCCCTTAGTGTTGGGTGGGGTTACTGGGTTATGGGTATAGGGTGGAGGTGTTGACCTTGCGTAGGGTGCTCTTTCCAGGAGCCGCCGGTGCAGACTCGATGGGCCGAATGGCCTCCTTCTGCAATGTAAATTCTATGATAATCTATGAGAGGATGTATACAGAGAGAATGTTTCCTATTGTGTTGTTGGGGGGGGGGGGGTGGGCGGCGGATCTAGAGGTCATCAAAATAAGATAGTCGCTAGGAAATATAATCGGGAATTCAGAAGAAATCTCTTGACTGACCCCCCAAGGGTGGTGAGAATGTGGAAGTCGCCCCTGGAGTGAAGATAAGGCGGGTCTGGATGAGCACACGAGGGAGAAGGGAATAGGGGGCTGTATTACGATCCCAGACCAGACCCCCAACAGTGGCTCAGATACTGGACGGAAACAATATTTTAGTTTGTCTTGTAAGATTGTGCGGAAAGAATACTTTGCACCACGAGTGATTGCTTGAAGAAATAGGGATTTGATATTTTAAAACAAAACTTTATTATCAACACAATATTAAACTCTTTAACATCAGACCCAAAAATAGCTTACAATTTACCCCTTAAACAATCCTACTCAATACGGTAAACACACCCTTAATTACTATCTCTATTCCCAATTGAACAATATGAAAGAAAAAAATACATACAGCTCTCAGTCCATCCTCCATCCCAAGGGCACAGAGTAATATTTGCTTTTCGGAACAGATTTGGCTCCTGTTAGAACCCCTGCAGACTCTGGCTGGATATCTTCAAAATGTTGTTTCAACGAGTTTGTTTCAGCTTCCCACTTATCCTCAGACAAGTCTGCACTGTTTTAAATACTATTAATCTTATTTTTAACTATCCTACTGTGAGAGCAATAGACTTTACTTGTGGTTTAAAGGGTAGCCAGATTAGAACTCGACTCAAAAAGCTTTCGCAAAATGGCTGAATCCCTTAGCCCCATCCAGCAATGACATCATCTCCCCAAACTGAAAACATATTGGGCTGGATTCTCCGATTCTGCGGCTATGTCTACAGGATCCGTCTGGTCTTATGACCTAAAAGTCACCTCCGACCCTGGTGGGGGGATAGCAGCTGGGCCACGTAAAGCCCCCCCCCCCCCCCCCGTCGATATGGATGCAGAGCGGCCAGGTCCGTGGCCGCGCATGCGTATGGTAGCGGCCGTGCCATACAACATGGCGCGGACCCGGACTGCCAAAAACTGCCCCCCCCCGTAACCTCCCGGACCACCCCCCATCAGAACCCCTAGCCCCTGCCGAAACCCCCCCCCCGCGAGTGGAACAGCTCCCCCCCCCCGACTGTGGCGGTGCTGGACACAGTCTGCAGCCGTCACACGAGGTCCCGAAAAGTGAGAGCACACCCGCTACATGCCGTCGGGGGCTCGGCCCATTGGGAGCGGATCACCGGGGGGAGGGCCTCAGGTGACGTCGTGAGACTCAGAAATGCTCCGGGTCGTATCGGCAACTAGAACCGGGTGCTGTACACTGCCGGCGTGCTCGCCCCCGGCAAACGGGGATTCAGTGGCCGTTTGACACCACTTTTCCGGGTGTAAAACGCCAATGTTCCCATGGCCTCATAATCGGAGAATCCAGCTCCAGATTTATATTTCTTTTGTTTAAATAAATTTGGAGTTTCCAATTCATTTTTTCCAATTAAGAGGCAATTTAGCGTGGCCAATCCAGCTAGCCTGCACATCTTTGGGTTGTGGGGGCGAAACCCACGCAGACACGGGGAGATGGTGCAAACTCCACACGGACAGTGACCCAGAGCCGGGATCGAACCTGGGACCTCAGCGCCGTGAGGCAACAGGGCTAACCCAGATTCATATTTCTCAAGGTTTTGACATAAATTTCTCTCCAGCGCATTCAGCAGTACCAGTTTGCTTAAGAACGCCAGTCATTGTAAGTTAGAATATTAACAATGTAAATGAAGCAGTGAGGCTTTTACAACAGGGTTTATAGCTATTTTCTCCTGTGATTAATCGTGACATTTGAACTCATGATCTCTTAGATTATTAATCCAGGACCGTAAGCACCAGTTATCCTTCTCAGAATTGGCAACTCTCTTTGGACATGTTCCTGAAGTCTTTGTTTAGTTGGCTGACTGCAACCAGTCCCCCTCCCCGCTCCTGCCCTACTTGCCCCCACCCACACCTCTGCCACTGTGGCATCCAACATGCCCATCCCCACGGTGTGTGGTCAATTGGAAAGCTGATGCTCTGTCACCTGATTGGCTTATTCAGTTAACGAGGTCATGGGCTCAATGCTGGCTCCAGAGTTCACGGCCAGTGCTGGCGCTCCAGTGCAGGAGTACTGCAGTGGCAAAGGGCCACCTTGCTCCTGGGCGAAATGCTGTCACGAGGGCCTCTCGGGTTCCTGTAAAAGATCCCGCAGTGCTATTTCGAAGAGGAGCAAGGGAGCTCCCCCTGATCTCCTCTAATTCTGGTCGTGTGGACATCTCCAACTTCCATCGCTTCACGATGGCTGGTGGCGCCTTCAACCGCCTGGGCTCCCGAGTCCTGGAGCTCCCTTGCTCAACCTTTCTGCCTCTTTCCCTCCCTGTAAGAAGTTCTTAGTCCCCCGCCTTTACATCTCGTTCTTTGACTCTGTGGGAGTTTTCTTTGTCCAACTGCAATTCTGTGGAGTACTGTGGCTCTCTCAAAGGCTCTCCATAAATGCAAGCAGTTGTTGGAAGAGGTGAGGTGATTACCTGGTGGTTTTGTCACATGACCTGCCCACATGCTCCAGCCGTTAGTCGGCCAACATGTCCACCTTTGTGACGCACGGCCTTGCAAAGTCCAATGGAAATCAAAATGACTTGTTGCCCAAGTGGATGACGTTTGACTGTCAGACAAGAAGCAGCCCCCCCCCCCCCCCCCCGCCCCCCTGATTTTCAATATTTTAATACCTGCAAAAAAGAAATGTCCAAAGAAAGTTAACAAAAAAAACCCCCAATTGTTTTAATGTCCTGAGGTAACAGGGTGGCAAACAGCAGCAAACTGCTGGTGACCCTGGGCCATCGCGGAGGACTGGCAGCCCTGTAGGCCGGGGGTGTTGGCGGTGGTGCATGAGATGCAGCTCCTCATGCAGAAGCTTCGTCCCAATCTGAGGTCTGACACCACCGGACATGGGAGAGGTTTCGGGCGAGTGTTTTTGATGAGATGCGCCAGATCTCGAAAGATGTGCAGGTTAGGTGCATTGGCCATGATCAATGCACGGTTGCGCGGATGAGTGGGCCCGGGTAGGGTGCCCTTTCGGAGGGCTGGTGCAGACGCGATGGGCCGAATGGCCTCTTTCTGCACTGCAGGTATTCTGTGGATGTCAGCAATTGACTTTGAGAATGTTCCTACCTCAAGTGGCTGAGACCAGGAGGTGTGGGAGAGTGGGTGCCCAGCGTGGCTGAAAGAAATCATTCACTCGGTGCTGAAAGCTGGCCGCTATGCGCTGTCACTGCTTCGAAAACAAAAGTGGGTGACGGGAGGGAAGCAGACATTTAAAGCCACTCAGTGTGACCAATGTTGGCTCATTTTGGGGGATAGAGAAATCTATTCTGTATTCTCTCTCCTCTTCCCCATGTCTCAGTCAGTCTCTGCAGCCTCCCGGGCAACAGGAAGCACGTTGACATGTGAATACACACACACTCCACCCCACCTGCTTTCCCCTCACTTTCCATCCCCATTAATGCTACCATTAAACTGAGACACTTTCTGAATCAAGTGACACATGAGGTGGGCAAAGCAGTGCTTATGTCTGTCTCTGAGGAATGGGTTTGGATTGAAGATGGCCGACAGAGACTCTCCGGCTGGGAGTTTCCAGCTGATCCCGCCGACGGGGTCTTCCGGACCCACCAATGGCAAGGCATGCCACCAACTCCCACCCCCAAACCGCGCCACCAACTCCCACCACCAAACCGCGCCACCAACTTCTGCCGCCAACCCCCGCCCCAACCCGTGCCCCCAACCCGTGCCCCCAACCCGTGCCCCCAACACGCACCCCCAACCCCCACCACTAACCCGCGCCCCCAACCCAGGCCCCTAACCCCCAGCACTAACCCCCCGCCCCCAACCCGCGCCCCCAACCCACGCCACCAACCCCCAACCCCCACCACTAACCCGCGCCCCCAACCCAGGCCCCTAACCCCCAGCACTAACCCCCGCCCCCAGACCCCGCCCCCAACCCACGCCACCAACCCCCAACCCCCGCCACCAACCCCCACCCACAACCCAGGCCCCTAACCCCCAGCACTAACCCCCCGCCCCAGACCCCGCCCCCAACCCACGCCCCCAATCACAACCCCCGCCACCAACCCCCGCCCACAACCCAGGCCCCTAACCCCCCGCCCCCAGACCCCACCGTCAACCCGCGCCACCAACCCCGCCCAACCCACGCCCCCAACGCGCGCCCCCCAAACCGTGCCCCCAACCCCCAACACCCTCCACCAACCCGCCACCAAACCCCGCCCCCAACCTCCACCCCCAACCCCCAGCCCCCAAAACCCTCCACCAACCTGCCACCAACCCCCGCCCCCAACCTCCAGCCCCCGCCCCCAACACCCTCCACCAACCCCCACCACCAACCCGCGCTCCCAAACCACGCCCCCAATCACAACCCCCGCCACCAACCCCCGCCCACAACCCAGGCCCCTAACCCCCAGCACCAACCCCCCGCCCCAGACCCCTCCCCCAACCCGTGCCTCCAACGCCCACCCCCAACCCCCACCACAACACCCTCCACCAACCCCCACCTCCAACCCCCTGCCCCAACCTCCACCCCAACCCCCACCTCCAACCCCCTGCCCCCGCCCCAACCCACGCCCCCAACTCCCAACACCCGCCCCCAACCCACGCCTCCAACCCCCAACCCCCACCACCCACCTCCCGCCCCCAACCCCCACCCCCAACCCCCACCAACTCCGCCCCCAATCCCAACCCCCAACACCCACCCACAACCCCCAACCACCGGCCCCAACCCTCGCCACCAACCCCCAACCCTCGCCACCAACCCCCAACCCCTAACCCAACCCCCCAACCCCCGCCCCAACCCGCGCCCCCAACCCGTGCCCCCACCCTCAACCCCCAACCCGCGTCCCCAACCTCTCACCCCAACCCCCACCACCAACACCCACCACCAACCCCCGCCCCAACCTCCACCCCAACCCCCTGCCCCAACCCCCGCCCCAACCCCCTCCCCCAACCCGCACCCCCAAGCCCCACCCCCAACCTGCGCCCCCAACCCGCGCCCCCAACTCCCTCCACCAACCCGCGCCCCCAACCCCCGCGCCAGCAACCCCGCCACCAACCTGTGCCCGCCGCAGGGATTCCCTGCTGGCAGAGGGTGCGAACAACGATCCCGCTCTTGGGCAATGGTGGGGCTGCCACCAAACAGGCAGGTGGAAAGTCCCGCCCTCCTCGTCTGACCACCTGGCCATATTGGTATTGAAGGGATTTACAGATTGACAATCACCCGGTTTGGCTGAGTTATGAACCCTCCTTCCTTGGCATCAAGGAACAGCTGTAATCTCCCGCCCGGAAAGTCTTACGGAGTGGGACTAGAATCCGGAGAGGGTGCTGCGCCAGTACTGCACTGACTGCACCATCAACAGTGCAGCTCTCCCTCAGTACTGCACTGACTGCATCACCAACAGTGCAGCTCCCCCTCAGTACTGCACTGACTGCACCATCAACAGTGCAGCTCTCCCTCAGTACTGCACTGACTGCATTACCAACACTGCAGCTCTCCCTCAGTACTGCACTGACTGCATCACCAACAGTGCAGCTCTCCCTCAGTACTGCACTGACTGCATCACCAACAGTGCAGCTCTCCCTCAGTACTGCACTGACTGCATCACCAACAGTGCAGCTCCCTCTCAGTACTGCACTGACTCACACACACTCTCTCTCACACTCCCTCTCTCACACACTCTCTCTCTCACACACTCTCTCTCTCACACACACACACTCTCTCTCTCACACACTCTCTCACACACTCTCCCTCTCTCACACACACACACACTCTCTCACACACACTCTCTCTCTCTCGCTCTCACACACACCTTCTCTCTCACACACTCTCCCTCTCTCACACACACTCTCCCTGAACAACATCACAATTTAGACAGTACCTTTAAAGAGATCATATAGAACAGTGTTGGCGTCCCTTCCTCTGATCCAGGATCTCTGGGTCTGTGCCGAACGCCAGGACTTGATGACCAAGGATAGCGTGTTCCTAACATTGGCAAACAGGTTAAGCATCAACCTGCAAATCCTTCCAACACGCATCAATCAGAGGTGGTAAGAATGGGAGAGATTCCAGGTCAGCCATGTGATAGAAAGAGCATTGGAGGCTCCACCATTGCTGTCCAGAGGTCCAGACTACAACATGCATGTAAAAAAACATGTTGCCATAGAAACGTGGCCTCCTTGGGAACTGGTTGGCTCAGTCGTCTGGTGTGGAACTAAATAGAATTTGCAGTGCAGAAAGAGGCCATTCAGCCCATGGAGTCTGCACCGGCCCTTGGAAAGAGCACCGTTCTTAAGCACCATGCCTCCACGTAACCCAACCCAATAGCACAGGCTTCAATAACCATTGTGGCTGGGATGGATTCAGGAACTGTTTCCTTGCCCTAACCAAGGTGGAGATTGAGGTGCTGTGTGTCAGACCTGATCTTAGACAGAGAACTGGAGAATAAATGCCTTTAACATGGTAGAAACTTTGCTTCACACAAGTATTTTTTTCTCTCCCTCACAAAATCTCACATACACATTCTCGCTCTCTGTCACTCTCTTCCCTCATCCGGGAGGAGGTTCCCCCTCTGGGAGCTGCCGGCCAGCCAGAGGGCTGTCAGTGTTCTCTTGTCCCAGCAGTGCCACTGGGAGCCGTGGCCGCAGCTGGGACTGCAGGCGGTATCACCGCGGAAACACCGATGGGGCCCAGACTTTACCAATGCTCTCACCGGGTCCGACCTGGCAGGTCCCAGTGAGGACGGTCGAGGTCTGGGATTATCGGGGGGGGGGGGGGGGGGGGGGGGGTGGAAACCTTGGAGTGGGGGAGGGGCTGAGGGGGGACAGTTATGTTAGAGCCTCCACCTCCCGGGTTTCCCGGAGGCAGAGGGTGGATTCGATGGCAAATCCCATTGGCAGCGGGCTGGCCGCCTCTCGTTTCCGACACACACCGTGTGGGGTGGGGAAAAATCCCCCCCCCCCCCCCCTCCCCTTTGTCTTTCTGCCTCTCTTCCTCATTCTCTATCTCTCACAGTCCGAGTAACTCTGCGATAAGTTGTGGTGTGCCCTGGGTCTGGTATAATGAGATTAGTACCGTTTTCGTCGAGGTACAGACCTTTGTAGGTGATTTATGTCGATGTGGAAGAGCAGAAGGCTGGTCAAGTTCAGTGAACCTGCCTTTAGGTGACAAGAAAGTATGCAATTGCTATTGAAGAGTTAAATCCCCTGACAACCTGTACGCTCTCTCTTTACTCTGTGCCTGGATGTGTCGTCTCTTATTTATTATACAAGGATTATTTATTGTCCCTCTAAACCAGTGCAAAAGAGGACCAATATTTTTTACAACACTGCTGTGGTTTGGATGAGATGTCACTTTAAGTGTGTTCAGGTTAAGAGGACATTTACCACACGCTCTGCTGGACCTTGTGTTCCTGAAAATTAATTAGCTGACCACCCAGGGATAATTCTACATAGCTGGAGGCTTTTCAATCCGATCGTGGGCTTGGTGAACACAGGGAACTGCCCCCCAGCCCTTCCCCTCTCTCCAACAACCCCCCCCCCCCCACCATCCGCCACATGCCCCTCCCTGGCTGATTCCACAGGCCTCACCTCACCCCATCCCTTCCTCTTCCCCAATCCTTATCACGCTCAACCTCAACACATCCCCTCTCCAAAACTGTCCCCCGCGGAACATTTCCCCCTTCCTCATCCTCCCTCCCCAGCCCCCTGTGCCTACCTGTCCCTCACATTCCCTTGCCATCATACCCACCAACTTCCCCTCTTCTGTCCCCTCCTCCCTTCCGCCCGTCCGAACTCCCCTGCAGCTCTCCCCTCTCCCCAACCTCCTCTCCCTCTTCCCTTACCCACCTCCCTTTCCCCTCCTTCCCTCTGCTCTTACCCTCCTCCATCCCTCTCCACTCTTCCTCCTCCCTTAACCTTTCCCCTCCTGCTCCATCCTTCTCCCCTTCCCATTCTCCTCCTCTTAAGGGACTGGTTTAGCACAGTGGGCTAAACAGCTGGCTTGTAATGCAGAACAAGGCCAGCAGCGCATGGGTTCAATTCCCGTACCAGCCTCCCCGAACAGGTGCCGGAATCTGGCCACTACGGGCTTTTCACAGTAACTTAATGGAAGCCTACTTGCGACAATAAACGATTATTATTATTTCCAAACAAACCCCCTTCCCATCCTCCTGCCCCTCTCCCCCTCGCATCCTTGTCCCCTCCCCATCTTCTTCCCATCCTCACCCCCACATCTCCCTCCCCCTCACTCCCTCCCCCTCCCCTTACCATCCACCTCCTCGCCCCGTCCCCCCTCCCCCTCTCCCATCCAACCTCCGCTCCCCTTTTCCTCCTCCCATCCCTCCCCATCTTCCTCCCCTCTCCCATCTTGCTCCCCTCTCCCATCCTCCTCCCCTCCCCCCTCCACCTTCCCCCTCTCCCCTCCCCTCCCCATCTTCCTCTCCTTCCCCATCCCCCTCCCCCCTCCACGTTTTCCTCCCCCTCTCTCCTCCACCATCCTCCTCCCCTCTCCCCACCCTCTCCTCAGCCTCATCCTCCTTCCCATCCCCCTCCTCGTCCTCTCCCCTCCCCCTTTCCCCATCTCTTCTCTCGCAGCGCAGGCTTGGTGTCCAGTGGCGACCGCTGTAATGTCGACAGTGTAGAAGGTGATTGTGCTCTTCACGTTTTGATTCCGAATGTGGTTGTCAGGGGAAACGAGAGACAAACACTTTACTGCCTTTATTTTCACACTTCAATACCCCTGGCTGCCCATTCACTTTGTGACCTGGCCCGACCTTCCCTGGTGGCCGGGTATGATTCCTGCCGCTAATTCAGCACCTTTGACGAGCCTAACCTCTGCTCCTCGGCTCAATGGCTTCATTTAGTCTGGCTTTTCGTATCGCCCCCTTTCAATCCCTTTTGTCCACCGTGTCTTCCAACAATACAAAAAAAACACAGTCTGGCGGACAAGTGATTAGAGAGAAGCACCACATTCATCGCAATCGGATCTCTTGTTACCAGCCCCACCACCTCTTTCCTGGGATCGGAATGCAAAAGAAAATTCCCTGGAAAACGCGGGAACACAAAATTGACAATGGAAATGCAGAACAGCCCTGCCAGCATTCGAACCTAAAGAAAGTTGATCCAAATATTTTTGCAACGAGGCCCTTTAGTTAAAGTTAATTAACATTAAAATGCAACAATGAAAGTGGGACAGAATTGTAAAAGGCAGGTTTGGGACTGAGAGAAACCTACATTTGGCCAATCCTGTCCTTTCTAGCTCTTTGAAAGAGCAGTTGTGTTTAATCCCCCTCTCCCTCCCCCCATCCTCCTCCCCCTTTCCCCACCCCATTTCACCCCCCCCCCGATAAGGAACCGTTTGTTGCATGCACGGTACTGAAGCATTTGGCCAGCAGCCAGGTTATTGCAGAAGATGAAAGCTCCTGGTGTAGGGGGTGACACATTGAGATGGACTGAAGATTGGCGAACAGGAGGCAGAGGGTTGGCGTAACTGAGTCTTTTTCTTGTTGTCAGGTTACGATGTGTTATTCTCCATTGGGATCAGTTCTGGGACCTTTCGACAATTTATACAAATGGCTTGGTTGACGGGACTGGAGGTACCAGTGCGAAATTTGCTGATGACACAAAGATACGTAGGAAAGTAAATTGTGAAGTGGACATAAGGAAGTTACAAAGGGACACATGGAGGTTAAGTGAATGGATGAAGATCTGGCAAATGGAGTACAATGTGAGAAAATGTGAAATTGTCCATTTTGGCGGGAGGAATAAAAAAATAAGCTTTTGGTCTAAATGGTGAGAGAGATTGGAGGGCTCTGAGGTGCAGAGGGATCTGGGTGTCCTGGTGCATGATTTACAGACGGCTAATATAAAGGTATGCCCAGATTGAGAAGGACAGCTTAGCAGTTACAATTCGGTGTGAAGAAATTCCACCAGTATGCGTACGGGCCACAGTTTGACGTAGTGACTGACCACAAGCCATTGCTGGGTTTGTTAAGGGAAGACAAGCCCATACCACTCACAGCTTCGGCGTGGGTGCATCGCTGGGCCCTGCTGTTGGCAGCCTACTATTGTGCTTTTCAGCACCGGCCTGCGACGCAAACGCGGATGCGTTAAGCCACCTGCCCGGCCAAAGGGGCTGGTTTAGCTCAGTAGGGGCTGGTTTAGCTCACTGTGCTAAATCGCTGGCTTTTAAAGCAGACCAAGGCAGGCCAGCAGCCCGGGTTCGATTCCCGTACCAGCCTCCCTGAACAGGCGCCGGAATGTGGCGACTAGGGGCTTTTCACACTAACTTCATTGAAGCCTACTCGTGACAATAAGCGATTTTCATTTTTCATTTCAAAGAGCATTCCGCTACCACTGGTATCCCAGGTGATCATTCTAGCCCCAAACTTGCTAGACACCCTGCCAGTGTCCGCGGGGCACATCCACTACTGGACCCAATCAGGGCCGGCTCAAGGTACCGGCAACTCGGGCAGTCGCCCGGGGCGCCATGTGCTAGGGGCGCCGCGTAAAAAACTCGGGTCCCGCGCATGCGCAGTTGGGCCGGTGCCAACCAGCGCATGCGCGGTGGCCGCCCTCCCTCAGGCCGCCCCGCACAAACATGGCGGATAGATCCAGGCTCGCCGGTGGTCACCCCGGCCCCCCCCCCCCCTCGGGCTCACTCCGCCCCCCCCCCCCCCTCGGGCTCACTCCGGCCCCCCCCCCCCCCCCCCCCCCCCTCGGGCCCCCTCCGGCCCCCCCCCCCCCTCCCTCCGGCAGAGATTTTCTGTTGTGGTTCAACTCAACCCCTCATTCAACCAGGAGGGGTCACACCAGCTCAGCTGCTCGTGGGCCGTCAGTTGAGAACCTGATTGGATCTTGTATTTCCAAATTTGGCCGGGAGGTTAGAGCCTCGTCAGACCTCCCAGAAGAGTGAACGGTCAGAGCAGAGAGGTGACAGGTCGCTCTGGGTGGGAGACCCGGCTTTGGTCCAGAATTTCACCGCCGGTTGGCCGTGGTTAGAAAGACAGGTTGCGGCCCAGTCGGGGCCGGTGTCTTATTTGGTCGATATTAACGGAGAGTCAAAAAGCAAATTAATCACCTGAGGAGTTGAGGGGCACTGAACCTTGACGTGGAGTCGGCACGTCCAGCGAGAGTCGTGAATTCTCCCGTAACTCAGCCCAGCCGAGGGGAACCAGGGACTGCCATTTCTGTTCAGCCTGCTGCGTCTGTGGCGGCCGGTGAGGCCAGTTCACCCGACATTGAAGTGGGCCCTCCTGAAGTGGCATCGACTGTGGACAACGCCATGCCCCAAAAGAGTGCCGAGTTCTTCGAATCGATTGACAGTTTGATGAATTCTCTTTCCTTAGTTGTCCTGTTAACAATTGTAACTTTTGTAGACAATTTTGGGGTAGTGTATTAAGGAACTTAAAAGGGGAGGGATGTTGTTGTGTGGGCCCTACATGGACCACGTGACTGGCTTGGGGCCAATTGCACTGGAGCACATGAACCCCGGCCAATAGAAAGTTTATGAGGCGCACTGGGAGCAGGATCCCGGGCAGTGGGGACCAGGCAGCTGAAGTGTTCTGTGCCTATTGTTATGGGAGCGGCGTTTTCAGAACCCCAAAATGTATCATGGAGTTCAACCCTTTAATGTATTGTTGCTTTTGAAGCACACGGCCTGTTCACCAGGTGTGGTGTTACAATTATGGACACGTGGGTTTTTAAACACAAAACAATGTTTATTCCATGAATTCAACTTAACCTTTTTGAATAAACATTGGATCACTTACCACCCCTTACTTCAAAGGTAACCCCGAAAGTAATACAACACTAAATAATCCCTCAAAATGTTCCTTCAAACCCCCAAAAGACTTAACACCTTTAAACAAAAACACATCAGGTTAAAGACATTACTATTATGAGTTTAAATCACCCAAATGATTCAGAGATAGTCTTTCCTGGCAGAGATCACAGCAGATCCAGCTCACTGCAAACATAGACACGCCCAAGCTCTTTTCCTTCATGCAGCTCTCAGCAAACCAGCCAGGCACTTTTCAGCTGCTCTTTCAAACTGAAACTAAAAGCAGAAGTGAGCTCAACTCAGCTACCCCCACCCTCTGACATCACTTCAGTAATATGAGCTGCCCAATTTCTTAAAGGTACACTGTTTAAACATCCATTTCTTAAAGGTACTCTCACATGACACTATTATCTAACTGACTTTGCCTTTCACCAATGTTCACCTTTGTTTATTAGTGGAAGCCTCCAGCCTATGTCTTGAGCCATCACAATATGTATATAATTATGTGTTACCAATAAACACTTTGGGGGAAATCTTACCAGAACTTGGCAAAGTGCCAGGCTCAGATTGAAAACTGATGAGTAACTCTCCAGTTGCACACAGCAGTCTTCTCGCCAAATATTCAGCCTCTTAGAAAAAAGAAAATGAGCAGGCGTGGTTTATGCCGTCACTCTGGTGGTGCGGGTCCTCATAGAGCCGGCTACCGGTTCCACAGAGGTGCGGGACGCCATCAGGGCTGCAGTGCTGACCAGCAGTGCAACCTAATGGACTCCAGCCTCTTATCACGGAGGTATCGGGGGCTCCTTCTGCCCCCCCACCACAAAGTTCCTCAACGGCACTCCACCCCTCTCCCACCACCATGGATCCCCCCCCCCCCCTCCACCTGAACTCCCTCAGTATCCAGTCTCCCCACTCCCCTTCCCCACCGCCACCACACGTAAATGCACCTCCCCAAGGGGCTCCCACTAGGGCCATCTTGGCACTGCCCCCAGTGCAGGTTGGCACGCTTACCTAAACAGCTCCCGGAGAGATCCCCTCAACTGCTTCTCCTCTGGCCAAACCTGTTAGAAACCTCACCAACGGTATGAATATTTAGTGAGGGAGAATCAAGTTGGGGGGAGGGGGGTGGTGCGTGCTTGTGGGCATGAATCTTGTGACGTCGCAGGGCGGTGGGGCGAAGAGGATTGGGAAATGCAAGTTTTTTTCACACAGAGGGTAGTGGGTGCCTGGAACTCGCTGCCGGAGGAGGTGGTGGAAGCAGGGACAATAGTGACATTTAAGGGCCATCTTGACAATACGTGAATAGGATGGGAATAGAGGGCTACGGACCCAGGAAGTGTAGAAGATTTTAGTTTAGACGGGCAGCATGGTCGGCACAGGCTTGGAGGGCCGAAGGGCCTGTTGCTGTGCTGTACTTTTCTTTGTTCTTTGTTTGTTCTCTCCAGCGAGAAACGGGCTTCCCGATTCCCGCGGGATTTTCCGCCAGCTCATCCGCAGGGCTTGCGCGGGCTCAGATTAGCCCCCTTAATGTTTGAGCTGACGAGCCTTTGAACCCCTTTGTAAGACCTGCTGGAAAAACACTTACAACATCAACCGTTCCTGTTCCAAGGAGAACAAGTCCGAACTATTCCAACCTCTCCTCGGGAATGAAGTCCCACATCCCTGGCAACCCTCCTCATTTATTATTTCTGAAGCATTACCCACTTTCCTGAAGCATGGGAAGTTTGAAATTCCTTCTCCGCAGAGGTCAACACATCGATTGGACTCGAGAAGAGGAGATGAGAAACCTTAGAATCGGGCAAGAACAAAATCAGGAGATTATACTGAACCTTTCCAAATCATTGGTTAAACCTCAGCGGAACTATTGTGTCCAATCCCCGGAACCATACATTAGAAAAGATGTCTTGCCCTTTCGTAGAACATAAAATTTAACAGTGCGAGGCAGCCACAGAGCTCCTCAACCTGCTCCACTAGCAAGAAGATCAATCCGAACTTTTACATCACCTCCATTTGCCCACCGATTGATCCTTGATCATTCGACTCATAGAAGGGCTTATCTTATAAGGAAAGGTTGAGCAGGCTGGACCTAAAATTGGAATTTAGAAGAATGAGAGGGGATCTTATTGAAAGCATATAATAATAATCGCTTATTGTCACAAGTAGGCTTCAATGAAATTACTGTGAAAAGCCCCTAGTCGCCACATTCCGACACCTGTTCGGGGAGGCCGGTATGGATTGGATTGGATTGGATTTATTGTCACGTGTACCGAGGTACAGTGAAAAGTATTTTTCTGCGAGCAGCTCAACAGATCTTTCAGTACATCCCAGAGCTGAAGGAGTTGGATTATGAGGAGAGGTTGAGTAGACTGGGACTGTACTCGTTGGAATTTAGAAGGATGAGGGGGGATCTTATAGAAACATTTAAAATTACGAAGGGAATAGATAGGATAGATGCGGGCAGGTTGTTTCCACTGGCGGGTGACAGCAGAACTAGGAGACAAAGCCTCAAACTAGGACTGAGTTTAGGAGGAACTTCTTCACCCAAAGGGTTGTGAATCTATGGAATTCCTTGCCCAGTGAAGCAGTTGAGGCTCCTTCATTAAATGTTTTTAAGGTAAAGATAGATAGTTTTTTGAAGAATAAAGGGATTAAGGGTTATGGTGTTCAGGCCGGAAAGTGGAGCTGAGTCCAAGATCAGCCATGATCTCATTGAATGGCGGAGCAGGCTCGAGGGGCCAGACGGCCTACTCCTGCTCCTAGTTCTTATGTTCTTATGTACATGGGAAGAAAAAGGAATAAAAGACAATACATAATAGGGCAACACAAGGTATACAATGTAACTTCATAAACATTGGCATCGGATGAAGCATACAGGGTGTAGCGTTAATGAGGTCAGTCCAAAAGAGGGTCATTTAGGAGTTTGGTAACAGCGGGGAAGAAGCTGTTTTTGAGTCTGTTCGTGCGTGATACTCCATGATACACTTTGGGGTTCTCTAAACCCTGCCCCATAACAAATTTGCAAAAGCTCCCGGGTTCAAATCCCGGACGAGCCCCAGTTTGTTATGGGCCAGGGTTTAGAGAACCCCAAAGTGTATCATGGAGTTCACCTGACCCACATTTTTAATAGATTGTGGTATGGGGAGCACACGGCCCACTCTACAGGTGCAGAAATGGAAAAGTATTTTTAAAACAAAACAATGTTTATTCTATGAACTCAAGTTAACCTTTTTGAAATGTACAGTGAACATCTTAGAACATAGAACATAGAACAGTACAGCACAGAACAGGCCCTTCGGCCCTCAATGTTGTGCCGAGCCATGATCACCCTACTCAAACCCACGTATCCACCCTATACCCGTAACCCAACCCTTAACCTTACTTTTATTAGCACACTACGGGCAATTTATCATGGCC
The DNA here is from genome assembly GCF_902713615.1 of Scyliorhinus canicula. Classification (NCBI taxonomy): domain Eukaryota; kingdom Metazoa; phylum Chordata; class Chondrichthyes; order Carcharhiniformes; family Scyliorhinidae; genus Scyliorhinus; species Scyliorhinus canicula. The sequence continues at coordinate 275,455,837 of NC_052147.1, read as the reverse complement.
AATCCACCTAACCCGCACATCTTTGGACTGTGGGAGGAAACCGGAGCACCCGGAGGAAACCCACGCACACAGGGGGAGGATGTGCAGACTCCACACAGACAGTGACCCAGCCGGGAATCGAACCTGGGACCCTGGAGCTGTGAAGCATTTATGCTAACCACCATGCTACCCTGCTGCCCCAAAGGGTTAGCAACCATCTTAGCAACCATCAATTCAAATACAACCCCCAAAGAATACAACACTAAGTAACACTTATGCTGTCCTTTTAACACCCAGAAGACTTACAAAAGAAACACCTTTTAACAGAAGCACATCAGGTTAAAGTCATTAATGAAAACATTTATAATTCTGCATTCACCAAATGATCAAGAGATAGCCTTTTCATGGCAGAGAGCTCAACAGTAGAGCTGCTGTGTCTGGCTTCAGCTCCCACACTGAAAACACAACCTGCAGCAAACAGCCTAAAACAAAAGTAAAAAGCTGACAGACAGCCCAGCTCCACCCACTCTCTGACATCACTGCAGTAATAAACACCCATTTCTTAAAGATGCTCTCACTACAGATAGAGAGGAGAGACTGAAGGAACTGGGATTGTTCTCCTTAGAGCAGCGAAGGTTACGGAGATTCAGTAGGTCTGTTCTAAAGGTGAGGGGTTCTGATGAATGCACAGTGGATAACCAAAGTTAAGGTAAATGACAAAGACCCTGGAAAGACCCAAAGAGGAGAATGTTCTTTTACTCAGTGTGATCTAGAAGACGCTGCCTGACAGGGAGATGGAAGCAGAATCAATAATAACTTTCAAAAACAAATTGGATAAATATTCACAAAGGAAGAATTTGCTGGACTGTGGGGCAAGGACAGGATAGCTGACAGAAGGCGGGATTATTCAGCTAGCTCTTTCGAAGAGCCTGCACAGGCCCAATGGTACAAATGGCCTCCTGCTCTGCTGTACGATTCATTACCTGGTGATCTGAACCAGGAGTGTTTCGGTAGTAAAGTAACAGTTGAATGAACAATGCCTTGAGGAGATGTTTGCTACTTTCGACAGAGTTGGGGGGAGTGGGGAGGGGCAGCGGGGAGATAGGTTCAAGGGTAAGGGTGGGCCCCCTGCTCCTGATTGCTGTACAGTAATCCCAGTCGGACGATGGATGGTGTTAGGCTATGTTCTGATGCCCCATAAGGTTGATAAACCGGTGAGGCACCCGTGGTGGGGGGACATGTAATAATAATAATAATCGCTTATGTCCATTTCGAAGGGGTTACGTTGGAGCTGATTTGCCATTTTCAGGATAGAAAGCCTGCCCCAAAACAAAATGGCGGGGAATTCTCCGTCATCGTGATCCTCCGTTTCGCCGGCAGCGCACTCACGCCCGTAGATTCACCAACGGCGGAGGGTGGCCACAATGGAAAACCCCATTGGCTGGCTGCCGGGACGGAGGATCCCGCGCATGCCGCACAGAAAATGGGTCTGATGGGACAGAGAATTCTGTCCAATAGTTTTTAGAGGTTGTTTTTAGCATTAAGTCAGTGAATGGTTCAGCCATTGGTTGGTGATGAAGCGAACCTCTTTCACTGAAATTACTCGTGAACTGCAAACCAAACATGCAAATGAAGAACGTTTTCCTCTGTTGACTTGTTGGTTAACAAGGGTTTGAAAGGATTATTTCACTCCTTGCTGTACACACAGCAAGCTAACAAAACGTCTTGCTCACTAAGTCTTCTTCAAGAGGTGAAGGTTTTTTTCATTAGAATTTAAATGCTAACTCTTACCCCCTTTCCATTTTCACTCACTCCCTCCCCCCCTCAATTCAAATCCACCTTCCCTCTCCCCACCCCAATCACCCGCCCCCTTTCTCCTGCTCCTTCCCTATCCCTCACCCTCTTCTTCTCTCCACTTCCTCGCCTCCCCACTTCCCAACCCCCTCTTCACCCCCTCCCTCCTTCTTCCACCTAATCTATTTCACCTACTTTCCCCCTCGCTCCATCCCCTCCTACCTCTCTTGTATCCACTTCCCCATCCCTTGCCCCTTCTCCCCTCTGCCCCACACTTCTCCATTCCAATCCACTCCCTCTCCAATTTCCCTTATCTCCCTCACGGGCCTCACGGTAGCATGGTGGTTAGCATCAATGCTTCACAGCTCCAGGGTCCCAGGTTCGATTCCCGGCTGGGTCACTGTCTGTGTGGAGTCTGCACGTCCTCCCCGTGTGAGCGTGGGTTTCCTCCGGGTGCTCCGGTTTCCTCCCACAGTCCAAAGATGTGCGGGTTAGGTGGATTGGCCATGATAAATTGCCCGTAGTGTAAGGTTAATGGGGGGATTGTTGGGTTACGGGTATACGGGTTACGTGGGTTTAAGTAGGGTGATCATTGCTCGGCACAACATCGAGGGCCGAAGGGCCTGTTCTGTGCTGTACTGTTCTATGTTCCCCTCCATTGCTGCTTCTCTGCCCACTTCCCCATTCCTCTGTCTCCTTCCTCCCTCTCCTCCCTCCATCCCCCTTCCCACACTCCTCCCCCATCTTCCCCTTTGCTCACTCCTTCCCACTTACCCTGCCCTCTCTCATCCCTCCCCTTCCCACTCCCTTCCCTCTGCCTGCACCCCACCCTCTCCTCCCTCCACCTCCCTGCCCTCTGATACCTCAACCTCCCTCTCCCCTTTTCCCTCCACCTACCCCGCACTCTCTCCCTCCATGTACGCTTCTCCTCTCCCACCTCCCCATCCCTCCTCCCTCCACGTCTCCCTCCCCTCCCCTCCCTCCATCTCCTCCTCCCTGCATCTTGCCGCCTTGCCTCTCCATTTCGTTACAACTTGGCTTTCGGCAGCTGAAGCATGTCATGTGACTTGTACATTCTTGTTTCCTAGGCAATAGAATGGGGACCAGAGGAAGACACCAGGAAGGCCTGTCAGAGTAAAGGGAAGACCGAGGTAACTTTTTAAACCATTGTCACAACCCGGTTAATGTTTCATCGTTCCAGCATGACTATGCTGTTGCTGTTGATGCCTTTTGCTTTCCTTGCAGAATTTAGAAAATAATTGTTTGGTTTAAGTAATTTAGACCTTTTCATTGGATTTCCCTTGAACTGAATTTGGGCGGCTGAGAAATTCTTTTATATTGCTGAAAAGAGAAACCTGCCAAAGCTTTTTAGCTAGCACCCATCAGGACAAACACAAGAATGCCAAATTTCAAACAAGCACACTTCAGGAGAAAAGGACGCCGATTGGTTGGTAAGTTGACTCTGATTGGCTTCCCCATGGCGTGTAGCACAGCAGTCAACTTGCCAACCAATCAGCACTCTTTTCTCCTGAGTTCGTAATTTGTGTGACTGTTTGAAATTTGGTATTCTTGTATTTGTCCTGTAGTGATATACAGGCCTTCTAACAGTGCCCACACAGTAGGGCAGAGTATAAAGAAAGAAATAATGGGAGTTTATAGAGAAAGAAATAATGGGAGTGTATCAGAAAGGTACAGCGATAATCATGGGGGATTTTAATCTGCATATAGACTGAAATAATCAAATGGACAAAGACAACCTAGATGAAGAGTTTATTGAATGTTTTAGGGCTATTTTCTTAACTCTACAGCCAATCAGAGAGCAGGCAATGCTAGACCTGGTTTTGTGCAATGAGACAGGATTAATTAATGATCTCATAGTGACAGCGTCATAATAGAATTTTACATTTAGTTTGAGGGAGAGAAGAATGGGTCCAAGACCAGCATTTTGAATTTAAACAGGGACAATTATGAGGGCATGAAAACGAAGGGAGCTGGCAAATGAGGTTAAGGGATAGGTCAATAGAGGTGCAGTGGCAGATATTTGAAATTATATGCACAGAATAGGTACATTACAGTGAGAAAGAAAAATGCCCAGGGGTGAAATAGCTGCAAATCAGGAAATTTAAGGGAGGGAGGAACTCTGAGAAATTGCAATCACCAGGGAAGTGGTACTTAGCAAATAGTTGGAGCTGCGAGCTAACAAGTCCAGGGTCCTGATGGACATCATCCTAGGGTCCTAAAGAAGTGTCTACTGATATTGTTGATGCATTGGTTTTAATGTTCCAAATTTCCTTAGATTCAGGAGAGGTTCCATTAAATTGGAAAATAGCAAATCTAACTTCCTTATTCAAAAAGGGAGGGAGGCAGAAAGCAGGAAACTACAGGCCAGTTAGCTGCCACAAGGAAAATGTTAGAATCTCTTATTAAAGACATTATAGGAGGGCACTTAGATGATTTCGAGGTAATCAGGCAAAGTCAACATGGTTTTGTGAAAGGGAAATCATGTTAACCAATTTATCGGGGTTCTTTGTAGGAGTAACATATGCCGTTGATAAAGGGGAAGCAGTGAATGTACTATATTTAGATTCCCAGAAGGCATTTGATAAGGTGCCACATATAAGGTTATTGCAGAAACTAAAAACTTGTGGTGGAGAGGGCTAACATACTGGCATGGATAGAAGATTGATGAGCTGACAGGAAACAGACAGTAGGCAGAAATGGGCCATTTTCCAGGTGGCAATATGTAATGACTATTGTCCCACAGGGATCAGTGCTGCGTTCTCAAATTTACAAATATATAAGTGACCTGGGCGAAGATAAGTAGGAAAGTAAATTGTGAAGATGACACAAGGAGGCTACAAAGGGACATAGATAGGTTAAACGAGTTGGTTAAAAACCTGGGAAACGGAGTATAATGTGGGAAAATGTGAAATTGCCAATTTGGACAGGAAAAATAATAAAGAAGCTTATTATCTGAATGGTGAGAGATTGCAGAGCTCTGAGATGCAGAGGGATCTGGGTGTCCTAGGGCCTGAATCACAGAAGGTTAGTCTGCAGATACAGCAAGTGATTAGGAAAGCTTATAGAATGTTAGAACTTATTCTGATGGGAACTGAATGCAGAAGTAGGGAGGTTGTGTTTCAGTTGTACATGGCATTGGGTAGACCACATCTGAGGTACTGTGCACAGTATTGGCCTCCTAATTTAAGGAAGGATGTAAATGTGTTGGATGCAGCTTCAAGGTTTACTGGACTAATACAATGAATGGATGGATTATCTTAGGAAATGTTGGACAGGCTAAGCTTGTATCTTCTGGAGTTTCGAAACGGAAGAGGCAACTTGACTGAAACATATAAGATCCTGAGGGGTCTTGACAGGGTGGATGCGGCGAGGATGTTTCCTCTTGTGGGGGAACCTAGAACTAGAGATGAGGAGAAATTGTTTCTCTCCGAGGGTTGTGAGTCTTTGGAGCTCTCTTCCTCAAAAGGCGGTGGAAGCAGAAAAATATCTTTGGATATTTTTATGGTAGAGCCAAACAGCCTCCCCGGACAGGTGCCGGAAAGTGGCGACTAGGGGTTTTTCACAGTAACTTTATTGAAGCTTACTCGTGACAATAAGCGATTTTCATTTCATTTCATTCTGGTTAAGCAAGGTGTGTGTGTGGGTTGGGGGCTGGGGGGGGGGGGGGGGTGGCAAATGGGGGCAGGCTGCAATGTGGGGTTGTGGTTACAATCCGATCAACCATGATCTTATTGAATGGTGGAGCGGGGCCGAGTGGCCTACTCCTGCCCCTAATTTGTATGTTTGCATGTTCACCTGTAGTATAAATTGTTGTGATTGTTTGAAATTTGGTACCCTGGTGCTTGACCTGATGAGTGCAAGATAAAAAGCTTCAACAACATGTCCTCCTTTTCAGCGATATTTCAAGAAATTCTTTCCCCATATTTTCTGTTGTGTATTCAAGAAACATCGCCGATTTGAGTGCAATGATCATTGATTTGAAGCAAGGATATAGAGTCCTGGGGATTGGAATATTTTTTATCACTTACATCCACCAAGTTTGATAAGGATGGCCCACAGTAGTAGTAACGAGTTGGATGTATACGAGGCAGGCTTTTCAGCCTATTTATCTCCTCTTCTTAAATACCACTCCTTTCCTGTGGCACGTGACTTCTTTCATAAATAGTCTTAGCCATACCCTCCCTGATCTTATCGGTAAACCCCCACCCTCGTGTCAGCCAATAACCTCCTGAGTCACAAGGTTCTGGGACAAGTCCCACTCTAAAGGCTTGAGCACAGGCGTCTAGGCTAATAACACTCCAAGGCCGCACTGAGCGAGTGCTGGACTCTCCGAGGCGCTGTCTTCCAGACGAGACCCGCCTGACCTCTCAACATAGATGTAAACGGCTACTATTTTGTAGCTAAGCTGGGGTGTAATTTCCCCACATGTCCTGGACCAATATTAATCCCACAATTGTCATCACTAAAAACAGGTAATGTTGTTGTTGTAACGTTGCTCATTATGAGAGTTGTCTGTGTGCAAATTGGCGACCAGGATTCCTACAGTATACGTGTTATATCTATTTGATTAACGGCAAAGCACTTTTGGGCGCCCTGAGGCGATGAAAGATGCCCGGCAAATGCAAGTTCTTACTTTAAATACAGTTCTGGTATCTTATCTCTCCTGTTCAGGTCGAGTGTCAGAATTATATTCGCGTCCTGCTCATTAATGGAAAGAAAATCTTTGCTTGTGGAACCAACGCCTTTTCTCCAACCTGCACCAACCGACAGGTAAAAATAAACCTGCTGACTTGTTCCTTCGTAAAAGTTCAAAACAAAATGCTCCTTCGACTCAGGAGACTCTCCTCAGCTGTGGGAAGCCACCTACCGTCCAGTCGCAGAATGGTACGCACAGGAAGAGACCGTTCAGCCCATCGAGTCTGCACCAGCTCTTCCGAAGAGCAATCCACCTGGTCCCTTTCCGGCGCTCCGTCCCAGCATTCCAACGTTCAATATCAGACACTTTGTTAGCTGCCCTCTTCTCTCTTCCCTGGACTAACTCCTGATCGGGGCACCAGGCATCTGCCGTGGCCTGACCGAGCAGCCATTTTTAATGTCTCCGGCCCACCCACTGAGTGTCAACAAGCCGTTTTCGACAAACAAGTCCCGTTCTCATACCCAATCCCTGCTGGGAAAGTACTGCATAAGAACCAAGAACCAAGTCTGAACCCGATCAGGGGTCACGTTAGTCCAGGGAAGAGAGATGAGGGCAGCTAACAAAGTGTCTGGATCAGAATGGTGGCCTAATGGTAATGTCACAGGCCTAGTAATCCAGGGGCCTAGGCTTCTTCTCTGGAGACACGGGTTCAAATCCCAGCACGGCAGCTGGTGGAATTTAAATTCTATTGGTAGATCTGGAATTGAAAATTTGTAATGGTGACCAAGGGCGGAATTCTCTGACCCCCCGCAGGGTCGGGGAATCGCCTGGGGCCTTCGTAAATCCCACCCCCGCCATGGCCTGAATTTTCCGCCACCCGGGTATCGGCGTGGGCGGGATTCACGCCACGCCAGTCGGCGGGCCCCCGCGGCGATTCTCCGGCCCGCGATGGGCCGAAGTCCCGCCGCTGTCAGGCCTCTCCCGCCGACGTGGTTTAAACCACCTCTGGTGCCGGCGGGAGCAGGCGGCGCGAGCGGGCCCTGGGGTCCTGGGGGGAGCGCGGAGCGATCTGACCCCGGGGGGTGTCCCCACGGTGGCCTGGCCCGCGATCGGGGCCCACCGATCGGCGGGTGGGTCTGTGCCGTGGGGGCACTCTTTTTTTCCACCGCCGCCACAGCCTTCACCATGGCGGAGGCGGAAGAGACCCCCTCCACCGCGCATGCCCCAGGGTGACGTCAGCGGCCGCCATGTCCCATGAAAGAATTTAAGAATACCCTCCCACTGGCCTATCTACTGCCACCTCGTCCAAAATAGAGGTATTGACCACAACAGTAAGTTGTGCTGAATCTCTGCAAGGCTCAGTTAGGCCACAACTTGAATATTGCATCTAGTTCTGATCACCATGCTCCAGGAACAATGATTTGATTTGATTTGATTTATTGTCATGTGTACCGAGTTACAATGAAAAGTATTATTCTGCATGCAGTTCAGACAGATCATTCTATAGATGAAAAAAAACATAGGATATACAAAAATACACAATGTAAATACATAGGCACAGGCATTGGGTGAAGCATACATATTATAGTACTACTCAGTAGAGGTGTGTGGGGGCGGCATGTGGCACAGTGGTTAGCACTGGGACTGCGGCACTGAGGACCCGGGTTCGGATCCCGGGCCCTGGGTCATTGTCCGTGTGACATTTGCACATTCTCCCCGTGTCTGCGTGGGTTTCGCCCCCACAACCCAAAGATGTGCAGGTTAGGTGGATTGGCCACGCTAAATTGCCCCTTAATTGGGAAAAAAATAATTGGATACTCTAAATTTATAGGAAAAAAAAGTAGAGAAAGTTTGTGAAGAGATCAGATCAGTCCATAAGCGGGTCATTCAGGAGTCTGGTAACAGCGGGGAAGAAGCTGTGTTTGAAACTGTTAATGCGTGTTCTCAGGCTTTTGTATCTCTTGTCCAATGGAAGAAGTTGGAAGAGTGAATAACCCGGGTGGGAGGGGTCTTTGATTATGCTGCCCACTTTCCCAAGGCTGCAGGAGGTGTAGACGGAGTCAATCGATGGGAGGCGGGTTCGCATGAAGGGCTGGGCTGCGTTCACGACTCTCTGTAGTTTCTTAAAGGTCTTGGCTGAGCAGTTGCCATACCAAGCTGTGATGCAGCCAGATCGGATGCTTTCTCTGGTGTTTCTGTAAAAATTGGTAAGGGTCAATGTGGACATGCCGAATTTCCTTAGTGTCCTGAGGAAGTGTAGGCGCTGTTGTGCTTTATTGATCGTAGCGTCGACATGGGTGGACCAGGACAGATTGGTGATGATGTGCACACCTAGGAATTTGAAGCTGTTGACCATCTCTGCCTCGGCCCCATTGATGCAGACAGGGGAGTGGACAGTACTTTGCTTCATGAAGTCAATGACCAGCTCCTTAGTGTTGCAAATGTTGAGGGAGAAATTGTTGTCGTTACACCATGCCACTAGGTTCTCTATCTCCCTCCTGTATTCTGACTCATCGTTGTTCGAGATCCGACCCACCACGGTCGTGTCATTAGCAAACTTACAGATGGAGTTGGAGCCAAGTTTTGCCACACAGTCGTGTGTGTACAGGGAGTATAGCAGGGGGCTAAGTACGCAGTATTGAGGATTATCATGGAGGAGGTGTGAAGGCCGTGAATGGGTTCAGGGGAGATTCACCAGAATGGTTCCAGGGATGTTTACTGTCAAATTTGACCTTAAGAAGCCTTGAAAAGCCCCTCCAAAAGCAGGGGTCAACTTGTACACTGAATATAAAAGTGAACTGTGGGTGTGTCTGGTCACCACTTTGATACATCATCGGCACCTGACGCAAAGAATGGGGAGTGTCTTAAACTCCTGCGCATCTTTGTAGCACAATCTGTGTCATCTACTTAATTCCTGGCAACTAATTACAAGGTATCAGTAAGATTGGAATGAGCTAAAGTTTTGAGGGGGTGGGTGATGGGAGAGGAGCTAGGAGAGAACAGATTAAACATTGCTGAACCTCACTCAGGAATCAGGCATGAGTTTAATGCCGACGCTCTATCTTGCCTGCCAAGTTCTGTGGATAGTCATGTTGTAAAACCTGTTCTATTTACCTTTCAAGTGATTTCACTTCAGAGGCAGTAGAGGGAAGGAGAATCCATTGCATAGGAATACAGTGCTCCAAAGCAATCGTGCAGAGAATACTGGATTGAACCTCATCTAGTTCAACTTCTACTGTATTGTATATCGAACAACATTGAACCCGTCTCTCCACATAAGGATAAATACAACACGGATGGGCAGGGCTGGTCCATTAAGCCTGTCTCACACCATACTGGCCCAAGAATCCTGAATAAACAATACTCCTTCCCAGCACTGTCTCCTCCTGTCTCATCTTGCATCCAACTCCTGTCCTCTCCCATAAAAAGGTAAAAGATAGAAGCAGTTGTAGGCTATTCGGCCCCTCCAGTCGATTCCGCTACTCCGTGAGATGGTGGCTGTTCTGCATCCTAACTTCGCACACCTACCTCAAGTGGGAGACCACAAACTGAGTGTTTTGTAGACTGCTGCTGTTCCTTACTGTCCTACCCATCAGGGCCATTGTTAATCGTTGCACGATTATTGAAACCGCCGCTGTTTTAAGACTTGTATACTGATGACAGCAAGGGTGACAGTTCTGATGCATGCACTTCATTCTTGATCGAGTTCTCCACTGGGACAGAGGTAGTCAAGTAGACCAGACCTGGCCACTCAATGTGGCTTCTCTATGCTCTTCATGAAATCTCTGGGTGTTCCAGGAGAGAATGGTTCTCTTGATCAACATTCCTGCCGCTGGGCTCAAATCAAATTCGCCACTGGCACATTTTCACCTTGCACGCAGCACCTGCAGGTTACATTGCAGAAACTTGCCAAGATTGCCTCAACAGAACCTTCCTCAACTTTGTGAGCTCTACCTCCAGGAAAGTCAAGAACACAACATGGTGGGTAACGCCATCAGTGCCGACCTCCCGTCCAAGTCGCAACGACATCCTTGATCCTTCAGGGTGGGGAGAGGGTAGCGAATCTGCGGAATTCTTTACGGCATTGGCTGGGCTGTTAAGTGTGTTCAAGGCTGAGAGAAACAGATTTGTAATCGGGAAGGGAATCAAGGTTTATGAGGCTGGTTTAGCACAGTGGGCTAAACAGCTGGTTGGTAATGCCGAACAAGGCCAGCAGCGCGGGTTCAATTCCCGTACCGGCCTCCCCGAACAGGTGCCGGAATGTGGCGACTAGGGGCTTTTCACAGTAACTTCGTTGAAGCCGACTCGTGACGATAAGCGATTATTATTATTATTATTAAAGTGGGAAAGTGGAGTTGAGGATTGTTGCATCAGATCATACATCAGTTAGGGAAGACGGTAGCATTGTCACCGGGCTAGTAATCCAGACACCCAGGGCAATGCTCTGGGGTCCCAGGTTTAAATCTCACCATGGCAAACCAAGTCAGGTCAAGGGCAATAAGGGATGGTGAAATTTGAATTCAATAAAAATCTGGAATTAAGTCTAATGATCACCATTGACCAATTGTCATAAAAATTCATCTGGTTCACTAATGTCCTTCAGGGAAGTGTTATGGGGAGAGGTGTTTTCAGAACCCCAAAATGTATCATGGATTTCAAGCACCCCCCACCTTTAATGGATTGTTGCTTTTGAAGCACACGGCTTGCTCCCTAGGTGTGGTATTACAATTATGGACACGTGGTTTTGAAAACAAAACAATGTTTATTCCATGAACTCAAATTAACCTTTTAACTAAACATTGGATCTCTTAACACCCCTTACAGCAAACATAACCCCGAAAATAATACAACACTACCCAATCCTGCAAACTGTTCCTTTAACCATCCAAAAGACTGAACAAATCCTTCAAGCAGAAGCACATTAGATTTATATTCACTACTGAGACCTTTTTACAATTCCGATTTCACCAAAGGATTAAGATGGCAGAGATCACCAGCAATGCAGCTCACAGCTACACCCAAGCTTTCTTCACTGAAACGAAAACTCCCAAAAAGCAGAAGCGAGCTCAGCTTCCCTTCCCCCCCCCCAACCGTGATATCTCTTCAGTAATATGATCAGCTTCATTTCTTAAAGGTACATTTCTTAAACATCCAATTCTGAAAGGCACTCTCACATGGCAGAAGGAAATCTGCCGTCCTAACCCGGCCTGGCCTACATGTGACTCCGGACCCACAGCGATGTGGTTGACTCTTAACTGCCCCCCACTGAAATGGCCAAGCAAGCCACTCAGTTCAAGGGCAATTAGGGATGGGCAACAAATTCTGGCCCGGCCCAGCGATGTCCACATCCCAAGAATTAATAAAGAAAAAAAAAATTATCTTATTGACTGGCAGAGTAGACTCAATGGGCCGAATGGCCTACTACTGCTCCTACATCTTATGCTCTTATGTCATTATTGGAATTACCAACCTAACTCCATTATAGAACATAGAACAGTACAGCACAGAACAGGCCCTTCGGCCCTCGATGTTGTGCCGAGCAATGATCACCCTACTCAAACCCACGTATCCACCCTATACCTGTAACCCAACAACCCCCCCCCCCCCCTTAACCATACTTTTTAGGACACTACGGGCAATTTAGCATGGCCAATCCACCTAACCCGCACATCTTTGGACTGTGGGAGGAAACCGGAGCACCCGGAGGAAACCCACGCACACACGGGGAGGACGTGCAGACTCCGCACAGACAGTGACCCAGCCGGGAATCGAACCTGGGACCCTGGAGCTGTGAAGCATTTATGCTAACCACTATGCTACCGTGCTGCCCATGAGAGCACAATTCTCACAAAACACCTTGGGAAGATGGTGATAAGCTGTCTTCTTGAACCGCTGTAGGTACACCCACTGTGCTGTTAGGGAGGGAGTTCCAGGATTTTGCCCCAGTGACAGTGAAGGAACGGGAATATATTTCCAAGTCAGGGATGGTGAGTGGCTTGGAGGAGAACCTCCAGGCGGTGGGGTTCCCATGGCCTTCTAGATGGTAGAGGCCGCAGGGCTGGAAGGTGGTCTGGGTTTTATAGACAGAATTAATTGACTCTACCACTTACATTCAGATGGATGCATGGCAGTCTATTGAATTGAAAGAGGAACCAGATTTCCAGCAATTGTCGGTAACATCGGCCAATTTCCAAATCGACGCACAGCCCATTTAATCACTCACTCAGTGATTCAATTAAGAGCAAAAACTCAGTACACTGCAGAAAATCCTCTATTCTATGGCTGACGTGATTAGACTAATGTAGTGTGATGCTGTCGCCAGGTGACATTTGGCAGGGGGTTGACCATATTTCATGTGCCAACGTTTTAGAAAGAAGGCACTGTTATGCCTGAATCAGGATCTTGTCTCTAAAGTGCTCTGGGTGGATTATAAATTCAGTGCCTCGTGGACAAAATGGGATAAAGTTTGACTCCAGTTCGCTGGCTGGCTTTCTCATCCCCGGGTCAGAAATCTGTGGGTTCCAGTCCCGTTCCAATGATTAGAGCCAAGATTTAAGCTGCTACTCCCAGTGCGATGCTGAGCGAGTGCAGCGTTGCCGGAGGTGTCGTCTTTCTGATGGGGCATTAAACCAACCGTCTCAGGTGGCTAGGCCATGGCACAAACCCTATCCGCCAACGTCAACATCCACTCCCTCCACGACCGATAAACAGCGACAACCGTGTGTACCATCCACAAGATGCACTTCAGCAACTCACCCAGGCTCCTGAGGCAGCACCTTCCAGACCCACGACCGCTACAACCTCGAAGGACAAGGGCAGCAGATGCATAGGAACAGCACCACCTGCAGGTTTCCCTCCGAACTTCTCGCTACCCTGAATCATATCGCTGTTCCTTCACTGTCATTGGGTCAAAATCCTGGGATACTCGCCCCAGCAGCACAGTGGGTGTACCTACACCACGTGGACTGCAGCGGTTTAAGAAGTCAGCTCAACACCACCTTCTCAAGGGGTGGGCAACACATGCTAACCTAGCCAGTGACACCCACCCCCTGTGAAAGAACAAAATCGATAAATAAACATTGTAGTGGGCCAATTGGGCTGCAAGGCTGTTTCAGGGCTGTACATCTATCCAATTGTATTGCAACTTCATTGGCTATGAAGGGATTAGGGGTAATCCGAGATGGTGAGAGGCACTATGTAAATGCAAGTCATTGACCACGCTCAGTCATTGAGTACGTTTGAAGTAGAGATTGGTACAGGAAGTTATAGATGGGATGGTCAAATGGGCAGAAAAGTGGCAGATGGAATTAACTCTGAAAAGTGTGAGGTGATAGACATTGGAAGGAGTAATTCAATTAATGGCCTGACACTGGGAAGTTCTGAGGGACAAAGGGACCTTTGAGTGTTTGTCCATAGATCTCTGAAGGCAGTAGGGCAGGTTAATAGGGTGGTGAAAAAGGCATGTGGGACACTTGCCTTTATCAATTGAGGCATAGATTACAAAAGCAGGGAGATCATGTTGGAGTTATGTAGAACTTTGGTGAGGCCACAGCTGGAGTACAGTGTGCAGTTCTGGTCGCCACATTATAGGAAGGATGTGGCTGCACTGGAGGGGGTGCAGAGGCGATTCACCAGGATGTTGCCTGGGATGGAACATTTAATTTATGAAGAGAGGTTGGATAGGCTTGGGTTGTTTCCGCTGGAGCAGAGAAGACTGAGGGGTCACCTGATCGAGGTGTACAAGATTATGAGGGGCATGGAGAGGGTGGATAGGGAGCAGCTGTTCTCCTTAGTTGAAGGGTCAGTTACGAGGGGACACAAGTTCACGGTGAAGGACAGGAGGTTTATGGGGAATTTGAGAAAAAGATTTTTTACCCAGAGAGTGGTCAGTGTGGAATGCACTGCCTGGACGGGCGGAAGAGGCGGGTTGCCACACATTCTTTAAAAAGTACCTGGATGAGCACTTGGCATGTCACAACAGTCAAGGCTATGGGCCAAGTGCTGGCAATAGGAATTAGGTACTCAGGCCAGCTGTTTTTCATGTGTTGGTGCTGGCTCGATGGGCCGAAGGGCCTCTTTTGCACTGTATTATTCTGTGATAGCTTTCTGATTAACAATAATGTAAAGGATTATAGGGATAGTGCGGATAAAAGACAATGAAGCGTTCGATTAAGCATGATCATATTGAGCGGCGGAGCAGTCTCGATGGGCTGAATGGCTTCCTCTCACTCCTATGTCCCTACAGTCCAAAAATCTATCGATCTCATCCTTGAAGTAGCCTCAATGGCCTGAGCGTCCACACATCTCTGGGATAGAAAATTCCAAGGATTTACATCCCTCGGTGTGTGGCAGTTTCTCCTCATCTCAATCCTAGGTGGACACCTTAACATGGGACCACCTTCCCTGGTTCTAGACTCTTCAGACTGATGAAAACGGACCCTCAGTGTCTAACCTGTCTTGTGTTATTAGTGCCATTTGTAACAAAACCTCTACAACTCTGGTCTGCAGCCAGCTGAGCAGAGCTCCTATGTGAATAAATTCCTCTTGGACTCTTATTCTGGACTCTGTTGACCACGTGAACTAATATTAATTTCTGTGGTTCTTGTACTGTTACTATCCATAGTTGTAAAACACTTTTTTTTCTATCGCTCCACCTTACCATGTGTGCGTAAACGAATTGCAAACAATCCCCCCCGCTCCCCCCCCCCCCCCCCCCCCCGTTTGAATGTGACTAAACTAACCCTCTGAGTTAATCATGACGCACGTTTGCTGTGAATTATTGGTGAATTGGATCTCACAAACCGAGGATTTTTTTTTTTTTTTTTAAATTTAGATTACCCAATTATTTTTTCCAATTAAGGGGCAATTTAGCGTGGCCAATCCACCTACTCTGCACATTTTTGGGTTGTGGGGGCGAAACCCACGCAGACACGGGGAGACAAACCGAGGATTTAGGAAAACACTCCACAGCGTACCCTAAAAATAATTCAAAACACCTCTTACTTACAGGCAGGTAGTGAGGGGAAAGAAGTACGGTTTGCCTGACTCTCTCCTGTTTGTAACCCCGATCGAGTCTTTTCGGAACCTTAGATGTTTCAATGAGACCACCTCACTCATACTTCTAAACTCCAGAGAGTATCAGCCCATTCAGCTTGATCTCTACTCAAAGGACAGTCCAACTAACCCCAGCAATCAATATGGTGGACTACTGGGTCACCCACTCTAGTCAGCAGGTTTGACACCAAATATTTTTTTTTTTTTTTAAATTTAGAATACCCAATTAATTTTTTCCAATTAAGGGGCAATTTTTATAGTGTGGCCAATCCACCTACTCTGCACATCTTTGGGTTGTGGGGGTGAAACCCACGCAAACACGGGGAGAATGTGCAAACTTCACACGGACAGTGACCCAGAGCCGGGATCGAACCTGGGACCTCAGCGCCGTGAGGTTACAGGGCTAACCCACTGCACCACCGTGCTGCCCGGGCTTGACACCAAATATTGAGCTGCTTCCTTAACTATTGAGAGCAACCATAAGACATAGGAGCAGCTTTAGGCCACTCAGCCCATCGAGTCTGCTCCGCCATTCAATCATGGCTGATATTTTCTCATCCCCATTCTCCTGCCTTCTCCCCATAATCCCTGATCCCTTTATTAATCAAGAACCTATTTATCTCTGTCATTTCCCTTGTGATGCCTTGCGTGCAAAGTGGTCACCTCATCTCCTACATTGAGACAGTGGCTACACTTCCAAGTACCCTTTTGGCTGTAAAGGGCTTTGAGGCATCATTCGGTGTCGGGGATGGGGAGGTGGTATGGTGGTATTGCCACTGGACTAGTAATCCAGCACCCAGAGCTGATGCTCGAGAGATCCGAGTTTAAATCCCACCAGAGCAGATGGTGGAACTTGAACTCAGTACAGATCTGGAATTCAAAGTCTTAACGATGACCATCGTCGAAACCCATCTGACAACTCAGTGATTTGGTCTCCACAGCCTTCTGTCGTAAAGAGTTCCACAGGTTCACTACCCTCTGGCTGAAGAAATTCCTCCTCAACTCAGTTTTAAAGGATCGTCCTTTTAGTCTGAGATGGTGTCCTCCGCTTCTAGTTTTTCCTGCAAGTGGAAACATCCTCTCCACGTCCACTCTATCCAGACCTCGCAGTCATCGGTTCTTTAAATATCTGCCATTAATATTACAACGGAGGCGGAGGCAAGGTAAAGGAAGAATTCAATCGCAGAATATTTCATTATTCAAAGCTAGTTGCTTTATCTCTTCCAGCTGCCAGCAAATGGTGGCTGACGTTGATTGATGATGCCTGACAATGTCATGTTGACATTGTATCATCGTCGGTCTACCTTACATTAAATCTAAATGTCTGTTGCTTTTACCTTATTTGGTGCTACTGCAACATTCAGATGGAATGTTCAGGCCTGTCTGTTCTGCAGGTGGATGGAAAAGATTGCATTGGACTGTCTCAAATGAAGAGGAGGGGTGTTCTTCCTCGATGCCTTGGCTAATGTCTTTCCTGCAACCATTAACATTGGTCAATAGCTCATGTAATACCTTTTACGCAGGATGACGTCCCAAGGTGCTTCACTGGAACCATTCTCTTTGATTCCCTTAGTGTTGGGTGGGGTCACTGGGTTATGGGGATAGGGTGGAGGAGTTGACCTTGGGTAGGGTGCTCTTTCCAAGAGCCAGTGCAGACTCGATGGGCCGAATGGCCTCCTTCTGCACTGTAAATTCTATGATTTAATTTGACCGTGAACCACGTGAGGAGACATTAGGACAGAATGCCAAAAACCTCATCAAAGGGATGGGTTTTAAGCATTTCTCATTTCCCTTGTGATGCCTTGCGTGCAAAGTGGTCACCTCATCTCCTACATTGAGACAGTGGCTACACTTCCAAGTACCCTTTTGGCTGTAAAGGGCTTTGAGGCATCATTCGGTGTCGGGGATGGGGAGGTGGTATGGTGGTATGGTGGTATTGCCACTGGACTAGTAATCCAGCACCCAGAGCTGATGCTCGAGAGATCCGAGTTCAAATCCCACCAGAGCAGATGGTGGAACTTGAACTCAGTACAGATCTGGAATTCAAAGTCTTAACGATGACCATCGTCGAAACCCATCTGATTCGCTATGGTCCTTCAGGGAAAGAAATGTGCCATCCTTACCTGGTCTGGCCTTGGTGTGACTTCAGATCCACGCCAATCTGAGGTAGCCTCACAAACAAGTTCAAGGGCATTTAGGGGGATGGGCAATACATGCTGCCTTTGGCAGTGACCCAAAGCCACATTTCTGTGAAAGAGTAGAAGGAAAAAGGTCGCTATATAAATGCAAGCCTTTCTTGTAAAGCAGCCTGGTTGAAGGATTCTCGCTCTGTTCTTGTCCTTGAGAGTGACCTCCCTATTCTCAGTTCCCTGGTACATTAAAGCTGGTCGTTAATCATGATTTAATTTGTAACGTATGCTCATTAGGAATCTGCCATTGCTTTCTGTTGCGCGACCATTTGCGTGACACCGCCAACTTGACAAAGTTGGGAGAGATGGAATGTTATCAGATTCTCTCTGCTTGAAAGAGAGTGAAAGGCAAAAAGGAAACTCCGAGAGAGAAACGGGAAGACTTACAACAAAGTGAAATGTCTCAAAGTGTTTTCAGGAGTGTTAGCAAACAAAATTTGACTTTGAACCAGATAAAGAGTTATTAGGGGAGGTAAAAGCTGGGTCAAAGGGAAATGTTTCAAGCAACATCATAAAAGGAGGAGGAAAAGGTAAAGAGTTGGGGAGGTTTATGAAAGGGAATTCGATCGCTGAGGGACAGCCACCAATGGCCGGGTGAAGGAAATTGGGGACTCTCAAGGAGACGGTAAATTCTCTGAGGGTTAGGTTGGAGCTCACAGAAATTGGATGAGGTCAAGGCCACGGATTTTGACCGGCAAGACGAGAATTTGAAATTTGCAGTGGCGCAGTGGTTATCACTGCTGCCTCACGCCGCCGAGGACCCAGGTACGATCCTGGCCCTGGGTCACTGTCCGTGTGGAGTTTGCACATTCTCCCTGTGTCTGTGTGAGTCTCACCCCCACAACCCAAAGATGTGCAGGGAAGGTGGATTGGCCACGCTAAATTGCCGCTCAATTGGAAAAAAAAAGACAATTGGGTACTCAAAATTTATTTTAAAAAAAAATAATTTTAGATTTAGGGCATCGCTGGTGCGGGAGAAATTTGCCTTTTCTTGATCTGTTTGTTGCAGAGATGGAGGTGGCAACTCAGAACCATAAGAGGAGTTGTGGAAGTAGGGGAAGAAGGAGAAATAAATCCCACTTTGATCGGGCGCGGTTTTCTGGTCGCGCCCGCTCCGACGGACCTTTAAACCGCGCGTGAAATTGTCCGTCCCGCCCATGGCAATTTCGTGAGCTGGCAGGAATGGAACATTTACCCCCTCCCCTCGCCCCTGCGTCAGAATGAACCTATTGTATGCAGACTGGTTTGAGCAACAACTTGCCTTTCTTTACCAATTCCTCTCAAGGAGAGAACATTGTTGAAAAGAGGAACGCGCTGTCAAAGTTTTTCGTCTTGCATCCATCAGGGCAAAGGCAAGAGTTGCAAATTTCAAATGCTGACGACAATTTATAGTACAGGGGAAAGTGGGATGTTGCCGTGCAAAAAGAGAATACATTTTGGAGCATTTCACAGGACTGAGAGGAGGAACGGAAAGGTTGCGAGAAGCACGAGTTTCAGTCAGAGACACCTGTGAAAATACAGCCACAATCTTGGACAAGCGGCAACGAGATAAGAACCAAATTCCTGCCTTTGGGTTGAAGGATAGATTTCAGCCCTGGACACTGGGGAGAACTCACCTCCTTACCTTTGAAATAGTGCAGTGGGATCTTTCACTGTCCGGGCACTCGGGGTATCGGCTTAACTATCATCCGAAAGACAGCATTACCCGACAGTGCAGCACTCCCCGCCCCTGTACTGCACTGGACTACTTAAGGGGCTTGGCTAAAGGAATGACAGGAGGCTGGGTGTGAATACAGGGCCTGGGGTTCTGAATGTACTGTACAGGGTAGAGACAACAAAGTCAGGAAGGCGAATCGAGCCTTGAAAGGTCATCAACCTAAAAACCAATGTTGTGGGGGGGGGGGGGGGGGGGGGGGGAAGCAAGGCGGTAACGGATGCCGCATTTCCTTATGTCTAACAGCCAATGAGGAAAGGCGGGTGGGCAAGTGGTGAGGTAAGAAGTGTCTACTGCAATTACTGAGGTTGTGCATGTGTGTTTGCTTCCTGTAGCTTGGGAACCTGAGCCACGTGCTGGACAAGATTAACGGTGTGGCAAGATGCCCCTACGATCCGAGACACAATTCCACGGCTGTGATTACCTCACGGGGGGAGTTGTACGCAGCCACGGTGATAGACTTCTCAGGTCGTGACCCTGCAATCTACCGAAGTTTGGGAAACGGACCACCCCTCCGGACTGCTCAGTACAACTCCAAATGGCTTAATGGTAACGAGCAAACTGTAACTCTTAAGTGTGGGCTGCGAGCGATAGTGACACTCGTCACTGTGGGATGTGACTTGGATCTACATTTTGGAAGGAAAGGTGGATTCCCACGGCTGTCCAGTGTTGGACAGACCAGTGCCGAATCGCATCATTGGCTCCTCTCGAGCAATGCTTCAGTTTTAAAATTCTCATCCTTGGTTTCAAATACCTCCACGCCCTGCCCCGCCCTATCTACGCAGCCTCCCACACCCCTCTGCCACCACTGTGTTCCTCCAATTCTGCTCCCTTGCGCAGCCTCAGGTTCCGGTTGGGATTTCAGCTGTCTCAGGATCGTCTGCCACTCACTATGCCTGGCCCCCCCCATTACAATTGCGACCACCCACCCTGGCACACTTTCTGCCTGGCGCACCTTTTGTCTGGTATGCCTTCTGGCTGGGTCCAACCTTGGTACCAGGTAGTGACGGGCTGCTGATCCCTGGTTAACAGCAGCACACGTACCTCCCCCCAAACCACTCCCCTGCCCCCCCCCCCCACTCCTGCTGCCGAATCCCCCCCCCCTCCCCCACTCAAAGTACCACATTTGATATGGTGCATTGCTTTCTGTTATTCACTGAGTGAAGGGAAGCTAAACAGCAGTATTATAATGGTGCCCAAATCTTGGTGCTCCACCACCATTGGGCTTGAAGGAAGGGGCTTGTTAAATTCCATATGGGGGGGGGGGGGATGCCTGTCATTTTCCTATCCAGCCCTGACACCGCTCCAATTATACCAAGAGTAGGGGTGGCCTCAGGCAGCCTAACCACCAGTGGACCAATTGATGCCCACCTAAGGGCCTCATCCCACTGCCTTCAGATTTAACCAGCAGAGGGAGAGGCCCGCTCCAAGTGGCGAGCTTGGCGTGTTTCCCTGTGCTGGCTGTTGACAGGCAGTGGGAGTCCCTTCCTTAATGGGTCCGCTGGGCCAATCGGAGGTCTCCCCCTAAGGTGCAACCCCCTCTAGGTTGCTCTGTCCCCATGGCTTTTCAAACCTGCCCCCACCCCCTTGCCCCTGCTGACCCCCTCACTGGGCCCTGCCACTCTTGGAGCCGATGAGACCCACAAACGCTGATCCAAATCGATCCAGCGCCGCACACATCTGTCCCCGCAGAGCAGCCGGCCTCTAATTGGTCAGCATGATCTCTGAGGCGGGACTTCCAGATCCAGAAGGGCAGAAGTCCCGCCTTCAGCCTCTCAAGGGCCAATTGGCCAATAAATGGCTGCGGGACTTCCTGTTTCCTTCAGCGGGCAACCCCCAATGTTTTAGCTGGATTAGGGGGCAGGGGAATGTGGGGAATCCAGAGCATTCATAATTCAGCTCCTTGAGTCCATTGAGGCCAATTAGTCTATGTTTGAGGACTTGGATGTTTGCCGAGCTGGGGCTGATATTCAGTAAAATGCATCAGTCCTAGGTTTCATGTTGCAAAGCTACTGGGCCCATAAACACAGTCCAGTCGTACAATTGGAATTTATAATATTTGGTGGGATTAAATGGAGGCCCCAGGTTGGGGTGGGCGTGCAAGCCTGGCCTCTCTCTCCCTTCACTCATTTTGCTGCCTTGTCCTTCCTTCCCAGAACCAAACTTCATCTCGGCCTACGACATCGGCCTGTTCATCTACTTCTTCTTCCGTGAGAACGCCGTGGAGCACGACTGCGGAAAAACCGTCTACTCCCGCGTCGGGCGGGTGTGCAAGAGTGACATCGGGGGCCGCTTTCTGCTGGAGGACACGTGGACCACCTTCATGAAGGCCCGACTCAACTGCTCACGCTCGGGAGAGATCCCGTTTTACTACAACGAGTTGCAGAGTACGTTCTATCTGCCCGAGCAGGACCTCATCTATGGGATCTTCACAACCAACGTGTAAGTGCATGTTGAATCTGCGTTGCACGTCCATCTCTCTGGTCTCAGCACAAATTGAGGAGTCAAGCGTAGGTGTGATTTTCAGGCAAAACAGAGCTGGACTTGCTCCGTGCCACTTGAAACCTCCATTTCAAAACCTATACACTTTGTCCGTACTGTTTCAGAGAACCATATAACAAGCAAGGAGGCCATTCAACGCATCGTTCCTGTGCTGGCTCTTTAAGAGAGCAATCCAATTAATCCATAACCTACCCCTCCCCGTCCCTCAAGACCTGCAAACTTTTCTCCTTCAAGTATTGACCCAATTCCTTTTTGAAAGGGGCTGGTTTAGCACAGTGGGCTAAATAGCTGGCTTGCAATGCAAAACAATGCCAGCAGCGCGGGTTCAATTCGGCCTCCCCGAACAGGCGCCGGAATGTGGCAACTAGGGGCTTTTCACAGGAACTTCATTGTCACTACTTGTGACAATAAGCGATTATTATTATTATTATCGTGACTATTGAGTCTGCTCCCACCATCCCTTCAGGCAATTCATTGCAGATCGGAACACTCGCTGTGTTTATAAAAACAAATTCTACTCAGTTTCCTCTTGGTCCTTTTCTCAAATACCGAGAGATGCCAGGAGGGGGCGCGAATGAGGAAGAAAGTTTTTTTTTTAAACGCAGCAAGTGTTGATGGCCTGGAACCCGTTGCCTAGGAGGATGGTGGAAGCCGAGACGGTCAATGATTTCAAAACGAAATTGGATGGACTCTTGAAAGAAATAAAGTTGAGGGTGATGGGGCAGAGCGGTCAATGGGACCGACTCAATTGCTCCACGGAGAGCTAGCATCGACTCAATGGGCTGAATGGCCTCTTTCTGTGTCGTCAATGGCCGGAAGTACTGGGCCCCGCATCGACAGCCGGAGCTGTGTCGACTACTCCAGGGCCCTGCTAGCTCCCTGCAGAATGGAGAATCACTCTGGACTTTCTCCAGCTAAGTCCAGAATGATTTGCGCCCGTTTTCCCGTGGGCGTGGGGACATTAAATTAAAATTTAAATCGCTTATTGTCACAAGTAGGCTTCAATGAAGTTACTGTGAAAAGCCCCTAGTCGCCACATTCCGGCGCCTGTCCGGGGAGGCTGGTACGGGAATTGAACCGTGCTGCTGGCCTGCTTGGTCTGCTGTAAAAGCCAACGATTTAGCCCAGTGAGCTAAACCAGCCCCATTATCAGAGAATTCCTTCCTGGATTTTTGTCTTATAATTCCCCCCCCCCCCCCCCCCAACCCACACACCCACCCACCCTACATGGTTGAGAATCTTCAAATCCTTGTGGTTCCCTGGAACCTTGCTCGGAATATCTTCCCCTCTGTGCTGGCTAAACATGACTGTACCTCCATAACCAAAATGAAAATTAACTGTGATCGTAAGGGTCTTTAAACTAGGGAAGGGAATATGAGATAAGGCAGCCTTTTCTCTGCTGACGCATTCTCTGTTGAATATTGGCACGTGTCAGATAGTGTCTGGAAATAGTAACTCTGCTCCGGGTTTGTTCTGTCCTGGGACTGAGTTCCATTGGGATGGAGGCTGCCAAAAAGCAAAGCATATTTGACCCCCAAATACCATTCATTTCTTTGCCCTGGCTGTGACACAGATGTGAGGCTTGAGGCTAGAGATTCAAATGCTCTCTGTTAGCATGTGATAACCTTGTCTGTTTTTCTTTGAAACTTTAAACTTATGTTGCCCGTCGCTGCTTTTGGCTAAAAAGAGCAACACGTGTACCCCTCCTTTCAAGCTGTGGTTTCCTTCCTCAGTCACCTCATTCTCAATCTGCTTTTTCATCAAACAGTTCCGATTAAGGAGAGATACGATCCAAGTGTTCACAATTTTAAAAGCATCGTGTAGGTTAGATGTAAGCCAATTGTTGCCAGTAATGGACTTAGATGCTGTCACCACAGTGGGTCATGATTGCGTTGTGTTTATGTTGCGGGACGAGTAATGCAGATGACTAGACTAACGGCAGCACACCGGTTAGCACTGTTGCTTCATGGCGCCTGGGTCCCAGGTTTGATTCCCAGCTTGGGTCACTGTCTGTGTGGAGTCTGCACGTTCTCCCCGTACTGGGTGGGTTTCCTCCGGGTGCTCTGGTTTCCTCTCACAAACCCTGAAAGACTTACTGTTTGGCAAATTGGACTTTCTGAATTCTCCCTCTGTGTACCCGAACAGGTGCCGGAATGTGGCTCTTCACAGGGGCTTTTCACAGTAACTTCATTGCAGTGTTAATGTAAGCCTACTTGTGACAATAAAGATTATAACGGTCTGGAGATGCGAGTTCAAATCCCACCAGAACATTTGATGGGAATTTAAATTCAATTAATTAAATAAACTCGGCAATTAAAAATCAGTAACTACTGAATTGTTGTAAAACACCATCTGGTTGACTCATGTCCTTCAGGAAAGGAAGTCTGACATCCTTACTGTTGTAGCAATGTTGGATACAGTTCTTTGTAGTCACCTGTAGGTTAATTGTAAATCTTTATTGGTTCTTAGAACTATTTACAAATATACAGTAAAGGGTACAAGCTTGACTCCATGCTTGCTGGTACACAGGTCTCTGTCCAACACTTTGCTGACCCTGCGTAAGGGTCATGCTCTCTCTTACATCACCACGTGGGCGGTGCTGTACCCAGTCCCATATTAACCCTATATGTGCCGGACCCTTTTACTACACTTATATTGTCCGACCTCCAACTGACCCCAGATCCACAGCAATGTGCTTCCCTCTGAAATAGCCCAGCAAGCCACAATAAGACGCTGCACCACAATCTCCTTTCGGATAATCATGGAGTGGGCCAACAAATGCTGGTCTGAATGTGTTGCTTAAATCCCGTGAACGAATAAAAAAAACTGCACGATTATAAATAAGGGTCAGAGAATCAGTGGCACTTCTTTACATGGAGTGAGGCTATAGAATTTACTTGTCAAATTATTGGTTGAGCAGAAACTGTGTCAACTCTCAAGAACAGAGTGGCTGGGTGAATGAAGGCATTTAGAAACAAATTTGTCCCAAGCTATTTATTCTTACAGTTCTTTCTATTAAATGTTGACTGAGGAGAGAGATGAAGCTCCCCCAGTGGCTCAGCAGTATTGAAATGGCCAACAACAACCTGAATTTATATAGCCTCTCCAATGTAGTCAAACACCGCAAGATGCTTCGCATCACCAAATTTGACACTGAGCCAGTTAATGAGATGTCAGGACAGGTGATTAAAAGCTTGGGCAAAGAGCTGGGATTTAAGGAATGTCTTTCCAAAGTTAGGGCCTAGGCAGCTGAAGTCACGGCTACTAATCATAAAGTCCCTGCCGTGGATAGACCACACGTGGACGGCGCCGGCCCCCCCGACCGGCGCCGCGCCGACCTCGCCAGCGCCAATAGCGCCGATTCTCCAGTCTCTGGATAATCGGCGGACCAGCATCGGGGCAGCGTCGCGCGGTTCGCGCCCGGCCCACCGATTCTCCGGCCCGGCGTAAGCTGAGAGAATCCCACCCCCAGTTGGGATTGACTCGGGGCAAAGGGTAGAGTGTGCACCAGTGGAATTAGTTTGGGATTGATACAGAGCAATGGGAGTAGTGTGGGCCCGTGGAATAAGTTTGGGATCGAAGCGGAGGGTTGGGAAATGTTTGAAATGAAAAAAATGAAAATCGCTTATTGTCACGAGTAGGCTTCAATGAAGTTACTGTGAAAAGCCCCCAGTCGCCACATTCCGGCGCCTGTCCGGGGAGGCTGGTACGGGAATCGAACCGTGCTGCTGGCCTGCCTTGGTCTGCTTTCAAAGCCAGCGATTTAGCCCAGTGTGCTAAACAGCCCCTTGGGATTTGGTTGCGTTCGATGCAGAGCAATGGGACAAGTGTGGGACAAGGGGAATTAGTTTGGGATTGATGGAGAGCAATGGGAAGCATGTGGGACAGTGCAATTAGTTTGGGATTGATGCAGAGAAATGGGTAGAGTTTGGGATTCGATGCCGAGAGCGATGGGAAGGGAATGGAATTGGTGGGCTAGGTTTGGGGGGGGGCGGGGGGGGGGGGGAGGGGGGGGACTGGTTTGAAGCAGCATCAGATTTGAATTGCTGTTGTATTGAGCTAACATAGAGCTGATGGACTGAATGGACTCATTCTGTGCGGGCAGGAAACCTCACCTTCAGGCGGAACCTGCCATTCACATGCATCTGCCCAAAATTGGCACAAAAAACATTGGTTAATGAAATGAAAATCGCTTATTGTCACGAGTAGGCTTCAAATGAAGTTACTGTGAAAAGCCCCTAGTCGCCACATTCCGGCGCCTGTTTGGGGAGGCTGGTACGGGAATTGAACCGTGCTGCTGGCCTGCCTTGGTCTGCTTTAAAAGCCAGTGATTTAGCCCAGTGAGCTAAACCAGCCCCTTAGGCTCCAATCAGTGATAATTATTTAGCCCATTACACTGAGAGAGTGCACCTTGTACACGCTGAGGTAAAAACTGAAGCAAATTTCTGTGTGCGGAAGCACGAGTAACAAGAATTAATTCCCAAGTCCCCTCCCACCAGCCCCTCCTCCCACACTGCCCAACCTCCAAACAGAAAGACTTTGTTCATGCGTCTCGTTTTGCCTCACTGAATGAGGCAGAATGACTTTGAAAAGCAGCAAAGACTGCAAGTGCCTCTTCCGAAAACAGTCCAGTAGATCTCAGCCTGTGACTAATCTGTCGCGAGTGAGGATGGAGGGATCACATTTATTTTGAGGGAACCAGTAACTGCCTTGGCGGTTTGCTTTCATTGATCTTGCTTATGTCCCCAGTGTGTTCCGAGGAATTTTTGTTGCTCTCTCTATTAAAAAAAGAGGTAAGCATAAAGCCGCAATCTGTACCTTATGAATATTTTAACCATCGTTAAAGAGACTCCAACCAACTTCCCGTGAGCCACCCAGTCCATGTGGGTCTGATGGTGCGGTAGAGCAGTAATCCAGACACCCGGACTAATGATCCCCAAGGTTCTGTCTCACTAATATCCATTCGGGAAGGAAATCTGCCATCCTCACCTGGTCTGACCTACAGGTGGTCCCAGACCCTGACTGCCCTGTGGGACGGCCTGCAGGTCAGGCCTCATTTGTCGATTGAAGGGAGCGGTGATGCATCCTGGCCTTGTCAGTGATGCTCACGCCCCGAGAGTTGAATGGTATTGACAAAAGAATCTCAGCCGCAAAGAGGTCAAAGTGTAAATGAAGACTGGCATTTACTTAACCGCCTTTAACAAAACTCCTTGTGAAACATTTCAATCCACCTCACATCCAATTCATTTGTTTCTGAAGTGTCGCCACCGTCGTAACCCAGGAAACTGGGACTGTGGCCTGAGTTTCACACGACTGCATCGCCTGAAGTGCAGCACTCTTAATAAAGGAATCGGGGGGTCGTGTGGAGAAGGCAGGAGAATGGGGATGAGAAACATATCAGCCATGATTGAATGGCGGAGCACACTTGAAGGGCCGAATGGCCTAATTCTGCTCCACTGTCTTATGGTCTTCCAACATTACACTTCAGATTATATTCTAAAACACATGATCGCCCACCTCCCCATTATAGACCCCACCTACTTAAGGCCAGCAATTGCTGTTGATTGATCTAGGCCCAGGCATTGGCCCCATTGGCTCGATTTTACAGGGTACCTCAATTCCCATCCCTGCTCCTGATGTGTTGGGCAGGCTGGGTCTATGTGGACTGCGTTTGATGCAGTGTAGCCAGAGACAGGCTTCCAACACTTGATAAGATGCCACACGATTTTATTTAACATCTGACTATTTTACATGTTGAACTGCGGGGTGACACTATGCTGACTTGACTGGAGACCTGAGGCTTGCCTGACCAGACTTACTGACTACCACATGGTGTTTGCACTGGCTGCTGCTCACGAGCTCTGACTGTCTCAGAGGCTGGGTCCCGAGAGAGCGGGAAAACTGGTGCCCTCTGGCTATATAGTGGTCGTGTCCTGTCTGGTGATTGGCTGCTGTGTTCTGTGTGCTCACTGATCATCCTGTGTGTCAATCACTGCCTGTCTGCACACCATTATATACATGGATGTACATTATGACAGCTCACACCACCTTGCCACTAAGGCCCACCCATGATAATGCCGGCTGTCACACACAGTTGTTCGGTATCTTAATAACTCAGCAGCACGGTAGCCTTGTGGATAGCACAATCGCTTCACAGCTCCAGGGTCCCAGGTTCGATTCCGGCTTGGGTCACTGTCTGTGCGGAGTCTGCACATCCTCCCCGTGTGTGCGTGTGTTTCCTCCGGGTGCTCCGGTTTCCTCCCACAGTCCAAAGATGTGCAGGTTAGGTGGATTGGCCATGATAAATTGCCCTTAGTATCCAAAATTGCCCTTAGTGTTGGGTAGGGTTACTGGGTAATGGGGATAGGGTGGAGGTGTTGACCTTGGATAGGGGGTAGGGTGCTCTTTCCAAGAGCCGGTGCAGACTCGATGGGCCGAATGGCCTCCTTCTGCACTGTAAATTCTATGTAAAAAAAAAAAATAAGTAAATCGTCATAAACATAGGTGAATTTATTTGCATACATACAAGTTGAACTTTACACAGTATCTCACTCCCGGTGTAGACCTCATAGGGAGGATTGGTCTCACAGAGCTCTGATTTGGGCCTGCTTTTATCCTAACCGGCTCCAGGTGATGGGTCTCTGCCACCTTACCTGGGGAGCTCGTATTCAATCAGCCCCATTGGGAGATGAATGATTGTTTTCTCATGGCTCTCATT
Source organism: Scyliorhinus canicula (assembly GCF_902713615.1). Taxonomy (NCBI): domain Eukaryota; kingdom Metazoa; phylum Chordata; class Chondrichthyes; order Carcharhiniformes; family Scyliorhinidae; genus Scyliorhinus; species Scyliorhinus canicula. Next base: position 275,427,230 of record NC_052147.1, on the reverse strand, counting down.
AGGGTTAGGGTATATAGGGTTAGGTTATAGCAGGTATCACATTTTAGTACAACAACTGTCCAGTGAAGTGTTGGGACACCTTATGGGTGATGCACGATCAATCACTACTGAAGCGCAATTGTAGTCCAATTGAAGGCTTTAATGAACAAGTAGTTACCCCAGCAGTTCCGGTACAGAATGACTGCTGTGGGTGAAACACAGACTCTTATGCTCCGCCTGCTGGGCGGAACCAGCAGGCAGGTTCTACCACTCATACTACAGTATAAGGTACATCCCACCTAGGTACCGCAATACCCCTAATATAGCCTCCCACAATGGGGTTAAGAGTAGGCCATTGCGTCCCACGAGTCTGTTAGATTTGGCTTTTGTCTATTGTCACGCGTACCGCGGTACAGTGAAAAGTATTTTTCTGCGAGCAGCTCAACAGATCATTAAGTACATTAAGAGGAAAGAAAAGAAAATACATAATAGGGCAACACAAAATACACAATGTAACTACATAGACACCGGCATCGGGTGAAGCATACAGGGGTGTAGTGTTAATGAGGTCAGTCAATAAGAGGGTCAATTAGGAGTCTGGTACCAGCGGGGAAGAAGCTGTTTTTGAGTCTCTGTGCATGTTCTCAGACTTCTGTATCTCCTGCCCGATGGAAGAAGTTGGAAGAGTGAGTAAGCCGGGTGGGAGGGGTCTTTGATTATGCTGCCCGCTTTCCACCGGCAGCGGGATGTGTAGATGGAGTCAATGGATGGGAGGCAGGGTCGTGTGATGGACTGGGCGGTGTTCACAACTCTCTGAAATTTCTCGAGGTCTTAGGTTCCGTGCCATTCAAGGAGATCATGGCTAATCTGTATCGTAATCCTATTCCACCCTCACAGCAATTTAATGCTGGGAGCAGCGCTCATTGTTTTAAAGCAAGACTTCCACCCCCTCCCTCGGGACAAAACTCCACCTCAGGGAGCTGCTGGCCAATCAGGCCACTGTGGTCCCAGCACTGACTAGCAGGAGTGATGGCCACTGCTGGGACTACAGGAGCACCCTCTCCCGAGGCAGGTCCAGGGTATCGCTGAGACCACGTTAACGGACGCTCACAAAGGGTTTTGGCAGGGGGGGTGGGGTACTGGGTTTGAGAGGCCGAGGCGAAAGGGGGGGGGTGTGCGGTGAGGGGGAGGTGAGATGATGGGGGGGCAGAAATGCCTCCGATGGGATCCAGGGAACCACAAGGGAGGTGGTCCCTCTCCTTGCCCAATATCAGCCCGCACTGCTGTGGCGAATGTAACTCCGTAATTCACACTGTATTGTATATACATGAGACCATGCATTTGTAAGCACAGTTGCATTGCCCGACCACTAGGGGGAGTAGCGCTGGGAATGCTTAGGAGTTTGTACAGGGCTCCACCCGTGGCTCCGCCCGCGACTCCTCCCCCTGGACTGCTGTATAAATACCAATGCTCAGAGCCAGTCGTTCAGTTCATGGAGAGTTCAACGCGGAACAGGCTGGCTCTGTTGTAAGTAGATTAAAACCACTGTTCATATCTAAAAGCACGTGTCTAGTGAATTGATGGTTCCATCAGCTGCAAAAGCTGCTGCCCTCACCTCTTGCTGCAGGTAACATCGCAGCATGGCCGGGGTGAGCTTCGAGCCCTCAAGGGCCTCAATAGGCCTGAGGGTGGGTGGACCCCTGATGCTGTCACTGTCCCCTGTAAAATTTCAGAAAACCTGGGAAGTGGGGGAGGGGAAGGGGGGAAAGAAGGGGGAAGGGGGGAAAGAGGGAGGGGGAGAAGGGGGCGGGGTGAGGGAAGGGAAGAGAAGGGGGAGGGGAAGGGGGAAGGAGGGGGTGAAGGAAGGGGGAGGGGATGGGGAAGAGGGTGAAGGAAGGGGGAGGGGATGGGGAAGAGGGGGAAGGGAGGGGGGGGTGTGATGAAGCCACTGGATTTTCTGGGCCTTCAATTGCATGGACAAGACTGTAAAATCGAGCCTCGTGACCAGATCCTCCAGCTTACTGACTACCTCCCATCGCAGTGGACAAACAAAAGCTTGAACTCACGACCTTTTGAATTAAAGGCAAGATTAGAACCCACTCAGCCACAACTGGCACTTCGTTCAGGAGGGAAGGAATCGAGTTTCCCCAGTTTGAGCTCTGTTGCCTCATCATTCACCGTTGTTCCTGTAGATGACAGCAGCAAACCAATGCTTTTATATTTAGTAAAACCCTGTCATTAGTTTTGAACGTTTGGCTTTTTAAAAAAAAGTCGCAGATGTCAAAAAAAGGTAATTGAGTGTTGACCTTTAGCCTTTGTTTCCCCCCCTCCCCCCCCGTTCCTGAATCTGTGATTGGCAGGAAGTGGGAGGTGAAGGGCAAAGGTCGACATGGTAAGTATACAAAAACCCTCAAATTTTCTCTGAGTGATCTTTGCCTGGCAGCAAGGGGGGATGTGGTTTCAGTCTTCTCTCTTTGAACCGACAAGTTAAACAAATCCACGTGGCCTCCCGCCTCCGATTCTATTTTCACTCCCTTGCATCAAAATCGTACAGCACAGAATGAGGCCATTCAGCCCATTTGAGTCAATGTCAGCTCTTTGAAGGCCTGGCCCACGCCCTGTTCCCCACTCTTTACCCTACCCTTTCCTCATAACGCTGGCTTAATTTTCAAATATTTATCTGATTCCATTTTGAAAGTTATGGAACATGCCTTTCAGACAGTGAGTTCCCCATTTCAGAATTACGCACTGCATGCATAAAAGACATTTTCCTCATCTTCCCTTTTGCCCGTATGACATTCAGAACATTTAGAGGTTATTATTGTCACATTTCTCATCCTTTCCTCGCACAGCCTACCTGTCTATAGACTTTAGAGCAGAGTCACTGGATAGCCATTGGAATGGAGGTCCGGGCTGGTTGTTGTACCCTCAGGTTTTGTGGGGTGGTGATATACCATTTGCAATCCCCCATTACAGCCCGGTCTAGGGTCAGCTAACGTGGTGCAGATTCAGCCTGATCCAGCAACACCTCCATTTTCGTCTTTCTACTCACCCCCCCCACCCCTGCATCCTTGCCCCTCCCTATCTCTATAAACTCCTCCAGCCCCACAATCTGCTGGGAACGCTGTATTCTTCCAATTCTGGCCTTTTTTGTGGATCCCTGACTTCCTTCACCCCACCATGGGCAGCTGCCTGGGCCTGAGCCTCTGGAATTGCTTCCCTCCCTGCCCACTGTGGTGCTGACTCAATAGCTATTGTTCCCACAGTTACATCTGTGACTTGTAGCTTGGTTCCTCCAGCCTGAGATCTGACAACCACCTCTTTCATCGTCTAAGGCTCTTTGCCTTAAATTCAACCTCTTTCCTGTCCTAATGTCCCTTTATGCAGCCCAATGTCCGGCTCAGCTCAGTTGGCTGAGATGCAGAGCAAGGCCAGCAGCGTGGGTTCAATTTCCGCCCCGCCTTCTGAACTTTGATCCTTGCCCGAGGTGTGGTGGCCCTCAGGTTAAGTCACCACCAGTCAGCTCTCCCCCCTCAGAAAGGCAAAAGCAGCCTATGGTCATCTGGGACTAAGACGGATTTACTTAGTTGACTATAATAACTACCCAGAGAAGTGCCTTGGGCCATTTACGGAGCAAGAGTAGGCCATTCAGTCCCACGAGTCTGTTTCACTGCCATTCAGTGAGATTCATTGGACGGCATGGTGGCACAGTGGTTAGCACTGCTGCCTCAGTTCCAGGGTCGCAAGCTCAATTCTGGCCTTGGGTCGCTCCCTGTGTGGAGTCTGCACTTTCTCCCCGTGTCTGCGTGGGTTTCCTCCGGGTCCCCTGTCCTCCCACAGTCCAAAGGTGAGCAGGTTAGGTGCATTGGCCATGATAAATTGCCCCTTAGTGTCCAAAAGGTTGGGTTACAGGGATAGGTCGAGGCGTGGGCTTGAGTAGGATGCTCTTTCCAAAGGCCAGTGCAGACTTGATAGGCCGAATGGTCTCCTTCTGCACTGTAAATGCTATGATCTATGATCATGGCTAATCTATAGCGTAACCCTACCCCACCCCCTATCCCTGTACAACCTTAGAGGGCAGAAATCTACCTCAGAATTGAAATCATGAAATGAGTTAGCATGCATTTCTTGTTAGGAGGGAAGATTCTACAATTCCTCCACCCTTTACATGAGGCTGGATTTTACCTGCCCCCCCCCCCCCCCCCCCCATCCCCCGCCAGATGTGTTTTTGGCAAGAGGGGGGGGAGGTGGGGACATAAAATAGAGCCCTCCCCACCACCTTCCCTCCCACCCCCCGAGCTCATCCACTTAACCCGGTGGATGGGCAGATGCCAAATCGGCAGCTCGTTTGCCATATTTAAATCTATGTTCAAGGGCCAATTGAGCTTGTTAACAAGCCACTTGTCCCCAAGGCGATGCTGCCCATGCCATATTACAGTTGGCGTGGGCCGTCAGTGGGAGTGGGCAGGCCCTTTATAATCCAAATGTTATAAGAGCGGATAGGAAAGGGGGTACTGTCTTCAGTAGATGCCCTCTGCGCATGGGGGGGTGTTGGGGGCAGTCCTCCCTGAGATAGTACCCCTCCTTTCCACCTGCCCGCCTGCTCTCCAAAACCTACTGCCTCCATCCCACCGTCCCTAAGCCAGCCAAACACTCCCCCCCCCCCCCCCCACCCCGCCCCCCCCCCACCCCAAATCCCAGACCGCCTCACTCCACGATCCATTGGACCGCCTTTTCAGGACTGGTTGCAGTCCCGGCAGCGGCCACTACCCAGATCTTGGTGCTGTCGGGACCGCTGGAGCTGCCAGCCAATCTGTTAGGCCGACATCTCCCGAGTGAGGGGCTGACGTCCCACTGTCAGACAACGTAGCCCACCCGCTACGCGGTGAGGCTGTGGGGCGGGCTAGCATGGAGCATCCAGCGGACTTTGCTTCTGGAGTGGGGCCCGAGGGGGGGGGTGAGCCCCAATTATTTAAAATGAAAGGGCTGACTCTGATTTTTAGCAGTATAAAGTCTTACAACTCCAGGCTAAAGTCCAACATGTTTGTTTCAAACACTAGCTTTCGGAGCACTGCTCCTTCCTCATTCACCTGAGGAAGGAGCAGTGCTCCGAAAGCTAGTGATTTGAAACAAACCTGTTGGACTTTAACCTGGTGTTGTAGAACTTCTTACTGTGGTCACCCCAGTCCAACGCCGGCATCTCCACATCTGATTTTTAGGTTATAAATGTGCGATGTTAAAGGTGCTTTGTAAATGTTGCTGGTGGGGCCTGGTCTCTGTGGGGCTGGCTGACTGTCACGTTGGGTATTGCTCTGACTTAATGAGTCAAAGTGGGAAAGACATCCTACACCTTTGCCTGTTGTTGCAGGATTTTTACTCTTGGATGCTAATCGCTCACGATAGCCAGTGGTATTGTTCTCTGAAGCCCAGGTGGGTTTCAGTTTCTCTTTACTCCGTTGCTTGTTCCTTTCTGTCTCGTTCCTGGAGATTTAGGATGTAAGCAGGCAACTGCTGGCAGCCGGCCAGAGCGCTGTAATAACATCGCACTTGTCACTCGCTAACAAATGAAGCCATCTTTTAAGCAGGGCAGAATTCATTTGGGTCTTGTGTGGAAGGGTCGAAATGTACGGCTCAACCCCGTGTCAATCCAGTTGCTGCTAAATGCTGATTATATATTTTTTTTCCCTGGGAATATTTAGCACAGATGAGCGAGCAGTAACTTGAGCCTTGCATTTAATTGGAGATGTCAGTTCGAGTTTGCTCCAGATTTGTAGCTGATACAGACTGTACAGCCCCACTTAGAGCTGTTCGCTGTGATCGTGTGTAGCTCGCTCCCAGGCTGCACATTGAGGCAGCAACTCCAGAAACAGTGGCTTGTTCTGTGAGTTAAATCTGTGTATTAATAAACTTTTAATGCTCTCTCTCTCTCTCTCTGTATTTCTTCTGCTTCTTTCCCACTGTACTCCTGGGGGTGGGTGGTTAAATGGGTGGCATGGTAGCACAATGGTTAGCACTGTTGCTTCACAGCGCCAGGGTCCCAGGTTCGATTCCCGGCTTGGGTCACTGTCTGTGCGGAGTCTGCACATTCTCCCCGTGTCTGCCTGGGTTTCCTCCGGATGCTCCGGTTTCCTCCCACAGGTCCCGAAAGACGTGCTGTTAGGTAACTTGGACATTCTGAATTCTCCCTCTGCGTACCCGAACAGGCACCGGAATGTGGCGACTAGGGGATTTTCACAGTAACTTCATTACAGTGTTTTGTTTTTAATTTAGCGTACCCAATTCATTTTTTTCCAATTAAGGGGCAATTTAGCGTGGCCAATCCACCTAGCTTGCACATTTTTGGATTGTGGGGGCGAAACCCAAGCAAACACGGGGGGAATGTGCAAACTCCACACGGACAGTGACCCAGAGCTGGGATCGAACCTGGGACCTCAGCACCGTGAGGCCGCTGTGCTAACGCACTGCGCCACCTTGCTGCCCTTCTTCATCGCAGTGTTAATGTGAGCCTACTTGTGACACTAATAAAAGATTATTAGATTAAATCAAGTCCCAGTGTGCCCTCTCGAGTGGATGTGAAGGATCTCACGGTATATCTTCCCAAAGGAGACCAGGGGCCTTCTCCCGCTACATATTTATCGCTCAGCATCGTTCAAAAGGGATAATCTGGTTATTTAGATCAGAGCTTTGTGAGGGATCTTGCTGTGCGCACAATTGGTTTCTGATTTTCCATAATTGAACTGCTGCTGAAACAAGGCTGTCGTGGTCTGGAGCGAATGTCTGTGACATTCAAGGCCTCAACTTAGCTCCCATATGGCTGACTGGCAATCTCTCCCGCTGCTGTTGGCATGTAATGGAAGGCTGGCCATCTTCCTCAGCAGGGGGTGGGGGGGGGGGGGGGGGTAACATGCCTGTCTGTGAGCCGGAAGCTCTGGGAGCGAGTCCCACCCCAGGACCTGAGACCACAGAAGGGGCGCTCCTAATGCGACCAAAACAGCCTGAGCATCAACTTGCAAATCTTTCCAGTACACGTCAATGGCAGGTGGGAAGAACAGGGGAAATGCAGGCCAGCCAGGTGATGGGAGAGGGAGCTGGAGCCCCCTACCCTCGCCCTCCACAGTTCCAGCCTACAGTGTGCATGTTGCCACGGCAACCCGGACTCCCCGAGTGGACAGTAACAGGCTGCCACCAATGTGAAGGGACAGTGAAGTCACTGGGGAACAGAAATTGAGAGAGATTTGTTATCCAGGATTTACACCATCGCAGTAGGATTGGGTCAGAATGTGTCACCTTTTCATTGTTGCTGAAGGTATAAAGCCTGACCATCAGTGGCAGCAGAATCTATAATAACATTTGGACCGTACAGGACATTTGTTAGGCCACGGGCTCAATTTAACGGAAATGGAACGGAGTCCCATGTCAGGTGCGTTTATGTTTCCTGGTGCTCACAGCGCCGAGAATGACCCCACTATTAAATGGGACTTTATTTCTGGGCCTTTGTGAGGGACGCCCCACTGAGGCCTGATTTCCTGCACTAACGATCTCCGCTCGCCAGGGTGCCATTTTAGACTCTGAACCCCTCATCCCACCACAGCCTCCAGACCCCACCAACGCCCCAAATTACCAAGCCACCCGCACCCCACACCCCTGGCATGGGCAAAATATCACCCGAGCTGCCAGTGCCCATGCCAGGCTGGCAGTGCCACCTGGACAGGGTGGTACCCAGCTGGCACTGGCATGGTGCTCAGGTGGCACTGGCAGGGTGCCCAGGGGCTGGTTTAGAACACTGGGCTAAATAGGGGCTGGTTTAGCAAGGGGCTGGTTTAGCACAGGGCTAAATTGCTAGCTTTGAAAGCAGACCAAGGGAGGCCAGCAGTACGGTTCTATTCCCGTACCAGCCTCCCCGAACAGGTGCCGGAATGTGGCGACTAGGGGCTTTTCACAGTAACTTCATTGAAGTCTACTTGTGACAATAAGCGATTTTTTTCATTTCGGGTAGTAGTGTCATGGTTCCCAGGTGGTGCAAGGGTACCACCCTACCCAGAGCCCGACCAACTAAGGGCCCCCAATCATTTCATTTTAATGTAAAGGTCCATTGACCTTGGGCAGGAATATACGATCACTGGGTGAGCGGGGCCGGAGAATACCGCCCTTTGATTCTATGATCTTATAGGAAAGTGGCTGAATATTTGAGAAATAAAGTAAGAGTTGAAGAAAGGGGTTAAGAGAATGGGGCCAAGTGGGTAGAACGCAGGTATAGGCAGCTTTGCAGCAATGGCCGAGTCCTACACAGTGAAAAGCTTTGGACAGCAAAACCAACTGCAGTAATATACGGTAGACACAAGGCTGTTATTATTCTTCCTTCCCGATTGTCGGAGCCACCATTAAATGGGGGAGGATATAGAAAGACTTGCACATTTATCATCACCTTTTTCAACCTCATTATGTCCCAAAGTGCCGCTGAGGTATTTCTGATGGCATTCGGTAAATAGCACTGTGATAATCAGCAGATTTTGATTTGATTTATTATTGTCACATGTATTAGTATACGGTGAAAAATATTGTTTCTTGCATGCTGTACAAACAATGCATACCGTACATAGGGAGGGAAGGAGAGACTGCAGAATATAATGTTACAGTTATAAAAAGGTGTAGAGAAAAGATCAACTTAATACGAGGTAGGCCCATTCAAAAGTCTGATGGCAGTAGGGAAGAAGCTGTTCTTGAGTCGGTTGGTACATGACCTCAAACTTTGGTATCTTTTTCCTGACGGAAGAAGGTGGAAGAGAGTATGTCCCGGGGTGCGTAGGGTCCTTAATTATGCTGGCTGCCTTTCTGAGGCAGTGGGAATTATAGACAGAGTCAATGGATGGGAGGCTGGTTTACGTGATGGACTGGGCTACATTCACAACCTTTCGTAGTTTCCTGCGGTCTTGGGCAGAGCAGGCTCCATACCAAGCTGTGATACAACCAGAAAGAATGCTTTCTATGGTGCATCTGTAAAAGGTTGGTGAGAGTCGTAGCTGACATGCCAAATTTCCTTAGTCTTCTGATAAAGTAGAGTTGTTGGTGGGCTTTCTTAACTATAGTGTCAGCATGGGGGGACCTGGACAGGTTGTTGGTGATCTGTACACCTAAAAACTTGAAGCTCTCGACCCTTTCTACTTCGTTCCCATTGCTGTAGACAGGGGCATGTTCTCAACTACGCTTCCTGAAGTCGACGACTCTGTTCAGCTATTGATCGAGGGATAATTGTTAGTTGGTGGGACCTTGGGGTAACTCGGTGCTTTTCGGTGTCATTGCAAAGAAGGGCAAAGGGATATCGGCAAAGGGTCGATGCTGGAAGTATGAAATTAGAACAGAAATATGCTGGAAATACTCAGCAGGTCAGGGAGCATCTGTGGCGAGAGAGGGAGGCAGTTTAACCTTTCAGGTCGGTGACCTTTCATCAGGTGACAGAAATGGGAAATCCTCCAGGCACACATCCAGCCAGGGTTGGCAAATAGATTCAAATTGGATTAGTGCGGGTCGGAGCAAGTGGGTGTGGGACTAATTGAATGACTCTTTATGAACGTACATGCATACATATGAATTGGGAGCAGGAGTAGGCCACTCGGTCCCTCGAGCCTACCCCACCATTCAGTAAGATCGTGGCTGACCTGCTTGTAACCTCGACCCCACATTCCCGCTGACCCCCGATAACCTTTCACCCCCTAATCAAGACACTTACCTAGCTCTGCCTTAAAAATATTCAAAGACTCTGCTTCCACTGTCTTTTGAGGAAGAGAGTTCGAAGGAGCATGCACAGACACGATGGGCCGAATGGCCGCCTTCTGTGCTCTATTATCTGGGAGTTAACGCAGCCATGTATACTATAACGTACCTCCTTAGGGCTGATAGAGGTGATCTTAGAGCTAACCCGGGGCCCACGTGGAGTGGCTGCCCTCTCACTAGGGAAGTGAAGGAGTGGAAGGAAGCAGCGAATAATGCAGGACACCTGAGGGGGACGTGAGTCCTGTATTAATACACCCACTCAATATTAACCTCTCCGATTCTCCAACAGGAACAGCATCGCGGCCTCTGCAGTCTGTGCCTACAATCTCAGCGCCATCACTCAGGCCTTCAACGGACCCTTCCGCTACCAGGAGAACCCTCGATCAACATGGCTGCCGGCCTCAAACCCCATTCCTAACTTTCAGGTACATGGCAAATCCCTCCTGGTAACACGACTGTCCCAGTACCAGCTCCACTTTGAATGGCGCAGGTGATTGTTTTTGACCCCTCACAGATTATTCCGGGCACATGTCTCCTACGGCCCTCATTTACTTTCTCCTTGAAGTTTTTGATTTGGGACTCGATACAGGTTTGACCTTTCAAGCGATGGTGATATTAGTGATAGTATCAGCAGCGTGGGTTGATCTTCTATCTCTGCTGCACCTCCCCACACTGTCCCCATGGGAGCGGCCTACCCGAATTGAGACCGAGTCCTGTGGCACGAGATTAGCCGGGTGTTCACCGGGGACTCGGAGCACCTAGAAACACCCTGCTATCCATCGCCCATCCAGGAACATCGGGGCCTCAGTGAGAAACTCGCTGCGAGGCCTTACTCAGCCCCGTTTACTGCACTGTGGAGCTCCATCGCCGAAACTCCTCAGTGCAGCAAGAGATTAATGGTGTCCCGACCTTGTGAACTCTCAACGTGACCACCGAACCCCCCTTCAAGCCCCAACCCACTATAAGGAGGTCCCTGCCCCCCCCCCCCCCCCCCCCCCCCCCCCCCATACAAGCGCAAAGAACAAAGAAAAGTACAGCACAGGAACAGGCCCTTCGGCCCTCCAAGCCTGCGCCGACCATGCTGCCCGTCTAAACTAAAATCTTCTACACTTCCTGGGTCCGTATCCCTCTAGTACCATCCTATTCATGTATTTGTCAAGATGCCCCTTAAATGTCACTATTGTCCCTGTTTCCACCACCTCCTCCGGCAGCGAGTTCCAGACACCCACTACCCTCTGTGTAAAAAACCTGCCTCGTACATCTACTCTAAACCTTGCCCCTCGCACCTTAAACCTATGCCCCCACGTAATTGACCCCTCTACCCTGGGAAAAAGCCTCTGAGTATCCACTCTGTCTATGCCCTCATAATTTTGTAGACCTCTATCAGGTCGCCCCTCAACCTCCTTCGTTCCAGTGAGAACAAACCAAGTTTATTCAACCTCTCCTCATAGCTAATGCCCTCCTTACCAGGCAACATCCTGATAAATCTCTGCTGCACCCTCTCTAAAGCCTCCACATCCTTCTGGTAGTGTGGCGGCCAGATTTGAACACTATGCTCTAAGTGTGGCCTAACTAAGGTATAATGCAGCGCAGGGTACACTCTGTCCCAATCACGGCCGTGTAAAGAATGACACCCTGGCAGTGCCCCTGCCAGCTGGCAGTGCCACCTGGGCATCTTGGCAGTGCCCGGTGTCATCCCTACTTTCCCTTGAGAAGGTGGTGGTGTAGCACGTTCTTAAACTGCAAAAGTCCACAGTGCTGTTAGGGAGGGGTTTTCAGGATCTTGACCCAGCGACAGTGAAGGAGCGGCGATATACTTCCAAGTCAGGATGGTGTGTGACCTGGAGAGGAACTTCCAGGTGGTGGGGTTCCCAGGTATCTGTTGTCCTTGCCATTCTAGATAATGACAGGTTTGGAAGGTGCTGTGAATGGAGCCTTGGTGAGTTCCTGCAGTGCACCTTGTAGATGGTTCACACGGCTGCTGCTGTGCGTTGGTGCTGAAGGGAGTGAATGTTGAAGGTGGTGGATGGGGTGCCCAATCAAGCGGGGCTGCTTTGTCCTGGATGGTGTTGAGCTTCATGAGTGTTGTTGGAGCTGCACTCACCCAGGCAAGTGGAGAATATTCCATCACACACCTGTTTAGCTGTTTAGCACACTGGGCTAAATCGCTGGCTTTGAAAGCAGACCAAGCAGGCCAGCAGCACGGTTCGATTCCCGTAACAGCCTCCCCGGACAGGCGCCGGAATGTGGCGACTAGGGGCTTTTCACAGTAACTTCATTTGAAGCCTACTCGTGACAATAAGCGATTTTCATCTTTCATTTCACTTGTGCCTTGTAGATGGTGGACAGTTTGTGGGGAGTCAGGAAGTGAGTTACTCGCTGCAGGAATCCCAGCCTCTGACCTGCTCTTGTAGCCACAGTATGTATGTGGCTAATTCAGTTTAGTCTCTGGTCAATGGTAAACCCCAGGATGTTGATTGGTAGCGATATTGTACAAAGTGTGGACTCACCAAGTTTCTATATGATTGTAATAAGGAATTCTTTAATTTTATGCTTTAATTTCTTTGCAATAAAAGCCAACATAGCATTTGCTTATATTCGATCTTTTTTGGGTGGAGGCCCTAGATGATGAGGATGAAAGTCTTGGGCTGAAGGAACCCCTAATGTGGCTTGTGTTTACTCACCCTGTAGTGTGGCTCACTCGGAGACCACGGACCCAACGAGAACCTGACGGAGCGCAGCCTCCAGGATGCTCAGCGCTTCTTCCTCATGAACGATGTGGTGCAGCCGGTCACTGTTGACCCCCTGGTCACTCACGATAACATGCGTTTCTCCAAGCTTGTAGTGGACATCGTGCAAGGCAGGGACACGCTCTACCACGTCATATATATTGGCACAGGTAAAACATTTTCTTCACCTTCTTCGCTCCCCCATTTAATCTGAGGCCTCACCTGAGAATGGTTCCAGGGACCGGGGGGGACTTCAGTTACGGGGATGGGTTGGAGAAGCTGGGATTGTTCCCCTGGAAGAAGAGGGTTGAGAGGAGATTTGATCGAGGTGCTCAAAACCATGAGGGGCCTGGGCAGAGTAACCAAGGCGAAACTGTTCCTATTGGCCCAATGTTCGACAATCGAAGGGCGCTGATTTAATGTGAATGGCAAAAGAATGCCGGCACGGTCGCACAGTGGCTAGCACAGTTGCCACACAGCTTCAGGGTCTCAGGTTCCGACTTGGGTTACTGTCTGCGGGGAGTCTGCACGTTCTCTCCGCATCTGCGTGGGTTTCCTCCGGGTGCTCCGGTTTCCTCCCACAGTCCAAAGATGGGCAGATTGGCGGCGCTAAATTGCCCTTAGTGTCCAAAAAAGAGTAGGTGGGGTTACTGGGTTGCAGGGATGGGGTGGAGGCATGGACATGGGTGCTTTTTCCAAGGGCCGGTGCAGACCCGATGGGCCGAACGGCCTCCTTCTGTACTGTAAATTCTATGATTCTAACCAGAGGCAATGTGAGGAAAAACTATTTCATGCAGCGAGTGGTTAGGATTTGGAGTGTGTTGCCTGAGAGTGCGGTGGAGGCAGATTCCACCGTAGCTTTCAAAAGGGAGTTGGACAATTATCTGGAGAGTTGGAGGGCACGCGGATTGGAGTAACTAAACTGCCCTGACAGAGAGCTAGCATGGGCTCGAGGGGCTGAACGGCCGCCTTTGGTAATACAACCAATCCATGAGACACGCTGGAGCGTACTTCCAACAGGCACTGGCTGCTTGGATACCAGTAGGCGCCTCTGTAGTGAATGTTAGTAAGCTATTCAGCTGTGGTGGCACCTGACATTTGTCAAATAATTCTTTTTGAGGTGTGGCATGGGGGGGGGTGGGTTGATGTGTGGGGTGACACCTTCAAGGCTGAGATTTAGTAATCCTTTCCTGTTGGCCCTGAGGAGCTGGTCTGATGATAAAAGCAAATTACTGAGGTCTGTGCGTGAACAGAGCCGTGGTTTGCATTATGTTTAATGTGGAATTTGTGTCTTGACTTCTTTTTTCTTTGTACCGTACAATGTCATTTTTTCTATATGCCTAAAATACCTCAATAAAATTGTATGTAAAAGAAAAGCAAATTACTGCAGAAATTGATGGAAAATCGCAGCAGGTCTGACAACATCTGTGGAGAGAGAATGGAGTTAATGGGGCATTTTTGAGCCCACGCTCTCCACCTGTGAGAAACGCGGTATGAGACACAAAATCAAGTCAAAAAAACACCATTCTCTCCGGCGTGATTGGGTTTTGGAATTTCTCTTCCCCCCCACCCCCCCACTCTCCAGTTTATCTCCAGTTGTTCCACTAGTTCATCTATCTTATTACAGATGCTATGCACATTCAGATAAAGTGACTTAAATTTGACTTTTTCTTTTACTTCTGTTCCCTGCATGGACCTCACATTATTACCATTAAACGCTCTGGCTCTCCTTGTCCCACTCAGCTCCTTTTTAACCACCTCGGTAATACTGGTCGACTGCCCCAACTTTTATCTTTGGATTTCTAAACCTCCCTTCACCTGAACCCTGTTCCCTCTCTGTTGGTTTAAGATAATTTTCCCCTCTCTCTCCATATTCCCTGTTGCGTTTTTCTGTTTGCACACTCTGGTCACCAATACCCGTGTCGTTATCCAGCACGTCTTTCTGCCTTGTCCCTTCTCTTCAACTTCCCAAATCTCCCCTCATGTGAACCTTTCCGTCCCCTCAACTAGTTAGTTTAAAGCCCTCTCTATAACTCTAATTACACGACTGATCACGACAGACCCCAGCATGGTTCAGGTGAAGAGCGTTACAATGGTTCAGCTCTGTCTCTCCCCAGCACTCGCACCAGTGCCCAGTGAATGAAAACCCATTTCTCCCACACCAATCTTTGAGCCGCACAGTCACAGTCAATTAGGGGCTGGTTTAGCTCACTCGGCTAAATCGCTGGCTTTGAAAGCAGACCAAACAGGCCAGCAGCACGGTTCGATTCCCGTACCAGCCTCCCCGGACAGGCGCCGGAATGTGGCGACTAGGGGCTTTTCACAGTAACTTCATTGAAGCCTACTCGTGACAATAAGTGATTTTCATTTCATTTCATTTCAATGCTCTGATCTTATTTCTCCTCATTAAATCCGCTTGTGGCTCAGGTAGTAGTCAAGTGATTATTACCTTTTGCCCCTAGCTGCTCTTAGTCCTACCTATGTCATCGCTACCCACAGTCACCATGACAACCGGATCCTTCCCCTCCCACTTTTTTTTTAAAATTTAGAGTACCCAATTCATTTTTTCCAATTAAGGGGCAATTTAGCGTGGCCAATCTACCTAGCCTGCACATCTTTGGGTTGTGGGGCTGGGACCCACGCAAACACGGGGAGAACGTGTGGCGCACGATCAATTGCACAAAGACTGGAGTTGGATACAACTGAGGCTTTATTGCTCTAAGATGTGTGGCCTCCCGCAGCAGCTGGCGAAATGGCTGCAGCATGGAGGACACACATATTTATACTCAGGGACTACCAACGTTCCTGTAGTACAGGTCCTACCATACATCCTCTAATAGAGGTGGCAACAATGTGGTTTACCACATTGCGCAAATTCCACGTGGACAGTGATCCAGAGCCGGGATCGAACCTGGGACCTCGGCGCCGTGAGGCTGCAGGGCTAACCCACTGCGCCACCGTGCTGCCCGTCCTCTCACTCTTAAGTTCCTCTCCAGCCCTGATGTGGAGATGCCAGTGTTGGGCTGGGGTGAGCACAGTAAGAAGTCTTACAGCACCAGGTTAAAGTCCAAGAGGTTTGTTTCGAATCACTAACTTTCGGAGCGCAGCTCCTTCCTCACTCGCCTGATGGTGGAGCTCTGAAAGCTAGTGATTCGAAACAAACCTGTTGGACTTTAACCTGGTGTTGTAAGACTTCTTACTGTGCCTCTCCAGCCCGGAGGAGATTCTGCTGATCCTGACAGGTTCTTGATCCTGAAACCAGGCAAGCAACACAGCCAAGGGTTTCCCCCTCTCAACTGCAGAGAACAGCATCTAACCCCATAACTATACTGCCTCACACACTGGCACACACTTCTGCCCCTTGTGAGGTATTTCTGAGGCTGTATAAGGCTCTGGTCAGACCCCATTTGGAGTATTGTGAGCAGCTTTGGGCCCCGTATCTAAGGAGGGATGTGCTGGCCTTGGAAAGGGTCCAGAGGAGGTTCACAAGAATGATCCCTGGAATGAAGAACTTGGCGTATGAGGAACGGTTGAGGACTCTGGGTCTGTACTCGTTGGAGTTTAGAAGGATGAGGGGGATCTTATTGAAATTTACTGGATACTGCGAGGCCTGGATCGAGTGGATGTGGAAAGGATATTTCCACTTGTAGGAAAAACTAGCAGGGAACACCATCTCAGACTAAAGGAATGATTCTTTAAAACAGAGATGAGGAGGAATTTCTTCAGCCAGAGGGTGGTGAATCTGTGGAACTCTTTGCCGCAGAATGCTGTGGAGGCCAAATCACTGAGTGTCTTTAAGACAGAGATAGTAGGCAGCACGGTGGCGCAGTTGGTTAGCCCTGTTGCCTCATGGTGCCAGGGTCCCAGGTTCGATCCTGGCTCTGGGTCACTGTCCGTGTGGAGTTTACACATTCTCCCCGTGTTTGCGTGGGTTTCACCCCCACAACCCAAAGATGTGCAAGGTAGTTGGATTGAACACGCTAAATTGCCCCTATTTGGAAAAAAAATGAATTGGGTACACTAAATTTATTTTTTAAAAGACAGAGATAGATAGGTTCTTGATTAATAAGGGGATCAGGGGTTGTGGGGAGAAGGCAGGAGAATGGGGATGAGAAACACATCAGCCGTGATTGAATGGCGGAGCAGACTTGATGGGCTGAGTGGCTTAATTCTGATTCTATGAAATGAAATGAAAATCGCTTATTGTCACGAGTAGGCTTTAAATGAAGTTATTGTGAAAAGCCCCTAGTCGCCACATTCCGGCGCCTGTTCGGGGAGGCTGTTACGGGAATCGAACTGTGCTGCTGGCCTGCCTTGGTCTGCTTTCAAAGCCAGCGATTTAGCCCTGTTCTTATGGTCTTCTGGTCTTATGACCATGGAGCAAATTGAAGGGAGCTAGCCTCAGAGATGTGACTGCCTCCTGGAGCACTGCCTCCTCCCTGATGCATCGTGGTGTCCGCACCTCGGAGAACAGCACAGCAGCTCTGAGCTGAGGTTCCTCGAGCTGCAGACACTCACTGCCGATGTGGTTGCCGTGGGCCACAGTGGTGCCCACCGGCAACTCCCACATACTACAGCCGCGACACACCATCTTCCCTGCCTTCTTTATTGTGTTCAATTCAGCTAATTACTTTTCTACTCTAGCAATACCACACCTGTTGTGTGTAGTTATACCGAGCGGTTTAACGAGTTAAGCTATAAACTCAATGCAATGCCTTTCTCTCCTCAGTACCGATTTAAACTTCTGCCCCCGTAACAGGGATAAAATCTTTAAACTCATCAATCGACCACCGAGCTGCTCACCCAAGTAACGCTTTTGAACAGTGACTAGCTATTCGACTCTGAGAAAGGATAAAGGCAGCACGGCCTTCCTCATCTGCACTAAATTCCCAATTGGGAATGGTTCCTCATCGCACTCTGGCCTGGTTGCCTCCACTCTGTGGCCTCCCACTTCTCCATTCATATAGGCTAATGTCCTGGATCTAGGTGTTTAGTTGATTTCTGTTTTGCCAAATTAAACTAATGGATTCGTCAACACGACCGATGCCCTGGTTCACTGGTACCCCATGACTATTTATTTTTGAACGCAGAGCACGGCACCATTCTGAAGACCCTCTCGTCGGAGACCAAGAGCCTGCGAGGCTGCTACTTGGAGGAGTTGCAGCTGCTTCCACCTGGCAAACAGGAGCCGATTCGAAGCTTGCAGATCCTTCACAGCGACAGGTCCCTGTTTGTGGGATTGAACGGGATGGTGTTGAAGATTCCATTGGAACGATGCTTCTCCTACAAAACAGAACAGTGAGTCTCCTGAAGCCGCAGCTAAAAGAGCATCAACTTATGTATATGTGACTGTGCTGAGTGGTGTATATGTGACTGTGCTGAGTGGTGTATATGTGACTGTGCTGAGTGGTGTATATGTGACTGTGTTGAGTGGAGTATCTGTGACTGTGTTGAGTGGTGTATATGTGACATATACACCACTCAGCGCAGTCACATTAACATAGCTCTGTGCAGTCACATATACACCACTCGGCGCAGTCACATATACACCACTCAGCACAGTCACATATACACCACTCAGCGCAGTCACATATACACCACTCAGCGCAGTCACATATACACCACTCAGCGCAGTCACATATACACCACTCAGCACAGTCACATATACACCCCTCAGCACAGTCACATATACACTACTCAGCATAGTCACGTATACACCACTCAGCGCAGTCACATATACACCACTCAGCACAGTCACATGTACACCACTCAGCACAGTCACATATACACCACTCAGCACAGTCACATGTACACCACTCAGCACAGTCACATATACACCACTCAGCACAGTCACATATACACCACTCAGCGCAGTCACATATACACCACTCAGCGCAGTCACATATACACCACTCAGCGCAGTCACATATACATAGCTCTGTGCAGTCACATATACACCACTCAGCAGTCACATATACACCACTCAGCACAGTCACATATACACCACTCAGCACAGTCACATATACACCACTCAGCGCAGTCACATATACACCACTCAGCACAGTCACATATACACCACTCAGCGCAGTCACATATACACCACTCAGCAGAGTCACATATACACCACTCAGCGCAGTCACATATACGCCACTCAGCGCAGTCACATATACACCACTCAGCGCAGTCACATATACATAGCTCTGTGCAGTCACATATACACCACTCAGCACAGTCACATATACACCACTCAGCGCAGTCACATATACACCACTCAGCGCAGTCACATATACACCGCTCAGCACAGTCACATATACACCACTCAGCGCAGTCACATATACACCACTCAGCGCAGTCACATATACACCACTCAGCGCAGTTATATTAACATAGCTCTGTGCAGTCACATATACACCACTCGGCGCAGTCACATATACACCACTCAGCGCAGTCACATATACACCACTCAGCGCAGTCACATATACACCACTCAGCGCAGTCACATATACACCACTCAGCACAGTCACATATACACCCCTCAGCACAGTCACATATACACTACTCAGCATAGTCACGTATACACCACTCAGCGCAGTCACATATACACCACTCAGCACAGTCACATGTACACCACTCAGCACAGTCACATATACACCACTCAGCACAGTCACATATACACCACTCAGCACAGTCACATATACACCACTCAGCGCAGTCACATATACACCACTCAGCGCAGTCACATATACACCACTCAGCGCAGTCACATATACATAGCTCTGTGCAGTCACATATACACCACTCAGCAGTCACATATACACCACTCAGCACAGTCACATATACACCACTCAGCACAGTCACATATACACCACTCAGCACAGTCACATATACACCACTCAGCGCAGTCACATATACACCACTCAGCAGAGTCACATATACACCACTCAGCGCAGTCACATATACGCCACTCAGCGCAGTCACATATACACCACTCAGCGCAGTCACATATACATAGCTCTGTGCAGTCACATATACACCACTCAGCACAGTCACATATACACCACTCAGCGCAGTCACATATACACCACTCAGCGCAGTCACATATACATAGCTCTGTGCAGTCACATATACACCACTCAGCGCAGTCACATATACACCACTCAGCACAGTCACATATACACCACTCAACACAGTCACAGATACTCCACTCAACACAGTCACATATACACCACTCAGCACAGTCACAGATACATAGCTCTGTGCAGTCACATATACACCACTCAGCACAGTCACATATACACCACTCAGCGCAGTCACACATACATAGCTCTGTGCAGTCACATATACACCACTCAGCGCAGTCACATATACACCGCTCAGCACAGTCACATATACACCACTCAGCGCAGTCACATATACACCACTCAGCGCAGTCACATATACACCACTCAGCGCAGTCACATTAACATAGCTCTGTGCAGTCACATATACACCACTCGGCGCAGTCACATATACACCACTCAGCGCAGTCACATATACACCACTCAGCGCAGTCACATATACACCACTCAGCGCAGTCACATATACACCACTCAGCACAGTCACATATACACCCCTCAGCACAGTCACATATACACTACTCAGCACAGTCACGTATACACCACTCAGCGCAGTCACATATACACCACTCAGCACAGTCACATGTACACCACTCAGCACAGTCACATATACACCACTCAGCACAGTCACATATACACCACTCAGCACAGTCACATATACACCACTCAGCGCAGTCACATATACACCACTCAGCGCAGTCACATATACACCACTCAGCGCAGTCACATATACATAGCTCTGTGCAGTCACATATACACCACTCAGCAGTCACATATACACCACTCAGCACAGTCACATATACACCACTCAGCACAGTCACATATACACCACTCAGCACAGTCACATATACACCACTCAGCGCAGTCACATATACACCACTCAGCAGAGTCACATATACACCACTCAGCGCAGTCACATATACGCCACTCAGCGCAGTCACATATACACCACTCAGCGCAGTCACATATACATAGCTCTGTGCAGTCACATATACACCACTCAGCACAGTCACATATACACCACTCAGCGCAGTCACATATACACCACTCAGCGCAGTCACATATACACCACTCAGCACAGTCACATATACACCACTCAACACAGTCACAGATACTCCACTCAACACAGTCACATATACACCACTCAGCACAGTCACAGATACTCCACTCAGCACAGTCACATATACACCACTCAGCGCAGTCACATATATACCACTCAGCGCAGTCACATATACATAGCTCTGTGCAGTCACATATACACCACTCAGCACAGTCACATATACACCACTCAGCACAGTCACATATACACCACTCAGCGCAGTCACATATACACCACTCAGCGCAGTCACATATACACCACTCAGCGCAGTCACATTAACATAGCTCTGTGCAGTCACATATACACCACTCGGCGCAGTCACATATACACCACTCAGCGCAGTCACATATACACCACTCAGCGCAGTCACATATACACCACTCAGCACAGTCACATATACACCCCTCAGCACAGTCACATATACACTACTCAGCACAGTCACGTTTACACCACTCAGCGCAGTCACATATACACCACTCAGCACAGTCACATGTACACCACTCAGCACAGTCACATATACACCACTCAGCACAGTCACATATACACCACTCAGCGCAGTCACATATACACCACTCAGCGCAGTCACATATACACCACTCAGCGCAGTCACATATACATAGCTCTGTGCAGTCACATATACACCACTCAGCACAGTCACATATACACCACTCAGCACAGTCACATATACACCACTCAGCACAGTCACATATACACCACTCAGCACAGTCACATATACACCACTCAGCGCAGTCACATATACACCACTCAGCAGAGTCACATATACACCACTCAGCGCAGTCACATATACGCCACTCAGCGCAGTCACATATACACCACTCAGCGCAGTCACATATACATAGCTCTGTGCAGTCACATATACACCACTCAGCACAGTCACATATACACCACTCAGCGCAGTCACATATACACCACTCAGCGCAGTCACATATACACCGCTCAGCACAGTCACATATACACCACTCAGCGCAGTCACATATACACCACTCAGCGCAGTCACATATACACCACTCAGCGCAGTCACATTAACATAGCTCTGTGCAGTCACATATACACCACTCGGCGCAGTCACATATACACCACTCAGCGCAGTCACATATACACCACTCAGCGCAGTCACATATACACCACTCAGCGCAGTCACATATACACCACTCAGCACAGTCACATATACACCCCTCAGCACAGTCACATATACACTACTCAGCACAGTCACGTATACACCACTCAGCGCAGTCACATATACACCACTCAGCACAGTCACATGTACACCACTCAGCACAGTCACATATACACCACTCAGCACAGTCACATATACACCACTCAGCACAGTCACATATACACCACTCAGCGCAGTCACATATACACCACTCAGCGCAGTCACATATACACCACTCAGCGCAGTCACATATACATAGCTCTGTGCAGTCACATATACACCACTCAGCAGTCACATATACACCACTCAGCACAGTCACATATACACCACTCAGCACAGTCACATATACACCACTCAGCACAGTCACATATACACCACTCAGCGCAGTCACATATACACCACTCAGCACAGTCACATATACACCACTCAGCGCAGTCACATATACGCCACTCAGCGCAGTCACATATACACCACTCAGCGCAGTCACATATACATAGCTCTGTGCAGTCACATATACACCACTCAGCACAGTCACATATACACCACTCAGCGCAGTCACATATACACCACTCAGCGCAGTCACATATACATAGCTCTGTGCAGTCACATATACACCACTCAGCGCAGTCACATATACACCACTCAGCACAGTCACATATACACCACTCAACACAGTCACAGATACTCCACTCAACACAGTCACATATACACCACTCAGCACAGTCACAGATACTCCACTCAGCACAGTCACATATACACCACTCAGCGCAGTCACATATATACCACTCAGCGCAGTCACATATACATAGCTCTGTGCAGTCACATATACACCACTCAGCACAGTCACATATACACCACTCAGCGCAGTCACATATACACCACTCAGCGCAGTCACATATACACCACTCAGCGCAGTCACATATACATAGCTCTGTGCAGTCACATATACACCACTCAGCGCAGTCACATATACTGCGCTGAGTGGTATATATGTGACTGCGCTGAGTGGTGTATATGTGACTGCGCTGAGTGGTGTATATGTGACTGCGCTGAGTGGTGTATATGTGACTGCGCTGAGTGGTGTATATGTGACTGCGCTGAGTGGTGTATATGTGACTGTACAGAGCTATGTATATGTGACTGCGCTGAGTGGTGTATATGTGACTGCGCTGAGTGGTGTATATGTGACTGCGCTGAGTGGTGTATATGTGACTGTGCTGAGCGGTGTATATGTGACTGCGCTGAGTGGTGTATATGTGACTGCACAGAGCTATGTATATGTGACTGCGCTGAGTGGTGTATATGTGACTGCGCTGAGTGGTGTATATGTGACTCTGCTGAGTGGTGTATATGTGACTGCACAGAGCTATGTATATGTGACTGCGCTGAGTGGTGTATATGTGACTGCGCTGAGTGGCGTATATGTGACTGCGCTGAGTGGTGTATATGTGACTGTGCTGAGCGGTGTATATGTGACTGCGCTGAGTGGTGTATATGTGACTGTGCTGAGTAGTGTATATGTGACTGTGGTGAGTGGTGTATATGTGACTGTGGTGAGTGGTGTATATGTGACTGTGCTGAGTGGTGTATATGTGACTGCACAGAGCTATGTGTATGTGACTGCGCTGAGTGGTGTATATGTGACTGCGCTGAGTGGTGTATATGTGACTGCGCTGAGTGGTGTATATGTGACTGTGCTGAGAGGTGTATATGTGACTGCGCTGAGCGGTGTATAGGTGACTGCGGTGAGTGGTGTATAGGTGACTGCGCTGAGTGGTGTATAGGTGACTGTGCTGAGTGGTGTATATGTGACTGTGCTGAGTGGTGTATATGTGACTGCGCTGAGTGGTGTATATGTGACTGCACAGAGCTATGTTAATGTGACTGCGCTGAGTGGTGTATATGTGACTGCGCTGAGTGGTGTATATGTGACTGCGCTGAGTGGTGTATATGTGACTGTACAGAGCTATGTATATGTGACTGCGCTGAGTGGTGTATATGTGACTGTGCTGAGTGGTGTATATGTGACTGTGCTGAGTGGTGTATATGTGACTGTGCTGAGTGGTGTATATGTGACTGTGGTGAGTGGTGTATATGTGACTGCGCTGACTGGTGTATATGTGACTGCACAGAGCTATGTATATGTGACTGCGCTGAGTGGTGTATATGTGACTGCGCTGAGTGGTGTATATGTGACTGCACAGAGCTATGTATATGTGACTGCGCTGAGTGGTGTATATGTGACTGTGCTGAGTGGTGTATATGTGACTGTGCTGAGTGGTGTATATGTGACTGCGCTGAGTGGTGTATATGTGACTGCGCTGAGTGGTGTATATGTGACTGTGGTGAGTGTTGTATATGTGACTGTGGTGAGTGGTGTATATGTGACTGCGCTGAGTGGCATATATGTGACTGCGCTGAGTGGTGTATATGTGACTGCGCTGAGTGGTGTATATGTGACTGTGCTGAGCGGTGTATATGTGACTGCGCTGAGTGGTGTATATGTGACTGTGCTGAGTAGTGTATATGTGACTGTGGTGAGTGGTGTATATGTGACTGTGGTGAGTGGTGTATATGTGACTGTGCTGAGTGGTGTATATGTGACTGTGGTGAGTGGTGTATATGTGACTGTGCTGAGTGGTGTATATGTGACTGTGCTGAGTGGTGTATATGTGACTGCGCTGAGTGGTGTATATGTGACTGCGCTGAGTGGTGTATATGTGACTGTGGTGAGTGGTGTATATGTGACTGTGCTGAGTGGTGTATATGTGACTGCGCTGAGTGGTGTATATGTGACTGCACAGAGCTATGTATATGTGACTGCGCTGAGTGGTGTATATGTGACTGTGCTGAGTGGTGTATATGTGACTGCACAGAGCTATGTATATGTGACTGCGCTGAGTGGTGTATATGTGACTGTGGTGAGTGGTGTATATGTGACTGCGCTGAGTGGTGTATATGTGACTGCACAGAGCTATGCATATGTGACTGCGCTGAGTGGTGTATATGTGACTGCGCTGAGTGGTGTATATGTGACTGCGCTGAGTGGCGTATATGTGACTGCGCTGAGTGGTGTATATGTGACTCTGCTGAGTGGTGTATATGTGACTGCGCTAAGTGGTGTATATGGGACTGTGCTGAGTGGTGTATATGTGACTGTGCTGAGTGGTGTATATGTGACTGTGCTGAGTGGTGTATATGTGACTGCTGAGTGGTGTATATGTGACTGCACAGAGCTATGTATATGTGACTGCGCTGAGTGGTGTATATGTGACTGCGCTGAGTGGTGTATATGTGACTGCGCTGAGTGGTGTATATGTGACTGTGCTGAGTGGTGTATATGTGACTGTGCTGAGTGGTGTATATGTGACTGTGCTGAGTGGTGTACATGTGACTGTGCTGAGTGGTGTACATGTGACTGCGCTGAGTGGTGTATACGTGACTGTGCTGAGTAGTGTATATGTGACTGTGCTGAGGGGTGTATATGTGACTGTGCTGAGTGGTGTATATGTGACTGCGCTGAGTGGTGTATATGTGACTGCGCTGAGTGGTGTATATGTGACTGCGCCGAGTGGTGTATATGTGACTGCACAGAGCTATGTTAATGTGACTGCGCTGAGTGGTGTATATGTGACTGCGCTGAGTGGTGTATATGTGACTGCGCTGAGTGGTGTATATGTGACTGTGCTGAGCGGTGTATATGTGACTGCGCTGAGTGGTGTATATGTGACTGCACAGAGCTATGTATATGTGACTGCGCTGAGTGGTGTTTATGTGACTGCACAGAGCTATGTATATGTGACTGCGCTGAGTGGTATATATGTGACTGCGCTGAGTGGTGTATATGTGACTGTGCTGAGTGGAGTATCTGTGACTGTGCTGAGTGGTGTATATGTGACTGTGTTGAGTGGAGTATCTGTGACTGTGTTGAGTGGTGTATATGTGACTGTGCTGAGTAGTGTATATGTGACTGTGCTGAGTGGTGTATATGTGACTGCGCTGAGTGGTGTATATGTGACTGCGCTGAGTGGTGTATATGTGACTGTGCTGAGCGGTGTATATGTGACTGCGCTGAGTGGTGTATATGTGACTGTGGTGAGTGGTGTATATGTGACTGTGGTGAGTGGTGTATATGTGACTGTGCTGAGTGGTGTATATGTGACTGCACAGAGCTATGTGTATGTGACTGCGCTGAGTGGTGTATATGTGACTGCGCTGAGTGGTGTATATGTGACTGCGCTGAGTGGTGTATATGTGACTGTGCTGAGAGGTGTATATGTGACTGCCCTGAGCGGTGTATAGGTGACTGCGCTGAGTGGTGTATATGTGACTGTGGTGAGTGGTGTATATGTGACTGTGGTGAGTGGTGTATATGTGACTGTGCTGAGTGGTGTATATGTGACTGCACAGAGCTATGTGTATGTGACTGCGCTGAGTGGTGTATATGTGACTGCGCTGAGTGGTGTATATGTGACTGCGCTGAGTGGTGTATATGTGACTGTGCTGAGAGGTGTATATGTGACTGCCCTGAGCGGTGTATAGGTGACTGCGCTGAGTGGTGTATAGGTGACTGCGCTGAGTGGTGTATAGGTGACTGTGCTGAGTGGTGTATATGTGACTGTGCTGAGTGGTGTATATGTGACTGCGCTGAGTGGTGTATATGTGACTGCGCTGAGTGGTGTATATGTGACTGCGCTGAGTGGTGTATATGTGACTGCGCTGAGTGGTGTATATGTGACTGTACAGAGCTATGTATATGTGACTGCGCTGAGTGGTGTATATGTGACTGTGCTGAGTGGTGTATATGTGACTGTGCTGAGTGGTGTATATGTGACTGTGCTGAGTGGTGTATATGTGACTGTGGTGAGTGGTGTATGTGTGACTGCGCTGAGTGGTGTATATGTGACTGCACAGAGCTATGTATATGTGACTGCGCTGAGTGGTGTATATGTGACTGCGCTGAGTGGTGTATATGTGACTGTGCTGAATGGTGTATATGTGACTGTGCTGAGTGGTGTCTATGTGACTGGGGTGAGTGGTGTATATGTGACTGCACTGAGTGGTTTATATGTGACTGCGCTGAGTGGTGTATATGTGACTGCGCTGAGTGGTGTATATGTGACTGCGCTGAGTGGAGTATCTGTGACTGTGCTGAGTTGTGTATATGTGACTGCGCTGAGTGGTGTATATGTGACTGTGCTGAGTGGTGTGTATGTGACTGTGCTGAGCGGTGTATATGTGACTGCGCTGAGTGGTGTATATGTGACAGCGCTGAGTGGTGTATATGTGACTGCGCTGAGTGGTGTATATGTGACTGTGGTGAGTGGTGTATATGTGACTGTGCTGAGTGGTGTATATGTGACTGTGCTGAGTGGTGTATATGTGACTGCGCTGAGTGGTGTATATGTGACTGCGCTGAGTGGTGTATATGTGACTGTGGTGAGTGGTGTATATGTGACTGTGCTGAGTGGTGTATATGTGACTGTGCTGAGTGGTGTATATGTGACTGCGCTGAGTGGTGTATATGTGACTGCACAGAGCTATGTATATGTGACTGCGCTGAGTGGTGTATATGTGACTGCGCTGAGTGGTGTATATGTGACTGTGGTGAGTGGTGTATATGTGACTGCGCTGAGTGGTGTATATGTGACTGCACAGAGCTATGTGTATGTGACTGCGCTGAGTGGTGTATATGTGACTGCGCTGAGTGGTGTATATGTGACTGCGCTGAGTGGTGTATATGTGACTGTGGTGAGTGGTGTATATGTGACTGCGCTGAGTGGTGTATATGTGACTGTGGTGAGTGGTGTATATGTGACTGTGCTGAGTGGTATATATGTGACTGCGCTGAGTGGTGTATATGTGACTGCGCTGAGTGGTGTATATGTGACTGTGGTGAGTGGTGTATATGTGACTGCGCTGAGTGGTGTATATGTGACTGTGGTGAGTGGTGTATATGTGACTGTGCTGAGTGGTGTATATGTGACTGTGCTGAGTGGTGTATATGTGACTGCGCTGAGTGGTGTATATGTGACTGCGCTGAGTGGTGTATATGTGACTGTGGTGAGTGGTGTATATGTGACTGCGCTGAGTGGTGTATATGTGACTGCACAGAGCTATGTATATGTGACTGCGCTGAGTGGTGTATATGTTACTGCGCTGAGTGGTGTATATGTGACTGCGCTGAGTGGTGTATATGTGACTGTGGTGAGTGGTGTATATGTGACTGCGCTGAGTGGTGTATATGTGACTGCACAGTGCTATGTATATGTGACTGTGCTGAGCGGTGTATATGTGACTGTGCTGAGTGGTGTATATGTGACTGCACAGTGCTATGTATATGTGACTGTGCTGAGTGGTGTATATGTGACTGCGCTGAGTGGTGTATATGTGACTGTGCTGAGCGGTGTATATGTGACTGTGCTGAGCGGTGTATATGTGACTGCGCTGTGGTGTATATGTGACTGCACAGAGCTATGTATATGTGACTGTGCTGAGCGGTGTATATGTGACTGTGCTGAGCGGTGTATATGTGACTGCGCTGAGCGGTGTATATGTGACTGCGCTGTGGTGTATATGTGACTGCGCTGTGGTGTATATGTGACTGCGCTGAGTAGTGTATATGTGACTGTGGTGAGTGGTGTATATGTGACTGCGCAGTGCTATGTATATGTGACTGTGCTGAGCGGTGTATATGTGACTGCGCTGAGCGGTGTATATGTGACTGCGCTGTGGTGTATATGTGACTGCGCTGTGGTGTATATGTGACTGCGCTGAGTGGTGTATATGTGACTGCGCTGAGTGGTGTATATGTGACTGTGCTGAGCGGTGTATATGTGACTGCGCCGAGTGGTGTATATGTGACTGTGCTGGGTGGTGTATATGTGACTGTGCTGAGCTTCTGTCCCCATGTCCTCTCTATGCTTCACCCTCTGGCCTCAGCCTCAGACAGATTGAATTGTTCCCCTCCTGACGTCCTATTTCATCCTGTAAACATAGGACTATACCTTGGCTCCTGACCTTGGCTTTATGATTTTTATCCATGTGTTCAAATTGGTTCTTTGCCTCAACCTCTCAATCTCAGGCCTACAGACCTCCGAGATCTCTGTGCCCCTCCAACTCTGACCTTTTGCACATTCCTGATTTCCATTACTCCTGCTCCGGCAGCCATACCTTCTGCTGTCTAGGCCTTAAACCCTGGAATTGCCACTCTAATGACCTCTGCCTCTCTATTTCCTTTGAAACTTAACTCTTTGACATCTGATCTAATGTTGCCCTCTTTTGTTTGGTGCCAATTGTACTCCAGTGGAGAAATGTGTTGAAGCCACTATATGAATGCGCACTGCTGTTGTTATTGGCCATTACTGCGTTAATGCAGTGACCATGTTTCAGGGCAGGTGAGAGGTGACTGACAGCAATGGGGAGGTTTTGATGGACAGACAGGTTGCCAAGTAGCAATAGGGAGGGTTTTCCTGGGGAGGTTTCGACAGTGGGAATGGGATGGCTGGAAGCTCTGCCTCCAGCAGCGGAGTGGAGAAAAAGATGGGCAGGTGCCGGAATTGAAATGCCAAAGGTCATCACCCAAGAAGGTCAGGGGTGATGGGAGTTGCGTCAAGCGATTGGAAACTGTTGCTGGGTGCGGTTTTCAATCATGGAGACCTTAGTTCAATTCTTTCACTGTGGGCGTCACTGGCTGGGTCAGCATTTGTTGCCCGTCCCTAATTGCCCCTGAGAAGGTGACGGTGAGCCAACTACTTAAACTGCAGCACCCCATGTGGTGTAGGTACAGCCACCCTGCTGTTAGGGAGGGAGTTCCAGGATTTCGCACAGCGACAGTGAAGGAACGGCCAATATATTTCCAAGTCGAGACGGTGGGTGGTTTGAGCGGGCACCTCCAGTCGGTGGGGTTCCCAGTTATCTGCTGCCCTTGCCCCCTCCTAAGGTGGCAGGGGTCAC
The DNA here is from genome assembly GCF_902713615.1 of Scyliorhinus canicula. Lineage (NCBI taxonomy): Eukaryota > Metazoa > Chordata > Chondrichthyes > Carcharhiniformes > Scyliorhinidae > Scyliorhinus > Scyliorhinus canicula. The sequence goes on along the minus strand of NC_052147.1, from coordinate 275,397,404 downwards.
GGGAGACCTTGAATGCATCAGATTTCATCCTCCGAGCACCTTGGGTTTGACAAAGTTGTGCTGCCTGTCCAACTTCAATCCGATGTGTGACCTTGCCAGCAAGATTAATCTTCAGGCATAATCCCTTTGCTGCGAGATGCTGCGGGACAGCTGGTATTTATGTAACGTGGGGGAGGGGAGGCAATCAGCAAAACGGCGGGATACTCCATTTTCACCTGGGGCTTCATGATGTAAATGAGGATTTAGTAGCTTGCTGACACCGGGAGTGTCCTATTTCCATTCGTGTGCCAACAGGGGACAGTCAACGTCAACAGATGCTTATTTTTCTGATCGCTGTCCAAAACCCTGATACCAGTTGCGACACCCCAGTATGTCAGAAGGGCGGCACTGAGCGAACACATGGACCATTCCTTCCTTCCCCACGGAGGGGAGGGCGTTGGCTGTGGAAAGACAGGAATGACTGACTTTCCACAGGCTGAGTGGCCCAAGCCGCAGAGATCCTCGATTGCTGCTGCGGGGTGGGGAGGCCATTCAGCTCTCTGTGTTGGTGCCGACCCGTTGAAAGATTATCCAATGCCATCTCCGTCTCGGTAAATTAAGGGGCGGGATTTTCCGTACGCCCTCGCCGTGCCGTTTGCAGCGACGGAGGGGGCCCCCTGCTGGCCGGCAGCCGGTCCCCGCCACCCTCGACGGGATTTCCCGTCGTCCGCGACAACGGGGGAGGTGGGTGGGTCGCCGTCGGCAGGACGGGAAGATCCCGCTGGCGGGAATGGCTGGCAAATCCCGCCCTCAGTTTTCATTTGAATTTTTTAAGCCTGCACTGAGGGAAATGAATCAACCTGCATTTATATAGCAACTTCCACAAGCTCAGCACCTCCCTCGAAACCCTTTATAGCTATTCAGCTACTTTTAAAATATAGGGATGGTAAGACACGCGAGAGTAATCCCACAGACAGTAATGACCAGATAATCTGTTTTGCCGTTCTTATGTTGTTAGATTAGTCATAAAGAGCTAATAACTAATAGTTGATGCAATGTACGTCCTGGATGCTATGTTTCACTGCTGCATCGCTGGCAGGTGCTCAGCAAGAGTATTATCAGTCACATGGCGAGCTCCACAGTCTCAATGTGTGATTATTTTGAACGCCAGTAACCAGAAGACAGAACAATCTGAGGTATAAATATTGGCCCTAACAGTGGATCAGTCCCCTGCTCTTCTGCTCAAAAGGTGTTGTGCGATCCTTTCTGTCCGCCTTCAAAAGCAGGCTCATTAACGCCTCATCCAAAAGGCATCACCTCCCACAGTGTCGCACTCTCTCAGTGCTGCACAGGAGTGTCGGCCTGGGTTATATGCTCAAACCTTGAATTTACAACCTGGATTGGATTGGATTTGTTTATTGTCATGTGTACCGATGTGTTCTGCGTACAATCCAGACAGATCGTTCTATACATGAGGGAAAGAAAACATAGGATATACATACATAGGCACAGGCGAAGATGTGGGAGGAGGTCAAATCAGCCCAGGGCGGCACAGTACCACAACGGTTAACACTGTTACAGGGATCCGGGTTTGATTCCCGGCTTGGGTCACTGTGCGGAGTCTGCACGCTCTCCCCATATCTGCGTGGGTTTCCTCCGGGTGCTCCGGTTTCCTCCTACAAGCCCCAAAAGACGCGCTGTTAGGTGAATTGGACATTCTAAATTCTCCCTCTGTGTACCCGAACAGGCGCCGGAGTGTGGCGACTAGGGGATTTTCACAGTAACTTCATTGCAGTGTTAATGTAAGCCTACTTGTGACAATAATAAAGATTATTATTAGAATTATAAGAGAGACGTTCAGGAGTCTGGTAACAGCGGGGAAGAAGCTGTTTTTGAATCTGTTAGTGCGTGTTCTAAGACTTTTGTATCTCCTGCCTGATGGAAGAAGTTGGAAGAGTGAGTAAGCCGGATGGGAGGTGTAGACTGAGTCAATCGATGGGAGGCAGGTTCGTGTGATGGACTGGGCTGTGTTCATGACTCTCTGTAGTTTCATACGGCCTTGGACCGATCAGTTACCAGTCTGTGATGCAGCCAGATAGGATACTTTCTATGGTGTATCTGTAAAAGTTGGTAAGAGTCGATGTGGACATGTCAAATTTCCTTCGTTTCCTGAGGAAGTATATGTGCTGTTGTGCTTTCTTGATCGTAGCGTCGACGTGGGTGGACCAGGACAGATTTTTGGTGATGTGCACACCTAGGAATTTGAAGCCGTCGACCATCTCCACCTCGGCCCCGTTGATGCAGACAGGGGTGTGTACAGCACTTCGCTTCCTGAAGTCAATGACCAGCTCCTTAGTTTTGCTGACGTTGAGGTAGAGATGGTTGTTGTTACAACACTCCACTAGGTTCTCTATCTCCCTCCCGTACTCTGACTCATCGTTATTCGTGATCCGACCCACTACAGTTGCGTCAAACAAAGCAAACTTGTAGATGGAGTTGGAGCCACATTTTGCCATCCAGTCTTAAAGGGAGTATAGTAGGCGGCTGCTGACTCAGGGATCCATGCTCTATCTGCTGAATAACGGCTGACACCTTGAGTCCTTGTCAGTACAAGCCTCTCTAATAGGTCCCATCAAATCATTTGACTTACAGGTATTAGTGTTTACTTCCCTCAGGTGCGTTTATAACTCCCTCCAGCTAGGGTAGCGCAGTGGCTAGCTCTGCTGCCTCACGGCGCCGAGATCCCAGGTTCGACCCCAGCCCTGGGTCACTGCCCGTGTGGAGTTCGCGCACTCTCCCCGTGTCTGCGTGGGTCTCACCCCCCACAACCCAGAAGTTGTGCAGGGTAGGGGGGTTGGCCACGCTAAATTGCCCCTTAGTCGGAAAAGAGAGAATTGGGTTCTGTGAATTTATTTTCACAATAATAACTCCCTCCAGCTCTACAACCTCCAAGTGCTCTGCCACTCTCCTCTTCTGGCCTCTTGCGCATCCTCGACTTCCTTCGCGCCAACATCGGTGGCCTTGCCTGCGGCTGCCTGGGTCCTAAGCTCTGGAAATACCCTCCCTATCACCGCTCTACCTCTCTGGGAGGCTTCGCCAAGGCGACGTTTAGTATTGGTTCTCACAGATGTAGACCAGTCCTGACGGCAATTGGGGGGGGGGGGGGGGGGATGGGGGGGGGGGGGGTGTCTCCTGGGCCATTGGCACTCAGGCACCATGGGATTGCCAGCATGGCACCCTTGGCAGGGGGCGGGGGGAACTCCTCGAGGCCGAAAGAAACAGCAAAGGGCGGTTGGATAGAGGGGTCTTTCTCAGATTACAGCTGCTGAGAAACACTTTGCCGCTCGGCAGGCTTGTATTTGAGTCCGCTGAATCGCACCCACGGTGATGGATAGAGTCTCTGATGGTGTTTGAGGGATAAATGTTGGCCCTAGCTCAAGTGAGATCTCCTCGGAATTTCTTCAAAGTGTTGCCATTGGAGCACTTGTGGTGCAGTGGACAACAGCCCTGGGCGGGATTTTCCGGTTGCTCCCGCCCTGAGACTAGAAATTCCCGCCCAAGGCCAACGGACCTATAAATGGCCCGCCACATTTTCCGTCACCCACCACGGGAGTCGCTGCGGGTGGCACCAGAAACAATACCCGCCTGCCTTTGAACCAGACTCTCTGGGTTCAAATCCCACTGGAGGGCTTGATGGCGAAAGAAGGTGCATCCGCAACGTGGCCAAAGAGGCTGTGGGTCAACTTGTAAGTCCTTCCAAACTGTGCCAATGGCAGGCGGGAAGAGTGGGAGAGATTCCTGGTTAGCCATCTGCAGGTGGCAAGGGCAAACTACTGCAGTACCTTGCTAAGCATAACCATGGGCTGGTGACCATGGACCAGCACTGAAGTCCATGGTCACCCTTTCAAGGCATGGTACCTGGAGAGATTGCCATGGGACTGGCTACGTACACCTGAGAGGAAAGACAGGAGGTCAAGCTCAACGCCTCCTCCGAGGGTAGGAACGTCACAGTTGGCCTCAGTGCCAGAGAGAGCTTGCCGGAGAGTGGACAAATTAAATCGGGAAGAATTTCCATCGGTTGGGGGTCATCCGGTGGATTCTGAGGGAATGTAAAGTAAAGGCAGACTGGGGGTGAGCTGGAATACCGACGTTCCTGCCCAAGTAGACGGCGTGCCGTTGGGCAATTTAGCAAGTGCCATTCACCCTGTCGGGTACACCCAGTGATGTCGGGAGGTGTGGAGGGAAATAGGTTGTGGAGTCGGGGGTGGGGACGAGGAGAGGACAGAGGAGAAAAATGTCCAGATGGAAAGCTGTCAAAATGTTGTGGTTGCCCAAACATTTGGGCATGGAGCAGAGAGGGGTGGGGTGAGGAAACGGGAGCTACAGCTGTAGATAATTACCTGTTACCCAACTCCCTATTTAGTCAGGTAGCCTGTGGCTGAGCTGAAGTACAACACTGTCAGAAAACAGATGTCTACTGTACCTATAGAATCATAAACCTTCAAACTATGAGGAAAAATGATTTCCTTCCTCACCGTCATGTATCTCAAATAATATGATTATCTTCAATTAAAACTTCACTCTTTGACAGCCCACATAAATTATGTTTTCCCCTGGAAATAACTTGTCAAAATCCAACACTCCCACTTGACTGGACTCATTTGAATTCAGTTTCCCATTCTCCCTGGAGTCGGCAAGAAGTTTGAATATTTGAGGACCTTTTATTTCCCCCACTGTCACAGCACTGGCTCCCCCCCCCCCCCCCCCCCCCCCCCCGACTGCAGTGACGTGGCAAGGCCCAATAACCCTTCCATACTGGTGGGGTTCTCATTCCCGATTTATTTGCAGAGCTGAGCTGCGTGTCAAACTACTTCAGGGTCTGGATAATTGGGGGCATTTTCAACTCGGCAAATTGGAGCTAAATCGAGAACCAGAGGGGTCAGTTCAAGGGCCTCATCTGTTGGCCATCTGTATTAGTGAACCGGGGGAAGGGGCAGCGTGGGCTGCAGCCAAACTTACCATCCGTAGAAAGACGAGAAAGCAAGTTGTCCGGTGGGGTGTCTTTTCTGCTTTCTCCCCGGTAGAAATATTGGTCCCGGACCGACCAACTTTAAACAAGGCTGCCCCACAGCCAGCGCGTGCTTGCAGACGGCTTTGAGGACGTAAGGGTCAGACCCAGTGGGAGGAAGTCCGCCCTCGTGAGCTGCCAGCCAACTTGACGGAGCCCGCCCCTCCCCTCGTGGAGGATTCTAGAATCGGCCGGGGTGGGGGGGGGGGGGGGCACCTTTTCAACATCAGGGGTCTCCCTTTTATCTCGCAGATGAGTGGGAATATCTTCTCTCAGAGGGCCATCAGGCTGTGGAATATGTTCAAGATTGAGTAAGACAGATTTCTGATCGACAAGGTGGTCAAGGGTTATGGTGGTCAGGCAGGAGAGCGGAGTTTCGTTTTTACATTTAGAGTACCCAATTATTTTTTTTCCAATGAAGGGGCAATTTAGCATGGCCAATCCACCTACCCTGCACATCTTTGGGTTGTGGGGGTGAAACCCACGCAGACACGGGGAGAATGGGCAAACTCCACACGGACAGTGACCCAGGGTTGGGATTCGAACCCGGGTCCTCAGCGCCGTAGGCAGCAATGCTAACCACTGTGCCACGTGCCGCCCCAGGAAAGCGGAGTTGACGCCACAATCAGATCATGACAATGAAATGAAAATCGCTTCTTGTCACAAGTAGGCTTCAAATGAAGCTACTGTGAAAAGCCCCTAGTCGCCACATTCCGGCGCCTGTTTGGGGAGGCTGGTACGGGAATTGAACCCGCGCTGCTGGCCTGCCTTGGTCTGCTTTAAAAGCCACCGATTTGGCCCTGATCTTATTGAATGGCGGAGCACACTCGAGGGGCTGAATGGCCCGCTCCTGTTTCCTGTGTTCTTTCAGAATCAACCGTATGTTGTGGGCTAGAGCTCTGTGTCGGCCAGGTCAGGTAGAGGTGACAGGTTCCCTCTTTTTAATGGACATTACTAAACCATGCCGGTTTTGTTTATGACAATTGGCTGAACCTTTACAGCCAGCTTTAGGATGTGAGCCCACATATTGGCAGGTTCATTGAATTCAGATTCATAACTTGGCCACAGTAGGATGTGACCTCATGATGTCTAAGTTACTGATCCAGTTTTGTAAACATTACATAATGCTGTAAGTTGTCTGACCAGGGGAGGAATGGAAAATATTGCTAATTGCACATTGATTTAACTCTAAGATTTGGGGCAGCACAGTAGCATGGTGGTTAGCATAAATGCTTCACATCTCCAGGGTCCCAGGTTCGATTCCCGGCTGTGTCACTGTCTGTGCGGAGTCTGCACGTCCTCCCCGTGTGTGCGTGGGTTTCCTCCGGGTGCTCCGGTTTCCTCCCACAGTCCAAAGATGTGCGGGTTAGGTGGATTGGCCATGCTAAATTTCCCTTAGTGTCCTAAAAAATAAGGTTAATGGGGGGGGGGGTTACTGCCATAGGGTGGATGTGTTAGGGTGATCATTGCTCGGCACAACATCGAGGGCCGAAGGGCCTGTTCTGTGCTGTACTGTTCTATGTTTTATTAGATAATAATCTCTGGGTGTAACTCTTCTGTGTGTGTGTTTATGCATGTGTGTTCATGTTCATGTGTGTTCACATATGCTTGTGTTACATGTGTTCATGTTCACATCTGTTCATGCTTGTGTCTGTTCTTTGTGTTTGTTCATGTTTGTCCATGTTCGTATGTACGTGCGTATGTTCATTTTTGTGTGTGTCATAGAATCATAGAAGTTACAGTGCAGAATGAGGCCATTCGGCCCATCGACTCTGCACCGGCCCTTGGAAAGAGCACCCTACTTAAGCCCACGCCTCTACCCTATCCCTGTAACCCAGTAACCCCACCCAACCTTTTGGATGCTTAGGGGCAATTTAGCACGGCCAATCCACCTAATCCGCACATCTTTGGACTGTGGGAGGAAACCGGAGCACCCGGAGGAAACCCACGCACGCACGGGGAGAACGTGCAGAGTCTAGACAATCACCCAAGGCTGGAATTGAACACGGGTCCCTCGAGCTGAGCGGCAGCAGAGCTAACCACTGTGCCGCATATGTGTTCATGTTTGTGTGTGCGTTGTCTCTGTTCATGTGTGTGTGTGCTCAGGTGTATGTTCATTTTTGTGTGTTCGTGTGTGTGTTTGCATGTATGTGTGTGCATTCACGTGTACGTGTGTTCATGTTTGTTTATGCCTGCTTGTTCTCGTGTGTGTTAATATTTTTGTGTGTTCACTACCATGGCGATAAGCTGGTTAAACAGAGATTTACTAAATCCTCATTAGAGAATTATAGAACAAGAGTCGAGTGAAATAGAAGGACTTCTGTCATGTAAATGATTTAACCAGGGGGTGGGGGCAGTTGCAGGAGAGCAGCAATTATCTTTTATCCTTCCTTCTGCTGAATTTCATGGAGGAATTACTGATCCACAAACCACCCAGGCCCTCTGCACCCCTGCACAATGCTGGTTCCACATTTGACGACGCTTTGGCTGCCACCTCAGGCTGTTGCTACATCAGAGCTTTATTCCGTCTTTGCCTGGTGCCCGCAACTTAAAGATAGATGGAGGGAGCGACTGCCTCAATTGTCTTGAGTGCGTCCACGAAGGGACGCCATTGTGGGCAACGTGCCAGGGGGTGCTCATGGGACCGCATCATTTACCAAGAGCCGCCACCTTCGCAAGGGGCAGGTTTTTTGTTTTTTTTTGTGAATGGAGTCTTGGCCGGGCTTGGTTGCCTGGGCGATGGAGCATCCAGCTTCTGAATCCGCTGCTGACGTCATGTCGGGGGTCTTTTGTGTTTTTTTTTGGGGGGGGGGTCATGTGGCACTTTTGACAAAGTTGCCACGTAGTAAAGATAAAAACTGGTGGAGCATTATTCGCTGAGATTTTGTGAGAGAGAGTGAGGGAGGGTGTTGCGAGGTCTGCACCTTATGTCCACTTGAACCACACGATTACCGGTGCCGGCCTGAGCTGCAAGACGGCTCTCGCAGGCCTGTCACTGGAGAATGGGAGACGGTGGGAACAATTCACAGCGATGAGAGCACGAGCGTCACGCGTAGAAATGTGTTGGCACAACATTAAAGTGCAGAGTGTTCAATACTTTCATATTCATTTTTTTCTTTTTGCTGTTGGGGATTGGTGCCAACACCTGGAGACAGCTCTGCGGCAGACACCATGAAGGCTCGTCATGTTGATTTGTGATGGTTTCGTTTGTTTCCAGAGAGCTCTTGATGATTCTCCGATCACTTTGCATGATAACAGCTGTCAACCCCCTGTCCTCCTCCTCCTCCTCCCCCCCCTCATCCTTGGCATGCTGCGGGTCCCGTTGGTAGACAGATATTGCCGTTGCCCTGGCTACCAGCCCGGATGCCCGCTATGCCCGTGCCCGCCTCTTGATGGGCGCTGCTTCACCAGTTTGCCGTTCAGTCACTGATGCTATCGCCATTTCGGATTCTCACTTTAGCTCCACTCACCATTTACGTGTCTCTAGTTTCAATACTTCCACAGCCTTCCTTCCAACTAAACATAAACATAAGAACATAAGAACATAAGAACTAGGAGCAGGAGTAGGCCATCTGGCCCCTCGAGCCTGCTCCGCCATTCAATTAGATCATGGCTGATCTTTTGTGGACTCAGCTCCACTTTCCGGCCCGAACACCATAACCCTTAATCCCTTTATTCTTCAAAAAACTATCTATCTTTACCTTAAAAACATGTAATGAAGGAGCCTCAACTGCTTCACTGGGCAAGGAATTCCATAGATTCACAACCCTTTGGGTGAAGAAGTTCCTCCTAAACTCAGTCCTAAACCTCCCAAGCCTGCAACACAGAAAGAGGCCATTCGGTCACTCTTGCCGTGGCTGTGCCAGCTCGTCAATCCAATTAGGGTTTTCGGTCTTCCAGCCACATCTTTTCTTTCCAAGTATTTATCCAATATTTTTGAGGGTTGCTGTTGAATCCGCTTCACCCCCCCTCCGCGCCCCCCGCCCCCCCAACCACCTTTCAGGATCCCCAATTCCGGATCTCCCCTCTGGTTTTTTTTTAGAATCTTTATCAGTGTCAATCCCCCAGTCGCCACATTCCGGCGCCTGTTCGGGTACACAGAGCGGAAACTCAGAATGTCCGAATTCACCTGACAAGCACGTTTTTCCGGCCTTGTGGGAGGAAACCGGAGCATCCGGAGGAAACCCACGCAGACACGGGGAGAACGGGCAGACTCCACACAGACAGTGACCCAACGGGGAATCGAACCCGGGACCCTGGCGCTGTGAAGCAACCGTGCTACCCACTTGTGCTACCGTGCCATCCATTGGCCAACGGTCTTCAATGAGAACCTTCTGCTCACCAGCCCTCAGGTTTGTCAAAGGTCCCAGATAGATTTTGAACACCTCTGGTAAATCTCACCTCAATCATCTCCGTCCTAAAGATCCCAGTTTCTCCAGTCCCCTCAAAAGAAGAGAGTGTGATGTGAGAAAAAAAAACCTTCTGGAATGTGCTTCCTGGAAGTGTGGTGGAGGCAGGTTCAATCGAGACCTTCAAAAGGATGGTTATTTGAACAGAAACAATGTGCAGGGGTGCGGGGAAAAGGCAGGGGAATGGCACTGAGTTATGATGCTCGTTTGAAGAGCCGGGGCAGACACAATGGGCCAAATGGCCTCCTTCAGCGCCGTAACAATTCTGTGATTCTGTGATAATTGACAAGCCTCACCCTGGCGTCAATCCAACAACTTTCCCCAGTGCAAAATCTTGTTTGCTGCTTTGTGGGGCATGGGGACCCTGAAGAGGGAGGAGTGGGGAAATGAAATGAAAATCGCTTATTTGAAGTAGGCTTCAAATGAAGTTACTGTGAAAAGCCCTTAGTCGCCACATTCCGGTGCCTGTTCGGGGAGGCTGGTACGGGAATTGAACCGTGCTGCTGGCCTGCCTTGGTCTGCTTTCAAAGCCAGCGATTTAGCCCTGTGCTAAACAGCCCCATAACAGCTAAACAGGAGAGGGGGGGGGGTTAGGGAACATAATAAAGTGCGGGACCTACTTCCTCTTTTGGAACTATTTTCCCTCCAAATCATTCAGAGCACAGCGACAACTTAAACAAACCCAGTCGAGTTAGGTGGGCGCAGTGGGTGAGTGAACTTTCAGCCCTTATTTCAGACGGAGGGGCGAGGATGGGTAAAATTGTCTTCACTGTCCATATCTAACTTGCTCTTTCCGAGCAAGGAGGGCATGGTGGCTGTTTCTAATCTTCAGGCAACAATTTCACTGCCCAGCCTCTCCTCAACTTCCAGTGACCTGTGCTTGGGATCCAGGCTGACATTCCCAGGGCAGATTGCGAGTCGCGCTGCTTTGTCTTTTGATTCAGATGTTAAGCCGAGGCCCAGGCTGCTGTCTCACGTGGCCACCGTTTCGAAGAAGAGTGTGGGAATTCTCCTGGATGTCCTGGCCAACATTCATCCCTCAATTAGCATCACTAAAAACAAATTACACCCATCACTCATTTAGCCTTCCTTATGTTTTCCTAAAAAAACAGTGTGCTGAAAGAAAATGTGTTAAATGAAAACACTTTTCAATAAAGGGACAAATAATAAGAGTAAGTTACATTAAAAACCTATTGGCCGCCTTAAACCTGAGCGGCCCAGTAATCCTCCTACTTACACTTTTGAATGACGCCTAGTTTGCTGCTTCCCGCTCGCTGCTTCCCTACTCTGATATTCCTGCTCAATGCTTCCCGCCATGTGCTCCACTCACCTCCCACACACACACGCAGCCATTTCTTTAACTCGCGCTTCCTCTCTCCTGAATCGAGGATCAATGAAGTGCCGAACGGGAAGCTGGCATGGGGCAGTGTAGTCAGTGGGCATGTCAGGGAGAGCGGCGAGGGGAGTATCGGGGAGTGGGAAGGTCAGGGAGAGTGGCGAGGGGAGTATCGGTGAGTGGGGACGGTGAGGGAGAGCGGCGATGGGAGTATCGGTCAGTGGGAAGGTCAGGGAGAGCGGCAAGGGGAGTATCGGTGAGTGGGAAGGTCAGGGAGAGTGGCGAGGGGAGTATCGGGGAGTGGGAAGGTCAGGGAGAGCGGCGAGGGGAGTATCGGTGAGTGGGAAGGTCAGGGAGAGCGGCAAGGGGAGTATCGGTGAGTGGGGACGGTGAGGGAGAGCGGCGACGGGAGTATCGGTCAGTGGGAAGGTCAGGGAGAGCGGCAAGGGGAGTATCGGTGAGTGGGAAGGTCAGGGAGAGTGGCGAGGGGAGTATCGGGGAGTGGGAAGGTCAGGGAGAGCGGCGAGGGGAGTATCGGTGAGTGGGAAGGTCAGGGAGAGCGGCGACGGGAGTATCGGTGAGTGGGGACGGCGAGGGAGAGCGGCGACAGGAGTATCGGTCAGTGGGAAGGTCAGGGAGAGTGGCGAGGGGAGTATCGGGGAGTGGGAAGGTCAGGGAGAGCGGCGAGGGGAGTATCGGTGAGTGGGAAGGTCAGGGAGAGCGGCGACGGGAGTATCGGTGAGTGGGGACGGTGAGGGAGAGCGGCGACAGGAGTATCGGTCAGTGGGAAGGTCAGGGAGAGCGGCAAGGGGAGTATCGGTGAGTGGGAAGGTCAGGGAGAGTGGCGAGGGGAGTATCGGGGAGTGGGAAGGTCAGGGAGAGCGGCGAGGGGAGTATCGGTGAGTGGGAAGGTCAGGGAGAGCGGCGAGGGGAGTATCGGTGAGTGGGAAGGTCAGGGAGAGCGGCGACGGGAGTATCGGTGAGAGGGGACGGCGAGGGAGAGCGGCGACGGGAGTATCGGTGAGTGGGAAGGTCAGGGAGAGCGGCGAGGGGAGTATCGGGGAGTGGGAAGGTCGGGGAGAGCGGCGAGGGGAGTATCGGGAAGTGGGATGGTCAGGGAGAGCGGCGAGGGGAGTATCGGGGAGTGGGGACGGCGAGGGAGAGCGGCGAGGGGAGTATCGGGGAGTGGGAAGGTAAGGGAGAGCGGCGAGGGGAGTATCGGTGAGTGGGAAGGTCAGGGAGAGCGGCGAGGGGAGTATCGGTGAGTGGGAAGGTCAGGGAGAGCGGCGAGGGGAGTATCGGGGAGTGGGAAGGTCAGGGAGAGCGGCGAGGGGAGTATCGGTGAGTGGGAAGGTCAGGGAGAGCGGCGAGGGGAGTATCGGGGAGTGGGGACGGCGAGGTAGAGCGGTGACGGGAGTATCGGTGAGTGCAAAGGTCAGGGAGAGCGGCGAGGGGAGTATGGGTGAGTGGGGACGGTGAGGGAAAGCGGCGACGGGAGTATCGGTGAGTGGGAAGGGCAGGGAGAGTGGCGAGGGGAGTATCGGGGAGAGGGAAGGTCAGAGAGAGCAGCGAGGGGAGTATCGGGAAGTGGGAAGGTCAGGGAGAGCGGCGAGGGGAGTATCGGGGAGTGGGAAGGTCAGGGAGAGCGGCGAGGGGAGTATCGGTGAGTGGGAAGGTCAGGGAGAGCGGCGAGGGGAGTATCGGGGAGTGGGGACAGCGAGGGAGAGCGGCGAGGGGAGTATCGGGGAGTGGGAAGGTCAGGGAGAGCGGCGAGGCGAGTATCGGTGAGTGGGAAGGTCAGGGAGAGCGGCGAGGGGAGTATCAGTGAGTGGGAAGGTCAGGGAGAGCGGCGAGGGGAGTATCGGGGAGTGGGGATGGCGAGGTAGAGCGGCGAGGGGAGTATCGGTGAGTGGGAAGGTCAGGGAGAGCGGCGAGGGGAGTATCGGTGAGTGGGGACGGCAAGGGAGAGCGGCGAGGGGAGTATCGGGGAGTGGGAAGGTCAGGGAGAGCGGCGAGGGGAGTATCGGGAAGTGGGAAGGTCAGGGAGAGCGGCGAGGGGAGTATCGGGGAGTGGGAAGGTCAGGGAGAGCGGCGAGGGGAGTATCGGGAAGTGGGAAGGTCAGGGAGAGCGGCGAGGGGAGTATCGGTGAGTGGGAAGGTCAGGGAGAGCGGCGAGGGGAGTATCGGGGAGTGGGACGGCGAGGTAGAGCGGCGACGGGTGTATCGGTGAGTGGGAAGGTCAGGGAGAGCGGCGAGGGGAGTATGGGTGAGCGGGGACGGTGAGGGAGAGCGGCGACGGGAGTATCGGTGAGTGGGAAGGGCAGGGAGAGCGGCGAGGGGAGTATCGGGGAGAGGGAAGGTCAGGGAGAGCAGCGAGGGGAGTATCGGGGAGTGGGGACGGCGAGGGAGAGTGGCGAGGGGAGTATCAGTGAGTGGGAAGGTCAGGGAGAGCGGCGAGGGGAGTATCGGGAAGTGGGAAGGTCAGGGAGAGCGGCGAGCTGAGTATCGGTGAGTGGGGACGGCAAGGGAGAGCGGCGAGGGGAGTATCAGTGAGGGGACGGCGAGGGAGAGCGGCGAGGGGAGTATCAGTGAGTGGGAAGGTCAGGGAGAGCGGCGAGGGGAGTATCAGTGAGTGGGAAGGTCAGGGAGAGCGGCGAGGGGACTATCGGTGAGTGGGAAGGTCAGGGAGAGCGGCGAGGGGAGTATCGGTCAGTGGGAAGGTCAGGGAGAGCGGCGAGGGGAGTATCGGTGAGTGGGAAGGTCAGGGAGAGCGGCGAGGGGAGTATCGGGGAGTGGGGACGGCGAGGGAGAGCGGCGAGGTGAGTATCAGTGAGTGGGAAGGTCAGGGAGAGCGGCGAGGGGAGTATCGGGAAGTGGGAAGGTCAGGGAGAGCGGCGAGGGGAGTATCGGGGAGTGGGAAGGTCAGGGAGAGCGGCGAGGGGAGTATCGGTGAGTGGGAAGGTCAGGGAGAGCGGCGAGGGGAGTATTGGGGAGTGGGGACAGCGAGGGAGAGCGGCGAGGGGAGTATCGGGGAGTGGGAAGGGCAGGGAGAGCGGCGAGGGGAGTATCGGTGAGTGGGAAGGTCAGGGAGAGCGGCGAGGGGAGTATCAGTGAGTGGGAAGGTCAGGGAGAGCGGCGAGGGGAGTATCGGGGAGTGGGGACGGCGAGGTAGAGCGGCGAGGGGAGTATCAGTGAGTGGGAAGTTTAGGGAGAGTGGCGAGGGGAGTATCGGGGAGTGGGAAGGTCAGGGAGAGCGGCGAGGGGAGTATCGGGGAGTGGGAAGGTCAGGGAGAGCGGCGAGAGGAGTATCGGGAAGTGGGAAGGTCACGGAGAGCGGCGAGGGGAGTATCGGTGAGTGGGAAGGTCAGGGAGAGCGGCGAGGGGAGTATCAGTGAGTGGGAAGGTCATGGAGAGCGGCGAGGGGAGTATCGGGGAGTGGGGACGGCGAGGGAGAGCGGCGAGAGGAGTATCGGGGAGTGGGAACGGCTAGGGGGCAGCAGGAGGGTTAGGGGGCAGCAGGAGGGCTAGGGGGCAGCAGGAGGGTTAGGGGGCAGCAGGAGGGCTAGGGGGCAGCAGGAGGGTTAGGGGGCAGCAGGGGGGTTAGGGGGCAGGAGGAGGGTTAGGGGGCAGCAGGAGGGTTAGGGGCAGCAGGTGGGTTAGGGGACAGGAGGGTAAGGGGGCAGCAGGAGGGTTAGGGGCAGGAGGAGGGTTAGGGGGCAGCAGGAGGGTTAGGGGGCAGCAGGAGGGTTAGGGGGCAGCAGGAGGGTTAGGGGGCAGCAGGAGAGTATCAGTGAGTGGGGAGGTCATGGAGAGCGGCGAGGGGAGTATCGGGGAGTGGGGACGGCTAGGGGGCAGCAGGAGGGTTGGGGCAGGAGGGTTAGGGGGCAGCAGGAGGGTTAGAGGGCAGCAGGAGGGTTAGGCGGCAGCAGGAGGGTTAGGGGGCAGCAGGAGTGTTAGGGGGCAGCAGGAGGGTTAGGGGGCAGCAGGAGGGTTAGGGGGCAGCAGGAGGGTTAGGGGGCAGCAGGAGGGTTAGGGGGCAGCAGGAGGGTTAGGGGGCAGCAGGAGGGTTAGGGGGCAGCAGGAGGGTTGGGGGCAGCAGGAGGGTTAGGGGCAGGAGGAGGGTTAGGGGGCAGCAGGAGGGTTAGGGGGCAGCAGGAAGGTTAGGGGGCAGGACGGTTAGCGGGCAGCAGGAGGGTTAGGGGGCAGCAGGAGGGTTAGGGGGCAGGAGGGTTAGGGGGCAGCAGGAGGGTTGGGGGCAGCAGGAGGGTTAGGGGGCAGCAGGAGGGTTAGGGGGCAGCAGGAGGGTTAGGGGGCAGCAGGAGGGTTAGGGGGCAGCAGGAGGGTTAGGGGGCAGCAGGGGTGTTAGGGGGCAGCAGGAGGGTTAGGGGGCAGCAGGAGGGTTAGGGGGCAGGAGGGTTAGGGGGCAGCAGGAGGGTTGGGGGCAGCAGGAGGGTTAGGGGGCAGCAGGAGGGTTAGGGGATAGGAGGGTTAGGGGGCAGGAGGAGGGTTAGGGGGCAGCAGGGGTGTTAGGGGGCAGCAGGAGGGTTAGGGGGCAGCAGGAGGGTTAGGGGGCAGCAGGAGGGTTAGGGGGCAGCAGGAGGGTTAGGGGGCAGCAGGAGGGTTAGGGGGCAGCAGGAGGGTTAGGGGGCAGCAGGAGGGTTAGGGGGCAGCAGGAGGGTTAGGGGGCAGCAGGAGGGTTAGGGGATAGGAGGGTTAGGGGGCAGGAGGAGGGTTAGGGGGCAGCAGGAGTGTTAGGGGGCAGCAGGAGGGTTAGGGGGCAGCAGGAGGGTTAGGGGGCAGCAGGAGGGTTAGGGGGCAGCAGGAGGGTTAGGGGGCAGCAGGAGGGTTAGGGGGCAGCAGGAGGGTTAGGGGGCAGCAGGAGGGTTAGGGGGCAGCAGGAGGGTTAGGGGGCAGCAGGAGGGTTAGGGGCAGCAGGAGGGTTAGGGGGCAGCAGGAGGGTTAGGGGGCAGCAGGAGGGTTAGGGGGCAGGAGGGTTAGGGGGCAGCAGGAGGGTTCGGTGGCAGCAGGAGGGTTAGGGGCCAGCAGGAGGGTTAGGGGGCAGCAGGAGGGTTAGGGGGCAGGAGGGTTAGGGGGCAGCAGGAGGGTTAGGGGCAGCAGGAGGGTTAGGGGGCAGGAGGGTTAGGGGGCAGGAGGGTTAGGGGGCAGCAGGAGGGTTGGGGGCAGCAGGAGGGTTAGGGGGCAGGAGGGTTAGGGGGCAGCAGGAGGGTTAGGGGGGCAGCAGGAGGGTTAGGGGGCAGCAGGAGGGTTAGGGGGCAGCAGGAGGGTTGGGGGCAGCAGGAAGGTTAGGGGGCAGGAGGGTTAGGGGGCAGCAGGAGGGTTAGGGGGGCAGCAGGAGGGTTAGGGGGCAGCAGGAGGGTTAGGGGGCAGCAGGAGGGTTAGGGGGCAGCAGGAGTGTTAGGGGGTAGCAGCGAACGGGATCACTCGGAGTTTCTGCTCCTGATGACTGTACAATAATTCTGAAGCTGGATGTGCAAAGGAAATTTTACGGAGGTTCCTGCAAATTCTCTGCCTTCATCTTGGGACATTGGACATACAGTGCAGAAGGAGGCCATTCGGCCCATCGAGTCTGTACCAACCCACTTAAGCCCTCTCTTCCACCCTATCCCTGTAACCCAATAACCCTTCCTCACTGCAGGTTTGTTTCTGTGGTGAATGTTCTCAGCATCCTCTGCTTCCTGATGGGAGCTTCTCTCGGCTCAGAATTGGGGTGAAGTTGAGGGATTGCAGCTTCGAGCTGCTGAATTGTTGGGAGGCTGTTGGTTACAGAGTGGTGTCTCTGTCAGAAATCATCACCTGTACTCAGCCCCACATTAACTCTGTATGTGCCAGACCCTCACACAACAATAGAGCAAGACAGCAGCTGGCTACAAAGCCACGTAACCGTTTTGTCCTCAAAGAGAGCCTGCCACAGTTTTGCAGGAAAATAAAATGCTGTGTATTCGAAGTTACGTCGCTCTTTGTAAAAACAGCGTGTCTTCCATCTCACCCTGCACGGCACTACAGCAATCATCTTATCTCAGGATTAGCGTTGGAGAAAATCCTCCTTGGCTCCATAATGCAGTCAGGCAAGAAGCCACAGTTGCCCAGCTTTGGGGTACGGTCGTGCACTGGCTGGGGGTACAGTCGTGCACTGTTTGGGGATGCGGGCGTGCACTGTTTGGGGGTACGGTGCACTGGTTGGGGTACAGTCATGCACTGGTTGGGGTTACGGTCGTGCACTGTTTGGGGGTACAGTCGTGCCTAGCTTGGGGGTATGGTGCACTGGTTGGGGTACAGTCATGCACTGTTTGGGGGTATGGTCATGCAGTTTGGGGGTGCGGTTGTGCACTTGTTGAGGTTACGGTCGTGCACTGTTTGGGGGTACGGTCGTGCACTGTTTTGGGGTACGATCGTGCAGCTTGGGGGTACGGTGCACTGGTTGGGGTACAGTCGTGCACTGTTTGGGGTTTCGGTCGTGCAGCTTGGGGGTACGGTGCACTGGTTGGGGTACGGTCGTGCAGTTTGGGGATACGGTCATGCAGTTTGGGGGTACAGTCGTGCACTGTTTGGGGGTACAGTCGTGCACTGTTTGGGGTACGGTCGTGCAGCTTGGGGGTACGGTGCACTGGTTGGGGTACAGTCGTGCACTGTTTGGGGGTACAGTCGTGCACTGTTTTGGGGTACAGTCGTGCACTGTTTGGGGGTACAGTCGTGCACTGTTTTGGGGTACGGTCGTGCAGCTTGGGGGTACGGTGCACTGGTTGGGGTACAGTCATGCACTGTTTGGGGGTACAGTCGTGCACTGTTTGGGGGTACAGTCGTGCAGCTTGGGGGTACGGTGCACTGGTTGGGGTACAGTCGTGCACTGTTTGGGGGTACAGTCGTGCACTGTTTGGGGTTTCGGTCGTGCAGCTTGGGGGTACGGTGCACTGGTTGGGGTACGGTCGTGCAGTTTGGGGATACGGTCATGCAGTTTGGGGGTACAGTCGTGCACTGTTTGGGGGTACAGTCGTGCACTGTTTGGGGTACGGTCGTGCAGCTTGGGGGTACGGTGCACTGGTTGGGGTACAGTCGTGCACTGTTTGGGGGTACAGTCGTGCACTGTTTTGGGGTACAGTCGTGCACTGTTTGGGGGTACAGTCGTGCACTGTTTTGGGGTACGGTCGTGCAGCTTGGGGGTACGGTGCACTGGTTGGGGTACAGTCGTGCACTGTTTGGGGGTACAGTAGTGCACTGTTTGGGGGTACAGTCGTGCAGCTTGGGGGTACGGTGCACTGGTTGGGGTACAGTCGTGCACTGTTTGGGGGTACAGTCGTGCACTGTTTGGGGTTTCGGTCGTGCAGCTTGGGGGTACGGTGCACTGGTTGGGGTACGGTCGTGCAGTTTGGGGATACGGTCATGCAGTTTGGGGGTACAGTCGTGCACTGTTTGGGGGTACAGTCGTGCACTGTTTGGTGGTACAGTCGTGCACTGTTTGGGGGTACAGTCGTGCACTGTTTTGGGATCTGGTCGTGCACTGTTTGGGGGTACGGTCGTGCACTGTTTGGGGGTGCGGTGCACTGCTTGGGGTACAGTCATGCACTGTTTGGGGGTATGGTGGTGCACTGTTTGGGGGTACAGTCGTGCACTGTTTGGGGGTACAGTCGTGCACTGTTTGGGGGTACAGTCGTGCACTGTTTTGGGATATGGCCGTGCACTGTTTGGGGGTACGGTGCACTGTTTGGGGGTATGGTGCACTGTTTGGGGGTACGGTGCACTGTTTGGGGGTACGGTCGTGCACTGTTTGGGGATATGGCCGTGCACTGTTTGGGGGTACGATCGTGCACTGTTTGGGGGTATGGTGCACTGTTTGGGGGTATGGTGCACTGTTTGGGGGTACGGTTATGCACTGTTTGGGGGTACGGTTATGCACTGTTTGGGGGTATGGTGCACTGTTTGGGGATATGGCCGTGCACTGGTTGGGGATATGGCCGTGCACTGTTTGGGGGTACGGTCGTGCACTGTTTGGGGGTACGGCCGTGCACTGTTTGGGGGTACGGCCGTGCACTGTTTGGGGGTATGGTGCACTGTTTGGGGGTATGGTGCACTGTTTGGGGGTATGGTGCACTGTTTGGGGGTACGGTGCACTGTTTGAGGGTATGGCGCACTGTTTGGGGATATGGCCGTGCACTGTTTGGGGATATGGCCGTGCACTGTTTGGGGGTATGGCCATGCACTGTTTGAGGGTATGGCGCACTGTTTGGGGGTACGGTGCACTGTTTGGGGATATGGCCGTGCACTGTTTGGGGGTATGGCCATGCACTGTTTGGGGATATGGCCATGCACTGTTTGGGGGTATGGCCGTGCACTGTTTGGGGGTATGGTGCACTGTTTGGGGGTATGGTGCACTGTTTGGGGGTATGGTGCACTGTTTGGGGGTACGGTTATGCACTGTTTGGGGGTATGGTGCACTGTTTGAGGGTATGGCGCACTGTTTGGGGATATGGCCGTGCACTGTTTGGGGATATGGCCATGCACTGTTTGGGGATATGGCCATGCACTGTTTGGGGGTACGGTGCACTGTTTGGGGATATGGCCGTGCACTGTTTGGGGATATGGCCGTGCACTGTTTGGGGGTACGGTGCACTGTTTGGGGATATGGCCGTGCACTGTTTGGGGATATGGCCGTGCACTGTTTGAGGGTATGGCGCACTGTTTGGGGGTACGGTTATGCACTGTTTGGGGGTACGGTTATGCACTGTTTGGGGGTACGGTGCACTGTTTGGGGATATGGCCGTGCACTGTTTGGGGGTACGGTGCACTGTTTGGGGATATGGCCGTGCACTGTTTGGGGGTACGGTGCACTGTTTCGGGATATGGCCGTGCACTGTTTGGGGGTATGGTGCACTGTTTGGGGGTACGGTGCACTGTTTGGGGGTATGGTGCGCTGTTTGGGGGTACGGTGCACTGTTTGGGGGTACGGTGCACTGTTTGGGGGTACGGTGCACTGTTTGGGGGTACGGCCATGCACTGGTTAAGTTACGCGCTGCCTAAGCTAACGAACCAGGGAACGTGAATTCAAATCCCACCATTGAGCTTTGAGCATTGACGACTGTTTGCCGCGTATGGAAATGCAGAGAGGAAACCTTCCCCTCCGAGCCTCCTCCAAAACAGGTGAGACTCAGCGAAACATTGTGACTCCTGGTATTCCCCCCTCGCCACCAGCAATTCAAAGTGTAGCAACCCTGAGACATGTTGTGGAGTGGTGATAAAAGTGCAATGTTAATGTGCCACCTTTTCACTGGCTGAGTGCCAATGCGTCAGTGAGCAGGCAATTGAAGAGGGAAGAAAAATAAAATGTCCTGTAGATTCATTCAGAACAGCAAGAATGATTTTACACCCACACCTTCTCTCTGAAAATGAGCTTTGATTGCTTTGCGCGCTTCATTCTTGTCCGCTTTTCTGTTCCACAAGGTCTTATTTCTGTTCTGTCATTATCCTCAGTGCGCTCTGCCCTCTATCCTTGTTACCTCTCCCACCCTATGCCTACGTCAACTCTTTGCCCTTTCCTTCGTCGCCTGGTATCATTATGAACTGCGATGGGTTCAGGCTGTTCGGGCACAAAATGAAATTGATTGCCCTGCGGTGATGAATTGTGTGACATTGACTGTGTGTTTTCTCAGAGCGTTCAGGCAGAGTATGAGAACAGGACAGGTAAATAGCTACATTACATCAGGCTGTGTCTCTGCTTCCTGCCTGACCAGGTTTGGTAGCAGAAGAAGCTGAATGGTGCCCTCCGCCCCACCTTATCCCTTCTCCCAAAGTGTTATTGTAAAGTGGCCATAGTCCCAGATGACCGTAGACTGCTTTCCATTTTGAGGGGGAGAGCTGACTGGTGCTGATTTAACCTGAGGGTCACCACGCCTCAGGCGAGGGCCAAGTTTCAGAAGGCAGGGTCTTCATGACCTCAGCCGGTACGGGAATTGAACCCGTGCTGCTGTCCTTGCTCTGCATCACGAACCAGCGAACTGAGCTAAATCAGCCCATCACTGGCTAGGCCAGCGTTTGTTGCCTGCCCCAAATTGCCCTTGAGAAGATGGTGGTGAGCCAACTTCATAAACATCTGCAGTCCATGTAGGTACACCCACAGTGCTGTTAAGAAAAGGAGCTCCAGCATTTTGACCCAGCGACAGTGAAGGAACGGCTGATATATTTCCAAACCAGGAGGGTGATTGGCTTGGAGGGGAACCTCCAGGTGATGGGGTTCCCAGGTATCTGCAGCTCTTGTCCTTCTAGATGGTGTTGGTCGTGGGTTTCGAAGGTGCTTTCGAAGGAGCCTTGGTGAGTTACTGCAGTGCATGTTGGAGATGGTGCACATGGCTGCTCCTGTGTTTCGGTGGGGGAGAGAGTGAATGTTGGCTGAAAGGGTGCCAATCAAGCGGGGCTGCTTTGTCCTGGATGGTGTCGAGCTTCTTGAGTGTTGTTGGAGCTGCACTCATCCAGGCAACTGGAGAATATTCCATTACACTTCTGACTTGTGCCTTGTAGATGGTGGTCAGGCTTTGTGGGGTCAGGAGGTGAGTTACTCACCGCAGGACTCCTAGCCTTTGACCTCCCCTGGTAGCCACAGTATTAATATGGGTAGTCCAGTTCAGTTTCTGATCAATGGTAATCCCCAGGATGTTGTTGGGGATTCAGTGAAGGTAATGGCTCTGAATGTCAAGGACGATTGTTAGATTTTCTCCTGTTGGAGATGGTCATTGTCTGGCAATGTGTGGCATGAATGTAACTTGCCACTTGTCAGCCCCAGACTGGATATTGTCCCGGTCTTGCTACATGTGGACAGGGATTGCTTCAGTATCTGAGGAGTTGCGAATGGTGATAAATATTGTTCAATCCATCAGCGAACATCCCCACTTCTGACCTTACGATGGAAGGTCATTGATGAAGCAGCTGAAGATGGTTGGGCCTAGGACACTACCCTGAGGAACTCCTGCAGTGATGTCCTGGAGCTGAGATGATTGACCTCCAACCACCACAACCATCTTCCTTTGTGCCAGTTACCAACCAGCGGAGAGTTTCCCCCCTGATTCCCTCCGATGTCAGTTTTGTTCAAGCTCCTTGATGCCACCCTCGGTCAAATGCCGCCTTGATGCCAAGGGCAGTCACTCTCACCTCAATTCTGAAGTTCACCTGTGGAATTCAGCTTGTTTGTCCGTGTTTGAACCAAGGCTGTAATGAGGTCAGGAGCTGAGAGACCCTGGTGGAATCCAAACTGAGCATCCGTGAGCAGGTTATTGCTGAGAAAGTGTCGGTTGACAGTATTGTTGATGACCCCTTCCTTCACTCTACTGATGATCGAGGGTGGACGCAATGGGGCGGTAAATGACCGGCTGGATTTGTCCTACTGTTTTGTGTACAAGACATACAGCTACTGTGTTCAAGGCTTGGGAATGGGTTTTGACCCCATGAACCTCTGGTTCGGAGGTCAGAGTGCTATCATTGATCCACAGCTGGCACTGAGGTTCCCAGCTAAAGCCAGCACAAACACACCTGGTGCGCAATGTTGCTGGATCAGCTGTTTGTATCAGTGGCCCAATGGACAGTTCTACTGAAAACAACAATGTGCATTTACATAGTGACTGCAACATATAAAATACACGTATCCCAAGGTGCACCACAATGGAACTATGTAAGGAGATATTAAGATCTCCTCGTTTAGCTCAGCTGGTTTGTAATGCAGAACAAGGCCAGCAGCGCGGGTTCAATTCCCGTACCAGCCTCCCCGAACAGGTGCCGGAATGTGGCGACTAGGGGCTTTTCTCAGTAACTTCATACTTGTGACAATAAAAGATTATTATTATTATTAAGATAGAGAGGGCATGACCAAAAACTTGGTCGAAGAGGTAGGTTTTGAGAAGCACCTTAAAGGATAAGGAGAGATGTGGGGAGATTTAGGGAGGAAATCCAGAGCTTAGAACCCAATTGGCCGAAGGCAAGGCAGCCAATGATGGGGGGGATTAAAATCGCCGGTGCAAAAGGGAGCAAGGTGCCGATATCACGGAGGGTTGTAGGGCAGGAGTATGTTACAAAGATAGAGAGATGCGGGTTCACGGAGGGATTTGAAAACAAGGATAAAAATGTTTGAAATCAAGACTGCTCCAACACAGGAGCCATCAAGCGCAGAGCGGTGGTGGGTGAGTGGGACTTAGTGCGAATGAAAACAGGCATTCCACCGATATTTCCGACAGGGATGGGGGGAGCTTCAGGGGCAGGTGAGAAGGTGCAAAAAATGGAATATAGACAAAACGGTTTTCAGTGAATAATTGTCGTGACGGAAAGGTAGCAGACCGGTCAGGGTGACAATGTAGCTCCTGCATCAGCTGCTCAGGTATCTACTCTGTTCCTGTTTCCAAAAATACACTGCAATGAAAAAGAGAAACTCCGGAATCTTCCAGCCCTCCCCTCTGGCGAATTCTTCCCATTCCGCTCATGGCATCTCTCCCCACCCCGCCCGTCCACTGGAGTTTCCTTCAATTTCTAATCCCTGGTTTCTTTTATGGCGCTGATATTTATTGACCTATCACCTTTTGTTGCCATGGTGCTGTCCTGTGTTTCAGGTCCCAGAACCGAACATACTCGTCTTTACACTGTGTGAGAGCGCATCTCACCGATCTCCGGCCCACAACCAAATCATTGCTTCTGAAGTGATTTTTCTCTGCATTGGGGTGGCATTTCACTTTTGTGATGGAATATGTGTATTTTATTTTTAATCGGTTAATTGTTCATGGTTGTATCTGATTGGCAGATCTTGCCTGGGAGTGAGGGACCCTTACTGTGGCTGGGACCTGCGGAAGAGGCGGTGCACCACCATTGAAGACAGCTCCAACATGAGTCTGTGGAGTCAGAACATCACAGAGTGCCCGGTAGGTGTTTGGTTAAACACGTCGCAAATACTTTCCCGTTCGTGTCTTCGCCATTGGTCGTCTCTTTAATCTGAGCACCATCAGGGGCCCAGGAGAGGGTCTCGAAGGAATATCGGGGACGGTATTCTCCGGCCTCCCAGCTGGGGTTTTTCTCGGCATCGGGAGGTCGGGAATTCCGGCTCGGAATGGTAGCGGGGATGAGGGACTTCACTCATGCGGAGAGACGGGAGAAGCTCGGATTGCACTCCTTAGAGCAGTGAAGGGAGATTCAATAGAGTTGCAAGTGAGGAGAAACTGTTATCATTGACAGAGGGGTTGGCGACCAAGCGACGTAGGTTTAAGAACCAATGAGGAGATGTTGAGAATGTTTGTTTTGACAAAATAAATTATTACGATCTGGGATGCATTGACTTGAAGCAGATTCCGCCATAACTTCCGAAAGGGAATTGGATCAATACTTAAAGGGGAAACGTAGGCAGGGCTATATGGTGGGAGAAGAGTGGGAAAGGAGGACTATTTGGATGGCTTTACCAAACAACCAGCAGAAACACAGTGGGCCGAATGGCCTGCTTCTTTGCCGATTCTATGATGCTAATTCCCTGCCAGCCCCTACTGAATGCTTCATAGGTCCGGTTCTGAAGAAGAGTCGCATTGGACTCAAAACGTTAACCTTGTTTCTCTCTCCACAGCTGCTGTCAGACCGGCTGAGTTTTTCCAGCACCTGCTCCTTAGGCTTTGCTTGGCTATCAACCACTGCTGAAATGTTGAGTCCACAGACAGCAGCGGGAAGGAGAGGAGCGGTCTTTCGGGCTATATTTCAATTAAAAAATAAAAACACAGGCAGGGTCTCTCACAACCCCAGGGCATCCTAAAACATTTTGAAGATAACCCCTGTTGTAATGTGGGAAACGTGGCAGTCAATTTGTGCACAGCAAGATCCCAGAAACATCCATGAGGTAAATGAGCAGACAGACTGTGTTTTTTTTTAAAGTGTTGTTTGAAGGATAAATATTGGCCAGGACACTGGGGAGATCTCCTTCTTAAAATACTGCCACGAGGGGGAAAGCTGGAGGCCATGATTTAGCACTTCACCTGAGCGACTGCACCTCTGGCAGTATAGCACTCCTTCAGTTGGGCACAGTGTCAATCTAGATTTTGTGCTCAAGTCTCAGGGGTATGTGGGACTCGAGCACATGCGACACAGAGGCAGGGGTGTTACCCGCTGAGCCAAGGTTGCCACACTAAACAAAAAAGGGACAAGTTGCTGAAGCTTTTTATCACGCACTCATCAGGGCAAACACAAGAGTGCCAAATTTCAAACAATTACAATTGATACTGCGAGGGAAAGATTTGCTAATTGGTTGGCAAGCTGAATCTGATTGGGAGGACTCTTCCATGGAGCAAACCTTGGGTAAACTATCGGCTCCCCAAGCTCTCGGGCAATTCAAAAACCTGCAAGGTTTGAGCATCCCGGCGCCTTATCCCGTACCGGCCTCCCCGAACAGGCGCCGGAATGTGGCGACGAGGGGCTTTTCACAGTAACTTCATTGTAGCCTACTTGTGACAGTATGTGATTATTATTGTTATTATTAGTATTATATGTGCAGGGGCTGGTTTTAAAGCAGGCCAGCAGCACGGTTCGATTCCCGCACCAGCCTCCCCGGACAGGCGCCGGAATATGGCGACTAGGGGCTTTTCACAGTAACTTCATTGAAGCCTACTCGTGACAATAAGCGACTTTCATTTCATTTCATTCATATTCCTTTTGTTTGCAGAGAGTAGGTCCCACGTTTGAATGTATGCTGCTTCTGACATTCTTGCACACAATATTCAATATACATGCATACACAAGGACCCATTCTCTGCAAACAAAAGGAACATGTCCAAGCCTTGCACCTTTCGTTGAATGAACCGTGAACGTGGGGAACCTTTCTCTATGGCAACATCTCGGCCATCAGAGATGACGCACCAACCAATCAGCATCCTTTTCTCCTGTAGTACAGATTTCTGTGATCGTTTGAAATTTGGCATTCTTGTGTTTGCCCTGATGAGTGCAGAATGAAAAGCTTCGGTAACATGTGTCTCTTTCCAGCGATATTCCCAAGCGACTGTTTAAATGGCAGAAATTTATCGGCATCTTGGTACCAGTTATTCATTCATGACAACTATTTTTTTTAAAAAGCTCACACTTTGATCTTAATATGTTTCTGTTCACTGATTTCAAAAATGCTATGGGCTGGCTGTAACAGATGGTTGGGATGTTCACTCCTTGCCCTCCTTCCAAGAAACTTATCAATTTTCAAACAGATACTTAAAAAATTTAGCAGGTGAAATGGTCTTTTAAAAAATTCAGAAGCTTGCAAAATCGTGACACTTGTCCACAAATCTCTTCCCAACATAAAACTGGCAAAGAAGGGCAGGGTTACATCGGAACAGATTTGAACGTCCCTTTGGGGGAGAGGAGGAAAGCGCTGGGTGTTGCATTAATTCAACCAAGATGCGAATGTGACAGGCTAAATAACGTTTAGGGCTGCAAGTTGGCTCTGGGCCACTGGCACTCTTTCCAGGGCAATTGTGCCAATTCTCTTGGCTGCTCGTATCCCAGCACCAGGGACCCTGATTCGATTCCGGCCTTGGGTGACTTGTCTGTGTGGAGTGGCCACATTCTCCCCGCATTAGCGTGGGTTTCCTCCGGGTGCTCCTGTTTCCTCCCACGGTCCAAAGACGTGCGGGTCAGGTGGACTGGCCGTGATCAATGTAAGGGGTTACAGGGATGGGGCAGTGGAGAGTGGGCCGAGGTCGGGGGCCTCTTTCGAAGGCTCGGGGCAGTCGGGATGGGCCAAGTGGCTTCCATCTGCACTGTGGGGATTCTATGGAATTTTAAGTTCTTATCTCTTCCCGCCCCCGTCAACATCTTTGCGACCCTCCATCTCTGAACGCTCATGCACATCGATTCATTCTGACTCACCAGTGGGCAGCACGGTAGCACAGTGGTTAGCACACTTGCTTCACAGCGTCAGGGTACCAGGTTCGATTCTCGGCTTGGGTCACTGTCGGTGCGGAGTCTGCACGTTCTCCCCGTGTCTGCGTGGGTTTCCTCCGGCTGCTCCGGTTTCCTCTCACAGTCCAAAGATGTGCAGGGGTAGGTGGATTGGCCATGATAAATTGCCCTTAGTGTCCAAATAAGGAGGGGTTACTGGGGTAGGGTGGAAGTGTGGGTATAGGGTGGAGGTGTGGGCTTAGGCTCTTTCCAAGAGTCGGTGCAGACTCGATGGGTCGAATGGCCTCCTTCTGCACTGTAAATTCTGTGATTCTATGCCTTCAGCTGCTTAGGCAGCCTCTCCAAGACTCTCTCCGTTAAAGCCCACATCTTTGACCTTCCCTCAGCTGACCTTACATGGCTCAAGGTCAGTTGGTGTCTAATTATGCCTGGGGCCATATTACTAATCTAAAGGCTTTTTTGGGGGAGATATTCTTTCACAGGGTGTTGGCATTACTGGCTAGACCAGCATTTATTTCCCATCCCTAATTGCCCCTTGAGAAGGTGGTGGCAAGCCATCATCTTGAACCGCTGCGTTTCCCGTGGTGTAGGTGCATCCACTGTGCTGTTAGGGAAGGAGTTCCAGCGACAGTGAAAATACGGCGCTATAGTTTCAGGTTAGGATGGTGAGTGGCTTAGAGGGGAACCTCCCGGTGGTGGCGTTCCCATGTACCCGCTGCCCTTGTCCTTCCCGATGGTAGAGATCGTAGGCTTTGAATTTGCCATTGAAGGAGCCTTGGTGAGTTGCTGCAGTGTAGATGGCACACATGGCTGCCACTGTCGGTAATGGGGGGGGGGGATCAGATATTGAAGGCGGTGGACGGGGTGCCGATCAGGTGGGCCGCTTTGTTCTGGATGCAATCAAGCTTCTGTTTCGTTCTGGGATGTGGGTGTTGCCTGGGGCGTCACTGACTGTTGCCTGTTGATCTGTTGTCTGGTAAGATGAGAGAATGGAAAGGGGTAAGTTTTTTAAAAAATTGTCTAGACTTTATTCCCGCTAAGAAATGCAACTGCTCGCAATATTGTGCCATTTTTCTCAGCTTGTGATTCAATGCTTCACCTTTTGAACTTTTGTTTGGTCCACCTAAACTATTGGGATCCTTTGATTTAGGTGAGAAACCTCACAGCGGATGGTGAATTCGGGCCTTGGTCTCCTTGGCAACTGTGCGAGCACACAGACAAAGAGGCCACAGGGTCGTGCATGTGCCGCTCCAGGTCATGTGACAGCCCTGCTCCACGTTGCGGAGGTTGCGAGTGCGCTGGAGCCCGGATTGAGGTGGCAAATTGCTCAAGGTAGGAGGATAGAACTTTTTACCTTGCAAAAGATGTCTCATCGTGACTAATGTCGTCCCTTGTGAAGTCGGTGCCAATATTTATTTGGTCAGCCCATCAGCTTGGTTCGAGTCACATGAATACAAAGCATTTACTGTAACTGGGGCACAGTATAACCATAGAGTTACAGAATCAGGAACCGGAGGACGAACTCTAGGAGGGCAGTAAAAAATACAGAGTCGCAGTTTTATGGATGTTTCATGGTTTCAAATTGCCCCCAAAGCACTTTACCACCAACCACAGGGCCGGCCCAAGGTACCGGCAACTCGGGCAGTCGCCCGGGGCGCCATGTGCTAGGGGGCGCCAGACTCGGGTCCCGCACATGCGCAATTGGGCCGGTGCCAACCCGCCCTCCCCCAGGGCGGCCCCCTCCGCCCCCCCCCCCTCCGGCCGCCCCCCCCCTCCGTCCACCCCTCCCCCTCCGTCCACCCCTCCCCCTCCGTCCACCACTCCGTCCGCCCCCCCACCCCGCCTCGGCCCCGCCCCCCTGCCTCGGCCCCCCCCCCCCGCCTCGCCCCCCCCCCCCCCCCGCCTCGGCCCCCCCCCCGCCTCGGACCCGCCCCCCCGCCTTGGCCCCGCCCCCCCCACCTCGCCCCCCCCCCCACCTCGCCCCCCCCGCCTCGGCCCCGCCCCCCCTCAGTCCCGCCCCCCCCCCCCCCCCCCCCCCCAAGGGCGCTGAAGTTCAGCTTGCCCGGGGCGCCAGCAACCCTAGGGCCGGCGCTGACCAACCATAGGCAGATACCGAACTAAAGGAGGCTATTTTGCCCATTCTGCCTCTGTCGGCCCATTGAACGGGCTATCCAACCATAACGATTCCCCCTGCTCCTAACCCTGGACCCTGCAAATGTTTCCTTTCATCTGAGGTTGAGGGGCGACCTGATAGAGGTCTACAAAATTATGAGGGGCACAGACAGAGTGGATAGTCAGAGACTTTTCCCCAGGGTAGAGGGGTCAATTACTAGGGGGCATAGGTTTAAGGTGCGAGGGGCCAGGTTTAGAGGATATGTAGGAGGCGGGTTTTTTTACACAGAGGGTAGTGGGTGCCTGGAACCCGCTGCTGGAGGAGGTGGTGGAAGCAGGGACGATAGTGACATTTAAGGGGCACCTTGATAAATACATGAATAGGATGGGAATACAGGGATACGGACCCAAGAAGTGTAGAAGATTTTAGTTTAGTCGGGCAGCATGGTCGGCACGGGCTTGGAGGGCCGAAGGGCCTGTTCCTGTGCTGTACTTTTCTTTGTTCTTTTTTGTTCTTTGTCCAGTTCCTTGCCGAAAGTGACGACAGAATCTGCTTCCTCCACCCTCTCTGTCAGCACACTCCAAATTATAACATAATAACCTTTTATTGTCACAAGTATGAAGATACTGTGAAAAGACCCTAGTCCCCATATTCCAGCACCTGTTCGGGTAAGCTGGTGCGGGAATTGAACCCGTGCTGCTGGCCTTGTCCTGCATCATAAACCAGCAGTCCAGCCCACTGAGCTAAACCAGCCCTCAAGAGAAATGAAGGGCTTTGGAAATGCCGCCACTGTGAGAAGTACGACAGTGCACAGCAGGATCCCGCAAATGGCAGTAAGTGAATGACCAGAAAATTGGTTTCGGCGACATCTGTTTTGAAAGGATAGATATTGGCCGGGCCACCAGGGTGCACCTCCTTGCTTCTATCTTCGAAGTAGCACCGCCTGAGGGGCCGCCCCGGTTTAACATCGGGTCCGACAGATCGAACCTCTGACAGGGCAGGTCTCATCCAAAGGTGGCACTTCCGACCGTGCAGCACACCCTCAGTGGTGGCATTGGCCGCGGAAAGGTAGATTTGACGTCCAGGTTCCTGGAGTGGGGCGTGAGCACCACAATCTTCTGACTCAGCAGCCCGAGCGTCCTCAGTTTAGCTGCAGCTGTGTGGATGGTGCTTGGCTCTGGAAAGGACCGCAGCTTGGAGCAACGAAGGGAAAGCCACTTCTCTCTCACTCCCCCTCTCCCTGCCATCTGGAAGGATCCAATGCAAAACGAGATTGGCGAAACATCAACTCAGTTCAAACTGCCTATAATTGGACCCTGATTGCTGCTAAATTTAGTTTCCCTCTGAGCTGTAAGCCTGTCAGGTGTGAGATCTGGAAATGTCAGCGCTGGTGCAATGGGGGTGGGCACAACACGATAAGCTGAGCTCAGTTTTAACTCACGATGCAACTCACTTCGGAACATTTGACAATTTAGGTGGACAACTGTTCCATGGGCGAGGCTGAACAAGCAGAATTTTATTCATGGGACATAAGTTGCCAAGAGAATAAAGTACCAGGTCCAACTGTCTGCACAATTCAAGGTGATTAGGCATCTGTGGGTTCACTTTATTTGATGCCAAATGTGAGATTATAGTCTATGCTTAGGCTCACAATCTGTACGCCTGCGCACGCACGTAAGCATGCACATACATATACTATACACACACGCACACATGCATAATATTAATCTTTATTGTCACAAGGAGGCTTACATTAACACTGCAATGAAGTTACTGTGAAAAGCCCCTAGTCGCCACATTCCGGCGCCTGTTCGGGTACACAGAGGGAGAATTCAGAATGTCCAATTCACCTAACAGCACATCTTTCGGGACATGTGGGTGGAAACCGGAGCACCCGGAGGAATCCCACGCACACTCGGGGAGAACGTGCAGACACATGTGCGTGTGCCTGTATGTGCAAACTCACACACACACACACACATGCACAAACATATACTCAAACACATACACGCACATACATATAAATACACACTCTCCTACATGTACCCAGACATCCACAAACACACGCACATGCACCCAAACAGACAGACAATATACATGAGCGCACACACACACACAAAACTTGCTTCTATGCACTCTACCGTACTCCGTTCACTATTGTTTGACTCTACATCACACTGTGGGCAGCACTGTTCTCAATCCTTGCTGCACCCTTACAACGAAGGAGCAATAGGAATCGGTGACACACAAGAGACCAGAATTGTCGATGTATTGGAACATCCAAGAGGGATTTGGAGCTTGAGAAGGTGACAGAAATAGAACAAGGAACCGCTCTGTGGGGGAACCTAAAAAAAGGGATGAGGATTATGAAATTGAGGCAATGCTGGACTAGGAGCTTATGTTCGGTCATTGAGTTTAGAGCGTGGTGGGTGAACGGAATTTGGATCATGAACAGTCAGGAGCAGGAACCCAGGGAGATCTGTCCCAGTCAGTAGGGGAAGGGGGCCAGACACTGGCCAATTATAGCTTGCCTGCAATGTACTCCAACTGAGATCAATGAACACAGACTGCGGTCTGAAGCTCAGCAGCTTCTAGTTAACATGACAGTCGTATTACACCAGGCAATACTTCACGCTGTTAGAAAGGGGGGAAGCAAGACAAATCACTTTTGATTGAGCGCGGAGTCAAGTCACGGCTGTGTTAGAACATATTTAATACGAACATGTTGTATGCAAATTAACATCTTGTGGCTACATCTCTTTCTCCCATTTCCTCCCCTTGAATTATTCCACGGCAATTTGGTAACACTCTGTACAGCCTCAGCTTTTGTACCTTGTGTGACAATCGCCGATTTGGGTGAGGTTTACCTGGGGGCATTGAACTGCCATTGAAATCTGATATGAAGTTAAACAATGTGTGCGTTCAGTGTGTTCCACAGTAGCTGTCGTTAGTTAATGCCTCCCTGATTTTGCGTGAATCGTACGCTGTCTGTAATATATTAATCGACAGAGTGGTCTCAGTGAGATTCGCAAACCTTCACGACGAGCGCTCCAGTGAGTTGTACCCTCCCCTCCCGCCCTTTCAAATGATGAACGATATATGCGTGAAAAGACAGATAGAACTGGAGGTATTTTTTTTAAATCCTAACCTCCCTGAAGGAGAGCAGTTCCCGGGGACATCGCTGCCATCACGACCACAAGTGGTAGCAATGAATCTTACTGAATGTAATCTGACAAGAGTCTACAGGGGGGACAGGACAAGGTGAGGTCTGCAGAATGAATGGAAGTGCTGCCAGCTGATGATAGATTGTTGCAGAGCTCCAGAGCGCAGGGTGTGGGATGAATGCTGAAAAGTGAGTTCCAGGCCCTGTTTATTCATGTCCTAATTGAAGTCGGTGCTAAGTAGTGATCACAGACAGTGTAGCGACAATGAATGATCCATAAGGATGGGAAGCTGATGTGCAAAGGGGGTGCCACAGAACGACCTGCCAACATTCATAACACATTGGGGGGAGAGCTTGGTACATTTCCGATGTACTACTGCCACAGGTTAGTCAGAAAAACATCAAACTAATATCCTCTCATTCCACCGGTTATCCACATCTGTCCTGTATGATTTGCCATCTTGATTGTACAGTGTGACAAATGACACCCGAAGTGACTGCAGCAAAGATAAACTTACCCTCCTTGTCCGTCTCGACCTGCCTGCAGTTATTGACACAGTGTGGTGAATGAGATTCACACGGTATTATAATCTGTATATATGTATCAATATTGTAAGTGCAGTTGCACTACCTGACCACCAGGGGGAGTAGCTCTGGGAGTACTCGAGAGTTTGTACTGGGCTACTCCCTTGGCTCCGCCCAGGACTCCTCCCCCTGGAGCTGCTGTATAAAGATCCGTGCCACAGGGTCAACCAGCCAGTTCACCGAAAGTTCAACGGCTAACAGGCTGGCTCTGTTGTACGTATATTAAAACCGCTATTCTAATCCTACAAGCACGTGTCCGTAGAATTGTTGGTTCCAACACACAGTTTGACCCGATCATCCAGCTCCAATACCTCTCCACTGTGGGACTGTTCTCAA
This sequence comes from Scyliorhinus canicula, assembly GCF_902713615.1. Taxonomy (NCBI): domain Eukaryota; kingdom Metazoa; phylum Chordata; class Chondrichthyes; order Carcharhiniformes; family Scyliorhinidae; genus Scyliorhinus; species Scyliorhinus canicula. Next base: position 275,364,509 of record NC_052147.1, on the reverse strand, counting down.
CTAACTCCATTCTTATCCATCTAATCGCAGCCAGAGAATCAACTGCAAGGACATCTCTTCCTGTTCCCCACACCCTTACCTCTCGTGCCCCAAGAATTTATCCTTAGTCACCTCCTATTTCTCATCTGCACACACGGTGACATCGCTAATTTAAAAAAAACATCTTTATTGTCACATGTGTGGTGATCTCTGTATGTTGTAATTCACGATCAGACTATGTTGAGCACGTACATGGGCCGCACGGTTTCCTCCCACAGTCCAAAAATGTGCCGGGGTAGGTGGATTGGCTATGCTAAATTGCCCTTCGTGTTCAAAAAAGGTAAGGCGGGGTTTCGGGCACAGGGTGGAAGTGTGGGGATAGGGTGGAGGTGTGGCCTTAGATAGGGTGCTCTTTCCAAGGGCCGGTGCAAACTCGATGGGCTGAATGGCCTCCTTCTGCACTGTAAATTCTGTGATCTATAGGTAATTGAACACTAGATGGCCACACTATCAGGACCTATATGAAGGTTTTCCCGCTCTTTCCAATAGGAGAGTGTGTCAAGAGTGCAGAGAATACAGAAGGGAGACAGCTAGTTAGAAGAAGTTATTAGTTATCAGTAAATAGCATTATCCTATTTAATAATTTAATCTACAGTTATTTGTTTGTTTTACTAGTTCAATATTAAGTAAAAAGAACTTAAAGAATTGAAGATTATTTTATATTACTCATCAAATTACTTTATCATCACTGGAAGCCTTGAACACCATGGCGCTGTGAAGCCATAGTGCTGGGCACAGTGCTACCATGCTGCCCGACACAGTTTGCTGACGACACGACCGTAGTGGATCGGATCTCGAACAACGATGAGTCAGAATTCAGGAGGGACATAGAGAACCTAGTGGAGTGGGGCAGCACAGTGGCACAGTTGTTGGCGCTGCTGCTTCGCAGCTCCAGGGTCCGGGTTCGATTCCTGGCTTGGGTCGCTGTCTGTGCGGAGTCTGCACGTTCTCCCCGTGTGTGCGTGGGTTACCTCCGGGTGCTCCGGCTTCCTCCCACAGTCCAAAGATGTGCAGGTTAGGTGGATTGGCCATGATAAATTGCCCTTAAGTCTCCAAAAAGGTTAGGAGGGGAGACAGGGTTACTGGGTGGAGGCGTGGGCTTAAGTGGCGTGCTCTTTCCAAGGGCTGTTGCAGACTCAATGGGCCGAATGGCCTCCTTCTGCACTGTAAATTCTATGTTTCTATGTAAGACTACGTCTATATTTCAACATCTCGGCTAGACAAAAATAGTAATATATATTAAGTAGACTTACGTTAACACTGCAATGAAGTTACTGTGAAAAGCCCCTAGTCGCCACATTCCGGCGCCTGTTCGGGTACACCGAGGGAGAATTCAGAATGTCCAATTCTCCTAACAGCACATCTTTCGGGGCTTGTGGGAGAAAACTGGAGCACCCGGAGGAAACACATGCAGACACGGGGAGAACGTGCAGACTGCGTGCAGACGGTGACCCAAGCCAGGAATCGAACCTGGGACCCTGACACCGTGAAGCAACAGTGCTAACCACGGCGGACGTAATTATTTTGCAGGAGACACATCTGAAAGTGTCTGACCAGACCAGGCTAAGGAAGGGCTGGATTAGCCAGGTCTTCCACTCGGACTTGGACTCGAAGTCCAGAGGGGTGGCAATCATGATCAACAAGTGGGTTCAATTTGAGGCGGAGGGCATAGCCGCAGACAGGGGGGGCAGATACCTAACGGTACGGGGCAGACTGGAGGGGAGAAGAGTGGTGCTGGTGAATATATATGCCCCGAACTGGGATGACGTGGACTTCATTAAAAGAGTGCTGGGGAAGATCCCAGACCTGGACTCTCGCAGGCTAATAATGGGAGGGGACTTTAACATGGTCCTTGACCCGGCTTTGGATCGGTCGTGTCCCAGAACGGGTAAACTCCCAGCAATGGCAAGGGAGCTGAAAGGGTTTATGGAGCAAATGGGGGCAGTGGACCCCTGGAGAGATAGACAGCCGACAGGAAGGGGCTACTCGTTTTACTCGCACGTCCATAAAGTATATTCTAGGATAGATTTCTTCGTACTAAGCAGGGATTGTATAGGGGAGGTAAAGAACACGGAATATTCGGCAATTACTATCTCAGACCATGCCCCGCATTGGGTAGACCTGCAGATCGGGGGGGCGAGCTACCAACGCCCGCAATGGAGGCTAGACGTGGGACTGCTGTCGGAGGAGGGGACCTGTGAGAGGCTTCGGAGGTGTATGCAAAATTACCTGCAGGTGAATGACACGGGGGAGGTCTCAGCGGCGACCCTGTGGGAGGCGCTAAAGGCAGTAGTGCGGGGGGAGCTGATATCAATCGGGGCCCACAGAGCCAAGGAAGACCGGGCAGAGATGGATAGATTGGTCAGGGAAATGGGTCGGATAGATGAAGAACACGCGGAGTCCCCGGGGGAGGTTTTACTCAGGGAGAGGCAGAGACTACAGGCAGAACTGGGGGCACTGTCTACGAGTAGGGCCGTGGGACAGCTTAGGAAGGCGAGGGGAGTGGTGTACGAGCATGGGGAAAAGGCTAGCAGACTGTTAGCGCAGCAACTCAGGAGGAGGGAGGCGGCCAGGGAAATAGGTAGAGTGATAGGTATAGGGACGGGCGTAAAGTGGAGGACCCGGCAGGATTGAATAAGGTATTCCGGGACTTCTATCGCAAGCTGTATACTTCGGAGCCGCCGGAAGAACCGGAGGAGATGAAAAGGTTTCTGGACGGGTTAACATTCCCAACAGTAGGGGGGGCGAGTGGATGAGCTGGGGGCCCCGATTAGAGTGGAGGAGGTATTGGGGGGCCTAAAGGCCATGCAGTCGGGGAAGTCCCCGGGGCCGGATGGATACCCAGTAGCGTTTTATAGGAAGTTTTCTGAGCTGGTGGGCCCGGTCTTGGCGAGGGTTTTCAATGAGGCAAGGGACAGAGAGACCCTGCCGCCGACAATGTCGCAAGCCACTATATCATTGATATTGAAGCGGGGTAAAGACCCGGAGGCGTGTGGGTCCTACAGGCCAATCTCCCTGATTAATGTTGACGCCAAGCTCCTGGCAAAGGTACTGGCGGTTAGAATAGAGGACTGCGTACCGGAGGTGATTGGGGAGGACCAAACTGGGTTCGTGAAAGGTAGGCAGCTGGCGGCCAACCTGAGAAGATTACTTAATGTGATAATGATGCCCCCGGCGGGCAGGGAGGTGGAGGTAGTGGTGGCGATGGACGCCGAGAAGGCCTTTGACCGGGTGGAGTGGGACTATCTATGGGAGGTGCTCGGACGGTTTGGGTTCGGGGAGGGACTGGTGGATTGGATAAAATTATTATATCAGGCCCCGAGGGCAAGCGTCAGGACTAACAGAGAGGTGTCGGAGTACTTTAGGCTGTACCGAGGGACCAGACAGGGCTGCCCGCTCTCCCCGCTGCTGTTTGCGCTGGCCATAGAGCCGCTGGCGATTGCGCTGAGAGCCGCAGAGGGATGGAAGGGGATGGTGAGGGGCGGGGTTGAACATAGGGTCTCTCTTTACGCAGACGACCTGCTCCTGTACGTGTCGGACCCAGTGGCCGGGATGGGAAGTATACTGGGAATGTTGAGGAAGTTCGGCCAGTTTTCAGGATACAAATTAAATATGGCCAAGAGTGAAATGTATGTGGTCCAGGCAAGGGGCAGGAGAACAGATTGAGAGGGCTACCGTTTAGGCTGGTTGAGGAAAATTTCCGGTATTTGGGAATCCAGGTGGCACGAGACTGGGGCAGGCTGCACAAGTTAAATTTGGCCAGGGTGGTGGAGCAAATGAAGGGAGAGTTTCGGAGATGGGATGCACTCCCGCTGTCGCTGGCAGGGAGGGTGCAGACTGTAAAGATGACAATCCTCCCTAGATTTCTGTTTGTTTTTCAGTGCCTCACAATTTTTGTTCCACAGTCCTTCTTCAAAAGAGTTAACAGGATGATCATGAGCTTTGTCTGGGCGGGAAAATCCCCGCGGGTGAAGAAGGCGATGCTGGAGAGGAACCGCAGCGAGGGAGGGCTGGCTTTGCCGAGTCTGATTAATTATTACTGGGCGGCCAACATCGCTATGATAAGGAAGTGGATGGTGGGTACGTGGTCTATCTGGGAGCGGGTGGAGGCGGCTTCGTGCAGGGGCTCCAGCTTGGCAGCCCTGGTCACGGCTCCTCTACCGCTGCCGCCGGCCAGGTATTCCACCAGCCCGGTAGTGGTGGCGACCCTGCGGATATGGGGCCAGAGGAGGAGGCATGTGGGGGAGATGGGGGCGCGGTTTGGGCGCCAATCTGCGACAACCATCGGTTTGTCCCCAGGAGTATGGATGGGGGGTTTCGAGCATGGCGGCGGGCGGGGGTGGGCAATATGTTCCTGGAAGGGAGCTTTGCGAGTTTGAGGAGCTTGGAGGAGAAATTTGGGCTGGTAAGGGGAAATGATTTTAGGTACCTACAGTTGCGGGACTTTGTTCGTAGACAGGTCCCATCTTTCCCACGCCTCCCGCCAATGGGGATCCTCGACAGAATAGTCTCTCGGAGGGAAGAAGGGGAGGGTAGAGTCTGGGATATTTATAAGGTGCTCATGAGGGAGGAAGGGTCCCAGACGGAGGAACTGAAACTTAAATGGGAGGAGGAGCTAGGCGGGGAAATGGAGGACGGGCTGTGGGCAGAGGCCCTGAGTAGGGTAAATTCAACCGCGACATGTGCCAGGCTCGGGCTGATTCAATTTAAGGTCGTTCACCGGGCCCACATGACGGTGGTTCGGATGAGCAAATTCTTTGGGATAGAGGACAAATGCGCTAGGTGCGCGGGAGGACCAGCGAACCACGTTCACATGTTTTGGGCATGCCCTAAGCTGAGGGGGTACTGGGAGGGATTTGCGGGCGTCATGTCCCGGGTGCTAAAAACAAGGGTGGCGATGGGTCCAGGGGTGGCAATTTTTGGGGTTTCGGAAGACCCGGGAGTCCAGGGGGAGAAAGAGGCCGATGTGCTGGCCTTTGCTTCCCTGATAGCCCGGCGACGAATACTATTGGCGTGGAGGGACTCAAAGCCCCCGAAGACTGAGTTGTGGCTTGCGGACATGTCGAGTTTCCTGGGTATGGAAAAAATTAAGTTCGCCTTGAGGGGATCTGTACAGGGGTTCGCCCGGAGGTGGCAACCATTTATTGACTTCTTTGCGGGAGAGTGGGCGTCAGCAGGGGGTGGGGGGGAGGGGGGGGGGGGGGGGTAGAGTAGAGTAGAGTAGTAGAGTAGAGTAGGAGGGATAAAATGGCGGGTAGTACCGCTGGGAGAGGAGCGGGCCTGTGCAATATGTTACGATTGAAGTATTGAAAGTACATGGATGTTTGCACATTTTTGCCTTTTTTGCTTTCATTCTGTTAATGTCTGTAACTGTTTACGAAGCCAAAAACTACCTCAATAAAATTGTTTATTTTTAAAAAAACAGTGCGAACCACTGTGTTACTGTGCCGCCCCCAAAAGTTAGTTTTCACATGTATGCTGGCAGTCTCCAGCTCCATCTCACCCCCGCCACCTCTCTCAGCTCTGCCACTGTTGCAAATGATACCACATCCAGTACTGGATGAGTAGAAATGACCATAAGACCATAAGACCTAGGAGCGGAAGTAAGGCCATTCGGCCCATCGAGTCCACTCCACCATTCAATCATGGTTGATTTCTGGGCCTCACGGTAGCATGGTGGTTAGCATCAATGCTTCACAGCTCCAGGGTCCCAGGTTCGATTCCCGGCTGGGTCACTGTCTGTGTGGAGTCTGCACGTCCTCCCCGTGTGTGCGTGGGTTTCCTCCGGGTGCTCCGGTTTCCTCCCACAGTCCAAAGATGTGCGGGATAGGTGAATTGGCCATGCTAAATTGCCCGTAGTGTAGTGTAAGGTAATGGGGGGATTGTTGGGTTACGGGTATTCGGGTTACGTGGGTTTAAGTAGGGTGATCATTGCTCGGCACAACATCGAGGGCCGAAGGGCCTGTTCTGTGCTGTACTGTTCTATGTTCTATGTTCTATTTCAACTCCATTTACCCGCTCTCTCCCCATAGCCCTTAATTCCTCGAGAAATCAAGAATTTATCAATTTCTGTCTTAAAGACACTCAACGTCCCGGCCTCCACCGCCCTCTGTGGCAATGAATTCCACAGACCTACCACTCTCTGGCTGAAGAAATTTCTCCTTATCTCTGTTCTAAAGTGACTCCCTGTTCTAAAGTGACTCCCTTTTATTCTAAGGCTGTGCCCCCGCGTCCTAGTCTCCCCTGCTAATGGAAATAACTTCCCTACGTCCATCCTATCCAAGCCATTCATTATCTTGTAAGTTTCTATTAGATCTCCCCTCAACCTCCTAAACTCCAATGAATATAATCCCACGATCCTCAGACGTTCATCGTATGTTAGGCCTACCATTCCTCGGATCATCCGTGTGAATCTCCGCTGGACCCGCTCCAGTGCCAGTATGTCCTTCCTGAGGTGTGGGGCCCAAAATTGCTCACAGTATTCTAAATGGGGCCTAACTAGTGCTTTATAAAGCCTCAGAAGTACATCCCTGCTTTTATATTCCAAGCCTCTTGAGATAAATGACAACATTACATTTGCTTTTTTAATTACGGACTCAACCTGCAAGTTTACCTTTAGAGAATCCTGGACTAGGACTCCCAAGTCCCTTTGCACTTTAGCATTATGAATTTTGTCACCGTTTAGAAAATAGTCCATGCCTCTATTCTTTTTTCCAAAGTGCAAGACCTCGCACTTGTCCACGTTGAATTTCATCAGCCACTTCTTGGACCATTCTCCTAAACTGTCTCCTAAAATGACCCCCAATTAAACACTGGGAAAACAGAAGCCACTGTTTTCAGTCCCTGCTCCAATCTCCGTTCCCCAGCCAACCACTCCACCCCTCTCTCTGCCTACAGTCTGAGATTAAGCCAATCTGTTCACAACATTGATGTCACATTTGATCCCAAGGTAGGCTTTCGGCCTCATATTCATACCAGCGTTAAGGTGTTTATTTCCACCTCAGTAGCATCACCCAACTTCAACCTGTCTCAGCTCATCCAATGTTAATGGCTCCACCACGGGTGATCATGTATTCAGTTGCTTTGGCCCCGAGCTCTGGGAAATCTCAGAACTCACATTGATAGACTTTTGTTAAATAAGGGTACTAGGCCTTTTCTCATTAGAACGGAGAAGGATGAGGGGCAACTTGATAGAGGTTTATAAGATGATCAGGGAAATAGATAGAGTAGACAGTCAGAGACTTTTTCCCCGGGTGGAACAAACCATTACAAGGGGACATAAATTTAAGGTGAATGATGGAAGATATAGGGGGGATGTCAGAGGTAGGTTCTTTACCCAGTGTAGTGGGGGCATGGAATGCACTGCCTGTGGAAGTAGTTGAGTTGGAAACATTAGGGACCTTCAAGCGGCTATTGGATAGGTACATGGATTACGGTAGAATAATGGAGTATAGATTAATTTGTTCCTAAGGGCAGCACGGTAGCATTGTGGATAGCACAATCGCTTCACAGCTCCAGGGTCCCAGGTTCGATTCCCGGCTGGGTCACTGTCTGTGCGGAGTCTGCACATCCTCCCCGTGTGTGCGTGGGTTTCCTCCGAGTGCTCCGGTTTCCTCCCACAGTCCAAAGATGTGTAGGTTAGGTGGACTGGCCATGATAAATTGCCCTTAGTGTCCAAAATTGCCCTTAGTGTTGGGTGGGGTTACTGGGCTATGGGGATAGGGTGGAGGTGTTGACCTTCGGTAGGGTGCTCTTTCCAAGAGCCGGTGCAGACTCGATGGGTCGAATGGCCTCCTTCTGCACTGTAAATTCTATGATAAGCTATGATTGATCTAGAACAAAGTTTCGGCACAACATCGCAGGCCGAAGGGCCTGTTCTGTGCTGTATTTTTCTATGTTCTATGTTCTAAGGGTACATTAAGAGTTATAGATCCACGGTGGAGTCAAGATGAAGATCTGCTGTGATTAAATTGAAGAGGCTCAATGGGCTTAAAGGTCTCCAGCTGTTCCTTAAAGTGTCACACACATTCGTTATGGCAAATAAGAGACTTAGGATGAACGCGTGTGCATCTTAAAATTGCTTTTGAGTGACATTGATGACTCACGTACTGGTGTGAGATTTCTTTGCATCAATAGAGGGAAGGCTGCTGGTTCATTTACTTTGAAGCCCAGTACTGAGAAATTGTACACAAATATGCTAATGGCCAGTTGCTGCAGTGTGGCCAACTTGCATTTGTTGGTAACAACAAAATGCATTGATATAGAAAATCTTGGGCGGGATTCTGCCGTAATTGGCGGGGCGGGCAACTCCGGCGGGACGGAGTGGCATGAACCACTCCGCCATCGGACCGCCCCAAAGGTGCGGAATCCTCCGCACCTTCAGGGGCTAAGCCCACCCTGGAGTGGTTTGCGCCACGCCAGCCGGCGGGAAAGGGGCTTGGTGCCATGCCAGCGCAGAAGGACCTCATCCGGCCGGCGCAAGTTGGCGCATGCACGAGAGCGCCAGCGTGTGCTGGCGTCATCCCCGCGCATGCGCAGAGGGCTTTGTTTCCGCACCGGCAATGGCAGACTGCTACAGCCGCCGGTGCGGAACAATAGAGTGCCCCCATGGCACAGGCCCGTCGGCGGATCGTTGGGCCACGATCGCGGGCCAGGCCACCGTGAGGACACCTCCCGGAGCCAGATCCCCCCGCAAGACCCTGGAGGCCGCCCGCACCGCCAGGTCCCGCCGGTAAGGGACCTACTCCAATTTACGCCGGCGGGACTGGCAAAGAACGGGCGGGACTTCGGCCCATCACGGGCCGGAGAATTCGAGAAGCTCTGGGGCCCATTGAGTCGCGCCGGACCCCGCCATTTTCCGAGGCGTGCGGCGTGATTCACGCCGGGCCGATTTTTGGGGCGCCGAAGAAATTGGAGGACGCCGCGGGGGCGGGACTCACGCCGACCCCCGCCGATTCTCCGACCCCGAATCCCGCCCCTTGCCTTTACTCACAACAACAACTTGCATGTGTTTACAACACGTTATATCTGTTCACAACAACAACTTGCATTCATAGCCAAGAACTTCTATCGTTTGTAACATCAACCTGCATTTGTTCATGACAACTTGCACTTGTTTACAACAACAACTTGTATCCGTTTACAACAACGTGCATTTGTTTACAACAACAACTTGTATCTGTTTACAACAATGTGCATTTGTTTACAACAACAACTGGCATTTGTTTACAACAACAACTTGTATCTGTTTACAACAACGTGCATTTGTTTACAACAACTTGCATTTGTTTACTACAACAACTTGTATCTGTTTACAACACCAACTTGCATTTATATACAACTTTCCTTTCTTACCTTAATTGGATATAGTATCATCGAGGTACGGCTACCAGGCGAGAGATGCGAGTTCATTTCCCGCCACGGCAGCTGGGGGAATTGAAATTCAATTAATAAATCTGGAATTTAAATGCTGGTCTCATTAATAATAATTGTGAAACTGCTGGATTGTTTCAAAAACGCATCCGGTTCACTGGTGTCCTTCAGTGGAGGAAATTCCCCCATCCGTATCCATCTAATCCACACGTGACACCAGGCCCACAGCAGTGTCACTTGACTCCAAACTGCTCGCTGATAAAGTGTAACAAAGAACAAAGAAAATTACAGCACAGGAACAGGCCCTTCGGCCCTCCCAGCCTGCGCCGGTCCAGATCCTTTATCTAAACCTGTCTCCTATTTTCCAAGGTCTACTTCCTTCTGTCCCCTGCCCGTTCATATATCTGTCTAGATGCTTCTTAAATGATGCTATTGTGCCCGCTTCTACCACCTCCTCTGGTAAAGCGTTCCAGGCACCCACCACCCTCTGCGTAAAAAACTTTCCACGCACATCTCCCTTAAACTTTCCCCCTCTCACCTTGAAATCGTGACCCCTTGTAACTGACACCCCCACTCTTTGGAAAAGCTTGTTGCTATCCACCCTGTCCATACCTCTCATAATTTTGTAGACCTCAATCAGGTCCCCCCTCAATCTCCGTCTTTCCAACGAAAACAATCCTAATCTACTCAACCTTTCTTCATAGCTAGCACCCTCCATACCAGGCAACATCCTGGTGAACCTCCTCTGCACCCTCTCAATTTTCACATCAATTTTCCCCAAGACCCTTCCATTGACCATATAGTCCGCTCTTGAATTTGATCTTCCAAAATGCATCACCTTGCATTTGCCTGGATTGAACTCCATCTGCAATTTCTCTGCCCAACTCTCCAATCTATCTATATTTTGTTGTATCCTCTGACAGTCCTCCTCGCTATCTGCAACTCCACCAATCTTAGTATCATCTGCAAACTTGCTAATCAGACCACCTATATCTTCCTCCAGGTCATTTATGTAGATCACAAACAACAGTGGTCCGAGCACGGATCCCTGTGAAACACCACTAGTCACCCTTCTCCATTTTGAGACACTCACTTCCACCACTACTGTCTGTCTCCTGTTGCCCAGCCAGTTCTTTATCCATCTAGCTAGTACACCCTGAACCCCATACGACTTCACTTTTTCCATCAACCTGCCATGGGAAACCTCATCGAATGCCTTACTAAAGTCCTTGTATACGACATCTACAGCCCTTCCCTCATCAATTAACTTTGTCACTTCTTCAGAGAATTCTATTAGGTTTGTAAGACATGACCTTCCCTGCACAAAACCATGCTGCCTATCACTGATAAGTCTATTTTTTTCCAGATGTGAATAGATCCTATCCCTCAGTATCTTCTCCAACAGTTTGTATACCACTGACGTCAAGCTCACAGGTCTATAATTCCCTGGATTATCCCTGCTACCCTTCTTAAACAAAGGGACAACATTAGCAATTCTCCAGTCCTCCGGGACCTCACCTGTGCTCAAGGATGCTGCAAAGATATCTGTTAAGGCCCCAGCTATTTCGACCCTCGCTTCCCTCAGTAACCTGGGATAGATCCCATCCGGTCCTGGGGACTTGTCCACCTTAATGTCTTTTAGAATACCCAAAACTTCCCCCTTCCATATGACAACTTGACCGAGAGTATTTAAACATCCATCCCTAGCCTCAATGTCCGTCTTGTCCCTCTCCTTTGTGAATACCGATGCAAAGTACTCATTAAGAATCTCACCCATTTCCTCTGAGTCCATGCATAAATTCCCTCTTTTGTCTTTAAGTGGGCCAATCCTTTCTCTAGTTACCCTCTTGCTCCTTACATACGAATAAAATGCTTTGGGATTTTCCTTAACCCTGTTAGCCAAAGATATTTCATGACCCCTTTTAGCCCTCTTTATTGCGCGTTTGAGATTCGTCCTACTTTTCCGATATTCCTCCAAAGCTTCATCAGTTTTGAGTTGCCTCGATCCTATGTATGCTACCTTTTTCATCTTAGCAAGTCTCACAGTTCCACCCGTCATCCATGGTTCCCTAATCTTGCCATTTCTATCTTTCATTTTCACAGGAACATGTCTGTCCTGCACTCTAATCAACCTTTCCTTAAAAGACTCCCACATTTCAAATGTGGATTTACCCTTAAACAGCTGCTCCCAATCCACATTCCCTAGCTCCTGCCGAATTTTGTTATACTCTGCCTTTCCCCAATTTAGTACTCTTCATTTCGGACCCCTCTTGTCCTTGTCCATGAGTATTCTAAAACTTACGGAATTGTGATCGCTATTCCCAAGTAATCACCGACTGAAACATCAACCACCTGGCCGGGATCATTCCCCAATACCAGGTCCAGTATGGCCCCTTCCCGAGTTGGACTATTTACATGCTGCTCTAAAAAACTCTCCTGGATGCTCCTTACAAACTCTGCTCCATCTACGCCTCCAACACTACACGAATCCCATTCAATGTTGGGGAAGTTAAAATCTCAACCACCCTATTGCTCCTACATATTTCTATAATCTGTCTGCATATTTGTACCTCTACTTCATGCTCGCTTTTGGGAGGCCTGTAGTAAAGTCCCAACAATGTTACTGCACCCTTCCTATTTCTCAGCTCCACCCATATTGCCTCAGTGCTCGAATCCTCCATCGTGCCCTCCTTAATCACAGCTGTGATATCATCTCTGATGAGTAATGCAACTCCTCCACCCCTTCTACCTCCCTCTCTATCCCTCCTGAAGCATCTATACCCTGGGATATTCAGTTGCCAGTCCTGCCCTTCCCTCAACCAAGTCTCAGTAATACCAATAGCATCATATTCCCAGGTACTGATCCAAGCCCTAAGTTCATCTGCCTTACCTGCTACACTTCTCGCATTAAAACATCATCATCTCGTCCCTGTCTACTCTTCCCCTTAGTCACATTGAGTTTATTGTCTCGTACCTTACTGGCTTTCGTTGCTGCTTCTTTACTGACCTCTAACTTCCTAATCTGGTTCCCATCCCCCTGCCACATTAGTTTAAAACCTTCCCAACAGTGTTAGCAAAAGCACCCCCTAGGACATTGGTTCCAGTCTTGCCCAGGTGTAGACCATCCAGTTTGTAATGGTCCCACTGCCCCCAGAACCGGTTCCAATGTCCCAAATATCTGAACCCCTCCCTCCTGCACCATCTCTCAAGCCACGTATTCATTCTGACTATTCTTGAATTTCTACTCTGACTGTCCCGTGGCACTGGTAGCAATCCTGAGATTACTATCTTTGAGGTCCTACTTTTTAACTTATCTCCTAACTCCCTAAATTCTGATTGTAGGACCTCATCCTTTTTATACCTATATCGTTGGTGCCTATATGCACCACGACAACTGGCTGTTCACCCTCCCCCTTCAGTATGTCCTGCAGCCGATCGGAGACATTCCTGACCTGAGCACCTGGGAGGCAACATACCATTCGGGAGTCTCGCTTTCGACCACAGAAACGCCTGTCTACTCCCCTTACAATTGAATCCCCTATGACTATAGCCCTGCCAGTCTTTTTCCCGCCCTTCTGTGCAGCAGAGCTATCCACGGTGCCATGGGCCTGGCTACTACTGCCTTCCCCTGGTGAGTCATACCTGTTATACCTGTTTTGGAGGGAGATGACCGCAGGGGGCACCTGCACTGCCTTCCTGCTCTTTCTCTGCCTTTTGGTCATCCATTCCCTGTCTCCCTCACCAATCCTAATCTGCGGCGTGGCCAACTCACTGAACGTGCTATCCACGACCTCCTCAGCATCGCGGATGCTCCAAAGTGAGTCCATCCGCAGCTCCAGAGCCGTCATGTGGTCTAACAGGAGCTGCAGCTGGACACACTTCCCACACATGAAGAAGTCAGGGGCATCGGCCGCGTCCCTGAACTCCCACATTGCGCACGAGGAGCATAACACGGGTCTGGGATCTCCTGCCATTTTTACCCTTTACCTTAACTGATTACAAATATACTATCAAATAATTAATAAGTGAAAGGAATAAAGATTTTACTTACCAATCACAATACTCACCAACACACGAAGAGTTAAATTTCTCCCAGCAACTGCTAATTGGAGCACTTTCCTTGCCAGCCAATCAGGTCACTGCTTTGTTGTGATGTCACCCTTCAAGGTAAGTTTTTAAAGAGATAAACTTACCTTCCCGACAACCACGGTTGTTTTTTTTTTGGTTAGAGGAGGGGGTAGGGAGGGAAACACTAAGGAAGTGTTTCGGGTTAAATTGTCACTTGACAACAGCCCCTTCACAAACCACCTTCAAATTAGGCTGACCGCACTGCACGTATGCAAATCTCCCCGGAACAGCCAATCAGTAGCTCCGCTCTGCTGCCCTCTGCTGGATGCTTGCTTTCACTCGAACTCGTTGGGTCTCTTTTGCAGGTACACCTTCAAATTAGGCTGACCTCACTGCACGTATGCAAATCTCCCCAGAACAGCCAATCAGTAGCTCCGCTCTGCTGCCCTCTGTTGGATGCTTGCTTGCACTCGAACTCCTCGGGTCTCTTTTTCAGGTACAGCTTCAAATTAGGCTGACCGCACTGCACGTATGCAAATCTCCCCGGAACAGCCAATCAGTAGCTCCGCTCTGCTGCCCTCTGCTGGATCCGTTGTACCAAATTGCACGGGGAGGACAAGAACACAGTAGGTGTATGTACACCACTTGGATTGCAGCGGTTTAATAATAATAATCACTTATTGTCACAAGTAGGCTTCAATGAAGTTACTGTGAAAAGCCCCTAGTCGCCACATTCCTGTTCGGGGAGGCCGGTACGGGGATTGAACCCGCGCTGCTGGCCTTATTCTGCATTACAAGCCAGCTGTTTAGCCCACTGTGCTAAACCAGCCCCATGCTAAACTAGTTTGAGAAGGCAGCTCAATACCCAATGCCTTCTCAGGGGCTGGTCGGGATATAAATCCGACCCCACCTGACATTAACTTGTGGACCCGAACTTCAAAGCTCATTAGAAAGGAAATCAAAAAATGAAACCCGGCTGAATATCTCTCACTTTCATCACTTCAAGACCACGCTGACTCATTGAGTCTCCCTCTAGCTGTGCTGATATAGGACCAGAAAACTGGGAATGGAATCTGGGCTATTGCTGGTCTATATGACTCCATATCAGACCAGGCAAGTGCGTTCACCCACTGAACCATTTAAAGCCACTTCAAAGTATTTTATTGGTTCTCCTAAGCTTATAGCAAGAGGAGCCCGTTCCCTGGTGGGTTCTAAGAAGACCATTTACTTGGGGTTGTAATGCAGGGTTCAGGGGTTGTCTGGTTTGACAGCAAACACGTTCGCCAGATGGATACAGACCTGCAATGACCCCATCCACTGAGGGAGTGAAGACTGCCATACCCCTCCCTCAAACAAGGGCACAATCTCTTCAGTGCTCACGTGAGCACATCTGGTTCCACTGCTCCACCCGCAGGCCAGGTGCTGCATATGATAGGATTGACAGTGCAGAAGGAGGCCGTTCAGCCCGTCGAGTCTGTACCGGCCCTTGGAAAGAGCACCCCACTTAAGCCCCACGCTTCCACCCTATCCCCCTTTAACCCCGTAACCGAGTAACCCCACCCATATGATGGTTGTGAGTACAAAATGCACTCCAGAGACTTGAGTGTATAATCTAAACTGGAGCTCCAGGTGCTCTGCCATCTTGAGGGGGGGGCAGGGGTATGTGAAATATCCTGCGACACGAATTCAAAGAAAGAGCATGGGGTGGGGTGGGGTAGTTCTCTGCGGTGTCCGGGCCCCAATGTATGCCTGAAATAAAAGCGCTAAACCAGTTTATCTGCCCATTATCACATTGCTGTGTGGCGATGGCGGTGACTACATTCCAAAAAATATTTCATTGACTCTAGTGCTTGGCACATCCTGGGAGTGTTAAATGCTGCTATATAAATGTACTGTTTTTTATGCCCACTGCTGTTTATCTGAGTCATTATTTTGCAAACGCAACAGCAACTGAGATCAAAGAGAAACATCACAGAGTGTCTGGGAATTCCATCAATTGCACTGTGAGGTAGCTGGTACCTGACAGGTACCACCTCATGGATCATGGATCAAATCCTTTGCTGCGGATCAATCTGGCCGGAAATCCCAAGACTTGACCCGGCCACTTTATTCAGTTAATCTACCTCTGGCACAGAAGGAGCTCCAGGTACCTTACTCGCTAATCATGTGCAGGGGAGGGAGCAGGAATTCACTTCCATCTAATAACGTCTCCTTAATTAATATCCAGAATTAATTAATATCAACTGAAGGAAGCTGATTAACCGGGAAGAGGAGCATAGAACAAGTGGACATGTGTAGAAAGATCAGAAAGGTTTGAGATGGAGGAGGTGGGATAAATTGGCCTCGCTGTGCAATAGCACGCCTGCCAGGGACAATAGTTGGCTTAGGGTCAAGTGTCACCTCTGCAAAGGGACTGAATTGTTTTTGTGAAGAGGTCTGTCTCAAGGCTCAGAGATTTTAATTGACACTTTTTTATTAGATAAGTGAACTTGCTTGACGTAAATGAACAATAATAATAATCTTTATTGTCACAAGTAGGCTTCTATTAAAACACTGCAATGAAGTTACTGTGAAAAGCCCCCCGTCGCCACACTCCGGCGCCTGTTCGGGTACACAGAGGGAGAGTTCAGAATGTTCAGCATGTCTTTCGGGACTTGTGGGAGGAAACCGGTGCACCCGGAGGAAACCCACGCAGACACGGGGAGAACGTGCAGACTCCACACAGACAGTGACCCAAGCCTGGAATCGAACCTGGGACCCTGTGAAGCCTTAGTGCTAACCACTATGCTATCGGGCTGCCCTTGCAACAGGGTGCTGGAGAGGATTAATCAACCATGCCTCTGGCTGCAGTGGACTTTTGGCTCTTCTGAATCTATGTTGGCAGGGCCATCAATTGTGTCCATTCCATTTCATGCACTCCTGCTCTCGCTCCCTTCCGCTATCTCCCAAAATCGCCCCACCACCCTCCGTATCCAACGGATCATCCTCCCCTATTTGCGCCACGTCCAGCACGATGCTCATCACACCAACGTGTGGTTAGATCATGGCGGTACTGCACTTTAACCCCATTTACCCACCTTTGCTCCATATCCCTGGATACCCATCCTCCCCCTTCAGGTACCACACCCTAAGAGGGCACTAGCGCCCACGCACTTCCAGTAGGTTGGTCCATGATGATGCTTGGCAAAGTACTGCAGTGATTTACCATCGGCCTTCCGCAGTCTGGTTGACCAGGAAACTCTCCCGCTCTTAACGCCTACCGTCACTAACAGAAATCTATTGAAATGCGTCTCGAAAGCTCCAATTTCCTCTCCACGGCCACGACCTGTTGTGGGTGAGAATTCTAGATTCCCACTATGTGGAAAAGTGTTTCAGTCCCAAGCAGGCTCACTGTAATTAACATTTTGCTCCCTCTGGCTCTGCACTTCAATGCCAAAGCAAATAGTCTCCTTATCTTAATGAATGTGTTTTAAGGGCAGCACGGTGGCCTAGTGGTTAGCACAACCGCCTCACGGCGCTGAGGTCCCAGGTTCGATCCCGGCTCTGGGTCACTGTCCGTGTGGAGTTTGCATATTCTCCCCGTGTCTGCATGGGTTTCGCCCCCCCAACCCAAAAATGTGTAGAGTAGGTGGATTGGCCACGCTAAATTGTCCCTTAATTGGAAAAAATAATTGGGTAATCTAAATTTATTTAAAAAATGAATGCGTTTTAATTTTTAAATACCTTGACGAGAACACTTCTCGATCTTCTAATCCCACAGGTGCACAAGCGGTGTTTATACAGTCCCCTTCCACAGTTTAGCGATGGACCTTCCTCAGGTTATCTTGGAAACCCGGCTCATGGGGTGGTCAGCTTTGCATTTAGGCAGCGCCTTTAAGGTAGTCCAACATTGCAAGGTACCTCATGGAAAAATTGCAAAAATTGTAGCAAGCCAGAGATGACGAAGGATGACCTGGAGTATTGGGCACAATTCTGGTCCCCCTTGTTTGAGGAAAGATATAGTGACATTGGAGGCAGTTCAGAGGAGGGTTCACTACGTTGAGTCCAGAGATGAAGGGTTTGTCATATGAGGGGACATTAAACAGTTTAAGCCTATACTCTCTAGCGTTTAGAAGAATGAGGGGAGATCAAATTAAGATGATAAAAAGTATGGATAAAGTAGACGTTCTAAAAGAGGCATTCTAGAACGGTAGGTCATATTCTTAGGGTAATAAGTAGCAAATTTGAAACGGAGTTAAGGAGAAACTGCTTTTCCCAAAGGGTTGTGAATCTGTGGAATTGGCTACCCCAGAGTGCGGTGGTTGCTGGGGCAGTGAGTAACTATAAGGAGGAGTTAGATTGGTAATGGGTTGAAGGGTTGTGGAGAATGGGCAGGGCGGTGGAGCTAATGCCAGGATGAGATCAGCAATGATCAAATGGCGGAGCAGACTCGATGGGCCTAATTCTGCTTCTATATCGTATGAACTTATGAACTTACGATTTAGTGAGGCAATCCCAGAGTTGAGGCCTTGGGAGCTAAAGGGCAGCATGTTAGCACAGTGGTTCGCACTGTGGCTTCACAGCGCCAGGGTCCCAGGTTCGATTCCCTGCAGGGTCAGGATACAGGGATTAAGGAATTGAGCCTGAGCTCGAGTAGATAGTAGGAAGGATGCCAACTGGGAGAGTTGGACAGTTTTGTGTCCCAGGGTCATCATCGGAGACAAGAACACCATCCAAACAGGGTGTAAAATATCCTCATTGATAATCGCCACGCCTCAGCTCGGGAGAAAGAAAAATAAATGCCATATGGCTTTTCCTTCCAAATTGAAATGTTTTCTATCTGCAGGATGGCAGTCGGAAACACTGCCGTCACCTTCAATTAATGCTACACTGTGCATCTGTTGCCGATTATTGTGTTGTGGCTGATGCTGATCATGTTACTTTGTAGCAGCAGTAACAAAATCAGTTAAAGAAATGAAAAAAGAATTAATCGCTGAGGCAGGAAGCTTAAAATCTCTTTGTTACCCAGATTGATCCTTCGCCAAAAACTGTTGGATTTCTTCACACACAAGAGGTTTGTTGTCTCTCTCTCTCTCTCTCTCTTTCTCTCTCAGCTGCGCTTTGCTTGAAGGAGTTCTCAGCCTTTATCCTCCCATCTCCTTGAGATAAGCTTGGCGAAGGCGGATTGGAGCCTTTGCGTTGGCAGGCAATGGCATCTTAGTGGGAAATCTTTCTTTGGGTTATCCTGCCATGTTCCATTGAGCGACTGGCTTTATTTTTGGAACGGTGAGTGCAGGCATCTGAAGAGATTGTGCGGGCGGTTCTTGGAGAGCCTGATAAGGGATGGTTTTCTTCAGTCTACTGTTTGACATGTGGAGGCAGCCTTGCGCCCTCGCGAAGAGGCACGTTTGCCTTGGCTGGCGCTGCTGATTGTTCGAATCATCGTGCTTATCAAAGCAGCTCGCACAATCTCAGGATGTCCCGAAGCACTTCACAGTCAATGAAGTACCCTTTCAGAAGCACAGTGGCAAGTTTGGAGCACAGCAAGCTCCCACAAACAGCTGCGACGTAACGACCAGATCCTATTTTTTCCCAGTGATGTTGGCTGAGGGATAAATATTTTTCCAGGACATTGGAAGAGAGAATTCCCCTGTTCTTCTTCAAATTAGGGTGCAGATCTTTACACCCACCCGAGAGAGCAGAGGGAGCCTCAGTTTAACACAGTGGTGGGCAACCTAGAAGAGACATGGAGGGCGCAATTCAACGATCCCGTTATGCCCAACGTGGATCCTGGCAGAATGGGTGAATCGCTCGCATGCCCCAAATCAGGCTCCGCACTGGGCTGATCTCGGGTCACCCAACTTGCTCCGCCCGCCGCGTTCTGAATATTTAAATGAGTCTTGCAGCTCAATTAAATACCCAGACGCCAAATTCACTCGGTGCCCGGGACTCACCGACCACACCTGGGAGACCTCCCCAATTCAATGTTTAGTTCCGGTCCACACAAACGTTGTCCAGTCGTAAAAGCACCTTGGCCTGTGTGTTCAGAGACAGGGGAAGGTGGCACCCTGGCGCAGCAAACCCGATAGACTCGTAGTGCCACCCCCCGCCATCCTGGCAGTGCCACTCTGGCAAGGTGCCAGGAGTGCTGCCAAGCTGTCCAGGTGCCAGGTTGGCACTGCCAGGGGTCGGCTCCAGGGTAGCCTTGCCAGGATGAGATGGGCGGGGGGGTTCCCGGGGGCCTCCTCAAGGTTGGGGGAGGGTCAAGGCGGTCAAGGGTCAAGCACTGGGACTGCGGCGCTGAGGAGCCGGGTTCGAATCCCGGCCCCGGGTCACTGTCCGTGTGGAGTTTGCACATTCTCCCCATGTCTGCGTGGGTCTCACCCCCACAACCCAAAGATGTGCAGGTTAGGTGGATTGGCCACGCTAAATTGCCCCTTAATCAGAAAAAATAATAATTGGGTACTCTAAATTTATTTTTTTTTAAAGTTTTTTGCAGGCCCCCCCCCTCACTCAAAAGAGTCTGGGGGAACCTGAAAGGGCGGTAGCACAGTGGGTAGCACTGTTGCTTCACAGTTCCAATGTCCCAGGTTTGATTCCCGCTTGGGTCACTGTCTGTGCGGAGTCTGCACGTTCTCCCCGTGTCTGCGTGGGTTTCCTCCGGGAGCTCCGGTTTCCTCCCACAAGTCCCCAAAGGCGTGTTGTTAAGCGAATTGGACGTTCAGAATTCTCCCTCAGTGTACCCGAACAGGTGCCGGAATGTGGCGACTAGGGGATTTTCACAGTAATTTCATTGCAGTGTTAATGTAAGCCTACTTGTGACAATAAAGATTATTATTATTATGTATGTGTGTATGGTGTATGTGTGCACGCTTATGTGCGTGTGTCAGGTTATACAGATTGTGAGCCTAAGCATAGACCCTACCTGCCAAGTCTGCACTGACCCTCTGAAACATGAGACCCATGGGCCCACTCACCCACCCTATCGCCGTAACCCCACCTAACCTGCACATCTTTGGTGTGCGGGGGGGGGGGGGACCGGAGCACTGGGAGGAAACCCACGCAGGCACGGGGAGAACGTGCAGACTCCGCACAGACAGTCACTCAAGGACCTGGTCCCTTGAGCTGTGAGGCAGCAGTGCTAACCACTGTGCCACCGTGCCACCACGTGTGGCCCATCAGGGATATGAGTGCAGCCTATGAGACATTTTGTTGACCGTTGCCACATTCCGCTGGTTTCCATCCGCGTAGCTTTTTTCTTACCGGTTTGACTGAAGTGATTTGCGAGGGCGAGTGAAGTGAGGTGGGCATTGATTGCTCACAACATTGACTGTGAGAGCCGAGCGCTCCCTCTGTATCCAAAGTGTAATTATTCGTTTTGTTTCCACCATTTGAAGTTGATGGCAGTTCTGTTAATATATAAATGCTGAAGCATTTGCTATAACTTATGAAAGATTTGGCAAATATTCAATCGTATTGATGGGGTCAAGGTTAGTGGACAAGCCCGATTTCGATCTTGCGGCCCACTGAGATGACGGAGGGCCACTCATGCGGCCGACTCACTGGGCTAACATCTCAACCAGAAGATATCACCTCGAACTTTGGTCAAGATTTGTGACTGAGAATAATTTTTATTTTTCAAGAAGTCACCAATTTCAGAAGGAGGGAGAAAATGGTTTTGAGATCGGGCACAGTTGCCACCAATGTGCCCCCCTGTCGCATTGGGGGAGTGGGGGTAGCTGCAGTGTGGCTTTGTAAATGATAAACTGCAGAATGGAGCTCCAAAGCCCCCTTTCATCCTCCTTCTTAAAGGGGCTACAACTAAGAATAATTTAAAAAAACAAGTGTCTCCTACACCTCACCCATTCAAATAAAAGAACGGCAGCAAAGATCAGGCAGAGCAAGTGAAATCCCTGAAAACACTGCATTATGGGTGGCAATGTAGCACAGTGGTTAGCACTGTGGCTTCATAGTGCCAGGGTCCCAGGTTCGGTTCCCGGCTTGTGTCACTCTGTGCGAGTTTCTGCACATTCTCCCTGTGTCTGCAGTGAAGTTACTGTGAAAAGCCCTCAGTCGCTACATTCCGGCGCCTGTTCGGGTACACGTGGACTTGTGGGAGGAAACCGGAGCACCCGGAGGAAACCCACGCAGGCACGGGGTGAACGTGCAGACTCCGCACAGACAGTGACCCAGCAGGGAATCGAACCTGGGACCCTGGCACTGTGAGCTAACCGCTGTGCTACTGTGCCACCCATAAACGAAGATACGTAGTCGGCAGGATTCAAGCCTGTGCGGGGAAACCCCAATGGATTTCTCGTCCATCGCCTTAACCACTCGCCCATGACTACTGGTCTTTTTTTAAGGTTGGCAAGATGTAACGAGCGGTGTGCCACAGGGATCAGTGCTGGATCAATTTCTGGAAATGACTTGGGTAAAGGGATTGAAAGGGTGGCTGCTGGCGATTCAAAGATAGGTAGGGAAGCAAGTTGTGAACAGGACATTGGGATAAAAAGACATGGATCGGTTAAATGAATGACGAAGATCTGGTAAGTGGAGTACAATGTGGGCTGATGAGAAATTGCCCACTTTGTCAGGAAGATTTAAAAAGATGCTTGTTATCAAAATGGTGAGAGATTGCAGAGCTCTGAGGGATCTGGGTGACCTAGTGCATGAATCACAATATGCAGGCTCAGCAAGTAATTAAGAAAGCTAATGGAATGTTATCATTTATTGCCATGGGAATTGAATACAAAGGTAGGGAAGTTATGTTTCAATTGTACAGGGGACTAGTGAGACCACATCTGGAGTACTGTGCACCCTTTTGGCCACCTTATTGAAGGAAGGATGTAAATGCATTGGGAGCAGTTTGGAAAAGGTTTACCAGTCTAACATCTGGAATGGGTGCATTGTTTAATGAGGAAAAGTTTGGAGAGGCTGGCCTTGTATCTGCTGGAGTCGGGAAGAGTGATCGATTAAAACATATAAGATCCAGAAGGTCTTGACAGGGTGGATATGGAGAGGATGTTTCCTCTTGTGGGAGAATCTAGAACTGGGGGGTCACTGTTTGAAAGTAGGGGATCACCCATTTAAAACGGAGATGACGCAAAATATTTTCTCTCAGAAGCTTGTGAGTCTTTGGAACTCGCTTCTTGAAAAGTTGGCGGAACCGCGTCTTCGAATATTCTTAAGGTAGAGATGTATAGATTCTTGGTAAATAAGGGGGTGATAGGTTATCGGGATAGGTGGGATGCAGATTTGAGGGTGCTATCAGATCAGCCATGATCTTACTAAACGGTGGAGCAGGCTCGAGGGGCTGAATGGCCGGCTCCTAATTCATCTGTCTCGGAATGTCGAAGTTGGTGCCAGATAGCTTCGACCCTTGGTCCCCAATGCTTTGTTTGAGGAGATGGTGGTGTAGTGGTAATATCAGTGGGCTAGTAATCCAGAGGTCCAGGCTGATACTTTGGGGACATGGGTTCAAATCCCACCATGGCAGCTGGTGGAATTTAAATTCAATGAAAAAATCTGGAATTTCAGGCGATTGTCAGTAATGGTGAGCGTGTGAAACTGTGGTTAACTGTTGCAAATCGGGTTCACTAATGCCAATTTAGGGAAGGAAATCTGCCGTCCTTACCCTGGGCTGGCGCCTATCTGATTCCAGACTCGTAGCGATGCGGTTTGCCCTTAGCTGCCTTCTGGGATGACCCAGAAAGCCACTCATTTCAAGGGCAGTTAGAGATGGGCAACAGTTTCTGGCCCAGCCCAGTGATGCCCACCTCCCATGACAGAATAGATGGGGGGGGGGGAGGAAATGATCGCCTTTTTGTCAATCCCGCTCTTACCGAGTTCTTGGCTTCTTGTTGAAGTCCGTCTGTCTAATGGCGACTCTTTAACGTTGTATTGTTTTTGCATTAAGGAACGGTGGGTGGACTCTCTGGGCTTCCTGGGCGCCGTGCAGTACAACATGTGGAATCGGCTTTCAGGTTCGCCAGCGTACCTGCAGTAATCCCACGCCCCGCTACGGAGGACGAGTCTGTGTGGGTCAGAGCAGGGAAGAGAGGTAAGCTCCCCACGTTCCCATTGCCTCTTCCCCAATTGAAGTCTTCTATTTCTCGAGAAAGGAGAATGAATGTTTTGGTCAGGGTATATATTTTTGCCTTAATCAGCCACTTTTCTTTTCCTGATATTGGATGGATTTCCACACTTCCCCTTCTGCCCCGGAGGCACTGACTCTTGCCCTTGGCTAAGAAAGAGGGGAAAAAAGAGGGAGGGTGAAGGAGAAAGAGGTGGGAAAGAGAGGGAAGAGAGGAAGAGAGAGAGAGGGAGGGTGAAAGAGAGAGGGGAGGGAGAAAGAGAGAGGGGGAAAGAGAGTGAGGCGGGAAAGAGAACAAGTAGGCGGAAAGAGGGGGTAAACAGAGAGATGGGAAAGAGATAAAGAGAGAGCAGGATAGAGAGACAGAGGAGGGGGAAGAGAGAGAGGGGGAAGAGAGAGAGAGGGGGGAAAGAGAGATGAAGGGAAAAGAGAAAGAGAGAGCAGGATAGAGAGAGAGAGGAGGGTAATCGAGAGGTAGGAGGAGATAGAGAGGAGGGGGTAATAGAGAGAGGAGGTGGATAGAGAGAGCGTGGAGAGAGATAGAGAGCAGGATAGAGGAAGAGAGAGAGGGGGAAGAGAGAGGAGGAGAAAAGAGAAAGAGAGCAGGATAGAGAAAGAGAGGAGAGTAATCGAGAGGTAGGAGGGAATAGAGAGGAGGGGTAATAGAGAGAGAGTGGAGGGGGATAGAGAGAGTAGAGGGATATATAGAGAGTGGAGGGGGAGAAGAGATAGTGGAGGGGATAGAGAGAGTGGAGGGATATAGAGAGAGTGGAGGGATATAGAGAGAGTGGAGGGATATAGAGAGAGAGGAGGGATATAGAGAGAGTGGAGGGATATAGAGAGAGTGGAGGGGGGTAGAGAGAGTTGAGGGATATAGAGAGAGAGGAGGGGGAGGAGAGAGTGGAGGGATATAGAGAGAGTGGAGGGGTATAGAGAGAGTGGAGGGGTATAGAGAGAGAGGAGAGGGAGGAGAGAGTGGAGGGGTATAGAGAGAGAGGAGGGGGAGGAGAGAGTGGAGGGATAAAGAGAGAGTGGAGGGATAAAGAGAGAGTGGAGGGGGATAGAGAGAGTGGAGGGATTTAGAGAGAGAGGGGGGTATAGAGAGAGTGGAAGGGGATAGAGAGAGTGGAGGGATAAAGAGAGAGAGGAGGGGGAGGATAGAGTGGAGGGGTATAGAGAGAGTAGAGGAGGAGGAGAGAGTGGAGGGATATAGAGAGAGTGGAGGGGTATAGAGAGAGTGGAGGGGTATAGAGAGAGAGGAGAGGGAGGAGAGAGTGGAGGGGTATAGAGAGAGAGGAGGGGGAGGAGAGAGTGGAGGGGTATAGAGAGAGAGGAGGGGGAGGACAGAGTGGAGGGATAAAGAGAGAGTGGAGGGGTATAGAGAGAGTGGAGGGGTATAGAGAGAGAGGAGAGGGAGGAGAGAGTGGAGGGGTATAGAGAGAGAGGAGGGGGAGGACAGAGTGGAGGGATAAAGAGAGAGTGGAGGGGGATAGAGAGAGTGGAGGGGTATAGAGAGAGTGGAGGGATAGAGAGAGAGAGGAGGGGAGGAGAGCGTGGAGGGATAAAGAGAGAGTGGAGGGGGATAGAGAGAGTGGAGGGATTTAGAGAGAGAGGGGGGTATAGAGAGAGTGGAAGGGGATAGAGAGAGTGGAGGGATAAAGAGAGAGAGGAGGGGGAGGAGAGAGTGAAGGGGTATAGAGAGAGTGGAGGGGGATAGAGAGAGTGGAGGGATATAGAGAGAGGAGGGGGAGGAGAGAGTGGAGGGGTATAGAGAGAGTGGAGGGATAGAGAGAGAGAGGAGGGGAGGGGAGCGTGGAGGGATAAAGAGAGAGTGGAGGGGGATAGAGAAAGTGGAGGGGGATAGAGAGAGTGGAAGGGGATAGAGAGAGTGGAGGGGGATAGAGAGAGTGGAGGGATATATAGAGAGAGGAGGGGAGGAGAGAGTGGAGGGATTTAGAGAGAGAGGAGGGGGAGGAGAGAGTGGAGGGATATAGAGAGAGTGGAGGGATATAGAGAGAGTGGAGGGGGATAGAGAGAGTGGAGGGGGATAGAGAGAGTGGAGGGATATATAGAGAGAGGAGGGGAGGAGAGAGTGGAGGGATTTAGAGAGAGAGGAGGGGGAGGAGAGAGTGGAGGGATATAGAGAGAGTGGAGGGGTATAGAGAGAGTGGAGGGGTATAGAGAGAGTGGAGGGAGATAGAGAGAGTGGAGGGATATAGAGAGAGAGGAGGGAGAGGAGAGAGTGGAGGGATTTAGAGAGAGAGGGGGGTATAGAGAGAGTGGAGGGGTATAGAGAGAGGAGGGGGAGGAGAGAGTGGAGGGGTATAGAGAGAGAGGAGGGTATAGAGAGAGTGGAGGGATTTACAGAGAGTGGAGGGGTATAGAGAGAGTGGAGGGTTAGAGAGAGAGAGGAGGGAGAGGAGAGAGTGGAGGGATTTAGAGAGAGAGGGGGGTATAGAGAGAGTGGAGGGGTATAGAGAGAGTGGAGGGATAGAGAGAGAGGAGGGGGAGGAGAGAGAGTGGAGGGGTATAGAGAAAGTGGAGGGGGATAGAGAGAGTGGAGGGATACCGAGAGAGAGGAGGGGGAGGAGAGAGTGGAGGGGGATAGAGAGAGTGGAGGGATATAGAGAGAGAGGAGGGGGAGGAGAGAGTGGAGGGATTTAGAGGGAGAGGGGGGTATAGAGAGAGTGGAGGGGTATAGAGAGAGGACGGGGAGGAGAGAGTGGAGGGGTATATAGAGAGAGGAGGGTATAGAGAGAGTGGAGGGATATAGAGAGAGAGGAGGGTATAGAGAGAGTGGAGGGGTATAGAGAGATTGGAGGGGTATAGAGAGAGGAGGGGGAGGAGAGAGAGTGGAGGGGGATAGAGAGAGTGGAGGGTTATAGAGAGAGGAGGGGGAGGAGAGAGAGTGGAGGAGAGATTTCCAGCATCTGCAGTACTTTGCATTTCAAAGAGTGGATCTAAGAGCTGCCTGTCTGGCCATGAAACATTCAATCCATTATGCTAGTTTGATGAGGTGTGTATGGTATTCCTGTACGAAGCAGAGAGATGGGAAGCTTATGCTCTTGCTAACCACTTGTGTGAAGAAGAATCATAGAATCCCTACAGTGCAGAAGGAGACCATTCAGCCCATCCTGTCTGCACCAACCCTTCAATATACCACCCTGCCTCGGCCCAATCCTCCGCCCTATTCCTGCAACACCACCCTAAGGGCAATTTATCATGGCCAATTCTCCCAACCTGCACATCTTTGGACTGTGGGAGGAACTCCACGCAGACAAGGGGAGAACGTGCAGACTCCGCACAGACAGTGACCCAAGCCGGGAATCGAACCCGGGTCCCTGGTGCTATGAGGCAGCAGTGCTGACCACTGTGCCGCCCCTTTCCGAGCATGCTGGGTGATGATTGGCCATGCACCCATCCGTCCTCTGTACCTCGGCCACGGTTGTATCTTCGACAGCCTGCGTCGATGATGGGTGCGATCCTCTGGTTGATGTCCAACACACTCATTTCTTTGTTTCCTAATTCATTTTCAGCATGTGGGCGTCGCTGGCTCGGCCAGCACCTGTTGCCCATCCCTAATTGCCCTTAGGAGGGTGATGGTGAGCCGCCTTCTTTAACCACTGTAGTGGATGTGGTTTTGCTGCACCCACAGCGATGTTTGGGATGGCATTCCAGGTTGTGACCAGTGACCGTGAAGGAACAGCCATTCTGTGTCCAAGTTGGGATGGCGTGACTCGGAGGGGAACCTAGTGGAGATGCATCACCTCCCAGACCTGCCACGGCCACCAATTGGGAGGACAAGGGCAGCAGACAGGACATGTCAGGGAGATGATGTTGCTGATATTTAAGCTCACCAGGCCTGTGTTATCCAGCCCCGCATTGAGCAGTGCATGTACCCACTGCATCCCGCGAAGGGTCGTGGTTATAAAATCTTCTTTACGCTCCGGTAATTGACCTCCGATGAAGCTGGCTCCTTTCGTTTCAGGTTTTGCAATGAGAACGCAGCTTGCCCGCTCGCCATGTTCTGGTCCAGCTGGGGCCCATGGACCAGATGCAGCGCTGATTGTGGTGGAGGGATGCATTCCCGACAGAGGAGCTGCGAGAATGGCAATACCTGCCCGGGTTGTACGGAGGTTTGTGCAAATGTTGTCATCCGTTGGAAGCCGGGAGAAAGTATCCGATCTGTCAGTGCCAGGAATACCCTCCCACCCACTGGCACAACCTCCCACACTGCCCCTGATTTGTTCAAACCTGGTTGGCTAAATTCCAAACTGCCGCTATCATCATTACCCAGGTCTTCAAGGATCAAGCAATGAGCTAGGTGTCTAGAATGTCCCGTCAAGAAAGTAGACCATTGGGCAAGATCTTCCAGCTTGTTCATGCTGGTGGGATCTTCCAGCCCCACCGATGGCACACCCCGCCATGGGTTTCCCGGTGGCGTGGGTGGATTCAATGGGACATCCCGTTGACGGCGGTGAGACCAGAAGATGCCACAGCCGGTCAACGGCAGATCGCCTCCTGCCATGGGGAGGCCAGAGACTCTCGCCCATGGAACAAAGAGATAAAGACCAGCGCTTATAGAATGTTCCTCGTGATCTTAGGACATTTCATAGCTCTTTATGGCAAAAGAAGCACTTTGGGAATGTCATCGCTGTTTAGGGGGTCCGATGGAATTTAAATTCAATTAATAAAATCTGGAATCCAAAGCTAGTCTCTGTAATGGTGACCATTACATTATCGTCAATTGTTGTAAAAACCCATCTGATTGACAAATGCCCTTTAGTGAAGGAAATCTGCCTTCCTTACCTGGTCTGGCCTATGATTGGCTCCAGACCCACAGCAGCATGGTTGACTCTTAGCAGCCCTCTAAAAATGCAGTGCCTCTTGGGGATGGTACACATGGCTGCCACTGTGCGTCGGTGGTGGATGGAATGGAGGTTGAGGGTGTTGAATGGTGTGCCAATCAAGCGGGGCTGCTTTGTCCGAGGATGGTGTTGAGCTTCTTGAGTTTTGTTTGGAGCTGCTACTCATCCAGGCAAGTGGAGAGTGTTCCATTACACTCCTGACTTGTGCCTTGTAGATGGTGGACAGGCTTCGGGTGGGGGTGTGAGGGGGGGGGGGGGGGGGGGGGGGGGGGTGGAATTTTGGTGTCCTTGCTCTTGGTTCCTGATTGCCTTCCCTGGACAGGGATCTACACTTCACACGGTCTTCATCTCTCAGCTGAGAGCTCCGTGCGTTGCTTGCCCATTCCCGCGGGGATCGTCACAGATATCTCGAGCTCCGGCGCAGTCACTGACGGCAGCCGCGCCCCCTGGTGGCCAGCGTTGCGTGGTGCTGGGCCGGAACGGGAAGGTTTCAGGTTGGAAATTCCTGCCTCTCCTCACTGAAAGTGAAAGTGACACAAATGGAGAGGAGGAGGTCAGCTCGCTAATCCATGTAGGGATGTCAATATTAAATCCAAACATCTGCTCTGGGAAACCTTGACTACACTGTGAGAAAAAAAAGAAGGAAATCCTGGCAGAATTCCAAAATGAATCGGTTGTCAAAATATGCTGGGTTGGTTAGCAAAGATTCCTGAGTGGAGACAGTTTGATGCAATTGGGACCCTTCCTTTGGGGATATTATTACCATGATCTTTGTTATGTTTATTTTGACTTTTACCCTTTGAAGGGGGCTGGAATCTGTTTGCACACAAATTATGTATAAGCAGACTTTAGAAAAATCTAGATATAATTCTTACAATCTTAATTGTAGAACAGCATTATTTTTTTATTCTAAAAGATTTACAATCCAATATCTTAGTTTTTTAAAAAATGTATTTTATTACAAACATGTATCAAAACAGGTTACAGCCAGTAAACACCCCGGGAAACATACTTCCCACCAATCAACTGTACAGTCTGTACAGAATTTTCCCCATTTTCTCTGAAACCCCAAATATCGCCACCAAAGGGTCCGGGTCCACCTCCTCCTCCACTATCCTGGCTAAGACCGCGAACACTCCCGCCCAGAATCTTCCCAATTTTTTTGCAACCCCGAAACATATGCGCGTGATTCGCTGGCCCCCGCCTACACCTCTCACACTCATCTGCTACCCCCTGAAAGAACCCACTCATTCTCGACCGAGTCATATGCATCCTGTGCACCACCTTCCACTGTATCTGTCTCATCCTTGCACATGAGGAGGTCTCGTTTACCCTACGAAGTGCCTCACTCCATACTCCCCAATGGATCTCCATTCCCAACTCCGCTTCCCATTTCTCCTTGATCTTCACCACCCGCTCGCCTTCCTGCTCCCTTGTATATATCCCCAATTCTTCCCTCCCCTTCCACATCCGGGAGCAGCAGTCGCTCCAGCAGGGTGTACCCCGGCAACCTAGGGAACCCCCTCCAGACCTTTCGTGCAAAGTCCCTAACCTGCAGATACCTGAACTCACTCCCCCTCATCTGCTCTACCCTCTCCCATAGCTCCTCCAAACTGGCGAACCCTTCCTCCAAATACAGATCCCTCACCTTGACCAGCCCCACTTCCCTCCACCTCCTGTATACACTATCTGCCCCCCCCCCCCCCCCACGACTCAAACTCATGATTCTCGCACTGTGGCGTTACCACTGACAACCCTTCCACCCTAAAATGCCTCCTCAACTGATTCCATATCTTCGGTGTGGACTGCACCACCAGGCTCCCTGAATACCCACTCGGAGCCATTGGCAATGCTGCCGTCACCATAGCCCTCAAACTAGACCCCTTACAAGATTCTTCCTCCATCCTAACCCACTCTACCCCTTCCAACATCTTAGCTTAGTGCAGAGTTTAAACTGGATAAAACGATGTAGTGGGGTTGGGGTAGAGGCATGAAATATGCTTTATTCAATGTCAATTTAAGGCCTAAACCTTTTCATGAATTCTGAACATCTGCATGCAGCATGTGTCTGCCCAATTTAACTTCCTGTTCTCGTGAGCTTCTTACACTTTTGTCAGCTTCGTCCTGTTATAATTCCTATGCCCGCATATGCAATGTTCCCACCCACATAAACCTGTCACTCCGTGGATTCTCACGCATCGCTCAAATTAATTTCTGAAAATGTTTCAGCCGCCATCTTTCGTCAGTAATTGAAAAGTCTAATGTCCCAAGTAAAAGTGTCATCAAAATTTTAAATGGACTCATTTCGCCGTAACATGATTGCGTTTAATCATTGAACTGCCTCGCGAGTCTTTTTAGTGGCCACAGAGGAGTTCAAAACGAGAGGCGTAAAGAAACTTATTTCATTACAAAGTAAGTTATGTACACAGTGCACGCCAGGTCCCAGGCGGGACTGCACATGCTCGGCTGTCATCTGGGCCGACTTGTATGCTGGAGGCCATTTACTCCGCGGATGGGCACCTGTCCCTCAGCAGGAAGCTCATATTCTACGAGGCTAATTGGTCCATCCCATAGATCCCGTGCAGGTTATAACAGTGATTTAATGCCTTCATTGACATTTATAATTGACAGCCTCAGCCGCTCCAGCTGTTGTGGGTTATGGAGGCAGTTCAGAGGAGGTTCACCAGATTGATTCTAGGGGTGAAAGGGTTGACGTATGAGGAAAGATTAAACAGTTTGGAATTATACTCGCTGGAGTTTAGAAAGATGAGAGGGGATTTGATCGAGGTGTATAAAATACCAAAAGGGATTGAAAAAATAAACGTAGACCAAATGTTCCCCCTTGTGGGGAATCTAGAACGAGAGCTCACAGATATAGATTGAGAGGCGGTAGATTTCGAACTGAGATGAGGAGGAACTACTTCTCGTAGAGGGTGGTGAATGTGTGGAACCCGATGCCCCACAGTGCGGTGGACTTTGAGTTATTAAATGGTTTCAAGAAGGAGATAGATACATTTCTGATTTTAAAAAATAGGTTAAAGGGATATGGGGAACAGGTAGGGAGGTTGATTTGAGACCAGGAAGAGGTCAGCCATGATCTGATTGAATGGCGGAGCAGGCTCGAGGGGCTGAATTGCCTACTTCTGCTCCTAATTCCTATGTTCCTCTTCTCCCAAAAGCCTGGGTTTGATTTGCCGTTTTTTGCCGAGAATTGTGCTTGGTAAATTTAACTTGGATTGTATAGTTTGTACTGAATGCCTCTGAACACATCAATATAATTCCGTCAGCTGTGTATAGCTGAACTGGCCATGCTGTTTCCTCCACGTTGTTCTATATATCTGATGTTTCATATCAGACAAGGCAGTCCGCTGAAGGGGCATCACAACTCACATCAGCTGGAACATTACCAGGGATGGGGGACTTCAGTTACGTAGGGAGACCAGAGAAGCTGGAGTTGTTCTCTTTAGACTAGGGAAGGTTATGGGGAGATTCCGTGGAGGTGATCAAAATCATGAAGGGTTTTGATGGAACAAATAGGGAGAACTATTCTCAGTGGCAGCAGAAGAGCCAGTAACCAGTGGAGACAGGTTTGAGATCATTGCCAAATGGACCAGAGTGAGAGGAAACTCAATGTGTTGTTGCGGTCTAGCATTCTCCACCTGGCAGGGTGGCGGGAAGCAGATGAAGAGTAACCCTCAAATGGGAATTGCATGAATGCTTGAAAAGAAACAGTTGTTTCTGTTGAGGGATCTGGGGAGAGCGGGACTAGTCAGATTGCTCTTTGAAAGGGCCAGCACCGGAATGATGGGCCAGAATAGCCTCCTTCTGTGCTGTAGAATTCGATAAAGAATTTCTACCTGAAGCATTAGCTAATTTTTCTCTTTCTGACGCTGCCAGATATGATGACTATTTCCAGAATTTTCTATCGCTTCAAAATTGGAGGATTTGCATCTTCTTTAAATATATTTTTGTTGAGTGTGTTGCGCCTAGTTAGCTCTGCGCGTTGAGGGTTTAAATGATTGTCATGCCATCTGTTGTTTGGCCCCCTTTTATTCAGCAGGTCGAGCGTTGATATGAGCTTCTTTAGTTTTATGTAGAATTACTGCCGTTTGTTTTGTGGTGTCTACGGGAAGGAGGATGGTCATTTCGGACTGCGACGAGGGGAAATCTCTTAATTCACCGGCTACTGAATCTTTGGAATTCCCCGCCCTGGAGAGGCGTGGACACTCAGTCATTGTGTATGTTCAGGACTGAGATTGATGGATTCTAGGGATCAAGGGTAAGGAGAACGACGGGAAAGTGGGGTTATGGTCGAAGGTCAGGCGTGGAGCAACCAATATTTCTTTCCGTTTTTGTGCAAGTCTCGTTCTATCATGAATTGTAGATCCAAACTATCCTGGAAATTAACCCAGGTTTTAATCTCCACATTCCCCCTGCCTGAGCTCATATTAGTCCCTTACCCCCCCCCCCCCCCCCCCCCCAATTTGCTTTGGCGCCTTTAGCTGCCCAATTAGATTCATGGTTGCGGAACCATGGGAAAAATGCCATTGGCACCTGACCTGCAAGTGACATATTGATCATTAAAAAACCAGAACAAAGTTTGGGGAGAGAGACTTGATGGGAAACTACTAAAAAATGTGTGGCAGAGCAGGAGCCGGCAGGAAAGCAGATAATGTAATTGCCGTGTGTATCATCTACAAGATGCACTGCAGTAACTCAAAAAGGTTCCTTGGACAACACCTTCCAAACCCACGACCAACACCATCTAGAAGAATAAGAGCAGCAGATACCTGGGAACCCCCAGGTTCCCCTCCAGGTCGCTCACCACCCTGACTTGGAAATATATCGCCGTTCCTTCACCATCACTGGGTCAAACTCCTGGAACTCCCGCCCTAACAGCACAGTGGGTGTACCTACACCTCCGGGACTGCAGCAGTTCAAGAAGGCAGCTCACCACCACCTTCTGAAGGGAAACTAGGGATGGATAATAAATGCTGGCCTAGCCAGCGACACCCACATCCCGTAAATTAATTTTTTTTAAACGCAGAGGAGGGTGTGAAAGAGGAGGTGGCATCACAGTATTGATCAAAGAGTCATTTACAGCAGTGAGCAGGGATGATATCTTAGCAGTCTCGTCAACTGAGGCCATATGGGTGGAACTTTAAATAATAAGGGGGCACCTACCTTGTTGGGAGTGTACTATAGGCCCTAAAATGAGCAGGGAGAGATAGAAGAGCAGATATGTGGGAAAATCCCAGAGAATTGTAAAAATTACAGGGTAATAATAGCTGGGGATTTCAACATCCCCAATATTAACTGGGATAATCAAATTGTGAAAGGCTTAGAGGGATGGAATTCTTAAGCTGTATCCAGGAGAGCTTTTAAAGCCGGAACGTAGAAAGTCTGACAAGAGGGGGGCTGATATATTGGCCTAATTTTAGCAAATGAAGCCATGCAGGTGGTAGAAGTGTCAGTGGGGAGCATTTCAGTGACAGTGACCATACCTCGGGAAGATTTAAGGAAGTTATGAAAAAGGATGGACTGGAAATAAAGGTTCTGAATTAGGGGAAGGCCGATTTTAATAGGAAAAGTCAGCTTCTGGTCAAAGTGGTCTGGGAGCAGCTGCGTGTAGAAAAATCTACATCAGAACAGGGAATTCGTTCAAAACGAAAATCGTTCAAAACGGAAATAGAGAGAGGACAGGGCCAACATGTTCCCGTAAAGATAAAAGATGGAACCAACCCAGGGAATGTCGGATGTCCAGGGATATATATTGAATAAGGAAAAAAAGGGAGGCAGATACAGGGAGGCTCAAAACAGTGGCCCCCCTAGAGGAGCATGGGAAAGTGAAGGAGGTGCTTAAAAAATAAAGTAAGAGAGCGAAGTGGGGGCAGGGGGCGGGGGGTGTAAAATCACTGGCAGGCAAAATAAAGGAAAACCCAAGGTATTTTAAAATATATTAAGGGCAAGAGGGTGACCAGAGAAAGAGCAAGGCCCATTAAGAACCAAAGTGGCAATGTTCGTGTGAAGACATAGGTGAGGTTTTAAATGAGTGTTTTACATCTGTGTTCATTCTGAAGAAGGATGATGTACGTATAAAAATCAGGAAGGGGACTGTGATATAATTGAACAAATTAGCATTGGGAGGGAGGGGGTATTAACAGGTTTAGTGGGCTTAAAAGGGGGATAAACCTCCAGGCCCAGATGGGATGCATCCCAGGCTGCTGCGGGAGGCCAGGGAAGAGATTGCAGGGGCTCTCGCTCTAGTCTTTGAATCCTCTCTGACCACAGGTGAGGTGCCAGAGGGCTGGAGGACAGTTAATGTGATACCATTATTCAAGAAGGGGAGCAGGGTTAAACTGGGTAATCACAGGCCTGTGGGTCTAATATCACTGGTAGATAAATTATTGGAAAAAGTTCAGAGGGACGGTATTAATCTGCATTTGGAGAGGCAATGATTAATCAAGGATAGTCAGCATGGCGATAAATTAAATTGAATTTTTTGAGGAGGTGACTAGGTGTGTATTTGAGAGCTGGGTTGTTCATGGTCTTCAGTAATGCTTTTGACAAGTTCCTGTATGGGAGATTGATCAAGACGGCAAGAGCCCATGGCATCCAGAGCAATTTGGCAAATTAGATCCAAAATTGGCTTTTTGGCAGGAGACAGAGGGTGAAGGTCAAAGGTTGTTTTTGTGACTGGAAGCCTGTGTCCAGTGAGTACCGCAGGGATCAGTGCTGTGTCCCGCGCTGGTTTGAAGGGTACATTGATGATCCAGATGTGAAAGTAAGAGATATGATCAGTAAAGATCGTAAATTACACAAAAATTGGTGGCGTGGTAAACAGCAAGGCAGAAAGTCTTAGATTACAGGATGATATAGACGGGTTGGTCAAATGGGCAGAACAGTGGCAAATGGAATTTAAACCTGGAAACTCTGAGTGATGCATTTTGGGAGAACTGACGAGGCAAGGAAATATACAATGAATGGCCAGACACCAGCATGTACAGAGGGACATTGGGGTGCATGTCCATATTAAGAAGGCATATGGGATATTTGCCTTTGTTAGCCGAAGCATAGAATATAAGAGCAGGGAGGTTATGATGGAGCTGTATAAAACGCTAGAGTACTGTGTGCAGTTCTGGTCACCACACTATAGGAAGGATGTGATAGCACTGGACAGGGTGCAGACGAGATTCACCGGGATGTTGCCTGGACTGGAGCCTTTCAGCTTTGAAGAGGCTGGTTAGGCTGGGGTTGTTTTCCTTCGAGCAGAGAAGGCTGATTGGCTGATTGAGGTGTACAAAATTATGAGGGACCAGAGAGAAAGAAACTCTTCCCCTTAGTAGAGAGGTCAGTAACCAGGGGGCACAGATTTAAGGTAAAGGGCATGAAATTTAGAAAGGATTTGAGGAAAACGTTTCTCACACAGAGAGTGGTGGGAATCTGGAACTCACTGCCTCAAAGGGTGGTAGAGACGGGAACCCTCACAACATTTAAGAAGCATTTAGATGAGCACTTGGGACGCCAAAAGCACACAAGGCTACGGACTAAGTGCGATAAAATGGGATTAGAATAGATAGGTGCTTGCTGACCGGTGCAAGACACGATGGGCTGAAGGGCCTCTTTTCGTGCTGTAAAACTCTTATAGCTCTAAGCCAGTTGATTATCTTCTTTTGCAATAAGATACTGTGAGGCCCACTGTAGATTCCTCCACTACCTGCAAACTAGCCAATCTTTCAACTTCTGTCTCCCCTCAAGATTCAAACAGAGAGTGAACTGCAGCTACAGCCCACACAGTCATTGATGATGGTAGCTCTGCTTACAGTGCAGATCTATCTAACTGTCAATTACTCAAGCTAACTGCTCTCAGTGAGCAGCAACCTGCACAAGGCCCAAACTGCAATTGTGTCAGAAAGCACCTAGATAAATTGAAACCAGATACCCTTCATTTCTGCCCATCTCCATAATGCTGTATCTGGGCTGTCCACAAACTGACCTTTATATTAATTATTCCTTATTTGTAACTTCTCCTTTGATCTAATGAAGTAAATGGGTTTTATAACCTTTCAGGGTTTACTGAATGCTTTTAAGCTAATTTAGCACTACCTCCTGATCTCTGGACTGCCCTAGTTTGCAAGGATTGCAGACATCATGACGCAGAATTTCCCATCGTACGTCAATGGACCTTTGGCTACCTCTCCAAGTTTTCCACACCCAGTGTTCCAGTAAATCCTGACCCATCGGCACGGTGGCACAGTGGTTAGCACTGCAGTCTCACAGCACCAGGGATCCAGGTTCAAATCTGGCCTCAGGTGTCTGTCTGTGCCGAGTCTGCCCGTTCTCCCTGTGTCTGCGTGGGTTTCCTCCGGCTGCTCCAGTTCCCTCCCACAGTCCAAAGACGTGCAGGTTAGGTGGGGCTACGGGGATAGGGCAAGGGAGTGGGCCGCGGTAGGGCGCTCTCTCAAGAGGGGCATTGAAGACACCTTCTGCACTGTAGAGATTCCAAGGGTGGCAGATTTAAAACAGAAATGAAGGGGGAATGACTTTGTTCGATTGGTTGTGAATCTGGAATTCTCTACCCCAGAGTGGAGTGGATACCGGAACACTGAACAAATTCAAGGAGGAGATAGATAGGTTTTTGATTAGTAGCGGGATGAAGGGTTATGGGGAGCGGGCAGGAAGATGGAGATAAGGCTGAGAAGAGATCAGCCATGAGTGTATAGAATGGCAGAGTTAGCTCGAGGGGTTAAATTGCGTCCTCCTGCTCTTAATTCTTATGTTACGTTAAATAACACTGTGAACTAAGTGGGTCTCGCAATTGTAAGAGATAGTTGAGGTGAATGGCGTATTTTGTATTTAAGAGGAAACTAGATAAACACACGAGGGAGAAAGGTTTGAAGGATACATAGATTAGGTTAGATAAAGATGGGTGGGAGACAGATCGTGCGGAATCATAGAATTCACAGTGCAGAAGGAGGCCATTCGGCCCATCGAGTCTGCACCAGCCCCTGGAAAGAGCATCCTACTTCAGCCCACGCCTCCACCCTATCCCCGTAACTTGACCTAACCTTTTTGGACACTAAGTGGGCATTTAGCATGGCCACCCCACCTAACCTGCACATCTTTGGACAGTGGGAGGAAACCGGAGCACCCGGAGGAAACTCACGCAGACACGGGGAGAACGTGCAGACTCCACACAGTCACCCGAGGCCGGAATAGAACCTGGGACCCTGGATCTGTGAGGCAGCAGTGCTAACCACTGTGTCGCCCAATAGGTCTTGCGGCACAGTGGCACTGTCCCTACCCCTGGCCCAGAAGCTGCAAGCCCCCCCCCCCCCCCCAGGATTTGCTGGTTGCAGAAGGACCATTCCCCCCCCCCCCCCCAAGGAGTTGCTGGTTGCAGAAGGACCATTCCTGATATGGTTCACCAGGCAAATAACCAGCCTGCAAATCCTTCCATCACCTCCCACTGTTCTCCAAAGAGGAAAGAAAGTGTGCGTGAAAATGAACTCAAAGAAGTTTATTTTGTTTAGGCAGCAAAAAGACGGGGAGGAAGTTCTCAACTGCTCTCTATTTCTCCCAACATACTGTTCCACTGTGTTCCGAGAGGGAGAATTTGCAAGAAGCCATCCCTTTTATAGCTGCTGATTCGCAGAAAGACAAATACCTCGGATATTTTGAAAGGCGCCCAAGGGGCTTGGCTGCTCAGAGGAATGGGGTGGTGGGGGGGAGGAATGAGGAGGGATGTATAACGCTGTAGGTTAGGGTCAGCTAAGTGTCAGCTCTTTTGTATTCTCCACCAGGGCCCATGTAACACATCTGTTTGGTATTCCCCTTAATTGAGTTGTTATTTTTTCATAAAATATAACCCATGTCGAATGGGTCGGCCTCAGAGCAGGATGCGATGTTTCCAATGGGCTCTCCACGAGCCGCACTGATTGTAATTGAAAGCACATTTTACACCTCCTCGTCAAGTTTACATCTTTACCTGTTTCATAATGCTCCTATTTTCTTTTTTTTTTAAATAATTTTTATTGGAATTTTTTACAGAAAATATAAAAATATAAAGTATAGCAACAAGCAGTAATATGCAACTAACAGCCCCATAACACCCACAATTCCCCCCATACCGTAACATCACATGTATCACACTCCCCCCCGCCCCCCCCCCCAACTAGAGAACTTAACCATAAATTTAAATTAAATAAATCAAATTTAAATGAAATAAGCCAACATAATCAACGTCCCCCCCCCCCCCCAACAAGAGAACTTAACCATAAATTAAAATTAAATAAATCAAATTTAAATGAAATAAGCAAACATAATCAACGTCCTCCCCCACCCCCCCGGGTTGCTGCTGCTGCTGTCCCAGTACCCGATCGTTGAGCCAGAAAGTCGAGGAAAGGGTGCCACCGTTTAAAGAACCTTTGCACCGATCCTCTCAGGGCGAATTTAACCTTCTCTAGCTTAATAAAACCCGTCATGTCATTGATCCAGGTCTCCACGCTTGGGGGCCTTGCGTCCTTCCACTGTAGCAAAATCCTTCGCCGGGCTACTAGGGACGCAAAGGCCAGCACACCGGCCTCTTTCGCCTCCTGCACTCCCGGCTCTACCCCAACCCCAAAGATCGCGAGTCCCCATCCTGGCTTGACCCTGGATCCCACCACCCTTGACACCGTCCTCGCCACCCCCTTCCAAAACTCCTCCAATGCCAGGCATGCCCAGAACATATGGGCATGGTTCGCTGGACTCCCCGAGCACCTGACACACCTATCGTCACCCCCAAAGAACCTACTCATCCTCGTCCCAGTCATGTGGGCCCTATGCAGCACCTTGAATTGGATGAGGCTAAGCCGCGCACACGAGGAGGAAGAATTTACCCTCTCCAGGGCATCAGCCCATGTCCCGTCTTCGATCTGTTCCCCCAGTTCCCCCTCCCACTTCGTTTTCAGCTCCTCTACTGACGCCTCTTCCACCTCCTGCATAAGCTTGTAGATATCGGATATCTTCCCCTCCCCAACCCAGACCCCCGAGAGTACCCTGTCACTCACCCCCCTCGCGGGGAGCACAGGGAATCCCTCCACCTGCCGTCTAGCAAATGCCTTTACCTGCAGATATCTAAACATGTTTCCCGGCGGGAGCCCAAATTTCTCCTCCAACTCCCCCAGGCTCGCACATCTTCCGTCGATAAACAGGTCCCTCAGCTGTCTGATGCCCGCTCTTTGCCATCCCCAAAATCCCCCATCCATGTTCCCCGGGACGAACCTATGGTTCCCCCTTAACGGAGCCTCCATCGAGCCCCCCACTTCTCCCCTATGTCGCCTCCACTGCCCCCAAATCTTGAGGGTAGCCGCCACCACCGGACACGTGGTATACCTCGTGGGAGGGAGCGGCCACGGCGCCGTTACCAGGGCCCCCAGGCTTGTATCCCCACAGGACACTCTCTCCATCCGTTTCCATGCTGCCCCCTCCCCCTCCATCACCCACTTACGCACCATTGACACGTTGGCTGCCCAGTAGTACCCCGAGAGGTTGGGCAACGCCAGCCCCCCCCATCTCTACTCCGCTCCAAGAAGACCCTCTTCACCCTCGGGGTGCCATGCGCCCAAACAAATCCCATGATGCTGCTGGTCACCCTTTTAAAAAGGCCCTAGGGATAAGATGGGCAAGCACTGGAAGAGGAACAAGAACCTCGGGAGAACCGTCATTTTGACGGATTGCACTCTGCCCGCCAGCGATAGCGGCACCATGTCCCACCTTTTAAATTCCTCCTCCATCTGTTCCACTAGTCTGGTGAAGTTAAGCTTATGAAGAGCCCCCCAACTCCTGGCCACCTGCACCCCCAGGTATCTGAAACTCTTCACTGCCCTCCTGAAGGGGAGCCTCCCAATTCCCTCCTCCTGATCTCCCGGGTGCACTACAAATACCTTGCTCTTTCCTAAGTTCAGCTTATAGCCCGAGAAGCCCCCAAATTCCGCTAACAGCTCCATCAACCCCGGCATTCCCCCCTCTGGGTCCGCCACATATAACAGTAGGTCGTCCGCATACAGCGATACCCGGTGCTCCTCCCTACCCCGCACCAGACCCCTCCACTTCCCTGACTCCCTCAACGCCATGGCCAGCGGTTCAATCGCCAGTGCAAAGAGCAGGGGGGACAGGGGACACCCCTGCCTGATCCCACGATAAAGCCTAAAATACTCTGATCTCCTTCCATTTGTGACTACACTCGCCATCGGCGCCGCGTAAAGCAGCCTCACCCATTTGATGAATCCCTCCCCAAATCCAAACCTCTCCAGCACCTCCCACAGGTACCCCCACTCAACTCTATCAAACGCCTTCTCTGCATCCAGCGCCACCACTATCTCCGCCTCCCCCTCCACTGCCGGCATCATGATAACATTGAGCAGTCTCCGCACATTCGTGTTGAGCTGCCGCCCCTTGACAAATCCTGTCTGCTCTTCATGAATTACCTCTGGCACACAATCCTCTATCCTGGTAGCCAGGATCTTCGCCAGCAACTTAGCGTCTACGTTAAGGAGCGAGATAGGCCTATATGATCTGCACTGCAAGGGGTCCTTATCCCGTTTTAGGATCAAAGAAATCAGTGCCCGCGACATCGTCGGGGGCAAAGCCCCCCCCCCCATGCCTCATTGAAAGTTCGCACCAGCAGGGGACCCACCAGGTCCGCATATTTTTTGTAAAATTCTGCCGGGAACCCGTCCGGCCCCGGGGCCTTACCTGACTGCATTTGCCCGATCCCCCTGACTAGCTCCTCCAACTCTATCGGCGCCCCCAGCCCCTCTACCAGCCTCTCTTGAACCCTTGGGAAACATAGCCTGTTCATGAAGCTCTCCATCCCCTCTCTCCCCCTCGGAGGTTCCGACCGGTACAATCCCTCGTAAAAGTCCCTAAAGACCCCGTTTACTTCTGTCCCCTTCTGCACTACATTTCCACCCCCATCCTTCACTCCCCCAATTTCCCTAGCCGCATCTCGCCTACGGAGCTGATGCGCCAACATCCTGCTCGCCTTCTCTCCATACTCATATACCGCGCCCTGCGCCCTCCTCCACTGTGTCTCCGCCTTTCTGGTAGTCAACAAGTCAAATTTGGCCTGCAACCTGCGCCGTTCTCCCAGCAACCCTTCCTCCGGTGCCTCCGCATATCTCCTGTCCACCTCCAGAAGCTCTCCCACCAGTCTCTCCCTCTCCTTCCTCTCCCTCCTTTCCCTGTGGGCCCGGATGGAGATAAGCTCCCCCCGGATCACTGCTTTCAGAGCCTCCAAGACCATCCCCACCTGGACCTCCCCCGTGTCATTGGTATCAAGATACCCCTCAATGCTTCTCCGAACCCTCTTACACACCTCCTCCTCCGCCAGCATCCCCACATCCAGGCGCCAGAGCGGGCGCTGGTCCCGCGCCTCCCCCATCTCCAGATCAACCCAGTGCGGGGCATGGTCCGAAATCGCTATGGCCGAATACTCAGCATCCTGCACCCTCGGGATCAATCCCCTGCTCAGGACAAAAAAGTCTATCCGGGAATGAACTCTATGGACGTGAGAGAAAAAGGAATACTCCCGCTCTCTCAGTCTCCCAAACCTCCAGGGATCCACCCCTCCCATCTGGTCCATGAATCCCCTCAGCACTTTACCGCCGCCGGTCTCCTACCCGTCCTTGGGCTGGACCGGTCCAGTGCGGGATCCAGCACTGTGTTAAAATCTCCCCCCATGGTCAGGCCCCCTGCCTCCAGGTCCGGGATGCGGCCCAACAATCGCCTCATGAAGCCAGCATCATCCCAATTCGGGGCATATACGTTCACCAGCACCACCTTCTCTCCCTGCAGCCTACCCTTCACCATAATATATCTGCCCTCCTTGTCCGACACCACCTCAGCCGCCTCGAACGCCACCCTCTTCCCCACTAGAATCACCACCCACCGGTTCTTCGCGTCCAATCCTGAATGATAAACCTGCCCCACCCTCCCCTTCCTCAGACGACCTGGTCCGCCACCTTCAGGTGGGTCTCCTGGAGCATAGCCACGTCCGCCTTCAACCCCCTTAGATGGGAGAACACCCTGGTTCTCTTAACCGGCCCGTTCAGCCCCCTCACGTTCCAGGTAATCAGCCGGATCAGAGGGCAACCCGCCCCCCTCTCCCGCCGACTAGCCATAGCTTGGCAGATGTTCGCCCCAGGCCAGCACACCCCGCTCGACCCGTTCCCCATGGCGATAGTGCCTCTCCTCTTTCCCCCCCCCCCCCCCCCCCCCCCCCCGGCCCCCATCGGCTCCTTCCTAGTCGTTCCAGCAGCAACCCGGTATCCCCCCCCCCCCCCCCAGGCTAGGACCCCTCCTAGCCGCGACGCACCCTCCATGGTACTTCTGTGAGTCAGCTGACTTCTGCTGACCCCGGCAGCTCCCGCCAAAACCTATCCCCTCCCGGCTTGGGGTCATCCCCCTCTTGCCACACCTCCTTGGCATTGCTGCAGCGCGGGAAAAAAGACCCGTAGAGGCTCCGCCCCCACCACAAGCTCCACCCCCCCGCCCCGCAGCGCGGGAAACCAGAGGAAAGCCCGCGCTTTCACACTGCCACACCCCACCCTTCCGACGCAGCTCCCCAATATCCAGTTTCCCCTCAATCCCCAGCCCCGTACAGAAGAGAACATATGGAACACAAACCCCCAACACTCCCCACCTAACCCACAACCATGCCCAACAAACAAACCCACCCGTAACCAGAGCAAACAGAAAACCAGCATACAATACACACATGTCGAAGTTGAAAATGTTGAAACAGTTGGAACAAAACAGCCACAGCGGAAACAACGCCGGCCAAAGTATGTCCCCAGGCCCTAGTTCGAGTCCAGCTTCTCCGCCTGTACAAAGGCCCACGCCTCCTCCGGGGACTCGAAGTAGTGGTGCCGGGCCTTGTATGTCACCCACAGGCGCGCAGGCTGCAGCATTCCAAACCTGACCTGCTTAGCATGAAGCACCGCCTTCGTCCGGTTGAACCCGGCCCGCCGCTTAGCCACCTCCGCACTCCAGTCCTGGTAGATCCTCACTACCGAATTCTCCCATTTACTGCTCCTCTCTTTCTTGGCCCAGCGCAGCACACACTCCTGGTTACTGAATCGGTGGAACCGCACCAGCACCGCCCTCGGGGGCTCACCTGCCTTGGGCCTCCTGGCCATCACTCTGTGCGCTTCCTCGAGCTCCAGGGGCAAATGGAAGGACCCCGCTCCCATCAACGAGCTCAACATCGTGGTCACATACGCCGGGAGATCCGACCCCTCCAGCCCCTCCGCCAGGCCCAGGATCCTCAGATTCTTTCGCCTCGTGCGAACGTCCAGCTCCTCCAAGCGGTCCTGCCACTTTTTATGAAGTGCCTCGTGCAACTCCACTTTCCCAACGAGGACCACGGCCTCCTCCTCTCTTTCAACGGCCTGCCGCTGCAACTCCCGAATAGACTCCTCCTGTGCCGCCTGGGTCCCAAGCAGCTTGGTCGTAGTAGCATTCATGGAGTCCAGCAGCTCAGCCTTCAGCTCAGCAAAACAACGTAGGAGCGAGGCCTGTTGCTCCTGCGCCCACTTCCACCAGTCCTCGGGTGTTGCGCCGGCCGCCATTTTGTTTTTCTTCCCCCTTTTTTTTGGGGCGTTTCTGCAGCCTTTCTCACCATATAGTGTGGGGCAAGTTCTTCCAGGCACCTTCCTCCACTGGGATACGTAGCAACAGCACCGTTTGGGGCCCTCAAAACGGCCCAAAAGTCCTTAAATAGCGGGAGTGCCGGCCGCCATTTTGTTTTTCTTCTCCCGTTTTTTGGGGGGAGTTACTGCAGCCTTTTTCTTCTTCCCACTCCGGGTGAGCACCATATAGTGTGGGGCAAGTTCTTCCAGGCACCTTCCCCCACCGGGATGCGTAGAAACAGCGCCGTTTGGGGCCCTCGAAACGGCCCAAAAGTCCCTAAATAGCGGGAGC
This sequence comes from Scyliorhinus canicula, assembly GCF_902713615.1. NCBI lineage: Eukaryota > Metazoa > Chordata > Chondrichthyes > Carcharhiniformes > Scyliorhinidae > Scyliorhinus > Scyliorhinus canicula. The sequence continues at coordinate 275,320,124 of NC_052147.1, read as the reverse complement.
TGCCGAACGTGCGGCTTAGCTCCGCATAGCCGCAACCGGAAGTCAATGCTCCTATTTTCTGAGGAACAGGAACGAATTATTTTTCTTCCTCAATTTGAAAGGTTAAAAAAAAATCACGATGGGATGTTCCTTCTTGGCACGAAGGTTTGTCCTTGAATTCTTTGTGTTTTGGAATCTGCGAGGACAGCAGAACCGTGGGAACGCTCTTTCTTCACACAAAGGGCAGTGGGAATCTAGAACTTGGGGCGAAATCCACCGGCCATGTTGAGACCTGCTGGTGCCACCCAGGCACCTTCGCAGTGCCACCTAGGTGCTAGCCGAGCGCTGCCAGGCTGCCTAGGTGGCACTACCAGCTGACATGGCACTGCCAGGGATCCAGGCTGGCAGTGCCAAGGTGCCAAGCTGGCATTTTCTGGGCAACAGGGAGTGTGGGGCGCAGCAGGGGGTGGGGTGCGAGGATCCCCTTATAGGTAAGTTGGGGCTGGGGGAAGGGGGGGGATTCGGGGGTCCCGTCGGGGTGCCGAGACATCAGGACAGCAGGTTTAAATGGCGTCCCAATCTCCTCCTGTACTGAGCAAGCGACCTCCTCGGTGAAGAAAACGGGACCAGACGCGGTCGGCCTTGCGTTCCCCGCTGAGGCCTCCAATCTCCCCGAATGGCCGTTCGATAGCGTGGTGTTTCTCGGTGCCCCGAGCGCTGGGAAACACATGGCTAATCGCGCGATGGGACTCCGTTCCCATTCAGGTCAATTTATCCTGCAGAAGGTTGTGGATGCTTGGGGTCAGTCGGAGCTTTCATGACTGGACCTGGGAGAATATTTTGTTATGTTGTGGTATCACGGGATATGGACAATCGACCTCCATCCATAAGCACGAGCTCAGCGTGTCCTAACTCGCATTAAGTCCCATTCATCCAGCACCGTCACCCTTATTGATTCCCTTCTCAGTCAAAAATCTATCTAATTGAACCTTGAATAAATTCAGTGACCTTGCCTCCATTGCTGACTGATTAGGAGAATTCCACAGACTAACGCCCCTCTGATCCCAAGATTCATCCCTTGGTTTTTTTGCGCGCGCCTATGTCCTGGATCTTAACCGTTAATTCCTCGAGAATCCAGGGCAAACCTGTCGGGTTGGCAACGCTAAAAAGACTCAATAACTGTGCCCGAGGTCGTCATCAGGGATTTAATGGTTGATTAAATCCCTGACGACGACCCCGGGCACAGTTATTGAGTCAAGTGGCCTTTCTGAAAAGTTGGGGGATGCCGATTCCATTTGTAGCATTTGAAATAGAATTGGATAAGGGCTACCGGGAAAGAGCTGGCAGAATGGGACTAATTCTCATAGAATCCCTACAGTGCAGAAGGAGGCCATTTGGCCCATCGCGTCTGCACCAGCCCTCTGAAAGAGCCCCGTACCTAGGCCCACTCCTCTGCCCTATCCCCGTAACCCCATAATCCCACTTCACCTGCATATCTTTGGACACTAAGGGCCAATTTTTAGTGTGGCCATATCCACCTAACCTATACATCTTTGGACTTGTGGGAGGAAACCGGAGCACCGGAAACCCATGCAGGCACAGGGAGAAAGGGCAAACTCCACACAGTCACCCAAGGCCGAAATTGAACCCAGGTGTCTGGCCCTGTGCTAACCACTGTGCCACCCTACCCAAGAGGCAGCATAGGCAGAATGGACCGAGTAGCCTCTTTCTGGCTCTACGCTACCAGTAGTTAAGATTTTGAATGCACTACTTGATAAGAGCGGGAGACGAAGATTCTCTTGTAGTCTTCAAAAGGGAATTATGGCTTAGGAGCAGGTCATTCAGCCCATCGGGTTCATGCAAGCTCTTTGTTGATTAGTCAATCCCATTCTCCCACTCAATCCCTGTAGCTTTGCAAGTTCATTTCCCTCGAGTGCCCATCCACTTTCCTTTTTAAAAAAATAAATTTAGAGTGCCCAATTCATTTTTTCCAATTAAGGGGCAATTTAGCGTGGCCAATCCACCTGCCCTGCACATCTTTTGGGTTGTGGGAGCGAAACCCATGCAAACATGGGGCGAATGTGCAAACTCCACACAGACAGTGACCCAGAGCCAGGATCAAACCTGGGACCTCGGCACCATGAGGCTGCAGTGCTAACCACTGCGCCACCGTACTGCCCTCCACTTTCCTTTCGATATCATTAACCATCTCCTTGTCCACCACCCTCACAGGCAGTGAGTTCTAGATGATTGCCATCTGCTACATAAGAGAGATTCTTCCTCACATCTGCATCCACACACCCCCACCCCCGTACATCTTTTGCCCAAAACCTTAAATCTGTGTCCTTGTACCATCAGCTAATGGGAACGCCTTTCCTTTGTCTACCTCACCTAAACTAGTTACCATCTTGTGCACCTCTATCAAATCTCCCCCAATCTCCTTTGCTACAGATTCTCCAACCTAACCTTGTAGCTAAAATCCCTCACCCCCAGAACCAGCCTGGTAAATCTCCGCACCCTCTCAAAGGCCTTCATATCCTTCCTTTATGAGCAAAGTACTTGGAACATATGAGGAAAGGCAGGGGTGGGGGGGGGGGGGGGGGGGGGGGGGGGGGGGAGGGAGAGGAGGAGGGGGGGGTGGAGTTGGAAAAATTGGATTGGTCTTCGAAAGGGCCAGCGCAAATTCAGTCAGCTGGCAGATCCCGAACGGTCCTGTACTGTTACATCGTTTACAATTCCAATCTCTTCCTGAAAAAGAACCTTGTGATCCGGCAGAAAACGGATCATTTGTTGTCATTGACATTACAAAGTTGGCATCATAGTTGAAGTTGTTGATTTACCAATGTCTCATTGCCCATCTCCCTCTCTATTTTAACTCTCCCGCCCTGCAGGAGCATCGGGCCTGTAATGCAGATTCCTGCCCAGAGATACGCAGGAACACGCCGTGGACACCATGGATGCCGGTCAACGTCAGTCAGAACGGAGCCCGTCACGAACAGCGGTACCGCTACACCTGCCGGGCGCCATTGGCAGATCCACACGATCTGCAGCTTGGAAAAAAGAGGGTGGATAGCCGTTTCTGCCCCTCAGATGGCACCTCTGCCTGCACCACTGACTGTAAGTCAAGGGAGGGAAGAGGGCCCCACATTCCCTGTGGAACCAATCATCTTTCTTACTCGTTCATGGGACGTGGGCTCCATTAGCTCCACCAGCATGCATTGTCCATCATTTGTTTGCACTGGGAAGAACAAAAAGAACAAAGATCAAAGAAAAGTACAGCGCAGGAACAGGCCCTTCGGCCCTCCAAGCCTGTGCCGACCATGATGCTAAGTTTTTTTTTAAAAACCTTCTGCCCTTACTCGGTCTGTTTCCCTCTATTTCCTCCCTATTCATGTATCCATCCAGATGCCTCTTAAATGTTGCTAATGTGCCTGCTTCCACCACATCCCCTGGCAGCGCGTTCCAGGCATCCACCACTCTCTGTGTGAAAAACCTACCCCGCACATCTCCCTTAAACTTTCCCTCTGTCACCTTGAACCTGTTACCCGGTCTGGTCTACATGTGACTCCAGACCCACAGCAATGTGGTTGACTCTTAAACTGTCCTCCGAAGACGCCAGCCCAAGACCACCTTCTCAAGGACAATTGGAGATGGGCAATAAACGCTGGCCTTGCCAGGGATGCTCATGTCCCAAGAGCGAATTTAAAAAGGGGTGCACACCTGAGGAATGCTGGGAGAGGAGCTGGAGATGCGGCAGACATTGTGTTCCAGAGTTTGACACGTGTTCATGTCTCTCTCTTTCTCCACGCGCAGCCCTCGTCGATGACCTGTTGAAGTTCGGCCGGCAATCGCTCCGTAGGATCAATGGCGGCTGGACTCCCTGGCTGCCTTGGTCGCCCTGCTCTCGAGAGTGCAAGACAGGCTTTCGGACCAGGAGGCGGACTTGCACCAACCCTGAGCCCAAGAACGGGGGCCTGCTCTGCGTGGGAGCCGATGTTGAGTACGAGGACTGTAACCACCTGCCTTGCCAAGGTAACAGAAAGAATTTGGATTCAGCAGTCAAAGATACAAAAGTTACAATAGACAGCGACCGAATGGAAGAGTACGGTTAATGTTGATGAAGAATCTGACAAATGTCATCTGAGAGTGTCTTTAAGAAATGGATGTTTAAGCAATGTACCTTTAAGAAATGCAGTGATGTCAGAGTGTGGGTGGAGCTGGGCTTTAGCTCAGCCATTTTGAAGTTTTTTAGTTGCAGTTTGAGAGAGCAGCTGGGAGTGTGTGTGGTTTTGCTGAGAGCTACAGGAAGGAAAAGAGCTGGTCTGGTGATTTCTACACATCCAAAGACTATACATATATTGAATTCAACCTATTGTGCTCCTATTTTTGAAGGGTTGAAGTCTTTTGGATGTTTAAAAGAACAGTTTGCAGGATTGGTTAGTGTATTATTTTTGGGGTTATCTTTGAAGTAAGGGGTGTTAAGAGATTCAATGTTTATTTTAAAAGGTTAAGTTGAGTTCATGGAATAAACATTGTTTTGTTTTAAAAGCCACGTGTCCATAATTGTAATATCACACCTAGGGAACAAGCCGTGTGCTTCAAAAGCAACAATCCATTAAAGGGGGGGGGGGGGGGGGGGGGGGGTTGGACTCCATGATACATTTTGGAGTTCTGAAAACACCTCTCCCATAACACAAAATAAGTTTGAAAACTGGGCACATAATTGGCCAATGGCTTCAGTATTGAGAAGTGTGAGATTGTGTGTTTTGATAAGAAATACACGAATCCACATGTTCCTTGGAAAATTAGATTCTAAATGGGGTAGATAACCTAAGGGATCATGGGATACAATTCCCTAAAAGTAGCTACACAGTTAATAAGGCCATTATCTAAAAAATCCTAACAAACCTCTGGGTGTCATTTCTAGAGAGGTAGAATTGAAAGGCAGTGAAGCTATATCAAGCTTGTATCAAACCTCACCACGCTTTTAGTTAAGTGTGCATGGTTCAATTACCCATATTAGAAAAAAAGATATAGAGGCACCGAGGAAGATTTAACAAAAAAAAGATTTACAAAGGTGATACCAGAACTGAGAAGGTACCAGTATGAGGAATGAGTCAGCACAGCAAAGCTCTTCCCTCTAGATAATAGAAGGCTGAGGGGGTGATTGATAACGGACATTAAGAACGGACATTAAGGGCAGCACGGTAGCATGGTGGTTAGCATAAATGCTTCACAGCTCCAGGGTCCCAGGTTCGATTCCCGGCTGGGTCACTGTCTGTGCGGAGTCTGCACGTCCTCCCCGTGTGTGCGTGGGTTTCCTCCGGGTGCTCCGGTTTCCTCCCACAGTCCAAAGATGTGCGGGTTAGGTGGATTGGCCATGCTAAATTGCCCGTAGTGTCCTAAAAAGGGTAAGGTTAAGGGGGGGGTTGTTGGGTTACGGGTATAGGGTGGATACTTGGGGTTTGAGTAGGGTGATCATTGCTCGGCACAACATCGAGGGCTGAAGGGCCTGTTCTGTGCTGTACTGTTCTAATAATCTAATTATGGAAGGTTATGAAGGGCCTAGCCAGCCATGCTTGCATCCCGTGAGCAAATACATTTTTTAAAAAAAGATAGAGTAGACTTAGATGTTTCCCCTTGTGAAGTACATCGTAACTGGGGGCCGTCAGTATTAACAAGTCACCAATAAATCCAGGAGGAACGCCTTGACCCAGAAAATTGTTAAATTGTAGAGTTCACTAGCACAGGTTGTGACTGGTGTCTGTACAATTAAGAGGAAACTGCATAAAAGGCCAAAAGGAGAAAGAAACATTTATTGCCCATTCCCAGTTGCCCTTAAGAAGATGGGGTGAGCCGCCGCCTTCAACCGCTGCAATCCAACTGGTGTAGGTACACCCACGCTGCTGTTAGAGAGGGAGCTCCAGGAGTTTGACCCAAGAACTCAGGCACAGATGTTTCGGCACTTTGGCTTTATGTTCCAGTGGAAATAAATAAAATATCCGGTGGTACCATTCGAGACAGCAGAGGTGTCAGGCTTGTGCACCGCGACTAATGTTTAACTCTGTTCTTTCACACTGTGTTTTCAGTTAAGGGAGCTTGGTCCTGTTGGTCCCCCTGGTCCCTGTGCTCAGCGACTTGTGGAGGTGGACACTACCAGCGCACACGGACTTGCACCAACCCTGTGCCGGCTAACAATGGGGACATCTGTATCGGACTGCACACGGAGGAAGCGCTCTGCAACACTGGGTCCTGTGAAGGTAGGCTGTGTATTCGGTCTCACTTAGACAGGAGATGGTGAAGACATGTGACAGTATTGAGAGGCTCCACTCTATTTGTGCTTTTACAGACATGTTGTGGTCTGGAGAGTGTTGTGGCAGAAAGTCCAACTTCAGCAGGGCAGCACGGTAGCATTGTGGATAGCACAATTGCTTCACAGCTCCAGGGTCCCAGGTTCGATTCCGGCTTAGGTCACTGTCTGTGCGGAGTCTGCACATCCTCCCCGTGTGTGCGTGGGTTTCCTCCGGGTGCTCCGGTTTCCTCCCACAGTCCAAAGATGTGCAGGTTAGGTGGATTGGCCATGATAAATTGCCCTTAGTGTCGAAAATTGCCCTTAGTGTTGGGTGGGGTTACTGGGTTATGGGGATAGGGTGGAGGTGTTGACCTTGGGTAGGGTGCTCTTTCCAAGAGCCGGTGCAGACTCGATGGGCCGAATGGCCTCCTTCTGAACTGTTAATTCTATGATAATCTATGAAATAACTTCCTTTCCATCGCATGACTGGCCAAGAATTTCTCCTGCTCTTGCCGTTTGCCTTTGGCATGCATTGGAAGGGTTTACAGGTTGATGCTTGACCGCGCTATTAACGCACCTCCCTCGGCCATCCAGTCCTGGAATGGGATTTGAACCTGGACCTTCTGGCTTAGAGCTAGGGACCCTCCCCACTGCACCACAAGACCTCCAGCTGACATAGACTAGGCTTGTCTTCCCTTGAGGAAAGAAGGTCAAAGATTTAATTTTGTATTCAAATTGATTTAATAAGTTAATAGGGGAGGTAGAGAGAAACCATTTCTTCGGGTGGGGGAGTCCAGAGCAAGCGGACATAACATTGGAATTCAAGCTGGGTTGTCCAGGCGAAGCACTTTCTCTCACAAAGCATACTGAAAATCCGAAAAATGGGAAAACTGAGATCGACAGATTTATGTTCGCAAGAGTTTAATTCCAGCGAGTCCAGAGATGTGCAGGTTAAGTGGGATTATGGGGATAGGGTGAGTGGGCCCAGGCAGGGTCCTCTTTGAGAGGGTTGGTGCAGACTCGATGGGCTGAATGGCCACCTTCTGTACTGTAGGGATTCGTGGTTCTAATACGGGCCCGAATTCTTGCCCATCCTTAACTGCCCCTGAACATGCTTGGCCATTTCAGAGTCCACCACATTGCTGAGGGTTTGGAATCACATGTAGGTCAGGTAAGGTTGGCAGATTTCCTTCCCCAAAGGGCATTGGCGAACCAGACAATTAAGACAATCGTTTCATGGTCTGCACTGTAAATTCTGTGATTCTATGGTCATCATTAGAGCTTTAATTCAAATTGAATCCAGAACCTTCACCATTTGCCATAGTGGGATACAAGCCCGGGACCCCAGCCCGTTAATCTGGATCTCTGGAGTACGAGTTCGGTGACAGTACCTCTCTGCCACGGACTCCCATGGTCTCTTCCTAGAGGTGCCAATCTTTCATCTCTTGTTCCATCAACCCAAGTCATTCTTTGGGGTATTTGAGGGATATTTTTAGGATGTGGGCATTGTTGGCAATGCCAGCTTTATTAGTTATCCTGAACTGAGTGTGTGGTAGGGTTTGATGTGTATGGTCCAGGTTAGGACATCTCCTAAAGCTTCACATGTACAATAATATAATGATTATTGAAATCAACATTCAAATTCCAGATTTTATTCACTGAATTCAAATTCCACAATCCCTTATGGTGAGATTTGAACCCGTGTCCCCAGAACATTACCCTGGGGCGTTAGATTACTACCCCACTGACATTACCACTATGCCACCATCCCCCCCCGAGAGCCAGAAGATTGTTCTGGTTGCACCTCCTAATGGACATCTGAAAAAGCTGGGAGAAAGCTACGAGTACCCTGCGATTATCACTCCTGCCCATGGCAATCCAGCTAATGGAACCAGCGACCCAATATGGTCGTGCCCCACCCTGCAATATGGGGGAGGCGGTGGCTTAGTGGTATTGTCACTGGACTAGTAAACCAGACTCCCAGAGTGTTGCTCTGAGGATCCAGGTTCAAATCGCGCAGATGGTGAAATTTGAAATCGGTAAATATGTGGAGTTAAAAGTCTAATGATGACCCATGAAACCATTGTCGATTGTCGTTAAAAACCCATCTGGTTCACTAATGCCCTTTAGGGAAGGAAATCTGCCATCCTTGCCCGGTCTGGCCTACATCTGACTGCAGACCCACAGCAATGTGGTTGGCTCTTAACTGCCTCCACAAGGGCAGCTAAAGAAATTTGGCATGTCTGCATCGACTCTCACAAACTTCTACAGATGTGCGATAGACAGCATCCTATCCGGCTGCATCACAGCCTGGCTCGGCCCAAGACCACAAGAAATTGCAGAGTGTGGTGAACTCAGCCCAAAGCATCACACAAGCTTGCCACCCCCACATTGATTCTGTCTACACCTCCCGCTGCCTCAGGAAGGCAGACAGCATTATCAGAGACCCCTCCCACCCAGGCATTGGCTTCTTCCATCAGGCAGAAGGTCTGAAGACTCGCACATCCAGACATAGGAACAGCTTCTTCCCCACAGCTACAAGACTCCTCAATGACTCCCCCTCGGACTGATCTGTTCCCTGTAAGAACACTATTCACGACGCCCTATGCTGCTCTTGCTCATGTGTTTGCTTTGTTTGGCCCCTTGTTCCGCACTGTAACCAATCACTGTTTTGTCGATGTACCATTTGTCAATGTTCTCTGTTGATTATTCTTTTGTCTACTAGGTACGTACTGTGTACGTTCCCTCGGCCGCTGAAAAATACTTTTCACTGTACTTCGGTACATGTGACAATAAATCAAATCAAATTGGGGTGGGCAATAAATGCTGGCACAGTCTGCGATTCCCATGTCCCATGAACGAATAAAAAGGAACCAGCAGCAGCCCTGGTTCAGTGGGGAACATACCTGCCTCTGAATCGGATGGTTGTGGGTTCAAGTCCTGCCCCAGAGACTTGAGCACAGAATTTCAGGTTGACTTCTTTGCCGAACTGAGGGGTTGCTACATTGTCAGAGGTGCCACCTCTCTTGGGTGAGACGGTAAATGCCTGCCCTCTCAGATGAACGTAAACCATCCGGGGACACTATTTCACAGATGGGCACAGCAGTTGTCCCCATTGTCCTGGTCAGTATTTACCCACAGTCAACATCACAAACAGGTTATTTGGCTATTAGCACATTGCTGTTTGTGGGAGCTCTCTGTGGTGATACTGACTGTCTGCATTTTCCCGCATTCCAACAGTGATTACAGTTCAAAAGGTTATTCATTGGCTGTGAAGCGGTTTGAAATCCTGTGGTCACGAAAGGCGCTATACAAATGCAAGTCTCTGTGCATAGGAAAATTAAGGCCGGAGTTTTACGGTCCTGCCTGCCGGCGGTGTCTTCCGATCCCGTTGGGAGTCAATGGCGTTCTGGCTGGCCCGCTGCATTCCCCACGCGGGGCTGGGAAACCTGGGAATGGGCCCTCGGGCCCTGGAGACTGTTCCTTCGACGAGCTTTCACGGCCGTCCCCGGAGACGTGATAGATGCATGTGACCTCTCGATTTCCCAGCACTGACAGAGGTTCGGGCCTATCGACCCCCCCCCAAGCCTGTCAAGGGGCACCTAACCTCAGCTACGGCAAAAGGGTGAGCGGCCGTCGACCCCCTCGTGTTCAGCGCTGCAGCCAGCGCTGGAACGCTGAGATCAGCGGAAAGCGACCTCAACAAAGAGCCTCGAAACGCTGCACGTTGACGGCTGCAGTGCTCCCTCGTCAAAGTGTGTTATTAGAAATAATGAGGTACTTTTCCCAATTATTCTCATTGATGAAGATTTATGTGCAAGAAACTCCCCTCTAGTTCTGCAGAAGGAGGCCAGTAATTGGATAAATTAATACCCACACGTGCTTCCCTCCTGTTCTCAAACTACAGTCCAGCCAGCAGCAGTGCTCAATAACTGCCCTGATCCACGTTCACATCCCCACCACTCCCAGATTGAGGGCACACTCTGCACTCCAGTCCATTTGCCAGGTGTGTTCAGACTGTGTTCGCCCATCAGTCCCCCTGTCTGTATGGAAGATACCTACAGCAGGGGTAGTTTAACAACAGTGAGGTTGTTTCTGTGTGTTTCAGTCCTGTAAACAAGGGCAAGAAACACTGCGAAATACAATATTTTCCCTCTTTGTTATTATCTTTCCTTGGTCTGTCTGACTATCTCAATCTCTTTCTGTGAGATGGCTGGCTGACCCATGCTTGTCTTTCCTCTCATGCTCTCTGCCGCGCTCTCTCTCTCTCTCTCTCTCTCTGTCACTTTTCCTCTCTCCCAGGTTCTCTCTGTTTCGGTCCAGCGTTCTGTCACTTCCATCTCTCTTTCTCTCTCTCTCTCTCTCTCTGGTGTACTTTATCTCTCTGTTATGTCACTCTCTTGTTCTCTCTTTGTCGGTCTGGCACTCTGACGCTCATCTCTGTTGCTCTCTCTCTCTCTGATGTTCTTTATCTCTCTGTTCTGTCTCTCTCTGGGTCTCTCTCTCTTTGTGTCTGCCGCTCTGTCGCTCATCTCTGTTTCTCTCTCTCTCTGGTGCTCATTATCTCTCTGCTCTCTCACTCTATCTCTCTGACATTCTATTTGGCACTCTCTCGCTCTCGATGCCTTTCTCTTAAGCTGCCTCTCCCTCTTTCGGCTTCTCCCTCGTTCCATTAAGAGCCTGTCTGCTGTTACCTCTCACTCCTCCTTCCTATTCACTGAGTATTTGCGCACTATCCTCTCTCCATTTTATGTCCCTCCACTGATCTGTCTCTTCACCCGTAACCGTGACACTTTCAAACTCTTTGTTTCTCTTCTATTTCTTTGGGCCATTTATTTTTTTTGCTTGTCTATTGAAAGGGGGAGAACTTCCAATTGGGATGTGAAGGGGCTGCAGTGGTCATTCCTTTACAACTAGTGTTTCAGCCAAGTTGCCTGGCACTAAGTAAGGGGCAAGTGGTTGAAATTAAAGGTCTCGTCTGCACGAGGTTCTCCCCTCCGAGTCTGAGGTTGCTGGTTGAAGATCCAGCTGCCCCTTATAGAACGTAGAACACACAGTGCAGAAGGAGGCCATTTGGCCCATCGGGTCTGCACCGACGCACTTAAGCCCTCACTTCTACTCTATCCCCGTTACCCAATAATCCTTCCTAACCTTTTTTGGACACTAAGGGCAATTTACCATGGCCAATCCACCTAACCTGGACATCTTTGGACTGTGAGAGGAAACCGGAGCACCCGGAGGAAACTCACGCAGACACAGGGAGAATGTGCAGACTCCGCACGGACGGTGACCCAGCAGGGAATCGCACCTGGGACTCTGGCGCTGTGAAGCCACAGTGCTAACCACTTGTACTACCGAGCTGCCCAAATTCTCTCCTTATTTCTTTCACCCTTTCTCTCAGACCATTCATCTCACTGCCGGCTCTGGGGTCTTCCCATTCTCAAAAATGACTGCTGCATATAATAAAACCTTCGAACGTTACAGCCCGGAGTAAGCCAGCAATTCGGCACATCCTGCCTCGACCGGCTCTTTGGTAAAGCTGGCTCCGTTAATCCCATTGCCCGACCCTTTCTCCATGAACAATGTTCCCTCCATCATCCGAATGCTTGTATCACAGTATGGTCCCTTTAAGACAGTGGTCGGGCATCTTAAAAGGGCAGTCCCTTTTGCGTAGCCTGTTTCCTCCCTGCCCGATGCGTATCCGAGAGAAGCACGGCCGAGCACCCGTGCAGATTTTCCAAAGGATATACAGCACCGAAACAGGAAATTCGGCGCAGCCTGACCTTGCTCCACCCGTGCCTCACTTTCCTCATCTGCCAGCCTATTCCTCTATTCCATTACCCATCGTATGCCCACAGCCCTGGCATCTTTTTCCTTTTAAGGATTTGTCCTTTGAAAGCTGCTGTTGAATCTTCTCCACGCGGAGCCAACCCAAATCACAGCAACTTGCTGCACAAACGTTAACCCTGGTTCTTGCCCCAGTGATCTCAAACATGGAGTCAGCCGGTTACTGACCCTCGGACATTGGACAACAGTTTCTCCTTATTTACTCTGTTCTAATCATTCAGAATTCTGAACTCCTCTGTCAGATCTCCTCCTAACCTTCTCTGCTCCAAGGAGAATAATCCCAGCTTCTCCCCTCTTCTCGCATAACTGAAGTCCCTGTACCAATGTCTTAAATTTCTTTTGCAGCGCGGGGGGGGGGGGGGGGGGCTTGACAGGGTAGATGCCGAGAATTTGTTTCCCCTTGTGGGAGAGTCGAGGACCAGGGGGCATCATCTCAGAGTAAGGGGGTTGCCCGTTTAATACCGGGATGAGGAGGAATTTCTTCTCTCAGAGGGGAATGAATCTGTGGAATTCTTTGCCGCAGAGGGCTGTGGAAGCTGGGTTGTTAAGTATGTTCAAGGCTGAGATCGACAGATTTTTAATCGGTGAGGGAATCAAAAGTTATGGGGATAAGGCGGGAAAGTAGAGTTGAGGATTATGAGATCAGATCAGCCAGATCTCAGTGAATGGTGGAGCAGACTCGATGGGCTGAATGGCCCCACTTCTGCTCCTACGTCTTATGATCTTATGCACCCTTTCCCAGGCCTTGATATCCTTCGTAAAGGGCGTAGCCCAGAACTGACCACAATGCTCCTGGTGAGGCCTAACCAGTGTTTTGTAAATGTTCAGCATAACCTATTTGATTTTCTCCTCTCTGCTCCTATTAACGAAGCCCAGGACACTTCTACCTTATACCAGTCTCCTCACATTTATTACCGGCCAGGGTTTAGAGAACCCCAAAGTGTATCATGGAGTTCACCTGACCCACAACTTATGGGGAGCACAAGGGCCCACTCTACAGGTGTGATGCAATAGAGATCTAAAGTACTTTTTAAAACAAAGCAATGTTTATTCTATGAATCCAGTTAACATTTTATAAACACACAGTAAACATCTTAGGAACTATCAACTCAAATACTCCCCCCAAAGAATACAGTACTCTATAAGTAACCCGTAATCTTTCCTAACAACATCCATAAGACAAATACCCTCTTTAACACAGAGATCCGGTTTAAATTCTCTACTGAGAGCAGTTAGCACTTTTAAATTAGCAAGTGACCTGAAGACATTCTGTTCATGCAGAGAGAGATCAAAATGACACCTTGTTTGGCTGGATGCAGCTCCAACTGAACGAAACTAAACACACACTGTGGCTGCCAGCTCAAAAACAAAAGTAAAAGCAGACAGACAGCCCAACTCCACTCATACTCTGACATTACTGCGGCTATTTGATAAACACCCATTTCTTAAAGGTACTCTCACATGACACTTTGTCCTGCCAGCTTCAAATATTTATGTACATAAACCCTCAATTTGGGGATGCGGGGGAGGGGGTGGGGGTTGTGGGGGGGGGGGGGGGGGGGGGGGGGGGGGGGGTGGAGGGGTTGGCGCTGGTCTGGTAGCTCAGTTGGCTCGAGCGCAATGCAAAGTGGCGCCAATGATATGTGTTCATTCCCTGGACCATAAGACATAGGAGCAGAATTAGGCCACTCAGCCCATCGAGTCTGCTCCGCCATTCAATCATGGTTGATATTTTCCACATCCCCATTCTCCTGCCTTCTCCCCATAACCCCTGATCCCCTTACTAATCAAGAACCTATCTACCTCTGTCTTAAAGACACTCAGTGATTTGGCCTGTACAGCCTCCTGCGGCAAAGAGTTCCACAGATTCACCACCCACTGCCTCAAGAAATTCCTCCTCTGTCCTTGAATGGCCGGGCGTCTTTCCTAGAATCGGCATCAATCTTCCGTGACCAAAGAAGGCATTCTGGGAGATTCTAAACCACAACAACATCAGTGACGAAAGGAACAGGCATTCAGACCGGGCTTTGCCGAGGCTGAATTCTCGGCTCTGCATCTGTTTGGTCCGCCCCTTCTTTAATGACGAATGTGTGGGGCCCATAGCTGCCCTGTCCCCGTGGTACCAGCAACCGCAGCCGTCTCCCACACTCGAATTCTCAGTTAGTTACCCTGGCTGCAGGACTGACTGCAAACTTCCTGGAATTGCTGATGTCCCACTCAAAACCTCAGTCTGCATGTGTGAGCCAGCTGGGAAGTGGCGACTCCCTAACTGTGAAATCCCAGCAGCATTCCCCGGTGTCTCCATCCAGAACAGCGGCAAACTATTCCCTCAACAGCTGCTGACTTTAATCTGCCCACGCGACATAACTCCAGCTCCAGAAAGGACAGGGTCAGATGCAAAGTGGGAGTAATATTGTTCATATGTAATTGGCTGGTGTTGAGTTCAATGCAATGAACGTTAGGTAGAATTTACAGGAACTATGTGACCATGACGATTTAATAGAATAATCAGACCGCCTTGCGCCACAACGCTGGCTTTTCTGTGATGTCACTTCCACCAACTTCTCCCGGAATATGCCCAGCCAGAGTTGGCAACCCGTTCATGGCGGACTGTCACCGCACCATGCTCCATGCTTGCCCAGAAGGGGCCCCTCAAGCTATAGGGAACGGCCTCTCTCTTTCTAATGGAGAGAGGTGATTATAGACCCTTGTGGGCTGCAGCTAATTACCTTACCCCGCTGTTAGTACCCTGCCTTTTTTATCGGACATTCTCTGTGTCCCCTCACAGTATGTTGCAGTCTTCCTCATCGTTCATTGCACTTCCAAGTTTCGTGTCCTCTGCAAACTTCAAAGTTATGCCATGCCAAAGCAATTATTATCATCAAAATAAACAGGTGTTGATACTGACCCTGGGTACCCACCTTCACACCCAGGCTGAAAAACAACATTCACCGTTACAACTGTTTGCCGTCCATTAGCCAATTTCATATCCACACTCTTCATTGATTCTTTAATCCCTTGGGCATTCGTTTTGCTCACACGTCTACTTTGCCAAATCCCTTTTGAAATCTGTGTACACAGCTTTAAGTATACTTCATGTGGTTTATCTCAGTGGGCTAGACAGCTGGTTTGTGATGCAGAACAAGGCCAGCAGCGCGGGTTCAATTCCCGTACCAGCCTCCCCGAACAGGCACCGGAATGTGGCGACTAGCGGCTTTTCACAGTAACTTCATTGAAGCCTACTTGTGCCAATAAGAGAATTATTATTATTATCAAGTACATGACCCTCACCATGTGCACTATCCTCATCAAGTATGCTGTCCGCATCAAGTACACTACCCTCATCAAGCACACTACCCTCATCAAGTACACTACCCTCATCGAGTACACTACCCTCATCAAGTACACTACCCTCATCAAGTACACTACCCTCATCAAGTATGCTACCCTCATCGAGTACACTACCCTCATCAAGTACACTACCCTCATCAAGTACACTACCCTCATCAAGCACACTACCCTCATCGAGTACACTATCCTCATCGAGTACACTATCCTCATCAAGTACACTACCCTCATCAAGTACACTATCCTCATCAAGTACACTATCCTCATCAAGTACACTACCCTCATCAAGTACACTATCCTCATCAAGTACACTACCCTCATCAAGTTCGCTACCCTCATCAAGTTCGCTACCCTCATCAAGTACACTACCCTCATCAAGTACACTATCCTCATCGAGTACACTACCCTCATCAAGTACACTACCCTCATCAAGTACACTACCCTCATCAAGTACACTACCCTCATCAAGTACACTACCCTCATCAAGCACACTACCCTCATCGAGTACACTATCCTCATCGAGTACACTATCCTCATCAAGTACACTACCCTCATCAAGTACACTATCCTCATCAAGTACACTATCCTCATCAAGTACACTACCCTCATCAAGTACACTATCCTCATCAAGTACACTACCCTCATCAAGTTCGCTACCCTCATCAAGTACACTACCCTCATCAAGTACACTATCCTCATCGAGTACACTACCCTCATCAAGTACACTACCCTCATCAAGTACACTACCCTCATCAAGTTCGCTACCCTCATCAAGTACACTACCCTCATCAAGTGCACTACCCTCATCAAGTACACTACCCTCATCAAGTACACTACCCTCATCAAGTACACTACCCTCATCAAGTGCACTACCCTCATCAAGTGCACTACCCTAATCATGTACACTACCCTTAGCAAGTACACTACTCTCATCAAGTACACTACCCTCATCGAGTACACTACCCTCAAGTACACTAACCTCATCAAGTACACTAACCTCATCAAGTACACTATCCTCAGCAAGTACACTACCCTCATCAAGTACACTACCCTCATCAAGTACACTATCCTCATCAAGTACACTACCCTCATCAAGTACACTACCCTCATCAAGTACACTAACCTCATCAAGTACACTACCCTCATCAAGTATACTACCCTCATCAAGTATACTACCCTCATCAAGTACACTACCCTCATCAAGTACACTACCCTCACCAAGTACACTACCCTCATCAAGTACACTAACCTCATCAAGTACACTACCCTAATCATGCACACTACCCTCATCAAGTACACTACCCTCATCGAGTACACTACCCTCATCAAGTTCACTACCCTCGAGTGCACTACCCTCATCGAGTGCACTACCCTCATCGAGTACACTACCCTCATCGAGTACACTACCCTCATCGAGTACACTACCCTCATCGAGTGCACCACCCTCATCAAGTACGCCACCCTCATCAAGCACGCTACCCTCATCAAGTACACTACCCTAATCATGTACACTACCCTCATCATGTACACTACCCTCATCAAGTACGCTACCCTCATCAAGTACACTACCCTCATCGAGTACACTACCCTCATCGAGTACACTACCCTCATCAAGTACACTACCCCCATTGAGTACACTACCCTCATCGAGTACACTACCCTCATCGAGTACACTACCCTTATCAAGTACACTACCCTTATCAAGTACACTACCCTTATCAAGTACACTACCCTCATCGAGTACACTACCCTCATCAAGTACACTACCCCCATCAAGTACACTACCCCCATCAAGTACACTACCCCCATCAAGTACACTACCCTCATCAAGTACACCACCCTCATCGAGTACACTATCCTCATCGAGTACACTACCCTCATCGAGTACACTACCCTCATCAAGTACACTACCCTTATCAAGTACACTACCCCCATCAAGTACACTACCCCCATCAAGTACACTACCCCCATCAAGTACACTACCCCCATCAAGTACACTACCCCCATCAAGTACACTACCCTCATCAAGTACACCACCCTCATCAAGTACACTATCCTCATCGAGTACACTATCCTCATCGAGTACACTATCCTCATCGAGTACACTATCCTCATCAAGTACACTATCCTCATCGAGTGCACTACCCTCATCAAGTACACTACCCCCATTGAGTACACTATCCTCATCGAGTACACTATCCTCATCGAGTACACTACCCTCATCGAGTACACTACCCTCATCAAGTACACTACCCTCATCATGTACACTACCCTCATCAAGTACACTACCCTCATCAAGTACACTACCCTCATCGACTACACTATCCTCATCGAGTACACTACCCTCATCGAGTACACTACCCTCATCGAGTACACTACCCTCATCGAGTACACTACCCTCATCGAGTACACTACCCTCATCAAGTACACTATCCTCATCGAGTACACTACACTCATCGAGTACACTACCATCGGCATGTATACTGCTCTCAGCAAGTACACTACCCTCATCAACTCACTCCACTACTTAATCAAAGAACTCAATCAACGTAGTCAATGGTGATTTGGTCTTAACAAATCCATGCTGACATTGATTTATGAGCACAAAAAGCGATTAATTGTGCCCCAGGTTATTGATTCCCCACCACAGACGTGGCCCCCGCTTTGTCCTTTATCCAACGAGATTGGAACCATGTGGCTGGAGGCTCTGCAATTTCCGCCTGATTTTCCTCAGTATCCTCAGATGCATCTCATCCAGACCGGATAATGTTTGGACTTTGAGTTGTGCCAACTTTTTAAGTACGTCCTCCTTATCTATTTTTATCCAATGCAAAATCATTGCTATCTCCACTAGTGCTGCATTGGTCCCTCAGCCAGAGCCTATGACTCCACGTGAATAATTCTCTGTTGGTGCTTAATTGGCCTACACCCGATTGGCTACTCCTTTGCTAGTTATATGGTTTTGTTAACCATTCTCGTACTTTTTCTTTTCTCATCTTATTCCCTGTTTTATATATTTATTTTAGTTCACTAGTGTACTCGGAACCTTACTTTTAATCGCTTAGTAATACAGAACTTGGTGTTGCTGAAAAAGGACATTTTGTCAAAGTTTTTCATTCTGCACTCATCACATCAGGGGAAACTACAGTTGCTTCTCCTGACATTGGTATTCTTGCAATTGTTCTGATGAGTGCAAAATGAGAAGCTTTGACAAAATGACTTTTTTGTCATAAGCCCCATTTCTCTGTCCCATTTTAACCTCTGTTGTATCTTTTGACAGCCTGGGAGGTCGAGCTTTGGATGTCTTTCCTCTTCCCTCGCGGGAACTTGTCTATTCCATTTCTGAGATATCTTCTCTGTGAAGTCCTAATATTGTTCAATTACTGTTTTACCTAGCTACTTTTTATTTCTTGCCCAACGTAACAACGGCTTTTATTTATGTAGCAATGTTTACATAAGAAAACATTCCAAGGTGATTCACAGGACCATTCTAAAACAAAATATGGCATTGAACCACATAGAACAACATAGAGCATAGAACATATAGTGCAGAAGGAGGCCATTCGGCCCATCGAGTCTGCATCGACCCACGTAAGCTCTCACTTCCACCCTATCCCCATAACCCAATAACCCATCCTAAACTTTTTGGTCACTAAGGGCAATTTATCATGGCCAACCCACCTAACCTGCACGTCTTTGGGCTGTGGGAGGAAACCGGAGTACCCGGAGGAAACCCACGCAGACACGGGGAGAACGTGCAGACTCTGCATAGACAGTGACCCAGCGGGGAATCGCACCTGGGACCCTGGCGCTGTGAAGCCACAGTGCATTCCACTTGTGCTACCGTGCTGCCCTCAAGGAAACTTTAGGTGAAATGGAAAAAGGCTTGGTCAAAGAGGTTGGGTTTAATCATAGAATCCCTACAGTGCAGAAGGGCATTGAGTCTGCACCAACCCTCTCAAAGAGCGCTCTACCTAGGCCCGCTTCCATACCCTATCGTGGTAACCCCATCTAACCTACTTATCTTTTGACACTAAGGGCAATTTAGCATGGCCAATCCACCTAACCTGCACATCTTTGGAGTGTGGGAGGAAACCACCGATCAAGGTGGCACGGTAGAACAGTGGTTACCACTGTTGCTTCACAGCACCAGGGTCCCAGGTTCAATTAGGTCACAGTCTGTGTGGAGTTTGCACGTTCTCCCTGTGTCTGCGTGGGTTTCCTTCGGGTATTCCGGCCCAAAGATGTGCAGGTTGGGTGGATTGATCATGCTCAATTGTCCTTAGTCTCCAAAGAAGGTTAGGTGGGGTTACTCGGTTCCAGGGCGAGAGTGGAGGTGTGGGCTTATGGAGGGTGCCCTTTCCAAGGGCTGGTGCAGATTCAATGGGCCAAATGGCCTACTTCTGCACTGTGAATTCTATGATTTTATGAAACCGGAGCACCCGGAGGAAACCCACGCAGAGACGGGAAGAATGTGCAAATTCCACGCGGTCATCCAAGGCCAGAAATGAATGGGGTCCCTGTCGCTGTGAGGCAGCGGTGCTAACCACTGTGCCACCGTGTCGGTGTCTTACGGGAGGCTAGAGAGGTGAAGAGGCTAAGGGAAGGAATTCCAGAGCTTGGGACTCAGGCAATAAATGGTGGAGCAATCAAAATTGGCGACACTCAAGAGACCAGAATCAGAGAGACACTGAGATCACAAAAGGTTTTGGAGGTGGAGAAGATCACGCAGATAGGGAGGGTTGAGGTCATAGAGGGATTTGAAAACAAGGATGGGAATTTTAAAATCAAGCCAAAAAGAACAATAACCCTTTTGAGTGACTAATTGTGAGTGAAGCTTTTTCAGATGTTCCTGAATGACACAAAAAGTTGCTAATTGCCGGAATGTTCTGCCTTGAATGTGATGCTACGTTGGAGGACTGATTTAACTTTGCTGGAAATTAAACATCTCATCTTCTGATTTGCCAGGTGGCTGGTCAGTGTGGACTGAATGGAGTCTGTGCAATGAGGAGGATACCCAGTTTCGCAGTCGCCGATGTGAGATTCTCAATCCGGGGACAATGCAGTGCGTGGGGAACAGCACCCAATTCCGACAGTGCTTCTACAATGAAATTCCTGGTGAGCGCAGCAGTGAACTGACCCGTGGCGGCCGGCAAAACTGAATATTCAGTATTCGGAAATGGAAACATTTATCCCCCCCCAATCAATCTGCATAGGCATTGATGGCAGTTCTAGTACGGTAGCATTGTGGATAGCGCAATTGCTTCACAGCTCCAGGGTCTCAGGTTCGATTCCGGCTTGGGTCACTGTCTGTGCGGAGTCTGCACATCCTCCCCGTGTGTGCGTGGGTTTCCTCCGGGTGCTCCGGTTTCCTCCCACAGGCCAAAGATGTGCAGGTTAGAGGGATTGGCCATGATAAATTGCCCTTAGTGTCCAAAATTGCCCTTAGTGTTGGGTGAGGTTACTGGGTTATGGGGATAGGGTGGAGGTGTTGACCTTGGGTAGGGTGCTCTTTCCAAGAGCCGGTGCAGACTCGATGGGCCGAATGGCCTCCTTCTGCACTGTAAATTCTATGATGAACCTGACGTCGTACCCATGCCCACAAGGCTACGGTGCAAGTAATTACCACTGCATAGCATTAAAACTGAACCCCACCGCCCAACTCCATTCCAAGTTGAGGATCCCCCTTTGGGTACCCTGCCCCAAGACGGCATTGGTAACCATGGACTGCCATTGGATTGGTCCATGATGATGCCTGGCAAGGCACAGCCATAATTTGCTGTTGCCTCTTGTGGTGTGGCTGAGCAGGAAACTCTCCCAGGGCGGCGGTAGCGTAGTGGTATTGCCACTGGATTAGTAAACCAGAGACCCAGGTTCAAATCCCGCCACTGATGGTGACATTTGAATTCAGTAAAAAACCAGAGACCCAGGATAACGATCTGGGGAGCCGGGTTCGAATCCCTCCCCGGCAGGTGATGGAGTTTAAACTCAATAAAATATCTGAGAATTAAAAAGTGTAATGGTGACCATCAAACCATTGCCGATTGTTGTAAAAACCCATCTGGTTCACTGATGTCCTTTAGGGAAGGAAATCTGCCATCCTTACCCGGTCTGGCCTACATGTGACTCCAGACCCACAGCAACGTGGCTGACTCTTAATCTCCCCCTCGAGGGCAATTCGGGATGGGTAATAAACGCTGGCCCAGCCTGCGACAGCCCACATCCGATTATCGAATAAATAACTTTTACTAAATGTTATTTAACATGTTGTTTCGTGGCTGGTTTAGCTCACTCGGCTAAATCGCTGGCTTTTAAAGCAGACCAAGCAGGCCAGCAGCACGGTTCGATTCCCGTACCAGCCTCCCCGGACAGGCCCTGGAATGTGGCGACTAGGGGCTTTTCACAGTAACTTCATTGAAGCCTACTCGTGACAATAAACGATTTTCATTTTTCTTTTCATTAACCTTAATTTAGCCAGGTGAATCAACTGGGAACCAATTCTCACTGACAATAACGGCCCGGTGAAGGGGCTAACGACACAGCAACAGAAATGACACAGCCATACAATGCATTTGAACATTAAAAACAATCAAATACATATTAGCAGTGAAAGAGAATTGGCCGTTTAGCAATCAGGACTATGATTCTCCGTTCCCGCTGTACTGAGTGGCGATTTGGGCTGGGCGCCAAATTCTCCCTCCTCGCTGACAGCAGCAGCGATGTGGACTCACAACGGAGAATCCCGCCCCGGGTGTACAGAAGAATTTACAGGCTGCCAATCAACCTGCTCAGCCACCTTCCGTGGCCACCATGTCCTGAACTTGGGGCTCCAACCCTGAGCTTCTGACCCAGGGAGAGTATCCACTGCGTCACCAGACATTCAAGCTAAGGACGGTAGCTGCGAGGTCTGACATCCACAGCGTCACCCCAGCTGAGATTCAGTCCCATTCTTAACCAGATAGCCATCTGACCACTTCAGAAAGAACCATTGATAGCTCACTGGTCATCCCGATAATTCAGAAATCAGGGGCGGGATTTTCCGGTATCCGGCGGGGCGGGGGGTCCCGGCGGGACGGAGTGGCATGAACCACTCCGGCATAGGCCCGCCCCAAAGGTGCGGAATCCTCCGCACCTTCAGGGGCTAGGCCGGTGCCGGAGTGGTTTGCGCCCCGGCTGGTGTGGAAGGCCAGATCGCCCCGCGCTCCCTGCAGGACCCCGGAGCCCGCCCGCACCGCCAGGTCCCGCCGGTAAGGGACCTAGTCTAATCTACGCCGCCGGGACTGGCAAAGAACCAGCGGGACTTCGGCCCATCGCGGGCCGGAGAATCGCCAGGGGAGGGCCGCAGTGAGCGGCCGCCGACCGGCGCGCTGCGATTACCACTCCCGCCGAATCTCCGGTGCAGGAGAATTCGGCGGATGGCGGGATTCAAGCCGCTCCCCACCGATTCTCTGACCCGGCCCCTGGGGGGGGGGGGGGGGGGGGGGGGGAGTCGGAGAATCCCGCCCCAGGTCTCCACTGACAGGCCAGACAAGCTCGAGATTCAAGAAACTGGCTAGCATGCCGCCCTTAATCAATACAACCAATTAACTGAGCATTCCTCTCACTGAGCCATGGCTCAGGTGGTAGCTCTCGTCTCTGAGTCACAAGGGTCCCAGTTAAAGTCCAACTTCAGAGTTTGAACAAAAGGGAAAATCAAGGTCAACCTAGTGGCATTGCCTTTAAGATGCTAACTTGTGGGATCTTCTGCCTGTTATTGGTGGAAAAATAAGACGCCATGAAACTATTTCAAAGGAGAGCAGTGGGATGCCCTCCCTGGTCAATGTTTATCCCTCAGTCGACATCACAGAAAGCAGATGATCTGGTCATTATCACATTGCTGTTTATGGGAGCGTGCTGTGGACAAAGTGGCTCCAACAGTATAAATAGGAGCTAGTTACAGTGCAGACTTTGTTTGCACTGAGTGCTGAGCTTGTGGCATTTGAGTGCTACAGTGAGAGTTTGGTGACTGAGGGAGTATAAGGGTTCATTTTTATTTAAAGTCTAGTATTTCTTTTATTTAGTTAATTAACTTAAAAGTTGCTGTTTGGTCTATAAGAAGGTGAATTTTGAATCAGCTTTAAACAAGGTTCTACTTGGACTTACTTGCAGCTGGAGCTTGTTAATTAGTTAATTGCATTAGGCCAGTTTTTAGAAGCTAGAGTCACAGTATAAATAGGAGCTAGTTACAGTGCAGACTTTGTTTGCACTGGAGTGCTGAGCTTGTGGCATTTGAGTGCTACAGTGAGAGTTTGGTGACTGAGGGAGTGCTGAGCTTGTGGCATTTGAGTGCTACAGTGAGAGTTTGGTGACTGAGGGAGTGCTGAGCTTGTGGCATTTGAGTGCTACAGTGAGAGTTTGGTGACTGAGGGAGTTAGGTGAGGAGGGAGTAAGGTGCTCCTTACATTTCATTTCCTATATTTATCAAAGAGCGTAAAGGGAGCCAGGAGTTTGGAGTACAGCTGGAAGTAGAGTCGGAGGGCGGAGGTCCAGTTGGTCCACGGGGCAGCTAATTTTGTAAAGTAAGAGGGGATGGAGGCTAGGGCAGTTGCATGCTCCTCCTGTAGGATGTGGGTGGTGAGGGATACCACTGGTGTCCCCGCTGACTATACCTGCGGGAAGTGCACCCAACTCCAGCTCCTCAGAGACCGTGTTAAGGTACTGGAGCTGGAGCTGGATGAACTTCGGATCATCCGGGAGGCAGAGGGGGTCATAGAGAAGAGTTACAGGGAGGTAGCCACACCAAAGGTACTGGACAAGAGTAGCTGGGTTACAGTCAGGGGAAAGAAAACTAACAAGCAGACAGTGCAGGGATCCCTCGTGGCCGTTCCCCTTCAAAACAAGTATACCGTTTTGGATGCTGTTGGGGGGGATGACCTACCGGGGGAAGGCCCCAGCGGCCAGGTCTCTGGCACTGAGTCTGGCTCTGGGGCTCAGAAGGGAAGGGGGGAGCATAGAAAAGCAATAGTAATAGGAGATTAAATGGTTAGGGGAATAGATAGGAGATTCTGTGGTCGCGAGCGAGACTCCCGAAAGGTATGTTGCCTCCCGGGTGCCAGGGCCAGGGATGTCTCTGATCGTGTCTTCAGGATCCTGAAGGGGGAGGGTGAGCAGCCAGAAATCGTGGTGCACATTGGTACCAACGATGTAGGTAGGAAAAAGGGTGTGGAGGTAATAAACAAGTTTAGGGAGTTAGACTGGAAGTTAAAGGCCAGGACAGACAGGGTTGTCATCTCTGGTTTGTTGCCGGTGCCACGTGATAGCGAGGCTAGGAATAGGGAGAGAGTGCAGTTGAACACGTGGCTGCAGGAATGGTGTAGGAGGGAGGGCTTCAGGTATTTGGATAATTGGAGCGCATTCTGGGGAAGGTGGGACCTGTACAAGCAGGACGGGTTGCATCTGAACCAGAGGGGCACCAATATCCTGGGGGGGAGGTTTTCTAGTACTCTTCGGGAGGGTTTAAACTAATTTGGCAGGGGAATGGGAACCGGATCTGTAGTCCAGCAACTAAGGTAGACGATAGTCAGGACGCCAAAGCATGTAGTGATGCAGTGGGGAAGGTAACAATGACAAAGGAGAGTACTTGCAGGCAAGGAGATGGGTTGAAGTGTGTATACTTTAATGCAAGAAGCATCAGGAATAAGGTGGGTGAACTTAAGGCATGGATCTGTACTTTGGACTACGATGTGGTGGCCATCACAGAAACTTGGATAGAAGAGGGGCAGAAATGGTTGTTGGAGGTCCCTGGTTATAGATGTTTCAACAAGATTAGGGAGGATGGTAAAAGAGGTGGGGGGGTGGCATTGTTAATTAGAGATAGTATAACAGCTGCAGAAAGCAGTTCGAGGGGGATCTGCCTACTGAGGTAATATGGGTTGAAGTTAGAAATAGGAAAGGAGCAGTCACCTTGTTGGGAGTTTTCTATAGGCCCCCCAATAGCAGCAGAGATGTGGAGGAACAGATTGGGAAACAGATTTTGGAAAGGTGCAGAAGTCACAGGGTAGTAGTCATGGGCGACTTCAACTTCCCAAACATTGAGTGGAAACTCTTTAGATCAAATAGTTTGGATGGGGTAGTGTTTGTGCAGTGTGTCCAGGAAGCTTTTCTAACACAGTATGTAGATTGTCCGACCCGAGGGGAGGCCATATTGGATTTAGTACTTGGTAATGAACCAGGGCAGGTGATAGATTTGTTAGTGGGGGAGCATTTTGGAGGTAGTGACCACAATTCTGTGACTTTCACTTTAGTAATGGAGAGGGATAGGTGCGAGCAACAGGGCAAGGTTTATAATTGGGGGAAGGGTAAATACAATGCTGTCAGACAAGAATTGAAGTGCAGAAGTTGGGAACATAGGCTGTCAGGGAAGGACACAAGTGAAATGTGGAACTTGTTCAAGGAACAGGTACTGCGTGTCTTTGATATGTATGTCCCTGTCAGGCAGGGAAGAGATGGTCGAGTGAGGGAACCATGGTTGACAAGAGAGGTTGAATGTCTTGTCAAGAGGAAGAAGGAGACTTATGTAAGGCTGAAGAAACGAGGTTCAGACAGGGCGCTGGAGGGATACAAGATAGCCAGGAGGGAACTGAAGAAAGGGATTAGGAGAGCTAAGAGAGGGCATGAAAAATCTTTGGCGGGTAGGATCAAGGAAAACCCCAAGGCCTTTTACACATATGTGAGAAATATGAGAATGACTAGAGCGAGGGTAGGTCCGATTAAGGACAGTAGCGGGAGATTGTGTATTGAGTCTGAAGAGATAGGAGAGGTCTTGAACAAGTATTTTTCTTCAGTATTTACAAACGAGAGGGGCCATATTGTTGGAGAGGACAGCGTGAAGCAGACTGATAAGCTTGAGGAGATACTTGTCAGGAAGGAAGATGTGTTGCGCGTTTTGAAAAACTTGAGGATAGACAAGTCCCCCGGGCCTGACGGGATATATCCAAGGATTCTATGGGAAGCAAGAAATGAAATTGCAGAGCCGTTGGCAATGATCTTTTCGTCCTCGCTGTCAACAGGGGTGGTACCAGAGGATTGGAGAGTGGCGAATGACGTGCCACTGTTCAAAAAAGGGAATAGGGATAACCCTGGGAATTACAGGCCAGTTAGTCTTACTTCGGTGGTAGGCAAAGTAATGGAAAGGGTATTGAGGGATAGGATTTCTGAGCATCTGGAAAGGCATTGCTTGATTAGGGATAGTCAGCACGGATTTGTGAGGGGTAGGTCTTGCCTTACAAGTCTTATTGAATTCTTTGAGGAGGTGACCAAGCATGTGGATGCAGGTAAAGCAGTGGATGTAGTGTACATGGATTTTAGTAAGGCATTTGATAAGGTTCCCCATGGTAGGCTTATGCAGAAAGTAAGGAGGCATGGGATAGTGGGAAATTTGGCCAGTTGGATAACAAACTGGCTAACCGATAGAAGACAGAGAGTTGTGGTGGATGGCAAATATTCAGCCTGGAGCCCAGTTATCAGTGGCGTACCGCAGGGATCAGTTCTGGGTCCTCTGCTGTTTGTGATTTTCATTCACGACTTGGATGAGGGAGTTGAAGGGTGGGTCAGTAAATTTGCAGATGATACAAAGATTGGTGGAGTTGTGGATAGTGAGGAGGGCTGTTGTCGGCTTCAAAGAGACATAGATAGAATGCAGAGCTGGGCTGAGAAGTGGCAGATGGAGTTTAACCCTGACAAGTGTGAGGTTGTCCATTTTGGAAGGACAAATCTGAATGCGGAATACAGGGTTAACGGTAGGGTTCTTGGCAATGTGGAGGAGCAGAGAGATCTTGGGGTCTATGTTCATAGTTCTTTGAAAGTTGCCACTCAAGTGGATAGAGCTGTGAAGAAGGCCTATGGTGTGCTAGCGTTCATTAGCAGAGGGATTGAATTTAAGAGCCGTGAGGTGATGATGCAGCTGTACAAAACCTTGGTCAGGCCACATTTGGAGTACTGTGTGCAGTTCTGGTCACCTCATTTTAGGAAGGATGTGGAAGCTTTGGAAAAGGTGCAAAGGAGATTTACCAGGATGTTGCCTGGAATGGAGAGTAGGTCATACGAGGAAAGGTTGAGGGTGCTAGGCCTTTTCTCATTAGAACGGAGAAGGATGAGGGGCGACTTGATAGAGGTTTATAAGATGATCAGGGGAATAGATAGAGTAGACAGTCAGAGACTTTTTCCCTGGGTGGAACACACCATTACAAGGGGACATAAATTTAAGATAAATGGTGGAAGATATAGAGGGGATGTCAGAGGTAGGTTCTTTACCCAGAGAGTAGTGGGGGCATGGAATGCACTGCCTCTGGTAGTAGTTGAGTCGGAAAATTTATGGACCTTCAAGCGGCTATTGGATAGGTACTTGGATTAGGGTAGAATAATGGAGTGTAGGTTAACTTCTTAAGGGCAGCACGGTAGTATTGTGGATAGCACAATTGCTTCACAGCTCCAGGGTCCCAAGTTCGATTTCGACTTGGGTCACTGTCTGTGTGGAGTCTGCACATCCTCCCCGTGACTGCGTGGGTTTCCTCCGGGTGCTCCGGTTTCCTCCCACAGTCCAAAGATGTGCAGGTTGGGTGGATTGGCCATGAAAAATTGTTCAAAATTCCATGATTAACCTAGGACAAAAGTTCGGCGCAACATCGTGGGCCGAAGGGCCTGTTCTGTGCTGTATTTCTCTATATCTCTATAACAGAGACTGTGCTTTATTGTGTGACAGGCAGTACAGATCTTTTAATTATTCTTTGCTGGGATGCTGGGCATCGCTGGCAACGCCAGCATTTGTTGCCCATCCCTAACCGCTGAGTGGCTCGCTCGACCATTTCAGTTAAGAGACATCCACATTTCTGTGGGTTTGGAGTCACATGTAGGCCAGACCAGGAAAGGACGGCAGATTTCCTTCCCTGAAGGGGACGAGTAAACCAGATGGGTTTTTTTTGCTCAATAACAATCGGTAATGGTTGTGATGGTCAATATTGCTGAGACGAACTTTACATTCTAGGTTTATTAATTGAATTTAAATTGCACCAGCCCCTGGACTACTCCAGTGGCATTACCAGCGTGCCACCATCTCCCCCAATGCAAGGCTTTAGTATCTGCATTTTGGATGGCACAACCTGGAGGGTTATAGACCTAGAGCTGGGAGGAGCTGCATAGCCTTTTCCTTGGCCAGAATGGACTCGATGGGCCGAATAGCTACCTTCAAGCGGCTATTGGATAGGTACATGGATTAGGGTAGAATAATGGGGTGTAGATTAATTTGTTCTTAAGGGAAGCACGGTAGCATTGTGGATAGCACAATTGTTTCACAGCTCCAGGGTCCCAGGTTCGATTCCGGCTTGGGTCACTGTCTGTGTGGAGTCTGCACGTTCTCCCCGTGTCTGCGTGGGTTTCCTCTGGGTCCTCCGGTTTCCTCCCACTGTCCAAAAATGTGCAGGTTAGGTGGATTGGCCATGATAAATTGCCCTTTAGTGTCCAAAATTGCCCTTAGTGTTGGGTGGGGTTACTGGGTTATGGGGATAGGGTGGAGGTGTTGACCTCGGGTAGGGTGCTCTTTCCAAGAGCCGGTGCCGACTCGATGGGCCGAGTGGCCTCCTTCTGCACTGTAAATTCTGTGGTAATCTATGATTAATCTAGGACAAAGGTTCGGCACAGCATCGTGGACCGAAGGGCCTGTTCTGTGCTGTATCTGTCCATGGTTCATGACAGTCTGTGGATCTGGCTGTGATCAATTAGCCAGCGAGAGGGACTGAAATTCAGAGGTAATATGATCCCATCCACTTTAGCTAGTGACAGCCCGATGGACCCCTGGTGGTGCATTGGAAGCCTGTCTCTGGAATATCACTGTCCTGTCATCTGTTTCTATCTCAGGCGACGGATTCGCCAGTTTATTCATTCTGTAGCTGCGGCCATCGCTGGCGAGGCTGGCAACTGAGTGGCTTGTAAGCCACTTCAGAGGGTGTTTGAGAGTTGGCACGGCAGTCACAGACCGGGCAGGATAGCAGGTATCCCTATCCTAAATAATTTGGGTTTTTATGACTCTCATGGCCACACCGATACCAGAGTTCTCATTTCCGGATATTTATGACAGGATCCGGCACTCAGTTGCCAAGGTGGGATTGGAACTCTCATTCTCCGGACTGTCAGTCCAGGCTTCTGAATGGCTAGCTCAATAACAGAACCACTGCCCGGGTGTGATTATTGGCTGTAATTCTGAATTTATCTCAGTTTGGGATTTGAGGCGCTGCTCCATTAAGGTTAAATATTACTCTTCTTCTCTCCTGCAGTGATTCAGTCGGCTATTGGGAGTGACAGTAGCTGCGGAGGTGAGTCCTGACAGTGCGACAGAAAACTGCTTTGTGAGAGAGTCCTTTGTGGTCTGAGTGATTGTGAATTCCTTTAGGACCTACTGCTGAGATTTCAGAACTGGTAGAGAGTGAGTCCTGGGGACAGTAATGTGTATCTGAGGAATGTTAGAGAATGTTAGGAGGTGACAAAGATGATTGATGAGGGGAGGGCGGTGGATGTTGTCTACATGGACTTCAGTAAAGCCTTTGACAAGATGCCTCATGGCAGACTGGTACAAAAGGTCAAGTCACACGGGGTCAGAGGTGAGGTGGGTAAGATGGATACAGAACTGACTCGGTCACAGAAGGCAAAGGGTAGCAGTATGAGGGTGTTTTTCTGAACCGACATTTGTGACTAGTGGTGTTCCACAGGGATCTGTTGGTTGTTGTATAATTAAACGATTTGGAGGAAAATGTAGCTATTCTGATGAGTAAGTTTGGTGGAGTGGCAGATAGTGTTGAGGACTGACAAATAGAGAAATGACAAATGGAGTTTAATCCAGACAAATGTGAGGTAATGCATTTTGGTAGGTCTAATCTAGAGGAGAAATATACCGTAAATCGCAAAACTCTTAGGAATATAGAAAGTCAGAGAAATCTGGTCGTGCAGGTCCACAGATCTTTTGAAGTGGCAATACAAGTGGACAAGGTAGTCAAGAAAGCATACGGAATGCTTTCCTTCTTTGGATGGGGCATCGTGTATAAAAACTGGCAAGTCATGCTACAGTTGTATCGAACATTGGTACGGCCGCACTTGGAATATTGCGCACAATTCTGGTCGCCACACTACCAGCAGGGTGTGGAGGCTTTGGAGAAGGTGCAGAGGAGGTTTTCCAGGATGTTGCCTGGTCTGGAGGGTGTTAGCTATGTGGAGAGGCTGAATAGACTCGGACTGTTTTCATTAGAACGACAGAGGTTGAGGGGTGGCCTGATAGAGGTCTACAGGATTATGAGGGGCATGGATAGAGTGAATGGGCAGGCACTCTTTCCCTGGGTGATGGAGTCAGTCACCAGGGGGCATAGGTTTAAGGTCCGGAGACGAAGTTTAGAGGAGATGAGCGAGGCAGGTATTTTACGCAGAGGGTGATGAGTGTCTGAAACGCTTTGCCGGGAGAGGTTGTGGAAGCAGATACATTAACGCCGTTCAAAAGGCAACTTGACAAACACATGGATAGGACGGGTATAGAGGAGAAGGCACTAGGAAGTGCTGAGGGTTTTGGCCAAGGTTGGTATCATGACCTGGACAGGCTTGGAGGGCCAAGGGCCTGTTCCTGTGCTGTATTGTTCTTTGAAGACTGGGGGCAGTAATGTATATCTGTGGAATGTTAGAGAGTGAGTACTGGGGATAGTAAGGTGCAATGTTTTGTGGAAGGCAAATCATATTTGACCAATTCACTAGAGTTCATTGTGGATGTAACAAGATGAATGAAGAGGAATCGGTGAACGTGGTGTATTTGGATTTACAAAAAATATTTGACTGGCTAATGAACTGGAAATAGGGCAAATGATTAATTTCCAGTTTGTCAAACTAACTAGTTGCATGTCACAGTGATCAGTGCTGGAGTCTCAACTATTGACCTTGTTTATAAATGAGTTGGAAGAAGGGACCGACTGTAACGTAGCCAAGTTTGCTAATGATACATAGATAGTGAGCAAGTCAAGTTGTGAGGAATATACAAATGAACTGCAAAGGGAAAGAACAAAGAAAATTACAGCACAGGAACAGGCCCATTCGGCCCTTCAAGCCTGTACCGACCATGCTGCCCGTTTGAACTAAAACCCTTCCGGAAGTAGACAGGTTATCTGATTGGGCAAAATATTGGCAGATGAAAATGAAATGAAAATGAAAATCGCTTATTGTCACGGGTAGGCTTCAATGAAGTTACTGTGAAAAGCCCCTATGCAGATGCAGTATGATGTGGGTCGACCTGAGGTTGCCAACTTTGGCAGGAAGATTAGAAAAGCTGTGCACTATTTGATAATAAATATCAGATAAAAACGGGTTAAAGGGATATGGGGAACAGGTAGGAAGGTGCATTTGAGACCAGAAAGACATTAGCCATCGTCTGATTGAATGGTGGAACAGGCTCCAGGGACCGAATTGTCTACTTCCTGCACCCGATTCCTATGTTCCTACGTAAATGTAGGCATCAGGGTGTCCTTGTACATGAATCACAAAACGTTAGCACTCGTGTACAGCAAGTAATTAGGAAGGCAAATGAAGTATTGGTCTTTGCTGCAAGAGAGTTGGAGTTTAACAAGGGGAGTCCTGATACGGGGCCTGGCGAGGCTGTGCCTGGAGTACCGTGCACAGTTTCAGTCACGTTATGAAAGGAGGGAGATACTTGCATTGGAGGCATTTCAGAGAAGGTCCACTCGGCTGAGGAGGTTGACTCATAGGAAACGGTTGACCCTGAGTGGGCGTGACAAGGTGAATGCTGAGAGGACGTCTCCCCTTGTGGGGGAGCCTAGATCACGGAGGCGCAATTTCAAAATGAGGAATTTCTCATCTAAGATGGAGTTGAGGAGGAATTTCTTTCCCCGGAAGGATCATTAGTGTTTGGAAATTCTCTTCCCCATTGAACTGTGGAAGTTGGGCCATTGAATATATTCAAGGTTAAGTTAAACAGGGGTTTGTTAGAGGAGGGGGGGGTCAAGGGTTATGAGGGACAGACAGGAAAATGGAGTTGAGGTCACCCTCAGATCAGCCAGATCTTATTCAATGATGCAGCAGGCTTGAGGGGCCGAATGGCCTACTCCTATTCATTATGCTCTTAGGTGTACCTGAGGATTAAGTTACGGAGGCAGAATTAGGAGATGGCGATGTGCACCTCAGAGGTGAGTTGCAAGGTGAGTCACAGGGAGCTAGTAATATGCCTTCTCACATCGACATGTCCTGGGTGTTGGATGAACGATAGCGCGTCTGAGCTGTGCTCCAGTATAGCTTGAAGGTTGTGACTTTAAATCTGCTGCCTCTCTGAAGTTCCTGACCATTTATTCACCCAGCCTTTAGCGTCTACCATCTGATTGCCACCGGAGTCTCCTGCTTCCTGGGTGCCACCCTCATCACTCTGCTGATCTATACATATTGCCAGCGATGCCATAGGCAGTCTCAGGAATCTACAGTCATTCATCCAACCACCCCCAATCACTTGAATTACAAAGGCAGCGGTCAGAGTAACAAGAACGAACTCTACAACCCCATGGAGATCAAGGTACGGGTGTTTTGAACTTTGTTGATTTTTTTTTTCTCAACTTACATGTCCATTAATTAGGGCAGGCACGTTTGTACTTTTGATGATTTTGAAACTGGCATCTTCCTCTTCTCCTTGGTTGTTTCTCTTGTACTGAAATGTGGCTCTTGGTGAATAAATATCAATTGTGGGCAGCACGGTGGCGCAGTGGTTAGCACTGCTACCTCACGGCGCTGAGGCCCCAGGTTTGATCCCGGTCCCGAGTCCCTGTCCGTGTGGAGTTTGCTTATTCTCCCCGTGACTGCGTGAGTCTCGCCCCCACAACCCAAAAGAAAATGTGCAGGTCAGGTGAATTGGCCACACTAAATTGCCCCTTAATTGGAAAAAAATAATTGGGTACTCTTTTAAAAAAAGAAAAACTTTCAAAAAACTTTAAAACAAATCAGATGTCAATCGCTAGCTCAGACCCCGAAAAATTAGAACTTGTCGTTTGATTCTGTGCGTCTTGGCAATACCGAGTCGTTACAAGAACAGAGGAGGCCATCCAGCCCATTAACTCCGTGCTGACTCTCTGTAGGGCCATCGAGTCAATCCCCTTCTCCACCCCCCCCCCCCCCTTCTAGCCCCTTGGCTCTGCAAGTTTATGTCCCTCGTCCTCATCCAGGTTCCTTTCCAAATCATTCATCGTTTCCGCTTCCACCACTCTCGTGAGCAACGGGTTCCAGCTCATTGCCCCTCATTGCGTTAAAAGGATCTCTCCTCGCCCCTGGCATGTTGATGGCATGGTAGCACAGGATGAGTCATCAACGGCAGAGGGGAGCAAGGGAAAAGACAAACAGGTGGGTGGGGACTCCATTTCAATATGGCATTCCACAACCCTGCAAACCTCCCTCGTACACGGCTGCCACAGGAACATTCCGGCCATTCCCAGCAACGCAAACCGTATTTACGTGGGCTATCAGAGGGAAAGGAGGGGGGCGGGAGGGCCCAGGTTTCTCAGTGCTCTTAGATGGTTGGCTTGTGGATCGGATTGATACCAACAGCATGGAGGTTCTGTCCCCATTCCACCTCATCCATGCCAATAAAGCTCGGGGGAGCGGGAAAAAGAAAAATTACACCACTTTGCCGGGGATTAGTACATAACCGCCAAGGGCCTGCCGTCAGGTGGAGAACTCGAGGAGAAGGAAATAGGGGGAAAGAACAGCAGCAGTGGAACCAATCAGATCGCTCTTTCAAAGAGCCAAGATTGGGCTTTTGGCAGCATGGTAGCACAGTGTGTCTGCGTGGATTTCTTCCGGGTTCTCCAGTTCCTTCCTACAGTCCAAAGACGTGCAGGTTAGGTGGATTGGCCATGCCAAATTGCCCCTTAGTGACCAAAATAGTTAGGAAGGGTTATTGAGTTGTGGGGATAGGGTGGAAGTGAGGGCTTAAGTGGGTCGGTGCAGACCTGATGGGCCAAATGGCCTCCTTCTGCACTGCATGTTCTATGAATGGCCTCTTTTCTGTGCATGTGTGATTCTACAAAATTGTTGAAAAGAAATCAGACTGTTCATGCTAGCGCAGTGGTTAGCATTGTTGCTTCACAGCGCTAGGATCCCAGGTTCGATTCCCGGCTTGGGTCACTGTCTGTGCGGACTCTGCACGTTCTCCCCGTGTCTGCGTGGGTCTCCTCCGGGCGCTCCGGTTTCCTCTCATAAGTCCCGAAAGACGTGCTTGTTAGATGAATTGGACATTCTAAATTCTCCCTCTGTGGACCCGAACAGGCGCCGAAGTGTGACGACTAGGGGCTTTTCACAGTAACTTCATTGCAGTGTGACAATAATCAGGATTATTATTATGAATTTGCTCTTTGTTCGCGCGGGGAGTGGAGATTGCTTTCAATGATCCTGTTTATAATCAAGGCATCAAATCTGATTTATGCTTTGTTTAAACTGAAGGCTTATCTTTGTTGGCTACAAGCCAGGTTTATTATAAAATTCCTGCACTAATCTTGTCTCCAGCGTGATGGGTTTTATGGATTAATGCACTGCGCATTGTAAATGTATTATGGAGGAATAATTAGCTGTGTGGACTTATTACAGATAAGCAGTGGGTTCTGGTAACCTTCAGGCTACTAATGAAGAGCTATCACGCAGCCTGAATGGGTCAGTGAGCTCTCAATGGGGACATGTGGGTTCTATGAACACTGCGTCCACCACAGCAACCCCCCCCCCCCCCCCCCCCCCCCCCCCCGCCCACTCCACCAGCCCCACCTCTGGTTATGGCCTTTTCAGTTCGGGTGTTCAGTTGCATGGAGATCGATGGATACTGAGATTGCAATCTCCTTAGAATAATAATCACAAACTCTGTTCAAACTGTGTGCTGCAATTTATTTAGCGGAGGCATGGTCGCTATTGCTGTTTGGCACTAATTGAAAACTAATTTCCTCTTGGTGGGGGAAGAATAGTTTATCTTAGCCACCTGTGTTCATTAAACTAACCATGGCTCAATTTGTTAGAACGCTCACTATCGGCGCCACATGTTGTGGGCTCCAACCCCACTTCAGAGACTTTGAGCACAAAACCCGGTTGACACCACCGGTGCCTGTACCGAGGGAGTGCTGCACTGCCGGAGGCGCCGTCTCTCAGCTGACAGGTTAAACCAAGGCCCCCTGCGCCCCCTCAGGTGGCACTTGAAGAAGAGCAAGGGACTTCTCGTTTACCCCTCAAAAAGCAGATCTTCTGGCCATTGAGCCCACTGCTTCGGGGATAGTGCTGAGCATAAAATGCCTTGGCCTACATCTCAATGGTCGCTACCCATCAAAGGTGCGCTATTGGCTGCGGGGCACTCTGAGACGTTCTGAGGTAGGGAATGGAGCTAGATAAATGCAAATTCTTTTGTCTTTTCTTTTCTTAAATCGGCTAAGGTTTATGCACGGTAGCATAGTGGTTAGCACAGTTGCTTCACAGCTCCAGGGTCCCAGGTTCGATTCCCGGCTTGTGCGGAGTCTGCACGTCCTCCCCGTGTGTGCGCGGGTTTCCTCCGGGTGCTCCGATTTCCTCCTACGGTCCAAAGATGTGCAGGTTAGGTGGATTGGCCACGCTAAATTGCCCTTCGTGTCCAAAAAAAAAGGTTACGTGGGTATTACTGGTTTATGGGGATAGGGTGGAGGCATGGGCTTAAGTGGGGTGCTCTTTCCAAGGGCCGGTGCACACTCGATGGGCCGAATAGCCTCCTTCTGCACTATATTTTCTATGTTCTAAGGAGAAATTTGTTAAAATTGCCTGATGTTGCTTTGAATCTAAAGCACTCATTTGTCTCTTTTTTCTTTTACCCCAGACACTGAACAAAAACAATTTGATTCCCGATGACCGGAGCAACTATTTCTCTTCTCTACAGCAGACAAATGTGTACACCACAACGTATTACCCCACCACCCTGAATAAATATGACTACAGGCCTGACTCCTCACCTGGCAGAACCTACACCTAAAACCCATCCGAGCGAACCTCCCCTGGAGACGGTGCTTAGAAACGAACCAGAATGGATTCCGCCTGAAAATGCACCAGAATCACAGCAACACCCGTAGTCGAGTCATAGCATCAGCCAATCACAGTCCAAATTTTTTTTGTGGGGTCCTTCATTAACGATTTGCACTTCCTCAAGATCCACGGTCCAGCCATCGAGACTTGCTCGTGACTTATAAGAAACAAAGCAATGGATTTTATTTTTTTTCATAATAGACTCCCTGGTGAGAGAGACTGAGCTTCATATTCGGGGAGAAAAAAAAAATTGACAAACATGGCGGAAACAAAATGGCCACCACGGTGGACGAACAATATAAGAGTTGCCACAGCAACGTGTTGTCTCTGTGAAACTAGATTTGCCGAGGATTTCTTCACAGAGGCGGTTTTGAGAATGTGACCATCGCATCTGGATACAGAAATACTCCTTCACTACTGAGGGGATGCTATTTTTTATTGTCATTCGAATGTTTTTTTTTCTATTTCCTCCTCCAGTATTAATTTTCAGATGTGTACCTTATTGAGCCTAACAGTAGCAAAACATAGTCTCACATTGTATTTAGAGCACAGACACAGGCCATTTGCTCCAAACAATTCCATGACGTTGCTTAAGTCTCCCCCCAACCTCCTTCATCTCCTTCACCTTATCAACCGTTCAACAAAAAACCCATCAAACTGTTCTTGATTTTTTTTTTAAACTGATTCGTTTATTTTGCGTAGCTTCAGCCTTTCTTCTTTTCTAGTTTTGTCCTTACTTGCATTCCCAAAAATTGTAAATTCTGCACTTAACGATGAATGGATGAAATTTTGTATGGAGAGCAACCTAAAAATGCTAAACGTGGGCAAACAGTTCACCATAGTTGGTTGCTGAGTTTAGCTCGGCTTGAAATCCCTTCAATCATCAAGCAATTGTTAAAGTAATTCGGAGCGAGCCCTTTGATGGTTCAACTCCATTAATTTGATGCGACTTTGCCCTTAGTTTGGATGGTTTGACTGCTTCATGTATTTATTATCGGCCGATGTAAGCTGCACCATCATTTTACCTGTTCCATTGGAAAGTGTGTCTGAAAAGAATTATCGTAGAATGCAAGGGTGATGGTGAAGTGGGCAGCGGAGGCAGCGCCTGCAACAGTGGAGAGTTTTGCAAATGCCAATGTCACTGAAATATGAGATCCGCATAGTTATACTACCCTGGTTTAAGCTCAACATCGGAATTTTTTTTTAAAATTCTTCCGTGAAATATGGGCTTTGCTGGCTAGCTCAGCATTTATTGCCCATTCCCAGTTGCTCTTGAGAAGATGGCGCCTTCTTGAACCTCTGAAGTCCATGTGGTGTAGGTACACCCTTGGTGCTGTCAGGGTGAGAGTTCGAAGAGTTTGACCCAGCGGGGGAACGGCTGACAGTTCCAAGTCAGGATGGTGAGTGCCTGGGGTGGGGGGCTTATCAACAAAGAGTGAAGAACAGGGTGTTGGGTGTATTTAGTGGGGGGGGGACTCTGTCTGAGACGGGTTCAGATGCATCCTCGTGTAATATGAACTGGAACTCGCCCACTTGCTCACCAGAGTGATGAGATATTTGAGCAGAAAATCAAACATCTTCCCTTTATTCCTGTGCAGCCCTTGCCCTGGCCAGCTCAGCGGAAACTGTTCAAAGACATGTCAGAACTGGTCAGTGCCCAGAGCTCAAGCAGACAGCTCCCTGTGAATAAAGTTCCATGGTCGCCTCTGCTCATTTTCTTTGGCCCCCTGGAGAAGGCTGTTCGTGTTTGATGTCAGTTGCAAGGTGGGCAATTAAGGTGGGCACGCATGACTTAAAAGCGTGACTGTGCATTGTTACGTTGGGACGCTGCACTTGTACCCTGCTGGTTCCCCTACCTTCCCAAGGAATCTCCTGCTGCCAATTGAAATCAAACCTCCATTTCCGTCCATCAATGATAATGAAAACCAAACTTCATATAAATAGATCAACCAACTGGGGTTCCCCTAAAGGGGAAAGCCCAAATTTCCCTGGATGATGTGTTGAGAGTGTATGCATGCAAAGATAGCTATAAAGTTACCTGCACTGACGTACATGTAAAAAGCTAAAAGAATCATGTGCCATCACATGGTGATGGTCTCCCTCCTTTGACTGAAACCCCTGTCTTTTACAACACAGCTGTCAGATTTCTATGTGGCCTTTTCTCACAGGGCTGTGGTTTAACCTATTCATTGAGTTGCTGGTTTAAATGTTTTTTTTTTAAATATAAATTTTAAATCCCCGATTATTTTTTTTTCCAATTAAGGGGCAATTTAGCGGGGCCAATCCACCTACCCTGCACATCTTAGAGTTGTGGGGGTGAGACCCACGCAGACATGGGGAGAATGTGCCAATTCCACGCGGACAGTGAGCCAGGGCCAGGATTCAAACCCGGGGACTCGGCGCCGCAGTCCTAGAGCTAAGAGTTGCTGGTGTAAACTAATGGCAGGTGCCCAGGACCCAAATACATTCGGGTGCACTTGGGGGAGCTGTTTGGTCGGTTTTCCTGAATAATACATGTATGTGTGCGTGAATGGGTTTCCAAGGTTATCCGAGCAAGGAACAAGTCACGTGACTAAAGCTAAAACTCACATTCCTGTTTCCAAATCATGCCACTGTTTCACTCCCACCCTATCTTAGTAACATCCTCCAGTCCTACGGCCATAGACACATGCAGCACAGAACTAGGCCCTTCAGCCCACCATGTTTAGAATCTCAACAGTGCAGAAGGAGGCCATTCAGCCTATCGAGCCAACACAGGCCCTTGGATAAAGCATCCTACTTCAGCCCATGCTTCCACCCTATCCCTGTAACCCAGTAACCCTACCTAACCCTACCTAACCCTTTGGACACTAAGGAGCAATTTATCATGGCCAATCCACCTAACTGCACATCTTTGGACTGTGGGAGGATACCGGAGCACCCGGAGGAAACCCACGCACACATGGGGCAAACTCCACACAGTCACCAGAGGCTGGAATTGAACCTGGGTCCCTGGAGCTGCGAGGCTACAGTGCTAACCACTCTGCCACAATGCCGCCACCAATCTACACCAATCCCATTTACCAGCACTCAGTCCATAGCCTACTATGCCTTGGCACTCCTCCAAATCTGTTCTCGTGTTCATCTAGAATTTGACAATTTTAGTTGTCTTTGACTGCCAGCACCCAAACTCTGGAATCCCCCCCCCCCCCCCCCCCCCCCCGCTCAGCCTTTCGACTGCTTTGACGCGCTCTCTCTCCCCCTGTAAGACGATCTTTAAAATCTACCTCTTTGGCCAAATGTTTTTGTCGTCTGTCCTGGTGCCTCTCCATGCGATTTGGTGTCAAATTTTGTTTCGATAACACTCCTGAGAAGTAGTATGGAGATGTTGTAAAGGTGCCACATAAATATAAGTTGGAATTGTTGAAGTTGAATTTTTTTCCCCCCACTTTTGTCTGGTTGGTGACCCTCCTTCCCCGGGATTTTTGTCATCCTCTGGTATTAAGGGATGTGAGACAAAGGCGGATATGCAGAGTTAGGATGAGGATCCGCCATGACCTGATTGAACGGTTCCTTCACGGGAATGTGGGTGTTGCTGGCAAAGCCAGCATTTGTTACCCAGGCCAGATTACCCTTGAACCAAGTGGCCTGCTTAACAGCAGAGGGCAGTTAAGAGTCAACCATGTTGCTGTGGGGTCTGGAATCACATGTAGGCCAGACCGGGTAAGGATGGCAGATTTCCTTCCCCAAAGGGCATTATTGGGTTTTCAACAACAATTGATGATAGTTGTCATGGTCACTATCAATGGGACTAACTTTATTAATTGACTTTAAAATCCCACACGCTGCCATAGTGAGATTTGAAGATGTATCCCCCGAGTATCATAGAATCGTAGAATTTACAGTGCAGAAGGAGGCCATTCGGCCCATCATGTCTGCACCGGCCCTTGGAAAGAGCACCCTACTTAAGCCCACACCTCCACCCTGTTCCCGTAACCCAGTAACCCCACTTAACCTTTTTGGACACGAAGGGCAATTTAGCATGGCCAATCCACCTA
This sequence comes from Scyliorhinus canicula, assembly GCF_902713615.1. Taxonomy (NCBI): domain Eukaryota; kingdom Metazoa; phylum Chordata; class Chondrichthyes; order Carcharhiniformes; family Scyliorhinidae; genus Scyliorhinus; species Scyliorhinus canicula. The sequence continues at coordinate 275,279,540 of NC_052147.1, read as the reverse complement.
ACCTCCACATCTTTGGACTGCGGAATGAAACCGGAGCACCCGGAGGAAACCCATGCAGATGCGTGAGAACGTCCAGACTCCACACAGACAGTGACCCAAGCCGGGAATCAAACCCAGGTCACTAGCACAGTGAAGCTTGGCTACCAGAGGCCGCACCCAATGAACCCTGTAGTGCTCACCCCTTTTACCCATTCCTTCACCATGTAGTACCCATGCTAATTAATGTTGATCTGTGGGGCAACACGATAGCCGAGTGGTTAGCACTGCGGCTTCACAGTGCCAGAGTCTTAGATTCGATTCCTTGCTGGGTTACGCCTTCAAGTTCTCCCCGTGTCTGCGTGAGTTTCCTCCGGGTGCTCCGTTTTCCTCCCACAGTCCAAAGACATGCAGGTTAGGTGGATTGGCCGTGATAAATTGCCCTTAGTGTCCAAAACAGTTAGGAGGGGTTACTGGGATATGGGGGAAGGGTGGAAGTGAGGACTTAAGTGCGTCAGTGCAGACTCGATGGGCATTGTATGTTCTATGTTAGATCGACCCTCTTTTTCCCTTGGTAAGTGCACTGCCTATTCAGAAAGCCTATTGAATCGGCTCACCTCAGCCAGAGTAACAATTGCAGGTCATTAACCTGACTTTAGGAGGCGGAACCAGCCATGGTCCTCTCGCACATTTGCATCGACTCTGCAATTGGAAAGCATGCATGAGGGTTTGATGAAGAGACGATTGATCTCCGTTGTCATGTGCTTCTTGGAAAGGGGAAATCACCCCCCCCCCCCCCCCCCCCCCCCCTTGGTCGGAGCTACTCGCTGTTTGGAAGGGGTGGGAAGGATTATTAACCAACACGCAGAAACAAATTGAATCTATACAGTGCCTTTTACAGCCTTTGGGCATGGTGATGAAGCCAGTGAAGTCAGTCAGCGTTGTGACGTCAGTGACAGAGGAGAGCCACAGCGTTATTAAACAGTCCGACCAACACACAGCGTCAGGCAGGCCCAAACAGTCAGGCCAGGCCTGACAGAAATGGCCAAAAGGAGTATAGCAAAACAAAAGTGCCTCTTCGGTATTCCCCCTCGTGATCCCATGTCATGAAACTGCATGTTTAAAGCAGCATGTTTATGAATGGGGCCTCTCAGCCGACTGAACGATAGTCTATCTCAGGCTAGTATTGTGCTGAGTGGCGGCTCCTTTGTATGTAGGTGATAACAGTATGATGACATTTTTCGGAAGATTAAATGCAAATGTACCTTGAGTAGTTCAGGCCATTCAGAATAGCCATATTTTTTTAAACTGTGGAACAAGCAGATGTTTTTGTAAATATGAGATTTGTCGTTAGAACCGTATTGATGCCAATTATTAGTGAGATGGCCAGGATTTATCATTCCTCCCACCCAAAGGAGATTGGCCAACAAACTGATGGTTTTTGAGGTCCTGTCAGTCTGCCGGCTCCCATATGAAATGAGTTGTTGCGCTCCACTTCCCAATGGTGCACGTTCCATCAGCGTCCTTAGTCACGCGCAGTGGAGCTGTCGGGGTTCCTCGTCCTCCAAACACTGTGCTGAAATCGTTGGGATTTGAGGACAGGTGAAAGATGGATGGGGGTATGAGAAAGATGGCAGGAGTATGAGAAAGATGGCAGGAGCATGAGAAAGATGGCGGGGGCATGAGAAAGATGGCAGGGGCATGAGAAAGATGGCGGGGGCATGAGAAAGATGGCGGGGGCATGAGAAAGATGGCGGGGGCATGAGAAAGATGCCGCGCTTCCTTTATGTTCCTTGAAAACTGTTGCTCATTAGTTCAAAATTTTATAAAAATGCATTGGGAACAGGAAGGAAAGGCCATTTGACTGAAGTTGAGAATCAGCCAATCAATGGGGTTGTGAAGTGTTTGCTTGCCCCGTGATTGGCTGTGGGAAAGTGGTGTGTTGCGACGCGGGCGATTGTGGCGGATGGAGTTGGGGGCAGGGAGTAAAGTGACAAAGTCTCTGTGGTTACAACCTACCAGAGTTGGCAAGTTTGGCAACCCCCTAGCTGGCTAATGGGCAACTATCACTTGAATGCACTATTCTGTCACTGGGCTGTATAAGGGGAAACTTCACTCTGCCGATAACCTCACTGTATCCCAGCCAGGTGTTCTTTTTTTGCAGAAAATGTTTTATTCAAGGCATTTTCACATACACACAAAAACTAAGGGCAGCAGAACAACTCAATGAACAATCGCACCCCACCTGCCCCCCTGATGCCAACACCCCACCACATCTCACCTTCCCCGTTTTAACCCCCTTACCCCTCCCCAACACCCCCCCCCCCCCCCACCCTTCTGACACCCCAAATCCCAAATATCGGCACCTCTGGACTCGGAACCACCTCCACACCCAGCACCTCGGACAGCACGTCCGAGAACCCCTGCCAGAACCCCTTCAGTCTTGGGCACTCCCAGAATATGTGGACGTGATTAACACCCCCCCCCCCCCCCCCCCCCCCCCGCCCCACACACACTGCCCTCACCTATCCTTTCCCCTGCAAAGAACCTACTCATCCTCGCCACCTTCGTATGAGCCCTACGTACCACTTTAAACTGGATGAGGTTCCACCTCGCACACGACGAGGACGCGTTCAACCGTGGGAAGGCCGAGCCAGGAGTTCTTGAAGCAAACGCCATGTCTTTCCCATTTCAACCTCTCCACCCACATACCACCCTCCCCACCCAGTGCAAAGTGGATTTGGGGGGGTGGCACGCTCTGATACCCAGCCCAATTCATGTTCCCTTGGATCCGCAAAGGCTATAAATCGGGAGGGAAGTAACCTGGGTGCCCCATCCCGAACACATTCCCATTCCCAGCGGAGCAGGCATGGTTAAAATGGAAGGGGTCGGAACTGGAGAGTTGTTCCGTTCCTTACCCCACCACGGAAGCCCTTCAAAGATTTGGATTGCTGGGAAGTAAAAAGGAGATCAGAGTGCAGCCGATCACACAGCAATATTAAGATGATGATTTTTTTTCCCCACAAACTTATCCTTGGCCAGTAGCCTTCCTGATGATGGAGTTGGCATCCAACATAAAAAGCAATTGTTTTTCCGCTTTAAGACATTAATTATAATGATAACAACCAGGTGAGAGACCTGCCAGGCTAATGGAGCGCTGCCCTCATATTGTCATTGCAGTGGCCAGGAAACCAAGGTTCAGAGGCCTTGTGAAACTACTGCTTACTACTGCTTTGCTAAAGGGGCTTGTACTTGGCATTGTGTGGAAATGACAGGAATGGGGGCAGTAATCAATTAGAAGCTGTTTCCAGTGCCCAGGGAGAACTGTAACCAGTTGCTGCTGACATTGATCAATCCTGGCCAGTCCTTGCCAAGGGAATTACATTCTGCATTCGTTAAAGTTGTTGAATTATGAGCACAGCTTTCTTTAAATAAATGTATTTTTATTGTTTTTGTTCCAGGATTTTTGAATTTTAAAAAAAATTATGGGGGCTTTGTCAGAGACCTGGGTCTGGATTCTCGGCAGCCCCGTGCCAAAATCGCGTTGGGCGTGGGGTCAGAGATTCCATTTTTACGCAGGTATTGTGGCCTGCGTCGCTCCTGGACCGGAGAAGCGCTCACACGCGGATTGCATGGCACGGCTTGGGGGGGCCATTGACAGTGCCCGCCCCCCCCCCCCCCCCATGTTCCCGGAGGGCGCCCAGCGATTCTCCGGGAAAAACTGGCCAGGTTCCCAACGGCGTGGTTCTAACCACGTATTGCCTGTCGGGAACATCGGTTAGCGGCTGCAGACTCAGACCGGGGCCACCCTGGCGGGGGGATCGAGTAGCGGGGGAGGCCTCACGGGCGGCCGGGGCAGCGATCGGGCGCCATCTTGGGGGGGGACGGGGGGGGGGGGGGGGAACACACACCTACATTTTGGATGCTGCCGCCGTGCGCATGCTCGGACTCCCAAGCGGAAGTGCGGGGGCCCATATCCGCAGCCAGAGCTGTGAGAAGCACCCCGAGGCCCTGCCAGCCCCCTGCAGGTAGGAGAATCCTTCAGTGAAATGCCAGCGTTTTTACACTGGCATAGGGGCATTGCCCCATTTTTAGAGAATCCCGCCCCGGGTGTTTATTCCCAAAATTTACACCAAGCCCAGGCTGATGCTCCATTCAGTGCTGAAGAAGAGTCACACTGTCGGATGAGGCCCTGTCTGCCTGCTCAGGAGCGCCAAATTGATCCGATGGCCACTCTTTCAGGGGAACCCTCCCTCGTGTCCTGGCCAATATTTATCCCTAAACCAGCATCACCAGCGAACAGATTATCTGGATATTGCCACGCCGGCGTTTGTGGGAGCTTGCTGTGCGCAAATTGACTGCCGCGATTCTTGCATGAAAATGGCGACTACGCTTTTAAAAAAAGAGGCTGCATTGGCTGTAAAGCGCCTTGGGATGCCCAGACGTCATGAAAGGTGCGATGTAAATGCAAATCTCTTAAGTTATTTTTGGATACGGTTTCAGTTTCCTCCCCTTGCTCTCTGTCTCAGGAGTCACAGCGTCCGCCCACTCCCCTGTAACCCCACCTAATCTTTTGGACACTAAGGCAATTTAGCATGGCCAATCCACCTAACCCGCGCATCTTTGGACAGTGGGAGGAAGCCGGAGCACCCGGAGGAAACCCACGCAGGCACAGGGAGAACGTGCAGACTCCACACAGTCCCGCAAGGTCGGAATCGAACCTGGGTCCCTGGCGCTGTGTGGTGGGAATGACAGGGTATAAATGTGCCCTTGTCTGTGGGACTTTCCAAAGCAGCTTGCCAAAGGCGGCCTGAGATTCTGAGAAGCAATTCTTTTGCCTTGCTTCGCAGGTGAGAACTTCCCCACCCCTGCCTGTCCCAGATGAAGAGCTCACTGCACTAGTAATCCAGAGTCCCAGGCCAACGCTCTGGGGATGCAGGTTCAAATCCCACTACGGCAGCTGGTGGAATTTGAATTAAAATGAATTAAATCTGGAATATAAAGCTGGTCTCAGTAATGGTGATCATGGCAACTATCATCGATTGTCATAGAATCCTAGCTGGTCCACTGATATCCTTTCTGGAGGGAAATCTGCTGGCTTTACCTGGCCTGGCCTACATGTGACTCCTAACTTCCCTCTGAAATAGCCCACTCACTTCACGGGCAATTCGTTCTTGCCAGCAATGCGCCACATCCCATGAAAGAATAAATTTAAAAATGACAGCAAGCCAACCACCCCTATGGCACCTGAATTGCTTCTATTGCCATTAAGAGTATCCATAGAATCCCTACAGTGCAGAAGGAGGCCCATCAAGTCTGCACCAACCCTCTGAAAGAGCACCCTACCTAGTAAGCCCACCTAATCTTTTGGACACTAAGAGGCAATTTAGCACGGCCAATCCAACTAACTTGCGCATCTTTGGACAGTGGGAGGAAGCCGGAGCACCCGGAGGAAACCCACACAGATACGGGGAGAACGTGCGGACTCCACACAGACAGTCGCGCGAGGTTGGAATCGAACCTGGGTCCCTGGCACTGTGTGGTAGTAGCGCTAACCAATATGCCACCGTGCCACCCGGCGAATACAAGTACAGTGTGACAATGGTACACGGGGAGAGGGTGCCATCCCAGACCAAAAGATGCCGCTGTGACGTGTCCTCAATGGTAGCAGTGGGGTTTCAGAGGTGAGCTTGCTAGTAGATACATTCATCCTCTGGTCAAGGGGCTTCACCTTTGAGCCGGGAACAGATTTCTCACTGGACCGGGCGGAACAAGGCCATTAAGCACTGCACAGAGCTGAAACTAGTTCATTAAGGCATGGGTAACAGGCCATGCCTCTACTGATGCATGTAACTGGTAATTCAAGACTGGACAATTATGAAAATTCCCAGTGAGCTGTGCAGGAATGGGGGTGGGGGAGGGGGAAAGGAAAAACATCCCAATTGAACCAATTCCAGCAAATATCCCTCCTTCAGGAAGGAAGCCTTCAAACTGAACAAATAAGCATCACTGTATTTCCCACTTCGTTTTAAAATCAATCACTGCCCTCCGAAATATATATTTTGCAGGCACTCTTTGTGAGATTGTCCAACCCTGTGATTGATTGCAGCCGACTTCTGAGGCAGCTGCCCGATTGCTCCTGCTGTAGCCTCAAATATATGCAGTCCTCAACATTATGGCTGGCTTTGTCCGTGTGAATGTTCGCTGGGCTAAGAGGCAATCTCTTCAGGCCACGCGGGTAACAAAGGCCCCAAGTCAGTTTGTGCTTCTTTCTGAGGCAGCCAGGAGGAGGCACGAGGTATTCAGGATCTAATATTGGCGCATGGGCTGAGCCAGGGGCTGGCATTATGGGCAGGATATGGGCAGGGTTGCCATTTTAACCTAACCCACTGACTGGGAAGCTGACAGGATCGGGTGCTGTCATGATATGCAGACACGCACATAATGATATACAGACAAGCAGCTAATGGACACAGAGAACAGGACATGACCAATAAGCAGGCAGGACACTCAGGGGTGGGATCTGACTATAAAAGACACGAGGCGCTCACACTCCACCTCTTTCCACTGATGAACAGCTGGAGAGACAGTCAAGGGTGTTGTTACAATCTCACACCTCCACCACATGGCTAAGAGCTAGTCTGGTTCAGTCAGACAGAGTAACCACACTCAAGTTAGCAGAGAGTTGAACTCACAGAGAACTGTGCTGATTGTGCTATTAGGTCAATAAATCTGATTGAACTAGGTTCAAGGTCTGGAGTATCTTTCTGATATAAGCTGCATCCAGTTGCAGACCAGTGTACCTAACACAACATGGTACCAGGAGACTACTAATTAATGCGACCCTGGTTTTTGATCCCCCTGCTCCATTTTACTCCCCATTGAAAACCTGAGAGAAATATCCAGCAGATTGGACGTAAGCTTAGCATTCCGCCCAATCCTGCTGGCTTAAAACCCAGTTGCTTAGTTTAAAATAATTCTCCCGTGCCCACCCTGACCCAACTCATGACCATTTCAATGGTATGCAGCCCAGTGCAGAACAGAATCCTCTGATAGGTACTGTGCCACGTGTTGGAACTGGCAGGTTGGAAAGTACGCCCAGTCATGGGAATCCACTGCATTGATCTTTGGGGCTGTATCTGTCCACGTAGCTATAATACCCCTGATGATTGTCAACTCTTAACCGTACCAAACAATATTGCCCACCAGTCTGTCAATTCTAAACCTGGAAGAGACAGATTTATGGTTCTCCAAATGGGCTATGCTGCACCAATTTCTGGCATCACAGAGACGCTGGTGAGTCGGAGGAGTTTTTGAAGGTTCTCGCACCTTCCTATGCAATTTAAATTATGGTACTGTCGGTAAACTGTGGCATAGAGAGTAATCACTGCCTCTGTAGACACTGTGAATTTTTTTTTTGTTATTCTATGTATTTTTTGTATATTGTACATCGCAAAAGATATTACAGAATAAACCATTCCAAGGAGATGCTAAATTGAAACTCTTCCTCTCCTGTTCCCGTGTGTGCTTTTTGCCTCTCGTCTCTTCCGAAGGGGCCGACTTACAGGCGTCATTCACAGCGCAAGGATGGACACAAGAGGGCAGCCATCTTGTCTTCCACTTCACTCCCCAAGCTGTGGAGAACCAATTAGCTCCTGTACCTCAAGATCTGTCAACTCTGGTTGAACGCATTCCAGGGAATTTCCTCACATAAAAGTAGCACAAAGTTAATGCGATACTGGATTTGATGGCAAGAGGCTCAGTATAAAATAATCAAGACGTGATGTCAGATCTCTAACAGACCTTAGTAAGAATTAAATTTGTCATGTGGTGGCTAACCACTCCTTCACCCCCCCCCCCCCCCCCCCACCCCTCTCCCTTCCATTATTCACCCACACTCCCTTTTCCCTCCCTCTCTCTCTCTCTCTCTCCTGCACCGATCGGAAAATGACCAAACCCCTTATTACCCAAAAACAGGTTGAGTATCCTTTACTGAACACATTCAAAAACTGCACTTTGATTGAACCTCATGTACCTGTAGCGAGGGAAGCCTAGATGTTTGTCGGTAGGGTGACACAGTGGCGCAGTGGTCAGCACTGTTGCCTCACAGGCGCTGAGGTCCCGGGTTCGACCCTGGCCCCGGATCACTGTCCGTGTGGAGTTTGCGCATTCTCCCTGTGACATCCCCACAATTTATTTTCAGAAGAATGAGAGGAGGGGGGGGGGGGGGAAATCTCATAGAGACTTATAACATTTTAACGGGACTAGACAGGATAGATGCAGGGGAGATGTTACCGATGATGGGTGTGTCCAGAACCAGGGGGTCACAGTCTGAGGATTCAGGGTAAACCATTTCAGACAGAGATAAGGAGACATTTCTTCACCCAAAGAGTGGTGAGCCTGTGGAATTCATCACCACAGGAAGTAGTTGATGCTAAAACATTGAATACATTCATGAGGCAGCTCGATAGAGCACTTGGGCAGAATGGGATCAAAAGCTACGGGGATAAAGCAGGATTAGCCTATTGAGTTGAATGAACAGCCATGATCGTGATGAATGGCAGAGCAGGCTCCTATCTTCTATGTCTATGTGACCCAAAAGGTGTGCAGCGTGGGTGGATTGGCCATGCTAAATTGCCTCTTATTTGGAAAAAAAAGAATCGGTACTCTAAATTTATTTTAAAAATAGATGTTCGCCTGGGCTGTTTGCCTTGTGAATTTTGTAGTGAGCATGTCAACAAGAAACGCATCATAGGTAATAACTTATCAAAGAAAATTGGATAATTGTTTGAAGGGGGGAGAAAATAGCAGGGCGATGGTGAAGGAGCTGGGGAGGGGGGGGGGGGCGTGGCGGGGGGGGGGGGGGGGGGGGGGGGGGGGGCGACTAATGGGATAGCTCTTTCAGAAAGCCAGCACATACACTCCATGTAAATGGCCTCCTTCTGTTCTATATGATCTTAAAAATAGTTCCAGAACATTAAAAGGAAATGTTCCTTTGAGTTTACTCTTATGTCAGTGAGCTGGTGATTAATCTGTCATTCTCACTAACTCCAGGGCGGCTCTGGAGGATTGGCAGCTCAGCTTCCCTCCTTACAGCAGCTGAATTTTAATTTAACTTTAGAATACCCAATTCATTTTTTCCAATGAAGGGGCAACTTAGTGCGGCCAATCCACCTTTGGGGTGCGGGGGCGAAACCCACGCAAACACGGGGAGAATGTGCAAACTCCACACGGGACAGTGGCCCAGAATCGAACCTGGGACCTCGGCGCCGTGAGGCCGCAGTGCTAACCACTGCGCCACCGTGCTGCCCCTCAGCAGCTGAATTGACGTCAGGATGTCGGGCAATAGGTTACGCCAAACCCCTTTTTCCAGCTGCAGTACTGCTAAATATTGTTGCTTGCATATTTTGGCTTTGGCATTCAGCTCGTGTTAGAAACTAAAATGTGCAGGGTAGGTGGATTGGCCACAATAAATTGCCCCTTAATTTAAAAAAATGAATTGGGTACTCTAAATTTATTTTTTTAAAAGAAAATAGAACTAAACGTTATTCGCTGACCCTGTATAGGATCAATTTGCATTTGCATCGCACCTTCAGCATTGTGAAAATGCCCCCAAGGCACTTTATAAGGACGTTAATCAGGCAAAAAGTGACACTAAGTCAAAGAAGGAGACATCGGGACAAGTGACCAAAACGTAGAACATAGACCATACAGTGCAGAAGGAGGCTATTCGGCCCATCGAGTCTGCACTGACCCACTTAAGCCCTCACTTCCACCCCATCCCCGTAACCCAATAACCCCTCCTAACCTTTTTGGTCACTAATGGCAATTTATCATGGACAATCCACCTAACCTGCACATCTTTGGATTGTGGGAGGAAACCAGAGCACCCGGAAGAAACCCACGCACACACGGGGAGAGCATACAGATTCCACACAGACAGTGACCGAGCAGGGAATCGAACCTGGGACCCTGGTGCTGTGAAGCCACAGTGCTATCCACTTGTGCTCCCATGCTGCCCCAGCTTGCTCTCAGTGCTGGGTTTTGGGGTGATTCTGAAATGAAATGAAATGAAAATCGCTTATTGTCACAAGTAGGCTTCAAATGAAGTTATTGTGAAAAGCCCCTAGTCGCCACATTCCGGCACCTGTTCGTGGAGGCTGGTACAGGAATTGAACCGTACTGCTGGCCTGCCTTGGTCTGCTTTAAAAGCCAGCTATTTAGCCCAGTGTGCTAAACCAGCCCCCCTGAAAGTGGGGGGGGGAGGGGGGGGGGGGAAGGAGAGGGGCGTGGAGTTGGAAAGGTTCAGGGAGGGAATTCTTGAGGCTAGAAAATAGAGAATTAAAGGCAAGGTTGCAAAAGTTGGAAGGGGATTCAAATCTAGGTTATACAAAGGCTAGAATCAAAGGATTCCAGGACTTAGACTCATAGAATCCTTACCGTGGGAGGAAGCCGGAGCACCCGGGGGAAACCCACGCAGACACGGAGAGAATGTGCAAACTCCGCACAGTCAGGGGCGGCATGTGGCGCAGTGGCTAGCACTGGGACTGCGGCGCTGAGGACCCGGGTTTGAATCCCGGCCCTGGGTCACTGTCCGTGTTGAGTTTGCACATTCTCCCCATGTCTGTGTGGATTTCACCCCCACAACCCAAAGATGTGCCGGTTAGGTGGATTGGTCACGCTAAATTGTCCCTTAATTGGAAAATATATATATAATTGGGTATTCTACATTTCAAAAAAAATCTCTGCATAGTGACCCAAGGTTGGAATTGAACTCTCAGCCCTGGCACTGTGAGACAGCAGTGCTAATCTTTGCGCCACCACACTGTTCTTGAAAAGCAACTTCGGTGTCGAGAGGTATAGGTTATCTTTTTATGTGAGACACAATCCACCTGCAAGGTCCTTAGCCAAATTCTGGAATTGAAATAGAGAAACACGTAGTTGGCAGGATTCGGTCATGTGCGGGGGCCCCTGTTGGATTTCTAGTCCACCGCCTTAACCACTCGGTCATGACGGCATGCATATTTGTTTGAGATATTGTAGGGGGAAGAGGTTACAGAGACACAAGAACCCAAGATTTGTGGTGTTGATGGATGAGACGCCAATGCAGCTGAGGGTGCACAGTGGTGATCGGAGAATAGTACTTGGTGCCAATTGGAAAATTTGGCAAAGCTTCCGGTTGGATTCCAGGTCATGGACGATGGGAGATCGGAGACCGGCCAGGTGAAAATTAGAATGGTTGAGTCGGATGGTAGCAAAGTTGTTAGAATGAGAAAGTAACTACTGAAATATTTATCTATTCTGCAATTTATCATCAATCCAGGATAAAAAATTGAAAGACTGAAGTTAGTGACTAATTTCCAAAGCAGAGGCTGACGATGGGAGGACCATGAGGAAACCAATGTGCAATTGTGTGTGTGTGTGTGCCACTAATGCTTCATCCTCAATCAAAGCAAGTGTTTTTCATGCAGACAAAATTATTTTTCTTTTCATGTCTGACACACAGGGTGGGATGCTCTGAAAATGGAGCTATGTCCCCACGCCGGTGGGTAAACTGACGCCAATAACACCGGCGTCAACGGCCCCCCAAGGTGAGGAATTCTCACCTTTCTCGGGGGCTAGGTTGCCGCCAGAGTCGCCCTCGCTGCTCCAGCTGGTGCTGAAGGGCTGGCACGAGTTCACGCATGTGCGGAACGGCCGGCGTGATCTCACGCATGCGCGGAACGGCCAGCGTATTTCCGCGCATGCGCAGACCGGCCATACAAATTACAGTTTCTGGTGAGTAGGGTCAGGTTTTCCAGATATTCGTCCAGAGATTCTCCTGCGTGTTGCCGACGGGTAGTGAGCAGATGCCGCGCAAACACTTTGTTTACAGACTTGATGAAGCACTTCTTCAGAATCGCGACCGCTGCCTCGTACGTGGCCACCTTTTCGATCAAAACTGAAATTCGATGGCTCACCCGGGCGAGGAGGAGGTGCAGCTTGTGAGCTTCGGGGATAGGCGCTTCAGAGGAGCCGAGGTAGGCCTCGAAGGAGCGGAGCCAGTGAGCGAAGATCCCCTTGGCTTCCCTGGTAGCCCTGCGACGAATACTGCTGGCATGGAGGGACTCAAAGCCCCCAGAAGTCGGAGGCCTGGTTATCAGGCATGGCGAGCTTTCTCGGTCTGGAGAAAATTACGTTCGCTTTGAGAGGGTCACTGTCAGGGTTCGCCTGGAGGTGGCAACCATTTATCGACTTCTTTGCGGAAAAATTAATCGTCAACAGGGGGGGGGGGGTTAGGGTAACGTAGATTAGGGGGTTAATTAGGCGGGTCCCTGTGTGATGGGAGCCGGTTTTTGCACTATGTATATTGTTCTTCGCAGACTGTTCTGTACTGTTGCTGTTTACTATGCCAAATATTCCTCAATAAAATTGTTTATTAAAAAAAATAATAAATCCCATCGGAAATTCAAGAGAAACCTCTTTATCCAGAGAATGGTTAGAATGTGGGATTGCTACCACGGGGAGTGGTTGAGACACATACTATAGATGCAGTTAAGGAGAAGCGAGATAGATACATGCGTGGAGGGAAGAATAAAACGATACGCTGGTGGGGTGACATGAAGTAGGATGGAATGGTGATCATTTGACTTATAAATGCAGGTGCAGCCCGATTGGCTGAATGTTAAGGGAATCGTGAAACGACTGCCCTCATGGTTGCATTTGGAATTTGTAAACTAGGTTTGAAATCCAAAAATGATGTCCCTGACTACTTGTGATGATTTTATAGGAAAGTAAATCTTTTTTAAGAAATGGGGAATAAAAATGGAATTACACATAAACACTTAAGTACTTAAACACTTATGGGTGGCACGGCAGCACAGTGGTTAGCACTGTTGCTTCACAGAACCAGGGTCCCGGGTTTGATTCCCAGCTTGGTTTACGGTCTTTGCGGAGTCTGCATGTTCTCCCCGCATCTGAGTGCGTTTCCTCCGGGTGCTCCGGTTTCCTCCCACAAGTCCCGAAAGATGTTCTGTCAGGTGAATTGGACGTTCTGAATTCTCCCTCAGTGTACACGAACAGGCGCCGGAATGTGGAGACTAGGGGATTTTCACAGTAACTTCATTGCAGTTGTTAATGTAAGCCTACTTGTGACACTAATGAAGATTATTATATTATATGATGTATTTAGCTTGCTGTGTTGCTCGTTTTGCTAAGTGTGCATTATACTTAATGCTCTGTTTTATAATCTTTGCTCTAGAGTCGCCAGGTATCTTTATGATACCTCCACGAGGTTCAGGTTCAAGTGCTGATCAATAACTCAATACACCAGTTAGTAAGGTTCAAATCAAAACACATTTATTACATACAGTCAATCGCTACTCATGCATAAAATACTACAGAACTAGACTATTTCTACCACTAAAGGCCAATACTTAGCTTCGGAAAAGGGACCCACTGTGTCAGGGAACAATGGCCTCTCGTTCGATCCTGAGACTGCAGGCTTCCAGCTGGTATGGACTAAGGGTTAGGAGCGCCTATCTCGTAGCGTGCGTTGACTGGACACTTACTTGTTGGTGCAGCTGCTAGGCAGGTCTCTGTCAAGGGTTGTTTCGAGCTGCTGGCAGACCCTGCTAAGAAGCTGTTAGGCTAAGTGCTAAGAAGCGCGAATTGAACTTGGGGACTGTACTTTATAGTCCCCAGGGGCTTCACGCCCTTTTGGGCAGACCCCGTACCTGGTTCCAATTGATTGGACCATGTTCCAATCGATTAGTTTGATTTCCCCAATACTGGGGCTGTTCCCTGATCGCTGGGTGGTTCCTAAGTGTCCGTTGGCTTCTTTTGTTTTGGCTCCTGCTGGCGCCGAGGAGTCTGGCTTTGCCTCGATTATCTTTAACTGTTGCTAATGTTCCCGGGGATCGCTGATCAATATGCAGATGGTCGTCAGTTTCAGTGCTGTCTGCTTTCTGCGAATCTTAATATACAGGAAGCTTTGCATTCTGCTTGCTTCCCTGTACCTGTCCATTTTTCCCTGCATTCTTAGCGAATCTCCATTTTAAAGTCGGGATGTGGCCAACCCAGGTGGCTACAGCTGCTTGTCTCGTCACTGGTTTTAAAAAACAAAAAAATTTAAGAGTGCCCAATTATTTTTTTTCCCAATTAAGGGACAATTTAGCGTGGCCAATCCACCTACACTGCACATCTTTTTGGGTTGTGGGGCTGAGACCCACGGTGACACGGGGAGAATGTGCAAACTCCACACGGACAGTGACCCAGGGCTGGGATTGAATCCAGGTCCTCGGCGCCGTGAGGCAGCAGTGCTAACCACAGCGCCACCCAGTGGTTATCTTGACCGGCGCCGACGTAGTGATCTGGGGTTGACTCGGTGTTTGATTCACAATTGAGGTGCTGGTTTCTCCAATAGGTTTGTTTTTTGTCAGGTTCTCAGGAAGGTGCAGGTCGTCTCTTGGCACAGCTACATTTGGACTCTCTCTCTGTCCTGCCTCTGGCAGGTTAGTTCTTGTCGCCAAAAATTGATCTGTGTGCTTCCTCCAGATTACATAGTCTCGGGTTTGGACGGTGTCGGAGACCCGTCCTGTTTGTGCTAAGATGGTGGCACTAATCCGCTTTTCACTTGTGCTATAATGTCTCGCCAGACCTTCTTGACCCAGGCAAAAAACACATTTCGCCATAGCAAAAGAGAAAATGCTGGAAAATATCAGTAGGTCTGGCATCATCTGTCGGGAGAGAAAAGAGCCAACATTTCCAGTCCAATGACTCTTTGACAGAATTATGATCACTGTTCCCGAAATTATCTCCCACTGAAAATTTGATCACCTGGCCGGTTTGATTTCGGTTTCTAGCCCCAGCCACCAAAATAGCTCCTGGCTCTCTCCTTCACCCTTACAATACAAGAGTGGCCTTTGTGTAATTGGTTTAATACATGTTTTCTTAATAATGACAGAATGATGACTCTCATTCCCAGAGGAGACAACTTGCCTGTACGGATAACGCAGGACTTCTGGTGCAATATACCTTTAACTCAGGGCTTGCTCCTGAAGTATTGCCTCGAAGCACCATGTGCATAACCTCTGACAGTACTGAATCACATCTGGCATGCTTTTTCCCCTGTCCTGCGATTACAGGAGTGTTATCTACTTATTCGAAGTTAAAAATGTTTCCACATGAACTACTTTTCACAGAACTATTTGGTAAGGATAGTTGGAAGAGTCCATCCGCATTCCCGTGAAGGTTTGACTGACAATACCTCGTCGTGAACGTATGTGCTGACAAGAGCAATGACCACCTCTGTATCCTGCTCTCTTCCTGGTCCAAAAATTGTTAATAGACCATGGTCCATCAATAAAGTGAATTTTCTCAATAGGTGGAGCCGGTTTATTCCACAAATGATTCCTAGTGCTTCTTTCTCTATCTGCGCATAATTGCTTTTGGATTTATTCAAGGTCCTCGAGGCGAACGTTATTGGCTTTCTTTCAACTGAGGGCCTCAACTGCAGTCCCTGTGTGCTTCTCCTATTCACTGGCTGACCATCCAGCAATGGACTGACCCAATACGGGTTTGATGCACCAGCAGTAGCTCACGCATTTATTGACGGTTCGTCTCGGACTGTGAATCGAGTTCCTTTGCGTGTGCTTTTAGTACCACGAGGACAATTGTTTCTCGATTCAGCTTGCCATTATGTTTCCTGCAACGTTTGCCTGGAGCTTGTTAGGGGCTGGTTTAGCACAATTTGTTAAACAGCTGGCTTGTAATGTAGAACTAATGCCAGCAGCGCGGGTTCAATCCCCGTACCGGCCTCCCCGAACAGGCGCTGGAATGTGGCGACTAGGGGCTTTTCACAGTAACTTCATTGGAGTCTACTTGTGACACCAAGTGATTATTATTATTTTCTGTTTCCAACAAGCACGTGCAATGTGGCCCTTTAAGTCACAGTATCTGCACATACGTGCTTCCACCATCAATCTGCTGCTGAGTGCCCAGTTTTGCCCCACCTATGGCAGGTGCGGTCTCTGTTTGCTTTCAAATTTCAGCTGACATCTTGTGAATTCTTGTGCTTCAACTCAACTCTTGAACTTCTATGGCTGCTAATTCCATGGATACAGCAAAGCTTTCTTTCAGGTCAGGTTGCTTTCGGTTAACAACCGCATTTGAATAGCATCTTTCAGCGCCTGTAGATGTCTGTTACGCTCCTCCTCATCTGAGCATAGAACATAGAACGATACAGCGCAGTACAGGCCCTTCAGCCCTCGATGTTGCACCGACATGGAAAAAAAAACTAAAGGCCATCTAACCTACACTATGCCCTTATCATCCATATGCTTATCCAATAAACTTTTAAATGCCCTCAATGTTGGCGCGTTCACTACTGTTGCAGGTAGGGCATTACACGGCCTCACCACTCTTTGCGTAAAAAACCCACCTCTGACCTCTGTCCTATATCTATTACCCCTCAATTTAAGGCTATGTCCCCTCGTGCTAGCCACCCCTATCCGCGGGAGAAGGCTCTCGCTGTCCACCCTATCTAACCCTCTGATCATTTTGTATGCCTCTATTAAGTCACCTCTTAACCTTCTTCTCTCTAACGAAAACATCCTCAAGTCCATCAGCCTTTCCTCATAAGATTTTCCCTCCATACCAGGCAACATCCTGGTAAATCTCCTCTGCACCCGTTCCAAAGCTTCCACGTCCTTCCTATAATGAGGCGACCAGAACTGTACGCAATACTCCAAATGCGGCCGTACTAGAGTTTTGTACAACTGCAACATGACCTCATGGCTCCGGAACTCAATCCCTCTACCAATAAAGGCCAACACACCATAGGCCTTCTTCACAACCCTATCAACCTGGGTGGCAACTTTCAGGGATCTATCTGGGTGGCAACTTTCAGGGAGCAGATCCTGTGTATATGGAGGGCTTGTCCATAGATGTAACAGACATCTACAGACGCTGAAAGATGCCCTCGTACGAACGGGATATGGCGCTCGACTCATCGATCGACAGTTCCAACGTGCCACAGCAAAAAACAGAACCGACCTCCTCAGAAGACAAACACGGGACACAACCAACAGAATACCCTTCGTCGTCCAGTACTTTCCCGGAGGGGAGAAACTACGACATCTTCTTCGCAACCTCCAACATGTCATCGACGAAGATGAACATCTTGCCAAGGTCATCCCCACACCCCCTCTACTTGCCTTCAAACAACTGCGCAACCTAAAACAAACCATTGTTTGCAGCAAACTACCCAGCCTTCAGAACAGCAACCACGACACCACACAACCCTGCCATGGCAATCTCTGCAAGACGTGCCAGATCATCGACATGGGTACCACCATTACACGTGAGAACACCACCCACCAGGTACGCAGCACATACACATGCGACTCGGCCAACGTTGTCTACCTCATACGCTGCAGGAAAGGATGTCCCGAAGCGTGGTACATCGGCGAGGCCATGCAGACGCTGCGACAACGAATGAACGGACATCGTGCAACAATCACCAGGCAGGAATGTTCCCTTCCAGTCGGGGAACACTTCAGCAGTCAAGGGCATTCAGCCTCTGATCTCCAGGTAAGCGTTCTCCAAGGCGGCTTTCAGGACGTGCGACAACGCAGAATCGCCGAGCAGAAACCTATAGCCAAGTTCCGCACACATGAGTACGGCCTCAACCGGGACCTGGGATTCATGTCACATTACATTCACCCCCCACCATCTGGCCTGGGCTTGCAAAATCCTACCAACTGTCCTGGCTTGAGACAATTCACACCTCTTTAACCTGGGATTACCCCTATCTCTTGGTCTGTAAAGACTCAATTACCTGCAAATGCTCGCATTCAAAGTATTGTCGAACCCACCTCTTCATTCACCTGAGGAATGAGCAGTGCTCCGAAAGCTAGTGTTTGAAACAAACCTGTTGGGCTTAAACCTGGTGTTGTGAGACTTCTCACTGTCCTCACCCCAGTCCAATGCCGGCATCTCCACATCATCTCTGATGATGACATGCAATCGTTCTCTTAAAGTGCCCCTGTTCAGCCATAAGGCTGCTGGAGAGGAACCGCTAAAAACACAATGAATACACAACACCAGAAGATGGCTTCTCAGATCTGTCTTCATTCACACTGCTTTTGGGGCGTTTGACCACCTGATCCTAACCTAGAACAGATCCTTTTATAGGTTTCAGTAGCTCCTTAAATACGTTCTTCCCCTTTGATCTCCCCATCGTCTTACCCAGTCATTTTAGAACTGCCCTCTCCCAGAACTGATTAACTTTCATCTCTTTACTTTAGCTTTTAGAATTTAATCGAAAATTAAACTAATCTCATCCACACTTTTCTTATGACGCCTTTTTTCACATCTTGCATATCTTCTCCTTTGAACCACAACCACCCGTTTCAAATCTATTCCTGTTCTGTCACCATCCGTAATTAATTACCTTAGGTAAGCATCTGTTTGATGAGCTGTTAGGTGCATTACCATATCAAACCCACAGTTTAGATTCACACAGTCCTCTGTCCCTTGCTTCAATTGCCTCTCACAGTCGGCAAGTATTTGAAATGAAATTAATGAAAATTGCTTATTGTCACAAGTCGGCTTCAATGAAGTTGCTGTGAAAAGCCCCTAGTCGCCACAATCCGGCGCCTGTTCAGTGAGGCCAGTACGGGAATTGAACCTGCGCTGCTGGCATTGTTCTGCTTTACAAGCCAGCTGTTTAGCCCACGGTGCTGAACCAGCCCCCGTAAAACCATTTACGAATATGACAACCAACGGAAAAATGATCTTGGGTTTTTGCCGCGTATATTCCACCTGACTCCAGGTAATTCTACCTGCATGGTGCAAGGAAATACAAATGTGAAGGAAAATGTGAAATAATGGGAGCCATTTCTGTTAGAAGCGGGATTATGGGCCGTTGCGTTGGCCCTCCCCCTGATGGCGATTCCACATTCAAACCATTCTCTGGATAAAGAGGTTTCTCCTGAACTTCTGTTTGGGTTTATTAGTGTTTATCTGTTATTTATGACCCCTGGCTTTGGACTCCCCTCCAGTCAAATACAGGCCCTTACCCTGCACTCAGTCAATGGCAGTCACTGGGTTTTGCCTGGGTTGGCTGATTAGTGGCCAGTAGGTGTGCACACCGCCCTTCAGTACGCTCTTGAAGCTGGAGAGCCCCCAAGATGGAAGTAGATGCAACCTGCCTTTGCAGGTAAGGGGGGGGGGGGAGAGCCCCACCCCCTTACCCCCATTTTGAGGCGCCCTCCCAGCAGTTGTAAAACATCTCGGGGTGGAGGGGGGGGGGGGGGAAATAGCCACAGCTGCCTGGCCACCACTGGAGTGGGGGGGGGGGGGATCAGCCCACAGGGTAACAACAGGACCCAGCTGTGGCCAGCTAGGAGGGGGGACCTCAAAGGCTTCCTGGACTGGGGCCCCACTAGGTCTGCCACTGGGAGTCTGCTCCTGACATGGTCAGAACATTCCAAATGGCCTCTGATCAAAGGCCTCGATGGCAATATTGAATTCCTTGAAAATGGTCCAGAAGACGGAATAGTAAAGGCAAACCAGGGCATGAGCTGGCGGCACAAAACTATGTGCCTGCTTTTGCCCATTCCTGCCCCAAGATTGGGTAAAATTCCTGTCCTATGACACAAATTGAGAGAGGTGTTTAAAATATATAGGAATGGAAGGCAGGCGGAAACAAAGGGAACATGGATAAAACATTAAGCCTTAGAAATAATAACTACATAGAATTTACAGTTCAGAAGGAGGCCATTCGGCCCATCGAGTCTGCACCGGCCCTTACAAAGAGCACCCTACTCAAGCCCACATCTCTACCCTATCCCTGTAACCCAGTAACCCCCACTTAGCCTTTTTTTTTCGACATTAAGGGCAATTTATTATGGCCAATCCACCTAACCCGCACACCTTTGGACTGTGGGAGGAAACCGGAGCACCCGGAGGAAACCCATGCAGACACAGGGAGAATGTGCAGACTCCACACAGACAGTGACCCAAGCTGGGAATCAAACCTGGACCCTGGAGCTGTGATGCAACTGTGCTAACCACTATGCTACCGTGCTGCCCACGTGCTGTGAAAGTGAGTGATAAAGGGGATATAAAGGGTTGTGTATACAGGACAGACACTGGGATGAGGACTTCGACTCACAGAGAGAATTAAGGGCAGCATGGTAGCACAGTGGTTAGCACTGTTGCTTCACAGCGCCATGTGTGTGTTCATTGGTTATCCTGTTTGTCAATCACTGCCTGTCTGCATCTCATGATATACATGAGTGGATATTATGACACTGGTGACAATAAAGATTATAAATAATAAACACTAACATAGATGTCCAGGGCAGCACGATGGCGCAGTGGGTTAGCCTTATTGCCTCACGGCGCCAAGGTCGCAGGTTCGATCCCGGCCCTGGGTCACTGGGTGGAGTTTGCACATTCTCCCTGTGTTTGCGTGGGTTTCGCCCCCACAACCCAAAGATGGGCAGGCTAGGTGGATTGGCCACGCTAAATTGCCCCTTAATTGGTAAAATGAATTGGGTACTCTAAATTTTAAAAAACATCGATGTCCTGAGCCTCCTGCTGCCGGCAGGTTGGAATTGTTATGTAAAAGCGAACATTGCAGATTAACAAGTTTCAGTGTTTGTCAGTCACAAAGATGGCTAATTTGAATTCACTAAACTCAGAATCATAGCAACTCCCAGCTGCATTTCCTGGACAAATCCTTTTTGTTTCCCGGGGTGTTTCAATGGGCAGGTAAAAAGTTATTGTCAAATTAAAATGAGTTGAAGCAAGATGAAGATATTTCCCATCTGTTTGATGTTGTCCTCACATAATGTATGTATTTGATTTGATTTGATTTATTATTGTCACATATATTAGTATACAGTGAAAAGTATTGTTTCTTGCATCCTGTGCAAACAATGCATACCGTACATGGGGAAGGAAGGAGAGACTGCAGAATATAATCATACAAGGAAGGAGAGACTGCAGAATATAATCATACAGTTATAGCAAGGTGTAGAGAAAAGATCAACTTAATACGAGGTAGGTCCATTCAAACGCCTGATGGCAGTAGGGAAGAAGCTGTTCTTGAGTCGGTTGGTACGTGACCTCAAACTTTGGTATCTTTTTCCTGACGGGCGAAGATGGAAGTGAGTATGTCCGGAGTGCATGGGGTCTTTAATTATGCTGGCTGCCTTTCTGAGGCAGCGGGAATTATAGACAGAGTCAATGGATGGGAGACTGGTTTACGTGATAGACTGGGCTGCATTCACAACCTTTTTTAGTTTCCTGCAGTCTTGGGAACAGCAGGCTCCATATCAAGCTGTGATACAACCAGAAAGAATGCTTTCTATGGTGCATCTGTAGAAGTTGGTGAGGGTCGTCGCTGACATGCCAAATCTCCTTAGCCTTCTGAGAAAGTAGAGTTGTTGGTGAGCTTTCTTAACTATAGTGTTGGCATGGGGGGGACCAGGACAGGGGCATGTTCTCCACTACGCTTCCTGAAGTCGATGACAGTCTCCTTTGTTTTGTTGACATTGAGGGAGAGATTATTGTCGTCGCACCAGTTCACCAGATTCTCTCATTCCTATACTCTGTCTCGTCATTGTTTGAAATCCGAACCACTATTGTGGTGTCATCAGCAAATTTGAAAATCAGGTTGGAGGGGAATTTGGCCACACAGTCATAGGTATATAAGGAGTATAGAATGGGGCTGAGGACACAGCCTTGTGGGGCACCGGTGTTGAGGATGATCGCGGAGGAGGTTTTGTTGCCTATCTTTACTGATGGTGGCCTGTAGGTCAGAAAGTTCAGGATCCAGTCACAGAGGGAGGAGCCGAGGCCAAGGCTACGGAGTTTGGAGATGAGTTTCGTAGGAATGATGGTGTTGAAGGATGAGCTGTAGTCGATAAATAGGAGTCTGACGTAGGTGTCTTTGTTATCTAGGTGCTTCAGGGTAGAGTGCAGGGTAGAGGATTAGATAGGGTGGACAGTGAGAGCCTTTTTCCTCGGATGGTGATGTCCAGCACGAGGGGACATAGCTTTAAATTGAGGGGAGATAGATACAGGACAGATGTCAGAGGTAGGTTGTTTACTCAGAGAGTAGTAAGGGCGTGGAATGCCCTGCCTGCAACAGTAGTGGACTCGCCAACACTAAACGCATTCAAATGTTCATTGGATAGACATATGGACGATGAGGGAATAGTGTAGATGGGCTTTAGAGGTGTTGCACAGGTCGGCGCAACATCGAGGGCCGAAGGGCCTGTACTGCGCTGTAATGTTCTATGTTCTATGGTGATGGCGTCTGCTTTGGACCTGTTGCATGAGAGACAAACACATACATATGTATAGACACACACATACATACAAACACGCATATATACATACATAGATACACATACATACATATACATACTTACATGCGCACATACACACATATAGACACACACAGACACACAAACATACATACAGGCACTTGTAAATACACACACTCGTACACACCTACATACAGACACGTACATGCACACACTCGCACAAACACAGACACACTCACATACAGACATAGACAGGCATACACACGAACATTCCCACAAATACACTGGGTGAGATTCTCCCCTAACCGGCAGAGCGGGCCGTACCGGCGCGAGGAGTGGCGTGAACCACTCCGGCGTTGGGCCGTCCGGAAGGTGCGGAATCCTCTGCACCTTCAGGGGCTCGGCCAGCACCGGCAGGGTTGGCGCATGTGCGGGAGCGCCAGCGTGTGCTGGCGTCATCCCAGCGCATGCGCAGGGGGGTCTTCTCCGTGCCGGCATGGCAGACCGTTACATCGGCCAGCGCGGAGGGAAAGAGTGCCCCCACGGCACAGGCCTGCCCACGGATCGGTGGGCCCCGATCGCGGGCCAGGCCCTCGGGGCCAGATTCCCCCCGAGGATCCCGCAGGCCGCCCACAGAGCCAGCTCCCGCCGCTAAGGACCTGGTGTGTTTCACGCCGGCGTGACCCGCCAAACACAGACGGCCACTCGGCCCATCGCAGGCCGGAGAATTGCCGGGGGGCACCACTGTCGACTGGCGCGGCACGATTCCTGTCCCTGCCGAAAAACCGTCGCCGGAGAATCCAGCAGCCGGTGTCGGGGTGGCGGGGCAGCGGGGCGGGATTCACACAGCCCCCCAGCGATTCTCCAGCCCGGCAGGGGGTCGGAGAATCCAGCAGCCGGCGGCGGGGCGGAGGGGCGGCGGGGCGGCGGGGCGGGATTCACACAGCCCCCCAGCGATTCTCCAGCCCGGCAGGGGGTCGGAGAATCAAGCAGCCGGCGGCGGGGCGGCGGGGCGGCGGGGCGGCGGGGCGGGATTCACACAGCCCCCCAGCGATTCTCCAGCCCGGCAGGGGGTCGGAGAATCCAGCAGCCGGCGGCGGGGCGGAGGGGCGGCGGGGCGGGATTCACACAGCCCCCCAGCGATTCTCCAGCCCGGCAGGGGGTCGGAGAATCCAGCAGCCGGCGGCGGGGCGGCGGGGGCGGCGGGGCAGCGGGGCGGCGGGGCAGCGGGGCGGCGGGGCAGCGGGGCGGCGGGGCGGCGGGGCGGGATTCACACAGCCCCCCAGCGATTCTCCAGCCCGGCAGGGGGTCGGAGAATCCCCCTCACTACATATGCATGTACACACTCTCACATACACACAGGCACATATTGCACACACATATACTACATATACACACCCTCAAATACACATACACACATGCAGATATACCACATACACATCTTTTCTTGTATTTTCTTTTATTCCCTTTTCTTTACATGTACTTAATGATCTGTTGAGCTGCTCGCAGAAAAATACTTTTCACTGTACCTCGGTAGACATGACAATAATCAAAATCCAATCCAATCCAATCCATTGCTGCCAGGTCTTCAGTAGAAATTCCCACATTGTGGCCGGGTCCTCTGTAGAAATTCCCACATTGTGGCCGGGTCCTCTGTAGAAATTCCCACATTGTGGCCGGGTCCTCTGTAGAAATTCCCACATTGTGGCCGGGTCCTCAGTAGAAATTCCCACATTGTAGCCGGGTCCTCTGTAGAAATTCCCACATTGTGGCCGGGTCTTCAGTACAAATTCCCACATTGTGGCCGGGTCCTCTGTAGAAATTCCCACATTGTGGCCGGGTCCTCTGTAGAAATTCCCACATTGTGGCCGGGTCCTCTGTAGAAATTCCCACATTGTGGCCGGGTCCTCAGTAGAAATTCCCACATTGTAGCCGGGTCCTCTGTAGAAATTCCCACATTGTGGCCGGGTCTTCAGTAGAAATTCCCACATTGTGGCCGGGTCTTCAGTAGAAATTCCCACATTGTGGCCGGGTCTTCAGTAGAAATTCCCACTTTGTGGCCGGGTCCACAGTAGAAATTCCCACATTGTGGCCGGGTCTTCAGTAGAAATTCCCACATTGTGGCCGGGTCCACAGTAGAAATTCCCACATTGTGGCCGGGTCCACAGTAGAAATTCCCACATTGTGGCCGGGTCCTCAGTAGAAATTCCCACATTGTGGCCGGGTCTTCAGTAGATATTCCCATATTGTGGCCGGGTCTTCAGTAGAAATTCCCACATTGTGGCCGGGTCCTCAGTAGAAATTCCCACATTGTGGCCGGGTCTTCAGTAGATATTCCCATATTGTGGCCGGGTCTTCAGTAGATATTCCCACATTGTGGCCGGGTCCTCTGTAGAAATTCCCACATTGTGGCCGGGTCCACAGTAGAAATTCCCATATTGTGGCCGGGTCTTCAGTAGATATTCCCACATTGTGGCTGGGTCTTCAGTAGATATTCCCACATTGTGGCCGGGTCATCAGTAGAAATTCCCACATTGTGGCCGGGTCCACTGTAGAAATTCCCACATTGTGGCCGGGTCTTCAGTAGAAATTCCCACATTGTGGCCGGGTCCACTGTAGAAATTCCCACATTGTGGCCGGGTCCTCAGTAGAAATTCCCACATTGTGGCTGGGTCCACAGTCGGTACAACCTTCGCTCATTTATCTTTTTCTTTCCCCCCGCGCGCATACACAACTTCTAAACGGCTCATTCGTGGCTCATTAATCTCTGTTGTTCCTTTTGAAATTCTTTATACAGATTTGTTGTGTACAGCCAGATGTCATTTGCTGGAACAGCTGCTCTGCTTATTTACTGTCACGGGTTTCAACGTGAATTAACTCATATTTTTTCATTGAAGCTGTACCATGGAGAGATCGCCACACGCATGTACAAGCAGCTAACCTAACTATTGTGAACTGTACCTGCAGTACTATCAGGCAGCAAGGTGGCACAGTGGTTAGCACTGCTGCCTCACGGCACCGATGTCCGAAGTTCGATCCCGGCCATGGGTCAATGTCCGTGTGGAGTTTGCACATTCTCCCCGTGTCTGCGTGGGTTTCGCCCCCACAACCCAAAGATGTGCAGAGTAGGTGGATTGGCCATGCTAAACTGCTCCTTAATTGGAAAAAAAATGAATTGGGTTGTGGCCAGGCGCTGGGCTGTGGACAGGCACAGAACAGCATTGCCGCAGCCGGCAAGGCAGCCGTGCAGCTGCGCACACCGCTAACAGCCCACTGTGAATCTGGTGCCATGGATCGTATAGGTGTCCCCTCAGGGCACCCCACTGGGTGCCCTCTGGCCCCAGCTGACCCATCAACTGTATGGGCGCGCTCCAGCACAACCAGTGCCATCTTGTTGGCTGGTAGGAGTGCGTGTGGGGAGTGTAATGCGTATGTGCGGCTGCGGCTTGTCAGCCTCCCGAGTGTCAATCACGGCACTAGTTCTAGCCCCTCAACGGTCGCGGAATCGGTCCAGTAGCGGCGCTGGTTTTTCTGTCGTAACAGGCATGGATTCTCTGTTGGTGTCAACACTTACGGTGGGATTCTCCGCTTGCCGACGCCGAAATCGTATTTGGCGATCGGGCGGAGAATCCCTTTTGACGCCGAAATCGGAGGCGGTGCCAGTTTTCGGATGCTCCGCGCCATCCACAACACCGTCATCGATGAGTACACCGCACACCTTTGGGACGGCTTCAGGACGTCATCTGAAGACCCTCCCTCGATGCTCCGCCCTTTCTGGGCCGACTTACCGATGGCGTGGGGCACACGTGCACTGAGTTTTCGTCAACCTCGCTTGGCGGCTGCGGACTGTGTCCAGCGTTGCCACAGTTGACGGGGGGGGGAGAGCCATTGCGCTGGCCGGGGGGGTCTTCGGCGGTAGTTGGGGACAGGTGGGGGGTGGTTCGGGGAGGCGTGGGGAGTTCCAGGGGGGCACTATCTGGCATGTTTTACGTGCGACGGGTGCAGGCCATCGCCATGCACATGCGCGGCCACAGGCCTGGCAATTGTCCGCCCATTTCTGTCGCGAACGCCGGGGGTTTTACGTGGCGTGACTGTTAGCCCCCCACTGGGAGGAGCATCGGCGCGGGGCCGCCGCCGACTTTTTCATCGTAAAATTTGACACTTCCTCCGGACATAGCCTCAAAATCAGAGAATCCAGCCCCTAACCTCAGAAACGGAGAACTCCTCCCACCCCTCATAAATTATCTACAGCCCAGCTATCCTTCAAGTGTAAACAATATTCCATTAGCTGGCTAGCTGCAAACAAGAAAATGGTTCCCATTCTATTGGCAGAACACTTCTCCTGCAAAATTAATGATGCCCTTACTTTTGTGACCTCTTAGTCACAGAATTAGCAGACATACTTGGCTGGATTCTTCGCAGCCCGACGGCGAAATCGGGTTCGGCGACGGGTCGGAGAATCCAGTTTCCAGCATGAAATCCGGACCGGCACTGGTTCCGCGATTCTCCTCACCCCCGAAAAGCGGCCTACTCGGGGAGTACGCCCCTGACCACCCGAATTCAGCAACGGTGGGAACGAATGATGGTCCCACCGTCCGTGATACCCGCGAGGCGGCTGCGGGCTCAGTCCGGGGCCGCCGCAGTCAGGGGCGGGCCGATCGGAGGGCTGGGGCGGCCCATTCGGGACTGGGTTTTTCTTTTGTTCGGACGGTCCGGGTCGGGCGCGCGGCCGATCAGGGGCACTATTTCCGCAGTCCAGGTCCGCCGTCTGAGTGCACCATGGAGCACAGCGCTGCCGCTGGAGGCCGCCGCCGTGAGCATGTGCGGCCTCTGACCCGGAAGTGCATGGGGCCGTATCGGCAGCTGGAGCTGTGAGCTTCACCATGGCTCCCTGCAAGGCTGTGAATCTGTGGCCTTTTGTCGCCAGTTTCCATGGCATAAAAGACCAGAGTTTTCATGACGGCGTGGGGGACATAGTCCCACAAACAGAGCATCCAGCCCCACTGTCTGTATGCATCTTAACCCAGGTTTTAATAATAACATTACTGCAAAAAATATAAAATATGACAATTTCTTACGTTCATCACAGAAGTCAGGAGTCACAATACCAGTAATGCTTTTGGAGATTCTAAGTATTAAATTAAAACATTTATTATCAAACATAAGGTAAACCTAAACACACAAGATTAAATTTACATAGTTAAAATATGTCTTACAGAACATGTCCCCAAAGCAAACTTCCTACTTGGTTAGACTCAAAGATAAACATCCCTTGAGGCATCAATCCCATCTAGATTGTTTCAATGTAAAAGTCCAGTAAAAAATATCCCAAAGCAAGGTTACTATCAGTTCAGTGAAGCATATCACACAATATTTCACTCCTCGCTTCCACTCTGCTGTGGAACCTCAAACGTAGTAAACCACGTGGTTTTGTTTTACAACAATCAACGATTTTATGGTCATTACCAGGTGGCATGGTGGCACAGTGGTTATCACTGCTGCCTCGCGGTGCCAGGGACCCGCCTTCAATTCTGGCCTTGGGTGACTGTGTGGAGTTTGTGTGTTCTTCCGTGTCTGCATGGGTTTCCTCCGGGTGCTCCAGTTTCCTCCCACAGTCCAAAGATGTGCAAGTTAGGTAGATTGGCCACGCGAAAATACCCCTTAGTGTCCAAAGATGTGCAAGTTAGGTGTGGTTATGAGGATACAGCAGGTGAGCGGGCCTCGGTAGGGATTGGGGTAGACTCGGTGGGCCAAATGGCCTCCTTCTGCATTGTAGGGATTCTATGTCTTTTACACTTTTAATTCCAGATTTATATTGAACTCCATCTGCTGTAGTCCCATGAAAATACCACTATACATCAACCTCCCCCATGGATTCAAGATTGATGCGGACTGGAATCAAATCGTCTCCTGTCACTTTCTCGGTTCAAACGCTAACTCTGGTCGTAGAGTCCACAGCAGCACAGCATTCTGTGTAAAAACAGTCTATCTTCTAACATTTAATCTTACAACCAAATTCTCTCACACTCGACCCATCAGAGAGCCCATTTCCACTACAGCATCAACGTGCATTTATATTTAGCAGAATAAAACATCCCAAGGCACTTCACATGAGGTATTATTAAACTAAAATTGGCATCAAGCCACACAATGAGATATATGGGCAGAAGGCCAGGAACTTGGTCAAGTAGATTTTAAGGAGCGTTTTTTCTATTCTTTCATGGGATCAAAGCATCATTGGCAATACCAGAATTTATTAGCCTATCCCTACTTGCTCTTGAGAAGGTGGTGATGAGCTGTCTTCTTGAACCGCTTAGGTTCATGTGGTGTAGGTGCACCCACCGTGCTGTTAGGGAGGGAGTTCCAGGATTTTGACCCAGCGACAGTGAAGGAACGGCCGATCTATTTCCAAGTCAGGAGGGTGAGTGGCTTGGAGGGGAACTTGCAGGTAGTGATGTTTCTATGTTCCTGCTGCATCTTAAAGGAGGAAGGGAGGTGGGGCAGGGTGGAGAAGTTGAGAGAGGGAATCCTAGAGTTTAAGGCCCAGGCAGCTGAAGTCACGGCCACCAATGGTAGAGTGTTTAAAATACGGGACAAGGACTTATGGGAGGAAACCGGAGCGCCCGGAGGAAACCCACGCCGACACGGGGAGAACGTGCAGACTCCACACAGACAGTGACCCAAGCCGGGAATCGAACCCGGGTCCGAGCGCTGTGAGGGAGCAGTACTAAGGACTGTGCCACTGCGTCACCCTTTAAATCGTCATGTATTCATGAGGGGCTGGTTTAGCTCACTCGGCTAAATCGCTGGCTTTTAAAGCAGACCAAGCAGGCCAGCAGCACGGTTCGATTCCCGTACCAGCCTCCCCGGACAGGCGCCGGAATGTGGCGACTAGGGGCTTTTCACAATAACTTCATTGAAGCCTACTCGTGACAATAAGCGATTTTCATTTCATTCAATGCTCAGTCATCCAGTAATCATGTCTTTTCTAACTTCATTGGAAAGACAAGAGAAATAAGGAGAAATTGACTACTGAAGTTGTGGAGGAAGAATGCGAAACAAAATCACTAAGTTAGACGAAGGTAAGATGATAAAGTAAGGGAGTTAGAAGCGACTTAATTATGTTATGCTAAACATAAGAACATAAGAAATAGGAGCAGTATTAGATCACATGACACTGCTCCACACTTCAATAAGATTGTGCTTGACCTCAATCCTCCTTCTACCCTATGACAGTATCTCTTGATTGCGTTTCAGAGTCCAAAAGTCTATTGAATATACTCAATGAGTCAGAAAATTCCAAAGATTCAAGAACATTGGAGTGAAGAAACCTGTTTTTTTGATGCATGGGCATCGCTGGCTGAGCCAACATTTATTGTCCGTCCCTAACTGCTCTTCAACTGAATGGCTTGCTGGGCCATTTCAGAGGGGCATTTACGAGTCATAAGCATTGCTGTGGATCTGGAGTCACATGTTGCCAGACCAGGTAAGGACAGCAGGTAAAGAGCATTAGTAAACCGGGTGACAATCAGCAATCATTTCATGGTCACCCTGTGACTTTTAATTCCAGATATTTAGTTAATTAAAATTTCATCATGTGCTACAGTGGGATTTGAACCGAGGTTCCCAGAGCATTCTCCTAGGTCTCTGGATTATTCAGGATTACTCATCCAGTGACCATACCACTACGCCACCTCCTCTTCCAGGGGCTTGATGGAAAAATGTTTGGGAGGATGTTACAGCAGGTTTGAGGAAATGGCGGAAAAGGCCTCCTGCTGGGAATCTGCTAACGAAGGTAGCAGTATTTGTATGTTTTCTTTGACTCAATTTATCCAGTTTTGCATTGACATTGAAGAGCGATTGAGAGAGCGGGCAGCCTTTAGATTTGTAGCCATGAGAGATCCCCTATTCACTGCAAAGCCCCTCTTCAGCATGGCACCGCGACTAGTCTTACAATTAGGCATGGACCTCGCCTTCATGGCATTAACTTGCTGCCTTCCCACCAGGAAGCCGTTAATCAGAAGATAGGAATGTAGGACTTGCTAGAATCATAGAATTTACAGTGCAGGAGGAGGCCATTCGGCCCCACTTAAGCTCACGCCTCCACCCTATCCGCGTAACCCAGCCACCCCACCTAATCCCTTTGGACACGAAGGGCAATTTAGTACGGCCAAGCCAACCAACCTGCACATCTTTCGGGACTTGTAAGAGGAAACCGGAGCACCCGGAGGAAACCCACGCAGACATGTGGAGACTGTGCCAAGGATTCCGTGACCCAAGCCAGGATCTGTGACGCAACCGTGCTAACCAGTGTGCTACCGTGGAGCAGAAGGACGCCATTCAGCACTTCAAGCCCGCTCAGTCATTCAATAAGGTCATGGCCGAGTTGGGTGTGATCTCAACTCCGCTCTGCCGTCTGTCCCCCCCCCCCCCCCCCCCCCCCCCCCCGCCGCAACCCCTCCAATAATCCTTGGCTCCCTGTCTGAGGAAGGAAAGCCTGTTGAATGCTTGACTCTCCGAACTGAGACGGTGGAACGGGAGCAAGCAAAATCACTTACTTTCTATTCCAATTCCCTCACCCCCATTGGAGAACATAAAAGCCGGCTCTATCCCCGTCCAGTCCACCCCCCCCCCCCCCCCCCCCCCCCCCCCCCCCCCCCCCCCAACAAGAAAAGTGAAGGAGCCTTTCAACATCTACCATGTCCAAGCCCTCTCCAAATCCTGTGCCTGAAGACTTTGGAGGGGCTGGTTTAGCACAGTGGGCTAAACAACTGGCTTGTGATGCAAAACAATGCCAGCAGCGCGGGTTCAATTCCGGAATATGGCGACGAGGGGCTTTTCACAGTAACTTCATTTGAAGCCTACTTGTGACAATAAGCTATTATTATTATGCGGTGCCATCCTTGACCGGTACTTAACGCGGCAGCTTTCAAAAACTCAGGAGCTGCAACGAGCAGGGTAGTAAGAGAGAACAATAGGATGAGAACCTGATTCAGGAATCTGACAGACAATTATTGAGCATAACATAAGAAGTTTGTGAAGGTGAATTGGGAACCTTGTGCCCAAGTGACAGATAATTGGTCTGATTGCAGGCATCAGAGCCGAGAGGCTCCACCGAAGATTAATTCATTTTGAAAGCTTGCATTAAATATACCTTCCTGCAGCTGACCTTCGCAAATGTGATTTACTGGCAATTTTAATCTCTGTGCACAGAAGGAACATGAAAGAATACCCAGAAGTTGGAAGCAAAATAAAAGCAATTTTGAACGGAAAGATATAAAATAAAAACATCACCAAAAGGTTTTTTTCTTCCTCATGTGAAATTCAAACACAGCTCCTAAGGCTGACACCAAAGCCGGTCGACAGGAGAAGCCTCTTCATGTTTCACTCTTTTGGTTCAAGACTTACTTTCGAAATAATTAATTCTCATTGTTGGTCATCCCCGACTCTTCTGGACCTTTCCCTTGAGCTGCTCCGAGCAGCAGTTTGAAAGAGCTCGTTAAACCAACTCCAGAGGAAAATGAAGAGTCGGCCACACCGATATGGGATTGGAGTCACGTCCGGGTAAAGGCTCCATGCTGCCTTCCTTCGTGAACGAGTGGGGCTTTGAAATAACAATCTGACAACAGCCCTGGCCACTTCTGCTGATAGGGAACAAACATTCAGGCACCGTGGGCTAGGGTGGGCAGCACGGTAGCACAATGGTTAGCACCGTTGCTTCACAGCTCCAGGGTCCCAGGTTCGATTCCAGCTTGGGCCACTGTCTGTGCGGAGTCTGCACGTTTTCCCCATGTGTGCGTGGGTTTCCTCCGGATGCTCTGGTTTCCTCCCACAAGTCCAAAGACGTGCAGGTTAGGTTGATTGGCTATGCCAAACTGCCCTTAGTGTTGCGTGAGATTACTGGGTTACAGGGATAGAGTGATCGTGTGGGCTTGGGTAGGGTGCTCTTTCCAAGGGCTGGTGCAGACTCAATGGGCTGAATGGCCTTCTTCTGCGCTGTAACTTCTGTGATAAATAACAATTCCAGCCCCACTTGCCCCGGAGACACAACACAAGTGAATTGACCAGTAATTCCGAGAAAAATACCCAAATCTTTTGGCCCTTGGCTGCCCAATAATTACAGTCAGCAGGTTTGTAAATGTAAACACAATTACTGTTTATTTGTAACTATATTAACTACAATGATATATGCGGCAAATATAACTGGTTAACTATTGTCGAATTCCTAATTCCCACTTTAACGTACCCCCCACCCTCTACACACACACACAAGACAGACAAACACAGAGGGGTGGAAATGGGGGGAAAAAGTAAGTAAAAGGAAAAGAGTATTTATTTCAGTTGGTGTTTTTTTTTTAGCATACCTACCTTCACAACAAGCACGCATGTTAAAGTCTCTGTTTGCAGCCTGTACTGGCCTTCTCTGTAGATTCATTCATTCAGGTTCTCTGCAACTTCAGAAATACAGCACCCACAGCCTTTCTGGAGAGAGAAAGCAAGTCCTGGGTCTGGATTCTCCGTCTGGGAGACTAAGACCAGTGTGAAAACAGTGGTGTTTTACGGCAGGAGAACTGGCATAAAAGGCCACTGATTCCCTGCTCCGGGGGTGCGAGGGGGGGGGGGGGGGTGTATGTAGCAGCCAGGCAGCGTAGAGCTCCCAGCTCTATCAGCTGGTACAGCCCGGAGCATTGCAGGGTCCGTGGCTGCGCATGGCGGCGGCCTGCAATGGTCGCTCCATACTTCATGGCCGACCTGGCTCGCAAAAATAGTCCCCCCCCCCTTCAGCCAGCGCGCGTGCCCCGGACCGCCGTCCCAGACCGACTGAGTCCATAGCCGTCACGCTGAGTTCCCGACGGATGAGACCACACGTGTCCCACCCCATCAGGACTCGGCCGGTCAGGGACGGAGCATCACGGGGCAAGCCTCAGGCAATGGCCTGAGGCCGTGGATACGGCGTGCGGCGTACTCCTGGAGCACGCCGCTTTGCGGTGCTGATCAGTGGCAAATGGAACTCAATCCGGATAAGTGTGAGGCAAAGGAAGACATGATAAACAGCAGGACCCTGGGAAGCACCGAGGATCAGAGGGACCTTGCTGTGCATGTACAGCAGGTGGACACAGTGGTTAAGAAGGTGTATGGTACACTTGCCTTTAATTAGCCAAGGTATAAAGTTTAAGAACAGGGAGGTTATGCTGGAACTGTATAAAATGTTGGTTAGGCCACAGCTAGAATATTGTGTGTAGTTCTGGAATCTACATTTTAGGAGGGATGTGATAGCGCTGGAAAGGGAGCAGAGGAGATTTACCAGGATGTTGCCTGGGCTGGAGAGTTTTACCTATAATGAAAGTCTGGACCTGGAAGTCGCTGCCTGCGAGCGTGGTGCAGGCCGGGTCAATCAGGGCTTCCAAAAGAGAATTGGATCTGCTATCTGCAGAGTAAGGAAAATTGCAGGTAAAGGCCGGGGACTAGCTAAATTGCTCCTCCAGAAACAGCACGGATACAATTGGCCAAGTGGCCTCCTTTTCTGTGCTGGAACCTTTCTATGATTCCAAGGTATTAGTGTTTCTGGACTTGATTTGGATTCTCAAGTGGCGGCGATGGGGTGCTTACACACCTCCTTCCGGCCATCGGGGTTACTATCCAGGGAGCATTGTCCGCCACGCTACCCCTGGATCATCATTGCCTGCGCCTCGCCATTAGGTTCGTCAACCAGCCATCGAGGAATGTTCCCGCATTCGAGGCCCTGTCTCCGCTGAGTTCGTTGATCACAGCTGGGGTGGTAGGAGAGGCTGCCTACCATCGTGAGCCTCCTTGGCCCCCAGGCTGAGGGCGGTTAAAAGCAGCCAGGTTTCCTGTTCCTAATTGCTATCCAGAGATTACCATCGGGAAGTGGGATCACTTATGTCAAGTGAGACCAGGTGGGAGCTGTGATGCCCCTCACAACGGTTCGCAGTCTAGACACACACACACCAATTACACTCTTTCCTCTGGCATTGCACTGATAATGACATTCAGGTTAGGTTTTGACGTTGCAGGGGGATCTCCCCCAACATTCAGAAAACGAACCTTTAAAAAAAGCTCTCAAACTTTTAAAAACCTGTCTGCATGTGGGATTGCAATTGGATATGGCTTCACACTCTCGTTTAGGTGCCTGGACAGCACATTGCCCTTTGGGCTAACGTGACCTACAGTATAACTGGCCTATTTGGTCCTGCAGAGATGGAGTAGTAAATTGTAATGATCTGTTCGATGCTGCAGAATAAATTACCCGGCCGGGATTCTCCATCACTGCGCCAGGTCGGAGAATCCTCGGGGGGGGGGGGGGGGGGGGGGAGGGGCGAATCCTGCCACCCCGCCGCCATGAGGCCGGCTGCCCTATTCTCCAACGCCGTTTTTCGGGGGCCCAGCGGGATTCCTGCCACGCCGGTCGGGGGCCATTGACAGCGGTTCCACAGCGATTATCCGGGCCCCGATGGGCCGAGTGGCCGTAAAGTTTTGGCCAGTCCCGTCGGCGTGAATTACTCACCTCACGCACGGTGGTTCCTGGCAGGTAAGTGTGCGGGTGCGGGGGAGGGGGGGGGGGGGGGGGGGAATCCGACTTCAGGGGGGGGCCCCCCACAGTGGCCTGGCCTGCGATGGGGGCCTACCGATCTGCGGGCGGGCTGGTTCCGTGTGGGCCTTCTTTCTCCACACCGGGCCCCTGTAGGGCTCCGCCATATTGCCTGGGGGCCAGCGCGGAGAAGGGAACCCCCGCGCATGCGTGGAAATATGGTGGCCGGTCTGCGCATGCGCGTGATCACGTCGGCCGTTCCGCGCATGCGCAAATGCGCGCCAGCCATTCGCCGATGGTTGGAGCGGCACCAACCACTCCGGGGTCAACGCAGTCCCCGAGAAAGTGGAGAATTTCTCACTTTCGAAATCTGTTGACCCGGAGGGGTTGGCGGCGGTTTTCCCGCTGGCGTGGGGACATAGCTCCATTTTCAGAGAATCCCGCCGCTCATCTTTGAGGTCCAATCATCGTTAATGCCCATCTATATTTGTGGTGAATGTATTCACCTAATGCATGATCTGTCCGTATAATGGTGTGACCTATGACCTGGAAGTGATGATACGGTCTACTTCCAGGTACTGTACCGGAACCCCGGTGGGCTCCGCCCCTGGCTCCACCCTCACCAGGGCCATATATAGACCACCTGTGGCTGGCACTCATTTGTACAGCCGACTCTGGCAGGCGGATTCATGGATAATAAAGCCTAATGTTCACTCGTTCTCACGGTCTCACAGTGAATTGACGGTATATCAATGTTCCTCCAGTAGTTCTCCATACGGGAGCTCCCGATTATTTAATTCTCAGCAGAGAATTTACAATAGAAGTGAAGTCGCCTCGTAGTTCCATAGTCTGGTTTCCCCTTTCAGTACGGGGGAGCTGACTGGTGGTGATTTAACCTTTGGACCACCACGCCTCAGGCAAGGGGCAAGGTTGAGAAAGCGGGGCCATGAACAACCTCGGCCGGGTATAGTGTCTGAACCCATGCTGCTGGCCTCGCTCCGCATCACGAACCAGCCGCTCAGGCAACTGAGCTAACCCCTGACCCCCATTTTACAATAGGTCCTGTGTGTTATCTGTGCTGGTCTAACATTGACTGCAACTGGATGCAGTAAAACGAGAAACAGGCTTCCGACACAGGAGATGGTCCAACACTGTTTTATTGAACCTGTTGTTTGCTGTACATAATCTGCTGTGGGTTGACACTCTATTAACCTAACTGATAACCTCCTACTGGCTTGACCAGACTAGCTCTCTACCACATGGTGATGATGTTCATTGGCCTGTGCATTGTGACTATCTCCCTTGCCGTGTCCTGTGAGAGAGGGGGAGCCTTAATGCCCTGTGGGCTTTATAGTGGTGGTGTCCTATCTGGTGATTGGCTGTTCTGTGTCATGTGTGCTCATTGGTTACCCTGTGTGTCAATCACTGCCTGTCTGTATCTCATGATATACATGAGTGGATATTATGACATCTCCCCCTTTTAAAATAAATTTTGGAACGTGGCAGTATATGCATGCATAACTATGTACAAGTGGGGAACGAATGAACATATGTACATGGGAAGGTGTCTATCGTGCAGATACAGAGCAAACAGAACAAAATTTACAAGAGTTAAGTCTATAGATTCAGTCTTTGTGGTGGGCGACAAATTCTTGTCGAGCGCCGCAGAGGTGGAGGGAGTGACGCCGGCACCTGGACAGGCGGGATGGCTGCCATCTTGGTGGCCTTGTGGACAGGCGGGATCGCTGCCAGATCGGTGGCCTCGTGGTGCAAGACGTCCGGAGGAGGCATGATGACATGCGGAGAAGAGCAGTCGGGTGATGGGCAGGGAACCTTATGCAGCGCCCTCCTGTTGCACCGTAAAATGGAGCCATCAGCCATTTGGACAACAAAAGACCTGGGAGCAGCCTGTCTGCCGACAACAGCTGGGGCTGACCAACCTCCCTCAGGCAGCTGAACGCGAACAACATCGTCTGGAGCCAGCGCAGGCAGATCCGTGGCATGAACATCATTCGTGATCTTTTGCTGGTCCCTGGATCGCTGCACCTTCTGCAGCACCGTGAGGTGGTCAGGTCTGGAACATGGATGGCTGAAACAGTCGTCCTCAGGTTGCGGTTCATGAGTGTGGTAGTCGATATTAGGGGTATTACGGTACCCAGGTTGATGCTGTAAGACCATTGGTGAGGGAGGTACCTGAGACTGCAATATCATTGGTGAAGCCTGCCTGCTGGTTCCGCCCAGTAAGGCGGAGTATAAGAGTCTGTGTCTCCCGAGCAGCCCATTTCTGTACCTGCACTGCTGGGGGAAACTAGTCCAATAAAGCCTTCAATTGTCATCCAATCTCGCTTCTGGAGTCATTGATTGAGCATCAATTTATTGGACTAGATTTTAAAGAATGGAGCTCCGAATCAAGCTGGAGTGTCTGCAACTTAGCCCCACGTGGCAAACTCAGCGGCGACCTTCAAACACTGGCTGGCATGCTTCAACGCATGGACCTCAGGACGTCCACAACTACACCGACGGAGGACCAGAAACTGCAAGTTCTCCACTCGAGGGTGAGCCCAGAGATCTACACGCTCATCGAGGATGGGGATGATTTTGAGGCCGCGATGGCCCTGTTGAAAGGACACTACATTCGCCCAGTAAACCAGGCCTACACCTAACATCTGCGAGCGACAAGGTGACAAATCCCCGGGGAATCGCTGGAGGAATTCTACCGTGCGCTCCTGGTACTAGGTAGGAACAGTGATTGTCCGCAAATTTCAGCCAGCGGCCACACAGAACCTTTAACCCGGGACGCATTCATTGCAGGTTTGCTGTCCTCCCAAATCCGCCAGCGGCTGCTGGAGAGACACTAGGCCTCAGTGAGGCACGGGCCCTCGCTAGCTCCTTAAATGTGGCCTCCTGCAACCCCCGCGCGTACGTCCCCGACCGTGCGGCAGCCCCTTGGGCAGCGTGGAACCCCCCCGCAGCCGACTCCGATGCATCCCCCATCCCCCCACAAGCTTGTGCCGCGCGACTACCAGGCAACCCCGGAGGGCCCCGTTGCTATTTTTGCGGGCAAGCCAAGCACCCCCGGCAGCGCTGCCCGGCCCGCCCTTCCACCTGCAAAGGTGCGGCAAAAAGGGCCATTTTGTGGCGGCATGCCAGGCCCTGGCGGTCGCCGCGGTCTCCGGGGGCGAACTGGGACCGCCACCCGAACCTTCTCCACGAGCCACGTGTGCCCAGCGGGCGCCGCCATCTTCCTTTTCCAGAGCCACGTGCGGGCCCCGGGCGCCGCCATTTTGTTCCCCAGGGACCACGTGCGACGGATGGGCGCCGCCATCTTACACACCCCCAGCCATGTGCGACCAGTGGGCGCCGCCATCTTGGCTGGAGTCCTAGGACCCCGATTCGGATGACCACACATCGCCCGAAGAAAACCTCCAGCTTTTGCCATGGCTTGCCTCGGTGACCCTGGACCAGTCTCGGCCCCGAACGCTCTCGACCGCGACGACGACCATGCTCATCAATGGGATAAATCCTCCTGCCTGATCGACTCTGGGAGCACAGAGAGCTTCATACACCCCAACATGGTAAAGCGCTGTTCTCTTCCCATCCACCCAGTCAAGCAAAAAATCTCCCTGGCCTCCGGGTCTCACTCTGTGGAGATCAAAGAGTTCTGCGTAGCGAACCTCACGGTCCAGGGAAGGGAATTAAAAAAATTCCGCCTCTACGTCCTCCCTCACCTCTGCGTTGCCACGCTCCTAGGGTTAGATTTCCAATGTAACCTCCAGAGTTTAACTTTTAAATTCGGCGGCCCTATACCTCCCCTCACTGTCTGCAGCCTCGCGACCCTCAAGGTCGACCCACCTTCCCTTTTTGCGAACCTCACCCCGGATTGCAAACCCGTTGCCACCAGGAGCAGACGGTTCAGTGTCCGGGACCGAACCTTCATTAGACCGGAAGTCCAGCGGCTACTGAAGGAAGGTATCATTGAGGCCAGCAACAGTCCCTGGAGAGCTCAAGTAGTAGTTGTAAAGACCGGGGAGAAGCACAGGATGGTCATCGATTATAGTCAGACCATCAACAGGTATACGCAGCTCGACGCGTACCCTCTCCCCCGCATATCTGATTTGGTCAATCAGATTGCACAATACAAGGTCTTTTCCACGGTGGATCTAAAATCCGCCTACCATCAGCTCCCCATCCGCCCTAGCGACCGTAAATACACTGCATTCAAAGCAGATGGGCGGCTCTACCACCTTCTAAGGGTCCCTTTGGTGTCACAAATGGAGTCTTGTTCTTCCAACAGGAGATGGACCGAATGGTTGACCGGTATGGTTTGCGGGCCACGTTTCCGTACCTCGATAACGTCACCATCTGCGGCCACGACCAGCAGGACCACGACACCAACCTTCGAACATTCCTCCATACCGCAAAAATCCTTACTCTAACCTACAACAAGGACAAATGCGTGTTCAGCACCTACCGTCAAGCCATCCTCGGCTACGTAGTGCATGATGGCGTTATAGGCCCAGATCCCGAACACATGCGCCCCCTCATGGAGTTTCCCCTCCCCCACTGCTCCAAGGCCCTGAAACGCTGCCTGGGATTTTTTTCACATTATGCCCAGTGGGTCCCCAATTATGGGGACAAGGCCCGCCCACTAATCCAATCCACGATTTTTCCCCTGTCGGCAGAGGACCGCCAGGCCTTCGTCCGCATCGAAGCGGACATCGCAAAGACCACGATGCACGCAATCGATGAATCCCTTCCCCTCCAAGTCGAGAGCGACGCGTCTGACGTAGCTCTGGCAGTCACCCTCAACCAAGCGGGCAAGCCCGTGGCCTTCTTCTCACGCACCCTCCATGCTTCAGAAATCCGCCATTCCTCCGTTGAAAAGGAGGCCCAGGCCTTAGTAGAAGCTGTGCGGCACTGGAGGCATTACCTGGCCGGCAGGAGATTCACTCTCCTCACTGACCAACGGTCGGTTGCTTTCATGATCGATAATGCACAGCGGGGCAGCACGGTAGCATTGTGGATAGCACAATCGCTTCACAGCTCCAGGGTCCCAGGTTCGATTCCGGCTTGGGTCACTGTCTGTGCGGAGTCTGCACATCCTCCCCGTGTGTGCGTGGGTTTCCTCCGGGTGCTCCGGTTTCCTCCCACAGTCCAAAGATGTGCAGGTTAGGTGGATTGGACATGATAAATTCCCCTTAGTGTCCAAAATTGCCCTTAGTGTTGGGTGGGGTTACTGGGTTATGGGGATAGGGTGGAGGTGTTAATCTTGGGTAGGATGCTCTTTCCAGGAGCCGGTGCAGACTCGATGGGCCGAATGGCCTCCTTCTGCTCTGTAAATTCTATAAGATCTTACGGTGGAGGATTGAGCTCTCCACCTACAACTATAAGGTCTTGTATCATCCCGGGAAGCTAAACGAGCCTCCTGATGCCCTATCCCGCGGCACATATACCAACGCACAAGTGGACCGACTCCGGGCCCTCCATGAGGACCTCTGCCAACCGGGGGTCACTCGATTCTTCCATTTTATCAAGACCCGCAACCTGCCCGACTCCATCGAGGAGGTCAGGACTGCCACCAGGAACTGCCAAATCTGCGCGGAGTGCAAGCCACAGTTCTACAGGCCAGAGAAAGCGCAACTGGTAAAGGCTTCCCGTCCCTTTGAACGCCTCAGTATGGACTTCAAAGGGCCTCTCCCCTCCACCGACCACAACACGTACTTCCTGAATGTGATTGACGAGTACTCCTGGTTCCCATTCGCCATCCCCTGCCCCGACATGACCGCAGCCACCATCATAAAAGCCCTCCACAGTATCTTTACCCTGTTCGGTTTTCCCGCCTACATACACAGGGATAGGGCGGTCCTCCTTCATGAGTGACGAACTGCGTCAATCCTTGCTCAACAAGGGCAATGCCTCGAGCAGGACGACCAGTTACAACCCCCGGGGAAACGGACAGGTAGAGAGGGAGAACGGAACGGTCTGGAAGACCGTCCTACTGGCCCTATAGCCCAGGAATCTCCCAGTCTCCCGCTGGCAGGAGGTCCTTCCGGATGCTCTCCACTCCATCCGATCACTGCTGTGTAACATGACCAACGAAACACCTCACGAACGTCTCCTTGTCTTCCCTTGGAAGTCCTCCTCCAGGACCTCGCTCCCAACCTGGCTGGCAGCTCCTGGACCCATCCTGCTTTGCAAACACCTGCGGCCGCACAAGTCGGACCCATTGGTCGAGAGGGTCCACCTCCTATACGCTAACCCTCAATACGCCTACATGGCGTACCCCGACGGCCGGCAGGATACAGTCTCCCTACGGGACCTGGCGCCCGCTGGATCCCCACCCACCCTCCCTCCCACTGGCGCACCCCACAGCCGCCCCCTTCCCAGGTGGATCGGTCCTCCCACTGTTCCCATCCAGGGGTGATGAAGCTACCGAAGAAGCCGAAGCCATGCTGCCGGAGTCACGGATGTCCGAGCCGGCGCCTGCATCACCGCCGAAACTGCGACGATCGCAGAGGTCGATCAGAGCCTCCGATCGACTAATTGCTTCATTTTGAATGTAAATAAATTCTGTAAATAGTTGTGACATGTAATGAGGCAAAACACTGTACTAATGTATACTGGGTACCACCATTACCTCAACCTCTACCACTGTATAACGCGAGACCACCACCCCCGCCAGACTCATTTTTTTTAGCAGGGGGTGAATGTGGTAGTCAGTATTAGGGGTATTACGGTACCCAGGTTGATGCTGTAAGACCATTGGTGTGGGAGGTACCTGAGACAGCAAGTTCATTGGTGAAGCCTGCCTGCTGGTTCCGCCCAGTAAGGCGGAGTATAAGAGCCTGTGTCTCCCTATCTGCTGCATTCTGTACCTGCGCTGCTGGAGGAAACATCTAGTCCAATAAAGCCTTCAATTGTCATCCAATCTTGCTTCTGGAGTCATGGATCGAGCATCAATGAGCCACTGCGCCGGAACAAAACCAGTCGAAAGAGGGGTTGCCCAGTATGCCAATAATGCCAGGTTGAAATCCGAGGCTGAGTCTGCAGCCTTGCACAGCAACCGCTTGACAACATGGACCCTGTCTCGGCCTTCCCGTTTGATTGCGGGTAATGGGGACTGGATGTGATATGACTAAAGTGGTAGGATCGTGCAAGTCGGACCACTCTTGGCTGTAGAAACATGGATCGTGTCACTCATTACCGTGAGTGGTATCCCATGCCTGGCAAACGTCTCTGCAGGCTTTGATGACGGGATTGGACGTGAGGTCCGACAGTTTCACCACTTCCGGGTAGCTGGAGAAGTAGTCGACCAGCAGCACGTAATCACAGCCATTGGCGGGAAAGAGGTCTATCCCCACCTTGGACCAACGAGAGGTCACAATCTCGTGCTAGATGCAGTGTTCCTTGGGCTGAGCTGGTTGAAAACTTCTGGCATGTTGTGCAGTTGAGGACTGTGTTGGCAATTTCCTGGCTGATGCCAGGCCAGTAAACTACCTGCCGAGCTCTGCGTCAAACATTTCTCGACCCCCAGGTGACCCTCATGGATCTGTCTGAACACCATGTTTGCATGCTTTGGGGAATGGCGATTCTATCTAGTTTAGAAGGATCCCCTCAACAACTGTCAGCTCGTCCTTAATGTTGAAGAACTGGGGCACGGCCCCTTTTGCCAGCCA
Source organism: Scyliorhinus canicula (assembly GCF_902713615.1). NCBI lineage: Eukaryota > Metazoa > Chordata > Chondrichthyes > Carcharhiniformes > Scyliorhinidae > Scyliorhinus > Scyliorhinus canicula. The sequence goes on along the minus strand of NC_052147.1, from coordinate 275,237,016 downwards.
TGGGCGAGGTGCTTCATCACGCGCTGCAGTAGGGATCTTTGGCAGTTTCGTTGCGTATTTGTATAACCCTTTCATCGTGCTGGGAGGTTGCTGGCACACAGCTGCACTGTGCTTCAATGTGCCGAATGAAGTCGCCCTGTTCACATGGCGTGGTGACGGATCGGGATCGGCATCCGCGACGATCAGCTCTTAACCCGGTGTGTAGACGAGTTTGAAGTCATATCGGCGAAGAATTCGACTGCAGCAAGGTGTCATGTCATTTAAATCCTTTTGATTATGTGGGACGTAAAGGCCTGAGGTCTGTTTCCACTGTGAACTTTGGCAGGCCGTATACGTAGTCATGAAACTTGACTATTCCTGTCAGGAGACCCAAGCACTTCCTTTTCGATCTGGGCATACCGTTGTTCGGTCGGAGTCATGGCCCTGGAGGCGTATGCCACTGGAGCCCAGGACGAGGAGTCGTCTCGCTGGAGGAGCACCGCCCCAGTGCTGTCCTGGCTTGCGTCTGTGGATATGAAATGAAATGAATGAAATGATAAATCGCTTATTGTCACAAGTAGGCTTCAAATGAAGTACTGTGAAAAACCCCTAGTCGCCACATTCCAGCGCCTGTTCGGGGAGGCTGGTACGGGAATTGAACCGTGCTGCTAGCCTGCCTTGGTCTGCTTTAAAAGCCAGCTCTTTAGCCCTGTGCTAAACCAGCCCTGAAGGTATCCTTGGTTGGGTCAAAGATACCAGTACTGGGGCTGTGGTGAGCTTCGCCTTCAGCTCAAGCCACTC